>NC_067491.1:51921413-53165958 GCF_947179515.1 Apodemus sylvaticus | reverse complement strand
AATCCCACCAACAATTGAGAAGTGTTCCTTTTCCCCCACATCCTCTCCAGTATCTGCTGTCCCCTGAGTTTTTCATCTTAGCCATTCTGACTGGTGTAAGGTGGAATCTCAGTGTTGTTTTTATTTGCATTTCCCTAATAACTAAGGATGCTGAACATTTCTTTAGGTGCTTTAGAACCATTCGATTTTCCTCAGTTGTGAATTCCCTGTTTAGCTCTGTACCCCATTTTTAATAGGGTTATTTGACTCTCTGGAGACTAACTTCTTGAGTTCTCTGTATACATTGGATATTAGCCCTCCATTGGATGTTCAGTTAGTAAAGATCTTTTCCCAGTTTGTTGGTTGCCCTTTTGTCCTATTGACCCTGTCCTTTGCCTTATAGAAGCTTTGCAGTTTTATGAGGTCCCATTTCTTGATTCTTGTTTTTAGAGCATTTTAGTGTTCTGTTCACTAACTTTCCCCCTGTGCCCAAGAGTTCAAGATTCATCCCCACTTTCTCATCTATAAGCTTCAGTGTGTCTGGTTTTATGTGTAGATCCTGGATCCACTTGGTTTTGAGCTTTGTACAAGGAGATAAAAATGGGTCAATTTGCATTGTTCTGCATGTAGACCTCCAGCTGATCCAACACCATTTGTTAAAAATGCTGTCTTTTTTTCCACTGGATGTTTTTCGCTCCTTTGTCAAATATCAAGTGACCATACGTGTGTGCGTTCTTTTCTGGGTCTTCAGTTCTATTCCATTGATCTTCCTGCCTGTCTGCATACCAATACCAAACAGTTTTTTATCACTATTGCTCTGTAGTGGAGCTTGAGGTCAGGGATGGTGATTCCCCCAGAAGATCTTTTGCTGTGGAGACTAGTTTTTGCGATCCTGGGTTTTTCTTGCAGATGAAATATAGAATTGTTCTTTCTATATTTATGAAGAATTCATTTGGGGTTTTGATGGGGATTGCATTGAATCTGTAGATTGCTTTTGGCGAGATGGCCATTTTTACTATATTGATCCTGCCAATCCATGAACATGGGAGATCTTTCCATTTTCTGAGACCTTCTTCAATTTCTTTCTTCAGAGGCTTGGAGTTCTTGTCATATAGATCTTTCACTTGCTTTGTTAGGGTCACACCCAGGTATGAAATATTATTTGGGACTATTGTGAAGGGTGTCATTTCCCTAATTTCTTTCTCATCTTGTTTATCCTTTGAGTAGAGGAAGGCTACTGATTTGCCTGAGTTAATTTTTATATCCAGCCACTTTGCTGAAGTTGTTTATCAGCTTTAGGAGTTCTCTGGTGGAAGTCTTGGGTTTGCTTATGTATACTATCATATCTTCTGCAAATAGTGATATTTTGATACCAATTGTGTACCTTTGACCTCCTTTTGTTGTCTGATTGCTCTGGCTAGGACTTCATGTACTATATTGAATAGATAGGGAGAGAGTTGACAGCTTTGTCTGGTCCCTGATTTTAGTGGGATTGCTTCAAGTTTCTCTCTGTGTAACTTGATGTTGGCTACAGGTTTGCAGTATATTGTTTTCAGTATGTTTAGGTATGGGCCTTGGATTCCCAGTCTCTCCAAGACTTTTATCATGAGGGGATGCTGGATTTTGTCAAAAGCCTTTTCAGCATCTAATGAAATGACCATGTGGTTTTTTTCCTTTAGTTTGTTTATGCTGTGGATTACATTGAAGGATTTCCATATAGTGAACCATTCCCGCATCCCTGGGATGATGCCTACCTGATCGTGGTGAATTATAGTTTTGATGCATTCTTGGATTCTGTTGACCAGGATTTTATTCATTATTTTTGCATCAATGTTCATGAGATTGGTCTGAAGTTCTGCTTCCATGTTTGGTCTTTGTTTGGCTTAGGAATAAGTGTTATCGTGGCTTCATAGAATGAGTTGGGCAGCGTTCCTTGAGTTTCTATTTTGTGGAATAGTTTGAAGAGTATCAGTATTAGCTCTTTTTTGAAGATCTTATAGAATTCCCCCTAAACCTATCTGGTCCTGAGCTTTTTTTTTCTCTTTCTTTTTCTTTTTTGATGGGAGACTATTAACGACTACTTCTATTTCCTTAGGACTTAAGGGAGTATTTAGGTGGTTTATCTGATCCTGTTTTAACCTTGGCACCTGGTATGTATCTAGAAAGTTGTCCATTTCATCCAGATTTTCAAACTTTGTTCAATATAAACCCTTGTAGTAGGATTTGATGATTTTTTGAATTTCCGCAGTTTCTGTTGTTATGTCTCCCTTTTCTTTTTTTTTTATTTGATATAATTTATTTACATTTCAAATGATTTCCCCTTTTCTAGCCCCCCCCCCACTCCCCGAAAGTCCCGTAAGCCCCCTTCTCTTCCCCTGTCCTCCCTCCCACCCCTTCCCAGTTCCCCGTTCTGGTTTTGCCAAATACTGTTTCACTGAGTCTTTCCAGAACCAGGGACCACTCCTGCTTTCTTCTTGTATCTCATTTGATGTGTGGATTATGTTTTGGGTATTCCAGTTTTCTAGGTTAATAACCACTTATTAGTGAGTGCATACCATGATTCACCTTTTGAGTCTGGGTTACCTCACTTAGTATGATGTTCTCTAGCTCCATCCATTTGCCTAAGAATTTCATGAATTCATTGTTTCTAATGGCTGAATAGTACTCCATTGTGTAGATATACCACATTTTTTGTATCCACTCTTCTGTTGAGGGATACCTGGGTTCTTTCCAGCATCTGGCAATTATAAATAGGGCTGCTATGAACATAGTAGAGCATGTATCCTTATTACATGGTGGGGAATCCTCTGGGTATATGCCCAGGAGTGGTATAGCAGGATCTTCTGGAAGTGAGGTGCCCAGTTTTCGGAGGAACCGCCAGACTGCTTTCCAGAGTGGTTGTACCAATTTGCAACCCCACCAGCAGTGGAGGAGTGTTCCTCTTTCTCCGCACCCTCTCCAACACCTGCTGTCTCCTGAATTTTTAATCTTAGCCATTCTGACTGGTGTAAGATGAAATCTTAGGGTTGTTTTGATTTGCATTTCCCTAATGACTAATGAAGTGGAGCATTTTTTAAGATGCTTCTCCGCCATCCGAAGTTCTTCAGGTGAGAATTCTTTGTTTAACTCTGTACCCCATTTTTTAATAGGGTTGTTTGGTTTTCTGGAGTCTAACTTCTTGAGTTCTTTATATATATTGGATATTAGCCCTCTATCTGATGTAGGATTGGTGAAGATCTTTTCCCAATTTGTTGGTTGCCGATCTGTCCTCTTGATGGTGTCCTTTGCCTTACAGAAACTCTGTAACCTTATGAGGTCCCATTTGTCAATTCTTGCTCTTAGAGCATACGCTATTGGTGTTCTGTTCAGAAACTTTCTCCCTGTACCGATGTCCTCAAGGGTCTTCCCCAGTTTCTTTTCTATTAGCTTCAGAGTGTCTGGCTTTATGTGGAGGTCCTTGATCCATTTGGATTTGAGCTTAGTACAAGGAGACAAGGATGGATCAATTCGCATTCTTCTGCATGCTGACCTCCAGTTGAACCAGCACCATTTGTTGAAAAGGCTATCTTTTTTCCATTGGATGTTTTCAGCCTCTTTGTCGAGGATCAAGTGGCCATAGGTGTGTGGGTTCATTTCTGGATCTTCAATCCTGTTCCATTGATCCTCCTGCCTGTCACTGTACCAATACCATGCAGTTTTTAACACTATTGCTCTGTAGTATTGCTTGAGGTCAGGGATACTGATTCCCCCAGATTTTCCTTTGTTGCTGAGAATAGTTTTAGCTATCCTGGGTTTTTTGTTGTTCCAGATGAATTTGATAATTGCTCTTTCTAACTCTGTGAAGAATTGAGTTGGGATTTTGATGGGTATTGCATTGAATCTGTATAGTGCTTTAGGCAAAATGGCCATTTTAACTATATTGATTCTACCGATCCATGAGCATGGGAGGTTTTCCCATTTTTTGAGGTCTTCTTCCATTTCCTTCTTCAGAGTCTTGAAGTTCTTGCCATACAGATCTTTCGCATGTTTGGTAAGAGTCACCCCAAGATACTTTATACTGTTTGTGGCTATTGTGAAGGGGGTCATTTCCCTAATTTCTTTCTCAGCCTGTTTATCCTTTGAGTATAGGAAGGCCACTGATTTGCTTGAGTTGATTTTGTAACCTGCCACTTTGCTGAAGTTGTTTATCAGCTGTAGGAGCTCTCTAGTGGAGTTCTTTGGGTCACTTAGGTAGACGATCATGTCGTCTGCAAATAATGATAGTTTGACTTCCTCCTTTCCAATTTGTATCCCTTTGACCTCCTTATGTTGTCGAATTGCCCGAGCTAGTACCTCAAGTCCAATATTGAAAAGATAAGGAGAAAGGGGGCAGCCTTGTCTGGTCCCTGATTTCAGTGGGATTGCTTCAAGTTTCTCTCCGTTTAGTTTGATGCTGGCTACCGGTTTGCTGTATATTGCTTTTACTATGTTTAGGTATGGGCCTTGAATTCCTGTTCTCTCCAAGACTTTAAGCATGAAAGGATGCTGAATTTTGTCAAATGCTTTTTCAGCATCCAATGAAATGACCATGTGGTTTTGTTCTTTGAGTTTGTTTATGTAGTGGATTGTATTGATGGATTTCCGTATATTGAACCAACCCTGCATTCCCGGGATAAAGCCTACTTGATCATGGTGGATGATCGTTTTGATGTGTTCTTGGATTCGGTTGGCAAGAATTTTGTTGAGTATTTTTGCATCGATGTTCATAAGGGAAATTGGTCTGAAGTTCTCTTTCTTTGTTGGATCTTTGTGTGGCTTTGGTATCAGCGTAATTGTGGCTTCGTAGAAGGAATTGGGTAGTGTTCCTTCTGTTTCTATTTTGTGGAATAGTTTGAAGAGTATTGGTGTTAACTCTTCTTTGAAGGTCTGGTAGAATTCTGCACTGAAACCATCTGGTCCTGTGCTTTTTTTGGTTGGAAGACTTTCTATGACTCCTTCTATTTCTTTAGGCTTTATGGGACTGTTTAGATGGTCTAGTTGGTCCTGATTTAATTTTGGTATTTGGTATCTGTCAAGGAAATTGTCCATTTCCTCCAGATTCTCCAGTTGTGTTGAGTACAGGCTCTTGTAGTAGGATCTGATGATTTTTTGGATTTCCTCAGTTTCCGTTGTTATGTCTCCCTTTTCATTTCTAAGTTTGTAAATTTGGATACTTTCTCTGTGCCCTTTGGTCAGTCTGGCTAAGGGTTTATCTATCTTGTTGATTTTCTCAAAGAACCAGCTCCTAGTTTTGTTGATTTTTTGTATGGTTCTCTTTGTTTCTACTTGATTGATTTCGGCCCTGAGTTTGATGATTTCCTGCCTTCTACTCCTCCTGGGTGAAATAGCTTCTTTTTGTTCTAGGGCTTTCAGGTGTGTCATTAAGTTGGTAATGTATGCTCTCTCCATTTTCTTTTTGGAGGCACTCAGGGCTATGAGTTTTCCTCTTAGCACTGCTTTCATTGTGTCCCATAGATTTGGGTATGTTGTGTTTTCATTTTCATTGTGTTCTAAAAAGTCTTTAATTTCTTTCTTTATTTCTTCCTTGACCAAGGTGTCATTGAGTAGAGTATTGTTCAATTTCCACGTGTATGTGGGTTTTCTGTTGTTTCTGTTGCTATTGAAGACCACTTTTATTCCATAGTGATCAGATAGGAGGCATGGGATTAGTTCTATCTTTTTATATTTGTTGAGGTCTGTCTTGTGACCAATTATATGGTCGATTTTGGAGAAGGTACCATGAGGTGCTGAAAAAAAGGTATATTCTTTTGTTTTAGGATAGAATGTTCTATATATATCAGTTAAGTCTAATTGGTCCAAAGCTTCAATTAGTTTCATTGTGTCCTTGTTTAGTTTCTGTTTTCCTGATCGGTCCATTGAGGAAAGTGCAGTGTTGAAGTCACCCACAATTATTGTGTTAGGTGTAATGTGTGCTTTGAGTTTTAATAGAGTTTCTTTTATGAAAGAGGGTGCCCTTGCATTTGGAGCATAGATGTTCAGGATTGAGAGTTCTTCTTGTTGTATTTTTCCTTTGACCAGCAAGAAGTGTCCCTCAGAGTCTCTTTTGATGACTTTGGGTTGAAAGTCAATTTTATCTGATATTAAAATGGCTACTCCAGCTTGTTTCCTGAGACCATTTGCTTGTAAAATTGTCTTCCAGCCTTTTACTCTAAGGTAGTGTTTGTCTTTGACCCTGAGGTGTGTTTCCTGTAAGCAGCAAAATGTAGGGTCCTGTTTACGTATCCAGTCAGTTAGTCTGTGTCTTTTTATTGGGGCATTGAGTCCATTGATGTTAAGAGATATTAAGGAATAGTGATTGTTACTTCCTATCATTTTTGACGTTATTTTTTAAATTTGATTGCTTAACTTCTTTTGGGTTTGATGAAAGGTTACTATCTTGCTTTTTTCAGGGTGGAGTTTCCCTCCTTGTATTGGTGTTGTCCTCCTATTATCCTTTTTAGGGCTGGGTTTGTGGATAGATATTGGGTGAACTTGGTTTTGTCGTGAAATATCTTAGTTTCTCCATCTATGGTGATTGAGAGTTTTGCTGGATATAGTAGTTTTGGTTGGCATTTGTGTTCTCTTAGAGTCTGCATGAGATCTGCCCAGGACCTTCTAGCCTTCATAGTCTCAGGTGAAAAGTCTGCTGTGATTCTGATAGGTCTTCCTTTATATGTTACTTGGCCTTTTTCTCTTACTGCCTTTAGTATTCTTTCTTTGTTTAGAACATTTGGTGTTTTGATTATTATGTGACGGGAAGTATTTCTGTTCTGGTCCAGTCTGTTTGGAGTTCTGTAGGCTTCTTGTATATTCATGGGCATCTCTCTCTTTAGGTTAGGGAAGTTTTCTTCCATAATTTTATTGAAGATATTTGCTGGCCCTTTAAGTTGTAAATCTTCACTCTCATCTATGCCTATAATCCTTAGGTTTGGTCTTCTCATTGTGTCCTGGATTTCCTGGATATTTTGGGTTACAAGCTTTTTGCACTTTGCATTTTCTTTAACTGTTGAGTCCATGGTTTCTATGGAATCTTCAGCATCTGAGATTCTTTCTTCTATCTCTTGTATTCTGTTGTTGATATTTGCATCTCTGTCCCCTGATTTCTTCCCAAGGCTTTCTATCTCCAAAGTTGTCTCCCTTTGAGTTTTCTTAGTTGTTTCTACTTCTGATTTTAGATCCTGGATGGTTTTGCTTAGCTCCTTCCCTTGCATGTTTGTGTTTTCCTGTAATTCTTTAAGAGATTTTTGTGTTTCCTCTTTCATGAGCTCAGCCTGTTGACCAAAGTTCTCCTGTATTTCTTTAAGAGATTTTTGTGTTTCGTCTTTCATGACCTCAGCCTGTTGAGCAAAGTTCTCCTGTATTTCTTTAAGTGTTTTTTGCATTTCCTCCTTGTTGGCTTTTGTATTCTCCTGGATTTCTTTCAATGATTTTTGTGTTTCCCTTGCAAGGGCTTCTAACTTTTGATCCATTTTCTCCTCAATGCCCTTCATGTGTTCCTGTACCAGCATCATGACCAGTGATTTTAAATCCAAATCTTGTTTTACTGGTGTGATGGGGTATCCAGGACTTGCTGGTAGAGGAGAATTTGGTTCAGATGTTGCCATATTGCCTTGATTTCTGTTAGTGACGTTTCTGCGTTTGCCTTTTGCCATCTAGCTCTCACTGGTGTTACTTGGTCTTGTCAGTGCTGGACTCACCAGTGCAAGCTGCCCCTTCCCCGTTGGCCTCTGGTGCACAGCTTACACTCTGCACTGCCTATAGACAGGGTGCTGTTGTCCAGGCTGTTCAGATCCCGAAGCAGGCACCTGAAGGCTCCCGCTGGGGCCCGCAGGATTTATTGGAGCACACCGACTTCTCCCAGCTGGCCGCCCGGAAGCCCCCACTAGCCTCTTGAGGGACCTGGAGATGTGGCGGCCACCCAGGCTGATCTGAAGCGGAGAGAGTTGAGCTGGGGGCTTCTGCCTGAGGCCTTGCCCCAGATTGTGTCTGTGGACCAGGTGGAACCCGTGTGCACCCCCAGGGAGCTCCGAAGGTGAATGTTGCTGTGACCTCCCCTGTGCTCCGCTCACTCCGCTGGGCAGCCGATTTCCCCAACCGGGCTGGTGCACACTAGGTTAGCCTTGTCGCCTGGGCCCTGAGTCCAGGCAAACGCCTGGGAGGCCAAGGTCCGAGCAAAGTTCCCCTAGGGCTATGTCTGTTATTTGGGTCCGCCAGGTGACCTGGATGGCGGGCGTGCGCGTCCGCGCTCCGCGAAAGCACCGGGAGAGTCTGTTGTGCTAATAACCTCCTGGGCTGGTTGACACACAGATGGCCCACCAAGCCGCCCAGTTCTTGGGGTCAGTCCTGTGCCTTTTGGGGCCTAGACCCCCGTTTTGTTAGCCTCAGGCTACGCTTGTTAGCAGTCTCTGCCCTCCCGAGCACTCTGGCTCCTGTAGGCAAAATGGCGGCGCGTGCACCGGCAGGGGCAAAAAAAAAAACTCCTGGCTGGGTTGGCGCCCCGATGGCCACTCGAACAGCCCAGGGCCTGGGTGCAGGCCAACGCCCGTCTGGCTCCGACCCCTGCGGTGTTGGGCCTAGGATTATGTTTGTGTACCTCAGTCTGACCGATCTCTGGAGCCCGGGATCAAGATGGCGGTGAGTCTCTCCTGACTGGCGGGCAGCCGAGTTCTGAAGTGGCTTCTGTGCAGCGAAAGGCTCCACAGAACCGCAGTTGCTTGCCGCCCGGCTGGTCAGCGAAGGTCAGTGGTCGTGGGCGCAGGGCCTAACTGGACCCTGTGTCGCCTTGGTTCCACCGCTGATGGCCCTTCAGCTGGAGCAGCCACTGCTACCGCCGCCGCCGCCGCCGCCGCCCGCAATCCATGTCTCCCTTTTCATTTATGATTTTATTAATTTGGATACTGTCTCTGTGCCTGCTGGTTATTCTGGCTAAGGGTTTATCTATCTTGTTATCTATTCTGGAGGGCCTCTTTCCAGCCTGTGTATTTTCTTTCGTTGGTGGCTCAGATTCTGAGAGCTGCCAGGAGTCCAGGTTTGTTGGTTCCCTTGGTCTTCATGTGAAGTTCCCATCTATTTCTGGGTCTTCAATCATTACCCCAATGCTTCCATGGGTGTCCCTGGTCTCTGTGGTTATGTGCCTGTTTTCAGTCGCTGCTGGGTATAGACACACAGATTAAAGTTTATGCTAGGTTCCTGTCTACAATCATAACAGAGTATCATGAATAATGTTAGGGATTGGTGTTTGCCAATGGGATGGATTTTGAGTTGGAGTGTTTATTGGCTGGTCTTTCCTTCAGCCTCTGCTCCAACCCTACATTTCGTTTAGACAGGACAAATTTGGGGTCAAAAGTTTAGGGAGTGAGTTGGTGTCCCTATCTTTCCACTGGGGCTTCTGCATGGCTAAAAGAGTTGGACTTTACAGGTTCTGTAACCCCTCTGTTAGGCAGCTCCTCTAATGTCTGCCACATTGACTTCTAGGAGTTTCTCCGATCCCAGGGTTCTGTATTTCCTAGAGATTCCCCCACTCCCAAGCAGTTGCAGGTTTCCATTCCTTTACATGGTCCACTGGGTCTTTCTCCTGTCTCTTCCTGCTCCTGATATATTTGCTTGAGAAAATTTTTTCAACCCTTTAGTCTGAGATCTAGTCTATCTCTGTTGTCGATCTGTGTGTTTCTTCTATGCAGCAGAACGATTATATATCCATCCTGTTGGCCTGTGTTCTTTTATTGTGGAAATGAGTTCATTGATATTGAGATATTAATGATCAATGATTGCTAGTTCCTGTTATTTTCGTTGTTGTTGGATGTGGTATTAAGTATCTGTGATTCTATTCTTTTGGTATTGTTACTAGATGATTAATTTCCTGTGTTTGCATTTACCATCCTTGTGTTGGAGTTTTTCTTCTAGTATCAACTGTAGGGCTGGATTAGTAGAAAGATATTGTTTAAATTTGGTTTTATCTTGAACTATTTTATTTTTTGTATCTATGGTGATTGAAAATTTTGTTGGGCATCTTAACCTGGGGTGGGATTTGTGTTCTCTTAGGGTCAGCATGTTATCAGTCCAGGATCTTCTAACTTTCAGAATCTCTGTTGAGAAGACTGGTGTAATTCTGACAGGTCTGCTTTTATATGTTCCTTGGCCCCTTTCTCTTACAGCTTTATATATATATATTTGTTCTGTATATTTAGTCTTTTGATTATTTTGTGGCAGAAGAGTATTATTTTCTGTCCTAGTCTATTTGGTGTTATTCAGGCTTCCCATATGTGTATGGCTATCTCTTTCTTTAGGTAAGCAAAGTTTTCTTTTATGGTTTTTTGTCAAAGATTTTTCTTGCCCTTTGACCTGGAAATCTTCATCCTCTTCTATTCTTATTATTCTTTTTTTTTAATTTATTTATTTATTATTATATCTAAGTACACTGTAACTATCTTCAGACACACCAGCAAAGGGCATCAGATCCCATTACAGATGGTTGTGAGCCACCATGTGGTTGCTGGGATTTGAACTCAGGACCTCTGGAAGCGCAGTCGATGCTCTTAACCGCTGAGCCATCTTTCCAGCCCTATTCTTATTATTCTTAGGTTTTGTTTTTCATTCTGTGCCAGATTTTCTGTATGTTTAGGGTAGAAACATCTACATTTGACATGTTCTTTGAGCAGTTCATCAATTTTTTCTATGTTGTTCTCTATGCCTGAGAGTCTCTCTTCCATGTCTTATATTCTGTTGCTGATGCTGTGGTTTGTACATCTTGCTCTCTTTCCTAGGTTTTTCCCATTTTCAGGGTTGCCTTCCTTTGTGTTTTCTTTATTGATTCTATTTTGTTTTTTAGGCTTGGACTATTTCCTGTTTGTATTTATTGTATTTCTTCCAGAGAATGATTATTATTGTTATTGTTATTGTTATTATTATTATTATTATTATTATCATTATCTTCTTTAATGGCTTCTACATGTTTTATTGTGTCTTCCTGTTGTTTTTAAAGGAAATTATTTACATCCTCTTTAAAGGCCTCTATCATCTTCATGAGATGTTTTTCAAGATTACTGTCTTGCTCTTTAGGAGTGTTGTGATATCTAGGACTTGCTGTAGTAGGAGAGCTGGGTTCTGATGGTGCCATATTGCGTTGGCTTCTGTTGATTATGTCCTTGACTTGCCTTTCACCATGTAGTTGTTTCTGGTGTTGGTTAGCATGAGTGTCCTGTATTGAAGCAGGCCTCCTGCCCACCAAGTGGAGCTGTATGTTATGGGTTTGAGCAAGCCTCCTGGGAGCCAGGAAGAGCTGTGGCTTGGGAATAGTGTGTTGATTGGTAAATGCTGTGTGTGTCAGGTTAGAGGTGGATTCTTGGAGGTAGACAGAGCTGTGGCATGCTGCTCCCTGACCATTGCTGCTGCAGGTGCAGACTGGAATGAAGATGAACGTCTGACTGGCTGTGTTCCTGCAGGTAAAGGTATTGGGTCTCATTTGTGTGTGTCATAGAGCCTACCTCTAGGATGCAAGCACAGCATGGGTTGCAGTGTTGTGCACTGCTGTTTGCCCTGCTGGTGCATGCACATGCCAGTGGCAGATGGAGCACAGGACATGCAGATTGTGGGTATTTGAGGAATCCTGAGGTAGTCTCTGTGATGCTTTACATAACCATAATTTGTTACAAAGCAGAGAAGGGAAAACCCATTTCATGTTACATTAAAGCTTTGAATTTGATAAAAATAGGTCTTTCAGAAATAAGGAATTTGTAGAGTACTGAGAAATACCAGTAGCTTTCCAACTTATAGTGAAAGGATAGAAAATAATACAGCCTAACTCTAATGACCCCAAGAAGTCAGAAGCTTAAAATGCTATCTCGCTTTGTTAGAAACTAGGCAAAAGGTCACATTCCAGAGCCCGCCCTTTTATTTAATTTTAGTATACTTGCTGCCGAATCGAGCACAGCCCTTTTGTTTAGAGCTAGCAGAAAGGCCTTGAATAGGTGATCCTGGCCCCATAAGGTAACTGGAAATGGGCTAAGCTTATCCTGCTTCTGTAAATTGCCTATGCCATTATCCCTATGCAAAAGGAGTTCACACCTAAGGCATTCAAGAAAATAGGAAACTAATTGGTCCACTGAGCATGGGCTCTGATAATTTAAATTGATTGGCTCACATTTCTCGGGCTCTCCATGCTAAGAAATGATTCGTTTGTGAGTCGCGGGCTTTGTTGTAAACTTATAAAAGCTGTCGCAATTTGGCACTCGTGGTCCAGAGTCCTCTAACCCTGCGCGGTGTACAGCTGTGGAACCCAGAATTCTGGAATAAAGAAACCCTCATGTTATTGCATTGAAACTGTTTCTTGAGAGTGATTTGGGTGTCACCTTCTGGGATGTGGGTGCTGGGGCACCCTCGGTTTTTGGGGTTCTTATAATAGGAAGGAAAATATTATTTCAATGTGGTGAACAAATAGACCTTCCTCTTATTTCCAAATGATGCTTTTTAATTTCAGATCTTAGAGTTTACTTCTTGCTAGTCTATTTTCTCATATTGCTTCTGATGTTCTGATTTATTTAGGTTACATATGGACCGTTTCACAGTAGTCTGAGTGACCACAATATGTTTCCTCATCTTTATCAGATCTCCCCACAGGATACAAGCCTAGATCTTGCCATGGTATCCTTGATGATTCATTTCAGCTGGAAGTGGGTGGGGCTGGTCATCTTAGATGATGATGATGGTGTTCAGTTTCTCTCAGATATGACAGAAGAAATGAAGATTAACAAAATCTGTTTAGCTTTTGTGAATATGATTCCAGTAAACATGCAGTTATACACAGAAAGGGCTGAGACTTACTATTATCAAATAATGACATCTTCAGCAAATGTTGTCATCATTTATGGTAACGAGAACTCTACTCTAGAAGTGAGCTTTAGAAGATGGGAAACTTTAGGCATACGGAGACTATGGATCACTACCTCACAATGGGATGTCATCCCAAGATCAAGAGACTTTACCATTGACTCTTCGCATGGGACTTTGTCTTTGTCACACCATTATCAAGAGATTCCTACTTTTAAACATTTTATTCAGCAAACAAACTTTTCTGCTCATCCAGAAGATGTTTCTCAGGAGAGATTGGGATGGATTTATTTTAACTGTTCTGTATCTGTATCTGACTGTAAAACACTGAATCATTGCCCATTTAATACCACATTGGAATGGTTACCAATGCACAGTACTGACATGGCTATGAATGATGAGCGTTATAACATATATAATGCTGTGTATGCTGTAGCCCATGCCTTTCACAACATGAATCGCCAACTTGTAGATATTGAAGTAATAGAAAGCTGGGAAGGGCTAATGGCTAGATGCATGCGGGTAAATATGACTCTAGGTTTTGGCAAATTGACATTTAAAATTACCATAGTCCACATCAATTAGGACTTAAATTGGACACCAACACCAAAGCTCCAAACTGGGTATGGATGTGTCTGCCTGTAATCCCAGTACTGGAAAGGATAAAAACACCCTGGTGCACATATGTATATATCAATGGTTGATGAGCAAATCCAAAAAAGAGTACAGGTTATGTTTAGGAGAGAGACAATACACATAAATGAAAAATGAACATATGTAATGCCATTTAAACATTTTGTTAGTTACTTTTATTAAAGTTGCATTTCGAATGAGAGATTAAAAAGAAAAATGTCATGCACAGAACATTTTTGCCTTAATGTGTGATTATATTTAACAATAAGGTTATTTCTTTTTTAGGTAAATGCCTTTCTGAAGAATGTAAGATTTATTAATCCTGTCGGAGACCCAGTGATTATTAATCAAGAAGGAAATGTAGATGCAATGTATGACATTCTCAACGTTTTGAATTTTCCACAAGGTCATGTACTAAAGGTGAAAGTTGGACAGTTTTCTCCTTTTTTTGCACGTGATCAACAACTGTTCTTATCTGAAGACATGATAGAGTGGTCCACAGGAAGTAGACAGGTGGGTTGTATCAAATTTTAATTTTAATCAAACTCTTAAGTGGTGCTTTTTTTTTGCCTTAATTATTCCCATTTTCATTTTTGAGAAGGATTATGTATTTTCATGATTTAACATACATATATATGCTATTATGTAGTAGAATTCATGTTTATATATTGGTAACATTCCATTTTATTTAAAGTATACTATAAATAAGTTCATTTATATGTCAATATTTTGAAAGATATTAGATATTAGAAGAGAAAATTTTCTGTTATTAACACATATCTAATTTTTCTCAGTTTTCCACTTCTGTGTGCAGTAAGCCTTGCCAACCTGGTTTCAAGAAATCCTATCAGGAAGGAAAAGCAGACTGCTGTTTTGATTGTTCCCGATGTCCTGATAATGAGATTTCCAACTCTACAGGTCATTGCATGCCTTAGGAGAGAATTCTTCAGACTGAATGTTTTGTTCCATATGTATATGGAAAACCCTGAAAGGGAACTATAACTGCCCGCAGTTACTTTGAACGGGTTACTGGGTTACCTGGAAGGAAAGCTGCGGATAGAACAGGGTGATGAGAGAAACGTGAAGTCAAGACAAGATTTCCTGCTTAAGGCTCAAAATTTAAAGGGGGCCTCCAAATATATAGGCAGTGGGGTGGTGGCGGGGGAACCCTTCCCCCAAAGGCTGGAAACTCTTGCAGAATTGGTTAGCTTGCTCTGCAGGTGACTAGTGTCAGGTGGCTAGTGCCTCTCAGGAAACTGTAGGTCCTTGGAGAACAATGGGTTTAGCCTTAGTCTGAGTGGTAGAGCAGGATTCTGGCTAGCACAGGAATTCCTGCTCAAAGGCTGGGAGAGGAACTTCCCCTTGGTCAGTGTCAAGTTCCTGCCAGGTGGCATAGCACCCCAATATAGCTCTCTACAGGGAACTTTAGAGATAAAATCTCCTTTTATTTTAATTAGTTTATATGATAAGTAGTATTGCCCCTGGATAAAACTACTATTCTTTCAGTCACATTTCTTGACAGTTACTAGACACATGAAAATGTGTATGTTCTCAGATAAATAGGCTTGAGAACTAAATATTATGGCAAGTACTACTTTTCTTAGAAATTTCACATGTTATTACTTGATATTGTTTCTATCAACATATAGATCACACTGAAAATACAAATCTTTCCTAGCCCTCTCACACTAGTTCTCAGATAGATTACTTAAATTGACCAGGTGCTCTAAGTTTTTAAGTTTTGTTTAAGACATATGCATACTTTTGGAGGTCAACTATCAGGCCAAGAATAAAATCAATGGATATGCTGTATTTTATGCTGTCATCTTGTTCAGAGGTCAATGATGAAGGTAACACATGGAAATAATATTTGTGATTAAGCCATAAAATTGAAGTGAATGTAGGCAAATCAGTTATGGGATGACATAAACAGTTACGATTATATCCTTACAAGGCAGGGGCCAGATTATACACTAATATTATTGATTATATATTAGGTGAGCGATGTAAATTTTAATAGTACCATTATAAAATTAACTATTAGAAAATAATATTATGTCCAGAACTATATTAAAAATTAATGTTTTTTGAAGTCAAAGAAGTTGAATGCAGATGTAGAGGTATCGTGTGGAAAAAGATGGTCATATTAATAAGGTTTAGTGACCTGGTTTATGTATAATATCAGAATAAATAGCTAAGGATGATATAGTATATGAAAGATATCTTAAAATTGCAATGAATATGATACTATCTTAAAAATATACAACTAATCTTAACTGCCTATTAATTAACACACTGTTGGCTCAATATCATTATTGGATAGAACTTTTTCTAATTTATATTTTCTTTTAATATTGTATATGAGTTCTACAATGGAATTCCTTTTTTTTTCCAAGACAGGGTTTCTCTCTGTGTAGCCCTGGCTGTCCTGGAACTCACTCTGTAGACCAGGCTGGCCTCGAACTCAGAAATCTGCCTGCCTCTGCCTCCCAAGTGCTGGGATTACAGGTGTGCGCCACCACCGCCCGGCGGAATTCCTGTTTTTTAAGATGTGAAATTATGATATACATGAACAAAATTTTAATGCTTATGCCCATTATTTTAGTCAGTATTATTGAGAAACATGAGAGAAGGCTAAATGAAAAAATACATTTCTCAGTGGAAAGCTTAATATTGAAAATATATCATTCTTTAATTTTATGTTATATTTATGAATTGCAATAAAAGTATCTGTATATATTACAGTGTAACATGTAACTTCTAGGTGGGAAAAATTGTCCCCATTTAGCTGTCATTTCTATTTGACAGAATTTAGAAAATTATTTCTTTTATGCAGTTTTTCGTGGATGGTCTTGTTTTGTTTGTATTTTAGTTCAGAGTAACATTCATAGGTGTAGAACTTAAAGATATATGCAAGTATTATTCCTCCCCAAAACGAATATGTGTAAACAGAAACCCAAATGGTGGAATTTTGAAGCAGGACTTTGTAAGACAATAATTCACAAGACCTCAACCTTGATCAGTAGAATCATTGTCCCTAATGAATAAAATTTAGGGGGACAGATTCCAATGATCCTCTGACAATATGAAAATAGACCTATAGCTTATTAATTCAAACAGTTTATCTATCATAAATCAAAGTTTCTCTGAAATCCTAACTGGTACTTATCCATAAATACTATGTATAAAACTTAGACAATTACAAATGACCAAGTTTAAGGTATGTTCTTATATACTACGTCCTTGCTTAGACACAATATAGTCTTTCTTACTTTCAAGATAATAAAATATCTCATAAATATGAAAGGAAAATTAAAATTTTTATTCATACCAAAAATAGGAAACATTTTCTTTTACCACATATATGAAATATACTATAAAATATAAAATGCTGCTTTAGAGCTATACATAGAAATAGTTATTTGTAACACCAAAGAAAACAAATTGTGCTAAGGTTCTCCAAAAATCTTTGGCTGAGGTTTTCTATATATAAGAGACAATGCAGGATTATGCTGGTGAATTTTTGCTTTTGCCAATAGACACAGAAGAATGTGTGAAGTGTCCAGATGATTGGTATGCCAACAGAGAGCAAACCAACTGTCTGCCAAAAGATGTGGCATTTCTGGCCTATGAAGATCCTTTGGGGATGGCTCTTGTCTGCCTGGCCCTGTGCTTCTCTGCAGTCACAGCTCTTGTCTTTGGGGTCTTTGTGAAGAACAGGGAAACTCCCATTGTGAAGGCTAATAACCGTACTCTCAGCTACATTCTGCTAACATCCCTGATGTTTTGCTTTCTCTGTTCCTTGCTCTTCATTGGAAATCCCAGTACCACAACATGTATCCTACAACAGACTACATTTGGAATTCTGTTCACTGTGTCAGTGTCCACAGTCTTGGCTAAAACTATTACTGTGGTTCTGGCCTTCAGGATCACTGTTCCAGGCAGAAGGATGAGGGGATTGCTGGTATCAAGGATACCTACATACATCATTCCCATCTGTACACTTGTCCAAATAATTCTCTGTGGAATATGGCTGTGGACATCACCTCCATTTGTTGACATTGATGCCCACTCTGAACATGGCTACATTACTGTCACATGCAGCAAAGGCTCAGTCACAGCATTCTATTGTGTTCTTGGATACTTAGGATCTCTGGCTCTCGTGAGTTTCACAGTGGCTTTCTTGGCCAGGAATCTGCCTGACACATTCAATGAAGCCAAGTTCCTGACATTCAGCATGCTGGTGTTCTGCAGTGTCTGGATCACCTTCCTTCCTGTCTACCACAGCTCCAAGGGGAAAGTTATGGTAGCAGTTGAAGTGTTTTCTATTCTGGCCTCCAGTGTGGGTCTGCTTGGGTGCATCTTTATCCCAAAATGCTATATTATTTTGTTAAGACCAGATAGGAACTCAATTCAAAAGTTCAGAGATAAAACATATGCTTGAATCTATTAAAATATCTTAAAATTTAAATCATGTGTGGAGTTATTTTATACTTGAAGAAAATTATGTTTTATTACAAACTCAAATGTTTGATTAAATTTATTGTTGGTTTGTATACATGTTAATCATATTTGCTAATATTTGTTATAAACAATTTTTTATTAATCAGTTTATAAGATACTATTTCAAATGATATCACCATTCCTAGTGACCTCAGGATAACCCCCATCCCATCTTCCCTCTTCCCCTTCTCCTTTGCCTCTGAGTTTTCTTCTCCAAACACTCACCTTCTCCTGCCACACCGCTCTAACTTCCCTCTATGCTGGAGTATCAAGCCTTCATAGGACTAAGGGCCTCCCCTCTCCCCGGTGTCAGATAGCACTATCCTCTGCTACATATGTATCTGGAGCCATGGATCCCTCCATGGATAGTCTTTGGTTGGTGGTTTAGTATCTGGGAACTCTTGGTGGCCCAGTTAGTTGATCTTGTTCTTTGTACGGTGTTGCAATCCTCTTCAAATCAGTCCTACCCTTAGCTCTTCCATTTGGGTTCCTAGGCCCAGTCTGATGGTTGGTGGTCAATCTGCATCTGCATTGGTCAGGTGCTGGTAGAACCTCTCAGGGAACAGCCATACCAGGCTCCTGTAAGCAAGTACTTCTTAGCATCAGCAATAGTGTCTGGTTTTGGTGTCTGTAGATGTGATGGATCCCTAGGTAGGGCAGTCTCTGGTTGGCCTTTCCTTAAGCTTCTGTTCCATTTTTTGGCCCTGTCTTTCCTTTGGACAGAAACATTTCTGGTTGTTATTGTTGTCCTTTCTCTAACTCCTCCATTGTGGAGCCCAATTTTGAGATGAGTAGGTGGCCTCATCGCATTACTGGGGACTGTGCCTATCTACTGGAGGTAGTCTCTAAAGGCTGTGTCTCCCCTTTGTTGCATATTTTAGCTAAAGCCATGATTGTTGTGTCCTGGGTGCCTCTTCCTTCCCTGGTTTCTGAGACATTCTAATGGCCACATCTTGTTCCCCATCCTTCACTGCTTTATATTTCTGTTTGATTTTTGTCTCTCTGTACGTCTCTGTTCTCCCTTCCAATATCTGATCCTCTTTCCTTTTCTTTCTGCTCCTCTATCCCTCCCAGATCCCTCCTTCCCTCTACCTAGACGACATTTGTGCTGTCCACCACAGCAGCACCTGCTCATTTCTGATCTTTGTGGAGAATACTTCTATTGTCTGTAAACCAGGTATCCTCTGCTTTTGGCACTGGTCAGTTGGAGAGGTTGCTCCTTTTGGGCCAGGTAGCTGTGGCCGGTCAGGCAGGAAGTATATCTGGGTCTCCATTTTGGAGAGTATGTCTTGTTCCAACAGAGGATAGGAACAGTTTGGGGTGATCCTAAATAAATGGGCTAACCATCCCATCCCTAGGTCTACTGTTCTTAATGAATGCATTTTGGTGCCAGTGGCTTCTTGGACCCAAGATCTTTTCTTGGAAATGGGGTCATCAGCCTGGAGGACTGAGTGTTGAGCCCCTGAGTCCACCAAGAATTGAGTGGGTTTCCCCTCCACTCTCAGAGTTACCTTGTGTTCAGGATGGGGTTTGAACTGCATCTCCCCTAGTCTCTGTTTTCACACAGGGCTAACATCTTTGCCATTTGGGGGTACTTTTCTCATGGCCTAGGACTTCCTGCTCCCAGCTTCTGTTTGTTAGGGCATTCTCAGGTCCAGTGACCTCTGCCCTTGCAGTATGCACAGTGGTCTTTTTCAAGGGATTTTCAGCCTCTCTCTGCTTGGAGTCTCTCTTTGCTTTTCCTAACTACTGTGGCCAGGACTCTGTAGATTCCTTCCCTGTCACTTTTTTTCTTTCTTTTACTCTGTTCCCTCTCTTCCTCTGTCTCCCTGTCTCAGCAAACTGCACTAAATCCTTCACCAACTTATCCTTTCTCTTTCTCTGCTCCTTCTCCTCTGTCTCGCTGTGTCAGCAACCTGCACTAAATCCCTCAACAGCTTATTCTGTGTTTCTAGCCTCCGTTGGTTTTTCCTGCTATCTTTACTAGTCTGGTCTATAAAAGTCATTGTCACAGCAACTTTAAGCTGGGGTCATAGGTGGAATGCCCCCACGAGCCACTCTAGAAATGCTGTGGGGGTGGGGGTGGGGGTGGGGAGGGGGGTCTCATCTGGTCCCTCTTTAACCTCACATACCTTGGTCAAATTTGCAGTTTGCTATGAGGCCCCCTTGAGACCTGCCAATTAAGTCTGGTGATGGACCTTCAGGTGCCCCCTATCTTTTGCCATATTAAATTTTCAGTCAGTTCTAGTCAGGGAAGGCCCACTGTTCATGACAGCCTGGTCAATGGATGGTGCTCTTGTGTCTGCAGGGGAATTATTTCTGGCTTCCTGTATTGTAAATAAAACAGTCTCAAAGAGATTAATCAGCCCCTTGGAAATCCCAGAACCAGTACCAGTGCTGGTGGGGTCATAGGGGCAAGGGTAGGAAGATATAGATGGGGAGGGTCTTGGAGCAACAAGTCTGCTATTGAAGGGCCTTGGAGGATCGACTTCTCCTCCAGATCTCTCCATTCATGCTTCCTTCTTCCTGAAGGATAGCACCTGTGAAGTGGGTTTTGGGAATGAAAGGATTTTATCTATGAGAGGGGAGGTGGGTCCTCCCCTAGATTCTTCTAGGTAAGTATCAAGACTTTCTCTTCTACTGCTTTGGTCACCTGCAAGTCAAAGGTCCCTATGGGTAGGTCATTCACAGAAGTAGAGAGTAACTAACTTGCTTTTCAGTCAGATAGACTTTGTCCAAACAAAGTTATCAGTCTAAGTCCAATAACATAGGATGAGATACCAATAAACACAGAGAAAAACAGTCAGCACACCAAAAGCTTGACCCTGCCACAGACGGGCGTCTAGGTCCAAGAACACAGAACAAGACACTAACAAACAGAGAAAAACAATCACACCAGGTGCTCCTGCCCTTACAGCTGGAACCAGATAACAGAGTTGCTCAGCCAACTCCAGCCAGCTGAAGCAAACCAGATGCTCCTGCCCATATGGCAGGACCAGAGAAACCAGGTTATAGCAAGACTTGGC
Organism: Apodemus sylvaticus; assembly: GCF_947179515.1. Classification (NCBI taxonomy): domain Eukaryota; kingdom Metazoa; phylum Chordata; class Mammalia; order Rodentia; family Muridae; genus Apodemus; species Apodemus sylvaticus. The sequence continues at coordinate 53,144,974 of NC_067491.1, read as the reverse complement.
TCCCGCCATTGTTGTCTTGCCGTTTCCAGAAGGGGCAGTGCTTCGTGATTATCTTTGGGGGCCTGAGGCGTTCTTCAATCCCCTAGCAGTCTTGACATTATGGCATGTCTGCCCATTGGACTCAAGCACAACAGACATGGTAGGCTCTCTGAGCCTCCCAGAAGCTTGCAAACAAACTGAACATTCAGACAGGCTTACAGACTCAGACTTTGACAAACAGCAAGACAGACAAAAATACTGCAGTGTTACCAGCTAGAGACCTCACTACTCCAGCGTGTCCCTACAGGAGGTGAGATTCCCAGCCAATGTACCAAATGTATGATCCTGAGGAACCTTAACTTACCCGAGACGCCCTGAGTGAACAACGTGGAGACCAGTATTAATGCAAAAAGCAAGAGGAATTTATTTAATCCAGCATGCTGGGGTCACCCTGCACATGGGGAGGGAATGACCCTATGCAGTCTTCACAGGGGATCTTTTATATAGTTCATAGGGCAGCTGCCATTAGCACAATGTGATATTCAGAACAGTGTTACCTTTCAACTAATTGGTTGTTAGGGAATGAGGTAGGTGGCCAAAGTCTTGGAATAACTCTGGGCCTTCTCTAGCCGCAGGGACCTCCCTGTGGTCTGAGGAATGTAATTAACCTTTCCCTTCTGGGAGAGGCAAGCGTTCCATGACCTTTCCAAAGTTTCTGAGCTAACCCTTACATCTTTTGCTACATAAGTAGCTGGAGCCATGGGTCCCTCTATGTGTACTCTTTGGGTGGTGGTTTAGTCCCTGGAAGTTCTGGGGGGTACAGGTTGGTACATATTATTGTTCCTCCTGCAGGGCTACAAACCTCTTCACCACCTTGGGTCCTTTCTCTACCTGCTCCATTGGGGACCCTATGCTCAGTCTATTGTTTGGTTGTGAGTTGTGGTTATTTCAATCCACCTTCCAATAAGGATCAAAGTATTCACAAGTTTGTCTTCCTTCTTGTTGAGCTTCATGTGGTCTCTGAGTTGTATCTTGGGTATTCCAAGATTTTGGGCTAATAATCACTTATCAGTGAGTGCATACTGTGTGTGTTCTTTTGAGATTGGGTTATCTTACTCAGGATGATATTTTCTAGCTCCATCCATTTAGCTAAGAATTTCATCAATTCATTGTTTTTAATAGCTGAGTAGTATTCCATTGTGTAAATGTACCACATTTTCTGTATCCAATTTTCTGTTGAGGGACATGCCAGCAAAATTTATGATGTTCTTGTTTTTAATAGCCAAGTAGTATTCCATTGTGGAAATGAACCACATTTTCTGTATCCACTCTTTGTTTGGGGGGACATCTGGATTTGTTTCCAGTTTCTGGCAACTGTGAATAAAGCTGATATGAGCATAGTGTCCTTGTGCTAGGCTGAAACTTTTGTAAGTCAAAGGACACTGTCACTAGGATAATGTGACAGCTTACTGATTGTGAAATGATCTTCAACAACCCTTCATCTGACAGAGGGCTAATAATAAAAATATATAAAGAACTCAAGAAGTTAGATACAAACAAACCAGATAACCCAATTTAAAAATGGGGTACAGAGCTAAACAGAGAATTCTCAATTAAAGAGATGTTCACCGTCCTTAATTATCAGGGAAATGCAAATCAGAACGACCCTTAGATTCCACTTCACACCCCTCAGAATGGCTAAGATAAAAAAGCTCAGGGAAAAGCACATTCTGGCCGGGCAGTGGTGGCACATGCCTGTAATCTCAGCACTTGGGAGGCAGAGGCAGGCAGATTTCTGAGTTCCAGGCCAGCCTGGTCTACAGAGTGAGTTCTAAGACAGACAGGGCTGTCTTGGGACAGAGACCAAGAAACCCTGTCTCGAAAAACCAAAAACCAAACAAACAAACGAAACAAACAAACAAACAAACAAAAAACCCAAACCCAAAACCAAAACCAAAACCAAAAAGCACATGCTGGTGAGGATGGGGGCCAAGGGGAACACTTTTCTATTCCTCCTGTGTGAGTGCAAACTTGTATAAAGACTCTGTAAATCAATCTGGCAGTTTCTCAGAAAATTTGGAATAGTTTTTTTTACCTGAAGACCCAGCTATTCTGCTTCTGGGCATACAGTCAAAAGATGCTCACCAAGAATATTTGTTCAACAATGTTCAGAGAAACTTTATTTGTAATAGCTAAAAACTGGAAATAACCCAGATGTCCTTCAGTTGAAGAATGATTACAGAAAATGTTGTCCATTTTCACAATGGACCTATTCAGCTATGAAAAACAAGGACATCATGAATTTTGCAGGCTAGGAGGTATAACTAGAAAATATCATCCTGAGTGAGGTAACCCAGACCCAAAAGTACATGCATGGTATATACATATAAGTGGATATTAGCCCTAAATTATAGGATAACCATTCTATTATCAAGAGACCCTAAGAAACCAAATAACAAGGGAGGCCCAGTATGGCTGAATCCTTTTCAGAAGGTGAAATAGATATTGGAGTTGGATGGAGTTGGATGGATGGGAAAGGGTTATGGGACAGAGGGTACCAAATGTAGGGAGAGCAGGGGAGAGAGAAGAGAAATCCATGGTGTGGGGTGATCTCTAGGACATGCCAGAGACGTGGAAAGGGATAGAGCCCTAGGGGACATATGGGGACCATTCTTGCCGAGACTCCTAGTATTGGGGGATATGGATCCTGAAGTGACCGCTTCACTTCCTGTATCCAGGCAGGACTCCCAGTGGAGAGAAAAGGTGAGCAACCCACCCACAAAACCTTTGACTTAAAATGTGTACTGCCTACAAGATGTGCAGGGACAAAGACAGAGCAGAGACAAAGGGAATGGCAAACGAATGATTGGTCTAAATTGAGACCCATCCCATGGGCAAGAACCAATCCCTGACTTTATTAATGATACTGTTATGCTTGCAGACAGGAGCCTAGCATATCTGATCTCTGAGAGGCTCCACCTAGCGGCTAACGGAAAGAGATGCAGAGGTCCAGAGCCAGGAATCTTTTATTGTTGTTGTTGTTGTTGTTGTTTTCGAGACAGGGTTTCTCTGTGTAGCCCTGGCTGTCCTGGAACTCACTCTGTAGACCAGGCTGGCCTCGAACTCAGAAATCCACCTACCTCTGCCTCCCAAGTGCTGGGATTAAACGCGTGCGCCACCAGTGTCTGGCTTCACAGCCAGGAATCTTATAGAAGAATTGAGAGAAGGATTAAGGGACCTGGAGAGGACAGGGCCTCCACAGGAACACCAACAGAGTAAACAAACGTGAACCCTCAGGGCCTCTTAAAGACTGAATCACCAACCAAAGAACAAGCAGGGCTGGACCTAGGCCTCATGCACATGTGTAACAGATGACTAGTTTGGTCTTCATATGAGTTCCCCATCAACAGGAACAGGGCTGTCCCTGAATCTCTTACCTGCCTTCAGTTCATTCCCCTAAATTAACTGTCTTGCTTGGCAGCTACTGGATGTGTAGGTGTGTGTTGGGGGGTAGTGATACCAAGAGGGGTGCTCCCACTGCTCAAATGAGAAAGGGATGATAGAATGGGGGGAAGAGCTGTGTAAGGGTTTGTAGTAGCAGTAGGAGGAGTGTTATATTGTGATATAAATTGAATAAATGAGTTTACTAATAAAAATAAATAAAAACTTGAATCGTAACAAAATTCTCAGTTTGAAAGCTGCAGTGTGTCCCGTAGTATACCTCTTCTTCCACAGCACTTTGCTTGCAAATGTTCACTGAGTGAGTAGTTGCTCTGATAAGAGGCCTTAGGTTTCTGCTACACTCGCAGCACTGGAATCTCACAGGGAATCCTCTCAGATATCCTGTTGCTTCCCTGTTTCATGGAGCTGCTGTATCTTTGGATCTATAGGATCAGCCCCTTCCCTTACTCCAGCAGTTCACTGATGGGGTAGATGTTGGGGTGTGTCATTTTAAAGCCCTGGGTCTCAGCTTGGTAGGGATCTCCAGTTCTCTTGCACTCATAGCAGTGTTGCAAGCTCTCTTGTTCTGCTCTGCTCTGGCTAGCTTATCCATTCCCACCGCTAGCGGGGGGGCAAATCCAGCTCTCCTCCTTTCACAACCTTGATGGTGTCTTACCTGTGACCCTGCAACCAGGGCCAGCCCTACCCTGCTGCCCAGGTGAGGTGCAGGGTCTGCTCTCTCAAGTGTTTCAGCTGGTGAGGAACATTGTCAGTTCTCCCACTCTGACCTTGGGGCCAGCTCACCAGCATGCTGTAGGGGGCAAGGGGCAAGGGGCCATGTCACACATAGCAGATAAATGGAGGGGTCAGCTCTCCCAGGCTCACACTCTTTTTATTTTATTTTATATTTTATTTTATTTTATTTTATTTTTTATTGAGTATCTTCTTCATTTACATTGCCAATAGTAAAACCTTTCCCAATTTCCCCCCTCCCAAAAGCCCCCCCCAACGATTCTCTACCCCTCCTCCCACCCCTGCCTCCATGTATATACCCCTCTACCCAACACACTCCCACCTTCCCCCCCCAACTCCTCCCCTCCTCCCGTCCGTTTCCCTTTGGTGGGGCTTCTATTGAGCCTTTACCTGACCAAAGACCACTCTTTCCACTGATGCCCAACAAGGCATTCCTCTGCCACATTTTTGGCTGGAATTATGTGTACCCCTTGGCTGATGGTTCAGTCCCTTTGAGTCTTGGGGTGTCTGGGTGTCCGAAGTCATTGTTCTTCCCATGGGTCTATATACCCCTTCAGCTCCTTCGGACCACCCTCCAGATCCTCCGTTGGGGACCCCAAGCTCAGTCCAATAGTTGGTTGCTAGTTTCTGCCTCTGTATTTATAACCAGGCTCACACTCTTGAGGTTGGTTCTCCCATACCCCCTACCAACAGGGCCTGGTCTACTGTGCTGGACAGGCAATGTACAGGGCCCTCTCTCCTGAGTGCTGCAACTGGTGAAAGGGCAGGGACAGCTCTCTTGCTCTCATGACTCTAGGGCCTGGTCTCCTGCCAGCCATTGGTGGAGAGGGGTGAGGGGATCTCTCCCTTGTCTATGCCATTGCCCAGGATACTATGCCAGGGTCAGCTCAGCAACTCAGCTCCTGTAACCAGGGCCAGCACCACTGTGCTTCCTGGGTGACATGCTGGGTCTGCTCTTCTGAGTACTGCAGCTGGCTAGGAGCATCACCATCTCTCTTGCTCTCACGCCCTCAGGGCCAGCCGTCTCATGATACCTAGGCAATGGATGGAGCTAGTGCTGCATATCCCTTGGACGTCAATGTGTCCTTAGGTAGCAGCCCAGAACAGGGACATCTGCCCAGCCTTTGGTGGTAAGAGAGCCCTGTTTCTTCAGGGCAACAGACCCATATGTGGCCCCAGTGGCAGCACAAGTCAGGACCCCATCGTGGTCCAAGGTGTCATCACCAGCTGCTCACATCAGGTATTCTTCATTATCCTTGATTCTCCAGTTCTGCCTCTCTTCGTTGTGCTCCCATTCTTCAGCTTCTTTTCTTTCATTTCTCCACCTCTCACTTGCTCCTCCTAGTGGCGCTTGGGGTTTCTGAGTGTCTGAGCTCATCTCAGGAGTGCTCTCAGGACTACTATTCCCTGCCCATGCATCCTGGCACTCGTTAGGAGCCATCTTGGGCGTGGCCTGCTTCCTGTGGCCTGTGCAGTGCCAGAGGTCATCTCAGGCTAGCTCCCTGTGCAGGACCCGTGGTATGGGAGTTGTGCTTGTTTTGGGCTCAGGTTTTTTTTTTTTTAATTTTAGTTTTTTAAATTAGATATTTGCTTTATTTACATTTCAAATGGCATTCCCTTTCCATGTTACCCCTCTGAAAACCCCCTATCCCCTCCTCCTTCCTCTGCTCAACCCCCCCAATTTCCTGACTTGCATTCCCCTATTCTGGGGAATCTATTGGGTTTACATCTTGCTGCCTGGCCCTATGCAGTAGTTGTCTGCCTCAGGCTCATTCTCTGTTTTGGGAGCTTTCCCAGCCTACATGGAGCTAGACTGGTGGTCATTTTAGGCTAGCTCCTCTCTGGGACTCCTGGTGATGGACTGGTAGTCATCCCAGGCTTGCTTTTTCCAGAGAATATTAGGCTACTAAACATTTAGATGTTCACAGGTCAGAACATTGAGCATAAACAGAGCCTGTCTCCTCTCTGCCATCTACTGACACACATGTGACACAGCAGCCACACCTTCCATGCCTGTAGGGAAAGCATATAGCATTCCCTACTCAACTCCTTGTTGAGTGTGCCTTAAACCCAGGTACCATGAGGTGCTGAGAAGAGCTATGTTCTTTTCTTTTAGGATTAAATGTTTTATAGATACCTGTTAAATCCATTTGGTTTATAACTTCTGTTAGTTTCATTGTGTCTATGTTTAGTTTCTGTTTCCATGACCTGTCCATTGATGAAAGTTGGGTGCTGAAGTTTCCCACTATTATTGTATGTGGTACAATGTCTGCTTTAAGCTTTAGTAAGGTTTCTTTTATGAATGTGGTTGCCCTTGCATTTAGAACATAGATGTTCCAAATTGAAAGTTCTTCTTTATATTTTTCCTTTGACGAGTATGAAGTGTCCGTCTTTATCTTTTTTGATTACTTTTGGTTGAAAGTTGATTTTATTTGGTCAATGAATGGCTACTCCAGCTTTTTTTTTTTGGTATTATTTACTTGGAAAATTGTTTTCCAGACTTTTAGTCTGAGGTAGTGTCCTTCTTTGTCACTGAGATATGCAGCAAAATGTTTGCAGCAAAATGTTGGGTCCTGTTTACATATCCAGTCTTTTAGTCTATGTCTTTTTATTGGGGACTTGAGTCCATTGATGTTAAGAAATATTAAGGAAAAGTGATTGTTGCTTCCTGTTATTTTTGTTATTCGAGGTGGAATTATGTTTGTGTGGGCATCCTCTTTTGAGCTTGTTGGAAGAAGATTACTTTCTTGCTTTTTCTAGGGTATAGTTTCCCTCCTTGTGTTGAAGTTTTCCATCTTATTATCCTTTGTAGTGCTGGATTTGTGGGTAGACATTGTATACATTTGGTTTTGTCATGGAACATCTTGTATTCTCCATCTGTGTTAATTGAGAATTTTGCTGTGTGCAGTATCCTGGGCTGGCATTTGTGTTCTCTTAGGGTCTGTATGAGATCTGGCTGTTACAGTCTGTGGTGAGAAATTTGGTATAATTTTGATAGATCTGCCTTTATATGTTTCTTGACCTTTCTCCCCTACTGCTTTTAAAATTCTTTCTTTTTTTTTTTGTGCATTTGGTGTTTTCACTATTATATGATAGGAGGAATTTCTTTTCTGGTCCAGTCTGTTTGGAGTTTTGTAGGCTTCTTTGTAGGCTTTCTATCCTGGGCATCTCTTTCTTCAGGTTAGGGAAGCTATCTTCTATAATTTTGTTGGAGATATTTACTGGTCCTTTAAGTTGGAAATTTTTGCTCTCTTTTGTTCCTATTATTCTTAGGTTTGGTCTTCTCATTATGTCTTGGGTTTCCTGGATGTTTTGTGTTAGAGGAGATTTTTGAATTTTGCATTTTCTCTGACTGTTGTGTCAATGTCTTCTATGGTATCTTCTGCCCCTGAGATTCTCTCTTTTATGTCTTATATCCTGTTGGTGATTCTTGCATCTATTACTCTTGATCTCTTTTCTAGGTTTTCTATCTCCAGTGTTGTCCCCATTTGTGATTTCTTTATTGCTTCTATTTCCAATTTTAAATACTTGATGGTTTTGTTCAAATCCTTCACCTGTTTGGTTCTGTTTTCTCTTAGTTCTTTAAGGGATTTTTGTGTATCCTCTTTAAGAGCTTCTACCTGTTTTCTTGTGTTCTCCTGTAATGTTTTTAGAGCAGTTATTTATGTCCTTCTTAAAGTCCTGTATCATCCTCATGAAATGTGATTTTTTTGTGTGAACTCTTTTTTTTTATTTGATATATTCTTTATTTACATTTCAAATGATTTCCCCTTTTCTGGCTCCCCATTCCCTGAAAGTCCCATAAGCCCTCTTCCCTCCCCCTGTTTCCCCATCTACCCCTTCCCACTTCCCTGTTCTGGTATTCCCCTATAACTGCTGCACTGAATCTTTCCAGAACCAGAGGCCAGTCCTCCGTTCTTCTTTGACATCATTTAATATGTGGATTATGTCTTGGGTATTCAAAGTTTCTAGGCTAATATCCACTTATCAGTGAGTGCATACCATGATTGATCTTTTGAGACTGGGTTACCTCACTTAGTATGATGTTCTCCAGCTCCATCCATTTGTCTAAGAATTTCATGAATTCATTGTTTTTAATGGCTGAATAGTACTCCATTGTGTAAATATACCACATTTGTTGTATCCATTCTTCTGTTGAGGGACACCTGGGTTCTTTCCAGCTTCTGGCTACTACAAATAGGGCTGCTATGAACATAGTGGAGCATGTGTCCTTATTGCATGCTGGGGAATCCTCTGGGTATATGCCCAGGAGTGGTATAGCAGGGTCCTCCGGAAGTGGCATGCCCAGATTTCTGAGGAACCGCCAGACTGATTTCCAAAATGGTTGCACCATCTTGCAATCCCACCAGCAGTGGAGGAGTGTTCCTTTTTCTCCACATCCTCACCAACACCTGCTGTTTCCTGATTTTTAGGAAATGACTTTAGACATTCTGACTGGTGTAAGCTGAAATCTCAGGGTTGTTTTGATTTGCATTTCCCTAATGATTAATGATGCAGAACATTTCTTAAGGTGTTTCTCGGCCATCCAAAGTTCTTCATGTGAAAATTCTTTGTTTAGCTCTGTACCCCACTTTTTAATAGGGTTATTTGGTTCTCTGGGTTCTACCTTCTTGAGCTCTTTGTATATATTAGATATTAGCCCTCTGTTGGATTTAGGCTTGGTGAAGATACTTTCCCAATCTGTTGGTTGATGTTTTGTCCTTTTGACATTGTCCTTTGCCTTACAGAAACTTTGTAGTTTTATGAGGTCGCATTTGTCAATTCTTGATCTTAGAGAGTAAGCTATTGGTGTTCTGTTCAGGAACTTTTCCCCTGTGCCCATGTCCTCAAAGGTCTTCCCCAGTTTCTTTTCTTCTTCTTCTTCTTTTTTTTTTTTTAAATATTTTTATTTTCTATATTCTTTGTTTACATTCCAAATGATTTCCCCTTTCCCAGATCCCCCCTCCCCATATGTCCCATAAACCTTCTTCTCTCCATCCATTCTCCAATCCCCTCCCTCTTTTTTTCTCTGTCCTTATATTCCCCTCCAATGCTAGATCAATCCTTTCCAGGATCAGGACCCTCTCCATACTTCTTCATGGGAGTCATTTGTTATGTGATTTGTGCCTTGGGTATTCAGAGCTTCTGGGCTAATTAATATCCACTTATCAGAGATTGCATTCCATGTGTATTCTTTTGTGATTGGGTTACCTCACTTAGGATGATATTTTCCAGATCAAACCATTTGCCTAAAAATTTTGTGAATTCATTGTTTCTAATTGCTGAGTAGTATTCCATTGTGTAAATATACCACATTTTCTGTATCCATTCCTCCACTGAGGGACATTTGGGTTCTTTCCAGCTTCTGGCTATTATAAATAAGGCTGCTATGAACATAATGGAGCATGTGTCTTTATTGCATGCCGGGGAATCCTTTGGGTATATGCCCAGGAGAGGTATAGCAGGGTCCTCTGGAAGTGTCATGTCCAGTTTTCTGAGGAACCGCCAGACTGATTTCCAAAGTGGTTGTACCATCTTACAGTCCCACCAGCAGTGGAGGAGTGTTCCTCTTTCTCCACATCTTTGCCAATACCTGCTGTCTCCTGAGTTTTTGACATTAGCCATTCTGACTGGTGTAAGGTGAAATCTCAGGGTTGTTTTGATCTGCATTTCCCTAATGACTAATGATGTTGAGCACTTCTTAAGGTGCCTCTCAGCCATCCGAACTTCTTCAGGTGAAAATTCTTTGTTTAGATCTGTACCCCATTTTTTAATAGGGTTATTTTGTTCCCTGGGGTCTAACTTCTTGAGTTCTTTGTATATATTGGATATTAGCCCTCTATCAGATGTAGGGTTGGTGAATATCCTTTCCCAATTTGATGGCTGCCATTTTGTCCTTTTTACAGTGTCCTTTGCCTTACAGAAACTTTGTAATTTTATGAGGTTCCATTTGTCAATTCTTGATCTTAGAGCATAAGCTATTGGTGATCTGTTCAGGAACTTTTCCCCTGTGCCCATGTCCTCAAGGGTCTTCCCCAGTTTCTTTTCTATTAGTTTCAGTGTGTCTGGTTTTACATGGAGGTCCTTGATCCACTTGGAGTGAAGTTTAGTACATGGAGATGAGAATGGATCAATTCACATTCTTCTACATGCTGACCTCCAATTGAACCAGCACCATTTGTTGAAAAAGCTATCTTTTTTTCCACTGGATACTTTTAGCTCCTTTGTCTTAGATCAAGTGACCATAGGTATGTGGGTTCATTTCTGGGTCTTCAATCCTATTCCATTGATCCACTTGCCTGACATTGTACAAATACCATGATGTTTTTATCACTATTGCTCTGTAGTAATTTTTGAGATCTGGGATACTGATTCCCCCAGAAGTTCTTTTACTGTTGAGAATAGTTTTAGCTATCCTGGGTATTTTGTTATTTCAAATGAATTTGAGAATTGCTCTTTCTAGCTCTATCATGAACTGAGTTGGGATTTTGATGGGGATTGCCTTGAATCTGTAGATTGCTTTTGGCAAGATGGCCATTTTAACTATATTAATCCTGCCAATCCACGAACATGTGTGGAGAGCTGACCGCGCCTTAAAGATGGCACTACCTGAGCCTGGCCGCCTGGAATAAACAAGTCCGTATAAGGCTTGGGGCTTGGATCACTCAGTGGCGTGATCTCACGCCTTGTGGCTTGGCCAATGGCAAAGCAAAGCGTCATCTCGGACCATGGGCCGTCCTAGCAAGGGTATATCAGTCGTGCTCTAAGGAGATTCGGGGGCACACCCAGCAAGCTGTAACTTGGCATACATTCTGAGTAAACTCTCTCCCGAAGGAACTGGTGTGCTAGTCTTTCTTTCCTGCTGGTCAGGAGATCAGCGTGGCACAAACATGGAAGATGTTTTTTATTTTCTGAAGTCTTCTTTGATTTCCTTCTTCAGAGATCTGAAGTTCTTGTTATATAGGTCTTTTACTTGTTTGGTTAGAGTCACCCCAAGATACTTTATGCTGTTTGTGGCTATTGTGAAGGGTGTCATTTCCCTAATTTCTTTCTCAGTCTTCTTATCCTCTGAGTATATAAAGGCTACTGATTTGCTTGAGTTGATTTTATAACCAGACACTTTGCTGAAGTTGTTTATCAGCTGTAGGAGTTCTCTGGTAGAGTTTTTGGGGTCATTTAAAGTATTCTATCATACCATCTGCAAATAGTGATAGTTTGACTTCTTCTTTTCCAATTTGTATCCCTTTGGCCCCCTTATATTGTCTAATTGCTCTAGCTAGGACTTCAAGAACTATATTGAAAAGATATAGAGAGAAGTAGAGAGAGGGGGCAGCCTTGTCTAGTCCCTGATTTTAGTGGGATTGCTTCAAGTTTCTCTCCATTTAGTTTGATGTTGGCTACCGGTTTGCTGTATATTGCTTTTACTATGCTTAGATATGGGCCTTGAATTCCTGTTCTTTCCAAGACTTTTAGCATGAAAGGGTGCTGAATTTTGTCAAATGCTTTTTCAGCATCTAAATCTGATGCTTATTTTTTCAGCATCTGAAATGATCATGTTTTTTTTTTCTTTGAGTTTGTTTATATAGTGGATCACATTGATGGACTTCCATATATTGAACCATCCCTGCAGCCCTGGGATGAAGCCTACTTGATCATGGTGGATGATCATTTTGATGTGTTCTTGGATTCAGTGGGCAAGAATTTTATTTAGTATTTTTGCATGGATATTCATAAGGGAAACTGGCCTGAAATTCTCTTTCTTAGTTGGATCTTTGTGTGGTTTTGGTATCAGCGTAATTGTGGCTTCATAGAAGGCGTTGGGTAGTGTTCCTTCTGTTTCTATTTTGTGGAAGAGTTTGAAGAATATTGGTGTTAAGTCTTCTTTGAAGGTCTGATAGAATTCTGCACTGAAACCATCTTGTCCTGTGCTTTTTTTGGTTGGAAGGCTTTCTATGACCACTTCTATTTCTTTAGGGGTTATGGGTCTGTTTAAATTAAATCCTGATTTAATTTTGGTATTTGGCATCTGTCTAAGAAATTGTCCATTTCTTCCAGATTCGCCAGTTGTGTTGAGTACAGGCTTTCTTTTAGTAGAATCTGATGATTTTTTTGAATTTCCTCAGTTTCTGTTGTTATATCTCTGTTTTCATTTCTAATTTTGTTAATTTGGATACTGTCTCTGTACCCTTTGGTTAGTCTGGCTAAGGCTTTATCTATCTTGTTGATTTTTTTCAAAGAACCAGCTCCTGGTTTTGTTGATTCTTAGTATGGTTCTTTTAGTTTCTGCTTGATTGATTTCAGCCCTGAGTTTGATAATTTCCTGTCTTCTTCTCCTCCTGGGTGAATTAGCTTCTTTTTGTTCCAGGGCTTTCAGTTGTTTCGTTAACCTTCTACTGTATGCTCTCTCCAATTTCTTTTTGGAGCCACTCAAAGCTATGAGATTTCCTCTTAGCACTGCTTTCATTGTGTCCCATATATTTGGGTATGCTGTGCCTTCATTTTCGTTAAATTCTAAAAAATCTTAGATTTCTTTCTTTCTTTATTTCTTCCTTGACCAAGGTATCATTGAATAGAGCACTGTTCAGTTTCCATGTGTATGTGGGCTTTCTGTTGTTTTTATTGTTATTAAAGACCACTTTTACTCCATAGAAGTCTGATGGGAGGCATGGGATTATTTCGATCTTCTTATATTTGTTGAGGTCTGTCTTGTGCCAACTATATGTTCGATTTTGGAGAGGATACCATGAGGTGCTGAGGAAAAGGTATATTCTTTTGTTTTGGGATGAAAAGTTCTATATATATCTGTTAAATCCAATTGGTCTAAAGCTTCAATTAGTTTCACTGTCTCCCTGCTTAGTTTCTGTTTTCCTGGTCAGTCGCTTGAGGAGAGTGGAGTGTTGAAGTCACCCATGATTATTGTGTTAGGTGCAATGTGTGCTTTGAGCATTAGTAAAGTTTCTTTTATGAATGAGGGTGCCCTTGTATTTGGAGCATAGATATTTAGGATTGAGAGTTCTTCTTGTTGGATTTTTCCTTTGACCAGAAAGAAGTGTCGTTCCATGTCTCTTTTGATGACATGAGGTTGAAAGCTAATTTTATCTGATATTAGAATGGCTAGTCTGGCTTGTTTCCTGAGACCATTTGCTTGTAGAATTGTCTTCCAGCCTTTTACTCTAAGGTAGTGTTTGTCTTTGACACTGAGGTGTGTTTCCTGTATGCAGCAAAATGTAGGGTCCTGTTTATGTAATCAGTCTATTAGTCTATGTCTTTTTATTGGGTAATTGAATCCATTGATGTTAAGAGATATTAAGGAGTAGTGGTTATTGCTTCCTATCATTTTTGATGTTAATTTATACTTGTGTGGTTATCTTTTTTTGGGTTTGATGAAAAAAGTTTAATATCCTGCTTTTTCCAGGGTATAGTTGCCCTCGTTGTAATGGTGTTTTCCCCCTATTATCCTTTGTAGGGCTGGGTTTGTGGAAAAATATTGTGTAAATTTGGTTTTGTCATGGAATATCTTGGTTTCTCATCTATAGTGATTGAGAGTTTTGCTGGGTATAGTAGTCTTGGCTGGCATTTGTGTTCTCTTAGGTTCTGCATGAGCTTCGCCCAGGATCTTCTAGCTTTCATGGTGAAAAGTCTGGTGTAATTCTGATAGGTCTTCCTTTATATGTTACTTGACCTTTTTCTCTTACTGCCTTTAATATTCTTTCTTTGTTTAGTACATTTGGGGTTTTGATTAATATATGACAGGAGGTATTTCTGTTCTGGTCCAGTCTGTTTGGAGTTCTGTAGGCTTCTTGTACATTCATGGGCATCTTTCTCTTTAGGCTAGGTAAGTTTTCTTCCATAATTTTGTTGAAGATATTTGCTGGCCCTTTATGTTGTAAATCTTCACTCTCATCAATGCCTATAATCCTTAGGTTTGGTCTTCTCATTGTGCCCTGGATTTCCTGGATGTTTTGGGTTACAAGATTTTTGCATTTTGCATTTTCTTTAACTGTTGAGTTCATGGTTTCTATGGTATCTTCGGCATCTGATATTCTTTCTTCTATCTCTTATATTCTGTTGTTGATATTTGCATCTATGGCCCCTGATTTCTTCCCAAGGTTTTCTATCTCCAAAGTTGTCTTCCTTTGTGATTTCTTGGTTGTTTCTTCTTTTGTTTTTAGATCCTGGATGTTTTTGCTCAGTTCCTTCATTTGCTTGTTTGTGTTTTCCTCTAATTCTTTGAGAGATTTTTGTGTTTCATCTTTCATGATTTCTGCCTTATGATTAAAGTTCTCCCGTATTTCTTTAAGTGAGCTTTCCATTTCCTCCTTATTGGCTACTAACTTATGACCCATATTCTCCTGAATTTCTTTAAGTGATTTTTGTGTTTCCTTTGTAAGGGTTTCTAGCTTTTGATCATTTTTCTCCTGAATTTCTTTAAGAGATTTATTTATGTCCTTCATGTGTTCCTCTAACAGCATCCTGACCAGTGATTTTAAATCCATCTCTTGTTTTTCTGGTGTCTTGGGGTATTCAGGACTAGCTGTTGTTGGAGAATTGGGTTCAGATGCTGCCATAATGCCTTGGTTTCTGCTAGTCCCGTTCCTACATTTGCCTTCAGCCATCTGGTTTTCACTGGTGTTAGATGGTCTTATTGTCACTGGCTGGTGCTTCAATCTCCTGTGGACCTTTTAGGTTATTTCCACAACATTGGATGTCTGGGTTTCCTCTGGCACAAATTGCTGATATGCTGCCTTCCTCTTTTGTGCCTTTGGAGCCCTGCTGAGTCTTGTCTCAAGCAATGTTATACTTGGGTTGTCTCAGTGAACCAGGTGTTCCCCGACTTCTCTGTCATGAAGCGAAGATGGTGGTGGAGAGTCACTCCCTCTGTTGATCCTCACGTAGGACACAGGCCCCATGACAGGCTGGCTGGCAAATGAACCGCCTATGTGCTCAGGTCCTGGGCACAGGCAGACCCCTGGCAGTTTGCACCCCCAGAGATCTTAAGCTCGGGATAATTCAGTAACTAGTGAGTGATGCTTTTCTGCCCCAGCAGGCAGTGAAGATGGTGGCGGGCAGTCACTCCCTCTGCTGCTCTCTACGTAGGACACATGCCCCATGACTGGATAGCTGGCAGATGAACTGCCTATGTGCTCAGGTCCTAGATACATGCAGACCCCTGGTGGTTTGCACCCCCAGAGATCTTAAGCTTGGGATAATTCTGTAACTAGTGAGTGATGCTTTTCTGCCCCAGCAGGCAGTGAAGATGGCCATAGGGAGTCACTCCCTCTGCTGTTCTCTACCGAAATGTGATTTTAAAACTGAATCTTGCTTTTCCTGTGTAATAGGGTAGCTGGAGTATATATTCTAATATCAGATAAAATTGACTTTCAACTAAATGTCATCAAACAAGTCACAGAAGGACATTTCATACTCATCAAACAAAAAATTCACCAAGAAGAACTCTAAATTCTGAACATCTATGCTCCAAATGCATGGGCATTCTCATTTGTAAAAGAAACTTTACTAAAGCTCAAAGCACACATTGCACCTCAAACAATAATTGTGGGTGACTTCAACAACCCACTGTCATCAATAAACAGATCATGGAAACACAAACTAAACAGAGACACAGTGAAACTAACAGAAGTTATGAACCAAATGGATTTAACTGATATGTTTAGAACATTTCATCCTAAGTCATACCTTCTCCGCATCTCATGGTACCTTCTTCAAAACTGCCCATATAATTGGTAACAAAACAGATCTTAAAAGATATAAGAAGATTCAAATAATCCCATGCCTTCTTGCAGATCACTATGGAGTAAGGGTTATCTTCAATAGCAATGAAAAGAACAGAAAGCCCACATACACATGGGAGGTGACCAATGCTCTACTCAATGATACTCTGGTCAAGGAAGAAATAAGGAAGGAAATCAAAGACTTTTTAGAATTTAATGAAAATGAAGGCAAAACATACCCTAACTTATGGGACACAATGAAAGCACTGCTAAGAGGAAAACTCATAGCTCTGAGTGCCTCCAAAAAAGTGGAGAGAGCATACACTAGCAGCTTAACAGCACACCTGAAAGCTCTAGAACAGAAAGGAGTTAATGCACCCAAGAGGAGTAGATAAGTAGATGGCAGGAAATCATCAAACTCGGGGCTGAAAACAACCAAGTAAAAACAAAAAGAACTATACAAAATATCAACAAAACCAGGAGCCAGTTCTTTGAGAAAATCGACAAGATAGATAAACCCTTAGCCAGAATAACCAGAGGGCACAGAGAGAGTATCCAAATTAACAAAATCATAAATGAAAAGGAAGATGTAACAACAGAAACTGAGGAAATTCAAATAATCATCACATTCTACTACAAAAGCCTATACTCAACACAACTGGAAAATCTGGATGATATGGACAATTTTCTAGACAGATACCAAATATCAAAGTTTAATTAGGATCAGACAGACCATTTAAACAGTCCCATAACCCCTAAAGAAATAGAAGTGGTCATAGAAACTCTTCCAACTAAAAAAAGCACAGGACCAGATGGTTTTAGTGCAGAATTCTATTAGACCTTCAAAGAAGACTTAACACCAATACTCTTCAAACTTTTCCACAAAATAGAAACAGTAGAAACACTACCCAACTCATTCTATGAAGCCACATTTACACTGATACCAAAACCACACAAAGATCCAACAAAGAAAGAGAACTTTAAACCAATTTCCCTTACAAATATCAATGCAAAAATACTCAATATAATTCTTGCCCACTGAATCCAAGAACACATCAAAACTATCTTTCAGCATGATCGAGTAGGTTTCATTCTAGGGATGCAGGGATGGTTCAATATACAGAAATCCATCAATGTAATCCATTACATTAAAAAACTCAAAAAAATCACATGGTTATTTCACTAGATGCTGAAAAAGTATTTGACAAAATTCAGCATCCTTTCATCTTAAAAGTCTCGAAAAGATCAAGAATTCAAGGCCCATACCTAAACATAGTAAAAGCAATATACAGCAAACCTGCAGCCCCCATCAAACTAAATGGAGAGAAACTTGAGGCAATCTCACTAAAATCAGGTTCTAGACAAGGCTGCCCTCTCTCTATATATCTATTCAATATAGTACTTGAAGTTCTAGGTAAAACAACAAACAGGTCAAATGGATACAAACTGGAAAGGAGGAAGTCAAACTATCACTATTTGCAGATGATATAATAGTATACTTAAGTGACCCAAAAATCTTCATCAGAGAACTCCTAAAGCTGATAAACAACTTCAGCAAAGTGTCAGGATAGAAAATTAACTCAAAAAAATCAGTAGCCTTCCTATACTCAAAGGATAAACAGGATGAGGAAGAATTTAGGGAAACAAAACCCTGCACAATAGTCTCAAACAATATAAACTATCTTGGTGTGACTCTAACCAAGCAAATGAAAAATTTGTATGACAAGAACTTCAAGTCTCTGAAAAAAGAAATCAAAGAAGATCTCAGAAGTTGAAAAGATCTCCCATGCTTGTGGATTGGTAGGATTAATATAGTAAAAATGGCCATCTTGCCAAAAGCAATATACAGATTCAATATAATCTCCATCAAAATTCCAACTCAATTCTTCATAGAGGTACAAAGATCAGATTTGTTATTTTCAAATTCATCTGGAATAACAAAAAACCCAGGATACCTAAAACTATTTTCAACAGTAAAAGAACTTCTGAGGTTATCAATATCCCAGACCTCAAGCAGTACTACAGAGCAATAGTGATAAAAGCTGCATGGTGTTGATACAGTGACAGGCAGGTAGATCAATGGAATAGAATTGAAGACCCAGAAATGAACCCACACACCTATGATCACTTGATTGTTGACAAAGGAGCTAAAACTGCCCAGTGGAAAAAAGATAGTCTTTTGAACAAATGGTGCTATTTCAACTGTTGGTTAACATCCAGAAAAATGCAAGTCAATCCATTCTTATGTACTTGTACAAAGCTCCAGTCCAAGTGGATTAAGGAACTCCACATAGAACCAGACATACTAAAACTAATGGAAAAGAAACTGGGGAAGAGCCTTGAGCACATGGGCACAGGGGAAAATTTTCTGAACAACATAGCATATGCTCTAAGAACAAGAATTGAAAAATGGGACCTCATAAAGTTACAAACTTTTTGTAAGGCAAAGGACACTATCAATAGGCCAAAATAGCAGCCAACAAATTGGGAAAAGATCTTTATTAACCTTACGTCCAACAGAAGGCTAATATCCAATATATACAAAGAACACAAGAAGTTAGACTCCAGAGAACCTAATAACCCTTTAAAAATGGGGTACCGAGCTAAACAAAAAGTTTTCAACTGAGGAATACTGGGTGACTGAGAAGTACCTAAAGAAATGCTCAACATCCTTAGTCATCAGGGAAATGCAAAATAAAACAACACTGAGGTTTCACCTCACACCAGTCAGAAAAGCTAAGATCAAAACTCAGGAGACAGCAGGTGCTGAAGAGGTTATGGAGAATGAGGAACACTCCTCCACTGCTGGTGGGATTGCAAGTTGGTATAACTACTGCAGAAATCAGTTTGGAAGTTCCCCAGGAAGTTGGGCACAATACTACAGTGATATACCACTCCTGTAGGCTTATAACCAGAGGATTCTCCAGTATGTAATACGGACACATGGTCAACTATGTTCATAGCAGCCCTATTTATAATAGCCAGAAGCTGGAAAGAACCCAGATGTCCCTCAATGGGGGAATGGATACAGAAAATGTGGTATATTTACACAATGGAATACTACTCAGCAAGTAAAAACAACGAATTCGTGAAATTCTTATGCAAATTGGAGGAACTTGAAATTATCATCCTGAGTGAGGTAACCCAATCACAAAAGAACACACATGTGATCTGTTTTCACTTAAATAGCATGTTTGTTTTCCTGTTTGGCCAGACATTATTTTATTGTGTATATATACTGCCTTTCCTGTCTTCAAGCATCTGTTGATAGACCTTCTGAAGGTTCTATGGAATAGCTGTTGTGATTTCTGTCCTCATAAACAAAACTAGGAAAGAATCTATGTGGTATGGTGAATTGGATATCTTCAGGTTTATATTTAAGAGTGATATTGGTAGATTATATACTAGTTTGGGCTTTAGATTTTTGACGACCACCTATGCTGGTAGCTGTATTGGAATACTAGTTTACATTCACACCACCTGAATATAAATGTGTCTTCCCCCTAAGGATTCACCAGCATTAAGCACCGTTATTTCCTTGATGAAAGCCATACCAGATGTGATGAAACAAAAATCTCAATGTAGCTTCATTTTCATTTATATAAGAGTATGGATGATAGACATTTTTACAAATTGATTGATTACTAGTACTTTTAGCTTTATTTTATGTGTATGACTGTTTTACCTGAACATATATATAGCACTGCATATGTGCCTACTGCGTGTGGAAGTCAGAAGAGGATATTTTATTTTTTTAACTGAAGCTCTGGATGCTCGTTAACTATGATGAGAGTGCTGGGAACTGAACACAGGTCCTCTTTATGAAGAATGAGTGCTCTTTACCATTGAGCCATCTCCCCATATCTACCATTAGTGTGTTTTAAAACACACTAATAGGTTTAAAATAATTTTTTTATTTTACCAAAAAAATAAGTTTCATTCTGCCACCATAGATGTAAGGAATTAATAAGTATTTGATAAATATGTATTTGAGTAAGAACAATAATAAAGGCTTAATAACAAGATAGAAAGAACAATACTCCATTTTAGAGGATGACTTGGCAAAATGTGTGACATGGGTTCGGATTCTGTGAATTTATTTGACCTATGGAGATGAGATGATAATGAATCCAGTGGCCTAAGTAAACCAAAGATGTTGATTATACATGAAAAGAAAAGTTGGTCTTTGAGAACTTGACAACATGGGGAAAAGCACCAGTTTTTAAAATATCTCATTTACTATATTCTTATTTTACTGAATTGTAACAGGCCATAAAACCACACACAGCCATAAAATCTTTTTTAAGGAAAATTCATAATGTATTTTTTGTTGTGAGCAACTATCCACTTACTCATGAAATATAGAAAAAATGTAAACTAAAGTCTTCAAATTCTGCTGTAATAACTTTGATATTTTAATATTTAAAAATTAAAATATTTGATTTTTGTTAATTGTAATGACAGAAAGAAACTAAACTGCAAACATTTTATATCATATGGGTATTTAAAACACAAATGCTTGTGTCAACTGTCAGGAACATGAGGTGCCAGAAAAACAAACACACACACACACACACAGATGTACAATTAAAATGTTTTTTTTAAATATTTTTATTTTCTACATTCTTTGTTTAAATTCCAAATGATTTCCCCTTTTCCCAGATCCCCCCTCCCCATATGTCCCATAAACCTTCTTCTCTCCACCCATTCTTCAATCACCTCCCTCCTTTTTCTCTGTCCTTATATTCCTCTCCAATGCTAGATCAATCCTTTCCGGGATCAGGACCCTCTCCATACTTCTTCATGGGAGTCATTTGTTATGCGATTTGTGCCTTGGGTATTCAGGGCTTCTGGGCTAATTAATATCCACTTATCAGAGACTGCATTCCATATGTATTCTTTTGCGATTGGGTTACCTCACTTAGGATGATATTTTCCAGATCAAACCATTTGCCTAAAAATTTTGTGAATTCATTGTTTCTAATTGCTGAGTAGTATTCCATTGTGCAAATATACCACATTTTCTGTATCCATTCCTCCTTTGAGGGGCATCTGGGTTCTTTCCAGCTTCTGGCTATTATAAATGAGGCTGCTATGAACATAATGGAGCATGTGTCTTTATTGCATGCCGGGGAATCCTTTGGGTATATGCCCAGGAGAGGTATAGCAGGGTCCTCTGGAAGTGTCATGTCCAGTTTTCTGAGGAACCTCCAGACTGATTTCCAAAGTGGT
This sequence comes from Apodemus sylvaticus, assembly GCF_947179515.1. Classification (NCBI taxonomy): domain Eukaryota; kingdom Metazoa; phylum Chordata; class Mammalia; order Rodentia; family Muridae; genus Apodemus; species Apodemus sylvaticus. Next base: position 53,123,837 of record NC_067491.1, on the reverse strand, counting down.
TTTACCATCTTAAAGCCCCACCAGCAGTGGAGGAGTGTTCCTCTTTCTCCACATCCTTGCCAATACCTGCTGTCTCCTGAGTTTTTGACCTTAGCCATTCTGACTGGTGTAAGGTGAAATCTCAGGGTTGTTTTGATCTGCATTTCCCTAATGACTAATGATGTTGAGCACTTCTTAAGGTGCCTCTCGGCCATCCAAATTTCTTCAGGTGAAAATTCTTTGTTTAGATCTGTACCCCATTTTTTAATAGGGTTATTTTGTTCCCTGGGGTCTAACTTCTTGAGTTCTTTGTATATATTGGATATTAGCCCTCTATCAGATGTGGGGTTGGTGAATATCCTTTCTCAATTTGATGGTTGCCATTTTGTCCTTTTAACAGTGTCCTTTGCCTTACAGAAACTTTGTAATTTTATGAGGTCCCATTTGCCAATTCTTGATCTTAGAGCATAAGCTATTGGTGATCTTTTCAGGAACTTTTCCCCTGTGCCCATGTCCTCAAGGGTCTTCCCCAGTTTCTTTTCTATTAGCTTCAGTTTGTCTGGTTTTACATGGAGGTCCTTGATCCACTTGGAGTGAAGTTTAGTACATGGAGATAAGAATGGATCAATTCGCATTCTTTTGCATGCTGACCTCCAATTGAACCAGCACCATTTGTTGAAAAGGCTATCTTTTTTCCACTGGATATTTTCTGCTCTTTTGTGGACGATCAAGTGACCATAGGTATGTGGATTCATTTCTGGATCTTCAATTCTATTTCATTGGTCCACTTGTCTGTCACTGTGCCAATACAATGCAGTTTTTAACACTATTGCTCCTGTAGTATTGCTTGAAGTCAGGGATACTGATTCCCCCAGAATTTCTTTTGTTGTTGAGAATAGTTTTAGCTCTCCTGGGTTTTTTGTTATTCCAGATGAATTTGAGAATTCCTTTTTCTACCTCTGTGAAGAACTGAGTTGGGATTTTGATGGGGATTGCATTGAATCTGTAGATTGCTTTTGGCAAGACGGCCATTTTAACTATATTAATCCTGCCGATCCACGAGCATGGCAGATTTTTCCATTTTCTGAGGTCTTCTTCGATTTCCTTCTTCAGAGACCTGAAGTTCTTGTCATATAGATTTTTCACTTGTTTGGTTAGAGTCACACCAAGATACTTTATATTGTTTGTGGCTATTTTGAAGGGTTTCATTTCCCTAACTTCTTTCTCAGCCTGCTTATCCTTTGAGTATAGGAAGGCAACTGATGTGCTTGAGTTGATTTTATAACCAGCCACTTTGCTGAAGTTGTTTATCAGCTGTAGGAGTTCTCTGGTGGAGGTTTTCGGGTCACTTAAATAGACTATCATGTCATCTGCAAATAGTGATAATTTGACTTCTTCCTTTCCGGTTTGTTTCCCCTTGACCTCCTTATGTTGTGTAATTGCTCTAGCTAGAACTTCAAGTACTATATTGAAAAGATATGGAGAGAGAGGACAGCCTTGTCTAGTTCCTGATTTTAGTGGGATTGCTTCAATTTTCTCTCCGTTTAGTTTGATGTTGGCTACTGGTTTGCTGTATATTGCTTTAGTGATGTTTAGGTACGGGCCTTGAATTCCTGTTCTTTCCAAGACTTTTAGCATGAAAGGATGCTGAATTTTGTCAAATGCTTTTTCTGCATCTAATGAGATGATCATATGGTTTTTTTCTTTGAGTTTGTTTATGTAGTGGATAGCATTGATGGATTTGCTTATATTGAGCCATCCCTGCATCCCTGGGATGAAGCCTACTTGATCATGGTGGATGATTGTTTTGATGTGTTCTTGGATTTGGTTGGCAAGTATTTTATTAAGTATTTTTGCATCAATATTCATAAGGGATATTGGCCTGAAGTTCTCTTTCTTTGTTGGATCTTTGTGTGGTTTTGGTATCAGCCTAATTGTGGCTTCAACGAGTTGGGTAGAGTTCCTTCTGTTTTTATTTTGTGGAATAGTTTGAAGAGTATTGGTGTTAGGTCTATGAAGGTCTGATAGAATTCTGCACTGAAACCATCTGGTCCCGTGCTTTTTTTGGTTGGGAGACTTTCTATGACCCTTTTTATTTCTTCAGGTGTTATGTGACTGTTTAGATGATCTATTTGATCCTGATTTAGCTTTGGTGTTGGATATCTGTCTAGGAAACTGTCCATTTCCTCCAGATTCTCCAGTTGTGTTGAGTATATGCTTTTGTAGTAGGATCTAATGATTTTTTGAATTTTCTCAGTTTCTGTTGTTATATCTCCCTTTTCATTTCTAAGTTTGTTAATCTATATACTGTCTCTGTGCCCTTTGGTTAGTCTGGCTAAGGGTTTATCTATCTTGTTGATTTTCTCAAAGAACCAGCTCCTGGTTTTGTTGATTCTTTGTATGGTTCTCTTTGTTTCTACTTGATTGATTTCGGCCCTGAGTTTGATGATTTCCTGCCTTCTACTACTCCTGGGTGAAATAGCTTCTTTTTGTTCCAGGGCTTTCAGGTGTGTTATTAAGCTGTTAGTGTATGCTCTCTCCATTTTCTTTTTGGAGGCACTCAGGGCTATGAGTTTTCCCCTTAGCACTGCTTTCATTGTGTCCCATAGATTTGGGTATGTTGTGTCTTCATTTTCATTAAGTTCTAAAAAGTCTTTAATTTCTTTCTTTATTTCTTCCTTGACCAAGGTATCATTGAGTAGAATATTGTTCAGTTTCCACATGTATGTGGGTTTTCTGTTGTTTTTGTTGCTATTGAAGACCACTTTTACTCCATAGTGATCTGATAGGAGGCATTGGATTAGTTCGATCTCCTTATATTTGTTGAGGACTGTCTTGTGACCAACTATATGGTCGATTTTGGAGAAGGTATCATGAGGTGCTGAGAAAAAGATATATTCTTTTGCTTTAGGATAGAATGTTCTATATATATCTGTTAAATCTAATTGGTTCAAAGCTTCAATTAGTTTCACTGTGTCCTTGTTCAGTTTCTGTTTTCCTGATCGGTCCATTGAGGAGAGTGGAGTATTGAAGTCACCCACAATTATTGTGTTATGTGCAATGTGTGCTTTGAGCTTTAGTAAAGTTTCTTTTATGAATGAGGGTGCCCTTGCATTTGGAGCATAGATGTTCAGGATTGTGAGTTCTTCTTGTTGTATTTTTCCTTTGATCAGCAAGAAGTGTCCCTCAGAGTCTCTTTTGATGACTTTGGGTTGAAAGTCAATTTTATCTGATATTAGAATGGCTACTCCAGCTTGTTTCCTGAGACCATTGGCTTGTAAAATTGTCTTCCAGCCTTTTACTCTAAGGTAGTGTTTGTCTTTGACCCTGAGGTGTGTTTCCTGTATGCAGCAAAATGTAGGTTCCTGTTTACGTATACAGTCGATTAGTCTATGTCTTTTTATTGGGGCATTGAGCACATTGATGTTAAGAAATATTAAGGAATAGTGATTATTACTTCCTGTCATTTTTGATGTTATTTTTAAAATTTGATTGGTTATCTTCTTTTGGGTTTGATGAAAGAAGGTTACTATCTCGCTTTTTCCAGGGTGAAGTTTCCCTCCTTGTATTGGTGTTGTCCTCCTATTATCCTTTGTAGGGCTGGGTTTGTGGATAGAAATTGGGTAAACTTGGTTTTATCATGGAATATCTTAGTTTCTTCATCTATGGTGATTGAGAGTTTTGCTGGATATAGTAGTTTTGGCTGGCATTTGTGTTCTCTTAGAGTCTGCATGAGATCTGCCCAGGATCTTCTAGCTTTCATAGTCTCAGGTGAGAAGTCCGGTGTGATTCTGATAGGCCTTCCTTTATATGTTACTTGGCCTTTTTCTCTTATTTCCTTTAATATTCTTTCTTTGTTTAGTACATTTGGGGTTTTGATTATTATGTGACAGGAGGTATTTCTGTTCTTGTCCAGTCTGTTTGGAGTTCTGTAGGCTTCTTGTATATTCATGAGCATCTCTCTCTTTAGGTTAGGGAAGTTTTCTTCCATAATTTTATTGAAGATATTTGCTGGCCCTTTAAGTTGTAAATCTTCACTCTCATCTATGCCTATAATCCTTAGGTTTGGTCTTCTCATTGTGTCCTGGATTTCCTGGATGTTTTGGGTTACAAGCTTTTTGCATTTTGCATTTTCTTTAACTCTTGAGTACATGGTTTCTATGGTATCTTCAGCATCTGAGATTCTTTCTTCTACCTCTTGTATTCTGTTGTTATTTGCATCTATGTCCCCTGATTTCTTCCCAAGGCTTCTCCAAATTTATCTCCTTTTGAGTTTTCTTAGTTGTTTCTACTTCTGATTTTAGATCCTGGATGGTTTTGCTTAGCTGCTTCACTTGCTTGTTTGTGTTTTCCTGTAATTCTTTAAGAGATTTTTCTGTTTCCTTTTTCATGACCTCAGCCTGTTGACCAAAGTTCCCCTGTATTTCTTTAAGTGATTTTTGCGTTTCCTCCTTATTGGCTTTTGTTTTATCCTGAATTTCTTTCAATGATTTTTGTGTTTCCCTTGTAAGGGCTTCTAACTTTTGATCCATTTTCTCCTGAATTTCTTTAAGTATGTCCTTCATGTGTTCCTGTACCAGCGTCATGACCAGTGATTTTAAATCCAAATCTTGTTTTTCTTGTGTGATGCGGTATCCAGGACATGCTGTTAAAGGAGAATTGGGTTCAGATGCTGCCATATTGCCTTGATTTCTGTTAGTGAAGTTCCTGCATTTTCCTTTTGCCATCTAGTTCTCACTGGTGTTAGTTGGTCTTGTTGTCAATGCTGGACTCACCAGTGAAAGCTGCCTCTTCCCAGCTGGCCTCTGGTGCACAGCTGACCTCCTGCACACCTGGAGACAGGGTGCTGTAGCCCAGGCTGCTCAGATCCCGAAGCAGAGACCTGAAGGCTCCCGCCCGGGGCCTGCTGGACTCCCCAGAGCACACTGAGTCCTCCCAGCTGGCTTCCCGCGTGCCCCTCTGGCCTCTTGCAGGGCCTGGAGATGTGGTGTTGTAGCCCAGGCTGTTCTAGATCTGGAAGCGGAGATCTTAAGGCTCCTGCCAGAGCCCTCAGGACTGGAACCGAAGCTCTGTGGGGCAGACCCACGGGAGCACACTGTGTTCTCCCAGTCTGCCTCGGGGTGCACACCAGGCCTCTTGTACTTCCTGGAGACTGAGTGCTGTGGCCCATGCTGTTCAGATCCCAAAGCAGACACCTGAAGGCTCCTGCTAGGGGCCTGTTGGACTCACCAGAGCACACGACTCCTCCCAGCTGGCCTCCCGGGTGTACCTCTGGCCTCTTGCAGGGCCTGGATAAGTGGTGTTGTAGCCCAGGCTGTTCTGGATCCCATAGCAGAGATCTGAAGGCTTCAGCCAGATGCCTTAGGACTGGAACATAAGCTCTGTGGGGCCAACCCACCTGAGTACACTGTGTCTTCCCAGTCTGCCTCCATTTACACACCAGGCCTCTTGCCACTGAAACTATTTCTTATCTTTACTTCACATAAGTTTCTGGTATAGTTACTCAACCATTTATATAACTGGGGGAAATGACAGTTAAGTTTGACAATAAGTCTTTTGTAGCTGTACCACAGAAAAATTTAGAAATGGAGTGGGACAAAGTGACATTTGAATTGTAACATCAGTTTCATATAATTGTCACTTTTGTTTTTGTCTGAATCTGCTGATAACTTTTAGCAAAGCAATGCGTACCTCTCGGTTCCTCAAACTGTAGATAAGAGGGTTGAGAGTAGGGGTAACAAGGCTGTAGAAAAGGGAGACCATGTTGTCTTGGTGTGGGCTGTGGTATGAACCAGGTACCATGTACATGAACACTGCTGCACCATAAAAGAGTCCAACTACTGTGACATGTGAAGAGCAGGTAGTGAAGGCCTTATTCTGGGCTTCCTGTGAGTGCATGTGCAGAACTGCCCTCAAAACATGGCCATATGAGGCAATGATTAGTAAAAGGGGGAACATGAGGATCAGCACCCCAGAGATAGACAGTGCCAACTCATATGTGGAAGTATCTGAACAGGAAAGTTTTAGCAGGGCTGGCACCTCACAGAAAAAGTGGTCTACAATTCGAGAGGCACAGTAGGAAAAGTTCAGAGTTATAGAAGTCTGGATGAGGGCATTTAACACACCTGCTAGCCAGGAAGAGGCCACCATAACCAGGCACACCTGGTGTCTCATGAGAACAGGGTACTGCAGGGGGTGGCACACTGCCACAAAGCGGTCATAAGACATGAGGGCCAGTAGGACTCCCTCAGCCACACCCATCATAGTCAGGAAAAATATTTGTGCTGCACAACCTCCAAAGGAGATAAAACTTTTTTCCTTAGGGAAATCTGATATCATCTTTGGTATGGTGATCAGTGGGAAACAAACATCTAAGAGGGAAAGCTGACTGAGCAGGAAGTACATGGGTGTATGTAGCCTAGAGTCCAACCTGATCAAGAAGAGTAGAATGGTGTTTCCCAGAAGGCCACTGATAAACATGACAGCTACCAAAGAGAAAAGGAGATCAGGTGAACCTGATCTGCTGAAGAGACTCACCAGAATAAAGTTGGAGAACTCTGATTGGTTCACATGCTTCATGTCTAATATATAATGCTTAACTCAAGGAATAACAGACATATCAAGAAACCCAATATGGCAAGTCATTTGCATCTCTCATGAAAATTTCTCTCAAGTTTCAGTGGCTACTTGGGAAGCCATCCTGCGAAAATGTATTCAGTGACAGGTAGAATGGGGAAGAGAATGGAGCCCAGTTTGATTAATAATGTTTGCTAGACACAGAGTAGAAAGTAAGCAATTTGAATAACTGAAGGAAACCCTTGCCCACTCTATTTCAAATGATACCTATTGAATCTAGAGAGATGTATCAGTGGGCAAAATGCATGCTACAAAGCAGCAAGTGTGATTGGCAAAGTTCAGGCACCCAGAATCCATGTAAATGCCAAGTAGGTATAGTAGCTTGCTTATAATTCCATTGTTTACAAGGTGGAGATACTGGATTACTTGAATAAGCTGTATATCTAGACTAGCCATTTTGGCAAATTTGGTTTAATTGAGAGAGTAGGAATGGATATATCATATGGAGAAATGTGTGTGTGTGTGTGTGTGTGTGTGTGTGTGTGTGGTCAGCCAAAAAGATGAATCCTCCTGCTTATGGATATATATGCACACACAAATGTGCATCACATAAAAGCACAGACATAAAATTAAAGAGGATTACCATTGTTTCTTGTGAAAATATTTGGGTGCAGATTAGAGATACTATTTTACTCTGAGACTCTTTCATGCCTAGGATGCTGTGGTGAGAACTTGGAAGTGAGGGAACAGAAATACATTTGCAGCATTTGGGAATCAATACTGCAGATTTAAGGGACTATGCATAAATGCTTGGAAAGGACAAGAAACAAATCTATCATCAGTCATCACTGGGTAAAATCGATCTTACTAGTCTAAGTAGTACGAAACATGCAGGTACTGTGAAAATAAGCTTAATGAAAGTGGGCTTCGTTTTTTTAAGATGTGAGTTATCATAGAGAGAGTTATTAGTAAACAAGTTATTATTGATGGCTTAATTTTTATTTCGAGTACTGTGCTTTACTTTGGGTAGTCTTAAAGAATACATAAAGTATTCTTTAGGTATAAAAATACCATGGTACAGAATTGATAGATTTAAAATATCTGCCATAGATGTACAGGTTGACTAAAATGGTCAAGTATGACAATCAAGAACCAGCAGCATTTGTACACTTGAATCAGGAAGATATTTCCTCAGCTATATTGACATTGAGCTAGATTGTAATTGACATGCACAATTTCACCAACATACATGCAGAGAAAGACAATGGAGTAAGTTTGGAAGATGACAAAAATTTCCAAGCAGATAGAATATGAAACAGTGTAGCAGAAAAGAGGCAATAATGCCCATGCTTTGCATGATCTTGGGATAAACGTAGAACTAAGCTGGGTTTGGATACTTCTATTTATCTATGTTTCATCAGAGTGATCTTGGATAATTAGTTGAAATAATTTTCTTCTTCTACAAAATAATTAACAAAGATCACGGTCACGAGCACTGCTATTAAAATGAAATCAAAGGATGATGTGATGTGGCAAGTGTTCGATAACCTGTAAATACCACCAATACCTTAGTGGGGAAATACTTAAAATCACTAGCTGAGCAAGCTGTAGTTGTAGTGTTTGTAAAAATCAGTTAAAGATATTATATTAAAATATAAATCTTTTATCTTTATTGTAACCGTATTCAGAATATTTGAAAAATAAATATAACTTGCTAACACATGAATAAATGAGTAAAGTGTGTGTTTGTGTGTATGTGTGTGTGTGTTTAGGTGTGTGATTTAATTACTTATCAAAGAGAATGAAACTGGGGCTGCAGAACTGGCTCATGGGTGAACATGACTGCCAGTACCTGTGCAAATGTTGGTTGCTTACCACAGGCCTCAGAATTTTCATGCTCCTTTGAGGAGAAAGCAATCAGAGATATAATTATTCCAAGAGTCCCACAGACCATGGAGCCTAGTACACAGAATAAACAATAGACCTTCTTTCAATCAATATGGCAAATAAGAATAGAAAAATAGACACCCAAAGTTCTTCTCTATTACACACACGCACACCCACAGCCACATACACACATACACACACTCCACACACAAAATACACATACACATACAGAGTTATGTATACATTAAAATTCACACAGTAAACATGAATGAAATCTCTTCATTTCTGGATACATATATATACAGAGAAGAATATTATATCAAGGGATATAAATTTGGAAATGAAAACCACATATATTTAAGTTAAAAGGGGACACAAAATGCATAATATTATTGAGATGAAAATATAAATGGGGTGCTGGGCAGTGGTGGCACATGCCTGTAATCCCAGCACCTGGGAGGCAGAGGCAGGTGGACTTCTGATTTCAAGGCCAGCCTGGTCTACAGAGTGAGTTCCAGGACAGCCAGGGCTATACAGTGAAACCCTGTCTCGAAAAAACCAAATCCAAAAAACCAGAGAGAGAGAGAGAGAGAGAGAGAGAGAGAGAGAGAGAGAGAGAGAGAGAGAAGAAAATATTAATGGGTATTGATGAGTTTTCAGTTGGTTGAGAGAAAAAGATTTCAAGTGTTATGTAGCAGCATTAGAGTTGTTGATAATGATTAATTGAATATTTTAAAGTAACTGTGAGGAATGGTTTGACTATGCACAACATGATGAAAGTAATATATGTTTGATGCCAGAAAAATTCAAACAGTAATTTGATATATAAATATATACATGTCTTGAAATATAGTATACACTAAAATATAAATTCTTATGTAATTACTTCATATAAACTCAAACTCAAAATAAAAAACATTTAAAAGTGCTATACATATATAGTGATCTAACATTTTTTGTTTTTTGTTTTGTTTTTATTTATTTATTGGATATTTTATTTATTTACATTTCAAATATTATCCCTTTCCTGGTTTCCCCTCTTCAAACCACCTATTCTATCCCCTCTCTCCCTACTGATACTAGGGTGCTCCTCCACCTACCCACCCACTCCTACCTCACTGCCCTACCCTTCCGCTATACTGGGGCATTGAGCCTTCACAGGATCATGGGCCTCCCCTCCCATTGATGCCAGATACATATGTAGCTGGAGCCATAAGTCCCTACAAGTGTACTCTTTGGTTGTTGGCTTAGTCCCTGAGAATTCTGAGGGGTCTGGTAGCTTGATACTGTTGTTTAAGTGTTACGGGGTTGTAAACCACTTTAGCTCCTTCAGTACTTTCAACTCCTCTATTGGGGTCTCCATGCTCAGTCTGATAGTTGGCTGCAAGTATCAGCATTTATATTCATAAGGCTCTGGCAGAACCTGTCAGGAGACAGCTGTATCAGGCTCCTATTAGCAAGCAGTTTTTGGCATCAGCAATAATGTCTGGGTTTTATGTCTGCATATGGGATGGATCCCCAGGTGCAGCAGTCTCTGTATAGCCCTTCCTTTAGTCACTGCTCCCCTCTTTGACCCTGTATTTCCTTGAGGCAAGAGCAATTCTGGGCTAAAAATTTGGAGATTGTTTGGTGGCCCCATCCCTCAATGACAGGCCATGTCTAATCTCTGGATATGGTCTCTACAGGTTCTCCCTCCCCTTCCTTGGGTATTTCAGTTAATGTCAGCCCCATTGGTTCCTGGGAACCTATTGCTTTCCTGGCATTTGGGACTTTATGATGACTACCTACCCCATTCCCCATCCATCATTGCTGCACACTTCTGTTCAATTTCCTGACCCTCTGTCTATCTCCCTCATCTCCTCCCATATATGATCATGTTCCCCGCAAAACTCTCAATTACCATAGATGGAGAAATCAACATATTCCATGACAGAACCAAATTTAAACAATATCCTTCCACAAATCCAGTCCTGCAAATGATAATAGATGGAAAACTCCAACTCAAGAAGGGAAGCTACACCCTACAAAAAGTAAGAAAATAATCTTCTTTTAACAAACCCGAAAAGAAGATAGTCACACAAACATAATTCCACATCTAACAACAAAATAACAGGAAGCAACAATCACTTTTCCTTAGTATCTCTTAATATCAGTGGACCCAATTCCCCAATTAAAAAATATAGACTAACAGACTGGATATGTAAACTGGACCCAACATTTTGCTGCATACAGGAAACCCACCTCAGTGACAAAGACAGACAGAGGAAAAGGCTGGAAAACAATTGTCTAAGGAAATGGTTCAAAGGCTCAAGCTGGAGTATCCATTATAATATCGAATAAAATAAACTTTCAACCTAAAGTTATCAAAAAAGATAAGGAAGGACACTTCATACCCCTCAAAGGAAAAATCTACCAAGAAGAACACTCAATTCTGAACATCTATCCTCCAAATACAAGGGTACCCACATTCATAAAAGAAATTTTACTTAAGTTCAAAGCTCACATTGCACCTCACACAATGATAGTGGAGGACTTCAACACCCCACTCTCATCAATGGACAGATCATGGAAACAGAAAATAGAGAACCAGTGAAACTAACAGAAGTTAAGGGTGGAATGTGTTTAACAGATATTTATAGAATGTTTTATCAAAAAAAGAAATATACCTTCTTCTCAGCACCTCATGGTGATCATATAAATAGTCACAAAACAGGCCTCAGCAGATACAAGATGATTGAAATAATCTTATGCATCCTATCAGATCACCACAGATTAAAGCTGTTCTTCCATAACAAGAACAGCAGAGTGCCTTCATACACATTGAAGCTGAACAGTATGCTACTTAATGATATCTTGGTCAAGAAATAAATAAATAAATAAATTAAAGACTTTTTAGAATTTAATGGAAATGAAGGCACAACATACCCAAACTTATGGGACACAATGAAAGACATACTAAGAGGAAAACTCCTAACTCTGAGTGCTTCCAAATGGAAACTGGAGAGAGCATATACTAACAGCTTAACAGCATACCTGAAAGCTCTAGAACAAAATGAATCAAATAAACCCAAGAGAAGTAGAAGGCAGGAAATACTCAAACTCAGGGCTGAAATCAACCAAGTAGAAACAAAAAGAACTAAACAATGAATCAACAAAACCAGGAGCTGGTTCTTTGAGAAAATCAACAAGTTAGATAAACCAACCCTTAGCCAGACTAACCAGAGGACACACACACAGAGAGTATCCACATTAACAAAATCAGAAATGAAAAGGGAGATGTAACAACAGAAACTGAGGAAATTTTAAAAAAATCAGATCAGACTTCAAAAGCCTATATTCAACAAAACTGGAAAATCTGGATGAAATGGACAATTTTATAGACAGATAACAAGTACCAAAATTAAATCAGGATCAGATAAATGATCTAAACAGTCCCATAACCCATAGAGAAATAGAAACAATCCTTAATAGTCTCCCAATGGAAAAAAAAAAGCGCAGACCAGATGGGTTCAGTGCAGAGTTCTAGCAGACCTTAAATGAAGACTTAATACTAATACTCTTCAAAGAATTTCACAAAATAAAAACAGAAGGAACACTACTCAATTCGTTCTACGAAGCCACAATTACTCTGATATCTAAACCACACAAAGACCCAACAAAGAAAGGGAACTTCAAACCAATTTAGCTTATGAATATTGTTGCAAAAATATTCAAGTTCTGGAAAGACTCAGTGAAACAGTATTCAGCAAAACCAGAACGGGGAAGTGGGAAGGGGTGGGTGGGAGGACAGGGGAAGAGAAGGGGGCTTGCGGGACTTTCGGGGAGTGGGGGGGCTAGAAAAGGGGAAATCATTTGAAATGTAAATAAATTATATCGAATAATAATAATAAAAAAAAGAATGCAATTGGCAACACACACAAAAAAAAAAATTCTTGAAAACCAAATCTAACAACACAGCAAAATGATCATCCATTATTATCAAGTAGGTTTCATCCCAGGGATGCAGGGATGGTTCAATATATGGAAATCCATCAATGTAATCCACGACATAAACAAACTCAAAGAAAGAAAGCATATGATCATCTCAATAGATGCTGAGATGCTCAATAGAAAACATTGACAAAATCCAATTCCTCTACATGTTAAAATCTTGGAAAGATCAGTAATTTAAGGCTCATACCTAAACATAGTGAAAACAAAATACAGAAAACCTGTAGCCAACATCAAACTAAATGGAGAGAAACTTGTAATAATCCCAATAAAATCAGGGCATAGACAAACTGCCCACTCTATTCCTGTGTATTCAATATATTATTCGAAGTCCCAGCCAGAGCAATTAGAATACAAAAGGAAGTCAAAAGGATACAAGTTGCAAAGGAAGAAGTCAAAATAGTATGCTATGCATCGTAGCATGCATCATATTATGATACAAAAAATTCTACCAGACAACTCCTAGAGCAGATAAATAACTTCAGCAAACTGGCTGGATGTAAAATTAACTCAAACAAATTAGTGGCCTTCCTCTATTCAAATGATCAACAGGCTGAGAAAGAAATTATGGAAGCAACTCCCTTCACAATAGTCACAAATAATATAAAATACCTTGCTGTGGCTCTAACCAAGCCAAGTGAAAAATCTACATGACAAGAACAGGTAGGTAGATCAACGGAATAGAACTGAAGACCTAGAAATGTACCCACACACCTATGTTCACTTGATCTTTGGCGAAGGAGCTAAAACCATCCAGTGGATAAAAGACAGCATTTTCAAAAATGGTGCTAGTTCAACTGGCAGTTAGCATGTAGAAAAGTGCAAATCAATCCATTTTTAGCTCCTTATACAAAGCTCAAGTCCAAGTGGATGAAGGACCTCCACATAAAATCAGATACACTGAAACTAATAGAATAGTAAGTGGGGAAGAACCTTGAGCACATGGGCACAGGGGAAAATTTCCTGAACAGAACACCAATAGATTATGCTCTAAGATTTTAACAATTGACAAGTGGGACCTCATATAATTGAAAATCTTGGCTAATATCCAGTATATACACAGAACTCAAGAAGTTAGTCTCCTGAGAACCAAATAATTCCATTAAATATTTGGTACAGTGATAAACAAAGAATTCTTAACAGAGGGATCTCAAGTGGCCAAGAAACACCTAAAGAAATGTTTAACATCCTTAGTCGTTAGGAAAATGTAAATCAAAACAACCCTGAGATTCCACCTTACACCACTCAGGATGACTAAGATAGAAAACTCAGTTGACAGCAAATGCCTGGGAGGATGTGGAGAAAGAGAAACACTCCTCTATTGCTTGTGGGATTTCAAGCTTGTACAATGACTCTGGGAATCATTCTGGCAGTTCTTCTGAAAATTGGACATAGTACTACCTGAGGACCCAGCTATAGCTCCCCTGAGTTTATACCCAAAAGATCCTCCAATATATAACTGGGACAAATGCTCCACTATGTTCATAGTAGCTTTATAATTGCCAGGAGCTGGATACAACCCAGATGTTCCTCAATACAGGAATGGTACAGAAAATGTTGTACATTTACACCATGGAGTACTACTCAGCTATTAAAAACAATGATTTTATAAATTCCCTTAGTTCCACTGTGCCTCTATTTAGTTTCTGTTTCAATGACCTGTCCATTGGTGAGAGTGGGGCTTTGAAGTCTCCCACAATTATTGTGTGGAGTTCAATGTGTGTTTTACGTTTTACTAAAGTTTCTTTTATGAATGTGGGTGATCTTGCATTTGGGCCATAGATGTTCAGAATTATCTTGGTGGATTTTCCCCTTAATGAATATGAATTGTCCTTCTTCATCACACTTGATAACTTTTGTTTGAATGTCTATTTTATTGGGTATTAGGATGGCAACTCCTGCTTGTTTCTTGGGACCATTTGCTTTGAGTACCTTATTCTGTCCTTTTCCTCTGAGGTAGTGCCTGTCTTTGTTATTGAGGTGTGCTTCTTGTATGCAGCAATATGCTGGATCTTGTTTGCATACCCAGTCTGTTAATTTATGTCTTTTTATAGGTGAGTTGAGTCCATTAATATTGAGAGATATTAAAGAGAGATGACTGTTGGTTCCTGATATGCTTGCTTCTGTAGGTGGTTTTATGAGCTTTGGTTCTCTCCTTTGGGCTTTGTTGTGAGATGCTTAATATCTTGTCCTTCCTTTGGTGCAGGTACCCTCCTTGTGTTGGAGTTTGCCTTCTAGGATCCTCTGTAGGGCTGGGTTGGTAGATAGATACTGTTTGAATTTGGTTTTGTCCTGGAATATTTTGGTTTCTCCATCTATGTTGATTGAGAGTTTTGCTGGGTATAGTAGCCTGGGCTAGCATTTGTGTCTTTCAGTGTCTGCATGGCCTCGAACTAGGCCCTTTTGGCTTTCATAGTCTTTGTTGAGAAGTCTGGTGTAATTCTGATAGGTCTACCTTTGTATGTTACTTAGCCCTTTTCCCTTGTAGCTTCTAATATTCTTTCTTTGTTCTGTGTGTCCAGTGTTTTGATTATTATGTGACGAGAGGATTTTTTCTTCTGGTCTCATTTATTTGGTGTTCTATATGCTTCTTGGAGAGGGAACCTATGGAGTCTACCTCCAGTAGGAAGATAGGGCATCAAATGAGGGAGAGTGGGGCCATCTAACAGTCACAACTTTGAACCATAATTGTTCATGTCTGAAAAAATACAGGGATGGAAATGGAAAGGACCCTGAGGAAAAGATCGTCCAGTGACAGTCCCAGAGAGGAATCCAGCTCATGGGGAGTCCCAGAGAGGAATCCAGCCAAGGCCTTATACTATTATGGAGGCTGTGGAGCACTCATAAAAAGGTACCTAGCATGACCACACACTGTAAGACCCATCAAGCAGCTGAAAAAGAGTAAGATGAAGATATTTTCACCCAACCAATGGACAGAAGCGACTGTTGTTGAATTAGAGAAGTCTGAAAGAAGCTGAGGAGAAGGGCAATCCTGTAGGAGGACTAACAGTATCAATTAGCCTGGACCTCTGAGATCTCTCAAACACTGGACCACCAAACAGGCAGCATAAACCAGCTGATATGAGACCCCCCAACACACATACAGTAGAGGACTGCCAGGTCTGTCTTCATACAGAGATAAGTGAGCATTAGCCAAAAAGTGCAGAATACCCAATATACAACTCCCAGACTATGTGTGTTCTTTTGTGACTAGGTTACCTCACTCACAATGGTATTTTCCACATCTATCCATTTGCCTATGAATTTTATTGTCATTGCTTTTTTTAAATAATTAATTAATTTTTACACGCCATATTTATTTTCCTTCCACTCCCAGTCCGCCTTCCAACTGTTCCACATGCCATACCTCCTCCTCACTCCCTGTCTCACGTGAATGTCCCCACCTCCCACCCTACCTGCCTCTAAACTCCCTGGGTCCTCCAGTCTCTTTAGGGTTAGGTGCATCATCTCTGAATAAAATTAGTGCTTATTGAGGAGAGACTGGCCTCCATATTGGTTCTCGGACGCCAGAGAGATCAGACAGACTGAGGTATGCAAATACAACCTGAGGACAACATTAAGGGGGTCTAAGCCTGATGGGCGTTGGCCTGCACCCAGGCCCTGGGCTGGTCGGGGGGGGGGGGGCACCGGTGTGCAAACCCGGCCAGGAGGTTGTTTGCCCGGGTTGACGCACATGTGTGTGGGCGCTGCCACCATTTTGCCTACAGGAAGCCAGAGAGTCCTAGCAGGCAAAACTGGCTAACAGGCTAGCCCGAGGCTGACATAACTGGGGTGTAAGACGGTCAGGCCCTGGACTGCCCCCAGACCCAGGGCTGCTCGGAGGGCCATCTGTGTGCCGACCTGGCCAGGAGGTTGTTAGCCCAGCAGACTCTCCCAGCACTCTCAGGGAGCGCGCACACGCCGCCATCCGGGCCACCTGACAGACCCAATTAACACTCACAGCTGAGGGGAGTTTTGCTCTGACATTGGCCTGCCAGGCTTTGCCTAGACTCAGGGCCTGAACAGCGAGGCTAGCCTTGTGTGCACCAACCTGGTTGGGAGTCCCGCTGGCCAGCAGAGTGATCAGCATGCAGAAAAGGTCCCTGCATCATACTCCCTCAGCACTCCCTGAAGGAGCAAACGGGCACCATCTAGTTCACAGACACAATCTGGGGCAAAGCACACTAGGGCTGCAAGGGCACCCAAGAGGAGGACAGCACATCAGCAATCTGCAACAGGGGAAACCCTGCCATCCAGTGTTGCAGAAATAGCCCTATAGCCTCTCAGGAGGTTGAAACACCAGCCAGAGACAAGACCAACTAGCTCCAGAGAACAAGATGGCAAAGGGCAAACGCAGGAACACTACTAGCAGAAATCTAGGCAATATGGCAGCATCTGAACCAAACTCTCTAAATCAGCAAGGTCCTGGTTATGCCAACACACCAGAGAAACAAGATTTGGATTTAAAATCACTGTTCATTATGCTGCTAGAAGAACACAAAAAGGACATAAATGAATCTCTTAAAGAAATACAGGGGAACATGAATAAGCTAGAAACCCATATAATGGAAACACAAAAATCACTTAAAGAAATGCAGGAGAATAAGGCCCAAGAGATAGAAGCCAATAAAGAAGAAACGCAAACAAAACAAAGCAAAACAAAACAAAAACAAAAACAAAAAAAAAAAAACTTAAAGAAATGCAGGAGAACTTGCGTCAACAGGCAGAAGTCATGAAAGAGGAAACATAAAAATCTCTTAAAGAATTACAGCAAAACACAAACTAACAAATGATGGAACTGAGCAAAACTATCCTGGATCTAAAAACAGAAGTAGAAACAACTAAGAAATCACAAAGGGAGACAACTTTGGAGATAGAAAACCTTGAGAAGAAATCAGGGGCCGTAGATGCAACAGAATACAAGAGATGGAAGAAATAATCTCAGATGCTGAAGATACCATAGAAACCATTGACTCAACTGTCAAAGAAAATGCAAAATGCAAAAAGCTTGTATCCCAGAACATCCAGGAAATTCAGGATACAATGAGAAGACCAAACCTAAGGATTATAGGTATAGATGAGAGTGAAGATTTACAACAGAAAGGGCCAGCAAATATCTTCAACAAAATTATGGAAGAAAACTTTCCCAACTTAAAGAGAGAGATGCCTATTAATATACAAGAAGCCTACAGAACTCCAAACAGACGGGAGCTGAGCAGAAATACCTCCCGTCACATAATCAAAACCCCAAATGCACTAAACAAAGAAAGAATATTAAAGGCAGTAAGAGAAAAAGGCTAAGTAACATATAAAGGAAGACCTATCAGAATCACACCAGACTTCTCACCAGAGACCATGAAAGCTAGAAGATCCTGGGCAGATCTCATGCAGACTCTAAGAGAACACAAATGTCAGCCAAGACTACTATACCCAGCAAAACTCTCAATCACAATAGATGGAGAAACCAAGATATTCCATGACAAAACCAAATTTACACAATATCTTTCCACAAACCCAGCTTTGCAAAGAATAATAGGAGGAAAACTCCAATACAAGGAGGAAAACTTCACCCTGGAAAAAGAAAGATAGTTACCTTCCTTCATCAAACCCAAAAGAAGATAACCACTCAAATATAAAAAGAACATCAAAAATGACAGGAAGTAATAATCACTATTCCTTAATATCTCTTAACATCAATGGTCTCAATTCCCCAATAAAAAGACATAGACTAACAGACTGGATAAGGAAACAGGATCCTACAATTTGCTGCATACAGGAGACACACCTAAGTGTCAAAGATAAAAAATACCTTAGAGTAAAAGGCTGGAAGACAATCTTACAAGCCAGTGGTCACAGGAAACGAACAGGAGTAGCCATTCTAATATCACATAAAATTGACTTTCAACCTAAAGTCATCAAAAGAGACACAGAAGGACACTTCTTGCTGGTCAAAGGAAAAATCCACCAAGAAGAACTTTCAATTCTGAACATCTATGCGTCAAATGCAAGGGCACCCTCATTCATAAAAGAAACTTTACTAAAGCTCAAAGCACACATTGCACCTGACACAATAATTGTGGGGGACTTCAACACTCCACTCTCCTCAATGGACCGATCAGGAAAACAGAAACTAAACAGGGACACAATAAAACTAATTGAAGCTTTGGATCAATTGGATTTGATTGATATTTATAGAACATTTCACCCTCAAGCAAAAGAATATAGCTTTTTCTCAGCACCTCATGGTACCTTCTCCAAAATCAACCATATAATTGGACACAAGGCAGACCTCAACAAATATAAGACGATCGAACTAATCCCATGCCTCCTATCAGATCACTATGGTGTAAGAGTGGTTTTCAATAGCAACAAAAACAACAGAAAGCCCACATACACATGGAGGCTGAATAATATTCTATTCAATGACACCTTGGCCAAAGAAGAAATAAAGAAATCAGAGACTTTTTAGAATTTAATGAAAATGAAGGCACAGCATACCCAAATCTTTGGGACACAATGAAAGCAGTGCTAAGAGGAAAACTCATAGCCCTGAGTGCCTCCAAAAAGAAAATGGAGAGAGTATACACTAGCAGCTTAATGATACACCCGAAAGTCCTGGAACAAAAAGAAGCCAATTCACCCAGGAGAAGTAGAAGACAGGAAATCATCAAACTCAGGGCTGAAATCAATAAATTGGAAACAAAGAGAACCGTACAAAGAATCAATGAATCCATTGGTTCTTTGAGAAAATCAACAAGATAGATAAACCCTTAGCCAGACTGACCAAAGGGCACAGAGAAAGTATCCAAATTAACAAACTTAGAAATGAAAAGGGGGATATAACAACAGAAACTGAGGAAATCCAAAAAATCATCAGATCCTACTACAAGAGCCTATACTCAACACAACTGGAGAATCTGGAGGAAATGGACAATTTCCTTGACAGATACCAAATACCAAAATTAAATCAGGACCAAATAGATCATCTAAACAGTCCCATAACCCCTAAGGAAATAGAAGGGGTCATAGAAAGTCTTCCAACCAAAAAAAGCACAGGACCAGATGGTTTCAGTGCAGAATTCTATCAGACCTTCAAAGAAGACCAATACTCTTCGAACTATTCCACAAAATAGAAACAGAAGGGACACTACCCAATTCCTTCTATGAAGCCACAATTACGCTGATACCAAAACCACACAAAGATCCAACAAAGAAAGAGAACTTCAGACCAATTTCCCTTATGAACATCGATGCAAAGATACTCAATAAAATTCTTGCCAACCGAATCCAAGAACACATCAAAACGATCATCCACCATGATCAAGTAGGCTTTATCCCGGGAATGCAGGGTTGGTTCAATATACGGAAATCCATCAATGCAATCCACTACATAAACAAACTCAAAGAAAAAAATCACATGGTCATTTCATTGGATGCTGAAAAAGCATTTGACAAAATTCAGCATCCTTTCATGCTTAAAGTCTTGGAAAGAACAGGAATTCAAGGCCCATGCCTAAACATAGTAAAAGCAATATACAGCAAACCGGTAACCAGCATCAAACTAAATGGAGAGAAACTTGAAGCAATCCCACTAAAATCAGGCACTAGACAGGGCTGCCCCCTTTCTCCTTATCTTTTCAATACTGTACTTGAGGTACTAGCTCGGGCAATTCGACGACATAAGGAGGTCAGAGGGATACAAATTGGAAAGGAAGAAGTCAAACTATCATTATTTGCAGATGACATGATAGTCTTCCTAAGTGACCCAAAAACCTCCACTAGAGAACTCCTATAGCTGATAAACAACTTCAGCAAAGTGGCAGGTTATAAAATCAACTCAAGCAAATCAGTGGCCTTCCTATACTCAAAGGATAAGCAGGCTGAGAAAGAAATTAGGGAAATGACCCCCTTTACAATAGCCACAAACAGTATAAAGTATCTTGGGGTGACTCTTACCAAACATGTGAAAGATCTGTATGACAAGAACTTCAAGACTCTGTCTAAGGAAATGGAAGAAGACTTCAAAAAATGGGAAAACCTCCCATGCTCATGAATCGGTAGAATCAATATAGTTAAAATGGCCATTTTGCCAAAAGCAATATACAGATTCAATGGAATACCCATCAAAATCCCAACTCAATTCTTCACAGAGTTAGAAAGAGCAATTATCAAATTCATCTGGAATAACAAAAAACCCAGGATAGCTAAAACTATTCTCAGCAACAAAAGAAAGTCAGGGAGAATCAGTATCCCTGACCTCAAGCAATACTACAGAGCAATAGTGTTAAAAACTGCATGGTATTGGTACAGTGACAGGCAGGAGGATCAATGGAACAGGATTGAAGATCCAGAAATGAACCCACACACCTATGGCCACTTGATCCTCGACAAAGAGGCTAAAAACATCCAATGGAAAAAAGATAGCCTTTTCAACAAATGGTGCTGGTTCAACTGGAGGTCAGCATGCAGAAGAATGCGAATTGATCCATCCTTGTCTCCTTGTACTAAGCTCAAATCCAAATGGATCAAGGACCTCCACATAAAGCCAGACACTCTGAAACTAATAGAAAAGAAACTGGGGAAGACCCTTGAAGACATCGGTACAGGGAGAAAGTTTCTGAACAGAACACCAATAGCGTATGCTCTAAGATCAAGATTTGACAAATGGGACCTCATAAAATTACAAAGTTTCTGTAAGGTAAAGGACACCATCAAGAGGACAAATTGGCAACCAACAAATTGGGAAAAGATCTTCACCAATCCTACATCAGACAGAGCGCTAATATCCAATATATATAAAGAACTCAAGAAGTTAGACTCCAGAAAACCAAACAACCCTATTAAAAATGGGGTACAGAGTTAAACAAAGAATTCTCACCTGAAGAACTTCGGATGGCAGAGAAGCATCTTAAAAAATGCTCAACTTCATTAGTCATTAGGGAAATGCAAATCAAAACAACCCTGAGATTTCACCTTACACCAGTCAGAATGGCTAAGATTAAAAATTCAGGAGACAGCAGGTATTGGAGAGGGTGTAGAGAAAGATGAACACTCCTCCACTGCTGGTGGGGTTGCAAATTGGTACAACCACTCTGGAAATCAGTCTGGCGGTTCCTCCGAAAACTGGGCACCTCACTTCCAGAAGATCCTGCTATACCACTCCTGGGCATATACCCAGAGGATTCCCTACCATGTAATAAGGATACATGCTCTACTATGTTCATAGCAGCCCTATTTATAATTGCCAAATGCTGGAAAGAACCCAGGTATCCCTCAACAGAAGAGTGGATGCAAAAAATGTGGTATATCTATACAATGGAGTACTATTCGGCCATTAGAAACAATGAATTCATGAAATTCTTAGGCAAATGGATGGAGCTAGAGAACATCATACTAAGTGAGGTAACCCAGACTCAAAAGGTGAATCATGGTATGCACTCACTAATAAGTGGATATTAACCTAGAAACCTGGAATACCCAAAACATAATCCACACATCAAATGAGGTACAAGAAGAAAGGAGGAGTGGCCCCTTGTTCTGGAAAGACTCAGTGAAGCAGTATAGGGCAAAACCAGAATGGGGAAATGGGAAGGGTTGGGTGGGAGGACAGGGGGAGAGAAGGGGGCTTACGGGACTTTCAGGGAGTGGGGGGCTAGAAAAGGGGAAATCATTTGAAATGTAAATAAAAAATATATCGAATAAAAAAAACAAAAAAAAGAATAGGAAAAAAATTAGTGCTTATTAGAACAAAACAGTAAGAGAAAGGAACCCATCCCTTATTAGTACAATATAGCAATAGAAAGCTGCCAGTGCATGGATCACCACTTTTTGACCCTTGTCCAGTGCTGTACCCTGCACAGTACCATTCTCCTATGCACAGAGTCAAGCCACTGTCCCTTGGGTTTTTTTAAAATGTCTGCCAGTATCCCTGACTCTACCTGTGAGATGTTAGTAGGACATCCTGGAGAACTTAAAATTCCAAAGTCAAGAGCATCCTGGAACAAAAGTGTCCCAAGTTTAGAAATATTATCTTAGAAATTTGGCATGGATAGGCAGAATATGAAGTCATAATCTTCATAATCAATCTTTTTCTTAGGATAGTGGTTGTCAACCTGTGTGTTATGAATCCTTTTGGAGGATAATAGATCTCTCACAGGGAATGGTTGTTTAACAAATATCCCCATTTTTAATCTATCCATTATCAGTATCATTCAAAATTTAAAATCTCGATGTACTGAAAATTCAAGAACCAAAAACCTCCTGAGATAAAAATGTCCCAATTGAAAAACCTTGCATTAGAATTTTGGCAGGGATAGGCTTAGTATGACCTATAAAACTTACACTCGTAAATTTATCTCTTAGAAGTATGTTTTTAATGATGTTAAGCACAAACTGAACATAAATCATTAGAAACTCTCACAATTGCCTGAAAATAATAGTAATAATAAAGAGCTCTTACAATTTAAGGGTGCTTTAGATCAAAATAGATAATCATAGTTACTAATTATCCATATGAGGATCAAAATAGTTTTGTTTTACAAATATCTTTCATTACTATTAAGTGCACAGATTAATATGATCTTTCACTAACTTACAGTTCTCCAAACAAAAATGTGAGTTGGTTCCATAGCAGACATATGACTAAATGTTTTAACTTTACTACTTGTAATTCTGAAGGTATCAAAATTAATATCACAGATTGTCTGAAGTCCTGTGGATGGTTCTTATCATACTGAACTTTACAGACTG
Source organism: Apodemus sylvaticus (assembly GCF_947179515.1). Lineage (NCBI taxonomy): Eukaryota > Metazoa > Chordata > Mammalia > Rodentia > Muridae > Apodemus > Apodemus sylvaticus. The sequence continues at coordinate 53,100,656 of NC_067491.1, read as the reverse complement.
AAGTGGTTAAAATATTAGATGCTTTTAACATTTTTGAAAACACTACCTATAGATATATTTTTTAAAGTATTTTTGGATGAGATGATTTAGATTCAAGAAGTATAGTGATTTTTTTTAAGTACTTCATAACATAAAGCAAGATGATCATATTTGAATAAAACAGAAATCTGGTTCCAAAATATGTGCTTTCTATTCTGGATAAGATATAGATTAGAGCTAGGCAGTGGTGGCTCAGGCTTTTAATCCCATCACTTGGGAAACAGAGGCAGGTGGATTTCTGAGTTTGAGGCCAGCCTGGTCTACAGAGTGAGTTCCAGGTCAGCCAGGGCTACACAGAGAAACCCTGTCTCGAACACCGCGCAAAAGATATAGATAAGAAAAGAAACATATAAACTGTTTTTAGGAGTATGATAGTTTTGCCACTATGGGTTTTTTGGAAAAAAAGCAAAACTCAAAATAAGACTGTCATATGACATAACCCTTCTGAGCATATACAAAACTGGAAATGAAATAAGTTCATATTATGTTTTTGATCATTAATGCATTTTTTACAAAAGCTAAAATATAAATCAACAAGATACCCACAAGTGAGTTAATGAATAAATATGTGACGCTAATAAAAACATATGTGTTTGTCAGAAATAGAAATAGTTAAACACTGTTTTAGAAGAAAACAAATGGAACTGTAGGACTCAATAAAGCAAATTAACTTAAATATATAAAGTCATATAGTATACATTTTCTTTTATAATTCTAAGCTAAAGATATGTTTTGAAAATAAAAAAGGTAGGCATGACCAGAGTACAGGAACAAGACCAGGGGAGAAGGAAGAGAGGGTGGAAGGGTAGGGAGCGATGATCAAGACATATTTACTGCAGTCAATTCACACAGGTTAACAATTATTATATAACAGGAAAAAGCCCAAAGCAACTTTATTTCCTTAGTATACAGCAAATATTCAAGAAGTATATCAAGTAATGCTAGATAGACAGACAGACAGACAGACAGACAGACACACACACACACACACACACACACACACACACACACACACACACCCTACACCCCCCCCCCCACACACACACAATGTAACCTAAAAAGCTTACCTTCTGTTGTTTCTAAATGGAGAAAATTCTCAGGTTATTTTTAATAAAGCTGAAGTTTCTGATCATGCTGATGCTATTTCAATGCTCTATTTGCTTTATATACTGTTTTCAAACCTTAACCCAACAAATTCTTTAGACTAGAATGTTTGTAATCATCTACCTTCACCAACAGTTCCACCACTCTCAAAACAAATTGATCTGTGAAAACAAAAACAATCACATACAGAAAATGAGCCATTAATTCGTGTTGTGTGAGGCAGAGCGTTAGGGTAAATGGAAGTTCCTCAGACAGGTGTTGTAGTTGTGCTTTACCCTGCATCTTTCCCCATTTTTCTCGGTAAAGATAACATGGATCTTTTACATGCTCTCTGAGTAAAGTAGTGTATAAGATAATGCTCTCAGCAAAACTCACACACATTTCCACTCTGGCCTGGAGTAATATAAAATCTTCTTCATCTTAATAGTTACATTATTTCATAAGAATGTTCAGAACACTGACACATATTGATTAATTAATTATCTTATTTAATTACCATAGGTCAAGGATTAATTGTTCATCTTGTTCAGTGAATATTTGTTGAATGAAAGAATCTTATTTTTTCCTTAATATTTTTTAATATGAAATTTAAAATTACCAACATATCCTAACCAATTGAAATTTTAAAACATGAGGAACTGGAAATTTGTTGGCACTTACCCAGTGGTCTCTCTAATTTGGTAATTGGAGAGATATATCCAATATTGTATAATCTATACACACTTTCTTTTTCTTTTTTAGACTTTAAGCTGTGTAAACTTCTTTTTTCTTTCTTTTTTTAATTCGATATATTTTTTATTTACATTTCAAATGATTTCTCCTTTTCTGGCTCCCCATTCCCCAAAAGTCCCACAAGACCTCTTCCCTCCCCCTATTCCCTCATCCACCCCTTTCCACTTCTCTGTTCTGGTATTCCCCTATACTGCTGTGCTGAGTCTGAAAGAATCTTATAACTGAAGTGATTTTCTTAGAGATAATGTTATGGATAAATAGGCTAAAGGGGAAAAAGGAAATTTGTTTAATGCCCCATAGCTACTAAAATAATAAAGTTTTGAGCCATTGTATGATCGGTTTCAAGTTTTGCACTCTCTAAAAACATTGATTCTTTATTGAATTTGGTAATCAGTTGCTCTGCAATGAAGTCATAAACTGAGGATTCATATTGGCAATTCTCATTTTCCTACTACTTAGAAAGCAAATAGAAGGTGACTGGCATTCAGGCCAGGCAGATTTTTCTGGTTCCAAACCCATGGCTATTATCACCAAATTATTACCATAGTATTATCCCTTTATTTTTTGAGAACATTTTATTGTTGAGCATCAATATTATTCAGACCTATGAGTCCATGTAGATCTAACCTCATTTGGTTCAAAGCACAAGTGATAATCATTAAAGGAAACAATCAGTCTAATAACAGATTGTGCGTGTTTTGAATTATAATGTATTAGAATAAACAAAAGTTCTTCTTTCTATTTAAAAGCTACATAGACTCAATTCACTGTGCTGTGAACAGCATCAGATAGGACCACAATGGTGTTAACACATACTATCTCTTTTTACCTCCATCTCCCAAGACCCTCACAATCTTTAGACACTCACGTATGGCTGTTTGTAGATAGTGAAGAATTACTCTTGGTGCCCGATGAGTATGTTGACTTCATTCACTGTGAAAGTGCATGAAATCTCCTTATATTTCACAATCATTGGCCTAATCAGTGTTATCTGAATTTATCCAGGCATGAAATCATCATATTCAGATAATAAAGACTCCCTGGAAAAACAGTTTCATCAGTAATCACAAGAGTTTTCCTTTCTCCTCGGGAGTAAATTAGTTTTAGTAGAAGCGGGAGACTTGGGGAATTTATAAAATCCCTGAAGTATTTGGGGAGATGTTTATTCACCTCTCAGTCAACAGAGGGAATAAAATTATCATCGATGTGATAGTTGAACATAGCATTTATTCATATTCTTTTCTGTTTCTAATCAGAAGAGTGTGTGCATTGCTGTAAACTATCTCCCATAGTTAAAGATATATAAGTTTTGAGATTAAAAATGAAATATTCAGAGAAGTAGAATAATCAGAGCAGCTTTCCTTGGTTGGCAATGGCTTCCTCTAAAGCTTGTTGGAGGAGAAATGTTTTCATGCAGATAACTTTTGTGCACAGTAATACTGTTTGTCTCTGATCAGTGAAAGAGCAGAGATCAGAAAGCTAAGTTAAGACTACAGCAAGTAGAGATAAGCATATGAAAGGAAAGGTAGAGTGAAGCAAAAGGAGATAATTCTAAAACTACCTTTAGTCTATGTGGTCAACCATGTGGATCAAGGAAGAAGCAGGGAAAAGTGGATACACATTTTAATAAACTATAAAAAATTCTAATACCTTGTTCAACTTTGTACTTCTTTTTCTCTTTTGTTTCTTCTTCTTTTTATTAGATATTTTCTTTATTTACATTTCATGTTATCCCCCTTCCACGTTTCCCCTTGGCAACCCCCATCCCATCCCCCTCCCCCTCCTTACTATCCCACCCACTCCTACTTCCCTGACGTGGAATTCCCCTATACTGGGGCAATGAGCCTTCACAGGTTCAAGGCCTCTCCTCTAATTGATGTCTGATCAGGACATCCTCTGCTACCCATGCACTGGAGCCATGGGTCCCTCCATGTGTACTCTTTGGTTGGTGGTTAAGTCCCTGGGAGCTCTGAGGGTAGTGGTTGGTTCATATTGTTGTTTCTCTTATGGGGCTGCAAACCCCTTCAGCTCCTTGGGGCCTTTCTCTAGCTCCTCCATCTGTGCTCAGTTCAATGGTTGGTTGAGGGCATACCCCTGTATTTGTCAGGTACTGGCATGGCCTCTCAGGAGAGAGTTATATCAGGTTCCTGTCAACTAACACTTGCTGGCATCCACAATAATATCTGGGATTGGTAACTGTACATGGGATGGATCCCCAGGTGGGACAGTCTTTGGATGGTCTTTCCTTCAGTCTCTGCTCCACACTTTGTCTCTGCATTTCTTCCCAATGGGTATTTTGTGCCCCTTCTAAGAAGGACCAAAGTATCCACACTTTGGTTTTCCTTCTTCTTGAGCTTAATGTGGTCTGTGAATTATATCTTGGATAGTCTGAACTTTTGGGCTAATATACACTTATCAGCGAGTACATACCATGTTTATTTCTTTGTGATTGAGTCACCTCACTCAGGCTGATATTCTCAAGTTTCATCCATTTGCCTGCAAATTTAATGAAGTCATTGTTTTAAGTGGTTGTGTAGTATTCCATTGGGTAAATGAACCACATTTTTCTGTATCCATTCTTCTGTCATGGGACATCTGGGATTTTGCAGCTCCTGGCTCACAAATAATGCCACTACAAACATAGTGGAACACATGCCCCTGTGGCATGGTGGGGTATCTTTTGGGCATATTCTGAAGAGTGGTATAGCTCGGTCTTCAGGTAGATATGTTTCCAATTTTCTGAGGAACCTTCAGATTGATTTCCAGAGTGGTTTTACCAGGTTGCAATCCAACCAGAAACGAAGGTGTGTTTTTCTTTCTCCACATCCTCTCCAACATGTGCTGTCACCTGAGGTTTTTATCATAGCTATTCTGATCGGTGTAAGGTGGAATCTTAGGACCATTTTGATTTCTATTTCTCTTATCTCTAAGGACTTTGAACATTTTTAGGTGCTTCTCAGCCATTTGAGATTCCTCAGTTCTATATCTCATTTTCTCATTGGGTTGTTTGGTTTTTGGTGATTAGCTTCTTGAGCTCTTTATATAGTTTGGATATTAACCCTCTATCTGTTGTAGGGTTAGTGAAGATTTTTTCCCAATCTGTAGGTTGTTGATTTGTCTTATTGACTAAGTCTTTGCCTTGCCAAAGCTTTCCAGTTTCATGAGGTCCAATTTATCAATTCTGCATCTTAGATCAAGAGCCATTGGAGTTCCGTTCAGGAAATGTCCCCCTGTGCCAATGATTTCAAGGCTCTTTCCCAATTTCTCTTCAATTAGATGTGTCTGGTTTTATATTGGGATCCTTGATCCACTTGGACTTGAGCTTTGTGCAAGGTGACAAATATGGGTCTATTTTCATTTTTCTATATACAGACAGCCAGTTAGACCAGCACCATTTATTGAAGATAATTTCTTTTTTCTAATGTGTATTTTTGGTGACTTTTTTTTAGAATCAGTATATGTAAGTGTGTGGTTTTATTTATGGATCTTTAATTCCATTCATTAATCGATGTGTCAGTCTCTGTACCAATACCATGCATTTTTTTTAAATCAATATTGCCCTTTAATAAAGCTTGACTTCAGGTATGGTGATTCCCACAGCCATTCGTTCTTTTATTGTTAAGAATTGTTTTTAGGCAAAGGACACTGTCAAAAGGACAAAATGGCAACCACCAAATTGGGAAAAGATCTTCACCCACCCTACATCCAACAGAGGGCTAATATCCTATATATACAAAGAATCAAGAAGTTAGACTCCAGAGAACCAAATAACCCTATTAAAAATGGGGTACAGAGCTAAACAACGAATTTTCACCTGAAGAACTTCAAATGGCTGAGAAGCACCTTAAGAAATGTTCAACATCATTAGTCATTAGGGAAATGCAAATTAAAACAACCCTGAGATTTCACCTCACACCAGTCAGAATGGCTAAGATTAAAAACTCAGGAGACAGCAGGTATTGGCGAGGATGTGGAGAAAAAGGAACTCTCCTCCACTGCTGGTGGGGATGTAAGTTGGTACAATCATTCTGGAAATCAGTCTGGTGGTTCCTCAGAAAACTTGGTGTGATACTTCCGGAGGACCCTGCTATACCACTCCTGGGCATATACCCAGAGGATTCTCCAGCATGCAATAAGGACACATGCTCCACTATATTCATAGCAACTTTATTTATAATAGCCAGAAGCTTGATATATTTTTCCTTTGACCAATATGAAGTTTCTTTCCTTATCTTTTTTTGATGGGTTTTGGTTGAAAGTCGATTTTATTCAATATTAGAATGGCTACTTCAGCTTTTTTCTTGGGACCAATTGCTTAGAAAATGGTTTTCCTTCCTTCTACTCTGAGATAGTGTCTGTTCTTATCACTGAGGTGTGTTTCCTGTATGCAGCAAAACATTGGGTCCTGTTTATACATCCAGTCTGTTAGTCTATGTCTTTTTATTGGGAAATTGAGTCCAGTGATGTTAAAGAGATATTAAAGAAAAGAGATTGTTACTTCCTGTTATTTTTATGTTAGATGTGGAACTATGTTTATGTGGCTGTCTTCTTTTGGGGTTGTTGAAGGATTACTTTCTTAATTTTTCTTAATTTTTCTAGCGTGTAGTTTCCATCCTTGTATTGGCCTTTTCCTTCTAACATCTTTTGTAGATCTGGATTTGTGGAAAGATATTGTGTAAATTTGGTTTTGTCGTGGAATATCTTATTTTCTCCATCTATGGTAATTGAGCCTGGGCTGACATTAGCAAAAACCACACTATGAAGAGCTGTCCATCATCAAACATCAATAGAAAAAAGAAACATATGGGCTTCTTTATAGCTTGTTTATTTCAGGGAATTTCCTTATTGACGTTCTCTCTTCTCAAATATCTCTAGCTTATGTCAAGCAGGCATAAAATCAGTAAGCACAGATCATGACTACTTTTCTGAGCACTCATGCAATTGCAGGAACACACTTAGCCAGAGACATGTAGTCATATTATTAACAGACTCTATTGAATCTCAATTGTGTTATCATTACAAAAGTGGGTCAACTCTCAGTAACTATTATGGTTGTAAAATTTACATTACACATTCACTTAATGTTCCTCTCAGTATGGATACTATATTTTGTTATATTTTCACTTGTAATAATGTAAACTCAGAGGAACACTTAGCCCATCAAGTCTCCATCAAGGATAAGACGCTTAAGTCAAATGTATGAGTAACTAGACTACCTACTTCAACAGACCCTATATCACTATTTCATGAAGACAGACAAGAAAATACACATCGATAATATTAAATAATAAAAAACACGGTTCCTTAGAATGCTAAAAGGCTTTATTGATAACATCTAAATGCGCTGTTAAGATTTAATGATCTTGACTTGATTTTTAATAATCACTAAAAATGTTAATGATTTCAATGTATTCAAATACATTTTAACATGGTGGTATTTAAATCAATAGTAACTCAATGTCTCAGCATTTTTTCTCAGTAGAGGTCTCAGTATCATCAAATATATTGTAATTACATTTAGTTATCCGATAAACCCAAACCATCTTTGTTCATTCTTCACAGAACTTCTTGGAAAAGAGCATTTTCTTGAGAGTAATAGAGACTATTAAAGGAAGTAGAGAAGAAAAATAATTTAGATAATATACTAGGCATAACTACCCATGATAATTCCTTAATTTAGAAACACCTGAGGCCATCCAGCTTTTTTTTCACTTGAATCTTATATCCACAAATATAAAATTATAATACTGAGCATTACTTTTTGTGTGTATTTATACAGAATTACTTCATCTGTATGCACTAATCCTTAGTAGACTGATTATTACAAGCCAGACACTACAAAGAGACCTCAGATTATGGCCTTCATTCCTGAAAAATTTTCAATATCACATCCATTGCCACAAAACTTATTTTAACATGAATCTCTGTAAGGAAATATGTCTGTTTACCCTATATCTCAAAATGAAGCAAATAATTTTTCTCATATTGGTGTGAGTTTCCATTGAGAGAACCCTGAAGATAGAGAGTATGACTTCTAGGGATTGCACCAGTGATGTAGGGATTCAATTTCAGCAAAGGATTCCTTTTGACCAAACAAACTGTTCATTATTACTTGAGTCAAAGACATCAAATTCAAAATATGTATGTACATATATATAAGTGTATAAATATGTGTGTGTTTGTATGTGTATTATGCATATAATATGAATATGTATTCATAATATATAGTATAATGCAATATAATTCTGATTATGGTTTCCTTTTCTGACTTTTTTAGATTCTGAGATTCCCCCAATCTCCCCAACAACCCAAATTCATGAACTCTGTTCATGTTTTCTCAGAAAATTGGAAGGTATCTAAATAATTATTAATATTAATAATAAAATAAAGTAAGATAAAAACACTCAAATAGAATAGGAAAATATAAACAAACATGAAAAGTGTGGCCAAAAGAAAAGGACAAGAAATATATGTATACACAGAGGTGTACATAGCCTAAAATTTAGAAGTTTTATAAAAATATTTCAAATATAACTCAGTATATATAAGCAAAATATTTATAAAGTTAGAAAAACAGAAAAAACATGAGAGAAAAACCTCACAAAAATGAAAGTGCATTTCTTTTATGTTGGTCAAGCCCTGCTGTGTAGTACTTACCTTCAAGTGATTTGCATAAGCATAGATTACATTTGAGTACCTATTTTTTTCTCTTTGAAAGCAGTTATCTATTGGAGTAATCTTCTGGATTAATGTTAGAATTTATGTCTACTTGTGGTATCAAAACTAGATAACTATTTGGCTTAGCAAATATAATTTGAGTATATGCTGTGCCAATATGTGTGAGTTTATACTTACTCACAATCTAAGAGGAATAACTATACATATTTGGCTTTGGCCCAGCGGTAGAATTTCACCTGTAGAAAATAAAATATTTCTGTAAGAATATAGTTTTAAAATTTGCTGACTCAGGCTTTTATATAGAAAAGCAAACCAAGACCATGTAAAACATTGAAAGTTTATATTTTTTCAAGTTTAATTTTTTTGTTTGCTAGGTTTAATATAATAAAACTGATTAGAATTGAAGTCTATGAAAGAATGTAACTATCATTACTTTGTTTGCTTTAACTATCATTTCTCTAAAGCTAAATTCAAAGTGCCCCTCTAAATATGAAAAATAAAAAATATTATTAAAAGTTATAAAGAAGCAAAATTGTTCTTGGGAGTAGAAAGCAGGATTATATTGATGAGCCACTGATGCCAAGTCCAACACTACAATGTCCAGTTTTCAGACACACTAAAGCTTAGTCCTTACCACCAAGGAGCCGTATATCTCTCTGATGAAGACACATGTGCACAGAGACCAGCATCACTACAAACCTATTTACTAATTTCTTCATCATTTACAAAAATGCTGATTATATATATATACATATATATATATATATATATATATATACACACACACATATGTGTGTGTGTGTGTTAAAAACATGGAAATGCAAGTTTATGTTATGAAGAATGTTTGAAATTTCTTTGATACTTCACTAAGTGTTCTGTTGATCTGTATATCATAGTCACATGAATCATGTTTCTGCTGCTTCCATTGCACCTTGTTCAAAAATATCATTCAACAAATGCATTCTATCAAATACCAACTTCAGAATGTTCTTGTATTTTGCATAATTCTATTCTCAAAGTACTATGTGTCACCACAAGTTTATCTTTAATAAATTTTATGATTAAAATATTAGGTGAAGTTACTATAACCAAAGCTATGAATACTGAAAGTCAAGAGCTTCCTTTTTTGGCATCATCTCTTTTTTTATTACATGTTTCTACCAACATAAATATTTTTAAGGTAAACAAGTATGAAACAAAGTTATGAGCAAATATATTTTATTGAATTCCATTGTATTCACTGTCTTTCTCTTCCAAATTGTGAAGCTGTGTGTCTAACCTTGCAAATTTATCATATTTGACATTCTTTTTTTAAAATGAAAATTAGTTCAAGTGGTATAATAGAAATAATAGAATTTTACTATCATATGGCAAGTAGGAAAGTTTTCTGTTCTGCAAGACAAACTAGGAACCAATATCACATATTTTCTCTAGAGCCTGTACCCCATGGAAAACACTATGAATTGAAGTGAATTTCTGGGAGACAATGGGATATTTACTCTTTTTATCTCTGCTTTCAGTAACAGGGATGCTGATTACAAATTTCCCATGTATTATCTCTATTTTTCCTACTAATTATAACAATCTAGCACACAATCCTCTATAGAAACGATAACAGAGGCTTATGAGTTGAAAATAAATATTTCAAAGACAAAAATAATACAAGCACATTTCAAAAATTATCATGAAAGCCAGAGCTGTTTAGTAAAAAAGTACTGAAAAAAGGGGGAGATTTTATTCCTTAGATGCAAACTCTTTCAGTACAGGCTATTTGGGAATTTACATTACTACTTTCAGCTGAAACAAACCATGAACTACCCCTCAAAAGCTTAGCCTGCACAGTATATAACATTTATACAAATTCATCTCTGTAACTATCCCAAATTGTGCTAATCCCAAATTGAACATGTACTTTTAGTAAAAAGATAAGGCTTCTGGTCTAACAATAATGTAATCATTTGGATACTAAGACTGTTTTTATGAAAACCTGAGACCTACAGTTACCACATTTATGGCTCACATCTTAAAATATAATTCTCTCTCTTCCTTCACTTGTAAACAGAACATCACATGTTGCCTTTCAATGAATCATCAGACAGTATTAAAAACAAATATGGAGAAAGTAAATTATTTAGTTTTTATTGGTAGTAGAAGACAGGATAAGATGTCTGAGGCACTGGTACTCTAGTAACAACCCAACTGTTCAGTACTGCATTCACCCTGTACTTCCGTGATCCCACCACTTCTACACCTCCAGGTCAATAATGAACGGTGAACTAGAGATTAACTCCTGAGAGTTAAGATGCATTAGGGGAGCTACCTGGTCAATTTCATCAGCACACAATATTTGGAGAAATGCTGCTAATTAAGGTTGAAGTCTACCATGTTCAGATAGCAAAATGAAGGATTTCCTTTAACAGAAGAGCTTTCCTGTCTCTAACTTTGGTTTGGGATTCTGAAACCTCATACCCTCTACCTGGGGAAGGTTGGGTAGTCCATGACAGAACTACAAACATCCTCTCTTCCTGATTGGAACTGACCCAGCAAGTACTTGGAATTAGTAGAATGGCTCTTCATATAAATTCAGAGGACTTTAAATTCTAGTCAATGAATTTTATTTACCCTGAAAATACCTTCCCACATCCCAAAGTTCATATACACCTTTGTTTCACCCAGAATAAAGTGTTCGGCAACAATTCCACCTTGAATAACATTTGTGCACAAGATAAGGTCATCTAAGAGAGCTGTTTCATTGAAGAACCTTAAAGAAGGACTTAATCTAAAAGTGATGAAATAAGAAAATCTTAGGAGAAGGCCTTCTCTCTCTATTCTGTATACCCCAACACATTTATTCCCCACTGGGCTGGGACCTGGCCCATTCCAGACCCTGCAATTTTCTTTAAGCTCAGTGTAGAGAATTGCCTGGATGTCCTGGGAAGGAAGAAGCAGAGTATTTGGAATCATAAAGGGGACCCTCCCCAAATGCATACCAAAACAAAATATTGGCATATATAAAAGCATATTTATTGACATAAAAATAATCGGTATATAGAGATACACTGTTTTCATCTCCTTTAAAAATGTTGAAAACTAGCTATCACCTTTTGATAGATAAAAGAAAATTCAAATTTAAGAGACAATAATATTTTGAGTCATTTTACCTCCTTCTATAGTAGTTCAGTTTAGTTGAATGAAAGAAGTATGTTCATCATATCTGAGATTCAGTTGTCCAGTGCCAGGAAGCATGCTACTATTCAAGTCATTGTAAATACATCCAAAAACCTAATTGATTAACTATACTACACGAAATTATAGGTTTCCATGACACCTTACATAAAATTATAAAATTATTAAGTTGGTTTATAGCAATGTTCAATGGATATTAAGAATGATAATAATAAGGAATGACGACAAGGAGACATTAACTAACATAGGTCAACCTGTACATAAGTATTCCCAAGTACAATTTATTACATTTGAACATGGGCTACTTTCAAAAGATGACTTGATCCAGAGATCCCATGATTGCTTTTGCTTCTTTTATTTCTTTCTCAATGGAAAACATCAATCAATTGAGATTCATATATAGCAGAAAAATAAAATAGCTTAAAGTCTTAAATCAAATGAGATCACAGAGCTCACAGAGGTGACAACCCAATTTATTGGCATCTGCTCTAATTCTACTAGATCTCACTTTCCCATTTATGGGAAGCATAAGGCACCATTTGTCTAACATATCTCTCACTGCCCTGTTTGCCCATGTTATACCAACTACTGAAGATAAAATAATTGTCCACAGAATATATTTCAATTGATGTAAACTCAAATTGTTTACTGAAAAATTAATTTACATAAACAAATACTCCTTTATTACTCTATAAAATGGTTTAAAATAAAAAGACAGTTGTTAATGGGTGTAATTTGAATATGTAGTCTCCAGGTGAAATTTCATTTCAACCTATGTTCCTCAACAGTTTGTATTCTAAAAGTGTAACACAAATTCAAATGTTATTCAATAAAATAAAGAAACCTGCTATGCAATAACAAATGTGTGATTACTCCATTATGGCAGAGATATAAGTCTGCTGATCATCTCAGTGACTGAGATCAGATAGATTACCTGGAAGAACTTGCATGAAGATCATAATTCTGCCATCAGTCATCAACATAATGCGCATACTGCTTTCCAATTCAGGCATACTTGCTATGCGTTTTATAAATCTATACCAATTTATGTTTCCATTTACAGAGCTGACAACATCATCCTTATTGTTACTTTCCACACTGAATTCACCTGTAGAATGTAAAATGCATGTTGTAAGGCACAGTGAATATATTTCTGGATTCAGTTTAATTCATGAAAAAAAGTCAATATCAATTTAGGTAGAGTTTCTACACAGAGGAATCTTGTAGTGAAATCATTAATCACTGAAACAGGTATACATGGGATATGGGGAAAAACACTTTTGTTTAGGTGCTTACCATTGCAAATGATGAAGAATCCCACAAGTGAATACAGAATTATCAACTTCATATTGATAATTTAGCATCCAAAAATAGTCTGGCAGTCTGGAGTTTAAGCCCCTCCAAAGACCATCTAGCTTGCACATTTATACTGTCTCTCAGAATTGTTCAGGCCTCTAAGTGGTGTGGTGAGGTTGGTGATGACAGCACGGTAATCATTGTCACACATCAAAGAGAGAACAGTGGCTACCACTTGATCTCCAGTTTCTGTAGTATCCTCTAAGATTGGGTCCTAATTTAGAACATGCCAAACCTATAATATTCTATTTTTTCCATCCTGTATACATAGCAAATTTTGGAAATAAGCATTTCAGGTAAAAAAATGAAATATTTCAAACATAAGTCACCATCTGTACCCTATTAACCATAGCCAAAGACTTAGCGTCTTTAGGACATCTAGCATCATGATTAAGGAAAACAACTGTATTACCTCACAACATGATATGTGTTGAATATTCACAATCTTTGAAACAATTACAACAATAGCAATAACAAACCCTTAAAGTATTAAAATTCATCCCTATTTTTGCTTAGAGAACTATATGTATCATACAGGTAGAGGTGTCTGGTAAATCAGAAAGTTAACATCCACAATTTACATGAGGAGATCCTGGTAAAGTCCCATGCAAGCTTCATGGTTAAAGCTTCAGTCTCTGTGAGGTCATGTGAATTATTGAATTTTTAGTTATATATAAAATATATTAGACATATTAGGAGTTATTTTATTATTTGTTTACTTTTCAAATTTTCTGTGAAGTTTGGCTTGCCATGCTTCAAAATCAACATGAGACATGGGGCATCTTTATGGCTGGCAGATTTATCCTTCTAGATGTTAAACAATTATGGGAAATTGCCCATACAGATCAGGATACATGCACAAGAAACAATTAATTAGCAACATTGCCTTCCATGGCTATTTGTATGGCTACTTGTGTCTCAGTGATATTCTAAGGAGGAGTTTGAAACATTATAAAGTCCTGGTTCTCTTGACTAAATGAGCTTAGGTGACACTAAAATTCTTATTGCTCCAGTATGTATCTCATGGCAGGAGTACCTATTCATACCCAAATATATTCTCTCAAATTGCAAAACTGATAGAGAAAAAGCAAAGGATAATAATAACAACAACAACAATAATAATATTTTCATAAGAATTATATATAAAAATTATATATTGCCAATCATTTGCAGTAAATAAAAATTCCTTTTTTAGATGCTACTAAGACTTATAAACATGCTCTACTCTAGTTCCAACTGTTAAATAACTCAATCTCAACCAGTGAAAACCTATGTTTACTATAAGCTATGCTATGCTGGAAAAATCTAGACCAGAGACAATCATGTGTATCTCAGGTTTGATGTCCAATCCATGTACATTTTCCAAATATTAAATACAATCTTTCCTAACACTGCCAATAAATCTGATTAGTAGACTATAGAACATCACTGGAAACCTGCTTTGTCCTATTTATTTAATACCTAATGTTTAGCATTTAATGATTATATCTACATTCATGAGTTCTTCTAAAATACTACTATTCCAATTCTCAGATCTGAGATTAACATAGACACTTGCCATCCAATATTACTCACTCATAGGTAAATAGTTTTCTAATTACATGCATCAAAATATGTTCTCCCCCTCCTCCTCCTCTTCTTCTTTCTCCTTGTCCTCTTCTTCTTCTTCCACCTCCTTCCTCTTCTTTTTACTTTTTTTATTCTTCTTCCACCAAGTTCTCCTCCTCTTCCTCTTCTTTCTGATTTATTTCTTCTTCCTCCTTAATCAATTGAACAGGGCTGATAAACAGCAAATGCAAAATATTCTTATCATACCCTTTTCTTGATCATTTGCCCAACATGATGACAAATGGTTTAAATAGCCCAGTACTTCATATCCAATAACAAAGTTTCTTTCTATATATATGATATTGTTCTGTCATTATAAAGAGTTTTATATTAGGTTATGAGCTTACTGGAATCATTGAATAATTAAAATCTTAAAAGTATAACCAAATGAAGACATATTGAAAATTAATATAACACAGAGACTTATTCCAGGAATTCATCCACTAGTTGAATAGATTAAAAGAAAAATAATTTGTAGACATTAAACATATCAAACTAATATTCCCCAAAATAAAAATATTGATGGTACATAAAATGCTTTTTCATGATTAATGCTACTGTGAATGTCTGTTCATATGATATGGGAACAGAAATTTAGGAGTTGTTGTATATTCAAAAGGAGCAATGATTGTTTTCTATAGAAAAGCTATTCAATAATAAAAACTGAACAACTGTAAAAAATGTGGGGCATCACGATGATGAGATAAAAAGATAACACAATGGAATGTCCCAAAACTCTATGTTGATGTTTCTAGATAAGACTCCTAAAAATGGGAGATATGGAGCATGTACAAGGCCATTTCCTGTAACCAGAAATGGGGGGGGGACACCACCACAGCCACAAATGCTACAATCAATATTTATCCTGCCTTCAAAACATGTAGTTGAACAAAAAATTGAGAAAATGACCAACCAATTCCCCACCTAGCCCACGACACATGCCATAAGATAAAAGTGGTCCTAGAAACTAAATATGATATTGTCCTATACTTGTAGACAGAAGAACAGAATAACTGTCTTCAGAGAGGCTTCACTCAACAATTTACTGAAAGAGAAGGAGAGACCCAGAGTCAAACACTAGGTGAAGCTTCAGAAATCCTAATGAAGAGGGGGATCGAGCATTGAAGAAAATATAGAAGTCACAGAAACCACAAATAAAAACAAAAACCCTACAGAATTAAATAGTCTGGGTCCATAGGGCCTCAGAGACTGAAACGTCAACAAGGCAGCATGAATGGGATGAGTTAAGCACTCTTAACGTATATAACAGTTGTGCAGCCTGTTTTTCTGATACATTTAACAGTAGACTCATAGCTGTCTCTGATTCTACTGCCTCCAGTTGGGTCCAATTTACACAACTGATCTGTCTTATCTAGTCTCAATAGGAGAAGATACACCAGGTATTATTTCATTTCCCTATGCCATGAATATTGACATCCATTGTCTTCCTTCTCCTCATTTTCTGAGGAGAAAGTAGAAAGTAGGATGGTAAGTGGGAAGTACTCGGAGAAAAGGATGGGAGGGAGGCTGCAATCAATCAATCAATAACTTAATTATTGAAAAATAAAAATTAGAAATTGTTATGCTTTGTGAGTCAAGAGAAAATGCCTTTAAAACCTGTGCCAGGATATTGTTTCTATAAGAACCATGCAAAGGCATAACTGTTGGGGTGAATCCATAACATTCCCAGGCACCTAGACATTAAAGTCATACAATTTAGTTGAATAAAATAATATTTATAGCAGGCAATAATTTCTATGTGTTTTAAGACTAAATTTTATATCTTATGAAAAGAACCACAGTGAAGCTTAACTTGAACATCTTCTTTCATGAATACACACTGGTTGACATTAAAGATCATGGAGGAATATCAGTAACACAACATACCATATGTATGTTTCTGTTTCTACAGTGAGTTATAATGATGTAATTCTAGCCACAGTGTGACAGTGCCATAAGAAATTCATTTGGATCAAATTTACTTTTAGTCACTAACTGTTTGCTAAAAAGGTAAAGGTGACTTGAAACTGAAAACCAGAATTCTGGATGTGCCCATGTGTATAAAAGAACACTGTGTAAGATAAACATGTCAAGGAGGTATTACACTGAATGTTTGCATAGCTGTGTCATATCAGAACCATTCTCTATTTGAAACAATTTCAGTGTCATTCTTTGAATAAGGATATTTAGTTAAGAGATTAATACAAATATGAGAGCCTATATTCCATTGACATGAATGTCAATGAGACTTCAGGTATATTATGGAAAGTAAGGTAAAGTTATTAAAATAGAGAATACTATCAGAATTTCATTTCTAAATGAGTTTAAAATCAATTGACAGTCTTGTCCATTGAGTTTACTTCCATTTGCAATTATAAATATTTCTATCCCAACATAGACATGTGGTTTTCAATGAGTTACAACATTACATTTTTTTTACATACTTAAAAGTGATTTCATTTGTTTGCTGAGATTTGATTTGGTTTTTATGTGCTATTCAAAAAATTATTGTTTATTCCATATGTGTTTGGATTTCTCTGTGCTTATGCATATCTGTAGTGCAAGGGACAGAAGCTCAATTAGCCCAGGTTAAAGTACACATGGAACTATAATCAATATAAACATTTTAATAAATACATATCATGTAAAAT
Organism: Apodemus sylvaticus; assembly: GCF_947179515.1. NCBI lineage: Eukaryota > Metazoa > Chordata > Mammalia > Rodentia > Muridae > Apodemus > Apodemus sylvaticus. Next base: position 53,083,302 of record NC_067491.1, on the reverse strand, counting down.
GAACATAAAGTGGAGTACATTCTCAAATTGAAAATAGTCACTTGCATTTTTTAAGATGCTTCTCCGCCATCCGAAGTTCTTCAGGTGAGAATTCTTTGTTTAACTCTGTACCCCATTTTTTAATAGGGTTGTTCGGTTTTCTGGAGTCTAACTTCTTGAGTTCTTTATATATATTGGATATTAGCCCTCTATCTGATGTAGGATTGGTGAAGATCTTTTCCCAATTTGTTGGTTGCCGATCTGTCCTCTTGATGGTGTCCTTTGCCTTACAGAAACTCTGTAACCTTATGAGGTCCCATTTGTCAATTCTTGCTCTTAGAGCATACGCTATTGGTGTTCTGTTCAGAAACTTTCTCCCTGTACCGATGTCCTCAAGGGTCTTCCCCAGTTTCTTTTCTATTAGCTTCAGAGTGTCTGGCTTTATGTGGAGGTCCTTGATCCATTTGGATTTGAGCTTAGTACAAGGAGACAAGGATGGATCAATTCGCATTCTTCTGCATGCTGACCTCCAGTTGAACCAGCACCATTTGTTGAAAAGGCTATCTTTTTTCCATTGGATGTTTTCAGCCTCTTTGTCGAGGATCAAGTGGCCATAGGTGTGTGGGTTCATTTCTGGATCTTCAATCCTGTTCCATTGATCCTCCTGCCTGTCACTGTACCAATACCATGCAGTTTTTAACACTATTGCTCTGTAGTATTGCTTGAGGTCAGGGATACTGATTCCCCCAGATTTTCTTTTGTTGCTGAGAATAGTTTTAGCTATCCTGGGTTTTTTGTTGTTCCAGATGAATTTGATAATTGCTCTTTCTAACTCTGTGAAGAATTGAGTTGGGATTTTGATGGGTATTGCATTGAATCTGTATAGTGCTTTAGGCAAAATGGCCATTTTAACTATATTGATTCTACCGATCCATGAGCATGGGAGGTTTTCCCATTTTTTGAGGTCTTCTTCCATTTCCTTCTTCAGAGTCTTGAAGTTCTTGCCATACAGATCTTTCGCATGTTTGGTAAGAGTCACCCCAAGATACTTTATACTGTTTGTGGCTATTGTGAAGGGGGTCATTTCCCTAATTTCTTTCTCAGCCTGCTTATCCTTTGAGTATAGGAAGGCCACTGATTTGCTTGAGTTGATTTTGTAACCTGCCACTTTGCTGAAGTTGTTTATCAGCTGTAGGAGCTCTCTAGGGAAATGCAAATCAAAACAACCCTAAGATTTCATCTTACACCAGTCAGAATGGCTAAGATTAAAAATTCAGGAGACAGCAGGTGTTGGAGAGGGTGCGGAGAAAGAGGAACACTCCTCCACTGCTGGTGGGGTTGCAAATTGGTACAACCACTCTGGAAAGCAGTCTGGCGGTTCCTCCGAAAACTGGGCACCTCACTTCCAGAAGATCCTGCTATACCACTCCTGGGCATATACCCAGAGGATTCCCCACCATGTAATAAGGATACATGCTCTACTATGTTCATAGCAGCCCTATTTATAATTGCCAGATGCTGGAAAGAACCCAGGTATCCCTCAACAGAAGAGTGGATACAAAAAATGTGGTATATATACACAATGGAGTACTATTCAGCCATTAGAAACAATGAATTCATGAAATTCTTAGGCAAATGGATGGAGCTAGAGAACATCATACTAAGTGAGGTAACCCAGACTCAAAAGGTGAATCATGGTATGCACTCACTAATAAGTGGTTATTAACCTAGAAAACTGGAATACCCAAAACATAATCCACACATCAAATGAGATACAAGAAGAAAGCAGGAGTGGTCCCTGGTTCTGGAAAGACTCAGTGAAACAGTATTTGGCAAAACCAGAACGGGGAACTGGGAAGGGGTGGGAGGGAGGACAGGGGAAGAGAAGGGGGCTTACGGGACTTTCGGGGAGTGGGGGGGCTAGAAAAGGGGAAATCATTTGAAATGTAAATAAATTATATCAAATAAAAAAAAATAAAATAAAATTAAAAAAAAAAAAAAAAAAAAAGAACCCAAAGGAAAAAAAATGAGAAAAAAAAAAAAAAAAGAAAAAAAGAAAATAGTCACTTGCACAAAATGTGCTTTGGAGTGATTTACAACAATCATAGTGTTTACTTACTTTTAGTTTGTAGGCCATTTGTGTGGGTTCTTCTTTGAACAGTAAAAGAGAGGATATCTAATTATCTTGGTATGTGGTAGTCTCATGAAATGTCCACATAGGCTATTATTTAAGGTTATTAGGGTGTAGGGCCTGAACTCTTTCTTTAAAACACAACATTTTACTATATCAAACACTAAGAAGGTACTGTTAAGATGTAGCAACATCTGCATGAACTTTTTTACCTTTATGGTTTTACGTTTCTCTAATGATAGTGATTGTTCAAATGTTACATCACTTTAACTAGCTATCCAAGCTGTTAATCTCAACCAGTAAAAAACATATTCCATTCTGATATCTCTGTAAAGTAACCTCTCATACTAGCTGGTTTAGTATATTTTCTACAAACCTTCCACAGGACAGAAATCCACTGAAAGCTGTTTGAATTGAAACTTTTCAAGTCTTACTCATATATTCAACCAACTGTGTTCCAGGGACAACATTTATCACCATTGTTTCTACAGTCAAGATTTCATAAGCAGAAATGCAAAGAGCATATTTTCAATCAGATGGAAATCCTAAAGTCGTCTACATGTCCAACAAAGAAAATATATTTTATTAACTGGAGGACCATATTTATAATCCTAATATCTTCAGTTTATAATCTTATGGCCTGTGATTATATATATATATATATATATATATATATATATATATATATATATATATATATATATATATATTTACATATTTTTCATTTCTAAAATGTTCTACAAGAACTGAAATAGTTCTCAAAGTACATCTTGGATGTGCTCCTCAAATATATGGCTTTGTATTGTAAGTCTCACTTACATTGATTAACCACCATACTCCTCTCTTCTACATTTCTTGTATCCTAGTCTACATATAGATTTTTCAATTTCATAATCAAGATGATATTTATTATAGAGAGTCATGGCAAAGTTACATCATTGGCAATCTTTCTATTTCTTTTTAGCCTTACAACAATTTGCTACATTCAGTTTGCCCTAAAATCCCTTTATTATTTAAAAACAATACCTCACAACCATTGCCTCACTTACATTTTTGTTTGCTTGCTTCTTTTTTTAATTGGATTGAGAACACTTACAAAGGGAATCAATACAAGTGGAACACATCAGCAAACTCCCTCTGCCCACACTTCCCTTGGAATCTTATGTATTATTAGACTTAGCCAAACTACTTCCTAACTTACATTGCTAAATAAAACCACACATTTTACTTTTTCCTATATCTTCTTTCAACATTTGAGGAGGGATTGATTTAACCTAATCCAAATTTGAATGAAAGACAGTGGATATGGAAGTATATGTTGTTTGGGCCATGTACTTAAAGTGGAACTTTTCTTCTATTGATGAAGACAAGAGTGCATCTCTCATTGACAAATATTACTCATCCAAGAGACACATATACTTTCCATTCTTACAAAATTATATACCCAAACTATCAATTTTCCCTGGAGATGGTTCAGCTCATAAAGTCACTGAGTGATTAACTTGCATACGCAACTTTTATTTGCAGAGATCATACAGTGGCTAACAAGCATTATAGTCTTAGTTCCAAGGTATGTGGTATTATTTCTGGCATCCACAATTGTTGCCTATATCAGAGGCAGAGCCCTAAATGCTAACAAGACTCCAATGAATATGAAACAATGAAAAAATTAAACCAATATCAAACAAAATCAACAAAGTCTAAATTCATTGAAACAGACCAAATGCTTATCTCAAACTGTTTAATTACTTGGCCTTCCTTTCCTCCCAAGAAGAACTTCAGTGTCCTTACTTCTCAGCCTATTTATTTCAGTTAATTCAGATCCTGATAGTGATCATGACATGACTTCCCACAGCATGACTGTTACTGTTTTTGTCCTCTTTTTCACTTAAAACTTTGTTGTGATTGATATTGTCCAAGTCATTGTAGTTACCTCAAAGTGGTATTGAATAAAGAAATGTATTACCATTAATATGTCTTGCCATCAATGCAAGCAAACAAAACAAACAAACAAATAAAATCTCATAACATCAAATAGTGTTTGAAGTTGACTACAATTTCCCTGTAAGGGATTTTCCCTCTTCTTTAATAAACACAAAGACTTTCATGCTATATGATATTACAACTCTATAACACACTACCTAGCAATTTAATGGCAAAGGAACTGTATAAAACATAAAATGAAAGATAGTTGGTGAAAAAATATTTTTAAGAGATAAAACTACTTATTTTTGAAGAGGATATGGAAAAAACAAAAGTAGGCAATAGGACAAAATGCACCTACTTCTACTGCAATTTGATATGCCAATTTGGGTTGATATCCATGGGAGTGATAGATTGATGGACCTGTAGAAGACAGGCACTCCACTGTAAGACAAACAGAGTGAACTAACTTTGACCCTCAGGGTTTCCAGAGACTGAAGCCTTAACCAAAGGGTGAGGGTTGTACGTAGCCCTCCCCTGCACATATGTAGCAGATTTGTAGTTTGCTCTTCATTTGAGTTTCCCAGTGACTGGAACTTGGGCTGTTAGTGAATCTCTTGATTGCCTCTGAATCCAGTTCTGGTAACTTGGCCAACTTGTCTGGATTGGTGGGGAACAATGTGCCTACTTATGCACTGACATGATGTACTGGGGGGTGAAGTAGTGGTAATGGGTGAGTTATGTGGCATCCATACCCAGGTGAGTTTCCCCTTCTTGGAGAAGAAGAACAAGGAATGTTGGAAAGATCTGTGGTAGGATATACTGGGAATGGAGAGTCTGTAGATACTGGGATGTAGAGTTAATTTAAAAAATTAAAAACACAAGAAATCTCATATATGTATATTTATGAAAAAAACAAATAAAAATTTATGAATGTTATAAATGTTTAACAAGCAACCAAAAAATGTAAAACATGGAAACTAAGTACACTGAATACATTTAAGGTTGTGAGTCTCCCTCTGGGACATACCTACTATTTTTCTATCTCTAATTGTACCATTCTTTTATTATTATTATTATTTATTAGTAGTATTGTTATTATTATTTCTATCATTATCCTTTAGTCTTCTTTATAGAGTTCAGTCATTGTTCCCCTCCCAGTATGCCCTCTGACTGTTCCTCACCCCATTCCTTCTCTCTCATCTCCAAGAGGATGTCCAAATACCCCTACTCCCACCACATTAAGCCTCACCACTCCCTGTTGCCTCAAGTCTCTTTAGGGTTAGGTGCTTATTCTCTCACTGAGGCCAGACCAGGCAGTCCTATGCTGTATGTGTCTGGGGCCTCAGACAGCTAATGTATGTTGCCTGGTTGGTGGCACACTGAGTGATCTCAGGGATCCAGGTTAGTTGATACTGTTTGTTTTCCTATGGTGTTGCTGTTGTCCTCTGCTTCTTCTAGCTTATCCCTAATCCAACACCAGGGGTCCCTGGCTTCTGTTCATTGGTTGGGTATAAGTATCTACATCTGACTCTTACAGCTGCTTGTTGGGCCTCTCAGAGGGCTGCCATGCTAGGCTCCTGTTTATAAGCACACCACAATTTCAGTAAAAGTGTCAGTCCTTGGAGCCTCCCCTTGCAATGGATCCCATTGTGGGCCAGTCACTGAACCTCCTTCCCCTCCATCCCTTCTTCAATGTTTACCTGCAGTTCTTTTATACATGAACAATTCTGAGTCAGAGTTTTTGACTGTGGAATGGCAACCCCATCCCTGTACTTGATGCCCTGCCTTTCTACTGGAGAGGGACTCTACAAGTTCCCTCTCCCCACTGTAGGGCTTTTCATCTAATGTCACTCCCTTCAAGTCCAGAACATCTCTTACCTCTCAGGTCTCTGGTATATCCTAGAGGTCCATTCTACCTCCTACCCCACTAGGTTACCAATTTCCATTTCTTTCTGCTGTCCCTTAGTGCTTCACTCCTGTTCCCCCACCACTATATTAGATAATGGCCCCATTTTCTCCTCCCCTTACCATCTCTGAGGCTCCCACCCAAATGCCTTCATCTCTCTGCCCCACACCCCATGATTGTTTTCTTCCCCTTTCCAGTTAGGATCGATGCATTCTCACTTGGGCCCTTCAGCTTGTTAACCTCCTTGAGTTCTGTGAATTGTATCTTGGGTATTCTATATTTTTTTGGCTAATATCTACTTATTAGTGAATACAAACCATGCATGTCCTTTTGAGTCTGAGTTATTCACTCGGGAAGATATTTTCTTGTTTCATCCATTTACATGCAAGACTTATGAAGTCCTCATTCATAATAGCTGAATGTTATTCCACTGTGTAAAAGAAACACATTTTCTGTATCCATACTTCTGTTCTGGGACATCTGGGTTGTTTACAGCTTCTGGCTATCACAAATGAGACCCTATGAATATAGTGGAGCATGTGCCTGTGTGGCATGGTGGGGAATTTTTGGATAGATATCCAATAGTTCTACAGTTGGGTCTTCAGGAATATCTATCTCCAATTTTCTGAGGAACCTTCAGATTGATTTCCAGAGTGGTTGTACCAGTTTGTAATACCACTAACAATGGATAAGGGTTCTTCTTTCTCCACATCCTCAACAACATGTGCTCTAATCTGAGTTTTTGATCTTAGCCATTCTGATTGGTATAAGGTGGAATCTCAGTGTTATTTTGTTTTGCATTTCTCTAATCATTAATGACTTTAAATATTTCTTTAAGTACTTCTCTACTTTTCTAGATTTCTCTGTTATGAATCACTGTTTAAATTTATGCCCCATATTTTGATTGAATTGCTTGTTTTTTTTTTCAGATTAGCTTCTTGAGTTCTTTATATATTTTGGATATTAGCCCTCTATAAGATGTGGGATTAGTGAAGATTTTTTCCCAATCTGGAAGTTGTTGATGTGTCCAATTGACTATATCCTTTGCTGTACTGTAACTTTTGTTTTATGAAGTCTTATCGATCAATTCTTGATCTTATCGCTTGAGGCACTGGAGTTCTGTTTAGGCAATTTTTCCCAGAGCCCATGAGTTTGAAGTTCTTATCATTTTTATTAGATTTAGTGTATCTGGTTTTATATTAAGTTCCTTGATCTACGTGAACTTGAGCTTTGTGCAAGATGACAAATATAGATCTATTTCATTTTGTTTTTACATACGGAGTGCCAGTGAGGCCAGCATAATTTATTGAAGAGGCCTTATTTTTTCTATTGTATATTTTTTGCCTCTTTGTTAAAGATTAAAGAACCTTAAGTGTGTGGTTTTATTCCCGAGCCTTCGATTCTGTTCTATTTATCCTTCTGTTTGTCTCTGTACCAAGAATATTCAGCTTTTATCACTATTGCTCTTTAGTATAGCTCGAGGTCAGGGATGGTGATTCCAGCAAAAGTTTATTTATTGGTAAGACTTTTTTTGCTATCATGATGTTTCTTTTCTCCAGATGAATTTGAAGATTTCTCTTTCCATGTCTTTGAAAAATTGTGTTAGAATTTTGATGGGGATTGCATTGAATCTGTATTGCTTTTGGAAGGATGGTCTTTTTTTTTTTTTTTTTTTTTTTTTTTTTTTTTTTTTTTTTTTTTTTTTTTTTTTACTATGGTAATTCTACCAACCCATGATTATGGGAGATCTCTCCATTTTCTGTCCTTCAGTTCTTCAATTTCTTTCTTGAGGGACATGAAATTCTTGTTATAGATATCTTTAATTTGTTTGGTTAGAGTTACTCCAATATATTTCATATTATTTGTGACTAATGTGAAAGGTATTGTTTTCATGATTTCTTTCTCAGCCCGTTAATCATTTGTATAAAGGAAGACTAATGATTTATTTGGCTAATTTTATATGCAGCCATTTTGCTAAAGTGGTTTATCAACTGTAGAAATTCTTTGGTAGAATTTTTGAGGTCCCTGCTAGTTTATAAAATAGGTCTATTAAATTACAGTTTAGTTGTTTTTCTTATTTGGTGGATAGAGGAAGAAAATGTGACAAGTGGATCAAATATTATTCTTGGACTTGATTTCTCTTGCCCTTAAAGTGCCGGAAATGGATTTATTAGAATCTATAGTTGAAAAAAAGTATCATCAAAACACCATATACTTGACTATTTATCCCTTTGAACTGCTCATGGAGAAGTTAATACAAAACCACCCACTTACTATAGCATTGCACATAGCACAGGGCTATGGTGTTACTTTCTTAAATTATTGTCCATTTGGAATTTAATTGTTAGCTCATAAAATGTTTAAATCTTATTTCTGAATATGACCCAAACAACAGACCTCATCTTAACCTTTGATAAAAAGAACATTGAACAGACTCTTAGATATTTTTCAAGTCTAAATACCTATTGGCATTTCCATTGTGGTCTGTGTTAATCAAATTTCATTAAAGCTGGATTAACCTTTCCTATGTCACAGTTTGCCAATAAGACATGATCATCTAAGTGTGGAAGGCAACTGAAGGAAAGAAAATATTTATTCAAAAGATTTAAATAACTCATGATTCAGCTATATCACACTTGGGCATATATATCAGGGACTCACCTTATTATAGAGATAATTGCTCACCTATGTTCATTTATAGTCTTTACACAACTTCAAAATGCATAAAATACAGATGTTCAACACCTGAAGGATAGATAATGAAAATGTATTACAATCCAAGTAATGCTGTCCAGTTTTTAATGATACAGGAATAATAAACCTTTTTTTTTTTTTTTTTTTTTTTTTTACTGTATATCTTTTTTTTTGATGCTACTTTTATTTATTTATTTTTATTCGATATAATTTATTTACATTTCAAATGATTTCCCCTTTTCTAGCCCCCCCCGACTCCCCGAAAGTCCCGTAAGCCCCCTTCTCTTCCCCTGTCCTCCCTCCCACCCCTTCCCAGTTCCCCGTTCTGGTTTTGCCAAATACTGTTTCACTGAGTCTTTCCAGAACCAGGGACCACTCCTGCTTTCTTCTTGTATCTCATTTGATGTGTGGATTATGTTTTGGGTATTCCAGTTTTCTAGGTTAATAACCACTTATTAGTGAGTGCATACCATGATTCACCTTTTGAGTCTGGGTTACCTCACTTAGTATGATGTTCTCTAGCTCCATCCATTTGCCTAAGAATTTCATGAATTCATTGTTTCTAATGGCTGAATAGTACTCCATTGTGTAGATATACCACATTTTTTGTATCCACTCTTCTGTTGAGGGATACCTGGGTTCTTTCCAGCATCTGGCAATTATAAATAGGGCTGCTATGAACATAGTAGAGCATGTATCCTTATTACATGGTGGGGAATCCTCTGGGTATATGCCCAGGAGTGGTATAGCAGGATCTTCTGGAAGTGAGGTGCCCAGTTTTCGGAGGAACCGCCAGACTGCTTTCCAGAGTGGTTGTACCAATTTGCAACCCCACCAGCAGTGGAGGAGTGTTCCTCTTTCTCCGCACCCTCTCCAACACCTGCTGTCTCCTGAATTTTTAATCTTAGCCATTCTGACTGGTGTAAGATGAAATCTTAGGGTTGTTTTGATTTGCATTTCCCTAATGACTAATGAAGTTGAGCATTTTTTAAGATGCTTCTCCGCCATCCGAAGTTCTTCAGGTGAGAATTCTTTGTTTAACTCTGTACCCCATTTTTTAATAGGGTTGTTCGGTTTTCTGGAGTCTAACTTCTTGAGTTCTTTATATATATTGGATATTAGCCCTCTATCTGATGTAGGATTGGTGAAGATCTTTTCCCAATTTGTTGGTTGCCGATCTGTCCTCTTGATGGTGTCCTTTGCCTTACAGAAACTCTGTAACCTTATGAGGTCCCATTTGTCAATTCTTGCTCTTAGAGCATACGCTATTGGTGTTCTGTTCAGAAACTTTCTCCCTGTACCGATGTCCTCAAGGGTCTTCCCCAGTTTCTTTTCTATTAGCTTCAGAGTGTCTGGCTTTATGTGGAGGTCCTTGATCCATTTGGATTTGAGCTTAGTACAAGGAGACAAGGATGGATCAATTCGCATTCTTCTGCATGCTGACCTCCAGTTGAACCAGCACCATTTGTTGAAAAGGCTATCTTTTTTCCATTGGATGTTTTCAGCCTCTTTGTCGAGGATCAAGTGGCCATAGGTGTGTGGGTTCATTTCTGGATCTTCAATCCTGTTCCATTGATCCTCCTGCCTGTCACTGTACCAATACCATGCAGTTTTTAACACTATTGCTCTGAAGTATTGCTTGAGGTCAGGGATACTGATTCCCCCAGATTTTCTTTTGTTGCTGAGAATAGTTTTAGCTATCCTGGGTTTTTTGTTGTTCCAGATGAATTTGATAATTGCTCTTTCTAACTCTGTGAAGAATTGAGTTGGGATTTTGATGGGTATTGCATTGAATCTGTATAGTGCTTTAGGCAAAATGGCCATTTTAACTATATTGATTCTACCGATCCATGAGCATGGGAGGTTTCCCCATTTTTTGAGGTCTTCTTCCATTTCCTTCTTCAGAGTCTTGAAGTTCTTGTCATACAGATCTTTCGCATGTTTGGTAAGAGTCACCCCAAGATACTTTATACTGTTTGTGGCTATTGTGAAGGGGGTCATTTCCCTAATTTCTTTCTCAGCCTGCTTATCCTTTGAGTATAGGAAGGCCACTGATTTGCTTGAGTTGATTTTGTAACCTGCCACTTTGCTGAAGTTGTTTATCAGCTGTATGAGCTCTCTAGTGGAGTTCTTTGGGTCACTTAGGTAGACGATCATGTCATCTGCAAATAATGATAGTTTGACTTCCTCCTTTCCAATTTGTATCCCTTTGACCTCTTTATGTTGTCGAATTGCCCGAGCTAGTACCTCAAGTACAATATTGAAAAGATAAGGAGAAAGGGGGCAGCCTTGTCTGGTCCCTGATTTCAGTGGGATCGCTTCAAGTTTCTCTCCATTTAGTTTGATGCTGGCTATCGGTTTGCTGTATATTGCTTTTACTATGTTTAGGTATGGGCCTTGAATTCCTGTTCTCTCCAAGACTTTAAGCATGAAGGGATGCTGAATTTTGTCAAATGCTTTTTCAGCATCCAATGAAATGACCATGTGGTTTTGTTCTTTGAGTTTGTTTATGTAGTGGATTGTATTGATGGATTTCCGTATATTGAACCAACCCTGCATTCCCGGGATAAAGCCTACTTGATCATGGTGGATGATCGTTTTGATGTGTTCTTGGATTCGGTTGGCAAGAATTTTATTGAGTATTTTTGCATCGATGTTCATAAGGGAAATTGGTCTGAAGTTGTCTTTCTTTGTTGGATCTTTGTGTGGCTTTGGTATCAGCGTAATTGTGGCTTCGTAGAAGGAATTGGGTAGGGTTCCTTCTGTTTCTATTTTGTGGAATAGTTTGAAGAGTATTGGTGTTAACTCTTCTTTGAAGGTCTGGTAGAATTCTGCACTGAAACCATCTGGTCCTGTGCTTTTTTTGGTTGGAAGACTTTCTATGACTCCTTCTATTTCTTTAGGCTTTATGGGACTGTTTAGATGGTCTAGTTGGTCCTGATTTAATTTTGGTATTTGGTATCTGTCAAGGAAATTGTCCATTTCCTCCAGATTCTCCAGTTGTGTTGAGTACAGGCTCTTGTAGTAGGATCTGATGATTTTTTGGATTTCCTCAGTTTCCGTTGTTATGTCTCCCTTTTCATTTCTAAGTTTGTTAATTTGGATACTTTCTCTGTGCCCTTTGGTCAGTCTGGCTAAGGGTTTATCTATCTTGTTGATTTTCTCAAAGAACCAGCTCCTGGTTTTGTTGATTTTTGTATGGTTCTCTTTGTTTCTACTTGATTGATTTCGGCCCTGAGTTTGATGATTTCCTGCCTTCTACTCCTCCTGGGTGAAATAGCTTCTTTTTGTTCTAGGGCTTTCAGGTGTATCATTAAGTTGGTAATGTATGCTCTCTCCATTTTCTTTTTGGAGGCACTCAGGGCTATGAGTTTTCCTCTTAGCACTGCTTTCATTGTGTCCCATAGATTTGGGTATGTTGTGTTTTCATTTTCATTGTGTTCTAAAAAGTCTTTAATTTCTTTCTTTATTTCTTCCTTGACCAAGGTGTCATTGAGTAGAGTATTGTTCAATTTCCACGTGTATGTGGGTTTTCTGTTGTTTCTGTTGCTATTGAAGACCACTTTTATTCCATAGTGATCAGATAGGAGGCATGGGATTAGTTCTATCTTCTTATATTTGTTGAGGTCTGTCTTGTGACCAATTATATGGTCGATTTTGGAGAAGGTACCATGAGGTGCTGAAAAAAAGGTATATTCTTTTGTTTTAGGATAGAATGTTCTATATATATCAGTTAAATCTAATTGGTCCAAAGCTTCAATTAGTTTCATTGTGTCCTTGTTTAGTTTCTGTTTTCCTGATCGGTCCATTGAGGAAAGTGCAGTGTTGAAGTCACCCACAATTATTGTGTTAGGTGCAATGTGTGCTTTGAGTTTTAATAAAGTTTCTTTTATGAAAGAGGGTGCCCTTGCATTTGGAGCATAGATGTTCAGGATTGAGAGTTCTTCTTGTTGTATTTTTCCTTTGACCAGCAAGAAGTGTCCCTCAGAGTCTCTTTTGATGACTTTGGGTTGAAAGTCAATTTTATCTGATATTAAAATGGCTACTCCAGCTTGTTTCCTGAGACCATTTGCTTGTAAAATTGTCTTCCAGCCTTTTACTCTAAGGTAGTGTTTGTCTTTGACCCTGAGGTGTGTTTCCTGTAAGCAGCAAAATGTAGGGTCCTGTTTACGTATCCAGTCAGTTAGTCTGTGTCTTTTTATTGGGACATTGAGTCCATTGATGTTAAGAGATATTAAGGAATAGTGATTGTTACTTCCTATCATTTTTGACGTTATTTTTTAAATTTGATTGCTTAACTTCTTTTGGGTTTGATGAAAGGTTACTATCTTGCTTTTTTCAGGGTGAAGTTTCCCTCCTTGTATTGGTGTTGTCCTCCTATTATCCTTTTTAGGGCTGGGTTTGTGGATAGATATTGGGTGAACTTGGTTTTGTCGTGAAATATCTTAGTTTCTCCATCTATGGTGATTGAGAGTTTTGCTGGATATAGTAGTTTTGGTTGGCATTTGTGTTCTCTTAGAGTCTGCATGAGATCTGCCCAGGACCTTCTAGCCTTCATAGTCTCAGGTGAAAAGTCTGCTGTGATTCTGATAGGTCTTCCTTTATATGTTACTTGGCCTTTTTCTCTTACTGCCTTTAATATTCTTTCTTTGTTTAGAACATTTGGTGTTTTGATTATTATGTGACGGGAAGTATTTCTGTTCTGGTCCAGTCTGTTTGGAGTTCTGTAGGCTTCTTGTATATTCATGGGCATCTCTCTCTTTAGGTTAGGGAAGTTTTCTTCCATAATTTTATTGAAGATATTTGCTGGCCCTTTAAGTTGTAAATCTTCACTCTCATCTATGCCTATAATCCTTAGGTTTGGTCTTCTCATTGTGTCCTGGATTTCCTGGATATTTTGGGTTACAAGCTTTTTGCATTTTGCATTTTCTTTAACTGTTGAGTCCATGGTTTCTATGGAATCTTCAGCATCTGAGATTCTTTTTTCTATTTCTTGTATTCTGTTGTTGATATTTACATCTCTGTCCCCTGATTTCTTCCCAAGGCTTTCTATCTCCAAAGTTGTCTCCTTTTGAGTTTTCTTAGTTGTTTCTACTTCTGTTTTTAGATCCTGGATGGTTTTGCTTAGCTCCTTCACTTGCTTGTTTGTGCTTTCCTGTAATTCTTTAAGAGATTTTTGTGTTTTTTCTTTCATGACCTCAGCCTGTTGACCAAAGTTCTCCTGTATTTCTTTAAGAGATTTTTGTGTTTCGTCTTTCATGACCTCAGCCTGTTGACCAAAGTTCTCCTGTATTTCTTTAAGTGTTTTTTGCATTTCCTCCTTGTTGGCTTTTGTATTCTCCTGGATTTCTTTCAATGATTTTTGTGTTTCCCTTGCAAGGGCTTCTAACTTTTGATCCATTTTCTCCTGAATGTCCTTCATGTGTTCCTGTACCAGCATCATGACCAGTGATTTTAAATCCAAATCTTGTTTTACTGGTGTGATGGGGTATCCAGGACTTGCTGGTAGAGGAGAAATTGGTTCAGATGTTGCCATATTGCCTTGATTTCTGTTAGTGACGTTCCTGCGTTTGCCTTTTGCCATCTAGCTCTCACTGGTGTTACTTGGTCTTGTCAGTGCTGGACTCACCAGTGCAAGCTGCCCCTTCCCCGTTGGCCTCTGGTGCACAGCTTACACTCTGCACTGCCTGTAGACAGGGTGCTGTTGTCCAGGCTGTTCAGATCCCGAAGCAGGCACCTGAAGGCTCCCGCTGGGGCCCGCAGGATTTATTGGAGCACACCGACTTCTCCCAGCTGGCCGCCCGGAAGCCCCCACTAGCCTCTTGAGGGACTTGGAGATGTGGCGGCCACCCAGGCTGATCTGAAGCGGAGAGAGTTGAGCTGGGGGCTTCTGCCTGAGGCCTTGCCCCAGATTTTGTCTGTGGACCAGGTGGAACCTGTGTGCACCCCCAGGGAGCTCCGAAGGTGAATGTTGCTGTGACCTCCCCTGTGCTCCGCTCACTCCGCTGGGCAGCCGATTTCCCCAACCGGGCTGGCGCACACTAGGTTAGCCTTGTCGCCCGGGCATACAAGAAATACACCCAATAACAAAGACAGACACTGCCTCAGATAGAAAAAGGTCTTCTGAGCAAATGGTCCCAGAAAACAAGCAAAATTCTAATATCTAATAAAATAAACTTTCAAGCAAAAATTATCAAGTGTGATGAGGAAGGACACTTCATATTCATCAAAAAGAGAAAGTCTTAATTCTGAATATCTATTCCCCAAATGCAAGGGAACCACATTTAAAAAAGAAACTTTTTTGTTTGTTTGTTTTTTTTTATTCGATAAAATTTATTTACATTTCAAATGATTTCCCCTTTTCTAGCCCCCCCACTCCCCGATAGTCCCGTAAGCCCCCTTCTCTTCCCCTGTCCTCCCTCCCACCCCTTCCCACTTCCCCGTTCTGGTTTTGCCGAATACTGTTTCACTGAGTCTTTCCAGAACCAGGGGCCACTCCTCCTTTCTTCTTGTATCTCATTTGATGTGTGGATTATGTTTTGGGTATTCCAGTTTTCTAGGTTAATAACCACTTATTAGTGAGTGCATACCATGATTCACCTTTTGAGTCTGGGTTACCTCACTTAGTATGATGTTCTCTAGCTCCATCCATTTGCCTAAGAATTTCATGAATTCATTGTTTCTAATGGCTGAATAGTACTCCATTGTGTAGATATACCACATTTTTTGCATCCACTCTTCTGTTGAGGGATACCTGGGTTCTTTCCAGCATCTGGCAATTATAAATAGGGCTGCTATGAACATAGTAGAGCATGTATCCTTATTATATGGTGGGGAATCCTCTGGATATATGCCCAGGAGTGGTATAGCAGGATCTTCTGGAAGTGAGGTGCCCAGTTTTTGGAGGAACCGCCAGACTGATTTCCAGAGTGGTTGTACCAATTTGCAACCCCACCAGCAATGGAGGAGTGTTCCTCTTTCTCCATACCCTCTCCAACACCTGCTGTCTCCTGAATTTTTAATCTTAGCCATTCTGACTGGTGTAAGATGAAATCTTAGGGTTGTTTTGATTTGCATTTCCCTAATGACTAATGAAGTTGAGCATTTTTTAAGATGCTTCTCTGCCATCCGAAGTTCTTCAGGTGAGAATTCTTTATTTAACTCTGTACCCCATTTTTTAATAGGGTTGTTCGGTTTTCTGGAGTCTAACTTCTTGAGTTCTTTATATATATTGGATATTAGCCCTCTATCTGATGTAGGATTGGTGAAGATCTTTTCCCAATTTGTTGGTTGCCGATCTGTCCTCTTGATGGTGTCCTTTGCCTTACAGAAACTCTGTAACCTTATGAGGTCCCATTTGTCAATTCTTGCTCTTAGAGCATACGCTATTGGTGTTCTGTTCAGAAACTTTCTCCCTGTACCGATGTCCTCAAGGGTCTTCCCCAGTTTCTTTTCTATTAGCTTCAGAGTGTCTGGCTTTATGTGGAGGTCCTTGATCCATTTGGATTGGAGCTTAGTACAAGGAGACAAGGATGGATCAATTTGCATTCTTCTGCATGCTGACCTCCAGTTGAACCAGCACCATTTGTTGAAAAGGCTATCTTTTTTCCATTGGATGTTTTCAGCCTCTTTGTCGAGGATCAAGTGGCCATAGGTGTGTGGGTTCATTTCTGGATCTTCAATCCTGTTCCATTGATCCTCCTGCCTGTCACTGTACCAATACCATGCAGTTTTTAACACTATTGCTCTGTAGTATTGCTTGAGGTCAGGGATACTGATTCCCCCAGATTTTCTTTTGTTGCTGAGAATAGTTTTAGCTATCCTGGGTTTTTTGTTGTTCCAGATGAATTTGATAATTGCTCTTTCTAACTCTGTGAAGAATTGAGTTGGGATTTTGATGGGTATTGCATTGAATCTGTATAGTGCTTTAGGCAAAATGGCCATTTTAACTATATTGATTATACCGATCCATGAGCATGGGAGGTTTTCCCATTTTTTGAGGTCTTCTTCCATTTCCTTCTTCAGAGTCTTGAAGTTCTTGTCATACAGATCTTTCGCATGTTTGGTAAGAGTCACCCCAAGATACTTTATACTGTTTGTGGCTATTGTGAAGGGGGTCATTTCCCTAATTTCTTTCTCAGCCTGCTTATCCTTTGAGTATAGGAAGGCCACTGATTTGCTTGAGTTGATTTTGTAACCTGCCACTTTGCTGAAGTTGTTTATCAGCTGTATGAGCTCTCTAGTGGAGTTCTTTGGGTCACTTAGGTAGACGATCATGTCGTCTGCAAATAATGATAGTTTGACTTCCTCCTTTCCAATTTGTATCCCTTTGACCTCCTTATGTTGTCGAATTGCCCGAGCTAGTACCTCAAGTACAATATTGAAAAGATAAGGAGAAAGGGGGCAGCCTTGTCTGGTCCCTGATTTCAGTGGGATCGCTTCAAGTTTCTCTCCATTTAGTTTGATGCTGGCTATCGGTTTGCTGTATATTGCTTTTACTATGTTTAGGTATGGGCCTTGAATTCCTGTTCTCTCCAAGACTTTAAGCATGAAGGGATGCTGAATTTTGTCAAATGCTTTTTCAGCATCCAATGAAATGACCATGTGGTTTTGTTCTTTGAGTTTGTTTATGTAGTGGATTGTATTGATGGATTTCCGTATATTGAACCAACCCTGCATTCCCGGGATAAAGCCTACTTGATCATGGTGGATGATCATTTTGATGTGTTCTTGGATTCGGTTGGCAAGAATTTTATTGAGTATTTTTGCATCTATGTTCATAAGGGAAATTGGTCTGAAGTTCTCTTTCTTTGTTGGATCTTTGTGTGGCTTTGGTATCAGCGTAATTGTGGCTTCGTAGAAGGAATTGGGTAGTGTTCCTTCTGTTTCTATTTTGTGGAATAGTTTGAAGAGTATTGGTGTTAACTCTTCTTTGAAGGTCTGGTAGAATTCTGCACTGAAGCCATCTGGTCCTGTGCTTTTTTTGGTTGGAAGACTTTCTATGACTCCTTCTATTTCTTTAGGCATTATGGGACTGTTTAGATGGTCTAGTTGGTCCTGATTTAATTTTGGTATTTGGTATCTGTCAAGGAAATTGTCCATTTCCTCCAGATTTTCCAGTTGTGTTGAGTACAGGCTCTTGTAGTAGGATCTGATGATTTTTTGGATTTCCTCAGTTTCCGTTGTTATATCTCCCTTTTCATTTCTAAGTTTGTTAATTTGGATACTTTCTCTGTGTCCTTTGGTCAGTCTGGCTAAGGGTTTATCTATCTTGTTGATTTTCTCAAAGAACCAGCTCCTGGTTTTGTTGATTTTTTGTATGGTTCTCTTTGTTTCTACTTGATTGATTTCGGCCCTGAGTTTGATGATTTCCTGCCTTCTACTCCTCCTGGGCGAAATAGCTTCTTTTTGTTCTAGGGCTTTCAGGTGTGTCATTAAGCTGGTAATGTATGCTCTTTCCATTTTCTTTTTGGAGGCACTCAGGGCTATGAGTTTTCCTCTTAGCACTGCTTTCATTGTGTCCCATAGATTTGGGTATGTTGTGTTTTCATTTTCATTATGTTCTAAAAAGTCTTTAATTTCTTTCTTTATTTCTTCCTTGACCAAGGTATCATTGAGTAGAATATTGTTCAGCTTCCAGGTGTATGTGGGTTTTCTGTTGTTTCTGTTGCTATTGAAGACCACTTTTACTCCATAGTGATCAGATAGGAGGCATGGGATTAGTTCTATCTTCTTATATTTGTTGAGGTCAGTCTTGTGACCAATTATATGGTCGATTTTGGAGAAGGTACCATGAGGTGCTGAGAAAAAGGTATATTCTTTTGTTTTAGGATAGAATGTTCTATATATATCTGTTAAATCTAATTGGTCCAAAGCTTCAATTAGTTTCATTGTGTCCCTGTTTAGTTTCTGTTTTCCTGATCGGTCCATTGAGGAAAGTGCAGTGTTGAAGTCACCCACAATTATTGTGTTAGGTGCAATGTATGCTTTTAGTTTTAATAAAGTTTCTTTTATGAAAGAGGGTGCCCTTGCATTTGGGGCATAGATGTTCAGGATTGACAGTTCTTCTTTTTGTATTTTTCCTTTGACCAGCAAGAAGTGTCCCTCAGGGTCCCTTTTGATGACTTTGGGTTGAAAGTCAATTTTATCTGATATTAAAATGGCTACTCCAGCTTGTTTCCTGAGACCGTTTGCTTGTAAAATTGTCTTCCAGCCTTTTACTCCAAGGTAGTGTTTGTCTTTGACCCTGAGGTGTGTTTCCTGTAAGCAGCAAAATGTAGGGTCCTGTTTATGTATCCAGTCAGTTAGTCTGTGTCTTTTTATTGGGGCATTAAGTCCATTGATGTTAAGAGATATTAAGGAATAGTGATTGTTACTTCC
This sequence comes from Apodemus sylvaticus, assembly GCF_947179515.1. Classification (NCBI taxonomy): domain Eukaryota; kingdom Metazoa; phylum Chordata; class Mammalia; order Rodentia; family Muridae; genus Apodemus; species Apodemus sylvaticus. The sequence continues at coordinate 53,064,286 of NC_067491.1, read as the reverse complement.
TATCATTTTTGACGTTATTTTTTAAAGTTGAATGCTTATCTTCTTTTGGGTTTGATGAAAGGTTACTATCTTGCTTTTTCCAGGGTGAAGTTTCCCTCCTTGTATTGGTGTTGTCCTCCTATTATCCTTTTTAGGGCCGGGTTTGTGGATAGATATTGGGTAAACTTGGTTTTGTCATGAAATATCTTAGTTTCTCCATCTATGGTGATTGAGAGTTTTGCTGGATATAGTAGTTTTGGTTGGCATTTGTGTTTTCTTAGAGTCTGCATGAGATCTGACCAGGACCTTCTAGCCTTCATAGTCTCAGGTGAAAAGTCTGCTGTGATTCTGATAGGTCTTCCTTTATATGTTACTTGGCCTTTTTCTCTTACTGCCTTTAGTATTCTTTCTTTGTTTAGAACATTTGGTGTTTTGATTATTATGTGACAGGAAGTATTTCTGTTCTGGTCCAGTCTGTTTGGAGTTCTGTAGGCTTCTTGTATATTCATGGGCATCTCTCTCTTTAGGTTAGGGAAGTTTTCTTCCATAATTTTATTGAAGATATTTGCTGGCCCTTTAAGTTGTAAATCTTCACTCTCATCTATGCCTATAATCCTTAGGTTTGGTCTTCTCATTGTGTCCTGGATTTCCTGGATATTTTGGGTTACAAACTTTTTGCATTTTGCATTTTCTTTAACTGTTAAGTCCATGGTTTCTATGGAATCTTCAGCATCTGAGATTCTTTCTTCTATCTCTTGTATTCTGTTGTTGAAATTTGCATCTCTGTCCCCCGATTTCTTCCCAAGGCTTTCTATCTCCAAAGTTGTCTCCCTTTGAGTTTTCTTAGTTGTTTCTACTTCTGATTTTAGATCCTGGATGGTTTTGCTTAGCTCCTTCACTTGCATGTTTGTGTTTTCCTGGAATTCTTTAAGAGATTTTTGTGTTTCCTTTTTCATGACCTCAGCCTGTTGACCAAAGTTCTCCTGTATTTCTTTAAGAGATTTTTGTGTTTCATTTTTCATGACCTCAGCCTGTTGACCAAAGTTCTCCTGTATTTCTTTAAGTGTTTTTTGCATTTCCTCCTTGTTGGCTTTTGTATTCTCCTGGATTTCTTTCAATGATTTTTGTGTTTCCCTTGCAAGGGCTTCTAACTTTTGATCCATTTTCTCCTGAATTTCTTTAAGTATGTCCTTCATGTGTTCCTGTACCAGCATCATGACCAGTGATTTTAAATCCAAATCTTGTTTTACTGGTGTGATGGGGTATCCAGGACATGTTGGTAGAGGAGAATTGGGTTCAGATGTTGCCATATTGCCTTGATTTCTGTTAGTGACGTTCCTGCGTTTGCCTTTTGCCATCTAGTTCTCACTGATGTTAGTTTGTCTTGTCAGTGCTGGACTCACCAGTGTAAGCTGCCCCTTCCCAGTTGGCCTCTGGTGCACAACTTACCTCCTGCACTGCTTGTAGACAGGGTGCTGCTGCCCAGGCTGTTCAGATCCCAAAGCAGGCACCCGAAGGCTCCCGCTGGGGCCCGCTGAATTCACTGAAGCACACTGACTTCTCCCAGCTGGCCTCCTAGAAGCCCAGCTAGCCACTTGCAGGACTTGGAGATGTGGTGCTGCCACCCAGGCTGATCTGGATCCGGAAGCGGAGGGAGTAGAGCTGAGGGCTTCAGCCTGAGGCCTTGCCCCAGATTGTGTCTGTGGACCAGATGGAGCCTGTGTGCACCCCCAGGGAGTGCCGATGATGTATGCTGCTGTGATCTCCCCTGTGTTCCGCTCACTCCGCTGGGCAGCCGATCCGCCAACCGGGCTGTCGCACACAAGGTTAGCCTGGCCGCCCAGTCCCTGAGTCCAGGCAAAAGCCTGGGAGGCCAAGGTCCGAGCAAAGTTCCCCTAGGGCTATGACTGTTAATTGGGTCTGCCAGGTGACTAGGATGGCGGGCGTGCGCGCCCGCGCTCCCTGAAAGCGTCAGGAGAGTCTGCTGTGCTAACAATCCCCTGGGCGGGCTGACTCACAGATGGCCCACCAAGCCGCCCAGTCCTTGGGGTCAGTCCTGTGCCTTTTGGGGCCTAGACCCTCGCTTTGTTAGCCTCAGGCTATGCCTGTTACAGGTCTGCCCGCCAGAGCTCTCTGTTGTCCTGCAGGCAAAATGGCGGCGGCGTGCGCGCAGGCCTGGGCAAAAAAAAAAAAAAACCCTGGCTGGGTTGGCACCCCGATGGCCCCCCGACAAGCCCAGGGCCTGGGTGCAGGCCAACGCCCGTTGGGCTCAGACCACCCCAGTGTTGGCCTCGGATTATGTTTGTGTACCTCAGTCTGTCCGATCCCCGGAGTCTGGAACCAAGATGGATGCACCTCTCCTGACTGGTGGGAGGCCGAGTTCTGAAGTGGCCTCCGTGCAGGAAAGGCGCAGCACAACTGCAGCTGCTTGCAGCCCGGCTGGTCAGCGAAGGTCAGTGGTCGTGGGCGCAGGGCCTAACTGGTCCCTGTGTCGCCCTGGCTCCACTGCTGATGGCCCTTCAGCTGGACCAGCTACTGCTGCACTGCCGCCGCCGCTGCCACCGGAACTGACAAACTCACTTTTATCCAAAAGAAACTTTAATAAAGCTCAAAACACACATTGAACCCCACTCAATAATAATGGGAGTCTTCAACAGCACACTCTCACCAATGGACAGGTCATTGAAACAGACACTAAACAGAGACACAGTGAAACTAATAGAGGTAATGAACCAAATGGATTTAACAGATATCTACAGAACACTTCATGCTAAAACAAAAAACAACACCTTCTCAGTACCTCAAGGAAATTTCTCCAAAACTGGCCATATAGTTGGTCACAAAACAACCCTTAACAGACACGAGATTGAAATAATCCCATGCTTCCTAACAGATCACCATGGTCTAAGGCTGGTCTATCAATAACAACAACAACAACAACAACAACAACAACCAGAAAGCTCACATATACTTGGAAACTGAACAATTCTATACTCAATAATAACTTGATCAGGGAAGAAATACAAAGAGAAATTAAAAACTTCCTGAAATTCAGTGAAAATGGTGACACCATATACCCAAACTTAGGGAACACAAAGAACAGTGCTAAGAGAAAAATTCACAGCAATAAGAGCCCTGGTAAAGAAATTGGAGAGAGCTTACACTAGCAAATGAACAGAACACCTGAGAGCTCTAGAGCAAAAAGAAGCAAACATCCCCAAGAGAGGTAGAAGGCAGGAAAGAGCCAAACTGAGGGCAGAAAGCAACCCAATAGACACAAAGCGAATGATACAACCAAAAACTGGTTCTATGAGAGAATCAACAAGATAGATAAACATCTAGCCAAACTAACTAAAGGGCCCTGAGGCAGTATCCAAACTAACAAAATCAAAAATGAAAAGGGGGGCATAGCAACAGAAAGTGTGAAAATTCAAAGAATCATCAGATCCTACTACAAAAGCCTATACTCAAGAACACTGGAAAATCTAGATGATTTTCTCATCAGATATCACATAGCAACATTAAATCAAGAGCAGGTAAACTATTTAAACAGGCCCATATCCCATAATAAAATATGAGTCATTAAAAACTTCCCAACCAAAAAAATTCCTGGGCCAGATGGCTTTAGTGAACAGTTTTACCAGACATTCAATGAAGACCAAAAACCAATATTCTTCAAATATTCCATAAAATAGAAACAGAAGGAATACTACATAATTCATTCTATGAAACCATAATTATTCTGATACCTAAGCCATACAAGAATGAAGAGAGAGAGAGAGAGAGAGAGAGAGAGAGAGAGAGAGAGAGAGAGAGAGAGAGAGGAGGGAGAGGGAGAGGGAGAGGGAGAGGGAGAGGGGGGAAGAACCTCAGACCAATTTCGCTTATGAATATGGATGCAAAAATACTCAATAAAATTCTTGCAAACAGAATCCAAGAACACATGTAAACCATCATTCTCCACAATCAAGTAGGCTTTATTCCAGGGATACAAGTTTGTTTCTTTTTTGTTGTTGTTGTTTTGTTTTTTGTTTTTATTCGATATATTTTTTATTTACATTTCAAATGATTTCCCCTTTTCTGGCCCCCCACTCCCCGAAAGTCACATAAGCCTCCTTCCCTCCCCCTGTTCTCCCATCCACCCCTTCCCACTTCCCTGTTCTGGTTTTGCCCTACACTGAGTCTTTCCAGAACCAGGGCCACTCCTCCGTTCTTCTTGTACATCATTTGATGTGTGGATTAGGTTTTGGGTATTCCAATTTTCTAGGCTAATATCCACTTATTAGTGAGTGCATACCATGATTGATCTTTTGAGACTGGGTTACCTCACTTAGTATGTTCTCCAACTCCATTCATTTGTCTAAGAATTTCATGAATTCATTGTTTCTGATGGCTGAATAGTACTCCATTGTGTATATATACTACATTTTTTTGCATCCATTTTTCCGTTGAGGGATACCTGGGTTCTTTCCAGCTTCTGGCTATTATAAATAGGGCTGCTATGAACATAGTGGAGCACATATCCTTATTACATGCTGGGGAATCTGCTGGGTATATTCCCAGGAGTGGTATAGCAGGATCCTGTGGAAGTGACATGCCCAGTTTTCTGAGGAACCGCCAGACTGATTTCCAGAGTGGTTGTACCAATTTGCAACCCCACCAGCAGTGGAGGAGTGTTCCTCTTTCTCCATATCCTCGCCAACACCTGCTGTCTCCTGAATTTTTAATCTTAGCCATTCTGACTGGTATAGGGTGAAATCTCAGGGTTGTTTTGATTTGCATTTCCCTAAATCCATTAATGTAATCTACTATACAAACAAACTCAAAAAAAATTACATGGTCTTTTAATTAGATGCTGAAAAAGCAATTAGCAAAATACAACACACCTTCATTTTAACAGTATTGGAGAGGTCAGGAATTCAAGGCCCACAAGTGAACATGATAAAAGCAATCTATTCCAAACCAACAGCCAATATCAAATTAAATGGAGAGAGATTTGAAACAATCCCACTAAAATCAGGGACAAGGAAAGGATGCTCACTCTCTTCATATCTGTTCAATATAGTACTCAAAGTACTAGGTATAGCAATAAGACAAGTAGAGGAGATCAAGGGGATACAAGTTTGCAAAGGAGGAATCAAGGTATCACTATTATTGCAGGTGACACGATAGTATACCTAAGTGACCCCCAAAATTCTACTAGAGAAGTTCTATAGCTGATAAACAACTTCAGCCTAGTAACTTGATATTAAATTAACTAAAATAAATGAATAGCCTTATTTATATAAATGATAAACTTACTAAGAAATAAATTAGGGAAACAACTCCCTTCACAATAGCCAAAAAAATGTAAAAAATATCTTGGGATAACTCTAAACAAACAAGTGAAAGATTTTTATGACAATAACCTCAAGTCTCTAAAGAAAGATATTGAAGGAGATCTCAGAAAAGGGAGAGATCTCCCATGCACATGAATTTGCAGAATTAACGTAGTAAAATTAGCCATCCTACCAATGGCAGACTACTGATTCAATGCAATCCCCACCAAAATTCCAACAAAATTCTTCAAAGATATGGAAAAAGAAATTATAAAATTTGTCTGGAAAAGCAAAAAACCCAGAAAATCAAAAACAGTTCTTAACAATAAAAGAAATTCTAGGGGCATCAACATCCCTGTCTCAAGCTATACGACAGAGGAATAGTCATAAAAATTGCATGGTATTGGTACAGAGACAGACATGTTGATCAGTTGAATAGAACCAGAAATAAAACTACACACATATGCACACTTGATCTTTGAGGAAAAAATGCCAAAAAATATACAGTGGAAAAAGGAAATCATCTTCAATAAATGCTGTTTGTCTCCCTGGCAGTTTATATGTAGAAAAATGAAAATAGAACCATATTTGTCACCTTGCACAAAGCTCAAATCCAAGTGGACCAAGGATCTCAACACAAAACCAGATATAATCAATCTAATAGAAGAGAAAGTGGGAAAGAGCCTTGAACAGATTGATCCATGGGGGAAATTTCCTATACAGAATTCCAGTGGCTCACGCTCTAAGATCAAGGGTTGATAAATGGGACTCCATGAAACTGGAAGGCTTCTGCAAGGCAAAGGACATAGTTAATAGGACAAATAGGCAGCCTACAGGTTGGGAAAAATCTTCATTAACTCCACATCTTCTAGAGGGCTAATATCCAAAATATATAAAGAGCTCAAGAAGCTAACTATAAAAAAAAAAACTCAACAGTCCAATCAAAAAATGGGGTATACAATTAAACAGAGAATTCACTACAGCGGAATCTTGAATGGATGAGAAGCACTTAAAGAAATGTTCAGAGTCTTTAGATCAGGGAAATGCAGGTCATAACAAACTTGATATTCTACCTTACACCAATCAGGATGGCTAAGATCAAAACCTCAGGTGATAACACATATTGGCAAGGATGTGGTTAAAGAGGAGCACTCCTCTATTGCTGGTGGGATTGCAAACTGGCACAACCACTCTGGAAATTAATCTGGAGATTCCTCAGAAAATTGAAAATAGATCATCTACATGAAGACTCATCTATCCCACTCATAGACATATACCCAAAAGATGCTCCACCATACCCCAGAAATAAAAGTTCCAATATGTTCATTTTGGACTTGTTGGTGATAGCCAGAAGCTGGAAACAATGCAGATGCCCCCCAACAGAAGAATGGATACAGAAAAGGTGGTTCATTTACACAATGGAACACTACTCAGCTATTAAGAATGAGGACATCTTGAGTTTTCCAGGCAAATGGATGGAACTAGAAAATATGAACTTGAGTGTGATAACTCACACCCAACATCACATGCATGGCATGCACTCACTAATAAGTGGATATTAGTCAAAAAGCACAGAGAATACCCAGGATACAGTCCACCAAACTCAAAATGTTAGCAAGCTGATGGGCCCAGGTGAGGATGCCTTAATCCCACTTTGGAGAGAGAAGAAAGCAATCACAGTAGGAGGGAAGGAGGGATGGACCTGGGATGGACCTGGGATGGAAAGGGGCCAGGGAGGGAATGAGAGGAATGCTCAGGTATTAGGTGGAAGAAAAGGATTGAAATCCTGAGGTCCAGTATAAAGAATGGAAACAGGCAACCTCAGGAGGTAGAAGCTGGAGGGACCCTCCAGAATGTACCTTGGATAAAATGACCTACAGTGCAGAGAAGGAACTTGTAGAGCATCAGAAAGACAGGGTATCAAGCACAGGATGGGCTTGACATCCTACAGTCAAAAACTCTGACCCATAATTGTGCCAGTTTGAAAGAACTTCAGGGACAAAAATAAAGAACATGAGAAAAGGAGTTCCAGCCACCGGTGTAAAGTGGGATCCAGCTCAAGGGGAGGCCCCAAGGCCTGACTCTACTACTGAAGAAGCTATGGTGTGCTCACATTAGGGGCCCATCATGACTGACACCCAAAAGACCCAACAAGTAGCTGAAAGAGTCAGATGCAGATATTTACACCTAACCAATGGACAGAATCTGCTGACCCCTGTGTTTGAATTAGGGAAATGCTGCAAGAAGTTAAGGAAGTGGGAAATCCTGTAGGAGGACCAACAGTCTCAACTAATCTGGATCCCTGAGAAATCTCAAACACTGGACCACCAATCAGGCAGAACACATCAGCTGATATGAGGTCCCCAACACATACGCAGCAGAGGATGGCTGGGTCTGGATTCAGTCATAAGTATGAGCCCCGCATATGTCGCACCCATAGGGAAACCATCCTGTATATTGGGCACTCACATGGAAAGAAATTTTAGGTATGGTGTTCCTGTATGTGAAGCATTCCTTAATAATGGTACATGCACGGGAAGGAGTGCTTGATATAATATTTCCACATGGAAAGAATTCCTATAATTTCATGTGTAATGTACATTCAAGGAAAAAGGTTCTCGTAAAGTCGAATAAACATTGTTCAAAGTCATGAATGGCATGTACCAAAGGACTTTGACCATAGGACAAAGTCATAGATATCATGCATAAATTTAGGAAACAGTGTTAGATATGGTACTTACATAGAAAGAAGTACTATATATTATCAAAAAACAGAGACTCAATCGTGTTTATTTACAACTCATATAAGAGAGGGTACTTTACATCCTTTGCATGCATGGAACAAAGTCCTGGACACTTTGTACCCATGTGGAAAGAAATTCTGAAAATCATGAACCTATACAAGAAGGAGAAGAAGTATTAGATGTCATATTCCCACATGAAAATAATTTCTGCATATCAAGAATTGACCTGAATAGTCTTGGATATTTAGTACTTGAATGAGCCCAAATCTGCCATATAATATGTGTGCATGTGGAGTGGTCTTGGATATCACATAACCACATGAGAATAATTCTTGCATATTGTGGATGGAAAGTTTTGAAATTTTCAATGGACAAAGTACTAAATGTAATGTACTTGTATTTGAAGGAGTCCTGTATATCCTGTAACCACTTGGGATTTAGACCCGTATATCTTGTACACCAATGAGCAGTCCTTGAAATATTGTACCCTATTGGGAAGATATTATTGATATCACATATCAGCAGGTGAAGCAGCCTGGAGGTCATGTTCTTGGATGGGACAAATTCTTGAAATTTGAGAACACAGTCCTGAAAAGCAAGTGCCTCTTTTGAACCAGTACTTAATATCTGCATGAGAAGCACACTTGCAATAGATCACATGGAGAGAATGTATGCATAGTCTGTATCTACTTGAGAAGAAATTCTGCATGTCATATAATCATATGGGCAGAAACCCTGGATTTTATAAACTCATATAGTAAATATGATGAAGTGTACTTCTGTAGTCTTATTTAAATTATATATATATATATATATGTGTGTGTGTGTGTGTGTGTGTGTGTGTGTGTGTGTGTTGGGTTTCCATATGTACCTGCAGTTATCTTCACAGTTCAGAAAATGGGATTGAAATACCTGTAACTAAAGGTACAGACAGTTGTGAGCCACCAGACATAGCAGTTAGAAATGAAATTTTGGTCTTATATGTAGCAGAGGATGGCCTTTTCAGACATCAATGAGAGGAGAGGCTGTTGGCCCTATGAAGGCTTGATGCTCCTGTGTAGGGGAATGCCAGGTCGGGAAAGTGGGAGGGGGGTTGGTGATAAGGGGGAGGAGGAGAGGAGGGGATAGGATTGGTTTGTTGGAGGGGAAACAAGGAAAGGGGATAACATTTGAAATGCAAATAAATCAAATATCTCATAAAAAAGAGAAAAAAATAAAATAAAATGTATGAAAAAAAAGAAAGAGCTAAGAATACTTTGAAACACTGAGCAGCTCCATGGATGCTAGTTTTTATTTGGAGAAAATAAAGGTATTGGTAATTTAGATGCAAGAAGTTTGGATAATATTTGTAAAATATTTATTCAATTCAATGTTCATCTTGAAGAAATTTAGGTACTATACCGTTCTCCTGTTATAACTGTCTAGGATATAGATACTATTAGTGCCCATCTTGCACTGCTGTGATGTACCTAAGCTTGGTCAAAGTAGAGTAACTACAAAATACAGAACAAAATCTATTAAGATGGTATCGTTTCAGTGCTACTCTAGTACAATTGAACATTTGCTTCTCTGTAGATGAGGGTGATATCAGCTTTTATGCATACCACCTTTTTTCTACAGCAGGTGAGCTTGAGTGAAATGACAGAGAGCTCGTTAGAGATGTGTATGTGTAGACTTATGTATATGTGGGGATTAGGATGGAAGACACGGGGCATTTGCACAATGTAGCCTTCTTTCTGGGATTCTATGACAAAGATGCTGAGAAAATCAATTTGTAGGTGGAACACAGGAAACGTTTCTACACAACAAAAAGCTCATATAAGATTCTGACTCCAGGCAAGTCCTAACTAAAGCACACCTACTGCAAAGACCCTAGTCCTATCTGGCATTTTACTTTTAATAGCCACAATGCTCGATCATAGAGCATGAGCCATTAGAGTCCTGTTTAGGAAATGTCCTCCTGTGCCAATAAGTTCGATGTTCTTTCCCACTTTCTCTTCTATTAGATTCAGTGTATCTGGTTTTATGTTGAGGTCCTTGATCCACTTGTATTCGAGCTTGGTGCAAGGTGACAAATATGTCTCTGTCTTCATTTTTCTACATATAGACAGCCAGTTAGACCAGCACTATTTATTGAAGATGCTTTCTGTTTTCCATTGTATATTTTTGGCATCTTTGTCAAAGATCAAGTGTCTGGAAGTGTGTGGTTTTATTTCTGGGTCTTTAATTCTATTCCATTGATCAACGTGTCTGTCTCTGTACCAGTACCATGCAATTTTTGTCACTATTGCGCCATAGTTAAGCTTGAGGTTAGGGATGGTGATTACCCCAGCCATTCTTTTATTGATAAGAATTGCTTTTGCTCAGTCTGGCGGTTCCTCCGAAAACTGGGCACCTCACTTCCAGAAGATCCTGCTATACCACTCCTGGGCATATACCCAGAGGATTCCCCACCATGTAATAAGGATACATGCTCTACTATGTTCATAGCAGCCCTATTTATAATTGCCAGATGCTGGAAAGAACCCAGGTATCCCTCAACAGAAGAGTGGATACAAAAAATGTGGTATATCTACACAATGGAGTACTATTCAGCCATTAGAAACAATGAATTCATGAAATTCTTAGGCAAATGGATGGAGCTAGAGAACATCATACTAAGTGAGGTAACCCAGACTCAAAAGGTGAATCATGGTATGCACTCACTAATAAGTGGTTATTAACCTAGAAAACTGGAATACCCAAAACATAATCCACACATCAAATGAGATACAAGAAGAAAGCAGGAGTGGTCCCTGGTTCTGGAAAGACTCAGTGAAACAGTATTTGGCAAAACCAGAACGGGGAACTGGGAAGGGGTGGGAGGGAGGACAGGGGAAGAGAAGGGGGCTTACGGGACTTTCGGGGAGTGGGGGGGGCTAGAAAAGGGGAAATCATTTGAAATGTAAATAAATTATATCGAATAAAAAAAAAAAGAATTGCTTTTGCTGTTTTGTTTTTATTTTGCCTTTCCAGATGAATTCAAGAATTGCTCTTTCCAGGTCTTTAAAGAATTGTGTTAGGATTTTGATAGGGATTGCATTGAATCTGTAAATTGCCTTTGGTAGGATGGCAATTTTTACTATGCTAATTTGATGAAATGCTCAATAGTAGGGAGAGGGAACTCATAGAGCCCACCTCCAGCAGGAAGACAGGGAATCAAGTGAGAGAGGGGGTTGCCATCCCAGTCAAAACTCTGGTCTATAATTGTTTCTGTCTGAAAAAACTGCAGGATTGGAAATGGAGAGGAACCTGTGGAAAAGAAAGTCCAGCGACAGGCCCAAAGTAGGATCCAGCTCAAGGTGAGGTTCCAAGGCCTGACACTATTACTGAGTCAATGGAGCACTCACAAAAAGGGACCTATCATGACCACACTCAGGAAGACTCAACCAGCAACTGAGTCATTTGCAGATATTTACACCCAACCAATGGACAAAGCTGCTGACCTCTGTAGTTGAATTAGAGAAAGGTTAGAAGAAGCAGAGGAGGAAGGCTACCTTGTAGGAGGACCAGCAGTCTCAATTAACCAGGACCTCCAAGATCTCTCAAACACTGGACCACCAACCAGGCAGCATACACTAGCTGATGTGAGGCTCTCAACACATATACAGTAGAGGACTGCTGGGTCTGAGTTCAGTTAGAGAAGATGCACCTAACCCTCCAGAGACTGGAGGCCCAAGGGAGTTTAGAGGTCTGGTTTGGTGGGGATGGGGTAGGTATATTTTTGTGGAAACAAGGGGTATGGGACATGGAACAGTTGGAGGGTAGATGGGGGGGTGAATAAAATTTGAAGTGTAAAAAAATAAAGAAAAGAAAAAGAAATTTTTATAAAAAGAGTCACAATTTTCAAGCGATTTATATTACTGCCCCAGTGCCCTTTTGCTGCTATGGAAATATATCTAGACAAACATATACTTGAGGAGAAAAGGGGCTTCTTTAACTCACAATTATAGGTTGTAGTCACTTATTGTAGGGAAGTCACAGCAGCAAGGGCTTGAGACAGTTGGTTATGTCTAATGCACAATCAAGAACAGATAAAAGAATGTTTGTGTTCTGACTTCCTTACTAACTTGGTTACGATCAGCCCAAATTCTCTGTTCATATAGTTCAGTACACTGTTGCCTAGAGAATCCTTCTACATTTAGTAGAATAGACTTTATATATCAGTGCAATGGAAATAATCTTCCTCATGTGTGCTTGCAGGCAAAACCAATGTAGACAATTCCTGATTGAGACCCCCTTCTCAGGTAATTCTAGGTTGGTTCAAGTAGACAATTCTTATTACATATCATGATTACTTTATATTGCAGGTAAAGAACACCTTGCCCAGAAAAATGATGAAGGTTGGCTAAAGATATTGCAATGAGATTATATGCAATAGATCTGGACTCTATTACTCAAGGATTATCACCATTGTTTGCACAATATTTCCTGTGGTGGATTGATTGAGAAAGGCCCATGTTGGCTAATGTGTTTGCTTGCTTGGTTACCTATAGGTTTGACTATGGGAAGTATTAGGAAGTATGTCTTTGAGGCATTGTGTCCCTGAGGATGAGCATTTTAGGTTTCAAAAGACTAGAACTTTCCCAGTTACTTCTTGTAGTCTCTAACTTGTGCATTGTTATTTAAGTCCTTAGGTATTGTCCAGCGTCATCTGTGCTGGCCTTTCTGCCTCCATACTATCCACCATGATGACCTTGTACTCTAAACTTATGGAAACACAATCCATAATAAACTCTTCTCTATGTTGCCTTGGTCAGGTGTCTCTTCACAGAAACGGTAAAACTATTGACACTGAAATATCTACCTGCCGATTTTCTGCCCCGCCATCATCTAAATGGTTTGGATGAAAGGAATTGAGGAACTCATGCATCTTTCATTTTAACCTGGAAGGTAGTTGCAATGTGAAGCCAAACATGGGAATGAATCTCTGTTACGGTGTTTTCATCCCATGTCTCATAGGACTTGGCCCTCCCCTATTTACCTCAATGGAACTGTCTTAGGTGAATCTTGAAGGGCAATTGATTGAACATTGAGAATTGTCACATGTTCAGTTGTAACTTCTATGCACCATTAATGACTGAGTAATATTCACTGGCATCTGCTTCCTGTGATGGAGACTGAAGGAGCTCTGAAAACCATTTTACTGGTTGTCATGGTGATTCCTTGCTGTTTCAACAGGAATAATGTACACATACTAGCAGAAAGCCTCCTTAAGAATTCATCTCAGGATATTTGCTCCCTGCCAGGACAGAAAAGGGTCACTAGGTACTGTATCACCCTGAGCTTTAGATCTCTGGTGGTGTAAACCACCAGGGGTCTGCCTGCGCCAAAGAACTGAGCATATAGGTGGTTTGTCCACCAGACAGCCAGGCGTGGGGCCTGTGCCCTGCCCGGAGAGCAGCAGAAGGAGAGAAACCTCGCGGCCATATTCACTGCCTGCAGGGACAGAAAAGGTACTGTATCACCATGAGCTTTAGATCTCTGGTGGTGCAAACCGCTAGGGGTCTTCCCACGCCAAAGAACTGAGCACATAGGTGGTTTGCCTGCCAGCCTGCTGGCCATGGGACCTGTGTCCTGCCCTGAGAGCAGCAGAGGAAGAGATTCCCCACGGCCATAGTCACTCCCTGCCAGTACAGAAAAGCATCACTAGGTACGGATCACCCTGAGCTTTAGATCTCTGGGGGTGCAAATCTCCAGGGGTCTGCCTGCACTCAGGAACTGAGCACATAGGCGGTTCATCCTGAAGCCGGTCTGTCACGGGACCTGTGTCCTATATGAGAATCAACAAAGGGAGTGACCCCCACCACACCATCTTCGCTCCATAACAGAGCAGTCAGAGAACACCTGGTTGACCTTGACAACCTAAGTATAACATTGCTTGAGGCAAGACAGAGCAGGGCTCCAAAGGCACAAAAGAGGAAGGCAGCATATCAGTAATCTGTGTCAGAGGAAACCCAGTCATCCATTGTTGCAGAAATAACCTTAAAGATCCACAGTAAGTTGAAGCACCAGCCAGTGACAATAAGACCATTTAACACCAGGGAGAACTAGATGGTAAAGGCAAATGTAGGAATGTTACTAACAGAAACCAAGGCATTATGGCAGCATCTGAACCCAATTCTCCAACAATAGCAAGTCCTGGATACCCCAACACACCAGAAAAAGAAGAGTTGGATTTAAAAGCACTGGTAAGGATGCTGATAGAGGAACACATGAAGGACATAAATAAACCCCTTAAAGAAATTCAGGAGAAAAATGATCAAAAACTAGAAGCCCTTACAAGGGAAACACAAAAATCACTTAAAGAAATTCAGGAGAAAGAATATGGGTCAGAAGTTAGTAGCCAATAAGGAGGAAATGCAAAAGTCCCTTAAAAAAATACAGGAGAAATTTGATCAACAGGCAGAAGTCATGAAAGAGGAAACACAAAAATCTCTTAAAGAATTAGAGGAAAACACAAACAAGCAAATGATGGAACTGAGCAAAAACTATCAGGATCTAAAAACAGAAGTAGAAACAGCTAAGAAAGCACAAAGGGAGACAACTTTGGAGATAGAAAACCTTGGGAAGAAATCAGGGACCATAGACACAAATATAACAGAATACAAGAGATAGAAGAAAGAATCTCAGATGCCGAAGATACCATAGAAACCATGGACTCAACAGTTAAAGAAAGTGCAAAATGCAAAAAGCTTGTAACCCAAAACATCCAGGCAATCCAGGACACAATGAGAAAGCCAAATCTAAGGATTATAGGCATTGATGAGAGTAAAGGCTTACCACTTAAAGGGCCAGCAAATATTTTCAACAAAATTATGGAAGAAAACTTCCCTAACCTAAAGAGAGAGATGCCCATGAATATACAAGAAGCCTACAGAACTCCAAACAGACTGGACCAGAACAGAAATACCTCCCGTCACATAATAATCAAAACCCCAAATGTACTAAACAAAGAAAGAATACTTAGGGCAGTAAGAGAAAAAGGGCAAGTAACATATAAAGGGAGACCTATCAGAATTATACCAGACTTCTCACCAGAGACCCTGAAAGCTAGAAGATCCTGGGCAGAGCTCATGCAGACTCTAAGAGAACACAAATGCCAGCCGAGACTACTATACCCAGCGAAACTCTCAATTACTATAGATGGAGAAACCAAGATATTCCATGACAAAACCAAATTTACACAATATCTTTCCATAAACCGAGCCCTACAAAGGATAATAGGTGGAAAACACCATTACAACGAGGGAAACTATACCCTGGAAAAAGCAGGATATTAAGCTTCTATCATCAAACCCCAAAGAAGATAATCACACACGTATAAAATTAAAATACAAAATGATAGGAAGCACTGACCACTACTCCTTAATATCTCTTAATGTCAATGGACTCAATTCTCCAATAAAAAGACATAGACTAACAGACTGGTTACATAAACAGGACCCTACATTTTGCTGCATACAGGAAACATACCTCAGTGTCAAAGACAAAAACTACCTTAGAGTAAAAGGCTGGAAGACAATTCTACAAGCAAATGGTACTAGGAAACAAGCTGGAGTTGCCATTCTAATATCAGATAAAATTGACTTTCAACCTAATGTCATCAAAAGAGACATGGAAGGTCACTTCTTTCTGGTCAAAGGAAAAATCCAACAAGAAGAACTCTCAATCCTGAACATCTATGCTCCAAATACAAGGGCACCCTCATTCATAAAAGAAACTTTATTTTTTTTAAAGAAACTTTATTAAAGCTCAAAGCACACATTGCACCAAACACAATAATTGTGGGTGACTTCAACACTCTACTCTCACCAATGGACCGATCAGGAAAACAGAAACTAAACAGGGAGACAGTGAAATTAATTGAACCTTTGGACCAATTGGATTTAACAAATACATATAGAACTTTTCATCCCAAAGCAAAAGAATATACCTTTTCCTCAGCACCTCATGGTACCTTCTCCAAAATCGATCATATAGTAGGTCATAAACAGACCTCAACAAATATAAGAAGATTGAAATAATCCCATGCCTCCTATCAGAGCACTATGGAGTAAAAGTGGTCTTTAATAACAATAAAAACAAAAGAAAGCCCACATACGCATGCAAACTGAACAATACTCTACTCAATGATACCTTGGTCAAGGAAGAAATAAAGACAGAAATCAAAGATTTTTTAGAATTTGATGAAAATGAAGGCACAACATACACAAATCTATGGAACACAATGAAAGCAGTGCTAAGAGGAAAACTCATAGCTTTGAGTGCCTCCAAAAAGAAAAACGAGAGAGCATACACTAGAAGATTAATGGAACAACTGAAAGCCCTGGAACAAAAAGAAGCTAATTCACCCAGGAGGAGAAGAAGACAGAAAATCATCAAACTCAGGGCTGAAATCAATCAAGATGAAACCAAGAGAACCATACAAAGAATCATCAAAACCAAAAGCTGGTTCTTTGAAAAAATCAACAAGATAGATAAACCCTTAGCCAGACTAACCAAAGGGCACAGAGAAAGTATCCAAATTAACAAAATTAGAAATGAAAAGGGAGATATTACAACAGAAACCGAGGAAATTCAAAAAATCATCAGATCCTACTACAAAAACCTGTACTCAACACAACAGGAGAATCTGGAGGAAATGGACATTTTCTTAGACAGATACCAATGACCAAAATTAAACCATGATCAAATAGACCATCTAAACAGACCCATAACCCCTAAAGAAATAGAAGGGTTCATAGATAGCCTTCCGACTATAAAAAGCACAGGACCAGATGGTTTCAGTGCAGAATTCTATCAGACTTAACACCAATACTCTTCAAACTATTCCACCAAATAGAAACAGAAGGAACACTACCCAACTCCTTCTACGAAGCCACTATTACGCTGATACCAAAACAACACAAAGATCCAACTAAGAAAGAGAACTTCAGGCCAATTTCCCTTATGAATATCGATGCAAAAATACTCAATAAAATTCTTACCTACCGAATCCAAGAACACATCAAAATGATCATCCACCATGATCAAGTAGGCTTCATCCCAGGGATGCAGGGATGGTTCAATATAAGGAAATCCATAAATGCTATCCACTACATAAACAAACTCAAAGAAAAAAACCATTAAAGATGTGAGAGACCACTTAAGAATTGGAAGAAAATGTATGAATATTTGTCCAATAAGAGGATAGTATCCAAAAATCTGAAATGACTCAATTAAAAAAATCTAGAAAATAAAAACTCTTCTGAAACTATTTAAAACACCTGAACAAATGTTTCTCAAAAGGAAACACACAGGTGTCCAAAAGCAATGCTCATCAGGAATATGCAACTGGGTACAATGAAATAACCTCACATGTGGTAGAATGATTATTAGAGCAATAGGAAAGACCTTGCTGTGGCTAACAACATAGCTTACTGTGTAAAGGAGCTTGACAGTAAATTTGATGACTGTAGTGTGTCACCTGCAAACTACATTTAAGAAGTAGAGAACTGTTTTCTGCAAGTTGTCCTCTGACACACACAAACAGGTTTTGACATGAACATCCATAAATAGAAATTTCAAATTATTAAGAGGGATCAATCAATGACATGAGAAAGACTGTTGTACTCTGTAGATGGAAATGTAAATTATTGTAGTCATTATACAGAACAGTATTGGAGTTCCTCACGAATCAGAAAATATAATTTGGCCTAGCAGTCTAACCTTTGCAAACATAACAAAAGAATTTGAAATATTCCATTTCATTAATATTTTCTAATTTTGTGGTATACAGCTTTTGAAGTAAGATGTAATGATTATTTACATTTCCTCAGTGTCTTCTGCTTTGTATCTCTTTTAATTTCTAATTTTCTGTATTTGGATACTGTGACTCTGTCTTTTGGTTAGTTTGGCTAATTGATTGTGTATCTTCTTGATTTTCTCAAAGAATTTGTTATTGGTTTCATTGATTCTTTGTATTGTTTTCTTAGTTTCTAACTAATTAATTTCAGTCTTGATTTTGATTATTTCCGTTCTTCTACTTCTCTTTGGTGACCTTGCTTTTTCTTTTCTTTTTTCAGAGCTTTCATGGTACTTTTAAATTGGTTTTTATGAGAAATTTTTAATTTCTTGATGGGGATACTTAGTGGTATGAAGTTGTACCTTAACTTGGATGGGTTGTTCATTCATTTTCATTAAATCCTAGAACATCTTTAATTACTTTTCTTTTAGTTTCTTCCATGACCCAAAGATTATTGAGTAAAGAGTTGTTCATTAAGCACATGTGTTGGATTGCTTTACTTGAGGTAATGTCTAACTTTATTGCTGATGTGTATTTTTTGCATGTAGCAGAATGACAGATCCCATTTTCATATCCATTTTGTTAACCTATTTCTTTTCATTGGGGAATTGAGCCCTTTGATGTTGAGAGATATTATTGGCCAGTAATTTTTATTTCCTTTATTTTAATGTCATTGGTGTTAGTGTGTATTTGTATGTTTGTGTGTGTGTGTGTGTGTGTATGTGTGTGTGTGTGTTACTTGTTTTTGCTGGTACAGAATTACTTATTTTTTCTGTTTTCTTGGATGTGTTTATCCTCCTTGAATTGGAGTTTTACTTTCTAGTATATTATGTAAGGCTGGATTTGTGGATAGATATTGTTTTTCTGCTAAGACACTTATAATTGCCACACAAATTTTCATAAAATGCTGTATATATCTTCCATATGAGAATCTCAGAACTTGCATAATAGTGTGGCTTTTTTCAGCAGGGCATTTGAGGATCACCATGTCTGTGGTTTTAAGGTTTAAAACATCCTTCATCTAATAGCAAAGACATGCTGTTGGGTAAAGAATATAGAAATATTAGACCTGTGAAAATTACAGTTTAGTCATTTTTTACTTATTTGATGAATAGAGGAAGAAAAGATGACACTTGAGTCAAATATTGTCAAATTTTCTCTTATGCTTAAAATGCTAGAAGTGGACTTGTGAGAATCTATAGTCAAAAACTATTAGGAGATAAAAAGGAAGATGCCACACTGATGACACTTCCATGAAGTTGTACCAAAGGTTTTGTGATAATTTGCAGTATTTCAATTCTTTAAGGGAAATCAATACATACATATGTAAATAATTAACACATATTATTTGTTTTTAAGAAGAACTGGTTCATTACTTTTCCATTACATTTGTGTCATCAAAACACCATATATGGTGATTATTTGTCCCTTTGTAGTGTTTACAGTGAAGTTAATAAAACAAAACACACACACACACACACACACACACACACACACACACACACACACACACACTTACTTGCAATAACATTGTGCACAGAACAGGGCTATTGTCTCAAATTCTTAAATAATTGTCCATTTAGAATTTATTTGTTTGTATATGCAATGCTTAATCTTGTTTCTAAATGTGACCAAAACATCAGATCTCATCTTAACCTTTGATATAAAGAACATTAAACAAAGATTCATAGATTTTTTTTTAAGTCTAAATGTTTCCATTGCCCTTTCAACTGTGGTCTGTGTTACTCAAATTTCATTAAAGCTGGATTAACCTTTTCTCTGTCTCAAGCATGACATTCTACGGGTGGAAGGAAACTGATCGAAGAAAAATATTTATTCAAAAGATTTCGATACCTCATGATCCACCTATACCATGCTTGACACATACATCAGGGACTGTACATCTTATTATAGTAGTAATTGCTCATTAATGTTTTTGATGGTCTTTTCACAATTCCTTTAAAATACATAAAACTGAGATGTTCATCTGAAGGATAGATAAAGAAAATATACAGTGATGCAAGGAAAATTGCCCAATTGTTAATACAACCAAAATATTAAACCTTAAATATTGATGGCTGAAGTAGAACACAGACATTCTAAGTGAGGATACTCAAAGTAAGAAAGGCCATTTTCATATATTTGCTTATATTCTGTGAATTCTGTCTTTAAATATTTGGTTATCAATGTTTGAGTTAAATATCCCATAGAATTCAGTAAATTCAAAATGGTCATGTGGATGTGCATGGTCTTCAATGAAGGGGAGAGAGAATGTAATAAATGGGATAATAGCCAATATTACATCATATAATATTAGATGTGGTGAAGGTTGGAAGCATAAACATCATTAAATTCTTTGGAAATTGTTGCATGCACACATACTACTGACAAACTTCCTAAAATGTGTACACATACCAATATTTTAAATTGAGTAACCTATAGTAAGAGAGACAATTCCTTTATTATACATATCAAACTATCAAGCAAAAACCTCATTGCAATATGTAGGCTGTGTGATGGTTTTTGAGATGTATGACACAGCAGTAACCTCTAAATCTTGAGAGTAAGACCCTGTCACTCTAAATACCATTTAGTTGATATATCAAACATAGAGAAATGCAGTTGGTATTGATTTAGAAACTTCATCTCCCCTGGCTAATTATCATAATGATAGAAAGAACAATATAAATTAATTAAAAAGTAATCAAGAACACTGCTTAAATTTAGTGTGGGATCTATTATATACCATTTTCTCTAAGGCTTTGTGATCATCAAGGAAAATGAATCGAATGAATATAATAGTAAGAAAATTGAGATGAATAATTTAAACAGTTCTTTAACAACTAGGAAATATAATTCATTAAAAGTTTCACAGCTAACAACAACAAAAAACAGACAACAACCACAAACAACAATAACAAAAAAGCAACAACCAATCAACAAAAAGACAATCAATTGCTGAAAAGGCCCTTGACAAAATCAATCATCTCTTTATGATTACCGACTTTTAGAGATCCAAGATATATATTGTCTCCTTGAACAGAATAAAGACATAAAGACAATATACAGCAAACATATACCTAACATCAAATTACATAGAGATATATAAAGCAATTGCACAAAACATCACACTGATCCTGAGAGTAAGAAAATGGGGACTATCCTTGAACTTATTGGCACAGCAGAAGACTTCTGGTTGCAATCCTTATAATGCAAGCAACTAAGATCAACTCTTAAGAAGAGGGACTTATGAAACCCAAAGTATTCTTTTTTTATTATTTATTTGTTCCATTTTATAATTCATACATCATTATTTTAAAACAACATCATTTTGAACATTATAAGCAAACATCACTCATAACAAACTGCAGAATGAAAGTAAAATTTATTTGCAGACCTTTGTTGGTGATGGTGGGGTGCTTATACGTACTGATAAAGATATCCAGATTTCACATCAAACAAGTCTTTTCTATATATAATAATAATATTGCCTGAGTTAGATTCCTCTGTTCAAATTTGTTTTCAATTTTAAGGTTTTTAACAGATTAATTTTGAACAAATGGAACAGTTACAGATTTTAAATATCAAGGCTATGGGAAAATGTGTGCTCAGAAGTCTCAGGTGGAGGTTGAAGCTTTATCTCAGGAAAAGAATGCTTGCCTATCAAGCACAAGGCCTTAGGTTTGAACCTTAGCAGCAAAGGAAACAACAATTTCTTCCTAGTTTTTGTCTTTTCCCCTCCCTTGAGTTAGCAATTTTGTTTGGTTTCTTGTTTATTATTCAATTATTCCTGATATATATATATATATATATATATATATATATATATATATATATATATATATATATATATATATATATGTATGTATATATATACATATATATGCATGTGCAGATATGTACATAGGCATACATGGATTCTTAATTCTCCATAAAATATAGTATACTACACCCAAGCATGGTGGTACATGGCTATTCTATAAGGCAGAGGACACAATCAATTTAAGTAAAAGGAAGCAGCCTACTTAATAGGAACTTTTTTTTTTTTTTACCAACTCCATGTCTGACAAGTTTTAATATCCAAAATATATAAAGAACACAAAAAACCAAGATGTGACAAAAATAGATACTATCAATCTAAGCAGAATTTTCAACAATGGAATCTTATGTAGCTTAGAAACACTTGAATGGTCAAATATCTTAGCCATCAGGGCAATGAAAAGAGATACACAGTCCAAGAAACATATGTATGAATATATACATACATGAATATGTATGCATGTACATATGTATGCACATTTGTACATATGCGCATATATATATGTGTTTATATATTTGTGCAGATATGTGCATATATATACTTATACACAGATAATGTATATGCATATATACAGATATGTAGATACTTGTGCATATATTTTCATAAATATGAATCCATGTTTACATATATAATATACATATATTATATGTGTGTATTCATATATTTATGTATATGTGTATGCAAATATCCTAAATACAACCTGCTCACCATGTATTATGTTCTGTGTCTATAGATATTTTATGAGATGACCAAAAGGTCAAGTAGTATATTTGTCCCTGGCAAAAACTTTCTCCTTATCTCAGCATTTCTTACTTTCCTGGAGTTATTTGTGTAGGGTGGAGGCTCTCGTGTGCTTTCCTCATCCAAATTACCATGACTATAAATGTCATCCATGTACCTGTAAAGTTCAGACAGCCATGGTGGTAAGATTTTTTATGGGTTAAATTTCTGACATTTCTGGAAATCTCACAGAAAACTTTTATCATTCTGACTTTTGCCATCTCTTTTCTTTCTCTTTCACATAGCTACATAAGTCATGTTATGGATGTATTTGTTGGGTTTGGAATTCACTGGGGCACTTGAATGGACCTTAGAAAGTTCAAGAGAATTTTAAAGTGAATTGAAAACTGAGGAACTAGGGATTAGCCTGCTGAGAATGTTTTCTCTTTTACTATGGTAAACCACTGGGGATTAGTGGAATCCACGGGTATCCATCAGAGAGGGGAATATATGAAGGGCTTTTGGAGAAGACTTAAGAGATAAGGAGATTATCTTGATAAATTAATTCAGTTTTTATTTAAAAATTTGTTACCCATTGTAAGAGTACATGCCTATCAGACCTGTATATTGTCTTGGAACTTGGGACATACATACAGATGTCCTTCGTTTGTTTTATCAGAGAAAATATGATTTTTCCATAAGACATGCAAAAATACAGTTTATTTATTGTCACTGACCTAGTTTAATATTTTGATGTTGCACAAGAATGTGTCCTGAAGTAGTTTCAAAGGATGTGTGAGGAAATGAAATATGTAGACAAATTAATCTTTGAGTAAATACAAATATATAAGAAGAAGGATAGTGAATTGTTCTTTTTTAGTGCTTTGGTTTGGTATTTGAAGGGCTCAATGTGGTTATAATGATTAGCAGAGATCGCTATGAGTTTGTACCTTGGGCAAGAGGATAAAAATTCATAAATACTGAGGATAATTAAAACAACTCAAAGGAAATTAAAACAATTTTAAACAATTATTATTATCTGTTGAGGTATGGTTTCTCCCTTTCTCCTGTCTTTGTTGTTGCATTTGAGATCAAAGGTCTGGATTTCTTTATTCACCCATCTATGAAGATTAGTTTCTAGTTAACACTTTTAAAACATGCATTACTTAAAAACTATTATAGCATTACTCACTGTTTCTCCCTTCTATCCTTAAAACAATGTAACTTTTTATTTCTCCATTCTGTGGAGATTGATATCTCTTTATTATTATCTGAGATCAAAAAGGTTTGTTACAACCTTGATATTGGAGATCACAAATTTAATAGGTATGATTTCTAGTTTTGACTTATTCATCAGTCTTTAGTTAAAAGACTAAAGATTCATACAGTAAATCATGTAAATCAGTTATCCAAAAATGTTTAAATAGCAGTAGTGATGATCAATGAGAATAGTGATGGGGGATTTAATGATAGGCTAAACGCTTTAGAGGAAGCAGTTCTATTTATGGAAAATGAAATTAAAAACACTAATATCAGGCTCTAAGTGCAATTCCATTGATTGTTCAGTGGGTTTGCTTAACCCATTTATAATATAGTAGCTTTGATCATGACTGTTCTGAAATTCAGTATCATTTAGAAGGGGGTTAGAACAATTTTAATTTTGCTGTGGATACAGATTTCTGATGTCTTAAAATCATTCATAGTAGTAATTTTACAATGGACTCCATTTCTTTGGGGAAGTGTTTGCAGCTTTTGTCTCTGTGGTGTATAAGTTCACTTCTTTTTCTTTCTAGACAACTTTGCTGATAAATGAAGGAATTACAGTTGGTTTATTCTTACTGGTTTTATTGTACTTCCAATCTGCATTGAGCACATCAAGTGCTCATGGTCACCATTTGCACTGTCAAATAAAATACAAAAAAGATGTTAAGTTTAACATGACTTTGGTAGGGATGGTATGACCTGGTTCCCACCAGTGGAACAGGGCCAGCAGTGCATATGTCTCCTAAATTTTCAGTGCCTGCTGTGGATATAAAGCTTGTTTGTATAATATTGTACATATTTATAAGTTCCTATTTAAGGAATATCTTCTCTGTTAACATAAATGACTGAAAATCAGGACCAGCATGAGTCTGTAAGTTGAAGCTTTGACTAATGTCTCAGCAAAATTGTAAAAGTTGGGACCTTAAGGACCTTAAAGCTGTGGGAAAGAACTCTAAAAACATGAGTTCAAAACTATATAATTTCTCAACTATGCAAAAATTAAGGATGTGATATGAAGTATATGAGGGACTTCACCTATCCAAAAGAACAATAGGCGCTACACCGTGAACCAACTTGTTAGAAAGATTCTTAAGAAAGTGATAAACGATTTAGGATGTGGTGATCACAGGAGATCCCACCCAGCCAAGCTTTCTGTGTATGTTTAAAACTGCAGGTAGATTCTTGAGTTCAAAGACAGACTTCAGATGAAGGCCCAGGTATGGTATTGTTGTGCCAGGGAAATGACACAAATTTTCATCCTGCTGTGTTTAGTGATTCCCCCACCCCCCCCCACCCCCAAATTAAAGCAGACAGGAGCTAATCTGATGCAATTCACGTCAAGGTCTTTATTTTATTTGAGCTAGATTAGCCCCCTCCCCCATGTACTGCCATCACCCAGGCCAGTTTTGGTGGTGGTGGTGGGGAGTCCCAATGTCTACCAGGGCACGGCTTTATATTTATCTTGTTGATTTTCTCAAAGAAGCAGCTTCTGACTTTGTTGATTCTTTGTATAGTTCTTTTTGTTTCTACTTGGTTGCTTTCATCCCCGAGTTTGATTATTTCATGGCATCTATGCCTCTTGGGTGCATTTGCTTCTGTTTTTTTTTTTTTTTTTTTTTTTTTTTTTTTTTCTAGAGCTTTCAGATGTACTTTTAAGCTGTCAGTATCTGCTTTCTCCAATTTCTTCATGGAGGCACTCAGAGCTATGGGTTTTCCTCTTAGCACTGCTTTCATTTTTGACCCCTAAGTTTGGGTATGTCATGCCTTCATTTTTGTTAAACTCTAAAATGTTTTTAATTTCTTTCTTTATTTCTTTCCTGACCAAGTTATCATTGAGTAGAGAGCTGTTGAGCTTTCAGATTTCTGTGGGCTTTCTGGTTTGTTGTTGTTATTGAAGACCAGTCTTTGTCTGTGGTGATCTGATAGGATACACAGAATTATTCAATCTTCTTGTGTTGAGACTTGTTTTTCTTTCTTTTTTTTTTTTGTCTGATTATACAGTCAGTTTTGGAGAAGGTACTGTGAGGTGCTAAGAAGGTATATTTTTTTGTTTTAGGGTGGAATATGCTTCAGATATCTGTTAAATCCATTTGGTTCACAACTTCTATTAGTTTCACTGTGTCTCTGTTTAGTTCCTGTTTCAATGATCTGCCCATTGATGAAAGGGGGGTGTTGAAGTCTCCCACTATTATTGTGTGAGGAGTTCTTTTGGAAGGTAAATGTCATAGAGGGAATGGAGAAAAATATCTCATGGCACAGTTTAACTTATGTTTATATGTCTAAGAGGCCATAATAAACTTGGAATTCCAATGCCTGTATCATTCACCAACCACTATTTTTTTTTTTTCATTTTAAAAGAGTCTCATTTAATGATACAGAAAATCTCAAGGTTAAAAAGTTAAAGTATACCTAAAAAGCTTTCCTTATCGCTCCTCTCCACTTCAGAAAGGAAAAGGATTAGCATAATTTATTATTGGCTATTTTCTTTACTTACATTTCCAGTGTTATCCCCTTTCCTGTTTTTCCCATAGATACCCTCTATGTCACCTCCCTCCCCATTACTCCTTTGTGTAAATGTATAACATTATCTGTATCCATTCCTCCATTGAAGGACATCTGGGTTCTTTCCAGCTTCTGGCTATTATAATTAAGGTTGCTATGAACATAATGGAGCATGAGTCCTTTTTACATGTAGGAACATCTTTTGGGTATATGGCCAGGAGTAGTATAGCTGGGCCCTCAGGAAATACTATATCCAATATAATGAGGAACTGCCACATTGATTTTCAGAGTAGTTGTAATAGCTTTCAATCCCACCAACCATGCAGGAGTCTTCCTCTTTCTCCACATCCTTGCTAGCATATGCCGTCACTTGAGTTTTTGATCTTAGCCATTCTTACTGATGTGAGGTAGAATCTCAGAGTTCTTTTGATTTGCATTTCCCTGATGATTAACCATGTTGAACATTTTTGTAGGTGCTCCTCGTCCATTCAATATTCTTCAGCTGAGAAATCTTTGTTTAGCTCTGTACCCCATTTTTAATAGGGTAATTTGGTTCTCTGTGGTCTAATGTTTTAAGTTCTTTGTATATATTGGATATTAGCCCTCTATCAGATTTAGGGTTGGTAAAGGTGTTTTCCCACTCTGTTGTTTACTGGTTTGTCCTATAGACAATGTCCTTTGCCTTACAGAAGCTTTGCAATTTTATGATGTCCAATTTGTCTATTTTGATTTTAGAGCATAAGCTATTGGTTTTCTGTTCAGGAAAATTTCCCCTGTGCCCAGGTGTTTGAGGCTCTTCCCCATTTTCTCTTCAGATAGTTTCAGTGTATCTGGTTTTATGTGGAGGTTCTTGATCCACTTGGACTTGAGCTTTGTACAAGGAGTTAAGAATGGATCTATTTATCAGTGAGTACAAACTGTGTTTTTTTTTTTTTTTGATGTCACAGTGTAGGGAAATGCCAGTGTGGGAAGAAGGGAGTGGGGAGGTTGGGGGAGGCAGGGGTAATGGGGATGGTGTATGGGGGCTACAAAAAGGAGACCTGGAAAGGGGAAAATATTTATAATTTGAATAAAGAAAATATCTAATCCAAAAAATGAATGGATCTATTTACATTCTTGCCTACTAGTTGAACGAGCAATACTTGTTGAAATGCTGTCTTGTTTTCACTGGATGATTTTTGGCTCCTTTATCAAATATCAAGTGACCATAGATATATGGGTTCATTTCTGAGTCTTCAATTCTATTCCACGTATCTACCTGCCTCTCTCTGTATCAATACCACACAATTTCTATCAATATTGCTCTGTAATACTGCTTGAGGTCAGCAATGGTGAGTCCCCCAGAAGTTCTTTTATTGTTGAGAATAGTTTTCACTATCCTGTTTGTTTGTTTGTTTTATTCCAGCTGAATTTGCAAATTGCTCTAACTCTACGAAGAATTGAGTTGGAATTTTGATGGAGATTGTATTGAATCTGTAGATTGTTTTTGAAAACATGGCCATTTTTACTATGTTAATTGTGCCATTTCTTCTTCAATATAATATTCTTGCTAGTTATTTGAGAATTTCACGTATATACAAAACAGACACTGATCATACTCATCTCTCATTTTTTCCCAGCAAATCTTTTAATTACCAAAGTTATCCCTGATTATGTGCAAAGATTTATCATTTTTGTTTCTGGAATCAAGCATAAAATTCCATACTATCTGTATATTCTTATAAACAGAGTCTTCCAATATTTAAGATCAACATTATTATAATGATCTAACACAATTTACCACATTATGAAATAATCACTATGCCTTATATTCTGAGTCAAATCTAAACATGTGGAAGACAAAACCTAGAACAAGATAATCTTAGTTATTATCCTAAAGGACACAGAAAAACAGACTGGGAAAAGGAAAGAGTTTGTCATACCTCAGATGAAAATTTATTAAGGGTATTTTTTTTTCTTTTTCCTTTTCTATATTCTTTGTTTACATTCCAAATGATTTCCCCTTTCTCGGTTACCCCTCCTCATAAATCCCATAAGCCCTCTTCCCTCCACCCATTCCCCAATCAATCCCCTCCCACTTCTCTGTTCTGGTAATCCCCTACATTGCTGCATAAAACCTTTCCAGGACCAGGGCCCTCTCTTTCCTTCTGCTTGGGAATCATTTGATATGTGAATTGTGTCTTGAGTATTCAGAGCTTCTGGGCTAATATCCACTTATCAGTGACTGCATTCCATGTATGTTCTTTTGTGATTGGGTTACCTCACTTAGGATGATATTTTACAGTTCTAACCATTTGCTTAAGAATTTCATGAATTCATTGTTTTTAATTGCTGAGTAGTATTCCATTGTGTAAATATACCACATTTTCTGTATCCATTTCTCCATTGAGGGACGTCTAGGTTCTTTCCAACTTCTGGCTATTATAAATAAGGCTGCTATGAACATAGTGGAGCATGTGTCCTTATTGCATGCTTGGGAATCCTCTGGGTATATGCCCAGGAGTAGTGTAACAGGGTCCTCCAGAAGTATCATACCCAGTTTTCTGAGGAACTGCCAGACTGATTTCCAGAGTGGTTGTACCAGCTTGCAATCCCACCAGCAGTGAAGGAGTGTTCCTCTTTCTCCACATCCTCACCAACACCTGCTGTCTCCTGAGTTTTTAATCTTAGACATTCTGACTGGTGTGAGGTGAAATCTCAGGGTTGTTTTGATTTGCATTTCTCTAAAGACTAATGATGTTGAACATTTCTTAAGGTCCTTCTCAGCCATTCAAAATTCTTCAAGTGAAAATCCTTTGTTTAGCTCTGTACCCCATTTTTTAATAGGGTTACTGGCCATCTGGAATCTAACTTCTCGAATTCTTTGTATATATTGGATATTAGCCCTCTGTCAGATGTAGGGTTGGTGAAGATCTTTTCCCAATTTGTTGGTTGCTGTTTTGTCCTTTTGACAGTGTCCTTTGCCTTACAGAAACTTACTGTATGTAAATTTTTGTTCATAGCTGTATGTAAATTTTTGTTCATAGTTCATGCCAAGGTTTTCCAAGACTTTACACATAGAGTACAAACTTTTTTTCTTTTTTTCTTTTTTACAAAATTTATCCCTATTTTGATAGTATTTAAAATATAATGATCCCAGCTTAATGACATCATCCAAATAAAAAGTTAAGGTTCTGGTTTGATATTACAATAAAACTTGGGATATTGTGACTATTTTATAAAACCTGAGAAATACTGTCATAAAAATTGGGGTTTCACACAGGAAGATATGTTACTCTTTTCCTTTACTTTTAAACTAGGATATCACATGATGCTTGTCAGTGGATATTCATGAAGTAAATAGGGAAAAAGCAATATTTAGTTTTTCTTAAAATTAGAAAACAGGGTAAGATTCCTGAGTGACTAGTGTCAACTCAATGACAATCCAACCCTCAAGCACTGCATACACAGCTCCTCTCTGTGTTCCTCCCAGTACTTTCCCCGACTCAGTCACTCCAATTATGTAATCCCAGATTAATCTGTCAATATTCGGAGCAAATACCTAAATTCCCTGTTCAATTTTATCATGTTACAAAATATTGACAGTAATAACTATTTAAAATGGTTAGTGTCATAAACAATGACTAGCTCAAGGAGATATGTTATTCTTATTTTCATTAGAAAGTTGTTAAAAGCTATCTAGCTCATTTGCATGTATAAATTAAAAATCCAAATTTAACAGGGAAAACCATTTTGATTTTTTTCTTCCTCAGTGTAGTTGTGTTCAGTTTAGTTGAATCCATAAGTCATGTGGATCACACTTGATACTCAAGTGCCCAGTGCCATTAGAACTATTGCTCATCATTTATAATTGTTACTGCATCCAAAGGTAATTCCTAAGTCATCCAAAAGTCCATTGTCTAAATAACCTACATAAAAGTACAATACACTTTTTCATGAAAATAATCTCTTATTTTATTCACTCATGAAGGTATTAATTTGGTGAACAGAACATCCTCAATAGACATTAAAATAAAAAAGGAAATTGAATATATGGTATGTCAAGCTTGGGGATGACAGCACAGGTAATCGTTTTTTGCACGTCAATAAGAATAGTGACTATCAACTTAAAGTCCTTTTTCTGTAATGTATCCTAACATGTTTTCTTAATATAGTTCATTGCAAACCTATAGTATTCCTTTTGCAATTCTACATAAACAGGAAATACTTAAATTAATATTTCAGAATTAAAATCAGATATTTCAATGATAAGGCTTGATCTGAGCCCTACCAATCATAACCAAGGTCTTATTGACTCAAGGAAATCAAACATTATCATTGAATAAAACAATTCTTTTTTGATAAATGAATATATTTTGAACAGTACTAACTTTTAAACAGCAGTAGCAACATCAACAACAAATAGGAGGGGAGTTTTCCAGGAGAAACCGGGGTAAGGGGATAACACTTGAAATGTAAATAAAATAAAATAAAACATTAAATCAATAAAGTTAAAATACTTATTTCTTTAAATAAATATATAATTGTCCTACAGGTAGAGGTGAACACATAAAATTATAATATTTTAGGAAAGTCAAATACTATGATTAAATAATTTATATTATTTGTCAACCTAATATATTTTGAACAGTTCCAACCTCCATACAGCAACATTTAAATGAAATCCTTAAATCATTAAAAGTAAAATCCTTACTTCCTTAGAAAAATATATAATTATCATATAATTAGAGATGTAAATACATTAAGGAAATCAATGTATCCATGCTATAATTAAGGAAATGAGCCATTATAAGGCCAGGCAAAGTACAGACTACACAGCACCAATATGGGTATCTTGAAATAGATAAAAAAATGAATGCTAGATATGCAAAAACAAAGCACGGAAAAGCAAAAAAAAAAAAAAAAAAAAAAAAAGGATCCAATAAAGAAAGAGAACTTCAGACCAATTTCCCTTACAAATATCGATGCAAAAATACCTGATAAAATTATTGCCAACTGAATCCAAGAACACATCAAAACAATCATTCACCATGATCAAGTAGGCTTCATCCCAGGGATGCAGGGATGGTTCAATATATGGAAATCCATCAATGTAATCCACTACATAAACAAACTCAAAGAAAATCAGGGACTAGACAAGGCTGCCCTCTCTTTCCATATTTATTCAATATCGTACTTGAAGTTCTAGCCAGAGCAATTAGACAACAAAAGGAGGTCAAAGGGATACTAATTGGAAAGGAAAAAGTCAAACTATCACTATTTAGTCAAACTAGTTGCAGATGATATGATAGTATACTTAAGAGACATCCCCCCCCCAAAAAAAAAATTCCACCAGAGAACTCCTACAGCTGATAAACAACTTCAGCAAAGTGGCTGGATATAAAATTAACTCAAGCAAATCAGTGGCCTTCCTATACTCAAAGGATAAACAGGCTGAGAAAGAAATTAGGGAAATGACACCCTTCACAATAGCCACAAACAATATAAAGTATCTTGGTGTGACTCTAACTAAACAAGTGAAAGATCTGTATGATAGATCCAACTTTAAATATCAGTAAAGGGCATTATTTTCAGTTTAAATAAATTACATCAATGGAAACAATAAATTCCCATCCTAATATACATACATCTGTTGGCATTTTCCTCTAGTGTTCCAGATTTTTTGTTCACTCAGCTGAATTCTTGTAATGGCCTGAAATTTGCAAGCCATGATATTGTGACATATAGTCATTCTTAACCACTGTGAAGTGTTTAAATGTTATATGTCCTAACTCCAAAATGTTCAGTTCAAATTGTTTCTACCTCTCATGTGTTTTTTTTTAAATCTTTGTAATGGTTTAACTTAACAATAGTACTACTTATGTTTACTAATTTCAATGCCTGACTTCTGTAAAAAATAACATGTGTTTAAAATAAGTTAAGACACTAAAGAAAGAAATTAAGGAAGACATAAAAAATGGGTAACATGTGAAAATCTTCAAATAAAATATCCATTATAGCTGTCAATCCAAAAAATATAACTTTTCAATGAATTAACATTGAATGGCCAGGATCCTTGATCAGTTTTTACTAATATTTTAGGATTGGTTACACATAATGCTTGTGGTACAAAAATAAGAACAAATACTGACAGGTTGAAGTGAAAGAAAGTAAATGGCTTCTTTATAGCAAGGAGTCTGTCCATTAAATGAAGTGGCACTCACAAAATGTGAAATTTCAGGCAGTATATCTCTATCTCTGTCTCTGTCTGTTTCTGTCTCTTCCTTTGTTTCTGTCTCTATCTCTATGGCTATATCTATGTCCATATCTATCTATTTGTGTGTGTGAATGGAACAGTTTTCAAAAAAAAATAAATGCATAACTAAATGAACAGTTTGGAAGATATTATGCTGGGCAAACAAGGTTGATGATATTAGACCTTTTTTTCTTACACAAAAATCTCACTGCTTATAACATGATCAAGGAAGTCACAGAGCGTAACAAAAACAACGGACTGGAATCCTATTACTCCATATTGTCAACTGTAATTCAGTGGTGATATATTATTTTTAAAGACACTAAACACAGTTGTTGCGGGACATGAAGAAAATAATAATGAACTGAGAAGGAAATTCATACTCTAGTGTCTGTGTCATAGTGCTGAGAAGTAAAATTCAGACTTCTAAGGAAGTTTTTTCTCATAAAACATAGAGCTACACCATACTGAGTGCTAGATGCTGCAGTAACGACCTGCAAGGCATGCTGTGTAAACTGATGTAATTGTGACAAATCTGTTTTGGTGGATAAAACAACCAACCAAAAGCTTTACTACTTGATATAATTTGAAGCACAGTCTAAAGGCAGAATTTGGATTGGTTATTTAAATATGGTTAATTAAATATGGTTAATATCTCTATGTGGGTAATTCAGACTAAAGAGGGAACTAGGTTGTCGACTTGATTAAGTAGAAACTGTGAATGTTTGAATATATTTGGAACATACACAACAAACATCACACATGAGGAAACATTTCAGACAAGAAGGCAGAAAGAATATTACTTCTGGAGACTATAGGAAGTGTTATGAAATGGTGTTGTCTGGACATAGAACAGCTGTTGCATATGAAAGACCATAGCCTGTGAAACTTTTGAAGTCTACTTAAGTATCATGAATAAATTACTTGTCTATAACTTCTTCAGCTTTATTTGGAGATGTGTTTATAGAATGCCCTACATGGCATTAATACAAGTGTAGAAACCAGACAATTTAACTGGAATTACTTCTTTCTAAGGACAATAAAATGCACTATATTTATCAGAAAACCCATTCCAATGGGAACAAACTTTGAAATACATTATCTTGTTTTCAAAGGCCAAGCTAGAATTCCTTGAAGTTTCATGACAGCCCCCACTAAGAGCCCCGATGCTAATCATCGCAGAATATTTTCCTAGATGAACCATGTTGAGAAAAGTGGTACTGGGGAAAACCCTTGACGACATGGGCACAGGGGAAAGTTCCTGAACTGAACACCAATAGCGTATGCTCTAAGATCAAGAATTGACAAATGGGACCTCATAGAATTACAAAGTTTCTGTAAGGCAAAGGACACCATCAAAAGGGCAAATTGGCAACCAACAAATTGGAAAAGATCTTCACCAACCCTACATCAGATAGAGGGCTAATATCCAATATATACAAAGAACTCAAGAAGTTAGACCCCAGAAAACCAAATAACCCTATTAATAATAGGGTACAGAGATAAACAGAGAATTTTCACCTGAAGAACTTCAAATGGTTGAGAAGCATCTTAAGAAATGTTTAACATCATTAGTCATTAGAGACATGCAAATCAAAACAACCCTGAGATTTCACCTCACACCAGTCAGAATGGCTAAGAATAAAAACTTGGGAGACAGCAAGTGTTGGCAAGGATATGGAGAAAGAGGAACACTCCTCCACTGCTGGTGGGATTGCAAGCTGGTACAACCACTCTGGAAATCAGTTTGGCGGTTCCTCAGAAAACTGGGCACATCACTTCCAGAGGACCCTGCTATACCACTCCTGGGCATATACCCAGAGGATTCCCCAGCATGTAATAAGGATATATGCTCCACTATGTTCATAGCAGCCCTATTTATAATAGCCAGAAGCTGGAAAGAACCCATATGTCCCTCAACGGAGGAATGGATACAAAAAATGTGGTATATATACACAATGGAGTACTATTCAGCCATTAGAAACAATGAATTCATGAAATTCTTAGACAAATGGATGGAGCTGAAAAACATCATACTAAGTGAGGTAACCCAGTCTCAAAGATCAATCATGGTCTGCACTCACTGATAAGCAGATATTAGCCTAGAAACTTGGAATACCCAAGACATAATCCACATATCAAATGATGTCCAAGAAGAACGAAGGAGTGGCCCCTGGTTCTGGAAA
This sequence comes from Apodemus sylvaticus, assembly GCF_947179515.1. Taxonomy (NCBI): domain Eukaryota; kingdom Metazoa; phylum Chordata; class Mammalia; order Rodentia; family Muridae; genus Apodemus; species Apodemus sylvaticus. The sequence goes on along the minus strand of NC_067491.1, from coordinate 53,029,693 downwards.
GGCTCAGTGCAGCAGTGTAGGGCAATACCAGAACAGGGACGTGAGAAGGGATGGATGGGGGAGCAGGGGGAAGGAAGAGGGCTTATGGGACTTTCGGGGAGTGGGGAGCCAGGAAAGGGGAAATCATTTGAAATGTAAATAAAAAATATATCAAATAAAAAAATGAAACAAAAAATGGGGTACAGAGCTAAACAAAGAATTTTCTCCGGAGGAATATCGAATTGCTGAGAAACACCTAAAGAAATGTTCAACATCCTTAGTCATCAGGGAAATGCAAATCAAAACAACCCTGAGATTTCACCTCACACCAGTCAGAATGACTAAGATCAAAAACTCAGATAACAGCAGGTGCTGGCAAGGATATGGAGAAAGAGGAACACTCCTCCACTGCTGGTGGGATTGCAAACAGGGAAACAGGAAAGGGCTGATTGGGGAACATGGGGAGGGGAGATGGGTTATGAGACTTTGGTGGGGGGACCAGGAAATGGGACAATTTTGCAATGTAAATAAAGAATATATCTATAAAAAAGCATTTATGGGTGATTATTATAAGCCTATAATTTTGACCCTTTAGTAGCTGAGGTTCATCCAATTCATGAGATATTTGTAAGTCACTGTTCACATTGTCTCTAGGCAAAGTACATACTTTTCTTTCAGGGAGTATAATATTTCAGTAATCCAAGATTTCCATCTTAAATAATCTCTTGTTTCAAAGGTTTGAAAATAATTTGAAAAATTATTATTTTTTATAAATATTTTTATTTTCTATATTCTTTGTTTACATTCCAAATGATTTCCCCTTTCCCGGATCTCACCTCCCCATATGTCCCATAAACCTTTTTCTCTCCATCCATTCTCCAATCACCTCCCTCCTTTTTATCCTCTGTCCTTATATTCCCTTCCAATGCGAGATCAATCCTTTCCAGGATCAGGACCTTCTCCATACTTCTTCATGGGAGTCATTTGTTATGTGATTTGTGCCTTGGGTATTCAGGGCTTCTGGGCTAATTAATATCCACTTATCAGAGATTGCATTCCATGTGTATTCTTTTGTGACTGGGTTACCTCATATAGGATGATATTTTCCAGATCAAACCATTTGCCTAAAAATTTTGTGAATTCATTGTTTCTAATTGCTGAGTAGTATTCCATTGTGTAAATATACCACATTTTCTGTATCCATTCCTCCTTTGAGGGGCATCTAGGTTCTTTCCAGCTTCTGGCTATTATAAATAAGGCTGCTATGAAGATAATGGAGCATGTGTCTTTATTGCATGCCTGGGAATCCTTTGGGTATATGCCCAGGAGAGGTATAGCAGGGTCCTCCGGATTTCCAGTATTTTCTCACATAGTTTTAAATTTAAATGTCATCATAAATAACATTGAAATTCCCATGCAATAAACTGAATGTAACGCTATCCAGAAACCCACTGAAGGTTAGATATATTTTTACCTTTATTATCAGAATTTATAATATTCTGGTATTAATGTATCATAGTTTTTTATCATATAGTGTCAGAACTGCTCATTCAATAATCAATAATTTTTTATTCAAATCCTACACTTGATGAACACAGTCTCTCTGTATACTTTTAGTATAATTGTCACCTTTCCAACACTAAACAGTCATTAATATGTGTTTAGCAGTTTATGACAGTTTTTCCAAATCTCTGTTACAAAGAAAAATATAAAAGGAAAAATTGTTTCCAAATTATTGCCTCCATTAGTTACAAAATGAATTCAGTTTCCTTTTTTGTTTTGTTTTTTTTTTGTTTTTTTTGTTTGTTGTTTTTTGAGAGAGGTTTCTCTGTGTAGTCCTGGCTGTCCTGGAACTCATTCTGTAGACCTGGCCTTGAACTCAGAAATCCACCTGCCTCTGCCTCCCAAGTGTTGGGATTAAAGGCATGCACCACCACTGCCGGGTTATGAATTCAGTTTCTAATGAATTTTCTATATTCACCTTTTTTAAAACTTATTTGAGACTTAAAAAAAATGCTGGTGAATCTAGAGTCCTATGTCTTACATGTCATGGTGGCAATAATGTACTCACTCGATCATAGAGAATGGCTCTGTATGTAACACCTAATTCTCTGCCTTTTGATTATTTCACATGCATGAAATGTGGTTTATTACTTCTTTCGTTTTTATGATAAACTCAAATATAAGGAAATATACAGAAAAAAGTTTATTTGGATTCTCCATTTAAGGTCTCACCGTCCACCCTCATATGGAAGGTTTGATGAAAAAGCTGGAGACACTAATAAGGAGGACCTCAGCAGGGTTATTTCTTATCTTCAGTTGGCAACTACATTTATCCTTTCATGGTCAAAGATCATTGAATGGGTCTTAATATTTCAAATAACATGATCTAGAAACTCAGTCACAGATTAAAGCAGAAGCTTGTAACATACTCGATTCAAGAAGCTATCAAAATTCCATCCAGTGTTAAAAATCAAAATGGGTTTTCCTTCCATAGCCAATGTTCTCTGAAAATGTTGTCTCACATATAACCTCAAGTGTGCTTTAATTACCTCTTGTTTTGTCCAAGGAGTTGAACAAGAATATTATTCATACAATGTATTTATTTGTGAATGAGTTATTAGAAACAGTTCACCATGACAAGTCCAAGAATACAATGACAAATTTTCTTTTTTTCTTTTTGTTGAAGGAACAAGAAACATGTGAAAAAACTTTGAGTGACTCATGTATATAAGGTCACTAGGAATTTGGATTTGGTTCCCCCCCCCCCCCCAGACAGGGTTTCTCTGTGTAATCCTGGCTGTCCTGGAACTCACTCTGTAGACCAGGCTGGCCTCGAACTCAGAAATCCACCTGCCCCCCCCCTCCCAGAGTGCTGGGATTACAGGCATGCGCCACCACCGCCCAGTGGTCACTAGGAATTTATATTCTATTTTCTACCAAATTACATTATTTAGAGTATCCAGAATAATATCCTATAAATAAATTTAATCTCTGTTTTCTGCCTACAGAATCTGGTTGGCAGCAAAATTAAAATTATTCTATTCTTATTGTGTATAATAAAGAGGCAAAAGTAAATAATAATTGGAAAGTGCAATTATTGAAACTTAGAACTTAATGTTCTGCACAGATAGGTAGGCATTATCTTTGAATTACAAACAACACCTTACTCCAAATTTTCTATTTACAGAAAGAATAGTCTGAATATATTCAGTAATATATAAATAATGAAAGATCAGTCTGTCAACTTAGGTAAATATTTGGAAACACTGCAAATAAAGGTTGCACTCAACCATGTCTAGAGAGCTTCTCTGAGCTTGGTAATAAAATAAAATAAAATAGAGGACTCCCTAAACAACAGGTTATCCCCTTCTCTATATTTGTCTAGAGTACTCAACGCCCCCCCACGCCCCCGCACGCCCCCCCCCAACCTCTACCTGAGGAAGGTCATGTAGTCCATTGGAAAACTTCCAAAACTAAACTTTGGGAGCTCTTTTGAACCTCCTAAAGATGAAAGACTGCATGAAAGTAGTATGAGACAGGGAGTCCTCTTTCTTTTCCATTATGGGTAACTTTTCATCACATTTAAACAAAACAAACAGATAAAAGTCCACACAGGCTAGGAAATTAATTGCCCTGTAAAAATCTGTTGGAATAAAGTTTACCCAAAACAGGTTGATTTGATTTGGTAGGAAATACTCCACCTAGTACCCGTGTCTGACAACTAGTAATATATATTTACAGTGATGGTTCGTGTATCAATGACTGTAAATTATTTTATTTCAAAGAAAACTAGTTATTTGATAGGTTCTCTCACCTGAAGGTAAGATATCTGAGAAGAAATGCTCTCTCCTCTAATTTTCAGCCAATTTTCCCTACCAGCCCATATTTCCACTTAAAACAGAACCAGCAGATATTGCTGCATCCTCTAAGCCAGACAAGACTTAGGATTAGGGCTCTAAACACTGTCCCATCCTACATCTTCCAGCCTTCACACAATGTGAGAGATCAAAACATATACACATCTGCAACTCAGAACATTAAAGAGAATGATTCACTATCCTTCAGCCCTACCTGACCCTCTTCCCCTTGCCCAAGAACCTGTATTCCCACAGTGCTGCATTATAAAGGCAGATGAATAGCCGCACTTCCCCTATTCTACCTCCCTCTTCCAAAGAGGAGAGTGGTTCCTGTTTCCACTTCCCCCGACTTACAAAGATTCACTTTGCAAAATCCTGCCAAAAAATGGATAAAAGCCAAGTTACTCAATAGTCTGCTTCCCATAACCCTCCACCATAAAACTTTGCAGTATCCAAGATTGTTCCTAACACAAACAAAAGTAAACTACGAATTAGCACCTCTTTATTTTTTTCTTTTTTTTGTATATATATATTTTTAATTTTCTATATTCTTTGTTTACATTCCAAATGCTTTCCCCTTTCCCAGTTCCCCCCTCCCCATATGTCCCATAATCCCCTTCTCTCCATCCATTCTCCAATCATTACCCCTCCCTTTTCTCTGTCCTGGTACTCCCCTACAAAAACTCTGCCTCCCCTCCATTCAAAAGATAAAAATGGGAATGCTGGTAATTATGAGTTAATATTAAACCCACATGAAATAAAATACTCGTAACCATACCAAGCCACAGATTTAAAGTACTCAGTAAAGAAAAATGGCATTTATGAACCCTGGATAAAACTGCTCCTTCAGAGCCAAATTTTCCACGATAAACAAAATTCAAGATTGGCAAGATATTAGCTCCCTGTCTGGTCCAATTCTTATACACTGGGAGGACCTTTTCTGGGACAAATGTCTTCAACAGATCAGGTGAAATCAGGACCAAAAAAAAAAAATCAACTATTTGACCAAGGAGACTTTTTCACCAGAACACAAGAGGCAATATAACCTGCATATTACTAGAACCATCCCACCCTCTGTCTCACAAGACCCTGCCTCTTCCCTGCACCTACATCACCAAATGTTTTGAGAGGACCTATATGATTTTATTGTTAGAATTTAAACAAGAAAGAGAAAAAAATTCTCATTTTGTAGTCAGAAATCTCTTCCATAAGAACATCAGAGCAAAGGGTATTACTTCTGAATCCAGGTTTGCCTGCCAACATCTCAAAAATGAACACTACTAGAAGTAGGTCATGATAATCCAAGACATAGGAACAATGTCACACCAGATTAAGTCTGTACCTTACCGCTTCATGACAAAAATACTAAACAGAGGGGTTGTTTTTAAATGTTAAAAAACAGGATATTGTAAATTGAATGACTAGAATGGAAACTCCACATAAAGGACTACAATATCCCTAAGACAACTGGCCCCAAATGTCACAAAATTATCACTGGAAAAGAGACTTTTCACTTCTAGTATTATGATGATGGTAAACACCTGTACACGCTAAACTTAAAATGGGGCAGTCAATAGCCACAACAATAACCGGGAAAACTACCCTTATATGGGCTCTATTCAGCATCTCAGAGGAAGCTCACCCAAATATAACCATAAAAACAATTTTGAGACAATAAGAGGCTCCAGACAATTGAGTCTGACTCAAGTACCTCAAATCTTAGGCAAAGTGGGGAGCTCACCTATAATTATCACTAAGCAAGTCTACAGACAAACACACTGATGGGGCTAACCATCTAATATGCCCTCTACTAGCTAACATTTTTACAGTCTTCTAGGGATACATATTATAGAAACCCTGGACACTGTGTTTAAAACACAAACTGAAAGGAATTGCATCAGGATAGATAACCATAAGTAAAATGATACTCTCTAGAGAACCTTAAAAACTTCCCTCTGAGTAACACAAATTTTAAGAGCCATTTCTAATGTAATTACTTTCTGCTTTAATTAGCTTTTTAAAATTTTTTTATTCTATATATTCTTTATTTACATTTCAAATGATTTTCCCTTTTCTGGCTCCCCACTCCCCAAAAGTCTCATAAGCTCTCTTCCCTCCCCCTGTTCCTCCATCTACTCCACCCCACTTCCCTGTTCTGGTATTCCCCTATACTGATGCACTGAGTCTTTCCAGAACCAGGGGCCACTTCTCCGTTCTTCTTGGACACCCAAGACATAATCCACATATTAAATGATGTCCTTGATTAGCTTTTAAGTGGAGCAATCTGGGTTGAATTCTGGCTCCTATCGACAGAAAAATTCAAAGTGCTCATACAACTAATAAAACAGCAGCTTTTTGTTGTTGTTGTTTTGTTGTTGTTGTTGTTTTTTCAAGACAGGGTTTCTCTGTGTAGCCCTGGCTGTCCTGGAACTCACCGCTGTAGACCAGGCTGGCCTCGAACTCAGAAATCCGCCTGCCTTTGCCTCCCAAGTGCTGGGATTACAGGCGTGCGCCACCAACCGCCCAGCTAAAACAGCAGCTTCTATTCCACCCTATTGCAGTCCAAAGAACAGCCTTTTGTTCCATATAATGAACAAGCTCACGGTAATGGTGACTAGTGCAGTATTTCAGGGCAATTAATAAAACCATGTGAGTCTAGGGTACCCTCCAAAGGAGACTGCTCCTGCCCCTGTCAACCATCCCTGCAAATGTTCCTCTATTGGCAAATGATATTAAGGACTTCTGGGTCTCTCCCCCTCCCCTCTCCTCTCCCCTCCTCTCCCCCTCCCCTCTCCTCTCTTCTCCCCTCCCTTCCCCTCCTCCCCTCCCCTCTCCTCTCCTCTCCTCTCCCCTCCCCTCCCCTCTCTTCTCCCCTCCCCTTCTCTCCTCCTCTCCCCTCTCCTCTCCTCTCCCCTCCTCTCCCCTCCCTCTCCTCTCCCCTCCTCTCCCCTCCCCTCTCCTCTCCTCCCCTCTCCTCTCCCCTCCTCTCCCCTCCCCCTCTCCTCTCTTCTCCCCTCCCTTCCCCTCCTCCCCTCCCCTCCCCTCTCCTCTCCCCTCCCCTCCTCTCCTCTCCCCTCCCCCTCCCCTCCCCTCTCCTCTCCCCTCCCCTCTCCCCCTCCCCTCCCCTCCCCTCTTCTCTCCTCTCCTCTCCTTCTCTCCTCTTCCCTCCCTTCCTCTCTTCTCTTCTCTCCTCTCCTCTCCTCTCCTCTCCTCTCCTGTCCTGTCCTCTCCTCTCCTCTTCTTTCTGAGAATGCTTTGAGTTCTCAGTACCCTCAAGTACCAACTCTGAACCACCCTCATGATATGAATGGGTCGTACAACCTCAGGAGATAAATAACAGCCAAATCCTTGCCAAGGCCACAATAATAAAACTTCAATTAGACGAAAGAGTCAATGTATACCATTTCATGGATGACATAAAAATATGGGGAGATTCTTTCACCTCCTTCCAAACTACACATCAATTAATAATTTCCCTTTTCTCCCTAGGATTCAAAATAACACCACACTAAATACAACTTATTCCATCTGCCATACTCTTGGTAAAAGAAATTTCTCTCATTTCAACAAGTCCTCTTAAATCAGCCCTTACCTTCCCCCAAAACTTAAGGGTTCCCTACCTCCAGAGAGTTTTAGATAACTTCAGATAACTTTAACAAGCTCAGACCATTGTTTAGCCTACTTCCAAGAACTCTACAACTTCTCTTTGACCTATTAAAGGAAATAGAAATCCCGTCTCCTTATGGCCATCGTCCCCTGAGGCAATCCCAGCTCTATATTCTGTCGACACGGCCCTAGAAAACATGGATTGACTAGATATGACCCCACATTGCCATAATTCTCCCTGTCTTTACTTCTTTCCCTACTCTAGTGGCAGTCCCATAACTCCCCGGTGAGTGCTGCACTGGCTCAGCACACTGGTGGTCATTATACCCAAAATTCTAAGTGATGTGGATAAACTCACGAGTACGATTAAAATGACAGGGACAGAGCCTTACAAAAACATAGGGAGAGAACCTGATATTCTTTTTTTTTATTAGCGGTCAGATCCATGTTTATTACAGCATAATTCACTATACTGAAGTTAAATAATTGGCCCACACACACACACACACACACACACACACACACACACACACACACACATTTTTTGTTCCGAAATAAGAACTGAATAGTGCAATTGTCAAGAAAATAAGTAAAACTAGTTATGTTAAGTACATTAATCATTACACAGAGAAACATTCCATATTTTCTCTCATATATATTGAGTACATATTCAAATATAAATATATGTCCATATGGTATGTGTATTGAGATAAGAAGAGTATTTTACATACCATGGATGGCAACATTCCCTAAGCATGAACTTAACTAAGAGTAGAAAAATTAAGACTTGTGCAAGGCAATGTTCATTTCATTCTTCTCCACTTTTAATTGTGGTTATAATATGCCCAGTTCTGTCAATCTCCTGTCAAGTTTTTAATGACTGCTTTGTGAATACAGCATGTGGCCTTTAACTGTGAAGTAAAATAAATCCATTATCCCCAAAATGTTTGTATAAGAATTGTTCTTTTTATTCTTGCCTTGCATATTATATCTCAACAAGATTCTGCTCTCTCATCTCCCCACAGTATCACTTCCCGCCTCCTCTATTTCTCAGAATCGATTTCTCTGCTTCTCAGAAAAGAGCAGGCTTCCCAGGGACATTAACCAAACGCAGCACAACAAGATACAATAAGAGCAAGGCATATACCATCATATCAAGGCTGGATGAGGCAACTCAGTGGGAGGAATGGAGTCCCATAAGTAGGCAAGAAAAGTCAGGGACAGCCCCCTGCTCCCACTGTTAGGAACCCCACAAGATTGCCCAGGTACTCAGCCATAACATATATTCAGGGGACTCATGATGCCTAACAGAGAACAAGGGCTGTAGGTGTGAGGATATTTTGTTGCAGTTACAGGAAATGAAATTGAGGTTCTCTGAAAATGAGAACACCTCCTCTGACAGCATAACTCTATGAATCCTGTTAAATTATAAGACAAAATCGCCTTTCTGAACTTAACTTCTCTTCACAATATATTTTTGTTTTTCTGCTCAGCAAAAGCAGTTTAGAAGCTTTCTGAGCATTTAAACAAAAGCATTTATTGCCCTCATTTTCTGTTGTCATCAACTATTAAAATGAATAGAGTTGAAATTTCTTCTAGACTGTTAAGAAACATCCTTATGAAAACATATGTAATCAAGACAAAATTTTATAACTGGAAAAAGTTTTATGTTCTCAATGTTTTAAACACGTAAACTTGTAGTAAGTTTTCTAGTAATTCGGTGTTTGACTAAAATATTTGTTTTCTTTCTGATATTCTTTATATCTATTTTTTTCCTCTCAGATATTCAATGGTCACTGAAAAATCACCCCCACTTTGCTATTAGCTTAATAGGATATCCAGGACAGGTTAATAAAAGGAGAATTGGGAAATCGGGTTTTTGCGTCTTTTCTGTTGCGATGGCTATCCCCTTGTCTTTCCAGAAAGGTCTATCACAGGCCTCCCTCAGTATTTACTGACGTAAGAAAGAGGAGAGCCACAATAGTATACTAACCCTTTGTTGAGGAACCCTATTATCCAATTCAAACAAGTGCCCCAACACTTCCTTTCCAAACATAAGGAAATATATACCATTCACTTAGTTCTAAAATAAGTCTATAGACCATTTAATGTTTTTCATACAGTGCATATCCTGGTAATTCTCTGCCCTATTTATCAAGATCCTTTGTCATACTTACTTTCCTCTCTAATAGTAGAGGTCTCCACCCTTTCACATGAAAGAGACACTCCCCTCTAGAGCCAGCATGCCAGTTCTCACAGCCCCCTGAGAAAACAAGTTCTAGCAATTCAGGAATTTGCCTCATGTTCATAGTCCAAAGACACCAACATTAAAGAGAATGCTTTGCCATTATTTGAACAGTATTATGGTCCTAGAAACTCATAAGGTGAGGATAATCACATTTGGTAATAAAAAAAATGCTACCACTCAGACACACAAGTAGAAAGTCCTATCACTGTTTAACAAGATAATCTATTGATATTTAATGATATCTTCCTTTATGGGGGTTGTGAAATAATTATTTGAGAAATAATAAATTCTGAAACACATTTTTGAGATGACCACAGAAACTTGCCTATCAGCATTGCTCATTACATGCATCAATTTTTAAAAAATGGACAAATCTCTGATATTTTCTCTCTCTCTCTCTATGGAACTTATAAACATTGCTCTAAGGTTTCTAGTTGCACAGCAATATGTATTAAAACATTTTAAAATAATTCAATAGATTAATCTTAAATTGTTTATGAGAGTCGGAGTTTTGCTATTCCCATCGACACTTTGTTACTTATCTTAATCCTTCTTTGAGTGCCTTGTTATTTAACATTATAGTGAAAGTGATGCACATAAAATTACAGATCATTAAGCTTCTGATGACATCATTTTGAGTTATTAAACAGCATCAACAGATTCACAATACAAATAGAAAAAGTAATTCTTTTTTGGTTTTTTAATTTTTTATATTTTTAATTTTTAATTTTTTATTTTCAATATTCTTTGTTTACATTCAAAATGATTTTCCCTTTCCAGGTTCCCCCCTCCCCATAAGTTTCCTAAGCCCTCTTCCCTCTGCCCATTCTCCTATCATCCCCCTCCTACTTCTCTGTCCTGGTATTCCCCCGGAGGACCCTGAAATACCACTTCTGGGCATATACCCAGAGGATTCCCTGGCATGTAATAAGGACACATGCTCCACTATGTTCATAGCAGCCCTATTTATAACAGCCAGAGGCTGGAAAGAACCCAGATGTCCCTCAATGGAGGAATGGATACAGAAAATGTGGTATATTTATACAATGGAATACTACTCAGCAATTAAAAACAATGAATTCATGAAATTCTTAGGCAAATGGTTGGATCTGGAAAATATCATCCTAAGTGAGGTAACCAATCACAAAAGAACACACATGGAAAAAGTTATTCTTGATGCAGCTTCTATGAGATTGTGGCCATTTAGGAGACAACAATGCATACTTACACAATAAATACTTAATGACTAATATTTGTTTATAAAAACATTTTTGTTATTTCTCCCATTATTTTAGCGTGAAAAACAACTGTCTGTAGTAAATATTAATGTCTTTGGATTTTCCATGCAGAAGTTAGTGCAATAACACTCATTTGACATAATATTGTGCATAGTATGGGACTATTATGTCACAATCTTTTGTTATTTCCCATTTAGAATTTATTTGTTAGCACAAAAATACATAAATCTGTTTTCAGTGTGACAGTACACATGATCTTATATTCAATAAAAATAAAATTGAATAAAACCTCATAAATTTTGTTTTTCCTCAAGTATTACCAGGCTCACTGCCATTTCTACTGTGCCCTGTACTCACTAAAACTGGACTAACCTGTCTCTTGTTAATCACCAGCAGTTGATTGAGAAAACATGATGTTCCAAGCATGTAAGATGACTGACAGAGGGAAAATAGTTTTTTCTAAGGTTACTTACCACACAAAATACCCTTGGGGACACTTACATAAGGAATCTGCATCTTAGGAAAGAGGTGCTTACTCATCAACGGTCATTGATTTTCTTTTCCACTTGCCTCAAAATGCAGACACTAGATGTTGATCACCAGAAAAAACAGACACTATAAATGTAAAATGACAAAAGGAATACTATAAAATAAATCATGAGATTTAAATATAAATAGAAAAAGTGGAAAACAATCATTGTAAGTGAGAAAACAGAAACTTTGGAAGACAATTCTCATATATTTCCTTACGAATGTGAATGATACCTTTGAAACTTTGGTCATGAAAGTTTGATTTGTATGACCTGTAGTGTGGTGTTCCAGGCCTTTCTGAGAAATGGAACTAAGGCAAGACTTCCTCCTCCTTTCTCTCCAGCCTCTCTCTCTCTCTCTTTCTTAATTTTCATAAACTTTATTATAAGAATGCACATAAAATCATAACACACAAAAATTAACCAAAGTATATACAATTTAATGGACACTATACAGTTAGAATACAATTCAGAACAGAAGCAGTGAAGTGTCATATTGAATTTTACACTCCATTTCTTTTTTAAACTTATTTATTTATTTACACTACAGATTCCTTCCCATCCACCCTCTGACTGTTCCACTTCCTATACCTCCTCCACAACCCTGTCTCCATAAGGATGTCTCTACCTCACAACCCCTACCCCATCTGACCTCTAAACTCCCTGGGACCTCCTGTCTTTTGAGGGTTAGGTACATCATCTCTGACTGAACACAGACACAGAAGTTCGCTGCTGTATCTGTGTTGGGGGCCTCATATCAGCTAGTGTATGCTGCCAATTTTGTTGTCCAGTGTTTGAGAGATCACAAAGGTCCAGGTTAATTGATTCTCCTGGTCCTTAGGCAGGGTTACCCTCCTCTTTAGTGTCTTTTAGCCTTTCCCTAATTTAACCACAGGGGCCAGCAGCTTCTGTCCATTGGTTGAGTGCAAATATCTGCATCTGACACTTTCAGCTGCTTGTTGGGTCTTTCAGAGTATGGTCATGCTAGGTCTGTTTTTGTGAATTCTCCATAGCCTCAGTAATAGTATAAGGCCTTGGGACCTCACCTTAAGCTGTATCCAACTTTGGGCCTGTTGCTAGACCTTTTTTCCTCAAGACCCTCTCCATTTCCATCCCTGTAGTTCTTTCAGACATGAACAATTATGGGGCAGAGTTTTGACTGTGGGATGGCAACACCCTCCCTCATTTGATGCCCTGTTTTCTTGCTGGAGGTAGGTTCTCTAAGTTCTCTCTCCCTAATGTTGGTCAGTTCATCTAAGGTCCTTCCCTTTGAGTCCCGAGAGTCTCTCACCTCCCATGTCTCTGGTACATTCTGGAGGGTCCCCCAACCTCCCGCCTCCCAAGGTTGCTGGTTTCCATTCTTTCTGATGGCCCTCAGGGCTTCAGTCCTTTTCCCTCACTAAATATCAGATCAGGTTTCTCCTTTCCCCAGCCCAAACCCCAACCACTTTTCCTCCCAAGTCTTTCAGGGACCTCATGACTCTAGATAGCTTCTGTAAGGCAAAGGACATAGTCAATAAGACAAATTGGCAACTTATAGATTGGGATAAAAATCTTTACTAACCCCACAACTGATAGAAAGTTAATATCGAATATATATATATAAAGAAGCCAAGCACCAAAAAACCAAACAACCCAATAAAAAATGGGGTATAGAACTAAACAAAGAATTCACAACAGAGGAATCTCAAATGGTTGAGAAGCACCGAAAGAAATGTTCAAAGTCCTTAGTGATAAGAGAAATGCAAATCAAAATGACCCTGATATTCCACCTTACACCAATCAGAGTGGATAAGGTCAAGACCTCTGATGATAGCATGTGCTGTTGAGGATGTGGAGAAAGATGAACACTCAAACACTCTTCCATTGCTGGGGGGATTGCAAACTCATATAACCACTCTGGAAGTTAATCTGGAGGTTCCTCAGAAAATTGGAAATAGATCTACCTGAAAACCCAGCAATACCACACTTGGGAATATACCCAAAAGGTGCTCCACCATGTCGCAGGGGCACATGTTCCACTATGTTCATAGTGGTCTTATTTGTGATATCCAAAAGCTGGAAATAACCCAGATGTCCCATGACAGAAAAATGGATACAGAAAATGTGTACAATGGAATACTACTCAGTTATTAAGAATGAGGACATCCTGAGTTTTGCAGGCAAATGGATGGAAATAGAAAATATCATTCTGAGTGATTTAACTCAGACCCAAAATGACATGCATGGTATGTCTTCACTAATAAGTGAAAGTTACCAATAAAAGTACAGAATACCTAAAATACAGTCCACAGTACTCAAAAAGGTCAACAAGCTGAAGGGCCCAAGTGAGGATGCCTTGGGAGGGAGAAGAGAGCAGTCCAATACTTTTCATATACAACTTGAGCCCAATTCACTGGAGATTGCACCACTCCCAAAATGATTGACCATGTGTCTTTAATCAACAGTTTTGAACACTAAACTTCATTCAGGAATCTTCTATAAATGATAAACACTTTTGACAAATTTCAAGATACAAAATAAACTCACACAATCAATCATCCTCTTACATACAAATGACAAACTGAGGAAGACATCAGGGAATAACTACCTTGTGCATTATCCTCAAAAATATATTTGGATATATTATATATCAAAATAACATATGGATAAATCTAAACAAGCAAGTGAAGAACCTGTATAAAAAACTGTTAGGATACTGATGGAAGAAATGAAGGAAAATATCAGAATTCTAAAATATATCTAATGCTCATGGACTCATGATTTTTATGGTAAAAATGCCCATTCTACCAAAGCAACCTACAGATTCTACACACTCCACTTCAAAGCAACAACACAGTTTCTCAAAGATCATGAAAGGTCAAATTCTAACTGATGTGGAAACATAAAAGTTCTGGGTCAATAAATAGTCGTGAATAATAAAAGAACTGATGTTCATTTAACCATCCCCGATATCAAATTGTACTAGAGAGTCAGAATTCTTCTTACAGGCCTTCACAATAACAGATATCATAAAATAAAAGCCTACAAAATACCAAATAAATGTAAAAATATAATTGAAAACTTGTATAAATAAGAAATTTCCATAGGAATCATAGCAGACAAACATTTATACACATAAAATACACCAATATGAAAGAAATTAAATTGAATTCAAGGTTCAATGAAGAAAATTCATGTTATAATACACATTACTGCAAATGATTCAGATTTCCCACTGGCTATCATATCTCAATGTGATAGACATATGAAAGAAAAGGTTGCAGCCCAATTATTAGAAAAAAAAAAGACTTGGCTATCAGTAAGGTAATGCATACAACTCTAATAGAATTTCAGACCACCTTGTAGAACAGAATACAGTCTAGGAAATGACAATTTTTTGCAATAGGCAGCACATGTCTTTTACAGGAGTATGGAATAGTAAACCCTCTTATACTGCATAATCTTCATGCCAAGTATTTACTCACAAATCGACTTGGTTTTCATCACAATGAATTACCGGAATCTTCCCTTTTGGCTTTTCAGACTAGCATTTTTCCTTTGTTTTGTTTTGTTCTGATTTCTCCTTGCCTAGAAACTGTAAGTGGCCAATTTGAGCACTTATCCTTTGAGATACCAGGCTTTGACCATTAATGTTAAGGGACAAATGTGGTTCCAGGCAGATGACTGCTGTAGCAAGCAGTAAGAAAGAATGAAAATGATACCAGCAGCTAGGAAGATATTCTTCTATTTCACACACTGAAGTTGTATAAGTTTCCTTCTTTTCCCAACACAACTGAATATAAACCTTTACCATAATTCAGTTATAAGGCTATATAGCATTTTGTTCTTTTTTCAAACAGAAACTAATAAAAAGAAAATGTGCTTATTTTAGTTGTGGTAAAATTAGAATGTTGTAAAATTAATTTTCCCAAGATATGACCCTGAAAGTCATACAATTTAGAAAATAAAGAGAACAAAACTGGAAAATAGTTCAATTTTTTCTTTCTTTTTATTTTAATTTGTACTTTTTCAGGTTTTTCGTGAACACACGAGGGAACTGTCTTTGTATTTATCAGGTAATTTCTACTATCTTCACATATTCTATTTTCCTTCCTTTGCTTTTAGGTATTTTCTAAGAAAATATTATTATGAATTTAAAATTAATCATAATAAAACTTATTTTATTTGTGTTCCATCCAAGGAATATCACTTACCAAAAATAACAATGAATCTTTTTAGGAGGAAACAAGTCATAGTAGGGATGATGTGTGCCCAGGCTTAGAGACAAGGGATTCTTTACAACTGAAGAAGATTCCTTAATCCCTATCACCCAAGGGTTTGTTTACATTCTATCTAACTCTGGAAATGGGGGCAGGGTGAGTAAAGCTAATCATTCCAAGAGAATTGAGAAAACTGTCATTGTAAACAATTTTCAGAAACATTAGCTGAAGGCATATAACAATGAATTACTTGAATACTACATACTTTCCTTTTTTGAAACAAACTGTAACCTGCTTTAATTTTTTAGATGAATGACTAGTGAATTTAATCAGGACATGGACAACAGATTAGTAATAGTAAGAAAAGAACATAGTGTGAAGCCAGGGGAAGGGTTATTTATCTTCCATAGCCTTCTTACCTGAAGAAGTTTAGTGGCAAAAATTTATACAAAAATTCCTTTATTTCTCATCCAAGGAAGTATATATGATGTAAAATATATGCTTGCTTTAATTTAGATCTCTTTCTATCTCATTCCATATGAATATTAAGTAGCTTGTTTTCAATGCTAAATCATTTTCCCTCTCTACTATTTAATATACTTTAACTTGCTTGCTGAAAATTTTGTTTATACAAGTTTATGCATATATGTAATATTCTGAATATGTGCTTTAATCTCTATTTTGGGTTAAATTTGCATTATATTATTAATATTTCCTCAGTAAATTCAGCTGTTTCATTTCTTGTCTGAAAGAATATCATGTCATTGTAATTTTATATTTGTTAAAGTATTTGTTTTCTAACAAATTACAGTTTATGCTGCTGAATATGTTATGTTTTAAAAACATGCATTGTACTATACTTGTATATGGTGATGAACTTCTGTAAGATTACCTTTTCATGATGGGGTGGGGGTGAAGACTGATAGATTTTTCATACTTATCAGAAAAAATTTACAAAGATAATATCTCAATTCTGAACATTTATGTCACAAACACAAAGGCACCTACATTTATAAAATAAACATTGATAAAGCTTAAATTGTGCATCTATACTCACACATTAATAGTAGGAGACTCTAACAACCCATTCTAAACAATTTATAGGACTTCAAGACAAACAGTAAACAGAGAATAATGAAAGTAAAAGACCTTATGAATCATATGAACCTAATAGACATCTATAGAATATTTTACCTAAACACAAAAGAATATACCTTTTTCTTAGCACATCATGGATCCTTTTCCAAAATTGATCATACATTCAGTCACAAAGCAAGCAACAGATACAAGGAAATGGATATAACATCTTCTATCCTATGAGACCACCAATGATTAAATCTGGATGTCAACAAAAACAGAAACATGAAAATCCTACAAACTCATAGACATTTTAATGAATAATCTGTTTGTCAATAAAGAAAGAAAGAAATAAAGAAATTAAACAGTCCAGAATTCAATGAAAATGAAAGTGTAATATACCAAAACTTAGGGAACAAAGTGAAAAGAGTTCTAAGAGGAAATTTCATGGCACTAAATGCCACCATAAAGAAATTAGGACTTTCTCTACCTTCAATTTAAAATATATCGGAAAGTTCTAGGGAAAAAAGAAGAAAACACACCAAAGAGGAGAAGAGGACAGGATATAGTGAAAATCGGGGAAGAAATCAATCAATTAGAAAAAAAGAAAACAATACAAAGAATCAAAAACCTAGCTTGTTCTTTGAGAAAATCAACAAGGCAAACAAACACTTGGGCACACTGAATGAAGATTGAGTGACAGTATCCAAATATAAACCTCCAGAAAAGGAAGACATAATTATAGACAAGAAGCAAAGTAAAAAATCATTAGGTTTTACTTCAAATATATCACTATACAAAATTGAAAGTTATTAATAATATGAATAATTTCTTACATGTATAACACTTAGAAAAGTTAAATAAAGATCAAGGAAATAATTTAAACAGCCATATAACCCTTAAGTTAATACAAGCCGTCATTAAAATTCTCCCAACCAAAAAATGTCTAGGGATAGTATGTTTTAGCATAGAATTCTACCTGAATTAAAAAAAGCGCTAATATCAATACTACTCAAACTATTCCACAAAATAAAAACAGAAGGAATACTGCCAAACACATTTTATGAGGCCACACTCACACTGATGTCAAAGCCTCACAAAGATCCAAGAACGGGAATTTCAGATCAATTTCTCTTAAAATCATCTATGAAAAACAATAAAATATTCACAAACTGAATGCAGGAACACATCAAAAACATCATCTATCTTGTTCAAGCAGATTTTATTCAAGAGGTGAAGGGATGCTTCAATATGTGGAAATCCCTTAAAATTATTCAGTATATTAAACTGAAAAAAATTACATGACTATGTCATTAGATTCTGAAAAGCATCTGAAAACACCCAACATCTCTTAATGTTAAAAATCTTACACAAATTAGGCATACAAAGTTCATATTTAAACATAATAAAAATTATATACAGCAAGCCAATAAGCAATATCAAATTAAACGGTTAAGACAACACTGCCTAATCTCTCATTATCTGTTTAGTGTAACATTTGAAATTCTAGATAGAGCAATAAGATTACCAAAGGATAACAAGTGGATAAAAATAGAAGTGTACAGACAAAGGAAGAAGAGGCTTTTGCTCTGTTTTTCCTAAGCAGAGAAGTGACCGCCCATGCTAAGGAAAAAATATGAAATCTATCTCATTATAAGTTTATGGTACATTCCTAGTTACTTCAATCTTCTTAAACCCTTCCTTGGGAAACGATTGACTATACATTATTTATACATTAATTAATTATATTGGGAATTAAGCAGCAGAGCAGTCTAATACTAAAATAGAAAGGCAAAAAGTTCCATAACTCTGAATTCATAGCAAATCACTCAAATACATATTTTGATAAGTCATGAAACTTGACCAAATTTGTAGACTAATAAGGGAACATATGCTTATTCGTTATGAATGATTTTATTTAGATTCTGCATGTTGAGTGTTGGCAATATGTTAAATGAATTTTAACAACCTAGATGGCTTAAATCACAGTATAATTAAAAAAGAAAAAACTATAAACTGTGATAAAAAGAATACCAATGCTTAGAGTGTTATTGCCATTCTTTTTTTTCCTTTTTTTTTATTCGATATGTTTTTTATTTACATTTCAAATGATTTCCCCTTTTCTAGCCCCCCACTCCCCGAAAGTCCTGTAAGCCCCCTTCTCTCCCCCTGTCCTCCCAGCTACCCCTTCCCACTTCCCCATTCTGGTTTTGCCGAATACTGCTTCACTGAGTCTTTCCAGAACAAGGGGCCACTCCTCCTTTCTTCTTGTACCTCATTTGATGTGTGGATTATGTTTTGGGTATTCCAGTTTTCTAGGTTAATATCCACTTATTAGTGAGTGCATACCATGATTCACCTTTTGAGTCTGGGTTACCTCACTTAGAATGATGTTCTCTAGCTCCATCCATTTGCCTAAGAATTTCATGAATTCATTATTTCTAATGGCTGAATAGTACTCCATTGTGTAGATATACCACATTTTTTGCATCCACTCTTCTGTTGAGGGATACCTGGGTTCTTTCCAGCATCTGGCAATTATAAATAGGGCTGCTATGAACATAGTAGAGCATGTATCCTTATTACATGGTGGGGAATCCTCTGGGTATATGCCCAGGAGTGGTATAGCAGGATCTTCTGGAAGTGAGGTGCCCAGTTTTCGGAGGAACCGCCAGACTGCTTTCCAGAGTGGTTGTACCAATTTGCAACCCCACCAGCAGTGGAGGAGTGTTCCTCTTTATCCACACCCTCTCCAACACCTGTTGTCTCCTGAATTTTTAATCTTAGCCATGTTGACTGGTGTAAGGTGAAATCTCAGGGTTGTTTTGATTTGCATTTCCCTAATGACTAATGAAGTTGAGCATTTTTTTAAGATGCTTCTCCGCCATCCGAAGTTCTTCAGGTGAGAATTCTTTGTTTAACTCTGTACCCCATTTTTTAATAGGGTTGCTTGGTTTTCTGGAGTCTAACTTCTTGAGTTCTTTATATATATTGCATATTAGCCCTCTATCTGATGTAGGATTGGTGAAGATCTTTTCCCAATTTGTTGGTTGCCGATTTGTCCTCTTGATGGTGTCCTTTGCCTTACAGAAACTTTGTAATTTTATGAGGTCCCATTTGTCAATTCTTGATCTTAGAGCATATGCTATTGGTGTTCTGTTCAAAAACTTTCTCCCTGTACCGATGTCCTCAAGGGTCTTCCCCAGTTTCTTTTCTATTAGCTTCAGAGTGTCTGGTTTTATGTGGAGGTCCTTGATCCAATTGGATTTGAGCTTAGTACAAGGAGACAAGGATGGATCAGTTCGCATTGTTCTGCATGCTGACCTCCAGCTGAACCAGCACCATTTGTTGAAAAGGCTTTCTTTTTTCCATTGGATGTTTTCAGCCTCTTTGTCGAGGATCAAGTGGCCATAGGTGTGTGGGTTCATTTCTGGATCTTCAATCCTGTTCCATTGATCCTCCTGCCTGTCACTGTACCAATATCATGCAGTTTTTAACACTATTGCTCTGTAGTATTGCTTGAGGTCAGGGATACTGATTCCCCCAGAATTTCTTTTGTTGCTGAGAATAGTTTTAGCTATCCTGGGTTTTTTGTTATTCCAGATGAATTTGATAATTGCTCTTTCTAACTCTGTGAAGAATTGAGTTGGGATTTTGATGGGTATTGCATTGAATCTGTAGATTGCTTTTGGCAAAATGGCCATTTTAATTATATTGATTCTACCGATCCATGAGCATGGGAGGTTTTCCCATTTTTTGAGGTCTTCTTCCTTTTCCTTCTTCAGAGTCTTGAAGTTCTTGTCATACAGATCTTTCACATGTTTGGTAAGAGTCACCCCAAGATACTTTATACTATTTGTGGCTATTGTGAAGGGGGTCATTTCCATAATTTCTTTCTCGGCCTGCTTATCCTTTGAGTATAGGAAGGCCACTGATTTGCTTGAGTTGATTTTATAACCTGCCACTTTGCTGAAGTTGTTTATCAGCTGTAGGAGTTCTCTAGTGGAGTTTTTTGGGTCACTTAGGTAGACTATCATGTCATCTGCAAATGATGATAGTTTGACTTCTTCCTTTCCAATTTGTATCCCTTTGACCTCTTTATGTTGTCAAATTGCCCGAGCTAGCAAGTACAATATTGAAAAGATAAGGAGAAAGGGGGCAGCCCTGTCTAGTGCCTGATTTTAGTGGGATTGTTTCAAGTTTCTCTTCATTTAGTTTGATGCTGGCTACTGGTTTGCTGTATCTTGCTTTTACTAAGTTTAGGTATGGGCCTTGAATTCCTATTCTTTCCAAGACTTTAAGCATGAAAGGATGCTGAATTTTGTCAAATGCTTTTTCAGCATCCAATGAAAGGACCATGTGGTTTTTTTCTTTGAGTTTGTTTATCTAGTGGATTGCATTGATGGATTTCCGTATATTGAACCAACCCTGCATCCCTGGGATGAAGCCTACTTGATCATGGGGGATGATGGTTTTTATGTGTTCTTGAATTCGGTTGGCAAGAATTTTATTGAGTATTTTTGCATCGATGTTCATAAGGGAAATTGGTCTGAAGTTCTCTTTCTTTGCTGGATGTTTGTGTGGCTTTGGTATCAGCGTAATTGTGGCTTCATAGAAGGAATTGGGTAGTGTTCCTTCTGTTTCTATTTTGTGGAATAGTTTGAAGAGTACTGGTGTTAGGTCTTCTTTGAAGGTCTGATAGAATTCTGCACTGAAGCCATCCGGTCCTGTGCTCTTTTTGGTTGGAAGACTTTCTATGACCCCTTCTATTTCTTTAGGGGTTATGGGACTGCTTAGATGATCTATTTGGTCCTGATTTAATTTTGGTATTTGGTATCTGTCTAGGAAATTGTCCATTTCCTTCAGATTCTCCAGTTGTGTTGAGTATAGGCTTTTGTAGTAGGATCTGATGATTTTTTGATTTCCTCAGTTTCCGTTGTTATATCTCCCTTTTCATTTCTAATTTTGTTAATTTGGATACTTTCTTTCTGCCCTTTGGTCAGTCTGGCTAAGGGTTTATCTATCTTATTGATTTTCTCAAAAAACCAGCTCCTGGTTTTGTTGATTCTTTGTATAGTTCTCTATGTTTCCACTTGACTGATTTCAGCCCTGAGTTTGATGATTTCCTGTCTTCTACTCCTCCTGGGTAAATTGGCTTCTTTTTGTTCCAGGGCTTTCAGGTGTGTCCTTAAGCTGCTAGTGTATGCACTCTCCATTTTCTTTTTGGAGGCACTCAGGGCTATGAGTTTTCCTCTTAGCACTGCTTTCATTGTGTCCCAAAGATTTGGGTATGTTGTGCCTTCATTTTCATTAAATTCTAAAAACTCTCTGATTTCTTTTTGTATTTCTTCTTTGGCCAAAGTGCCATTGAGTAGATTATTGTTCAGCCTCCATTTGTATGTGGGCTTTCTGTTGTTTTTGTTGCCATTGAAAACCACTCTTACTCCACAGTGATCCGATAGGAGGCATGGGATTAGTTTGATCTTCTTATATTTGTTGAGGTCTGTCTTGTGACCTTATATGGTCGATTTTGGAGAAGGTACCATGAGGTGCTGAGAAAAAGGTATATTCTTTTGTTTTAGGGTGAAATGTTCTATAAATATCAGTCAAGTCCAATTGGTCCAAAGCTTCAATTAGTTTTACTGTGTCCCTGTTTAGTTTCTGTTTTCCTGATCGGTCCATTGAGGAGAGTGGAGTGTTGAAGTCACCTACAATTATTGTGTTAGGTGCAATGTGTGCTTTGAGCTTTAGTAAAGTTTCTTTTACGAATGAGGGTGCCCTTGCATTTGGCACATAGATGTTCAGAATTGAAAGTTCTTCTTGGTGGATGTTTCCTTTGACCAGCAAGAAGTATCCTTCTGTATCTCTTTTGATGACTTTAGGTTGAAAGTCACTTTTATCTGATGTTAGAATGGCTACTCCAGCTCGTTTCCTGAGACCATTGGCTTGTAAAATTGTTTTCCAGCCTTTTACTCTAAGGCAGTTTTTGTCTTTGACATTGAGGTGTGTTCCCTGTATGCAGCAAAATGTAGGGTCCTGTTTCCTTATCCAGTCTGTTAGTCTATGTCTTTTCATTGGGGAGTTGAGTCCATTGGCATTAAGAGATATTAAGGAATAGTGATTGTTACTTCCTGTCATTTTATATGTCATTTTTATATTTGAGTGGTTATCTTCTTTTGGGTTTGATGAAAGAAGGTAACTATCTTGCTTTTTCCAGGGTGTAGTTTCCCTCCTTGTCTTGGAGTTTTCCTCCTATTATTCTTTGTAGAGCTGGGTTTGTAGAAAGATATTGTGTAAATTTGGTTTTGTCATGGAATATCTTGGTTTCTCCATCTATTGTGATTGAGAGTTTTGCTGGGTATAGTAGTCTTGGCTGACATTTGTGTTCTCTTAGAGTCTGCATGAGATTTGCCCAGGATCTAGCTTTCATGGTCTCTGGTGAGAAGTCTGGTGTGATTCTGACAGGTCTTCCTTTATATGTTACTTGGCCTTTTTCTCTTGCTGCCCTTAATATTCTTTCTTTGTTTAGTACATTTGGGATTTTAATTATTATCTGACAAGAGGTATTTCTGCTCAGGTCCAGTCTGTTTGGAGTTCTGTATGCTTCTTGTATATTCATGGACATCTCTCTTTTTAAGTTGGGAAAGTTTTCTTCCATAATTTTGTTGAAGATATTTGCTGGCCCTTTCAGCTGTAAATCTTCACTCTCATCTATACCTATCATTCTTAGGTTTGGTCTTCTCATTGTGTCCCGGATTTCCTGGATGTTCTGGGATAGAAGCTTTTTGCATTTTGCAGTTTCTTTGACTGTTGAGTCAATGGTTTCTATGGTATCTTCAGCATCTGAGATTCTTTCTTCCATCTCTTTATTCTGTTGTTGATATTTGCATCTATGGCCCCTGATTTCTTCTCAAGGTTTTCTATCTCCAAAGTTGTCTCCCTTTGTGATTTCTTAGTTGTTTCTACTTCTGATTTTAGATCCTGGATGGTTTTGCTTAGCTCCTTCACTTGCTTGTTTGTGTTTTGCTGTAATTCTTTAAGAGATTTTTGTGTTTCCTCTTTCATGACTTCTGCTGTTTGACTCACTTTCTCCTGCATTTCTTTAAGTTTTGTGTGTGTATCTCTGTGTGTGTGTGTTTGTGTTTCTTCTTTATTGGCTCCTATCTCTTGAGCCTTATTCTCCTGAATTTCTTTAAGTGATTTTTGTGTTTCCATTATACGGGTTTCTAGCTTATTCATGTTCCCCTGTATTTCTTTAAGAGATTCATTTATGTCCTTTTTGTGTTCCTCTAGCAGCATCATGAACAGTGATTTTAAATCCAAATCTTGTTTTTCTGGTGTGTTTGCGTAATCAGGACTTGCTGATGTTGGAGAGTTTGGTTCAGACACTGCCATATTGCCTAGGTTTCTGTTAGTAGCATTCCTGCGTTTGCCCTTTGCCATCTTGTTATTTCTGGCGTTAGTTGGTCTTGTTTCTGGCTGGTATTTGTACCTCCTGTGAGGCTATAGGGCTATTTCTGCAACACTGGATGGCTGGGTTTCCCCTGTTACAGATTGCTAATGCGCTGCCCTCCTCTTTGGTGTCCTTGCAGCCCTAGTGTGTCTTGCCCCAGGTTGTCTGTGTAAACCAGGTAGTGCCTGTTTGCTCCTTCAGTGAATGCTGATGGTCTATGCTGCGGGACCTTTTCTGAGTGCTGGTCACTCCGCTGGGCAGCCGATCTCCCAACCGGGTTGTTGCACATAAGGCTAGCCTACCTGCTGAGGCCCTGAGTCTAGGCAAAAGCTTGGCAGGCTAAGGCCTGAGCAAAGTTCCCCTCTGGCTATGACTGTTAATTGGTTCTGTCAGGTGGCCAGGATGGAGGAGTGTGCGCGCGAGTGCTCCCTCCCTAAAAGTGCCTGGAGAGTCTGCTAGGCTAACAACCTCCTGGCCAGGTTGGCAAACAGATAGCCCACCGAGCTGCCCACAGCCTGGGGTCAGTACAAGGCCTATCCGGCTTAGACCCCTGCTATGTTAGCCTCGGGCTATGACTCTTAGCTGACTTTGCCTGCTGGAACTCTCTGGCATCCCTTAGTCAAAATGGCGGCATGCGCTGGGCCAGGCAAACACCCTCCTGGCTGGGTTGGCATACCGATGCCCCCCCCCCCCAACAGCCCTGGTCCTGGGTATAGGCCAACGCCCATTGGGCTTAGAGCCCCACGATGTTGGCCTTGGGTTATATTTGCGTACCTCAGTCTGTCTGATTTCTCTGGTGCCTGAGATCCAAGATGGCTGAGAGACTCTCATAACTGACTGGCAGGAGGCAGAGTTCTGATGTGGCTCCTGTGCGGTGAAAGGCGCTGTAAATCTGCCACCGCTTGCAGCCTGGCTGGCCAGCGAGTGTCAGTGGTAGCGGGCACAAGGCCTGCCAGGACCCTGTCACCTTGATTCCACTGCTGATAGCCCTTCCGCTGGACCAGCTGCCGCCGCCCATGCATTTTCAACAAATACTGCTGGTCAAACTAGATATCAGTATGAAGAAGAAGGCAAATAGATACATATCTATCACCTTGCACAAAACTCAAAATTCCAAGTGGATGAAAAATCTCATCATAAAATAAGTTACACTATATCTAATAAAACAGATAATGGAGAATATCCTTAAACTCATTGCTACAGGAGAAAACATCCTGAACAGACAGACCACCAATAGATCAGGCACTAAGATCAACAATTGATTAATGAGACTTCATGCTACTGAAAAGTTTCTGTAAGGCAAAGGACATTATCAATAGGACAAAAGAAATACTATAGACTGAGAAAAAGTATTCTCAAATCTTACATCTGACAGAGGGTTACTATCCAAAATACCTCATGAAACTGAAAAGTTTCTATAAGTTAAAGGACACTGTCAATAGGAAGAACCAGAACCATACAGATTGAGAAA
Source organism: Apodemus sylvaticus (assembly GCF_947179515.1). NCBI lineage: Eukaryota > Metazoa > Chordata > Mammalia > Rodentia > Muridae > Apodemus > Apodemus sylvaticus. The sequence continues at coordinate 53,004,029 of NC_067491.1, read as the reverse complement.
GGTTCCTCACCAACCCTACATCTAATAGAGGACAAATATAAAAATTGATAAAGCCCTCAAGAAAGTAGATACTAGCAATCCAGACAACACAATTAAAAAATGAGGTACAAGGCTAAACAGAGAGTTCTCTAATGAGGAATCTCAAATGGCTGAGAGGCATTTAAAGAAGTGTTTCTAAATCCTTAGACATCATGGCAATACAAATTCAAACAAACCTAAGATTTAATCTTACATCTATCTGAATGTCAAAGATCAAAAATTCAAGTGATACCACATTTTTACAAGAATACGGAGCTAAAGGAACACTCTTCTATTGCTGGTAATATTGTAAACTGGTACCACCCCTCTGGAAATCATTTTGGCGGCTTATCAGAAATCTGGGAATAGTTTTACTTCAAGAACCAGATATATTACTCTTGGGTGGATTCCAAAAAGCTTCCCGACTATAGCCCAGGGACACTTGCTAAAATATGTTTGCATCTGGTTTAATACCCGGAATCTAGAAAATTCTAGGTGACCTTCAAATGAAGAATCAACAAAGAAAATGTTATATATCTACACAATGGATTGCTATTCAGCTATTATAAAAAGGACCTTATGTATATTTCATGAAAATGGATGAAACTTGAGAATATTATCCTTAGTGGTATAACCCAGAGCTAGGAAAGTTGTATGGTATGTGCTCATTTATAAGTGTGTATTAAGGGCAGAACAACCTTATATAATCCACAGACCCAGAGAAACTGTGTAAAAAAAATCCATAGGAAGATTCATTAATCTCATTCAAAAGGGGAGAACTGAATATTCATCAAAGGACAGAGTAAAATGAGTAGAGGGTAGATAAATGACGAACAGGGATGGTGATCATGTGAAGAGAGAGGCAACGTGAGTGAGTTCAGAGTGAGAATAGAAATCTGCAAGTGGGACATCTCTGGTGATTAACTCTTTCCCTGAGTCTAGAGAGAAAAATGGGAGTATAGGGGTGACCATAGCCTAGATTCCTACCAGAGGAAGATATAGGGATTAAAATGCCCACCACCTGTAACTAGGCAGGAATTCCAGTGGAGGGAAGAGGTATCAATCTACCCACAGAAACCTTTCATACAAAATTTGTCTTACTTACAAATTATGCAGGGATAAAGATGGAGCACAGTCTGAGGGAACAGCCTTAAAGTGACTGCTCCAATTTGAGACACATCACTTTAAATTTTTGCATGAAAATAACTTGAGAACGTATTTGTTTCTATTCTGTTAGTTCCAAACTAATTCTAAAGTTATTAAATATGTCAATTTCTTTCATCAGTAAAAATGAGTGAGTGAATGAATGCATGAATAAATAAATATATATCAGAAAGCCCTAGAAAATGAGAGGCAAAACTCCCAAAAGTAGATGGCTGTAAATATTAAAATTAAGGTATGAAATAAATACACCAAAAACAAACAAAAAATCTAGTAAACAAAATAATTGAACGAAAGATTTGGGTTTTTTTTTTTTTGAGAAAATCAATAAGATAGACAAAACCTTAGCCAAACTAATTAAAAGACAAACAGATACTATCCAAATAAACAAATCCTAAAAATGAAAAAGGAGACATAGACAATGCAGAAAGTCAAAAATCATTAAGTGTTACTTCAAAAGGGATTACACCACAAAAATTGAAAATATAATGAAATGGTTGATTTTCTAGACAGATACCACTTACCAAATTTAAATCAAGATAATATAAAAGACTTTAACAGTCTTTTAATCACTAAGGTAATAGAAGTAGTCATTAAGGTTTCTGATCTAACAAAAGTCCAGGGACAGGTTATTTTAGGGCAGAATTATTCCAGACTCTCAAAGAAGTTGTAACATTCGTATTCTTCAACATATTACAAAAAATAAAGGAGAAAGAAATGAAAAAACAAAACCAGAAAAACTCCATCCAACTCATTCTATGAGTCGTACTCACTCTGATAATAAAACCATACAAGACTCAACATAGAATTTTTCAGCAATTTGTCTTAAGTATATTCATGCAAAAATACTCGATAAATCCAAGAACACATCAAAGACAGCTTCCACTGTAATCAAGTAGTCTTCATCCCAGTGATGTACGGATGTTTTAATATTAAAAAAAAATCTATCAACATACTCTACCGTATAAATAAACTGAAGAAAAAAATCACATGAGCATCTCATTTTATGCTGAAAATGCCTTTGAAAAAAATCCAACAACCCTTCTCTTTTAAAGTTTTGGAGAGAGCAGGGAATCAAGTCACATAACTAAACATAAGGGCATTATACAAGAAGTGAATAGCCAACATCAAATTAAATGGAGGGAAATTTAAGGCAATTCCACTAAAACTGATAACAAGATAAGCTTCTCTATTGTCTCCCTATCTGTTCAAGGTAGTTCTTGATGTTCTAGCTAGAGAAGTGAGACAGGTAAATGTCAACAAGGTAATACAAATTATAAAGGGAAAGTTAAAATATCACTATTCTCAAATGATCTGACAGTATATAAGCAACCACAAAAACTCTGCCACAGAACACCTACAGCTCATAAATGCCCTTCCCAACAGCCAAAAATAATATAAAATATCATGGTGTGACTTTAAAAAAGCAATTGAAAGACATGTATGGCAAGAACTTCAAGTCTCTGAAGGAGAAATTGAAGAAGATATCATAAGATGCAAAGATTTCCATTGTACAAATGTACTACATTTCCTGTATCCTGTCCTCTGTTGAGGGACATCTGGGCTCTTTCCAGATTCTGGTTATTATAAATATAGCTGCTCTGGGATGCAGAGGCAGGCAGATTTCTGAGTTCGAGGCCAGCCTGGTCTACAGAGTGAGTTCCAGGACAGCCAGGGCTATACAGAGAAACCCTGTCTCAAAAAAACCAAATCCAAAAAACCAAAAAAAAAAAAAAAAAGCTGCTATGAACATGATGGAGCATGAGTCCTTATTACATGTTGGAGCATTTTCTGGGTATATGCCCAGGAGTGGTACAGATGGGTCCTCAGGTAGTACTGTGTCCAATTTTATGAGAAAACACCAGACAGATTTATAGAATGGATGTACCAGCTTGAGATCCCACCAGCAATAGAAAGGAGTGTTCCTCTTTCTCTACATCCTTGCCAGTATCTTCTGTCACCTGAGTTTTTGATCTTACACATTCTGACTTATGTGAGGTGGAATCTTGGGGATATTTTGATTCATATTTTCCTAATGACTAAGGATGTTGAACATTCCTTTAGGTTCTTTTCAGGCATTCGATATTCCTCAATTGAGAATTCTTTGTTTAACTCTTTACCCCATTTTTAATAAGGTATTTGATTCTCTAGAGTCTAACTTCTTGAGTTCTTTGCATATATTAGTTATTAGCCCTCTACTGGATGAAGATGGGTAAAGATCTTTTCCCAATCTGTTGGTTGCTGTTTTGTCCTATTAGCTGTGTCCTTTGCCTTACAAAAGCTTTGGAATTTTATGAGGTCCCATTTATCAGTTCTTTATCTTAAAGCATAAGCCGTTGGTGTTTTGTTCAGAGTACTACTCAGGTATAGAAAACAATGACTTCATGAAATTCTTGGGCAACTAGATGGAACTAGAAAATATTCTGAGTGAGGTAACCCAATCACAAAAGAAGACACATGGTATGCATTCACTGATAAGTGGATATTAGCCCCAAAGCTCAGAATACCCAAGATACAATTCAAAGATAACATGAAGCTCAAGAAGAAGGAAGACCAAAGTATGGATACTTTCGACCTTCTTAGAAGGGGGCACAAAACACCCATGGGAGGGGATACAGAGACAAAATGTGCAGCAAAGAATTAAGGAAAGACCATCCAGAGACTGCCCCACCTGGGGATCCATCCCAACTAAACCACAAACCAAAGAGTACATATTTCTGGAGATGTCACCATCTCTGATCTTCAGCTGGGTACTATAGAGAAATTGGTATAGAAACAGAAATATTGATCAATGGAGTGGAATTGAAGACCCAGAAATCAATCCACACTGACGTGGACACCTAATTTTGACAAAGAAGTCAAACAGGAAACATATATTAGGAAAGAAAAAAATAGCTTCAACAAAATGGTACAGGTTGAGCTGCATATCTTCATGTAGAAGAGTACAAATAGAACCACATTAATGACCCTGAACAAAACTCTAGTCTAAATAACTCAAAGACTTCACCGTAAAACCAGACAAATCTAATCAAACAGAAGAGAAATCAGGGAATGTCCTTGAGCGAATTGGTACAGGAGAGCTCTTCCTGAACAGAACACAAATGGCTAAGGTTCTCAGATAAATAATTGAAAACAGGACATCGTGAAACCGAACAGCTTCTGCAAGACAAAGAACACTGTCAATAAGACAAATCAGCAGCTTACTGATGCAAGGATCTTCACCAATTCTACATCCAATAGATGGATAATATCCAGGACTTATATAGAACTCAAGAAATTAGATGTCAACAATTCAAACACCCACCAAAACATAATGGCATAGAAAGCTAAACAGAGAATTCTAAATGATGGAGACTCCCAGTGAGGCTTTCTTTACTCCCATGCCAGTATGCATCATACATGGAGAGGAGAAAAACAGATCAGGCATGGCATGTTTGCATGATTTTAAAACATAGGAAGATTTAAGAGCCTTTTATAAGCACTGGAGTGTCTCTCACATGAGTTAGAATGCTTTGACATCATGTAGAGGGAGTGAGAAGGCCAGTTATGGGTGGTAGGGATTAAACCTGATGATCCTCGTTAATACACTAAAACAATATCACAAGGCACTCAATAAACTTTAAATTTCTGTATAGTACTTGCACTAGAATCTTAAGTAATAAAGGAATCAAAGAAGAATTATTCCAACTAAAAGTGTGTCTAGGGAAGCAACAGAATTCAAAGTCATTCACAATCATTTTTAGTTTAATCTCCTGAGTGCTTTAAAATTTGTTTAAATCGATATTGAAGTCTGGCCTCAAAATTTAGAGCAATGAAATAAATTTAGTGGAGGGAGAGAAAAAAAGCCAAAGATGACCCAACATTTAAAAATAAAATAAAAGACCACAAGCTGATGAATGGAATAAGGGAACATTATATCTATGGGTAAGTAATGTGGGGAAGCATGAGTATGTGCTAGTCTCAGAACTGAGAACTGGAATATTATTATATTGGAAGCACCTCAAAAGGTATTAATGAAGTCAGGCAGTGGTGGTGCATGCCTTTAATCCCAGCATTTGAGAGGCAGAAGCAGGAGGATTTCTGAGTTTGAGGTCAGTCTGGTCTACAGAGTGAGTTCCAGGAGAGCCAGGGCTGCACAGAGAAACCCTGTTTCAAAAACAAACGAACAAGCAACCAACCCCCCAAAAGATATTTATGTTAAATAAATAAGAAAATTTAGCTATTAAAATATAGGATATAGCCATTTTTGAGTGAAGCTCTAGGTACTGTTAATAGGATTCATTAATAGCATATGGAAATAATATATTGAATATTAAGACTGAGATAAACATGATGATCTCTAAAATAGTTTTTATAAAACAGTATGGTACACAATATGGTTATGAAGATGTGTTTTTGTTTACTAAGACAGAGGTAGTTTACAGTTAAAACCAGAGCAACACATTTTTAAATATTTTAAAAGCAGCTGAGAAAGGGATTGTGATGAATTATATGTGTTATTAAAACATCTCTCATTTGGGGTAATATTGATCAGATTCTTTCTGTTGTGTATTGGTAAATAAATTTCTTGGGCCTTGGGGTTATTTTGAAGAGAAAGTATAAGATTGTGTTTGTTTCACTGATTTAGGGAAGATCTCTTAGAGATCATCTCGAGTCCAGTTTAGGAAACAGTATTCTATTTTGGAATGCTGAATTCTGAAGTATCTAGTCCTGGAAGTGATGAGAGGGTTGTACCAGCTGGTTTTGTGTGTCCACTTGACACAGGCTGGAGTTATCACAGAGAAAGGAGCTTCAATTGGGGAAGTGCCTCCATGAGATCCAGCTGTGGGGCATTTTCTCAATTAGTGATCAAGGGGGGAGGGCCCCTTGTGGGTGGTGCCATCTCTGGGATGGTATTCTTGGGTTCTAAGAGAGCAGGTTGGGCAAGTCAGGGGAAGCAAGCCAGTAAGTAACATCTCCCCATGGCTTCTGTATTAGTTCCTGCTTCCTGACCTGCTTGAGTTCCAGTCCTGACTTCCATTGGTGATGAACAGCTGTGTGGAAGTGTAAGCGGAATAAACCCTTTCCTCCCCAACTTGCTTCTTGGTCATGATGTTTGTGCAGGAATAGAAACCCTGACTAAAATAAATTGGTGCCAGTGTAGTGGGGGTATTCCTGTGACAACCTGACCATGTTTTGGGGAGGACTGTGGGAGGACTTTGGAACTTTGGGCTAGATGGTGCATTCAGTGTTGAGACCTCTGTGGGATGTTGTGTAGGAGGTTGGAAGATAATGTTGAAAGCAGCATAGAAGATGGAGGCCTGGCTTGTGAAATTTCAGAGGGAAGACTAAAGATTCTTATCAGGGCCATGTTTCGATTATGAAGATTCTGTGGATTTGGTTAGCTGGGGCTGTAGAATCAGCTGTGATTAACAAGATACCAGAACCACTAAAGCGAACCTTTGTGTTATTGGGATTATTGATGCTGGTTAGCTGGAGCTAAGAAAATACCTATGGTTAAGAAGAAACCAACATCACTGAGGTGAAATCTTCTGGGAAGTGTTTTCTGAGAGCACAGAGGCTGTGTTTCAGAGATAGCCCTGGTTTTATTTTCTGCTGTGGCTGGACTTGGTACTGTGTAAGAGTCACCCAGGTGGCACTGGTTTTGAAGGCATGAGGGGATCATGAAGAGCATCTGAGGCTCTTGGCACTGTGAGAGGCTGCAGAAGGCTGTTGGTGAAGGTGCAGCCTCAGTTACAATTGATGGCCCAGGACTTAAGTGGGTCATGCAAAAGAGCTGAGGCTTGGCACCATGAAGAGAGCCTATGAGAGGCTATTGGTGAAGCCTAGTTACAGTGGAAGATAGCAGTGTTTTGGAGATGCCAGTGCCATGAGATGACCATCAAGAACAGCAGCAGCAGTGGAACACAGGCAGCTGGAGCCTAGAAGACCAGGTGTGTGCTACAAGGGGCAGAGCTGGAGAAGTGACCCTTGCAGGAGTCCAGAAGATCGTAAGCTGGATCCTAGACATTGAACCTTTGGAGTTTGAGCTTTGCTTTTGATTGTGACTGTGCCTTGATATTTTTCCCTCTTGAAGGAAGAAAGTATTCTAGTGGAGCCTATAGTTAAGAGACTGAATTTTAAATGATAAATATTGGACATTTGAAAGGGATTGAACTTTTAATATGTAAAGATTGTGGGACTTTTAACATTATTTAGATCTTGGGAATGAATAAGAAAGTAAGGGTTGAGGCTTAAGGGTGATGTGTTTGTGTGTCAAGTTGACAAAGGGTCAGTTGTAGGTTTTGTGTGTCAACTTGACACAGGATGGAGTTATCACAGAGAAAGAAGCTTCAGTTGGGGAAGTACTTCCATGAGATCCAGATGTGGGCATTTTCTCAATTAGTGATGAAGTGGGGAGGGCCCCTTGTGGGTGGTACCAACTCTGGGCTGGTATTCTTGGGTTCTATAAGAGAGCAGGCTGAGCAAGCCAGGGGAAGCAAGCCAGTAAGTAACATCTCCCCATGGCTTCTGCATCAGCTCCTGCTTCCTGACCTGCTTGAGTTCCAATCCTGACTTCCATTGGTAATGAACAGCAATGTGGAAGTGTAAGCTGAATAAACCCTTTCCTCCCCAATTTGCTTCTTGGTCATGATGTTTGTGCAGGAATAGAAACCCAGACTAAGTCAAGGGTCTCATGGATTTTTATGAATTATTTGGATATTTTAAAAATGCATTGGGGGTTTTATGGGTTTTGATCACAGATTTTTGTAGCTAAACATTGTAAGGAAACTCTGCAATCTGAGGTGATGGATGATAGGAGGATTTTTTTTTTGGTTGTTGTTGTTGTTTTGCAACAATATAATCTGTAGTACTTAAGTTTCAAAAAGCACATTGCTGTCCAAAATTCATGTTTCTATTGACTGTTGATGTCTTTTAATGTGAATATTGGATAGTTTAATGACTTGTAAGAAACCAGTGTTTGTTAGGCATTTTCTCTAGCATCTTTGCAATTTGAGAGAATGCTTGTGGCTCTATAAAGATCCTCTTGTCATACAATATATATATATATATATTGTGGGCATATAAATTTTAGTGTCATCACAGCTTATTTGATCACTGGAGTTACAGAGCACTCACAAAAAGAGACCTAGCATGACTACTCTCCTGAAAACTCAACAAGCAGCTGAAAGAGTCAGATGCAGATATTTTCATCCAACCAATGAACAGAAGCTGCTCACACCTGTGGTTGAATTAGAGAAGGGCTGTAAGAAGCTGAGGAGGAGGGCAACCCTGTAGGAGGTCCTGCAGTCTCAATTAATCTTAACCTCCAATATCTTTCAAACACTATTGATGATACAGCTATCCCTCAAGAGACTGGAGGCCCCAGGGAGTTTAGAGGTTAGGTGGAGTGGGGATGAGGACATCCTCATGGAGACAGGAGGTGGAGAGAATGTATGGGATGTGGAACTTAGAGGGTGGACTGGAGGGGAGAATAAAATCTGCAGTGTAAAAACATAAATCAATTAATTAATTTAAAAAAAGGAAATAAAAAAAATGTTAAACCCTCTCCCTGAAATAGCAAGGATATGGCCTCTGCTTATATACAGGATCATATAAGATATCAGAGTCTCAGTACCTTTAATACTATGACTTATAGATGTTAAAAGCAGGACTTTCCTCTTACTATTTAGTAACTCCAAAGTGCACTTGGTTTGCTTAATCATTGAGACTCTCTATTAGACCCTTTGTGCTTATTTAAACTTCTGACTTTTGTTTCTCATACATCTATTCCCTCAGGTCTACTATTATTCTGGAGAAGGAGATTGGGAACACTTGGGATTTCTACACCAATCCCAGATGGCCCAAGCAGCTCCAATATTAATGTCCTCACTAACAGGCATGGGAAATGCAATGTTCGCCAACATAAGAGCATCAACATTGATTAAGAGATATCCATATTTCAATTTTTAAGCCAACAGACTGCCAACAATGTCTGATATAAAAGCCTGTTTAATTAGTCCTCCTGGCCTCAGAAAACTATTGAGTTAATGATTTGACCTGCTAGATCAATTCAAAGGGAGTAATTTTGAGTCCCCTGAATCATAGCTATGGCCATGTTTTCCATCCTTTTGGCTATTTCATAGTGCTGCTGTAATATGCCTGCTAGTCACTGACACAGAAAAGTAACTTGACTCAGTAGCACACAATGATGTCCATCGTGTTGGTGTTCAAGTAGAACAAGATAGGCTTGGCCAACCCAATGTTTTCTCTAAAGATTTCATGGTCTTCTTATCAACAAGCACTTGACAATGCTAAGAGACTTTGCCATGAAATCTTAACAATTTTCAACTTACCTGATCTTCGATAACTTTTAATTATTGGTTTGGTATACTTTATTTATAATAGTAGAGGAAGCAGCAGGTACAGCTCTACAGATTCTTTTGAACTTAACCTGTGCTATCAAAGATAATGTATTTGGACATGCTTCATAGCTTAAGTGTTGAGAGGCATTTATGATCAAAACATTAAGATAAACAATTTTCAATATAACAATGAAAATACTTAAAATTCATATCCATAATTTTATTTGTCTTATTGGGAGAAATTCCATTTCACATTTATTATTTTGTACGGAGCCTGTGTTTTTTTAGGACTGTAAATTCACAGTTAAATAGTGGGCTCTGTGGTCCTCAAAGCTTGACTTGTGAGATTAGCCCAATTTTGTCGTATTCCAAAGCCTAAGGAAAATTAGTATTCACACATTAAAGGAACATGATGGTAAATTCTCAAAGTATTCTTTCAAATTTTATCTCTCTGCCTGAGTTTAGCGTATCTCTCAGGCGTCATCAAAGTAGTTTAGTTTAGTTTTGTAAGCTTTTCATGGTGGTCTGCACAATTAATCTTGGCATTCTGGAGAGACATGCAGGTATCAATGACTCTGAGGCAGACTACAATGTTGGTTTCAGAAAAGCCATCTCTTCTAATAAAACCCTACCACAATAAGTAAAATAAGTTTAGGGGATAATTGTTTGAGGTAATATGGCCTAAACAAGTAAAATAATGATACTATTATAGATTTGTATGGGTGAGTTTGGAAATAATGTACCTAGAAAGTCCTCTTCATTTTTTTAATCACTTACATACAGTTTAGTGCTTGTCATATGGTAGTGTTTTGTGACTGCTTGTATTACGAATGCTAATTACATTCCTGGAAAAACTTTTGCAAGAGAAAATCTACAAAAGTAGCTACTGGAAGCCTTTAGTCAGTTGGTAAAGAAAGTTGCCAACAACCAATGGCTGGACAGCACAGATCTCCCCTTTTTCCCTAGGCCAACTTTCTTTTCCTGTCAGATCCATCCCTTCCTTTGTATCCCATGACTTTTTTCATTTCTCTCACAAGTGGGATTGAAGCATTATCATTTGGGTCCTTCTCCTTGTTAACATTCTTGAGTTCTGTGGATTGTATCCTATGTATTCTGTAATTTGTTCACTAATGTCAGCTTATTAGCTAGTGTATACCATGCATGTCTTTTGGGGTTAGAGTTACCTCACTCAGGATAATATTTTCCAATTCTATCAATTTGCCTGCAAAACTCATGATGAACTCATTCTTAACAGCTGAATAGTATTCCATTCTGGAAATGAACTACATGTTCTGTATCCATTCTTCCTTTGTGGGACATTTGGGTTATTTCCAGCTTCTAGCTACCAGAGAAAAAGATGCTATGGACACAATGGAGTATGTGCCCCTGTGGTATTGTGGAACATTTTTGAGGGGTATATATACAAGAGTGTTAAAGCTGGGTCTTCATATAGATCTATTTCTGTTTTTCTGAGGAATCTCCAGATCAATTTCCAGAGTGATTGTATGAGTTTGCAATCCCACCAGCAATGAAAGTGTTCTTGTTTCTCTACATCCTCACCAACATGTGCTGTCACCTGAACTTTTGATCTTAGCCGTTCTAATTGCTATGAGGAGGAATCTCAGGGTCAGTTTGATTTGCATTTTCCTTATCACTAAAGACTTTAAACATTTCTTTAAGTGATTCTCAGGCGTTTCCATGTTCTTCTTTTGTGAATTCTCTGTGTTGCTCTTTACCCCATATGGGATTATCTTGTTTGATTTTTTTTTTTTTTGAGTTTGGCTGCTGCTTATATATTTTGGATATCAGCTGTCTACCTGATATGTGGTTAGTGAAATTTTTTTCCCAATCTGTGTGTTGCAGATTTGTCTTATTGATTGTATCCTTTGCATTACAGTTTTTCAGCTTCATGAGGTCCCATTTATCAATTCTTGAGCCTGAGCCTTTGGAGTTTTGTTCAGAAAATTTCCCCCCATGCAAGTGAGTTCAAGGCTCCTTCCTACTTTCTCTTTTATTAGATTCAGTGTATCTGGTTTTTATATTGAGGTCCTTGATTCCCTTGGACTTTAGCTTTGTGTAAGGTGACAAATACAGTTCTATTTTCATTTTTCACACACAGAATGCCAGTGAGACCAGCACCATTTATTGAAGATGCTTTCTTTTTTCCATTGGATATTTTTGGCTTCTTTGTCAAAGATCAAGTGTCCATGAATGTGTGGGTTTATTTCTGGGTCAATTATATTGCATTGATTGACCTCTCTGTCTCTGTACCAATACCATGTGATTTTTGTCAATACTGCTCTGTAGCACAGCTTGCTGTCAGGGATGGTAATTTCCCTAGATGTCCTTTTATTACTAAGATTTTTTTCACCATCCTGGGTTTTTTCTTTGTTTGAGAATTGCTCTTTACATGTCTGTGAAGAATTGTGTTGAGATTTTGATGGGGATTGAACTGAATTCATAGATTGCTTTTGGTAGGATGGCCATTTTTGCTATGTTAATCCTACCAATACATGAGCATGAGAAATCTGCCCATTTTCTCAGTTCTTCAATTTCTGTCTTGAGACTTGAAGTTCATGTCATACATACCTTTCTCTTGTTTGGTTAGTTACCTGAAGATATTTTATATTATTTGTGACTATTATGAAGGGAGTAGTTTGCCTATTTTATTTCTCAGCCCATTTGTTATTTGTAGAAAGGAAGGCTTCAGATTTCTTTAAGTTAATTTTATACCAACTAGTTTGCTGTAGAAGTTTGGAAATCGCTTATATATACTAATATATCATTTGCAAATAGTTTTACTTTGACTTCATCTCTGCCAATTTGTATCTCCTTGATCTCCTTTTGTTTTCTTTTTGCTCCTGCTAGAACTTTGATAAGTACATTGTATAGCTATGGGGAGAGAGGACAGCATTGTCTTGTGTCTGAGTTTAGTGGGATTGTTTCAAGTATTTCTACATTTAATTTGATATTGACTGTTAGTTTGCTATATACTGCTTGCATTAGGTTTAAATATGGGCCTTGGATTCATGATCTCTCCAATACTTTTAACATGAAGCAGTGTTGTGTATTTTTCAAAGGATTTTTTCAGATTCTAATGAGATGTTTGTGTAATTTTTAATTTGAGTTCATTTATATAGTGCATTATGTAAATGATGTTCATATGATGAGACCGCCTTGCATCCCTAAGATAAAGCATATGTAATTATGATGCATGATCATTTTGATGTGTTCTTGGATCAATTTGCTTGAGTTTAATTGATTATTTTTGCATTAATATTCATTGGTCTGAAGGTCTCTTTTTTGGGTCTTTTTATGGTGTAGGTATCAGAGTAATAGTGGCTTCTTAGAATGAGTTAGGGAGTGTTTCTTTTGTTTCTTTTTATGGAATATTTTGAGGACTGCTGGTATTAGTTCTTCTTTGAAGGTCTGATAGAATTCTGCACTAAAGCCAGCTGGCCCTGGTCTTTTTTTTTTTTTTTTGGTTGGTAGCTTTTTAGTGAATTCATGAATTCTTCTATTTCCTTAGAGGAAATGGGGCTGTTTAGTTTTTCAGCACTTGATTTAACTTGGGCAAGTGGTAGCTGTTTAGAAAATCATCCATTTCATCAAGATTTTCCAGTTTGTTGAGTACCATCTTTTATAGTGGGCTCTGATTTTTTGAATGTCCTGTTTCTTTTGTTACGTCTCCCTCTTTGATTTCTGATTTTGTACCTTTGGATACTATTTCTGTGCCCTTTAGTTAATTCGGCTAGTGGTTTTTCTATCTTGTTGATTTTCTCAAAGAAACAGCTTTTGGTTTTGTTAATTCTTTGTATCATTATCTTTGTTACTATTTGTTTGATATCAGCCCAGATTTTGACTATTTCTGGCACTCTACTCCTCTTGGGTGTTTTTTTGTTTGTTTGTTTGTTTGTTTGTTTGTTTGTTTTTTGATTTTCTAGGTCTTTCAGGTCTGCTGTTATGTTGCTAGTGTAGGATCTCTCCAATTTCTTTGCAAGGGCACATAGTTCTATGAATTTTCCTCTTAGCACTAATTTCATTATATCCTATATATTTGGGTATGCTATGTCAGCATTTTCATTGAGTTTCAGGAACTCTAGATTTTTCTTTATTTCTTCCCTAAGTTATCATTGAGTAGCAAGTTATTCAATTTCTATAGGTATGTAGACTTTCTGCGCTTTGTTACTGAAATCTAGCCTTAGTCCATATTGATATGATAGATTCGTGTGATTATTTCAGTAGTCTTGTATCTGATGATGCTTGTTTTGTAACCTTTTTTTGAGAAGGACCATGGGGTGCTGAGAAGGTTTATTCTTTTACTTAGGCTTAGATGTTCTTTATATCTCTCTTAAGTCCATTTAGTTCATAACCTCTATTAGTTTTACTGTATCTCTGTTTAGTTTCTGATTCAATGGCCTGATTAGTGATAAGAGTGGTTTATTATTGTCTACAACTATTATCCTGTAGGTTTCAATATGTGTTCTGAAATTTAGTAATATTTCTTTTAAGAATGTGTGTGCCCTTGCATTTAGAGCATAGATGTTCCAAAGTGAAACTTTCTCTTGCTTGATTTTTCCTTTTATGAATATGAAGTGTCCTTCTCTATCTTGCTTGATAACTTTTGGTTGAAAGTCTATTTTATTGGATATTTGAATGGTAACTCTTGGTTCTGTCTTGGGACCATTTCCTTAAAAGACAATTTTGAAGCCTTTTACTCTGAGGTAGTGTCTGTCTTCATCATTGAGTTATGTCACTCATATGTAGCAATATCTGTTTCCTGCTTGAATTTCAATATAGTAACTTATGTCTTTTTATTTGGGAATTGAAACTTTTGAAATTGAGAGATTAAGGACAGATTATTGTTAGTTCCAGTTATTTTTGTTGCTGTAGGTGGAATTATGTGTATGTGATTCTCTCTTATGGTTTTTGTTGTGAGATGATTAATTTCTTGTTTTTTCTTTGGTGTGGCTACCCTCCTTGGGTTGGAGCTTTCCCTCTAGAATACCCTGTAGGCGCACAGTGGTAGATAGATATTATTTAAATTTGGTTTTACCCCAGTTTGTTTTTATTTTCCATCTAAAACAACTAAGAGTTTTGCAGGGAATAGTAGCCTGGTCTGGAATTTATGTTATTTTAGGGTCTTCATGACTTCTGTCCAGGCTCTTCTGTCTTTTAGGATCTCTGTTGAGAAGTTTAGTGTAACTCTATAGGACTTCCTTTATATGTAACTTTGGCCATTTTTCCATCACATCTTTTAATATTCTTTCTTTGTTCTGTGCATTTACTCTTTTGATTACTGGGGAGGAGAGGATTTTCTTTTCTGGTACAATCTAGTTGGTGCTCTACAGGCTTCTTGTATATTTATGGCCAGCCCCTTCTTTAAGTTGGGGAAATTTTCCTCTATGATTTTGTTGAAGATATTTTCTTTTTTTTTTAATTTTTTTTATTCGATATAATTTATTTACATTTCAAATGATTTCCCCTTTTCTAGCCCCCCCCCACTCCCCGAAAGTCCCGTAAGCCCCCTTCTCTTCCCCTGTCCTCCCTCCCACCCCTTCCCAGTTCCCTGTTCTGGTTTTGCCAAATACTGTTTCACTGAGTCTTTCCAGAACCAGGGACCACTCCTGCTTTCTTCTTGTATCTCATTTGATGTGTGGATTATGTTTTGGGTATTCCAGTTTTCTAGGTTAATAACCACTTATTAGTGAGTGCATACCATGATTCACCTTTTGAGTCTGGGTTACCTCACTTAGTATGATGTTCTCTAGCTCCATCCATTTGCCTAAGAATGTCATGAATTCATTGTTTGTAATGGCTGAATAGTACTCCATTGTGTAGATATACCACATTTTTTGCATCCACTCTTCTGTTGAGGGATACCTGGGTTCTTTCCAGCATCTGGCAATTATAAATAGGGCTGCTATGAACATAGTAGAGCATGTATCCTTATTACATGGTGGGGAATCCTCTGGGTATATGCCCAGGAGTGGTATAGCAGGATCTTCTGGAAGTGAGGTGCCCAGTTTTCGGAGGAACCGCCAGACTGCTTTCCAGAGTGGTTGTACCAATTTGCAACCCCACCAGCAGTGGAGGAGTGTTCCTCTTTCTCCGCACCCTCTCCAACACCTGCTGTCTCCTGAATTTTTAATCTTAGCCATTCTGACTGGTGTAAGATGAAATCTTAGGGTTGTTTTGATTTGCATTTCCCTAATGACTAATGAAGTTGAGCATTTTTTAAGATGCTTCTCCGCCATCCGAAGTTCTTCAGGTGAGAATTCTTTGTTTAACTCTGTACCCCATTTTTTAATAGGGTTGTTCGGTTTTCTGGAGTCTAACTTCTTGAGTTCTTTATATATATTGGATATTAGCCCTCTATCTGATGTAGGATTGGTGAAGATCTTTTCCCAATTTGTTGGTTGCCGATCTGTCCTCTTGATGGTGTCCTTTGCCTTACAGAAACTCTGTAACCTTATGAGGTCCCATTTGTCAATTCTTGCTCTTAGAGCATACGCTATTGGTGTTCTGTTCAGAAACTTTCTCCCTGTACCGATGTCCTCAAGGGTCTTCCCCAGTTTCTTTTCTATTAGCTTCAGAGTGTCTGGCTTTATGTGGAGGTCCTTGATCCATTTGGATTTGAGCTTAGTACAAGGAGACAAGGATGGATCAATTCGCACCTTGCCCTTTTTTTAATTTTTTTTATTCGATATAATTTATTTACATTTCAAATGATTTCCCCTTTTCTAGCCCCCCCCCCCACTCCCCGAAAGTCCCGTAAGCCCCCTTCTCTTCCCCTGTCCTCCCTCCCACCCCTTCCCAGTTCTCCGTTCTGGTTTTGCCGAATACTGTTTCACTGAGTCTTTCCAGAACCAGGGACCACTCCTCCTTTCTTCTTGTATCTCATTTGATGTATGGATTATGTTTTGGGTATTCCAGTTTTCTAGGTTAATAACCACTTATTAGTGAGTGCATACCATGATTCACCTTTTGAGTCTGGGTTACCTCACTTAGTATGATGTTCTCTAGCTCCATCCATTTGCCTAAGAATGTCATGAATTCATTGTTTGTAATGGCTGAATAGTACTCCATTGTGTAGATATACCACATTTTTTGCATCCACTCTTCTGTTGAGGGATACCTGGGTTCTTTCCAGCATCTGGCAATTATAAATAGGGCTGCTATGAACATAGTAGAGCATGTATCCTTATTACATGGTGGGGAATCCTCTGGGTATATGCCCAGGAGTGGTATAGCAGGATCTTCTGGAAGTGAGGTGCCCAGTTTTCTGAGGAACCGCCAGACTGATTTCCAGAGTGGTTGTACCAATTTGCAACCCCACCAGCAGTGGAGGAGTGTTCCTCTTTCTCCACACCCTCTCCAATACCTGCTGTCTCCTGATTTTTTAATCTTAGCCATTCTGACTGGTGTAAGATGAAATCTTAGGGTTGTTTTGATTTGCATTTCCCTAATGACTAATGAAGTTGAGCATTTTTTAAGATGCTTCTCTGCCATCCGAAGTTCTTCAGGTGAGAATTCTTTGTTTAACTCTGTACCCCATTTTTTAATAGGGTTGTTTGGTTTTCTGGAGTCTAACTTCTTGAGTTCTTTATATATATTGGATATTAGCCCTCTATCTGATGTAGGATTGGTGAAGATCTTTTCCCAATTTGTTGGTTGCCGATCTGTCCTCTTGATGGTGTCCTTTGCCTTACAGAAACTCTGTAACCTTATGAGGTCCCATTTGTCAATTCTTGCTCTTAGAGCATACGCTATTGGTGTTCTGTTCAGGAACTTTCTCCCTGTACCGATGTCCTCAAGGGTCTTCCCCAGTTTCTTTTCTATTAGCTTCAGAGTGTCTGGCTTTATGTGGAGGTCCTTGATCCATTTGGATTTGAGCTTAGTACAAGGAGACAAGGATGAATCAATTCGCATTCTTCTGCATGCTGACCTCCAGTTGAACCAGCACCATTTGTTGGCTATCTTTTTTCCATTGGATGCTTTCAGCCTCTTTGTCGAGGATCAAGTGGCTATAGGTGTGTGGGTTCATTTCTGGATCTTCAATCCTGTTCCATTGATCCTCCTGCCTGTCACTGTACCAATACCATGCAGTCTTTAACACTATTGCTCTGTAGTATTGCTTGAGGTCAAGGATACTGATTTCCCCAGTATATTTTCTGGTCTTTTGAGTGGGGAATCTTTTATTTCTATTAGTCTTTGGTTTGCTCTTATCATTGTGTCTTAGATTTCCTGGATGTTTTGGGTTAGAAGGTTTTTTTTTTATTCAATATAATTTATTTACATTTCAAATGATTTCCCCTTTTCTAGCCCCCCACTCCCCAAAAGTCCCGTAAGCCCCCTTCTCTTCCCCTGTCCTCCCACCCACCCCTTCCCACTTCCCTGTTCTGGTTTTGCCGAATACTGCTTCACTGAGTCTTTCCAAACCAGGGGCCACTCCTTTCTCAAAGAACCAGCTCCTGGTTTTGTTGATTTTTTGTATGGTTCTCTTTGTTTCTACTTGATTGATTTCGGCCCTGAGTTTGATGATTTCCTGCCTTCTACTCCTCCTGGGTGAAATAGCTTCTTTTTGTTCCAGGGCTTTCAGGTGTGTCATTAAGCAGGTAGTGTATGCTCTCTCCATTTTCTTTTTGGAGGCACTCAGGGCTATGAGTTTTCCTCTTAGCACTGCTTTCATTGTGTCCCATAGATTTGGGTATGTTGTGTTTTCATTTTCATTGTGTTCTAAAAAGTCTTTAATTTATTTCTTTATTTCTTCCTTGACCAAGGTATCATTGAGTAGAATATTGTTCAGTTTCCACGTGTATGTGGGTTTTCTGTTGTTTTTGTTGCTATTGAAGACCACTTTTACTCCAAAGTGATCTGATAGGAGGCATGGGATTAGTTCGATCTTCTTATATTTGTTGAGGTCTGTCTTGTGACCAATTATATGGTCGATTTTGGAGAAGGTGCCATGAGGTGCTGAGAAAAAGGTATATTCTTTTGTTTTAGGATAGAATGTTGTATATATATCTGTTAAATCTAATTGGTCCAAAGCTTCAATTAGTTTCATTGTGTCCCTGTTTAGTTTCTGTTTTCCTGATTGGTCCATTGAGGAAAGTGCAGTGTTGAAGTCACCCACAATTATTGTGTTAGGTGCAATGTGTGCTTTGAGTTTTAATAAAGTTTCTTTTACGAAAGAGGGTGCCCTTGCATTTGGAGCATAGATGTTTAGGATTGAGAGTTCTTCTTGTTGTATTTTTACTTTGACCAGCAAGAAGTGTCCCTCAGAGTCTCTTTTGATGACTTTGGGTTGAAAGTCAATTTTATCTGATATTAAAATGGCTACTCCAGCTTGTTTCCTGAGACCATTTGCTTGTAAAATTGTCTTCCAGCCTTTTACTCTAAGGTAGTGTTTGTCTTTGACCCTGAGGTGTGTTTCCTGTAAGCAGCAAAATGTAGGGTCCTGTTTACGTATCCAGTCAGTTAGTCTGTGTCTTTTTATTGGGGCATTAAGTCCATTGATGTTAAGAGATATTAAGGAATAGCGATTGTCACTTCCTATCATTTTTTTTTTTTACTTCCTATCATTTTTGACGTTATTTTTTAAATTTGATTGCTTAACTTCTTTTGGGTTTGATGAAAGCTTACTATCTTGCTTTTTCCAGGGTGAAGTTTCCCTATCTTGCTTTTTCCAGGGTGAAGTTTCCCTCCTTGTATTGGTGTTTTCCTCCTATTATCCTTTGTAGGGCTGGGTTTCTGGATAGATATTGGGTAAACTTGGTTTTGTCATGAAATATCTTAGTTTCTCCATCTATGGTGATTGAGAGTTTTGCTGGATATAGTAGTTTTGTTTGGCATTTGTGTTCTCTTAGAGTCTGCATGAGATCTGCCCAGGACCTTCTAGCCTTCATAGTCTCAGGTGAAAAGTCTGCTGTGATTCTGATAGGTCTTCCTTTATATGTTACTTGGCCTTTTTCTCTTACTGCCTTTAATATTCTTTCTTTGTTTAGAACATTTGGTGTTTTGATTATTATGTGAAGGGAAGTATTTCTGTTCTGGTCCAGTCTGTTTGGAGTTCTGTAGGCTTCTTGTATATTCATGGGCATCTCTCTCTTTAGGTTAGGGAAGTTTTCTTCCATAATTTTATTGAAGAAATTTGCTGGCCCTTTAAGTTGTAAATCTTCACTCTCATTTATACCTATAATTCTTAGGTTTGGTCTTCTCATTGTGTCTTGGATTTCCTGGATATTTTGGGTTACAACCTTTTTGCATTTTGCATTTTCTTTAACTGTTGAGTCCTTGGTTTCTGTAGAATCTTCAGCATCTGAGATTCTTTCTTCTATCTCTTGTATTCTGTTGTTAATATTTGCATCTATGGTCCCTGATTTCTTCCCAAGGTTTTCTATCTCCAAAGTTGTCTCCCTTTGTGCTTTCTTAGTTGTTTCTACTTCTGTTTTTAGATCCTGGAAATTTTTGCTTAGTTCTGTCATTTGCTTGTTTGTGTTTTCCTCTAATTCTTTAAGCGATTTTTGTGTTTCCTCTTTCATGACTTCTGCCTGTTGATCAAGGTTCTCCTGTATTTCTTTAAGTGATTTTTGCATTTCCTCCTTATTGGCTTTTGTATTCTCCTGAATTTCTTTCAATGATTTTTGTGTTTCCCTTGTAAGGGCTTCTAATTTTTGATCCATTTTCTCCTGAATTTCTTTAAGTATGTCCTTCATGTGTTCCTGTACTAGCATCATGACCAGTGATTTTAAATCCAAATCTTGTTTTTCTGGTGTGTTGGGGTATCCAGGACTTGCTAGTGTTTGAGAATTGGGTTCAGATGCTGCCATAATGCCTTGGTTTCTGTTAGTAACGTTCCTACGTTTGCCTTTAGCTATCTGGTTCTCCCAGGAGTTAGATGGTCTTATTGTCACTGGCTGGAGCTTCAACCTACTGTGGATCTTTAAGGTTATTTCTGCAACACTGGATGACTGGGTTTCTTCTGGCACAGATTACTGATATGCTGGCTTCCTCTTTTGTGTCTTTGGAGCCCTTCTCAATCTCGCCTCAAGCAATGCTATACTTAGGTTGTCAAGGTCAACCAGGTGTTCTCTGTCTGCTCTATTATGGAGGGAAGAAGTTGTGGTGGGGGTCACTCCCTCTGTTGATTCTCACATAGGACACAGGTCCTGCGATAGACTGGCTTGAAGATAAACCGCCTATGTGCTCAGTTCCTGAGTGCAGGCAGACCCCTGGTGGTTTGCACCACCAGAAATCTAAAGCTCAGGGTGTTACATTACCTAGTGATCCTTTTGTGTCCCTGCAGACAGCGAGTTTGGCTGCAGGGCTTCTCTCCTTCCACAGCTTCCTGGGCAGGACAATCTAAGGCTCAGGGTGTTACAGTTGAAGCCCTAGTTTTTTAATTGACAGGTTATTCTTCCATCGAGCTTATAAGATTCCCTAAACAATAGAATTTTTAAATCACATTAAAGTAGATGAAAATTATTTAATATTGTAAAATATGGAACGTCACATCTATATGATTACCCATAATAAATTATAATGAATGTATATAAACACAACAGATAATACTATAAATTAAAGTTCCATTAGTGCTTAACCCCTGTTAGATAGTATTATTTGTTTAAATACCTCTATAGCAATCACCATATTATATCTAAAAACTCATTAAAGCAGATATTCTTGTCTATGGAACATAAGTTCAGATGTTTTTATCAATCTAATCACGCTTTCCTTATTTAAAATCATACAAAAAGTGACATTAAATATCATTTCAAAGAGTGAATGGATTGGATACCACACAGTTATCCAAGTTCTCATTTTACATGTTTACTTTATATAATGTTTTTATACATATTCACAAATCCAAAATTCTGACTTATAGTTTCTAATCAGCTATTCATTCTAAGCAAACAATTAGTTTTAAATGTAAATTTGTTTCATAAGAGTCCCTAACAGCACGAACACTCTCTTTCTAGAATTACATCATTGTTATTCAATGTGGAGATGCTTGGCTGATGAGAACTCTCCATCTTGTTTAATTTTAAGCAATGTGAGTTTATGGAAGAATATGGTTAAATTAAGTTACTCTGTTGTACTATTCCTTCAGTTAAATTTGTCTTTAAAACACTTAGAAATTATTACTTAGTTCAAATACCATTATTTCATCCACAACAATTATATAATTATATTATATTATTTAACACTAATTTAGCCTAAGGACCTGTGAAGTTATAAGTTCACATTATTAGTTAAATCTTCACAGTTTTTAAGAAAGCCTGGGAAGGGAAACATATTCTGGCACCATTTAGAAGAGCAGTCTCCCCTAGCAAACCTCAAATCTTAGCAATTTTAATTTTTTTAACAATTTGTTTTCTGTAGGATGGTATCAGTGTTTCCTCTGATTATCCAACAGATACTAAGTTATACCCTCATAAAAATATACAGAATGTAAGAGTATAATTTATCTTAATGATGTTTTTGTGTATTATCAATACATTTTGAAGGCTCATAATTTATAATGAAGTAATATGGTCAAAATAATGACATATGATAGGGATATTTTCAAATTATTAGTCATCAGCATTGCAGAATAGATTGAAGACAATGGCATAATTTTAGAAACATTATTTGAGTACAATCAAAAATAATATTTATTAGATCATACTTTAGAGTTCCATAATAAGTGCTACTTAGCTAGAATGCAAATATATTACCAAATCAAAAATCAAGTGTACCATGGTTCCAAAGATCTTTTATTTATTCCAGTTACATCTCTTTAATGCTTTTCAATCTAGAAAAACATTAGCATTATAATTAATTGTTGATACATATATAGATCATGAATTTCTTTTAACTACATGAGGAAATCCATTCTTACTTCAAGTCTCTAAGAAGTTAAACCTCACATATATATGCAAATCCAGAAAAAATATTTAACAAGCAATAGTTCAAATAAAAGACTATGGGCAAAATATTTATTTTTTCTCATTTCACAAGAGGGGACAAGTCAAAATCAAATATATCTATATTAAGTCTTATTTTCTTGTGAATAGCTTGTGACAGCACTGCTATAAAAGAAAATATGAAAATATAAATGCAAAAGTTAAAATATATTGGTATATCTTATTAAGGTTCTACTGCATAAGCTTCTGAAAATGCAACCAAACAGAGAGAATCTGTTTGTTGTACCTGAGCAAGGGTAGAAGTCTTTCATAGCAGTCCAGGGACTATTTAGAGTTAAAATATAGAAGTTTATTTAATATCTGTAATGTGACATGTGGCCATATCAAACTTATCCACCTCTGAAGGTAAAGGTATGGGAATTCACCCATCATACTTAAGTAGCTTCCTGCTCTTTTTCTTATGCATTTTAACCAAGAACACAGACAGATAACTACAGGTTTCTATGGTGAGTAGGAGAAAAAAATTTTCCTAAGAGAAGCTCATGCAAATTAGTTACATAATATCAAATGATCAATCTTGAAAACATATTCAAAATAATATATGTAAACTGATCAATTTGTAATAATCTACTTAGTGATACATAATATACATACATATACATGCATGATATCTTTTATGGGGGGGTTGATGGTAGTAGGTCATTTTGGAAAGAGTGAAGAGATGTGGCAGTCATTGCAACAAATAGAGGGAAAAATAATTTCCCAATTTTCACTAGGGTAATGGTTATCAATTTGTCCTGGACTCCTATTAAGCTAATAGTAAAGTGAGAGTGATTTTTGAGTGACCATTGAATATTGGAGAGGGAAAAATGTGAAATGAATATCAGGTTCTCTCCCTAAGTTTTATAGGGTTCTGTCTGCCATTTTAATCACACAAGTAAGTTTTTAACATCACTTAGAATTCTGGGTGCATGGACCGCAGGGATGTGGAGCCATTCCAACACTCCCTGGAGCTGATATAGGGCTGTGAAACAGAGTAGTTAAGGAAATAAAGATAAGGAGAAGTTTGGGCAATGCTGAGTCCTATCTAGCCACAACAATGTCTTTTACAGCCATATTGACAGAAATTAGAGCTGGGATTGCCTCAGAGGAGAATGTTCATAGGGAGGTGGACATTTTCTTTTATGAAATCATAGAGGAGTTGCAGGGTTCTTGGCAGTAGGGCAACGGAGACTAATCCAGTTACAATTATCTAAAAAGCATTGGAGTTAAGAAAACATTATGTTGTGGGGGAAAGAAATGGTTCATTTAATAGAGCTCATAGAAGGGAGAGAAATTTCTGTTCCAAGGAGTGTAATGGGTAGATAAGTATTTTGGGAGTGGTTGATTATTTTGAATCTTAAAAAGGATAGAGATTGATCATAGGATAGGATTGATCTTTAGTTTGGAAGGAAGAGGTGGAAGAATCTCCCCATACTTAGATTTCATCCATATAATGATATACATTTATCCTTTTTCTAAATAATATTTTAATATGGTGGCCATAGACCCTGGAAAAGGGTCAAGCTATTACCTACTACCTGAGGGAGAATTGCCCATTCATATCCTGAAGTTGGCCCAGAGTTATTATTTGGGGGTACTGAGAACTCAAAGTATTCAGAATCTCAAGGGTGGAGAGAGAAAAAATAACAGCCCTTAATATATATTGCCAATAGAGGGATATTGGCAGGGACGTTTGAGTTATAGGGCAGTCCATTTTGGTGGGTACCCTAGCCTCATATTAATTGGCCTTAAATATTGTACTAGTCTCCATCCACCCTGAGCTTGTTTATTACATAGAACACAGGGGTGCTACTTGGGACTGCAAGAAGAGGGAAAGTATTGTATTAGAATCTGCTCTTTGGGCTGGAGAGATGGCTCAGTGGGAAAGAGCACCGACTGCTCTTCCTAAGGTCATGAGTTCAAATCCCAGCACCCACATGGTGGCTCACAACCATCTGTAAAGAGATCTGACACCCTCTTCTGGTGTCTGAAGACAGCTACAGTGTACTTACATATAATAAATAAATAAATCTTTAAAAAAAAAAGAATCTGCTCTTTTACCAGTTGTGTGAGAGCTTTGAGCTTTTCTGTTGACAGCAGCCATTATTCAACACAGATCATTTGAAAGCCAACCAAGGCAGAGAGTATACATTTAACAATGTCCCTTAGAATTTGAGGTGACTTGGAGGGGAGCTTTTTCAGTTTTTTTAGAGTATCCTTTTCATGCACTAGTAGAGCCTCCCAGGTGACAGCAATATTAGGTTCCAGTCAACAAGCACTTGTGGGCATCCACAATAGTGTCTGGGTTTTGTAACTTTATGGGATGGATCTGTAGGTGGGAAAGTTTCTGTATGGTCTTTCCCTCAGACTCTGCTCCACAGTTTGTCTCTATATCTCCTTCTGTGGGTATTTTCTTCCCCCTTCTAAGAAGGAATAGAGAATCAATACTTTGTTTTTCCTTCTTCTTAAGCTTCATTTGATCTGTGAATTGTCTTTTCAGATCCTTAGGTCCTTTCCCTAGCTGTTCCACCCTATGCTCATTCTATTGGTTTGTGGTGAGCCATGGGTATTTTGATACACTTTCCAATAAGGATCAAAGTAGCCACACTTTGGTCTTCCTCATTCTTGAGCTTTATGTAGTCTGTGAGTTGTATCTTGGGTATTCCAAAATTTTGGGCTAATATCCACTTATTAGGGAGTGCATACCCTGTGTATTCTTTTGTGATTGGGTTAATGCACTCAGGATGATATTTTCTAACTCCATCCATTTGCCTAAGAATTTCATGAATTCATTGTTTTTAATAGCTGAGTAGTACTCCATTGTAAATGTTTCACATTTTCTGTATCCATTTTTCTTTTGAGGGACATCTGGGTTCTTTCCAGCTTGTGGTTATTATAAATAAGGCCGCTATGAATGTAGCAGAGTGTGTGTCCTTATTACATGTTAGAGCATATTCTGGATATTTGCCCAGGAGTGGTATAGCTGGGTCCTCAGGTAGTGCTATGTCCAATTTTCTGAGAAACCGCCAAAATGAATTCCCCCAGAGTGGCTTTACCAGCTTTCAATCCCACCAGCAATGGAAGAGTTTTCCTCATTCTTCACATGTCTCCAGCATTTGATGTCCCCTGAGATTTTGATCTTGGCCATTCTGACTGGTGGGGATGGAATCTCAGGGTTGTTTTCATTTGTGTTTTCCTAATGATTAAGGATGTTGAACATTTCTATAGGTGTTTCTCAGCCATCCAGGATTCCTCAGTTGAGAATTCTTTATTTAGCTCTCTACCCCATTTTTTAAATAGGGTTGTTTGGTTCTCTGGAATCTAACTTCTTGGCTTCTTGGTATGTATTGGATATTAACCCTCTATCTGATATAGGATTGGTAAAGATTTTTTCCCAATCTGTTGGTTGCTGTTTCGTCCTATTGACAGTCCTATTGCCTTACAGAAGCTTTGTAACTTTATTAGGTCCCATTTTTCAATTCTTAATCTTAGAGCATAAGCTATTGGTGTTCTATTTAGGAAATATTCCCTTGTGCCCATGTGCTCCAGGTTCTTCCTCACTTTCTCTTCTATTAGATTCAGTGTATCTGATTTTATGTGGAGGTCCTTTATTCTCTTGGACTTGAGCTTTTTACAGGGAGATAAGAATAGTAGCCTTATTTATAATAGCCAGAAGCTAGAAAGAACCCAGATGTCCCTCAATGGAGGAATGGATACAGAAAATGTGGTTTATTTACACAGTGGAATACTACTCCATTTAAAACAATTAAAAACAACAAATTCATGAAATTCTTAGGCAAATGGTTGGAACTGGAAAATATTGTCCTAAGTGAGGTAACTCATTCACAAAAGAACACACATGGAATGCAGTCACTGATAAGTGGATATTAGCCCAGAAGTTCTGAATACCCAAGACACAACTCACATATCAAATCATTCCCAAGAAGAAGGAAGGAGAGGGCTCTGTTTATGAAAAGGCTTGATGCAGCATTGTAGGGGATTACCAGGATAGAGAAGTTGGACGGGTTGATTGGGGAATGGGCAGAGGGAAGAGGGCTTATGGGAGTTATGGGGAGGGTGGAACCAGGAAAGGGAAAATCATTTGGAATGTAAACAAAGAATATAGAAAATAAAAAAAAAAGTAAAAAAAAAAGTAGATTAGGGGTTATAGCCCAGTAATTGTCAAAGCCAAACAAAACAAAACAACAACAAAAAAGAATTGATCAATTGGCATGCTTCTACATGTTGACTGCCAGTTGACCCAGCAGCATTTGCTGAAAATGCTGTCTTTTTTTCCACTGGATGGTTTTATTTCCTTTGTAAAAAATCAGTGACCATAGGTGTGTAGGTTCATTTCTGGGTCTTCAATTCTATTCCATTGGTCTACCTGCCTGTCTGTGTACCAATACCATTCAGTTTTTATCACTATTCCTCTATAGTAGAGCTTGAGGTCAGGGATGGTAATTCCACCAGAAATACTTTTATTGTTGAGAACAGTTTTAGCTATCCTGGGTTCTTTGTTATTCCAGATAAATTTGGAAATTGCCCTTTCTACCTCTATGAAGAATTGAGTTGGGATTTTGATGGGGATTGCATTGAATCTGTATATTGCTTTAGGCAAGATGGCCATTTTTACTATATTAATTCTGCCAAACCATGAGTGTGGGAGATCTTTCCATCTTCTGAGATCTTCTTCAATTTCTTTCTCCAGAGACTTGAAATTCTTGTCATACAGATCTTTCACTTGCTTGTTTAGAGTCCCACCAAGGTATTTTAAATTATTTGTGACTATTGTGAAGGGTGTCATTTCATTAATTTCTTTCTCAGTCTCTTTATCCTTCGAGTAGAAGAGGGCTACTGATTTGAGTTAATTTTATATCCAGCCACTTTGCCGAAGTTGTTTATCAGGTTTAGAAGTTCTCTGGTGGAGTTTTTAGGGTCACTTAAGTAGACTATCCTATCATCTGCAAAGAGTGATAGCTTGACTTCTCCATTTCCAATTTGTATCCCTTTGAGCTCCTTGTGTTGTCTAATTGCTCTAGCGAGAACTTGAAGTACTATATTGAATAAATATGGAGAGAGAAGGCAGCCTTGTCTAGTCCCTGATTTCAGTGGGATTGCTTCAAGTTTCTCTCCATTTAGGTTGATGTTGGCTACTGGTTTGCTGTATATTGCTTTTCCAATGTTTAGGTATGGGCCTTGAATTCCTGATCTCTCCAAGACTTTTATCATGAGAGGTGTTGGATTTTGTTAAATACTTTATCAGCATCTAATGGTCATGCGGGTTTTCTCTTTAAGTTTGTTTATATAGTGGATTACATTGATGGATTTCCATATATTGACCCATCCCTGCATCCCTGAGATGAAGCCTAATTGATCATGGTAAATGATTGTTTTAATGTGTTCTTAGATTCGGTTGGTAAGAATTTTATTGAGTATTTTTGCATAGATATTCATAAGGCAAGTTCATCTAAAGTTCTCATTTTTTTTGGTTGGGTCTCTGTGTTGTTTAGGTATCAGAGTAATTATAGCTTCATAAAATGAATTGGGTACTGTTCCTTCTGTTTCTATTTTGTGGAATAGTTTGAAATGTATTGATGTTAAGTCTTCTTTGAAGGTCTGATAGAATTCTGCATTGAATCCATCTGGTCCTGTGCTTATTTTTGGTTGGGTGACTATTACTGACTGCTTCCATTTGTTTAGGGGTTATGGGATTGTTTAGGTCATTTATGTGATCGTGATTTAACTTTGGTACCTGGTATCTGTGTGGAAAATTGTCCAATTCATCTGGATTTTCCACTTTTGTTGAGTATAGGCTTTTGTAGTAGGATCTGATGATTTTTTTTTTTTTTGATTTCCTGAGTTTCTGTTGTTATGCTTCCCCTTTCATTTCTGATTTTGCTGACTTGGACACTGTCTCCTTGCCCTATGGCTCATTAAGCTAAGGCTTTATTTATCTTGTTGGTTTTGTTCAATGAACCAGCTCCTGGTTTGGTTCACTATTTGTATAGTTCTTTTTGTTTCTACTTGATTGACTTCAGCCTTGAGTTTGAATATTTCCTGCTGTCTACTCCTCTTGGGTGCATTTGCTTCCTTTTGTTCTAGAGCCTTCAGCTGTGCTGTGAAGCTGTTAGTGTATGCTCTTTCCAGGCTCTTTTTGGAGGTACCCAGAGCTATGAGTTTTCCATTTAGCACTGCTTTTATTGTGTCCCATAAGTTTGGAGATTTTTACCCCAAAGCTCAGAATTCCCAAGATAAAATTCACAGACCACATGAAACTCAAGAAGAAGACCAAAGTGTGGGTGTTTCTGTCCTTCTTAGAAAGAGGAAGAAAACACTCATGGAAGCAAATATGGAGAAAGAGTGTGGAGCAGAGACTGGAGGAAAGGCCATCCAGAGACTACCCCACCTGGAGATTCACCCCATGTACAGTCACCAAACCCAGACACTATTGTGAATGCCAAGAAGTGCATGCTAACAGGAGCCTGATATAGCAGACTCCTGAGAGACTCTGCCAGAGCCTGACAGATACAGAGGCAGATGCTCACAGCCAGCCATTGGACTGAGCATGGGGACCTCGATGGAGGAGGTAGAGATAGGAATAAAACTGCTGAAGGTGTTTACAACCCCATAGGAAGAACAATATCACCTACCTCACCCCTCCCCAGAGCTCCAAGAAATTAAACCACCTACCAAGGCATACATATGGAGGGACCCACGGCTCCAGCCACATATATAGCAGTGTATAACCTTGTTGGGCATCAATGGGAGGAGAGGACCTTAGTCCTTTGAAGTCTCGATGTCCCAGTGTCCTCGAGGGCAGGGTTGGGGAGTGGGTATGTGGCTGGGGGAACATCCTCATAGAAGCAGGGACAGGGAGGGTGGGATAGGGTATTTCTGGGGGCAAACCAGGAAAGGGGATAACATTTCAAATGTAAGTAAAGAAAACATCCAATAAAAAATAAAATATAAATAAAAAAGAAGTTGACAACTGAACATTAGAAATAACTGTGTTGACTTCCTACTTGTACAGTGTTCCAAGCTTTCTTATGCTGTGTCATCAAAGCTTCCATATAAGGATGGATGGTAAGGCCTCAAACTGTGATCCAAAGAAACCCTCTTTTCCTGTAGTTGACTTAGAGTAGAATTTTTCAAAGCAGTGACAGAAGTAATAAAATACCTTGCATGCATGTGAAATAATCAAAATCCTGAGAATCAGATGTAATAGATGTAATGACAATGCCAGCTGATACATTCAAAGCTACATTTTCTGTTTGAGTGGGTGTATTAAATGTCAAATATGAGATATCAGACACTATATATACTAGCGTTTTTTTTCCAGACTTACACTAGTAAAGAACAATCTGATTAATATGAAAAATTCATTCTGACAGGGTAGTCATTTTCATATATAATGGAGGTTATGGTTTGGCACTATTTATTTTTTTAATAACAAGAGATGTTTTTAATAAATGCCATAATTAATGATCAATTTAGTATTGAACTAATGACAATCATAATAAGAGTTTAACAGACAGATTGTGTTCATCAGGTGTTAGGTTTGAATAAATACTCTATTGGTTACTGAACTAGCAGTACTGACACTTCATAATCAAAACTTTTAGTACATTAAGTCCAGAATATTATAGAATTATTGTGATAAAAGTAACAACATATTTGCTGTTCAGTGGATTTCTGGACAGAAGTGCATTTAGTTTATTGCAAGGGAATTTCAATGTGGGTTATGATGACTTTTTGTTTTTAAAACTATGCAATAAAAAGACTGAAAATTCTGAAACATTATGTTTAAAAGCAGTTTTCAAATTATTTTAGAACCTTCAAAACATGTACATTGGGCTATCAGGTGGACACCTCAGTCACATGGAATCCATTAAGCCTCTAATCAGTCTTCATTCTTCATTTGTCTGAAAGATTCTACTCTTCCCATTCTCTGAATCTGAGAACCACAAGAACCACAATAAGTGAATTTTCATTAAAAGTTTTAAGTTGAATAGAAAGAAATGCTTCAACCATCTTATGTTTGAAATTGTGTCCTCTTTTGTAATATGTTTGGCTGGATATCTGATAATAAAGACATTAATTATACTTCATTAATTCTAAATGATTCAGAAGTGGTTACAAAGTGCAAATGGAATGGAAGTTAATACACTTCTTTTATTCTCAAGATTTTCTGATTTGCTAGAACCAACAAGTAGTCTCATTAACACTTAGCTGTTTATATGGTTTCCTGAGAGCAACTGGTAAAGATGGATGCAAATGTCAAATTGACAGCTGTAAGTGAGTCCTTTCATTTCTTAAATTCACTTAAAAGCATGGCATTTGCTTTCCCCTAACTTTTCACTACTCACAAATCAAAAGGTTCCTTTTTTCTATAAACTAACAGAACATTTCAACTCATGTGTATCTCCTGAATGATGTTTTCTATGTAATTTTACTTCTGGCACTAAACATTTGCAAGAAGTAAGGAAATGTTTCTTTTGGAGCTTACATGACTTGAAAAGCTGGTTCAAGTCCTTGGCCTTTATCTGTGACTTTGATCCAGGCATGTTAAGGCTGCCAGGCAACCCAAGGTCAAGGTTTCATCATCATATAGAGAATGCACCTTTATCTCAGCAAAATGATGCTCATCAAGCAGCTAATCTTTAGAAATATCTTTACCTCTGACCTTATTCTGTCATACTATCTCCTCCTCCTCTTCTCTCCACCATTAGAACCATTGTCAATGTGATACAGGTCCTAATATTGCTTTTGCCATTTCCTTCCAATACTGGGGGATTATTCTATTTTTAATAACCCAAGATGTCAGGATTTGTTTTCCACACTATGAATCCATCCAAAATTAGTGAAACTTTCCTAAAATTGGCTTAGTTCTACAACATCCACAGGTTGCCATTCAAATTCCAGATAATCCTGTGGATGATAATTGTCCAGTGGTCTTTGTTATATAATACTGGATAAACTGAAGTTTGTTTTCACACAAGGTTTGGTTGGCTTTCTCTAATTTTATCTTCTGTCTCTACCTGAGTATTTTCCCTAATTGATGTTTAGACTTCCTCCCTTGAGGGATGTACCCACTCTTCATATTTCTCCATTTATCATTCCTCCTCTTCCATAATTTCATGTATTCTCCTGCTTCCATAATTTTAATTTCTCATTATGTTGTCATTCTGATATTGCAGCATCTACTTTATTTTGACTTTCTAGCTTTAGTAAATATTCCTCTACATTCTGCTTTCAAATTATATTGATCTCACTTTACTATTCCATCCCATCTATGAATTTCTGCATTTTGTTCTACATCTTTTCTATCGCCTGTCTCCAAATTTCATTTTCTTTCTTCTATCACTTATTTCGACCTATAAAATTCTGTGTCTTTAGTTCCAGTGTTCCTTTAAATTCCTTTTCTCAGGCTCGTAATTTTTCAATGACAGCCCTGTATTTTAAGCAGACATGATAAACTAAAACAGTAAATATTGTAATAATGATAACTGGAAACATGTCAATTTCCTTTAAATCTAGCCCTGTCAAACATTTCAAAATATCATCCTATAAAACACAAAATATATTTTTTGTGTTACTCATATTTCAGTATCTTGAAATCTCTCTCTCTCTCTCTCACACACACACATACACATATGTATATATGTATAGTATGTATATATATACACATATATATGTATGTATGCATGCATATAGTCAGTTTATATTTTTACCTGATCTGGACTTCTTATACCTCTGTCTCCCCCTGCTGTTTGGCTCTGTACACTGTCACTTGGCTTCTGAGCCCTTATGGCTTTGTTTGCCTCATAGGTGCTGATCTCAGGTGGTGGCTGACCAGCTTTCTGTTTAGACATGGGGTATGTGTGGACCTGAAGGCCCTCTCAGGCATAGATGCCCAGATCAGACCATAGTGCCTGAGAGAGTCACCTGGCAAGCCTAGAAGCTATAGGGTTCATTTCTGTCCCTTCTGTCCTCTACCTTGAAGCCATTTATGCACTCCACTTCATCACTGGAGGCTTGCTGCCATCTGGGACAAAGATATCCCTGAAGCCATAAGGAACCTTCATCTTTGCCTGCATCTCTGGAAGCCAGTTGCCAGCAAAGACAAGCACCTCTATGTGCAATCACAGAAGTGTGTTGCTTTCAGAGACCACCATGCCAGCCAACATCAGGAGTAACCACATGGCTAAAAGCCAGCAGAAGCACAATAAACAAAAGCTAGGGCAATGTGATACCACCAGAACACAGATATCCTACTACAGCAATCCCAGAATGCACTAACACACCTAAACCACAAGAAAATGACCTTAAGTCTAATCATATTAAATGATAGGTTATTAAAATAGAAATGAGTAAGTCCCTTAAACAAATACAGAAAATACAATAAAAAGGTAGAATATATTAAAGAACTGAATAAATATAAAGTGATAGAAGAAAATACAATCACACTGGTGAAGGAAATAAAATTATTCAAGACCTGAAAATGGAAATAAATGCATAAAGAAAATACAATGAGAGTCCATCCTGGAGATGGAAAAGCTAGAAAGGAGAACAGAATATACAGGTGAAAGTATCAAACAAAATACAAGAGATGGAAGAGAGAATCTCAGTCATAAAAGACAAGCTACAAAAAATCTGTATTGCTCATGGAAAATTCCAATTAAAAAATTTCTTTCATAAAACCTCTTTTGGCTTTGGGATACCAAGAAAAGTCCAAATCCAAGAATAATTCCAATAGAAGGACAAAATTCTCCCCCGAAATGCCCAGGAAATAATTTCAACAAAATCATAGACGAAATATCCTAACCTCAAAAAAGAGATGGCTATATAAACATAAAAGTTTACAGAACACCAAACATACTGGACCAGAAAAACTACCGCATATTAATCAAAATGCTAAATGTGCAGAACAAAGGAAGGATATTAAAAACTGCAATGAACACGTCCAAGTAACATATACAGCTAAACCTATGAGAAGTATACCCAAGTTCTCACAGAAAGTTTCAAAGCCTGAAGGGCCTTAACCAATGTTTTCCAGACATGAAGAGACCAGAGATAACAGCCCAAACTATTGTAACTTTTTATCACCAGTGATATGTAAAACAAGATGTGCCATGACAAAACAAAATTTAAACAACATATTTCCACAAACCCAGCCTTTAAAAGAGGACTAGAAGGAAAACACCAATGCAAGGAGTGTATCTACATCCACGAAAACAAAAGAAGTGAATAACTTCATATGAATAAACCAAAAAGATAAATTTACCACACATACAAAAAAAAATCAACATTAAAATGACAGGAGTTCACAATAGTTGGAAGTTACTATTTCTCAATGTCATTAGATTCAATTGCCCAATGAAAAGGCTCAAGCTATAACAGAATATTTATAAACAGAATCCATTATTCTATTCTATACAACAAATATCAGCAACAGCATAGACCCTATCTCAGAGTGAAGGTTGGGAAAAATTTTCAAAGCACATGGGCTGAAGAATCTAGGTGGGTTTGCGATTCTAATATGTAAAGTAGAATTTCAACCAAAAGTAATACAAAATGTAGCAGGACAAAGCATGAAATGAAGTTCAATGAAAACTTCACCCAGATGATACTTCAGTTCTGAACACTTAGGCCCCAAATCCAAAGGCATTGCCATTTGTAAAATATACATTACTAAAGATATAATCACCCATCTTCACACATGAATCCTCCATTTGACTAATGATGATTAATAGCTCATTTGACTAATGACTAATGTCAAAGGAACAAACACAAACTAAACAGAGAAATAATGCAAGTAACCAACTTTGAGTCAAATTAACATACCAGATGTTTCTAAGATATTTCACAGAAATACAAAATAATGTATTTTTTTTCAGCAGCACAAGAATCCTCCTTCAAAATTTGCCCTATATGTGGGTACAAGCAATGCTCAACAAATGCAAGAAGTTTGAAATAACCCCTTGCATCTTAGCAGATCAGCATGAATTACAACCAAACTTCAGCCACAACTGAAACAACAGAAAACCTATGAACGCATGCAAACTGACTTAGTTTCCACAGGGTGAAAGAAGAAATAATGAAAAACATTATTGTCTTTCTCAGACTCAGTGAAAATGAATGCTCAATGTACCCAGACTTCGGGACATAGTAAAAACAGTGCTAAGAGGAATATTCATAGCACTCAGTTTCTTCATTAAGAAAGGTGAAGATCCCATACTAACAATTTACAAGTATACCTGAAAGCTCTATATAAAACGAAGCAACCCAAGAAGAGTGAAGAGCAGAAAATAATCAAACTCAGGTTTGAAGTCAGTTACAAACAAATTAAACAATAATGATTGAAAAGAGGAACATGTTTGTTTAGAAAACCAACAACACAAACACTTAGTCAAACTAAGTAAAAGTCAAGAGACTGAACAAATACTAGGAAAATCAGAAGAAAAGTGAGATATAAATACAAACGGAGAAAATTAAAAAAAAATCCTTCCCACCTAAAAAGCCTGTAGTACACAAAATGAAGAGAATGTAAACAAATGGAGGTTGCTCTGTCCCCTTACCAAAGCTAACTCTAGATCAGGGAATCTATTTCAGTTGTCCCAATCCCCTAAGGAAATAGAAGTTATTAAAAGTCTCCCAATGAAAGGTCTTGGGCCAGGTGCTTTTAACACAGAATTCAATCAGACTTCCTGAGAAGACCTTATACTCTTATATACCTTATACCTTGTACTCTTATACCTTATACTCTTCAAACTATCCTACAAAATAGAAAAAAAGGAGCACTGGGAAATTCATTCTTTACCTCACAAAGACACAACAAAGAATGAGAATTTCAGAACATTTTTTAATGGACATTGATACAAATAAACTCAATAAAATGTTTGCAAACTGAATCCAAGAACACATGTAAAACATCATCCTCCATGATCCAGAAGGAGTCAACCCAGAAATGGAGGAATGTTTCAACATACTAAAATTTATCAATGTAATCCACCAAATAGATGATCTGAAAAGAAAAAAAAAAAGCAAATTGTCATCTCATTAGATGCTGAAACATCCTTTGGAAAATTCCCAAACTCATTAATGTCAAATGTCTTAGTGAGATCAAGAATACAGTGTGCATTCGTAAACACAATAATGACAGTCTGAAAAGAAAAAAAAAATCAAACCATCATCTCATTAGATGTTGAAACATCCTTTCGAAAATTGCAAAACTCATTAATGCCAAATGTCTTAGAGAGATCAAGGATACAGTGCACATACGTAAACACAATAATGATAGCAAAGAGAAACCCAATAGTCAACATAGAGTTAAATAAAGATAAATGTAATTCAATTCTACTAAAATCAGAGACAAAGCAAGACTGTTACCTCCCTCTGTATGTCGTCAATATAATATTTGAATTCTTGCAACAGCAATAAGGCAACAAAAGTAGACCATGGGAATATGAACTTAAAAAGAAGAAATCAAAGCCACACTATTTACATATGATATGATTGTATACAAAAGTTATCCAATAATTCTACCAGAGTTCTCCTAAAACTGATAAACAATTTTAGAATTTGGGATGGATGTCGAATCAACAAAACAGTAGCCCTCCGTTACACAAAAGAGAAAGAGAAAAGAGACAGCAGGGAAGCAGCACTCGTCACAGTAGCCACACATAATATATAATCCCTTGGTTTAACTCTAATCAACCAAGTAAAAAACCTGTATGATCAGTTTTGTTGGAACCTTAATCACAACTTGTATTATTTCAGATATCTATTATTTTCAGGACATGTAATAACATTTAAATTTTTCATAGTTTGATAAAAATGACTCTTTGACAAAATATTTTTTATTCCAAAGCTCAGGTCAATGGAGAAGCTCATCTGAATTGCCAAGAAATTTGAGAGTTTGTGGTGCATGCCAACAGACTGTTTCCTTTGATATCATTTATATAAATGAAAATACTGTCCTTAACTGAGTAAAGATGGAAAAAAGGAACCAAATTTTAGAAGAAAAATATGAAGGAGAAGGACATAAATGAAAGTGAGAAGGAAAAAATGTTTCTGATGATATTACAAGTCCACGAATGACAGGCAAGAGCTCAGGTGATTCTATCTTTATGGGTTCAAACTGGAAGATAGCTGAAGGGAAGAACAGAGGTAACAATGATAATTGTGGACACATGAGTCAGATAATGTTGTATTGGTACTTAATAGAGATATCCCAGCAAAACTTACAGAATACCTATGATACAAACCACAGACCATGTTCAAGAAGTTTAACAAGAAGGCTCAAGTGAGGTTGCTTCAATCCCACTTAGAAGGAGCAAAATAATTACTGGAGGCAGAAGGAGGGAGGGACCTGAGTGGGAGAGGGGAGAATATGCGAAATGGGAGCAGAATCAGGCATGGAGAAAGATAAGAAAGAAGCCCAGAGGTCCAATAGAATGAATGGAAAAACATTGCTGCTGGGGATGGGTGGGATGTGGGAGGCTTCAATGAATCTATGGGAGTGACATTAGTATTCAAAATGTCCTATAGTCAGGAAATAGAAGCTGAAGAGACCACCTCCCGTAGATAGACAGGAACCCCAGTGGAGGTCACCAACACATATTTAAAATTTTTGACCAAGAAGGTCCTGTCTAAAAGAAATGAAAGGAATCAAAATGAAGCAGAGATTGAAGGAAAGTCTATTTAGTTATCCGCCCAACTTGGGATATGTCATATGGGCAGGCAGTAAACCCTGAAGCAATTACTGACACTATTGTGTGCTTGCATACGGGAGCCTAGCATGCAAGTCCTCTGAGAGGCTCTACCAGCAGCTGTCTGAGACATATACAGATACTTAAAACACAGAGGACGGAGGTCAGCAACCTCTGTGCAAGTGCTAGGGAAGGGTTGTGGGACCTGACTGAATAGGTAACCCTATTGGAATAACAACAATGCCAACTACCCTAGACTCCTGGAAGATCCCAGAGACCGAGCCCCCAATCAAAGAGCATATGTATGCTGGTCTGAGGACTCTCGCTAATATGTAGTAGAGGACTGTCTTTTCTGGCATAAGTAGGTGAGGATGTGTCTAATTCTGCATAGACTTGATGCTCCAGGAAAGGGGATGCTAGGGGGGAACAATCTCTCAGAGGTTAAAGTAAGGAAGCATAGGGTGACAAATTCTATGAGAGGGACAGGGAGGAGGATAACATTTAAGATATAAATAAACAAAATAATTAATTATAAACGAAATCTAATCCATCAAAGTGCCTTGTTCTGGAAAAATATCTAAATGTGCTAATGATTCTTCTTGGCTTCTGTAGCTCTACTTCTAGGAAACTGTTCTGGTTAACTGAAGTATGTCAAGCCTGAGCATAGTATTCAGGCTTAAAATCTCAACTTGAGAAATGCTCAGTACTACAGTGTGATCTAGAACACAGTTGAGCCATTGGACTGCTAATAAAGACTTTCCATTAGGTTAAAAAATGAGACGTATTGAAAGAATGAAATGAATTAGATAGAATGTGCCAAGATAGCAGTATTTGCGAATAGAAGCCATAAAACAGGATACAACTTAGTATACTTGGAATTATGTGTGACTGTGTCAAGAAACAAGTGGATGCTTGGATATGGTCCATAGTCTACATTTTCAATCATGTCTTATTTTTGTTTGTTTGTTTGTTTGGTTGGTTGGTTTTTGTTTTTTTCGAGACAGGGTTTCTCTGTATAGCCCTGGCTGCCCTGGAACTCACTTTGTAGACCAGACTGGCCTCAAACTCAGAAATCTACCTGCCTCTGCCTCCCAAGTGCTGGGATTAAAGGCATGTGCCACTACTGCCTGGCTGTCCTGTTGTTTTAGTTCAGATATTCAACACCAAGTTTCCTGCAGGATGTACCAAGCTTTGAAAAACACAACTTTCCTGAGAACCTGCCTGTCATTCTTTGATATATGTATATGTTTTTGTACATGTGTGTCTATAGGGAATAGGATGATAATAGCAGAATGTCTTGTTCATGGTATACCTTATACACTCACACTATTCTCTCAATTGAGCACTGTCTTTGCTACCTCATTCTAGTTTTCTCTGCGTCTGTTCCCCATATGCTGGCATATGAGATACACACCACACAACAATGAATCTTTTAATTCTTGAAGAAACATTTTTTTGATTTTATTTAATGTTTTTTACTGTCCAGATTGCATCACCCTCCAGGTCTACCCTCTGACTGTTCCCCATCACATACCTCCTCAGCATAGTTCCACAAGGATGTCCCCAACCCCTTCCCCACCAGACCTACCTATACCCATGGTCCTCCACTCCCTGAAAGTTATGTGCATCTTCTCTGAGTCTAGACCTGGCAGTCCTCTGCTGTACATGTGTTGAGGGACTCATAGCAGTTGGTGTATGCTGCCTGGTTGGTGGCACAGTACCTGAGATATCTCAGGGGTTCAGGTTACATGAGAATACTAGTCCTTCTACAGGGTCATCCTCCTCCTCAGCTTTTTCCAGCTTTTCCCTAATTCAATTACAGGGCTCTCAGCAGCTTATGTCCATTGGTTGGGTACAAAAATCTGCATCTGACTCTTTCAGATGCTTGTTGGATCTTTGAAGGGCAGTAAAAATATTCCCTCACCATAGCATCAGTAATAGTGTCAGACCATGGGGTCTCCCCTCTGAGCTGGATGCCAATGTGGGCCTGTCCCTGGACCTCCTTTTTCTCAGGCTATTCTCCATTTTTGTTCCTGAAGTTCTTTTTAGAGATGAACAATTATGGGTCAGAGTTTTTGACTGTGGGATGGTAACTCCAGTCCTTACTTGATGCCCTGTCTTTCTGCAGGAGCTGGGCTCTACAGTTTCCCTCTCCCAATTGTAGGGCATTTCTCTAAGGTTCTCCCTTTCACTTCTGAGGGTCTCCCACCTTCCAGGTCTCTGGTACATTCTGGAGGGTCCCTCCACTTCCTACCTCCCAAGGTTGCCTGTTTCCATTTTTTCTGCTGCTCCACAGGACTTCAGTCTTGTTCTCCACACCTGAAACTTGATCTTGTTTCCCTCTTCCCCTCCTTGTCCCCTTTCCCAACCAGGTCACATCCTCCCTTCCATTTGATTGCTTTCTTCTCCTCCCAAGTGGGATCAAGGCATCCTCTTTTGGTCCCTTCAGTTTACCATTTTTAGTTCTGTGGATTGTAGCCTGGGTATTCTGTCATATATTGACGAATATCCACTTATTAGTGAGTTCATAACATGTATGTCCTTTTGAGTCTTAGTAACCTAAATCAGAATGATATTTTCTAGTTCTATCCATTGTCTAGAAAATTCAGGATGTACTCATTTTTAATAGCTATGTAGTATCTGACTGTGTAAAGGAACCACATTTTCTGTATCCACTCTTCTGTTGTAAGATATCTGTATTGTTTCCAGCTCTTGGCTATCACAAACAAGGTCACTATGAATATAGTGAAAGATGTGCCCCTGTGGCATGCTGGGGCATTTTTGGGAATATGCCCAAGAGTGGTATACCTGGATGTCTAAGTAGATCAATTTCCAATTTTCTGAGGACTGTTTATTTCTTGTGATAACCTTGTGCATATATGAATAATGCTTTCACAAAAAAACACCTGGACTGGACAAAGAATCTGCTGTCTGCACTTTTTAATGTGGCCTTCATGTGTTTTAGATCTGGCTATAAATGTTAGGTGTCGTGCAAGGTATTGACACTTGCCTCCTCATTCTACAGAACTAGAACCTAATTTGGTTCAACATCTTGGAAGCCACACTCAGGAAACAAGCAGCTTAGTTGGAAAGACCAAGAACAGAAAGCCTATGTGATGGGAGCTGGTGTAGATGCATGGATACACAGCAGCCACATGTGCAGAGAATGGGTGGGTCTCAATCCACCCTTATGGAAAAACTACTCACTGTGGAGGCACAGCCCTCAAGGATTAGGGCTTGTGTCCCGAGCCTTCTATAGGACAATGACCTGGCCTCACATGATGGCTGTTCACGCCACACTGAGGCCTCAAACACCTGTCACAATGCCAAGTACAGAATCTATTCCTGTCTTCAAACTACAAAGAGGCCTGGAAGAAATGATATTTAAGTTCATTTTACACATCTTAACCTAAAGAAACACCTCATCTAATAACAATACAGTCTGAAACACCTAAGACTGGAAGACATGGTCTTCATTTCTTACCATCTATGGAATAACCAGCATGCATGGGACAGTCCAATTAGTCTGTACTGCATTTTCTCAGCCATAAGTTGAGAGGTCTGGTCTGTAGAATATGAGTTTTCATTGAGACTTAGGGAACTCCAATCTCCTGCAGCTATCTCAGTTAGTAAAACAGACAACCCACAGTAATCTGGCTGACTGACCTATATCAAAGTTTGGACATGGTTTTAGGACAAAGAAATGGGAATGTAACAAAGGCAGACAAGGCTGCCATCTCCAGTCCTGTTCCCCACCCCTGCAACTGCTGCCACCCCAGTATGTCTACTAGGATGTATTTATATATCAGTCTTATTAAAATGGATGAACTTTGGCAAGTCACTCAACTTGTGACAACCTTGACATTACACATCTGTGCACTCCAATTAATCTGCCCTTTCCTTCGAATGCACAGAAAACGCAAAGCTTTACTACTGTGAAGTTCCTGTCACCCAGGGAACACAGGTGGCATGCCCCTTTATTTAACCATTGTGTACCCATCAACCTCAACCCACCCACTGGTTCTGAAGCTCACTTCTCTTTGCCACAAGCAGCCAGTGCTCAAAAGACTCAGAAAAAATGGTGACAGCTCAAAGACAAGCCAGTTCTTCATCAACAAAGCCTGGCCTACAAGCAGGGTGTCAGACACCATGGGCTACACAGTACATTGAGAGGAATCTTCATAGGCTCCACTCTCCTTAAAGACATTTGGAAGCCCTCTCTGATGTGACCAAATTCTGAGAAGTATCTGAACTTTTACTTTTGCTTGGGGTGAGGGGTTTAAAATGGAGATCCTGCCAAAGCTTGAGAATGAGATGCAAGTATGAGATGTGAGAATGTCTTGAAGTTCAGAGGAGGTGAAAGTCAGAGTTTTCAGCAAGCAGCAGTTCCAATATTGTTCACATTTGAACATTGAGCACATTTCTTTTTCTTTTTTTTTATTCGACATAATTTTTTATTTACATTTCAAATGATTTCCCCTTTTCTAGCCCCCCACTCCCCGAAAGTCCCATAAGCCCCTTTCTCTTCCCCTGTCCTCCCACCCACCCCTTCCCACTTCCCGTTCTGGTATGATGTTCTCTAGCTCCATCCATTTGCTTAAGAATTTCATGAATTCATTGTTTCTAATGGCTGAATAGTACTCCATTGTGTAGATATACCACATTTTTGCATCCACTCTTCTGTTGAGGGATACCTGGGTTCTCTCTGCTTCTGGATCCAGATCAGTCTGGGCAGCAAAACCACACCTCCAGGTCCTGCAAGAGGCAAGAGGGGCTTTTGGGCGGCCAGCAAGGAGAAGTCGGTGTGCTTCAGTGAACCCAGCGGGCCCCAGAGGGAGCCTTTGGGTGCCTGCTTTGGGATCTGAACGACGGTGGCCACAGTTCTTGGTCTCCAGGAAGTGCGGGAGACCTGGTGTGCACCCAGAGGCAGTCTGGGAGCTCGCAGCATAGCTTGCTCCTGCAGCCCAGAGCTTGGGTCCCAGTCCTGAGGCCTCTGGCTGGAGCCCTCAGCTCAACTCTCTCCGCTTCTGGATCCAGATCAGCCTGGGTGGCAACACCCAGGTCTTCTCCAGGTCCTGCAAGAGGCAGGAGGGGCTTCTGGGCGGCCAGCTGGGAGAAGTCGGTGTGCTCCGGTGAATCCAGCAGGCACCAGCGGGAGTCTTCGGGTGCCTGCTTCGGGATCTGAACAGCCTGAGCAACAGCATCCTGTCTCCAGGCAGTGCAGGAGGTAAGCTGTGCACCAGAGGCCAACTGGGAAGGGGCAGCTTGCACTGGTGAGTCCAGCACTGACAAGACCAACTAACACCAGTGAGAACTAGATGGCAAAAGGCAAACACAGGAACGTCACTAACAGAAATCAAGGCAATATGGCAACATCTGAACCCAATTCTCCTCTACCAGCATGTCCTGGATACCCCATCACACCAGTAAAACAAGATTTGGATTTAAAATCACTGGTCATGATGCTGGTACAGGAACACATGAAGGACATACTTAAAGAAATTCAGGAGAAAATGGATCAAAAGTTAGAAGCCCTTGCAAGGGAAACACAAAAATCATTGAAAGAAATCCAGGAGAATACAAAAGCCAATAATGAGGAAACGCAAAAAACACTTAAAGAAATACAGGAGAACTTTGGTCAACAGGCTGAGGTCATGAAAGAGGAAACACAAAAATCTCTTAAAGAATTACAGGAAAGCACAAACAAGCAAGTGAAGGAGATAAGCAAAACCATCCAGGATCTAAAATCAGAAGTAGAAACAACTAAGAAAACTCAAAGGGAGACAACTTTGGAGATAGAAAGCCTTGGGAAGAAATCAGGGGACATAGATGCAAATATCAACAACAGAATACAAGAGATAGAAGAAAGAATCTCAGATGCTGAAGATACCATAGAAACCATGGACTCAACAGTTAAAGAAAATGCAAAATGCAAAAAGCTTGTAACCCAAAATATCCAGGAAATCCAGGACACAATGAGAAGACCAAACCTAAGGATTATAGGCATAGATGAGAGTGAAGATTTACAACTTAAAGGGCCAGCAAATAACTTCAATAAAATTATGGAAGAAAACTTCCCTAACCTAAAGAGAGAGATGCCCATGAATATACAAGAAGCCTACAGAACTCCAAACAGACTGGACCAGAACAGAAATACTTCCCTTCACATAATAATCAAAACACCAAATGTTCTAAACAAAGAAAGAATATTAAAGGCAGTAAGAGAAAAAGGCCAAGTAACATATAAAGGAAGACCTATCAGAATCACAGCAGACTTTTCACCTGAGACTATGAAGGCTAGAAGGTCCTGGGCAGATCTCATGCAGACTCTAAGAGAACACAAATGCCAACCAAAACTACTATATCCAGCAAAACTCTCAATCACCATAGATGGAGAAACTAAGATATTTCACGACAAAACCAAGTTTACCCAATATCTATCCACAAACCCAGCCCTACAAAGGATAATAGGAGGAAAACACCAATACAAGGAGGGAAACTTCACCCTGGAAAAAGCAAGATAGTAACCTTTCATCAAACCCAAAAGAAGTTAAGCAATCAAATTTAAGAAATAACGTCAAAAATGATAGGCAGTAACAATCACTATTCCTTAATATCTCTTAACATCAATGGACTTAATGCCCCAATAAAAAGACACAGACTAACTGACTGGATACATAATCAGGACCCTACATTTTGCTGCTTACAGGAAACACACCTCAGGGTCAAAGACAAACACTACCTTAGAGTAAAAGGCTGGAAGACAATTTTACAAGCAAATGGTCTCAGGAAACAAGCTGGAGTAGCCATTTTAATATCAGATAAAATTGACTTTCAACCCAATGTCATCAAAAGATACTCTGAGGGACACTTCTTGCTGGTCAAAGGAAAAATACAACAAGAAGAACTCTCATTGAGCACATTTATGCTCACCCGTGCTCACTTTATTTTACCCCCTGAAGCAGACATGCATACACTGGGAGCCTTTCAAGACAGTTAGGGAGGGGTTTCTGCCTTGGGCAACAAGCAAACAACCTATACCTCATTAGACA
Organism: Apodemus sylvaticus; assembly: GCF_947179515.1. Classification (NCBI taxonomy): domain Eukaryota; kingdom Metazoa; phylum Chordata; class Mammalia; order Rodentia; family Muridae; genus Apodemus; species Apodemus sylvaticus. Next base: position 52,959,789 of record NC_067491.1, on the reverse strand, counting down.
CAGACAAGAAAACCATCAAAAATGTGCTATCTACAGTATAATAGGAATTGAGGCATTCTCTATCCTCGGACAACCCAGCCTGAACAGGCAGAGAGCGCTCCTGGTTCATTCACATTAGGAACTCAGTGGTCAGTGACCAGAGGGTTCATGGAAAACCAGATAATCTTTCTGAGAGCATCCAGCGGTTTCTAGAGAAATTGTACTCCACAGTGTGTGGGGTGGAGTACAGAGGAGGGAGCACAGACAACACAAGGAAGGTCCAGCATTATAGGTGGACCCTGGGCACAGCCTCTCCCATCCTGGAGGGATTCTCAAGGCAAAGCCTTAATCTTTAGGGAATGTTTGACAGAAAGCTACCCCAAGGACAAGTCTGTTCTCAGCTCCTCCTGAGCTCAGTGCCTGACAGCCCCTGCCAGAACCATGTGTCAAACAGACTCAGAAAGGGAGTTCTGCCTTCCTGAGATCACACAGCAGGCCAGTGGCAGTCGCTGGCCAGAGCTGGTCCCTGACACCCAACCTAGGTCTGTTGCTTCCCCGTTCCCAGATGGTTCCTATTCAGTTCCCAGACCCCTCCCTTTTCCAGCTCCTTGGGCTCAACCCCCAGGTTGAACAATGGTCAGAAGCAGGTGGCTGTTAAACAATTCATTGGAGTCATGTGAACCTGTGCCCATCCCAGATGGCATGGAGAGGCTACAGCCCTGCAAGGTTGGTCTCTTTCATGTAAAGAACAACTCCTCCTCTTCCCTCTTCTCCCGCACTTCCCAACCCCCTCCTAGATCCTCCTCTGTAGTACTACTGGGACATGTGCTGTACTAGGGATGGAGGCAGGAGGCGAAGATGGCTTTTATTGGAAAGCAAATTCCAACAGTGTCCTGAGCTTTGCTATTGCTTCACACTCAAGAGAGGAGGGATATGAGGGGGGATATGAGGGATGGGGGGAGAGGAGAGCTGGGAGGGGGAGAAGAGAATAATGATTAATCCTTCTGTTCTGACTCCACAACTCAGTGAATCTAGAAAATCAGTACACTTAACCAATGGAGCGCAGGCCCCAGGCATTGCATCACCACTGAGCTCCGTCATTGGCTAACACTTCCTAAAAGGCAAAGTGTCATTTCTAGATGCTTAAACCTTTCCTACTTATCAAACCAAAAAGGATTTGGTTTATATGAGTGTTTCCTCAATTTTTCCCTTTTAAAATCTGATTCTTCTGCAGATCATCATAAACATGCAGGTTATAGTAATACACTTCAAATTGTCCATACTACAACTGTCAAATTGTATGTGGATATCCATTTTAACAGTATAACAAACAAGTGATCTAGGTCCCCCAGAATGCTTCTTTGCCAAGAACAGTGACTTTTTTTTTTGAGCTTATATAATAGAGTCAACACTTAGTGGCTTTTCTCATGTCCTAATTTGAAGAGTGGACATTAAGGCTCCTCTTTCACATATAAGGTTTCCAATGGCCTTGTATGTGATAAATTTCCTAGAAAGGGAGGTCCTAATACGGCTCCCATTTATCATTTCTTCAAGCCATTATTTGTCCATCAGTATAAACTGGACAGAACTATAGCCAGTATAACTTTGTCCCTCTATCTTTCCTTGGAGAGGCATAGTATATGCAGACCCCAATCTTATATGCCACATAATTGCCCTCATGTATAGTAGGAAGATTTTAACCTGATCTGCTGCCAACATTTTTAGCCCACTGAATCTTGTTTACTTTTTACAGTTTACTTTGTTATGATTATCTTGTAACTGAGTAAGTACAAGGCAGATGTTCCAAGAGTATCTAGAGCCAGAGACTCATTAGGAGATATCTGGTGTCTTTATTTGAGTCACAACCTCCAGAGGGCAAGGATAACTTTCAAGTAGAGCCAGATAAGGCTATCTCCCTAAAATAAGCAAGAGAAATATGCTCAGAAATTTTCTAGGGAATCTTAGAAACAACCCGGATGTCCCTCAACAGAGGATTGGATACAGAAAATGTTGTACATTTGCACAATGTAGTACTACTCAGGCTATTAAAAATTCACTTCAGGAAATTCACAGGCAAATGGATGGAACTAGAAAACATCACCCTGATTGAGATAACTCAGTCGCAAAAGAACACACATGGTATGTATTTACTGGTAAGTGGATATTAGGAAAAAAGTTCAGAATGCCCACAATACAACTCACAGACCATATGAAGCTTAAGGAGAAGGAAGATCAAAGTGTGGATGCTTCAGTCCTACTTAGAAGGGGGAACAAAATAATCATGGATTGTAGAGGGAGTTCTGGAGGGAACTTGGAAGGGGAGGGAAGAAGAAGGGTAGGGAGAAAAGGGGGAAGGTAATGGTGTGGCTGGAATATGGTCAGAAGTACAGAGGATCAGGAATGTGAAGGGAGGTATGTAGCAGTGGGGGATACGGAACTCAGGTAGCCAGTAAAAGTACCAGATGTGAGGAAAGCAAAAGTCTCCCAGGAACCAATAGGGATGATATTAGCTGAAGTACCCTACAAAGGGACAGAGAACCTGCAGAGACCATATCAGGAAGTTAGACATAGCCCCTGGTTGAGGGATGAGGCCACCCACTGATCTCAAAAATATTAACTCACAACTTTTCCTCTCTAAAGAAATGCAGGGACAAAGAGTGGAGCACAGCCTGTCTGTGCCTTTCATATCTTCAATATATCCCTGCTTCCAGTTGAGAGCAATGATCCCATGTTGAAGCTGGTCCCCAGCAGCAGACCACAGAATTATTCTACCTAGGTCCAGCTTATTCAACCAGTGGGTTCACAGGAGTTCATTGCTGATGTATGCATGTGTTGTCAATTATAGAAAGGGGTCAGTCAAGGCCTGTTGATTTCCGAATGCCTGACCCAGGATGGGCTTCTCCTTAGAAAATCTGCATTTCTGGAGCTCCTAACAACTGGATATTTGGACATGCTGGTCATTATTTGGATCATAGGCATCCCAAGTGGGTAGGACTGAGGACTGCCTCTCTTCAACAAACTACGCCTTAGCAGTCTCAAATGACATGATCCACACAACATAAAAGGACACTGAAGTATCTACAGGCTTAGACTTTTGAATGAGTAAACATGGGTCAATTTGATTCACTAATGCAAGAGCTTCTAAGGTCTTTAGTGTCCTTTCTTTGGTTTTAATAAGATTCCATGACCAAGGCAACAAATTTATAAAAGATTATGTATAATTCAAACTCATGTTTATAGGAGTCCACTGTGGTAGCGCAAAGGCATAGTGAAGAAAACAGCTGAGAGCTCACTTGGGTTACACTTAGGACGTAGAAGGGGAATCAATGAGAGTGGCTTGGAATTTTGAAACCTGTAAATCTAACCCCAGGGATAAATCTCTTCCCCCATGAAGCATAGCTTTATCCTAATGAGACAGATGTACCAACAAAGAACAAAATACCAAAGCACAAGATCCTATGAGAACCAGAATCATTCAAACCCCTAAATAGATCCTTAACATTGTTAGAAGGAAGAAAAATGCCCTGAAGGCAAAAGTCGAAACAGTCACTTGGAGCTATGGTAAGAGGGGCACTGGTCATTTCTTGTTCATATGGAGCATTGGTGAGGAAATTATAAGTGAAAATGCAGCACCGGATATGTAAGTCTGTGGTCTGGGCTGTGGTTTTGTCCCTATAGTCCAGGGGGCTGATTTTTTGCAACCAAAGGGGTCCTATGTACCTATCTTGATTTAGTTTCTAATCCATGAGTTGGGATTTTCCCTGAATATGTCAGCAGACATCAAGGAAAGTACTAAACCTCACTTCATGGCCAGCCTCTTCAAAAGAGAAGCCTCAGGAGTAAGCATAGTTTTGTGGGCTTGACTTTGTAACATTACCTTACCCATGCCTTACAGGGACCTGACAGTCATACTACTAGTACCCTGGAAAGCAAAGAGAAGCGTTTTTTACTACATTTGCTTTGATATTACTGCTTTCCAAAAGTAACAGCATCTGAATTCAATACTCATACTCCATGTCATAATGACATCGATTTTTGTTATTTTAATAATTGTATGTTCCTCCTGGAAGAAGAATCTTGCTATATCTGTGAAGAAAAGGATCAGAAACTATGTAATCATATACTAACTGCAATCAAATACTGTCCGAACACAAAGCCCAGACCACTTGTTATATGCAGAGTGCAGTGGGACACATCCTAAAGAAAAGAGTAGATCAGTTCTGAGAGGGGAAGACAAGAGATATTGTGGGCAAGGAGACAGAGGCATAATATGTAAATAGTATGAGTGAAGAATGGAAAGAAATCCACAAATCAGTGTCGGGAAAGTAAACAGACCCCCTGGGAAGAGAATATAAATAAATTATATTACAAGCACAAGTACACATGTACAATTGTACAATCTTGCACATGCAAACACACACACACATGGACACGGACACACACAGACATACAGTCTCTAAACAGAACACGAATGATGTGTCAGTGTTCCTTGTCCCTTATTTCTTATTCCCAATCATGTGTTGGAATACCTCCTGACTGGTTCCTTTTCTGAACTTTAGTAAACAGTGCAAAGGTGAACATGGATGTCTGAGTGTCCCTGCATCATAATGGTGGATCAGACAGTACTATTTTCCTTGTTCTGAGGGACTTTCATGCTTGCAGCCAGGGTGGCTGCCCTAGTTTCACTTTCTATTATCAGTGTGTTAGTATCCATGATTCTTCCTGTCCTGACCATCATTTGTTGTCTTTGGTTTCCTTGTTACCAGTCATGGAGGAGGGGGCACAGGTCACCTAAAACACTTTTAATTCCATTTCCAGCATGATCATTATGCTGAACGCTTCTAGAGGTATCTGCTTTTGCATGTCTTATTTGAGGACTATCTCTTTATTTTTCTACCCCATGTACTTATTAGATGACATAGATTTTTGAGCAGTTTTATGTGGAGCAGTGGAGCCTGCCACCAGACAGAAGACCTTGCAAGGTTGAAGTATGTTTAAAAAATTCTCACGAATTCTCAGAATGGAGAACAGTAGGCATTAGTTCCAATTCTGGCTAAGTGAACATGACATTCAACTAAGAGGATCATGTCACTTAAGGATAACACCTGAGGGCCACGCCCATGCAGAGAAAACATTGTAATTTCTCAGATTGAGTGAGCCAGGACCATCCTTCCCTGGTTCCCACCTCACCCCATATTTTATATAGGTTCCCTGTTCACAAGGGAAAAAATGCATGAGTAATTTCACTAAGAATCATCTGAGAGCATCCATGTTAGTCAGCTGTAATTCTCTTGGGGACAGTTTCCTTTTGGAAGGTTTCCTAACTGGAACTTGGCCTCACACAGCAGGCTGTGTTAGAGTTTTCCCTGTAGCTGATTGGCTTGCCACTAAAGATTCCTTTGCGTATTAATTGTGCACCATATAGTACCACTCAATTATGGACTCTGAATCTGGTCCTGGGGGTCCCATATTCATGGGTGTGTTAAATACTCACAGGGCAAGCACTTTTGACTCAGAGTCCAAACTCCATAGCCTAGGTCAGCTTAGATCTATTTTTCTTTGTGGTGAGGCCCAAGTGTGTACTCTTGAGTAGCTCAAAGATCAATCTTAAATGCCCCTCACCTGTGTGAACACAAGTATTGAGTATTAGTTTGATTTTGAGGTCCTTGACATTACAACTGTCACATAGGCAGTGAGTGACCAGGAAATAGCAGCAGAGAGGGTTGAGAGTAAGGTCTGGTTTAGTTGACTCTTAGAGTATCATCCTTGATAAGTCAGCTGGACTGACAGGTTAAATTTGGCTTCTAAGCGCAGGAAAATCAAGGTTAAAACATTTCCCTGATGCTCTATGGGAATTATCAGAAGATTGTGCCTATGGATCTGACATCCTCCTGTCCCTAGTCCCTAGTCTAGGAATTCCCCTATGACAGTCGTGTGCCAGTCCCTGTATTGGCAAGCTATCCTGTGTTTGTTTTGTCATAGGTGAAAGATGTTAGGTACAGTACATTCCTAGAGAGAACATTGACTCCTCTGTCCCTGGTGACATTCTTGACCTAAATCCTCCATACAGAGGCAGCTGTGCTCTTCCAGCCTGGTAGCTGACACCTAGGCTGCATTTGTGCCACAAATCTCAGCCTCACAGCATCCCTCCCATTTTCAACTCTTGCTTCCATCCTAATTGTGGAGGATGGAGTGATGGCAGTATCTCCTGGATCCACCCACTGCACCACCCTAGGGACACTGCATTGCTCTGCTGCCCTGCACTATTATTCTGTAACTGGTGATCTCATTTTGAGGGTGACAGAAAACATGGCCATCATAGCACTATGGGTCCCAGAACCAAGGATGTGGCTATGTGAGCCTCCCATGGACAATTTACTTTTATGGCATCTCTCAATTTCTAAAGTTGAAATCCCTGAATGATTCTCTCTAGGGTTCATGTTGCTAAGTCCCAGAACTAAAAATAAATCTGTAAAATTCCTATACCAGACACTTTGTCTTTGGATTCATTCCACAAGCCTCTTTTGAGTTGTGGGATTCTTAATTTCATAGTGATGGATCTTAAAATTTCAGGCTCTGAGCCGTGTTCCCAGTCAAACAAGTTTGAAAATGGTCAATAGCCACGGGGTAGAGAAATGCATCTTTAATCAAGTGTGTCCAGCCTATTTCCAGCTCTTTAAATGGATAAAAATCTTTTTGAGCCTGTGTTTCACGTGGGATACCATCAGCACTTGAAAATCATGATGTCAGGACTTGCAAAGTTCCACAAAATGAGGTATGCAAGGAGGACTGTGGATACCTGGGCCCAAGATTCCTGGCACCGGTATCCACAAAGAAACAAGTTTCACAATCATAGTCCAGGGTGCATCAGCATCAGCAAAAGGCTTCTTCTGCGAGGTGGGGCCTTCTTCCTAATCTAGGTTTCAAAGGTGACCTCTCATCCGAATCTGTCAGACTCTCTTACATTGGAATGTCTGATGAGCCTTTAATCCTTTCACATTTCTCCTGTGCATAAGTGCTTTTCAATATTTCCACAAGATGTGACTTGTTCTTATGGTGGCCAGGCTTCTTGACTGTAGAGTATCTTCTAAGCCTGGGCTTATCAGCTAGAACAGTCTGTTCAGTATCAAGAGACTGAATATGGAGAACAAAATGAAGGAACTTGTGTAAGTTGAGAGAAGAATGGTTTTCTTGCAGAAGATATGTTCCCATCTCCTTCCCACCAGGCTTTGCATATCCTAGATATCCTAGCACAACCCCAATGCATATGAAACCCTCATTGCTAGACTTGTTTTCCTAACCTAAAGTCTAAGTTTTTGATTGAGTTCTCCTGTCAGGAGATTTAGAAGCTCTCTGGTGTTAGCCAAGGAGATATGCAAGAGCTGAATGAGACTGAGGCGGGGGCTTGGTGGGATCACTCTCCACTATGTCTGTCAGGCTCTTTTGCAAAGAGTTAACTTCTGCCATACTGCCTGTCCAGAAGTATCCTAGAAAGCGATAGGCTCTAGCACTCAGAAGTTCTGATGTTGGATACCTGCCCTTCTTCTGCACTGTCTCATCTGGTGAACAGCATGACATCTTCATGCCTTTGTTCACCTCTCTACAATGGGGCTAAGAATGGAAACATGCAGTCAGGGATGTCCTCCTGGACACATCAAAAGTCTAATCACTTGTGGTCAGACCATGACTGGTGAGCAGGTGTGCAAGACCTTCAAGAATGGTGTAAGTGCCCACAGAGAATATAAAGACCCTGAGTACTCTGAGGGGAGCAAAAGACACAACTACTCCTTCTGGGATCACATGCCCAATTATATAAAACATCACCTGTTTTATCCATGTATAGAAGGCAAGCAAAGAGACTCGCACATAGATCCTGCAGCAACCCCCGCAGAAGATTTCCTCTGGAGACTCAAAATCTCAAAGATTAGGATGCAAATATAAACACATCCAGGTATGAAGGTGATGACCACATGGTTCTTCTTCCATAGCTGAAAAAATGTCCACATGTTACTTCTAATGAGTACACACTCTGTACTGTACACAGCCCCAAATTCATATACCAGAAATTTCATTTTACTTTGCCTGTGTCCTCTCTATTCCCCAGTCTCTTAGGAGCATCATGGAGAAATGGTGAGACAATGCAGATATGCCACTGTCCAGAGAAGTACTCCCGGACCAGGACCTTGGGAAGCACACAGGCAGGATCCAAAAGCCCCAAGAGACTTCAGTAGACTTCTTACCTCCTTTGTACAAATGGGGTGTCCATGAAGAATTTTGAATACTTACTTAATAATCAAAGGTTTGAGATTATCTCCTTACATTTTGATCAAAGGTGCCTGGCATCTGTACATCAGGGACCAGCTTAAACTCATTGTTCCAACGATTGACAGAGCTCCACCATACACCAGGATTGGCTTATCAGAGCACAGAGATGTTATTGCCAGCCGAAGACATTATATTTTCTGGGAAATGAATTTTCAAAGATTGTTAGAAGGTTTACTCATGATGATAAATGTTGGGATGAATGCTGGAGGGATCACATAACATGGTGATATCAAAGGCAAGGATCACAAGGAAGGCACAGAATGGTCTAAAATACAGTATCCATCGAGTATCCTAACTCATCCACCAACCAATAGATTGGAACTTAAAACACACTAGACTGCATCTGTGACCAGGACAAAGGTTAGTCCAAGTTGAAAAGCTGCAAGAATGTAGTGAGGGGAAATCCAACTAAGTGTCATGTTCCTATCCTGCACGGTTGTCCAGAGTAGAGCACTGTATGGATAAAGCATGACCACTGATTCAAGTGGGTACCTGTCCTCCTCACTCTGCACAAGTAGTCTGAACTTGGGAAAACCCCACAACTCACTCAGCTTCTATTTAGGGCATATGCCAGTAGATCCCTCATTGCAACATCATCCAGCCTTTATAATCGCCCAGATTGTTGGGGAAGGCTGGTACTGCAGAAAAGGGAGCATGGTATTATCCAAGAGGCAGCAAGCACACATGATAAGAAAGGAAGGTAAAAGGCCAAAGGGTGGCAAACTACAAGAAAAGTTTCATTCATGGCATCTAGTAATAGCATCTGGTTTTACTAGATGTTTTTGGAAATGCCAAAGGCTATTAGTAGATTTGTCTTTCAGGCCTGGGTAAACCTAAAACGTGAAGTAGAATTCTTTGGATTCTGCATGGCAAGGCCCTAGCCTAGCTCTTTGAAAAGGATTATTTAGGCTCCCAAGTATCAAATGTGTTCTCCAAAGTTTAAGCATCACACATTTGAACACATCACTGGGAATTTGACAGGAGTTAGAACCTTACTATGTTTCTCTTGACCCACCGCAGTCTCATGTCTATGAGTAACCTTGACAATTATGCCCATAAATACAACATTGCATGTGGTCTTTTCACCTCTCTCTTGCAAGTTGTTTCATAATTGTAACTTCACAGGAGATAAGACAAGGGAGATGGTTTACTCACCAATCACCGTAGAAAAATGAGGTAGTCTGCCAGTTAAAAGCAGAATGCTAGAAACCAGAAGGAAACATTCCCAGGAACCATGGGGCGGGTACAACTGAGCAAATACTAGAAAGACTGAGCAAATCTCGGGGATGAGATAACTTCTCAGGGTGGAGCAAGGGCTTGGGGTAATAACAGCTTGGGGCAGCAGCACTGACATGCTCCTGAAAACATCTTGTATGTGGACTTTTAAGTAGATTTTCAAGGATGTTCACTTAATACCAAACAGAAGAGTAAAAGTGTGCAATGACAATTCAAAAAAAACACGTGGTTTTTCATTGGCATCCTCCATAGGAAGTGCTAATAACTAGCCAGAGTGAGTAGTCTAGAGAGACTGGGAAGTCTTAAAGGATACTATAGCATTCTGGGAATGAAGAGAGCATGGTTGGTATGTGGGTAGAATGTGCAGGAAGTGGAGGAACTTCTGCATCAGAGATCCCACTGGCCTATAGCCCAGTGGCTGCCTATGTTCAGCTCAAAAGAGTCTGGCATTTCCAGGCAGCAGAAAGAATCAGACAGGTGATCCATGGCTCCATGTTGGGCCAGAAGAAAAATGCTACCTTCTGATTGAACATGCTCATTGCCCAGCATGACCTGCACTAAACCCAGCTCATATCTGTGGAAGAAGGAGACTATCACTCCCCTATGATTTAAAAAGACACAGCACTCTGCTCTGAGACTATGGGCTACTGCCACTTTAGAGGACTCACAATGTCATTGTTTCATGTCCGATATGGTGTTTACAAAGGCCATGATGTCATGGTCTTCCTTTATGTGATTTTGAAGTGCTAAAACTCTCTAAGGATGCCAGAGATCATATTTCACCTCTGCTTTCCCTCCAAGTGTCAGCTCATCATCTGGACCTCAGAGAATTGACAGTTGGATTATGTCCTCTGAGTAGTTTGGAGATGAGATCAGGACCAGGTGAGGAATGAATGGGGTGTGGTTTGGCTGCCATTGGCAAGGGGTGGAATTGGAGCCTTGATTCACCAAAAAGGCCAAGGGCATGATGGAGGAGCTATGAAGACTTACAAGATAGAAGGATGTCCTCAGATATCCCCTAGGTCTACTTTACAAGGAAAGCATACAAAGGATAAAGATGCCTAAATGGTTCACAGAAAAGCCTGCTGTGACCCGCCTACTTGTGTAAGGAAGTGGGCTCATTCTATAGCTGTCAGGATACTGGACATGTCCAACATATGCCCATGTTACACAAGAACACAGCCTGCTATGGTAGGTCTATATGTGCAGTAAGGCAGGCTGAGTCTAGAGCTCTTAGGACACTGGACATGACCACCATCTTTCCATGTTACACAAAGGGAGAGGTATAAGAGGTGGATGGAATGCAGACTATGTGACCAGGTGACAGCTGTGAGAATGACTGAAATGTGTGTGTCTGAGGCAGAGAATATTTTACAAAGAAAGCAAGGAGAAAGGAGAGATTCTGGGTCTATGGCCTGTCAAGCAGGGCTTCAAATGCGGATCTTTTCTGTGAGCCTTGATGGGTTTCCATGTTGTCAGGACAGTCGTCCTAAGGAGAGAACTTCCTCAGCCTTCTTTCCCCTTTCTCACAAGGACACAGTGTATATTTATCTCAGTCATGGACAGACATGGGTAGTTTTACCAAAACACAATTAATACCCTTTCCTTCTATATATCAACAAACTTGAAACACTCAGTTGTTATTCTAGCAAAAGTATCACACTCATGCTTGAATAGCATTGGATAAACATGAATGGGGATCATCCCTTACATCAGTTGCAGCAAGTATAGTAGTGCTTGTCATATGCAACCATATTTCTAGCCTCACTTGTTTTAGAATGTGGTGCTTTCAAAGCCTCTGCTCAGGAGACAGCAGGTTTTGGAGAGGGTGTGGAGAAAGAGGAACACTCCTCCACTGCTGGTGGGGTTGCAAATTGGTACAACCACTCTGGAAATCAGTCTGGCGGTTCCTCTGAAAACTGGGCACCTCACTTCCAGAAGATCCTGCTATACCACTCCTGGGCATATACCCAGAGGATTCCCCACCATGTAATAAGGATACATGCTCTACTATGTTCACAGCAGCCCTATTTATAATTGCCAGATGCTGGAAAGAACCCAGGTATCCCTCAACAGAAGAGTGGATGCAAAAAATGTGGTATATCTACACAATGGAGTACTATTCAGCCATTACAAACAATGAATTCATGAAATTCTTAGGCAAATGGATGGAGCTAGAGAACATCATACTAAGTGAGATAACCCAGACTCAAAAGGTGAATCATGGTATGCACTCACTAATAAGTGGATATTAACCTAGAAAACTGGAATACCCAAAACATAATCCACACATCAAATGAGGTACAAGAAGAAAGGAGGAGTGGCCCCTGGTTCTGGAAAGACTCAGTGAAACAGTATTCAGCAAAACCAGAACGGGGAAGTGGGAAGGGGTGGGTGGGAGGACAGGGGAATAGAAGGGGGCTTGCAGGACTTTCGGGGAGTGGGGGGGCTAGAAAAGGGGAAATCATTTGAAATGTAAATAAATTATATCGAATAATAATAATAAAAAAGAATTGCCATTTCAAACTGAAGATTACAAGTAATTACTAGATAAAAAAAAAAAAAAAGAAGAAAGGAGGAGTGGCCCCTTGTTCTGGAAAGACTCAGTGAAGCAGTATTCAGCAAAACCAGAACGGGGAAGTGGGAAGGGGTGGGTGGGAGGACTGGGGGAGAGAAGAGGGCTTACGAGACTTTCAGGGAGTGCGGGGCTAGAAAAGGGGAAATCATTTGAAATGTAAATAAAAAATATATCGGTAAAAAAATAAATACAATAAAATAAAAGGAAAGAGGAAACAAACAAACAAACAAAAAGCCTCTGCTCTAGGTACAGAGATCTGAGACTGCTTGGGAGTTTCCTGTTACAGGAAACAGATATTTCCCCATGCTGCCCCCTGAGAACAGGAACCCAGTCCATCAGCTATCCGTGTTATGAGTTGGGAACTGAGCTGTACTTTGTGCCTTCCCCTCTCATAGCTTTTGGGAATCTCAGTGTCTTAGCATCAAAATCCAGGGGATCTAAGGTGATCATCTTACCTGCTTGTCAAACATGAGGTCCACTGTGAATTTCAGTTCTGTCTCTAAGAGGAGACAAAGGAAGACTGCAAAGACCATCTGAATATTGTCTTTCAGATTTGTGGTGAACCTCTCAGTGCCTCATGTCACCAGTCATACTAACTGCAACACCTTGAATCACTCTCTGAGAGGGAGGACTATGCAGATTCGTTAGTGATCCCTAGAAGACAGAATTAGAAGCTTTAAGGTGGTAAACCTCAGACCCATTTTCTTATGTGGACTCACTGTCTACCTGGTTTTCATCATGGCAGAGGAATAGTGTTCCTTATTGTTGGTTATTTACAGCAGATCAAGATCCCACTGAGAAGCCAGTTGTTTCCCAGGGCATCAGTGGTCTCACTCAGAGTCTCTGATAAAAGACAGATCTTGACCTTCACTCATTTGAAACTTGTTCCCACCTCCTCAATGTTCCAGCACACTAGTTCAGGCGTCACCTTTGGAGAGATGGGGTACAATTAATGTTGAAAGTGGAGATGGAAGACAGAAGACCAAACATGTGTCAAGATAATGTAAGAAAACCCCACCCCTTGCTTTCTGGATTCCCGGCTTCTACAAAAGTAGTTGCTGATACTGACAAGAAAGGGATGCAAAGGTCCTGAAGAAACCAAGAGGTTGGACAGTGGAACTGGGAGCTCTCAGACTCAGGAACAACACCGGGGCAGATAACGATCTGAGTTTTAAGTTCACTCTTACCACCAAATCAAGATTAGGGTTAATGCCTTGGACTTCTCACAGGTAAATCAGAGCATCTTGTGGAAGGGCTCTGGGTATCCTGTTGTGAGCTTGCCAGTCCTAAACTGTTACTGATGTACTGTCATAACCATAGAAAATTCTGGCAAGATAAAGGTAGGTTGAAAGCACAGGGGTAAATAAAGTAGGATGCTAATGTTCAATAAGATTTGACATTACAGAACTAAGCTGAGATGGAGGATCCCCAAATCAACAACCAAGACAATTCTGAGGGACAGAGAAGATCCCATTGTCCTACTGTCATCCAAGGAAGGAGAACAGCACATGTGTAGGCCAAGGCCGAGGTTCCCACTCCCTAGTCCAGTCAGGTACTTCTCCAGCATGTACTGGTACAGCCTCAGATCCTTCAGGTTCTTCACCTATAAAACTATTCCAAGAATAGTCAGTAGAGTTCAATCCCTAGGTCTTTTGAGGGTTTGATAAATGCCTCAAGAGCTTTTCTCTGAAATCCACAGGCAACCCAGAAAATAGACATGCTACCTCCCCCACCCCAACATACATACGGAGTTATAAAAAAGAGTGAGAGACAGAAAGAGAAAGAGAAAGAGAAAGAGAGTCTGAGATAGAGAGACAGAGTGTTACAGAAAAATAAAGAGAGAAGCAGAAAGAAAGAAGGAAGGAAAGAAAGAAAGAGAAAAAGAACAGTAGAGAGTCAGAAACTGATGCAGGGACAGAGACAAAGGTGGAGTAACTAAGAAATATAGGAGAGAAAGAGAGAGAGAGAGAGAGAGAGAGAGAGAGAGAGAGAGAGAGAGAGAGAGAGAGATAAGACAGCTAATAGGTCATATGTAAGAACATATGTAACTAATTTAAAGTGATTTGCAATGTTCCATGCTCTCAATGCCCATTCCATCTGTAAAAATTAATGTAAGGTCTGTAAGTATCATACATACCTAGTAGCACTGAATTTGACCTACTCAAGCAGAAGAACAATGACATGTTAGTCTGACCAGTTGCTAACCTTTCTTGAAGGGAGAGGCTCCAAAACTGGAAAAGGACCTGGCAGAGGAAACATAAAAAATGATCAACATGAAGACGAAGAATTCTGTTGTGAAACCTTAATCCATGTCTAGAAAGAATTAGTCAAGGACACAGTTTAGACATCCCAGTGATGAGGTAATGGCTGAGTGAAAAGTGTCAGGTCTGATGTAGGGAGATGCCATCTTTGAGCCTAGGTAAAATGAGAAGCTGATGCCTCTAGTGAAGAGTCTGACAATAGTGGAGATTTCATCATCTGAACTGAAATGGGAAGACACAACAATTTGGGCAGTGCCATTCCCTAGGCTTGGCTGCCAGACTCCATAGGATCAGAGAGATTTAGATGAGCACATGCAAGCTCACATGCATGGATTTATTTCTCTCCACACTTGACTGTGGATATGACACATGTGCACATGGGCCTTGGCTTCACTGTGGTAATGCAATAAAACCTGGAAGTGTCAAGTCCGTGTGGAGGAAATGAAACTGAGAAGGTTTTGTTTCAGATAATCACACTGACTCTAAAACAACCCAGCAACAACAGTGGAAGATATCAGATAGTTCCCTTAGTCAGTCAAAGTTATCAACTGTGGCTCCCAAGTCATGCTAGTTGAGGTATTCTGTCTCACTCTCTCTGAATGTCTGATCTGCAGTCATAATCTAAGAATTGCCTCCCAGGAGTTCTGTCAAGGGTCAGAAGGACCTTTGTCAGTGCATGTCATGAGTCAGATGACAGTAAGACGAGTTTCACAGACCCTGAACATCCCTCCACTAAAGACCTTCCACCAATTACCAATCATATTGAGTGGCAAGCCTATGATACTCTCCTTACTTCCCTTGTGCCACCATTCCACTGAGAGATTAGTGAGCAGCATCCTTGTTGAAGCATGGGTGAAGAGCAAGGGAGGAAGGAGCTCTGTAACAGCTGGACACTCAGATTTCTCATATTTAAGGAATAACCAGTGACATGAACCACCAGCACCTCTGCGCATGGCCCTTTTCCAAGCCCCAACCTGCAGGGGGACTCTAGGTCTAGGCATTGAAATGAATGACCTACATCACACTTGATGTCAACCAGGGTAGGGAGAGGCTCACACCGTGTGTGCCAGAACTCCATACTACAGATGCTTGAGATGATGCAGATGAGGTCCCTTGTCTTATTGATAGTGCCCTCCTGAATGGCATACAGAAGCTTTTGGTTGGTTTTCCAGGTAGCCACATTCTGCAACTTCTTATGGTAAAGCACATCTGCAAGGAAGAAGGGAGAGGATTAAATACCATGGAATGAGAAGGACAGAGTCCCCAGGACCTTGGTTAGGAACAAGCCCATAGCTTCCTGACAACCTGACACTGTCCTGAGCTCTGGATAGAAGATGTGTGAATCAACCAGAGGATGAGATGCCCAGGAAGGGAGTCACAGGGGCAAAGTGCCCAGTAGGAGAGGACAGCAGAGAGTGTACAAACGGTAGAATATTACAGGATACTCCCATGTTGCCAGACAAGCAGGTCAATACTAGTTTAATGACAATCAGAAAAGACTTAGAAACTGAAGATAGAAGCAGAGAAAAGTGTCTTTCTAAGCTGATGACTGATTACATTGTTTAGAGTGCTGAGAGAAACAGCTGACTGTATCCAGTGGTCCCATCTTCTGCTGCCTCTAGGGATTAGAGATGTCTAGACAATCAATGTACTGTGTTAGCCAGGTTCCTGTCTATATCAAACACCTTCTATGGAAAAGAAGCTACAACTCAGAAGTCAATCAGAATGAGAGAACATTCCTGACTTGGTGAGCAGGTCTGCAAACTGAAGAGTAAGTATCAGAGTGTGCAGGGAAATCATCCATACTACAGGATGTTCAAAGAATGAAGGGAAATAGGCCTTCACAGAAGATCCTGAAGAGTCCATGTATGGGATGTGCCACCCAGGGATACCTCAGTACCTATCAACAAGTCATCCAAGAACTACTAATAATTTTGTGATGGGACTGAAGGAACTTTGGGAAGTGGGTTGACATGAAGCACATGGTGAGAAAGCCACATGGGACCTCTCCATATTCCTCACCTGGTCTTTCCCTTTCACGTACAAACACTGTCCTCTCTGAGACAGAATGTTCCAGGTAGGATGTCAGAAAGATTATATCTTCATATATTGAATTAGATTTTTGGATCAGCAGCAGAATTAGGTACAACAACATTTCAAACTCAGAAAGTTCAAGAGGTTGTACCTTCATGGAGACTTTCAGGTCAGATTATCCTCAGCAGCCGTGGAGAGGAAAGGCCTTTGGTGCACAGCATCAGGATTTTGGATCCAGCCTTCGTGTTTTGTTTTCTGCCAGGAAAGCCTCATGACCCTCAAGTGCTTTTCTGGAGGTCAGAATCATAGCTGGAAACATCTAAAGACATGACAGTGACAGAAGGTCAGAGCACAGAGAATTTAGGTATCCCCTGCTACCTGTACCACTCAGTGTCTTATTTTCATAGTTAAGAAACATCCTAGAAAATAGGAGGGTATTCTCAAGAAGACTGAGTGTCTTCATGAGATAGAAAGCAGACTAAAGTTCTGAGGGACAACCAAGATCCAGGATTCCTTCTGGTGACAGTTTTTATCTCCACTCCTTACCTGCTTAGAAATTCCACATGCATAGGTGATGAATGGTGGATCGCCATGTCTGAACATGGCCTCTTGTTTTGGGGATTCCTACATTGTCCAGCTATCACCATGGCCTTCTTATCTGACTTTCCCATGACCAACACAAGAGGACTGTACAGTTCAGGCCTTTGGCATGTTGTGACACCCAACATGCCCAGAGCCTGTGGTCTGAGTAGAGAACACAATTCCACCAAGACATGAATTAAAATAACTTTCTTTTAGGGTAACCATAAAAAATCAAACACAGGCACTCATCAGGTCCAGTCATTCATGATGGCTGCCAGTCACATGGCTGCTCTCAGGGCCCTGTCAGTCCTTCTTTCTCTCCAGGTTTAGCCCAGCAGAGCTGTCTGTTCAGGGACAGTGTTTGCCAACAACTTGTCCTAGGATGGGAACTCCCAGTTTTATTACTGTTTTTACCTGTTTTGATGCAAACTTACCTTACCACCTTTGTCTTCGTGAATGTCCTTGACTCTGCCAGAGTGTCATCAGCTCCTTGAGCACAGCTTGTCCATGACACTAATTATCCTGGCACCGAGCACCTAGCAAGAGCCTCACACTTCACTATACCTATCGAGTGGCAACTGACAAAGGGCAGATCACACCACTTCACATAGACTGTCTAGAAGCTGGGGTTACATCTCAGAGCCAATCTTCACTGTTCCTCCTTGTAGGTAAGAGTGAATTCAAGCCTGTGAAGGGAAGAATGTCTTCCATGATGCTTCAGGAGGACTGGAGCAGTCACAGTCCAGGAAGTGAGGAACAGGCTGCATGGCAAGAACTGGGAGACCAGCTCTATTAGACGCCCCACATTTAGGACACAATCTCCCCCCCCCCCAAAAAAAAAAAGCTGTGGCAGTGGTCAGGGGCACACCCACTGACTGATCTGTAGAGGCCCTCCTCTAGGCTCTTTATCCTCAAGATTGAGAAGCAAAGGTGAGGGAGTGTCACGGTGAAATTGCTGTCACTTGGTGACAGGGCTGTCACTAGGAAGACCCCAGCATAGAATAAATGTCTTCAGAAGAGATAAGGGGTTGCACCACACAGCTTCCAGGTACAACTGGGCCTCGCAGTGTTTCTACACACAGCTGCCCACTGTCACAGTCCTCCTCTTCTTACTGTCTCCTCAGTGACAGTAGCACCTTGTAAGACCAGGTCTCCTATAGGCTGACAGGAAATATCGTCACATGGACATAAAGGGCAGAATAGCTTGGTTAGAGGATAGTCTACTGGGACATGGGTTCTTGTAGCAGATGGTGTCAACACTGCAGCTTGAACCGAAAGGGACCATGTCGATCTCCATGGTTCATGTCCCCATCTCCAGCTTCACTCATACAGGCATGACACTTCTCAGTAGCCTCCCTTGGCCTTGGGCTCCGCATCATGACACTGTGTCTGTCTTCTGTATCTACTCTGGCCATCATGTGACTTCTGGCTCTAATGAAGACAGATTTCATTCCCTAGACCCCAGACTACATCCAAGGTCCTGCAGGTCTTCCACAATGAACTACCCCAGAGCTTGATTTTGGACAGCAATCATGGAGAGGCTTCACAAATCTCCAACCACTCTCTTTGTTTGAGTACTAGAAGTTCTGTTAGATTGGATCAGAGTTGCAAATTATCTGTGGTCTTCTTTTGCTGCACAGTTGGAGAGTACTGGATGAATGCATTAGCTGAGAGTTCAGGCAGGTGACGAAATCTGGTGGTACTTCAGTTCTCAAGTTTCCTAAGAAGACAAAGGCAACAGGGAGGCGGAGACCTCCTTAGTTTTCCTCTCTGAAGGAATTCTAGAACAGTGACAGCTGCTCTGGAGTGACCTGCCCCACTGAAGGTTATATTTGTTTATAGTATGAGGTGAGCCTCAGGGCTCCTGATGGTGTTACAGGTCACAAGAACAGGTGTCAACTTATTCGACATTCCTTTTGGCCTATGGTGGTTTGGGAGTATATTCTGTTCTCAGGAATGACTGTAGTACTTGAAGACAACAGGTTTCAAAGTGATTCAGGTCTTAGCGGTTCCCTATCCAACTGGATGACCTTTAAGAGGTCAGTATATATGCAAGCCTGGGCCTCCCTCTCATTTCTACATTCTCCTCTCAGGAAGGACGCTGGTACTGCCAGACAGCATGTTTCACAGTGATTCATGGTTTCACATCACACTGCATGCTTTTCAAGAGGTGAGGACATATACAGAATCTGTGCCCACCCCGACTATTTTCCCAATAGAGAAGCCCATGCATGCTATTTTTCTCATTTGGGCCATGATGCTCAGGGACACAAGACTAGTTCATTTGCTGTGCTCCTACACAGAGTGAGTGCTCTTTCACTGAGAGACATCCATGGATCATGAAATGTAGAGTAGATATCTAGACAGATACCTATACAGACTGCAACATCGTAGACAGGCTCTGTGACATGGAGTTTAATGCCAACGAGATCTTGAAATTCCTGCAGAAGAAAAGGGTTGAAGAAAATTTGGGAACTATTTACTTTTAAAAGAACAGGTATGCAAAGAGATTGAGCATGCATCTACCAGTCCAGCCAAGCCAGAGGATCCATTCCCTACACCACCTTCATCAACAGCACATATCACTACCTCTGTTCTTCCCCTAAAAGGAAGGGCCAGTGAACCTACCTTTGGCCTCCCCTAGACCTGGCCATAGGAGAGCAGGGGCCACTTACCACTCTTCATGTCTGGTCAGAAACATCCACTATCCAAAGCTGGTGGATTCCTGGGTATTGGTGTTGACGCAGATCCAGACGTAATCTTCAGTTCTCACACTTGATGTCCACCTACTTTGAGGCATGAGCTTCTTTTGTCAGCGTTGGAAGGTGACTCAATTATTATTAATTGTTGTATTCAGCATCTACTCTCATAGTCATCTGGTCCTTAATGTCCCAGTAGTGACAACAGCACAGTGTTGGGGCAGGCTGGATGTGTTCATATGGAGACAGAAGAATCATCACATCATTGTCAAGGGCCTTGTCAGAGGATAGTCTATTGGCTCAAGTGTTTCTGCAATAGATGTGGACAACACAGCCTCTCAGCCCATCCTGAAGCTGGTACAGGAACTTTCAGAGACTGTCCATTATGAATGTGGTTACAGAGAAGTGAGGACGGAGAGGTCCAGATCCTCTTTTCACTGCCTTCCCTTAATTGTTGAACAAGATTCATTTCTGTGCATGGGAAGGAAATGTCTTCATCTTGATAGAAGGTAGAACAAATGGGGGAAGAAGGAGAAACAAGGATCAGCTTATCTGTCCCATGAGAATGTGTGTTAATTGTTCTTGGGGTACAGGGGTTGAAGGTAAGTGCTCAGATATTCTTGCCTGTTTACCAGATGTTTTGGGCAGCTACGAAAAAGACCCTCTTCTTGTGAATGGAGTCTCTGTGGTTTTGCTTATTGTTCACCTCATTAGTGGTCTGGCTGTTGTTTTTCCTAGTTGGGCAGGTAGCATAAAAGTGTGGGAATCTAGTCTCTCCCTCATCTACAGATGCTGGAGTCCATTATTGGCAGATCCTCCACACTGATATAGTGCCCACAGATCTCAGGCCCTGGGTGTCCTTCTGATCTGCAGGAAGACTTGGAGGTGGCCAATTAGAGGCTTGACAGTTGTTCCTCTGCCAGATATTATATCCTCACATTAGATTCCATCTGGACACTTGTCCCTGTGTACAACAGCCTCACATCTTTCCTGCACACCTTGCCCAAGTAGGAGAATTTTACTTTGTGTTTCTAGTTCAGTGTTGTTATTTTAAGAGGTGATCCTCGGCAACAATGAACTACTGCCATTGTAGTCCAGTCCAGGACCTTCCTTGCCTGTCAAGCAGCAGGTTCTGTAGCACAGCACCATCATCTGCAGAGGAGAAGCTGAAGGAGGGAAAGATATTAGATGTCAGGGTAACTTAAACCCGGGCACCTTAGACAACAGCAGGCTCCTCTTTCTGAGGACGTCCTACTGAATGAGAGCTTCCTTGGAGGATGACACAATTATGGTAAGAGCCAAGAGGCTCAGAATGCAAGGACACTGGAACAAGTGCAGGGATTGGAGAAGTTATGGACCCTTTCCATAAGACTAGCATGATGCTGTATGCCAAGGCTCTGAATGCCACAGTGGAGGTTCTAGAGACACTACAACCATGTCCTCTCTAAGACTCATGCAGGATACACAGGAACTGGGTATCCAGGTCTGCTTCTCCATGGAGGTATCCAAGCAGCAATGTCAGACTTCACAGGTCTCAGCACACCCTGCCTGTCCAATTGAATTGTAGGAAGGTAGAGGTGGCCCCTTTGTATTTTGACCATGGCTACTCTGCCAGGCACTCGGTCCACAATCCGAGTCTCTATCTGCATATATCCAGCATGGATGACAGCTCCACATTCCCCCTTTCACCTTGGCTGTATCCATAGGCACTTGCTGATTATTGCTAGTTCAATTTCATCAGATAGCCCCTAGGCATTCTCCAGTTAGATTGCTTCCTCAGATGGTAAGTTAAGGATCAGGGTTTGATCCTGCTGGAGTAGAAATACATTTGATCATGTTTTCTGTCTGATCCAGGAGCTGTCCTCTGCCATACTGCTCCATACCCAAATAGCACAGGGAGAGAGCTATCCTCCAGGAGTGTCAACAAGCCTGTGAGTATATGTAAAACCTCAGAAAATTATAGAAGAAAACTTCCCTAACCTAAAGAAAGAGATGCACATAAACATACAAGAAGCCTATCGCGCACCAAATAGATTGGACCAGAAAAGAAATTCTTCTTGTCACATTAGAGTTAAAACACCAAATGCCCAAAACACAGAAAGAATATTTAAAGTAATAAGGGGAAAAGGTGCTGGTTCAACTGGAGGGCAGCATGCAGAAGAATGCAAATCGATCTATTCTTATCTCCTTGTACTAATTTCAAGCCCAAGTGGATCAAGGACCCCCACCTTAATCCAGACACACTGAAACTTATTACAACGTTTTTGTAAGGCAAAAGTCACAGTCAATAAGACAAAATGGCAACCAACAAATTGGGAAAGGATCTTTACCAACCCTACATCCGACAGAGGGCTAATTTCCAAGATATACCAAGAACTCAAGAAGTTAGATTCCAGAGAGCCAAAAAACCCTATTAAAAATGGGGCATAGATCTAAACAAAGAATTTTCACCTGAGTAATATTAAATGGCTGAGAAGCACCTAAAGAAATGTTCAACATCCTTAGTAATCAGGGAAATGTAAATCAAAACAACCCAGAGATTTCACCTCACACCAGTCAGAATGGCTAAGATCAAAAACTCAGGAGACAGCAAGTTCTGGGGAGGATATGGAGGAGGAGGAACACTCCTTCACTGCTGGTACAAGCTGTGATTGGTACAAGCTGGTATTACAAGCTGGTACAACCACTCTGGAAATCAGTTTGGTAGTTTCTCAGAAAAGTAGGCATACTTTTTCACTACCAGAGAACCCTGTTATACCACTCCTGGACTTATAATCCAGAGGATTCTCCAGTATGTAATAAGGACACATGCTTCACTATGTTCATAGCAGCCCTATTTATAATAGCCAGAAGCTGGAAAGAACCCAGATGTCCCTCAACGGAGGAATGGATACAGAAAATGTCATATATTTACACAATAGAATACTAGTCAGCTATTAAAAACAATGAATTCATCAAATTCTTAGGCAAATGGGTGGAACTAGAAAATATCATCTTGTGTGAGGCAGCCTAATCACAAAAGAACACACATGGTATGCACTCATTGATCAGTGGATATTAGCCCAGAAGTTAGGAATACCCAAGACACAATTCACATATCAAATGATGCCTAAAAAGAAGGAAGAACAAAGTATGGATACTCTGGTCCTTCTTAGACGGGGGAACAAAATACTCACAGAAGGAGATACAGAGACAAAGGGTGGAGCAGAGACTGAGGGAAAGATCATCCAGAGACTGCCCCACCTAGGGATCCAACCCATATACAGTTACAAAACCCAGACACTATTGAGGATTCCCACAACTGCCATCCCATATACAGTTACAAAACCCAGACACTATTGAGGATGCCAGCAAGTGCTTGCTGACTGGAGTCTGATATAGCTGTCACCTGGGAGGCTCTGCTAGTGCATGACAAATACAGAGGGCGACACTCTCAGTCAGCCATTGAACTGAACACAGGGTCTCTAATGGGGGAGCTAGAGAAAGGACCCAAGGAGCTGAAGGGGTTTGCAGTGCCATAGGAAGAACAACAAAATGAGCCACCCAGAACTCCCAGAGCTCCCAGGCACAAAACCATCGACCAGAGAGTTCACATGGTGTTACCCATGGCTCCAGACACACAGGCAGCAAAGGATGGCCTTGTTGGGCATCAGAGGGAGAAGAGGACCCTGGTCCTGGAAAGGTTTGATGCAGCAGTGTAGGGGAATACCAGGACAGGGAAGCGTTAGGGGGTGATTGGGGAACAGGGGAGGGGAGATGGCTTCTGGGACTTTGGGAGCATGGAACCAGGAAAGGGGAAATCATTTGAAATGTAAATAAAGAATGTATCTAATAAAAAAGAATACAAACCGATCCATTCTTTTGCTTTGTATTGTTTTTAAATCGATCCATTCTTATTTCCCTGTACAAAGCGCAAATCCAAGTGGATCAAGGACCTCTACAGAAAACCTGATACACTCAATCTAATAGAAGAAAAAGTGGGAAATAGTCTCAAATACATTGGTACAGCGGAAAATTTCCTGAACAGAACACCAATGGCTTATAATCTAAGATCAAGAATTGACAATTGGGACCTCATAGAATTGCAAAGCTTTTTTAAGGCTAAGGACATAATAGCAGCCTTATTTATAATAGCCAGAAGCTGGAAAGAACCCAGATGTCCCTCAACAGAAGAATGGATACAGAAAATGTGATACATTTACACAATGGAATACTCTGTTATTAAATACAGTGACTTCATGAAATTCTTAGCCTAATTGATGGAACTAGAAATATTACATTAGGTTAGGCAAACGAATCACAAAAGACCACACATGAATGCACATTCTGATAAGTGGATATTAGTCCAGAAGCTGGGAACACCCAAGACACAATTCACAGAGCAAACAAAGCTCAAGAAGGAGGGAGAACAAAGTGTGGATACTTTGGTCTTTCTTAGAAGGGGGAACAAAAGAGCAATGGGAGGAGATTCAGAGACAAAGTGTCAAGCTGAACCTGAAGGAAAGACCATCCAGAGTCTGCCCCAGCAGCAGATCCATCCCATATACAGTCACAAAACTCAGATACTATGGTGGATGCTAAGAAAGGCTTGCTGAAAAAGCCTTTGTTATAGCTGTCTCCTGACAGGTCCTGCCAGAGCCTTACAAATACAGTCGGATGCTCACAGCCAACCATAGCACTGAGCATGGGGTCCCCAATGAAGGAGGTAGAGAAGGGTCTGAGGGAGTGGAAAGGTTTTGCAGCCCCATAGGAAGAACAACAAGACAAACCAACCAAACCTCCCAGAGCTTCCCGAGACCAAGCCACCAATCACGGAGTGCAGATACCTGTGGCTGCATAATAGCAGATGACATCCTTGTCAGGCATCAATAGGAGGAGAGTTCCTTGGTCCTCTGAAGCTCTGATAGATGCCCCAGGGTAGGGGAATTGAAGACGTGGAGATGGGAGTGGGTGGATGGGTGGAAGAACACCTTACTAGAAGCAGCAGGAGGGTAGATAGGAGAGGGGGTTTCCAGGAGAGGAGGAAACCAGGTAAGGGGATAATACCTGAAATGTAAATAAATTAAAATTAAAAGAAATATATCTGACCATCTCAAGAGACCCTGGAAATATACATCTCATTTCCAATGAGAAGACACGAATAAATACAGAGAGAATAAACTTCAGAGCCGAAATGCACCCTCCCATACTTGCCTATCCGTTCATTGGGTTCATCATCCAACCTCTTCCAGGGGAGCCACGTTCTAGGAGGATGTACACTGGGTTTTTGTGTTTGGAGCCCGGGGGATGCAACAAAGTCTCCACAGGCAATCCCTGATTCTTTTTCGAAAGCGTTTGAAACGCCCGCTCTTCACAGGGGGAGGCAGTGGTTCCACAGACCAGCTTTGCTCAGGGGGCAAGTGTGTTTTGTCTTCCACGGTGATGGTGTCGAAAAGACACGCGGCAGCCACGGCTCCAGAGTGGAGGGCAGGGGCAGAGGCAGAAGCAGGGCTCTTCTTTTTTGGAAAATGGAGGGCCATGGGCGGCAAGGAGACACTTCTGGCCACTATGTGCCCTGATAGTGCCAGGGCATCAGGTCGCAGCTGTCCTGAGGGCCTTATGTGGAGGAGGCCAGAGTTGGGTTCACTGGCTCTTCTTTTGAGGGGAAGACCAGGGCTAGAGGCATGTGCTGGCGATGGGGGTGGCGTAGGGCACGGATTGACAGGCTTGGCTGAACCGGTAGGTATAGTCTCGATTCCTAGGCGTACCTGTTCTTGTAAAAGCAAATAGGTCCCCATTTTTTCATCAAACTTTCTCTTGTGCAGCGACTCCAAAATCTCGTTGGCATTAAACCCCATGCCACGGAGCCTGTCTACGATGTCGCAGTCTGGATAGGAGTCAGTGGGGATGTTTACTTCAGCCTTTAGTATCCAGGGATGTTCTTCAATATCTTCGATGGAGGGCCTCATCTCTGGGGCAACAGTAAGGATCTGGTGGATTAGATTTTCAAGGTGACCAGAGAAGTAAGGTGGAATGTGATAGGTCCCTGTGGCGATATTTTCCTCTATCTCCTTCATGGTCTTTCCTGTAAAGGGGTAGTACGAAGTGCTTATAAAATAGAGCAGCACGCCCAAACTCCACACATCGGTTTTCCTGCCGTCGTAAGCCTCCCCTAGTACGAGTTCTGGGGCAAAAAAGACCTTGGTCCCACACCTCCGTTTCAGGAAGCTGCCAGGCCTGATCTTGGTGGCCAGCCCAAAGTCTGTCAACTTGACGTTACCCTCCGCGTCCCTGAGGACATTCTGTGGTTTAATGTCTCTGTGAATAAAGTCATTGTTGTGGCAATACTTTACTGCAGACACTACTTGACCAAATATTTTCTTGGCCTCTGCCTCCTGCAGTGGGCCATTCTCCTCTGTTAAATCAGATAAGTTCCCCCCCGGAGCGTATTCGAGTATAAAATTAACGTGGCTTGGTGTTATCAGCACCTGGAAGAGGCGGATGATGTTCGGATGGTTTAAGGTCTCCAACGCTGCGCGTTCTGCCAGGATGATTCTCTCGGACTTCTTGGTGATTTCTATCGATTTGACGGCGACCATCACCTTGGTTGTCAGGTGCAAGGCCAATCTGACACTACCAAAGGCACCCTCACCGAGATGGAAAAGTACTTTGTATTGACTTGCCAAATTCTTGCTTTTGGCATCGTCGGCCATGGGGCTGAGTGTTCCGTGCACTCTGGTTACCACCGGTTGTGAGGTTCAAGGAACCCACAACTAACAATATCGAGTGCACTGAACGAGTCCCACAGGTCACCCAAATCGGCTCCCTGCTCTGTATGGACAAATCCAACAGGCCAGTCCACAGTCTTATACAGAGGGCACGCATTCTTCCATCACAGAGGATTTTTGTGAGGTCAGAGCACAAAATGCACCTACCAGAGGTTGTAACCCACAGTGGCTATCCTCACTCTGAGCCAGAGGGACCTTTCCATTCTCATAAAAATGAGACTATAAGCTTCTTCTTCAGCAGATCAAGAAGACAGATCAAAACTTAACTCGTTTAGCAATCACAGGCAGCAGAGTGCATTAGCAGCCATTGCAGCTGGGTGCTGAGTAGGTCAAACCAACCATCTGGACTTTCAAGCATTTTAGACAAGTGTTCTGCAGAGAGGGGCTAAGTCTCCACAAAATGTAATCTTGAGCTTTGCTACCCAGCCTCTTTGTTCTCAGAATGGGACTCTGAGACTTAATTATATATGAGGAACTACCTAGGCTATAAGCTGTGGATAGTTCCCCAGCTGGCTTGTGAGTGATATAACCCATTTACTCTAGTCTGTGTCTGCCACATAGATGGTTATCTCTCCTGAGATTCATGTTTCTGTCTTCCTCAGAGTTCAAGGCCAATCTGCAGGTCTTCACTGTTTCCTAGAGTCCTATCTCCCCCTGCCTGATGTCCCACCTTTTATTTCCTGCCTTGCTAAATTGACCCTCAATTACGCTTTTTATTGTCAAGTGATGCTTATACATAGTACTAAAGAGATTCTCTTTATTTATTCCCCTCCATAGTCCAACTAAATGTCCATTGCTAACATTAGTAAACTCTAATAGGGAGGAACAACTATGAAAACAAGCAGATAAGAATTTAGGTCCACAGTGTCCATTTTATCTGTATTTGGACACATTAGGGGAAAGTACTCTCCAATCAGAACTACCTTGGTGATTGAATTTGAATTTGTATACAGAAATCATTTACTATCAATTTATGCATTCATACAACTAAGAGTTTCTCCTAGACCTTATAACATTTTCTGAAATTCTAAACAATTTTCCCATATTTCAATTTCCCATTTTGAAATATGGGACTCTGACTACCTAGTCTTCAATCCAGTCAGAGACCTGAGGAATTAAATACCCTCAATTGCCAGAACATACAACACAAGCAGCTTCCTCATCTATGCAACTGACAGACAGCTGCTTCCTTAGACAGACACCCAAAAGTCTATGAATCTTTGGAGTATCTATCTTTTGCCTTCCGGCCCAGAATATATGCCAGACTTTCAAGTAGGAATTGTGAAGGACTCCTTACCTTCTCCTGGCAAAGCTTGGGCATCGACTTCCCTGTGTCTTATTTATCTACATCTTGGACAGCATTTGTCTGCAGTTTAGGCGAGCACAATTTCTTGCCTAGTGTCTAGCTTGTCATGTTTGAAGCAAACTCCATATAGTGGTTTTTCAGTGCTCATCATCTACTTTGAAGATGTCCGTGTGCTGCCAGGAACAGACATGCCTCACCTTAAGACTGTTTTATTAACAAAACATCTAGAAATGCCATATTCTGTAGATGTTTGAGGTTTTTGAAGACTATAATATATGTGAATTGATTGTTCGTAGCTAATATATGTTTAACATATTATACATTTTTTGTAATCAACAATATTCATATCTAACAAGCCTGTAAGTTTGTTTGACTAACCAGTAACTTGCATCTCTTAATTATCCCAGACAGTTTGCAACAGCAGCCTTCAATGAATAGAACTCCACATTACATAGGTATAATACCTTAATGAGATTTGAAACATATATACATAGTATATTCTTGCAAATATAATCCTATTCTGTATGAAGATACAAAGCAAATGTGAAAATATTTGGCTTGTTATGTTCTTTGGTCTAAAAGTTGATTTTCATAATCTACTGCTTTATTCACACACTCATACACACATATCCACACATATATGCATATGTACAAATATATATGCATATATACACCTATACATATACATGCTATTATTCCCCTATCACACTTTTCTTTTAATGCCTTCTTCCACTCTCCTTGAGCATTAGAGAGGAGCAAGAGAAGGATCAAGGAAAGAGAAGGGAAGAGAAAAAGAAAGTCCTGAGTCTAACCTCCCTTACTGTGATTCCACACTGACCAAGCCAATTAACAACTTTTAAGTAATCCCCCTTAAAGGAGGACAAATATAAATAACGTGATTTATAACCACAACCATCCACCCCACTTTTGGTGAACGGGATGTCATTCTCTTGAAATTGCTTCCTACTGTTTGGTGGTGTCTTTTCCTTATGTGTGTCCAAAAAATTGGGGAATTGGCCAGTATTAAGAAAGCTGGTTGTACTATCAGTTGTCCAAGTTCTGTTTACTAAAAGATATAAGGCTTAATTAAACCAAGACCCTCGTGGAAAAGTCTAAGAGTCCAGACCAACTGGGATCAGCAGCTTTCAAGCTTTCCTAGAAGTGAATTTTGATGAAAAAGCTATTTACATAGTCTGAAACTGAGCCTAGCAAGATGCTAGAATAAATATTTCTCAGGGTCATAATACCCTACCCAGGATCCCTGAGAGTGAATCTTGTCATGGCTTCTACTTCATTGGTGTCTGTAAGCATATAAAATTTTACAGGTAATACACATTTCTGCATAAACGTATATATGGAATATGAAGTGTGCTCAATCAGCTGAAGAGGATGTGATGATGTCTGTTTGAGCTGGTAGGTTGTTGTTTTCCTAAGTTAGCTTGGACTATATACACAAAGTTTAATATGAATTTTCATCCATGTCATTTCAAAGAATGACATGAATCCACCCTGAAGAATCTGTAGCCAACAAGATTATTAGCAATACTTAGATGAAGTCCAAGCTATAGACTTTTTCATGTCTCAGACAGTTTGAGTGCAGTTCCCAGGTAGAGGGATCAGAAAAATAAGTAACCTGTTTTGTTGATCTTCGTGATTTCTTTCTGGTCTGTAGCAGGGATCTTCAGGAGGTCTCTCCCTGTCAACTCTGAGTTTTATTAATTTTGAAGGATTCCACAGTTTTCCTTTTCCTGTTTAAAAAGTATCACATTCAATTTCCCTATGCAGAATATTTGCTGCCTTCTGTTCTGAGGTTATCACATAGTTATGCTTATCTAAATCTAAACAGTGCATTCTAAAATCTTGTGCAGCTGAATAAACTGTCTCATTGCCATCTTAAAATTTCAAGTCAATAAAGCATGATTTAAACTATCTTTGGAGGATCTCAGATCTCCTTTTTGTTCCAGAAGCATTTCCTTTGAAGTCCTGTGAGAGTTCTCCATAATTGCTTGGTCTGTACATTGGTGATGTATAACACTTTTATGCCACAATGGGAAAAGTGTGTAATGGATAGATACACAGGTTAAAGCACCATCAGCTCTGATCTGCAAAGACATTTCCACGATAGCCACCATCTCTAATAAATGTGCAGTTTCAGAACCATCCCTTTCAGAAGTCAAGACTAAGGTTTCCAAAGCTGAAGCTGCTTAGAAGACTAAATATGTATCCAGTGCATGATGTATTAACATATGTACATTTTTAAAAATTTCAAACTCAACAAAATCAAGCACATGACATTTACTGAAACACATCTCTTGTGTGTTATTGCTATGGAAATTTAATTAATTTTATTACAAATCAGAGTCTCAATTTTAACAGAATGTTGAGCCTCTATGAGCTGCCAGTGTCATGCTTCAAGCCGTCCTGCAATTTGCTCCTCTAGAAATTCTTCTTCTTCTCTCATTCTAAGTTCCAGATTGGATTCTTTTAAGACTCTGTTCTGATTTTTAAAATACTCTCATCTCTGTTATCCGGCCTCTAACCTAGTATCCGGTTTCTGACTTATCTATATCAGCTTTATTTTGAACCTACTTAAAGGTGTTATATAAAACTACAATAATTACCGAACATATTAATTATTTATTGCTTACACCAAAATAATATTATATGGGGTCAAATGGCCATCTATCATTGTATTTATCTCCAGGTTTTTTTCTTTTCTTTTCTTTTCTTTCTATCTTTGTTTGTTTCTTTTTCTTTTTCTTTTTTTTGAAGAGAGGTTTTCTCCATGTAGCCCTGGCTGCTTCGATATCAGTCTGGGGTCCATCCTGCTCTGGCTGCTCAAGTGGCCAAGGTGAGCTGCCAGCATCTCGATTCATGACGATTCTCCTGTATTTCTGTGACTCATTCAGTGCAGACACCAAAACAATCTCCCAGTTTTCTTTGAGGAAGACCATCTTCTTCACTTTGGCATTGATGTTCTCACCTAGATGCTCCTTATCTTCTTGCCAAGCACAACTAATGTTGGGCATCTAAATAGCGCAGGATCCTGGTTGCAAAGTCGGCTTCCTGGTTGATCACAGAGTGCTGGTTGAGATGTAGGCCAGAGCAGCCGCCAGGGCTTCTAGAGGTCCTTTGTCTCAATCAGCTTCTCAGCTGACTGCTTGATATGGCCATTGGCAGTGGGAGGCACTGAATCCTAAAGACTGATGGCATCTTTGCTGGAGGCCTTTATTATTTCTGTTGCAGAAGGAACAGCTATTCATTTAAACTTAATTCCTGATTTCTGCTCCACTTGAGCTAACTGGTACTCTTCTTTGTGCTGATAAATGCAGATGCAAAAGCCTGACTTTCCTGCTTTTCCTGTTCACTCCGAATAATGACTGTAAAACTCCACATCCTTGGGTTGACAGTCCTTAATGATCAGGTAAACCTCAGGATATCTAACACATGGGCAACAACATTGGCAACCACCCAAACTCTAAAATTGCCATTTTGGAAACCTTTCAGGGTAATTTCCCTTGCTTCGGCAGAATTTTGCCATGTAAGGACTAGGCATCCTGCTTTGTGCATGTGTTTTGTAACAGTTCCTGGTCATCCTTCTTAGTTTCACAGAGATGATTGTGTGCCCATGATGACTACTGTACTCTCAGATCACATCACCAATCAGTGCTGCACTCTGTCCAGTGACACTTAATCTCCAGGTGCTCCACAGCTATAGCTGCCTTCTGAGTCTTTTTTACCAATCAGGTCTATCTGTTCATATGTAGATTTCATGTATCTTTTAACAACATTAGATACCCAATTTGAGCTAGTTGCAGAGAAAAGCAATGTTTGGGTGTTGACTTCAGAATCTGTCTTGAATGCTACATGTGAAATTTCTTCCAGCTGATCAGCAAAACTCATATCCAACTTCTGGTCAAATTCACCCAGGACAACATGTTTAAGTCTGGTGAGATCTCCCTTCCCTTGCTTCTATAAGGGTTTTCCTTAACACACCCACCCACTTTTGCATCCCTGCCCTTGATTCCCCTACACTGGGGCATCTATCAAGCCTTCATGGGACCAAGAACCTCTCCTCCCTTTGATGTTTGACAAGGCAATCATCTGCTACATATGCAGTTGGAGCCTTGTATTCTCTTTGCTCATGGCTTAGTCCCTGGGAGCTCAGGGGGATCTGGTTGGTTGATATTGTTGTTCTTCCTAGGGGGTTGCAAACCCCTTCAGCTCCTTCAGGCCTCTTTCAAACTCCTCCACTGGGGAACCTGTGCTCAGTCCAATGGTTGGCTGCAAGCATCCACCTCTGTATTTGGAAGGCTCTGGCAGGTCCTTTTAGGAGACAGCCATATCAGGCTCCTTTCAGCAAGCATTTCTTGGCATCCATAATAGTGTCAGGGTTTGGTGATTGTATATAGGCTATATCCCCAGGCAGGATAGTCTCTGGATGGTCTTTCCTTCAGACTGTGCTCTACAATGTGTCCCCATGTTTGCTCCTGTGTGTATTTTGTTTCCCATCTAATATTGACTGAAGCACCCACACTTTGATCTTCCAAACTGCTGAATACTAGTCTCACTATCCATGAATTCTTGCTGGATATTTGATTACACTCTGATACCAGTGATTGTGATGTTTCCTGGTAAATCATGTTCCTAGTAGAGGTGTGATTCACCCTTAATGCACATATTTAATCCCAAATGATGAAGATAAAGTTAATAATATAGAAAGTAGCAGCATGTTTGAATGTTATATCTAATTGAGTGGTAGAAATGATCTGAATCAGAGAAAATTCAAGAGAAGAGGATATGCCCACTCTCGTGAGAAAACAGGGGGAAAAGAGTCTACTTAATCAGAGCCATGGAGAGAGCTAGAAAAGAAGAAAATTAAGCTGTTTTCCTGGGAGAGATTTACAGGGATCAGAAAGAACCAGAAAGTATTTTGTTCCCCTTTCTAAGAGGAAGGAACCATCCCCCCCCCCCATACACACACACTTTGGTCTTCCTTTTTCTTGAACTTCACGTGGTCTGTGAATTGTATGTTGAGTATTCAGATCTTTTGGGTTAATATGCACTTATTAGTGAACACAAACCATGTGTGCTATTTTGTGATTGTGCTACCTTACTCAGGATGACAATTTTCTAGTTCCATCAGTTTGCTTAAGAATTCCATGAATTCATTGCTTTAATAGCTGAGTAGTACTCCATTGTGCAAAAGTACCACAATTTCTGTATCCATTCCTCTATTGAAGAACATCTGGGTTCTTTCCAGCTTTTGGCTATTATAAATAAGTCTGCTATGAACCAATGGAGCATGTGTCCTTATTACATGTTGGAGCATCTTCTGGGTATATGCCCAGGAGTGGTATAGCTGGGTCCTCAGGGAATATTATGTTGAATTTTCTGAGGGACCAACATACTGATTTCCAAAGTGGTTGTACCAGCTTGCAATCCCATGAACAATGGAGGAGTGTTCCTCTTTCTCCATATCCTGGCCAGCATCTGCTGGCACCAGAGTTTTTGTTCTTAGCCCTTTGGACTGGTGTGAGGGGGAATCTCAGGGTTGTTTTGATTTGCATTTCCCTGATGACTAAGGATGTTGAACATTTCTTTAGGTGCTTTTAGTCCATCCTACATTCCTCAGTTGAAAATTCTTTCTACAGTACCTGGAAACCCTACTTTGAGAACAACTGGTTTAACTACATATGCACAGAGCACCACCCACCCCACTGCAGTTCCAAGTAGCTACTGTCCAGTATTCACTGGCAGGGGGCAGTGTGGAGCTGGTC
The DNA here is from genome assembly GCF_947179515.1 of Apodemus sylvaticus. Classification (NCBI taxonomy): domain Eukaryota; kingdom Metazoa; phylum Chordata; class Mammalia; order Rodentia; family Muridae; genus Apodemus; species Apodemus sylvaticus. The sequence goes on along the minus strand of NC_067491.1, from coordinate 52,926,242 downwards.
TGTTGACACCATTGCTTATCATCTTCTGGTGTCAAGAGAAATCTGGGCCTGGCACACAAGGCACTCCCCTGCAAGTCCACAATACACTTTACAACTAGAGCCATATATAGTATATTTGAAATGTTTTATGCTGAAAAAATTAGCCTAGGAGGCAGAGGATGTAAAATGAAAAGGCATGTCACCATGTCGTCTTTAGAAATGAGTTGTTTCCTTCAAAATTACCTTACTTTTACTTCTGAGTCCAAACAGGCTCTTGTACCCCTGAGACAGCAGTCAGGGGTTGTGGTCACTCCAGGACTCTAAAGCAGGGTCTGGGCTTGAGAGCCCTGAGCAGCTGGAAGACAAACATCTTCCTGAAGGTTAGAAGGAAGGTACCATGTGAATCCTTGAAGAAGGTTCCAGAAACAAGCTTTTTAGTGGGGCTGGGTAGGAGCCATTTCTGAGTTTGTTGCAAGATCACAAACAAAAGCAATGCACAGGCTTCAAGGCACAGGCAGGATGCTCTGTACTTCGACCCCCTCCCCCATACCCTAATTAGCTCACTGAGCCAGGCTAGCTAGCATGTCTTGTATTTAATGAAAGGGGACCTGCAATGGTGCTGGTTGTCCTCAGCACCCATCTCAGCCCTGCACACTCAGCCTTGATCAGAGTTCAAGCAGTGAAAGACAGACTCCATTGACCCGGTGACCCTTTCATTTACTGCTTTCCCAATCTCAGGGGAAAAGAATGTGCCAAGAGAGCCTGCCCAGGCAACTCAGGCTGTGCCAGGCTAAGATGAGGCAAGCACTATGGAGTGCCTGAAATGGCTGTATTCAGGTAATTGGAAGCTCCTGTGCTCACTGTGTGCAAATGAGGGGCTCATCTTAAGTGGCTCTGTGGGGAGCAGACCTGTTGGCAGTGTCTGTCCTCCACAGCACAGGGTTCTGTGCACAGGCAGCCACCTGGTAAAGTGTAGTGTGCCTGGGCTGTGTTTGGGGTGTCAGCTGTGGGCCAGCAAAGGTGAGACAATGACAGTTCACCTGGGTAAAGCTTGTGTCACCAGGGAACAGCTGTCTCTGCTGTCCTCCCTCCCCCTTTGGAGCTGGCCAAGTGTTTGTTCTTCTTCCCCCTCTCCCTTGGTGTCTGGCAGCCTCACATTCAGCCAGCTCCATGTGGTTTCCCAGATCTTGGCTCTGTGCCCTCCCATCTCCTTTTTTAGCCAGCATTGGTCTTGATCCGAAGTAATCTTTCTGAACTTAAAGAACTTCTCTCTGTGAGTACCTTGGCTTCCCAGAAATTAATCTTCTTTGTGTACTGTGACAGATGATGGAAACAAATGGGAATGTGTCTGAGTGTTTTTGAGAGATTTTCTCTAAGGTAGGTATGACACACCATGGATGGTTTCTGGAACATTTCCTCAGGATGCATTTCCAGCTGTATCAAACTGAGAAAGCAACTAGACAATCAACCTTCAGCTGCCTGGGATTCCTGACCACGGACACAATGACATCACTTGCTCTTTCTCCTAATACCCTGCTGTTTTCATCATGAGGTACTGTATCATCATCACTTCTGAGTGAATGTAAGGAGAAATGTAAGTCATAGAATTCCCTATGAACACTAGACTCATTCCACTAGCCATGTGTCTCTTTCCTTTGCCAAGTCACAAAAGTATTACCATTTCCTCCCAAACTTTTCAGAGAACCCAAGGGTTTGAGACTATAGACTCTTCCACTGACTGTTCTCCCTTCCCCCATCTCTGTCAACTCATTGTCAGGTGACCTGTGAATGTACTTCTCTAAGTGAATTACCCCACCAGGTACTGTGCTGAGTGTGATGGTCTTGGCACCTGTGCTTGTGTGTCTTACAGTTTCTAACCCCTAAATATGGAAAACCACTGGCCTACTGGAGACAAGGATTACCCAGGGATAGTTAGTGGCTTCCTCATTCTGCACACAAATATCTCCTAGTCAGACATTAAGTGTGGATCATGATGATAACAGAGACAAAGACAGAATGCTAGGAGGACAGCAAATCTGAAAACAATGAACCTGTGACCAATAAGCTATTTAATTGCTGCCATGCATGCAGTGCTGAGAAGCAGTGAACCCTTCCTCAGTCATGGGGCTCCGCAAATGCTCATTAGTCTGCTATTAATCTCATGTGTGCCCTGTCAGTCACAGCCCTGTGAGAGAACGCCGAGCTCAGCAGATGTGAAAGGCTGAACCCGTGCCCGAGCTGAGTCAATGTCCGTAATGGTACTGGGCCTCTGAAAGTGTCTGGAAGAAGGGTCAGGTAAAGAATTTGTAGACAGTGGTTGAATTGTCTTAAAGACTGAAAATCAAGGTGACAGGTTTAGATGTGTGTGTGTGTGTGTGTATGTATGTATATACATAAACATATATGTATTCAAATATGTATGAATATGTGTGTATATGTAATTTCTATGTGGGACCAGTCCATGGAATCCAGGCATCTTGTCTCATGTGAATGTAGCAGAGGCACAAGAAGTCTAAGAAGATCCCAGAGCCCCCTAACTTCCTGCAATGAAGACAACCAGAGACTGACTCTCTACAACCTCAGATCCTGGGCAGGGTCTCAGTAGCCGTTTTCCCTACTTAACTGGTGCTCATGAAATGCACTCACTGGAGGAGAGCAACCAGGATGGAGCTATTGCTCAGGACATGCTGATGCCTTAGGTGCCATAGCTGGAGGTCAAGAAACACAGTCTATAAAGGTCGGCTTCCAATGCAAACAGAAAGCAAGAGCAAAGGTGTAAGACCTTAAGGGAAGGCAGCTTGTGTCTGTATTCTCCAACTGAGGGTTTGTTCTTCTGAGAGCACTGGAGCTAAGGTTTCGTCAGAACCCAGGAATGGAGGGATGCACATCACCTCTCCTGGATCAGAGACCAACATCTGGGCACATGTGGAAGGTGGACCTTTGACAGTGCTTTTCACATTTGTCTCACTAAAGAAAAGTAGAAATTCTTTTTGTTTTTAAACAACAACAACAAGAAGAAGAATGATCAGATTTATGACTGAGAGAAGCCCTATCATGTGCAGCACAGGCAGCAAGGTCTGCTGTGTGGGACAGGTCTGCCTCCTTACCCACCCACCTTCTCTCACTTTTTGGTCACTCTACTCTGTGCTACATACAGTTAATTTGCTCATTTCTCAACATTCGTTTGTGAATGTCACTGCTACTTTTAAGAACAGGGTGTATCCTTTTTTGTTTTTGTTTTTATTTTTACTGTTTTTACTCTTTAATCTTTTTTTTTATAGTCCATTTGTTATCCCCCTTTCTGGTCTAACCTCTGACTCTTCTTCATCCCATTTCTCCCCCTGAATCTCCAAGACAATGTCTCCAACCATCACTAGACCTCTCCATACCCTGGGTCCTCAAGTTTCTTGAGGGCTAATTGTGATTTCTTCACAGGGGCCAGGCAAGGGGATCCTCTGCTGTATATGTGTTGGGGTCTCATATCAGCTGGTGTGTGTTGCCTGGTTTTGGTTCATTGTCTGAGAGATCTTGGGGGTCCTGGTTAGTTGTGACTGTTGGTCTCCCTAAGGGCTCATCCTCCTCTTTAGATTCTTCAGCTCTTACAGAATTCCACCACAGGGTTCCCCAGCTTTTGTCCATTATTTGGGTGTAAACATTTGTATCTGACTACTTCAGCTGCTTGTTGGGCCTCTCACAGAGCAGTTCTTTTAGAGAGGAACAATTCTGCATCAGAGATTTTGGCTGTGTGATGGAAACCTCATCCCTACACTTGATGCCCTGTCTTTCTATTGGAGGTGGGCTCTACAAGTTTCCTCTCTGCACTGCTGGTCATTTCATCTAAGGTCCCTCCTTTTGAATCTTGAGAGTCCCTTACCTCCCAGGTCTCTGGTACTTTCTATAGGGTCCCTCCAACTCCCATCTGCTGAAAATGCCTGTTTCTATTCTTTCTTTGGGTCCTCTTTCCTCTCACCACCAATACCTGATCATGTTGTACTATTCCCTTCCCTGACTTTTCTCCCATTCGGGTCCCTCCCTCCCTCACCCCCTCCATGATTGCTTTCTTCTCCCTACAAAGTCAGATTGAGTCGTCTTCAATTAGGTTTCAGCTTGTTAACACTGTTCATTTCTGAGGATTGTATCCTGGGTACTGTGTAATTTGGGGGGCTAATATTCACTGAGTGAGTACAAAACATGCATGTTATTTTAGGTCTCAGTCACATTACTCATGGTGTTATTTTCTAGTTCTAACCATTTGTCTGCCAAACTCATGATGTCCTCATGGTTTACAGCTGACATTGTGTAAATGAACTACATTTTCTGTATCTAGTCCTCCATTGTGGGACATCTTGGTTGTTTCTAGTTTTGGCTATCACACATATGGCCACTATGACCATCGTGGAACATGTGGTCCTGTGGCATGGTAGGGAATCTTTTGTTGATATACCTAAAAGTGATGTAGCTGGGTCTTCAGGTATCTCTACTTGCAGTTTTCTGAAGTGCCTCCAGATTGCTTTTCAGAGTGATTATACCAGGTTGCAATCCCTGAGCAATGGATGAGTGCTCCTTTTCCCCTGTGTCCATGCCAACATGTGCTATTAGCAGGGTTTTTGATCTTAGCCATTCTGATTGGTGTAAGGTGGAATCTCAGGGTTGTTTTGATTTGCATTTCCGGGATCACTACAGACTTTTCACATTTCTTTATGTACTCCTAGGCCATTTGAGATTCCTCTGTTGTGATTTCTCTGTTAACTTGTATGCCCCATTTTTATATTGGATTATTTGGGGTTTTGGTGGTTAGCTTCTTGAGTTCTTTATACACTTTGGATATTAGCCCTCTATTGGATGTGGCGTTAGTGAAGATATATTTCCCAATCTTTAGATGGCTGCTTTGTCCTATTGGTAGTATCTGTTGCAGTATGTAGGCTTTCCAGTTTTATGAGGTCTAATTAATCATTTCTTGATCTTAGAGCCCCAGGCACTGGAATTCTCTTTAGGAAATCTCCCAACCCCATTCCATTTCTTCAAGACAATTTTCTCCTTTCTCTACTATTGGATTCAGTGTGTTTTTTATGTTGAGGACTTTGATCCACTTGGAAATGAGACTTGTGCAAGGTGAAGAGCATGATCTATGTTCCTTTTTCTACGTACAGACTGCCAGTTAGACCAGTGCCATTCATTGAAGATGCGTTAGTTTTCCAATGTATATTTTTTGTTTCAATGTCAAAGATCAATTGTCCATAAGTGTGTGGTTTTATTGCTTGGTATTTATTTCTATTCTATTGATAAACCTGTGTGTTTTTGTAAGAATACCATGCAGTTTTTAGTATAGCTTAAGGTCAGGATGATAATTACTACGGAAGTTCTTTTAAGAATGTTTTTCCCTATTCTGCTTTTTGTTGTTTTGATTTTCAGAATTACTCTTTCCCAGTTTTTGAATATTTATGTTCAAATTTCGATGGTGATTGTGTTGAATCTGTAGATTGCTTTTAGTAGGATGGCCATTTTCAGGATGTTAATTCTACCAAGCCATGAGCGTAAGATATCACTTCATATTCTGAGTTCTCATTCAATTTATTCTTGAGAGACTTGAAACTCTTGTCATACAGATATTTTATTTTGTGGTTAGAGTTTCCCTGATATATTTTATAATTTGTGACTACATTGAATGGTGGTGTTTCCCTAAGACTCTTTCCAGGACCATTTATCATTGTATAATGGAAGGCTACAGATAAATTTGAGTTTAATTTCCAGCAGCTTTGCTTAAGTTGTTTATCAGGTGTAGAAGTTTCCTGGTAGAATTTTTTGTTTGCTTATGTATACTACCATATCACTGGCATATAGTGATACTCTGACCTCTTTGCAAAGTTGTAACCCCTTGATCTCTTATGTGGTCTTACTGCACTAGCTAGAACTTCCAGGGCTATATTGCATAGTTATGGGGAGAGTGGACATTCATGTCTTATTCCTGAATTTAGTTGTATTGCTTCAGGTATTTCTTTTAATTTGATAGTTTTTTGTGGTTTGCTCTATTTTAGTTTTATTTTAATTTTTTAAAATTCTTTTAATTAGATATATTTTGTTGGCAATTCACCATGCCTTCTTTTTTTAATTGTGATTTTTCTGATTTATTTTTATTTACATTTAAAATGATTTCCCCTTTTTAGACCCCCACTCCCCGAAAGTCCCATCAGCCCCCTTCCCTCCCCCTGTTTTCCCAACCAACCCTTCCCATCTATTTTAGTTTTATATTATTTATGTATGGGCATTGAATTAGTGGTCTCTCCAATACTTTTTAACATGAAGGGGTATTGTGTTTTGTCAAATGATTTTTCAGCATGTAATGAGAATGCCAAGTTATTTTTCTTTCAGTTTGTTTATCTAGTGGGTTACATTAATGGATTTTCATATATTGAAACAATTGAACATCCCTGGGATGAAGTCTAATTTATCATGGTGAATGATGGTTTCTATATGTTGTTGACTTCAGTTTGTGTGAATTTTATTGAGTATATATGCATCTATGTAAGTGAAATTGATATGAAGTTCTCTTTCTTTGTTGGGTCTTTACTGTGTGGTTTAGGTATCAGAGTAATTGTGGGTTCCTAGAATGAATTAGGTAGTGTTCCTTCCATTTCTATTTTATGGAATAGTTTGTAGAGTTTTGGTATTAACTCTTCTTTGAAGGTCTGGTAGAATTCTGCACTGAAGTCATCTGGCCCTGGCCTGTTTTTGGTTGGGAGGTTTTTAAGGAATTCTTATATTTTCTTAGGGGACGTGGGCCTGTTTAAATAGTTTACCTGCTCTTAACTTTGGTATGTTTTATCTGTCTAGAAATTCATCCATTTCCACTTGATTTCCCTCTTTTATTGAGCATAGCCTTTTGTAGTAGAATCTGATGATTTTTCTGTTTCCCTTGTTATGTCTACCTTTTCCATACTTATTATGTTATTTAGGATACTGTATCTGGCACTTTAGTTTGGTTAGGGATTTATCTATCTTGTTGATTTCCTTAAAGAACCAGGTTTTGTTGGTTCTTTGTATCATTCTCTTTGTATCTATTTAGTTTCTCTTTGTTTCTATTTTGTTGATTTTAGCCTTGAGTTTGACAATTTCCTGCCATCTCCTCCTCTTGGGTGTGTTAGCTTTTTGTTCCAGAGCTCTCGGGTGTACTGTTATTTTGCTAGTGTAGGATAACTCCACTTCTTTACCAGGGTGTTTAGTGCTAAGAATTTTCCTCTTAGCACTGCTTTCATTGAGTCCCACAATTTTGGGTATGCTGTTGCTTCATTTTCATTGAATGCCAGAACACTTTATTCTCTCTCTCTCTCTCTCTCTCTCTCTCTCTCTCTCTCTCTCTCTCTCTCTCCCTCCCTCCCTCCCTCCCTCCCTCCCTCCCTCCCTCCCTCCCTCCCTCCCTCCCTTCCTTCCTTCCTTCCTTCCTTCCTTCCTTCCTTCCTTCCTTCCTTCCTTCCTTCCCTCCTTCCCAAACCAAGTTATCATTTAGTAGAGTTTTTCACTTCCCATGGCTATGTGGGTTTTCTGTTATTGTTGTTGTTTTTGAAATCTAGCCATAGTCTGTCATCAACAGCCATCCTCCCTGTACATAGAGATTTTTCTCCAACAGCCTTCCTATTGAATAATGTGCCTCTCTCTCCATCTGCCTTCCTCCCTGTATGTAGCCACACTCATGAAACAAGCTGGTTAGTTCGAAAGATCAAGAACAGATAACATATGTGACCAGAGGTTGTACAGTTGCATGGAATGTGTATCAGCCACATGTGCAGGGAATCGGTGTCAATCCACCCGTGAAGAAAGATTGCTCACGTGGGAGGGAAAGCCCACATGAAATAGGGCTTTTGTCCTGAGCCTACTACAGGACAATGACCTGGTCTCACATTATGGCTGCTCAATCTACACTGCACCTCAGACTCCTGTCATAATACCAAGGACACTGGTCCTGGAAAGGCTCAGTGCAGCAGTGTAGGGGAATACCAGGACAGGGAAGCAGGAAGGACTTGATTGGGGAACAGAGGGAGGGAACGGGGCTTATGGGACTTTTGGGGAGGTAGATACAGGAAAGGGGAAATCATTTGAAATGTAAATAAAGAGTATAACAAAAATATTATGTATTCTGTGAGTCTACTTTGTGAGTCTTCAACATACATGGAGGCCTGGGAGCAAGAATAAATTAAAATGAAATTAAATTCAACTCAAATTTCTCACCTGAAAAAAAAATCACATCTAATAAGACCTCAAAGTTCTTAAGACAGGAAGATATGATCCCCAATTCTTATTATCTATGGAAAAACTAGCTGGGATAGGACAATCCACTTACTGTGTACTGCATTTTCTCAGCTATAAGTTCAGCAGCCTGATCTGCAGAATATGAGCTTTCTTTTAGACTCAGGGTACTCCAATCTCCAGCTATCTCAGGTAGTAAAACAGACAATCCACAATAATCTGGCTGGGATGACCTATATCAAAGTTGGGGCATGGCATCTAAAATAACGATCAAGGAATAAAACAAAGGCAGATAATGCTGCCATCTCCAGCCCTCCTACCCACCATCACTTCTGCATCTGCTGCCACCCCAGTGTGTCTCCCTGGATGAATTTAGATATCAGTCTTTTTATTGAGTAAAAGGATGACCTTTGTTAAGTCACTCCACATGTGACAGCCTTGAATTTACATATCTGTGCACTGGAGTTAATTGGCCCATTCCTGGAAATATACAAAAAATACAGTGCTTAACTCCTGTGAACCCTCAGTTATCCAGGTTCCACAGGTGGCATGCCCCATCATTTAAACATTGCAAACCCGTCACCCTGAATCCATCCAACCACTCATTCTGAAGTCATCCCTCCCAGGCACAAGCACCTGGAGCTAGAAAGGCTCTAAAATTCCATTCCCCCTGCTCCTTTTAAACTCTATGACGGGAAAACAAAAGGACTAAGGCTCAGAAAAAAATTAGTGCCAGCTCTAGGATATGCCAATTCTGCATCATCAAACCTAGTCTAGAGTCAGAGTGGCAGATACCAAGGGCTACAATAGAGACAGAGAGAACACTTTGAAGGCTCCACTCTCCTTAAAGAAAATTGGAACCCCTCTTCTTTATGAAGTAATTCTGAGGAGTTTCTGAGCTTTTTACTTCTGCATAGCATGGGGGTGTACCATGGAGATTGTGCCATAGTGTGTGTATAAGATGCAAGTATGAGATATGAGAATGTTGTGAAGGTCTGATGTGGTGAAGGTCAGCGTTTTCAGCAAGCAGCAGTTCCCAGATGCTCCCCACATGTATGCCTTCCTCTGTCCTTTTTAGTTTACCCAGGGAATTAGACATGCATGCACTGGAAACCATTTAGGAAAGGTATGTCATTACACATAGACAAGAAATCCATCCAAACTGTGCTGTCTACAGTGTTATAGAAATCGAGGCATTTTCTATCCTCTGACATTCCAGTATGAGAGAGTGCTCAAGACTCAGTCATTGACCTGAGGGTTCTTGGTAAACAAGATAAACTCTCAGAGTGCATTCAGTGATTTCAGTAGAAATTTTGCTCCATAGTGTGATGGGTTGGGACACTAAGGTGGGAGTGCAGACAGTACAAGGATGGGTCAGCTATAAAGCTGGATCCTTAGGACATCAGCTCCCATGCTGGCTTGATTCCCAAATCAAAGCCTTTACCTTTAGGGAGCTTTTGACAGAAAGCTACACCAAGGACAAGTCTGAGCCCAGGTCCTTGTGATTGCAGTGCCTGCCAGAACCTGCTAGAACCTGCCAGAACCTGCCAGGATCTGCCAGAACCACGTGCACTTTAACAAACCAGCCCAGAAAGGGAGACCTCCCTTCCCGAGAGCACACTGCAGGCCAGTGGCAGCCACTGGTCACAGCTGGTCCCTGTCCCGCAGCCTATTGCTGTTCCATTCCTCTACCCAGAAGCTTAAACCAGGCCATTTGAACTCCTTAGAAGTAATATGTCTGAGAAGGAAAAGAGCTTGCCTAGATTTATGAAAATATTTTTTCAATGTCTGAAAAAGATGAGAAACAATTAAAGAAGTATATTGAGTTAAATCAATCCTTGAATTATAGCTTGAAGGAAGAACTGAAGAAAAATGAGAAACATACAAAACAGCTGAGCAGGTAAGATTTTTAATATTCCAACAATTCACACATTTATTAAGTAAGTAGTAACATTCTCAAAATCTTTAGGAAATTTAATTTCTTATCTGTATTTCCATAACTAAATTATTCTACACAAAGTCTAAACTAATTTTTGAACTCTATTTCTGGGCACACTTGGCTCAGTTTCTTTTGCTATTGTCACTTGTCTCTGCTTTCAGTGTACTAATGTCTTAATGGCGATTGGTGTGATTTTTTAACAGATTTTTCTTCTTAGAAACATATTCAGTTATACTAAGAAATATATAAAGCTATCCACGACTTCCCCCCTCTAGCTCCTCCTGTATACCTCCAACATTTCCTATTCACGACCTCAAGATAAAAATAAAGACCCTTTAAGTTCCGGTAGTACTGCCTGTTTAGGAATATGTGCATAGATTTGGGATTATTCAGTCAAGCATACCAATTCCTTATATTTTATTTTACAGTATTTTGTCTTAATTAATCATTTTGTTTACATTTCAAATGATATCCTCCTTCCTGATTATGCTTCCACAAACTCAAGCCCCATTCTCCCTCTGCCCTCCTATTTGCCTCTCTGAGGGTGCTCCTCAAGCCACTCACCCAATCCCTCCTCACCTAACTAGCAATCCTCCACAGACCAATGGCCTTGCCTCCCATTTGATGTCAGATAAGGTCGTTCTCTGCTACATATGTATCTAGAACCATGGATCCCTTGATGTATGCTTCTTGGTTGATGGTTTAGTCACTGAGAGATGTGGGTGGTCAGTAAGTTGATATTTTTCTTTAGATGGGATTGCAATCCCACTCAGTTCCTTCAATCCTTCCCCTAGCAATTTCATTGGGCTCCTTGGTCTCAGTTGATAGAAGGTGTGATTATCTGCATATGTTTTGGTCAACTGTTGCTAGAAACTCTCAGGGAACAGCTCTACCAGGCTCCTGTCAGTAAGTGATTCTTGGCATCAGTAATAGTGTTGGGGCTTGCTGTCTGAAGATGGGAGTGATCCCTAGGTAAGCAGTGTATGAATATCCTTCAGTCTCTGTTCCATTTGTTTATCCCTGTCTTGACTTTGAACAGGAACATTTCTGCCTTAACAATTTCGAGATGGTTGGTTGGTCCCATCAATCAGCTGGGGGCCATGCCTATCTACCAGAGGTGTTCTCTACAGATTCTATGGCCCAATAGTTGGCTAGGAAGCAGATATGTAGAGGTTGGGTTTGATACTCTATATTATCACCACTGTTTACAACACTTTCTGTGGAAACACCATGGAAGAGATCGAGAAAATATTGCCGTGGGGACCTTTGACATTCCAAATTACATCTCTGGGCAACTTGGAAATATAATTCATCAGATCCTCACAGTTTCCCCAGAGAACAAGCCCTCCATTGAGGACATTGAGAGACATTCATGGGTCAAGAAACATGAAATAAATATCCCCACTATGAATGACCCAGTTTCCAACATTATGGACATGCTCTGTGGCATGGAGTTTAATAGCAATGAGATGTTGGAATCCTGGCAAATGAACAAGTATAATGAAAAATGGTTACATATTTTATTTTAAAACAAGAAGTACACAAAGTGTGTGTACATGCATCTACCAGTTCAGCCAAGCATGTGGATTCCTTCCCTATTCCACCCCTATCACCCGCATATCCCATTATCTCTGGTCTTCTCCGAAAGAGAAAGTTCAGAGAGACCAGCTTTGGCCGTTTTCACATACAGTCCCCAGGAGAGAAGGGGTCTGTTCCACTGACACTCCCAAGATTCAAGATGGCCAGACGTGCCACCATGTCTCCAATTGCTCTACATTGTCCCAAGAAGAAGAGCAGTGCTTCTAGCTGTGCTTTCTCTTCTGGAGCTGTGGCTGCACCATGTGTGAGGCTTGCTGTCAAGACTGTTGCTTCAGGAGGTCTCTGAATTAAAAAAAAACCACCATATATCTTCCCAAAAAAGGTGGATCCTCGAAAGAAAGCAGGATGCAGAACCCAATGAATGTGTAAACAAGTATAGGATTGTGCATCAAAACCTCTACCCTGTTCAATACACCATGCTATCCCCATTGTTCTAGCCTCTTCTAGGTTCTAGTAACATCATAGTGGGTCTATCTAGTTACAGAATATGCTCCAGGAGGGAACACGTTCAACCTGATAATGGAGGATGGCCTGCTTCAGGAGCAAGAGGCAATGGAAATATTTGGACAGATAGTGTAAAATACTGCAAAATACTGCAACAGCCTTAACATTGTCCATCAAGTCATAAAACTCCAGAATATCCTCAGAAATGCACAGGGTATTGTGAAGTTGACAGACCTGGCCTGGCCATCTAGTGCTGTCAAGGGCCCTTACTGAACATGCAGTGCGGGACCAGGGGCTTTTCTGCACCAGGGCTCATACCAGGACATCCATGTTATTTCTAGGAGGCAGAGTGTGGAGTTTGGGCTTGCTACTCATTATCACCACTGGGTACGACCTCTTCAGAGGAAGCACCGTGAAAGAGATTGAGAAAAAGATTGCCATGGGGTCCTTTGACATTCTAAATTACATCTCTGGGCAACTTGGAAACATCATTCACCAGATCCTCACTGTTTCCTCAGAGAAGAGGTTCTCCATGAGGACATGGAGAGATAGTTATGGGTCATGAAATGTGAACTAAATATCACCACTGTGACTGACCCAGTTCCCAATATTATTAACATGCTTTATGGCATGGAGTTTAATAGCAATGAGATCTTAGAATCCCTGCACATGAATAAATATGACAAAAATGGGCACATATTTGATTTTGTACGAGGAAGTACACAAAGTGATTGAACAGGCATCTACCAGTTCAACCAAGCGTGTGCATCTGTGTTTTATGCCACGCCATCAACATCACATCCACTTATCTCTATTCTTCCAACAGAGAAGGGCCACCCAGTCAAACTTTGGCCTCTTCCAATTCCTGCCCTCAGGAGAGTGAGGGCCTATTCCTCTGACACTCTCAGGACACCAGGTATGAAAAAGTGTTTTCATGCCTCTCACTGATCTAAATTATCACAAGAAGAGCAGTGATTCCAGCTGTTCCCTCCATTCCAGATCTGGGGCTGCCCCATGTGTCTGCACAAGTTTATGTCCACAGGAAACACCACGGCCTCCTCAGCAAGATATTGACATGGAAACAAAATCTCCCCTCTAAAGATTGGGTATTTCAAACGGTTTCACTGGAGAGTCAGGGCTTGCCTGTCAAGAGTGTTGCTTCACAAAGTCTCTAAAGACAATAACCCACAATTTATATTCCACAAAAGTGGGTCCTCTAAAAGAGGAAGGAGTCAGAACCCAAATGAAAAGGGTACATATGGGACGGTACATCACAATATAGACCTCGTTCCCAAATTAGACCATCCTAAAATCATTAGCCTCTTCCAGGTTATAGTAATACCAAACCTAGTCTGTCCAGCTGGAATATGATCCAGGAGGTAACATGTTTAACCAGGTAAGGGCAGATGGCCTGCTGCAGGAGCAAGAGGCGAAGAAAACTTTCAGACAGAGGGTGGCAGTCATTACTGCCACAACATTATCATTGTTCATGGAGACCTTAAACATCAAAACATTTTTCAAGCTGCAGAGAGAAACATGAAGCTAATAGAGGATGGTTTTCAAGCTGAAGATCAAAAGTTCTTAAGAAATCATAATCACATTCAAATACTGCCCCAAGAGAAAGCCCAAATCAACTGTCTGCACAGGGCCAAGTGACTTTGTTTTTGTCATAATGCGTAGAGCAGTACCTTGTGAACCTGAGCCCTTCAGTACCAAAAAACCTGTCCTGAGGGAGTCATACAATGGTCACGTTGAGTGGCGTCTGGGCAGGATGCTTTCTCATATAAGAACACAGGGCACCCCCTTCGTATGCAGAACACACCAGGTTAGTGCAGAACAACATCCTAACAGGGATCCATGAAGTTCCACGTCCTATCTCTGGTCAGCTGAAATCCCTCATGGACAAACTTTTGGGAGCTGCTCCAGAGAAGGCACCTAATAGAAGGTATTCAGAAACACAATAGGAATGAGCAAAAGTCTAAGACAATTCAAGTGAGCCTAATCAGGCCACACCATCTTAGCTTTCCACGTTCTGTGACTTTTGTATGACAAACATATCATCTATGCATCTGCCCAGAAAATAGGGTATAAGGAAATAATGGGGACATACTTAATATTAAAAGATCATGTCATAAACTTGGACTTGGTTAAAAGACCTTCACAAAGATGTGGATTCTGGCCATATAATTTTCTATGCCCCACAATTTCTTCTCCTTCTGTTTTCCCAATTAACTAAGAAGCATTTATTTTGTTCATGTCTGTTCAGGCCCCAGAATTCAGAACAGCACCTGGCTGTAAACATATCATGGTAAAAAGTGTCTCCATGCTTTTCATTTTCTTCTAATGTCCCATAAATGAGGGCCGCAGGTAGACTGGAGCCATACAGCACTTTTCTGTGTCTGTCCCTGTGTGAGCTTCAGTGAAGTCTCAGGAGCAGTGACCTTGCCATTTGGGAAATAACCTATTTGCATACTGTTTGCAAAGTGAGAGGAGCCATAGAAGAGGCAGGGGAGAAAATGAAGGAATATCTTTCAGGGTTATTTTATAACCTGCAGTGTGAAAGAGTTCAATCCTTGAGTGTTCTCAGATTGAAATAGTAAGGCAGTCTTCCCACAGCCATTTGCGCCAGGGTATAGGGAAACTCCACAGCCTTCTGTGCATAGTCCCCCCCCCCCAGGAGACAGAGAGAGAGACAGAGAGAGAGAGAGAGAGAGAGAGAGAGAGAGAGAGAGAGAGAGAGAGAGAGAGAGAGAGAGAGATTCCAGAAGTGCTTTCGCTTTTGACCTCAGAGGAGTAAGGACAAGGGAGAAACAAACTCCAGTCAGAGCCAACAATACCAACTAACACCAGAGGTAAACAGATGGTGAAAGGCAAGCAGAAGAACCCTATCGACAGAAACCAAGGCCACATGGGAACATCAGAACCCAATTCTCTCACTACAGCAAGTCCCAAATACCCCAACACACCTGAAAAGCAGAGTTGGATTTAAAGTCATATCTCATGATGCTGATAGAAGGCTTCAAGAAAGACTTAAACAAACTCCCTTAAAGAAATACAGGAAAACATCAGTCAACAGATAAAAGTCCTTAAAGAGAAAACACAAAAATCTCTTAAAGAAATACAGGAGATCATGGGTCATCAGGCAGGAGCCCTTAAAGAAAAAAAACATGAAATGATAAGGCTCTCACACCTGGGAGTAGCATTTAGAGATAGGCCTCCTGTAGGGGGAGGCAGGAACAGATTTTGCCCCTAAGATAGGAATTTACTATGCACTGAAATGCAGATAAAAATAAGTCCCTGTCACATGAGGATCCAGAGAATGGCACCTCTGTAACCCAGGGAGGACAGTCACTGGGAATCCACTCATGTGTCACCTGATGAGTACTAATGGCAAATGCATTTTCCTCTGGTCTCTGAAGGACACATTAAGGAAAAAAGCTTGCACAATGACCATCCCCACTCAGAAGCATCCCTAAAGAGATAAGAACATGCTTGAGTGTATGAATCTAGCCCACCATAGACAATCTGAATTCTACTCTGCACAAAAGGCAGACTCAAGAGAGAGAAAGTATAGAGTATCTTTGAAATGGCAATATTCCCAG
This sequence comes from Apodemus sylvaticus, assembly GCF_947179515.1. Lineage (NCBI taxonomy): Eukaryota > Metazoa > Chordata > Mammalia > Rodentia > Muridae > Apodemus > Apodemus sylvaticus. The sequence continues at coordinate 52,910,438 of NC_067491.1, read as the reverse complement.
GCTTACATCCTAGGCATATCATACACTTGTCATAAGAGATTGACATAACATTTCAAAGCATGTAAATCCTATCATAGAATATGAGTGTCCCCCTAAATGCAGTTGACAATGTCACGGCAATAGATATTTGTCTGGAGAAGACCTGCAGTGTCAGCTATGTAAAGAAGCATTAGGAAGATACAATGGTTTTAGTAATAATTGATTCAGGTGATTAAGAGGAGCAGCAGGCTGCACAGTGCGCAGACCCAGCAGCCTCATTCTTTTTTTTTTTTTTTTTTTTTTTTTTTTTGGCGTGAACTCTGTCAATCCACTGATTAGAACCTGCACTCCTTACTATGTATGTTGCTCCTCAAACTTCTTGCTTGGCCGCCCTTGGAAGCTGCAGGACACATTACAATGAGCTCCTTATGGAGAAATTTTATTTTAATTTAAAAACCAGAGTGTCTCTGTCCATACGTAATCACAGAGGGCAAAGAGCCCAGCTCATCCCCAAACTTGCATTGACTCCATGTCATCCCTCCCTCTCACTTGTCACCCAAGTGCTAGGAGACAGCTTTTCAGTGCAGGGCTCCTCCCCTTATATTCAGCCTGTAACTCATCTTTCTTCCTGAAGTCCCTATATAATCCTCCATGTGGCCTCAGCCTGTGCATAGGTCAAAAGTTTTCTCCAGGAACTGATCTCACTACTCATATGCTAATGGTCTCGTTGTAGTGGAAACTTTCATCACAGTATCTTCCTACTTGTAGACAAGAAGGTCCTATCTTTCTGCCCTTGCTGGACAGCTAGAGGCTTCTCATGTCTAGAGAGGGTAATCAGCAAGACAAGCCTGGGCTGCTTTGCTGAGGCCTGCCTGGTACTCTCTAATGGAGCCATCTTTATCACTCTTTACCTCTTATTTTGAGACATGACCTCACTCTGTTCTGAAGACTGGTCGTGAACTTACTCTGTACTTCAAGCTAGTATTGAACAAGCCATCCTCCTTCCTTGGCCTCCTGAGTAGCTGGAATGGCAGACCTATGCCAGGAGGCCTGGCTGAACATTAATTGTGAAACAGGAGCCCTAATGCCCACTGTTCAGAGTAGGGCATGCATGAGAAGAGTCACTAAGCGTTGAGTGTATTATATAAGCTCAGGAAAACATATCACTACTATTGGCAAGAAAGAATTCTGAGTGCACTGGGTTCAGTGTTTTTTAATACTGTTGAAACAGATATCCACATACCCTATAAAGTATTTATATGGATAATTTGAAGTCTATCACTATACACTACACATTTAGGATGCTCTTCAGAGGAATCATATTTAAAAGAGAACAAGTTGAGGAAACTCTTGTATAAAAAAAATTCCTATTGGTTTGATAAGTAGGACAGGGTTAAGGATCTAGAAATAGGATTTTGCCGTTTAGGAATTATTACCCAATAAAGGAGCTCACTAGTGGTATAATGCCTGATGCAAGTACTCAGTTGTTTAAGTATAATGTTTCTCTGATTTCCCTGAGAACAAAGCTGGAACAGAAGGCTTAATCTATCATTCTTTCACACACACACATATATATATATGTATGTGTGTGTATGTATATGTATGTATATACATATATGTGTGTTTGTATATATACATCTTTGTATATATACATGAGTGTATATGTGTGTGTATATATATATACACATACATATATATATCACCATCCCTAACATATCCCTCCTTTCCTTAGTGTAAACTAATGGCAGGGCTCAGCACACTGCTGTTGGCATTCCAATAAAATCATACTTGTCTCCTGCTTCCCTCCAACATAAAGCACATGTTCCAATAGTACTACACAGCAGTACCTAGTAGAGGGGTGGCAAGAGTGGGAGGAGGAAGAAGAAGAGTTGTTCTTCACATGAAAGAGAGCACTTTGCAGGGCTGTAGCCTCTCTATGCCACCTGGGATGGGCATGGCTCCGCATGCCCTCAATGAATTATTTAACACCCACCTACTTCTGAGCATTGTACAACTTGGAGGGACCCTTAGAACTAGGAGGTGAGCCCAAGGATCTGGAATGGGCAGTGGGTCTGGGCAGTGAAGGAAAGCTTCTGGGAAGGGGAAGCAACAGATGTTGGCGGGTGTCCGGGACCAGCTCTGGCCAGTGGCTGCCACTCACCTGCAGTGTGATCTCAGGAAGGCCGAGCTCCCTTTCTGGGCCTGTTTGCCAAAGTGCACATGGTTCTGGCAAGTGCTGGCAGGCACTGTGCTCAGGACGCTCTGGGACCCGACTTGTTCTTGGGGTACCTTTCTCTCAAATGCCCCCTAAAGATAAAGGCCTGGCTTTGGGAATCAAGCCAGGATAGGAGCTGATGTGCTAAGGACCCAGCTGTAACGTTGGCCCTTCTGTGTATTTTCTGTACGCCCTTCTTAGTGCTCCACCTCAGTAGACTACAGAGCAAAATTTCTCCAGAAATCGCTGCCGGCTCTCAGAGTATATCTTGTTTGCCAGGAACCCTCAGGTCACTGACCCCTGAGTTACTAATGTGCCTGCAAGAATCTGGAGCACTGTCCAGCTGCTCAGGCACGATGGTTATAGGCAAGAGCATGCCACAGTTACTTCTATAGTGTGGATAGCACGGTTGTGATGCTTCGCTTTTCTTTTCTTTTCTTTTCTTTTCTTCTCTTTTCTTTTCTTTCTTTCTTTCCTTTTAAATAATTAATTTATCTTTTACACTCCATATTTTATCCTCCCACCCTCTGACTGCTACACATCCCATACCTCCTCTCCACCCCATTGTCTCCTCCTGGATGTCCCCAATCCCGACTTCACCTGACCTCTAAACTCCCTAGGTCCTCACGTCTCTTAAGGGTGAGGTGCATCATCTCTGAATGCACACAGTCCGTCCTTTACTGTATGGTACTGGCCTCAGACACTTGAGGTAGATGGATCAGGAAGAGTGGGTGGCACCAATACTGGACCGGCCATGCTTCTCAGGCTTGTAGGTGATGACGAAATCTCCCAGGTAGTAGCTGATCATCTCTGGTTTGATCTCCACCTGGTTGAAGGTCTTGCCACTGTACACATCTACCATGCTGCTGACTGTCTCAGTCAGAATGATCATGTCCTGTAGGGAAAAAACAGCTGGCCTGAGCTGTAAGGAAAGTGGGCACCCATGTATCTGCTGAGGGGAGCTGCCCAGCTATCGGGGAGGAAGGAGCTCCTTGCCCAGAAATCAGTGCTACTCTGACATGGGCCTCCCATACCTGTTGAGAGAGCCTGGCTGGGAAGAGTCTTGGTCCTTTCTCGTGGCTGGAGACGCTGAGGCCTGTTTCACTGCTCCTACACAGCTGGTTTTGATAAGAAGAGACAGCTCATAGTTTTAAAACTTGATTATAGAAAAGTAGGAAGAGAAAAGAGACAGAGAAGTAGAGAGAGACTGAAGAGATAGAGAGATGAGAGCTCGCCATGACCACATGGAAAGAGGGGAGAAAAAGGGTAGAGGAGGGAACAGGGGAATAAGAGCTTAAGGACAAGAGAGAAAAGCAAGAGACCTAGGAGGGGCCTGACAGCCCCCTTCATAGTGTTGGCTGGGTTATCTGGCAACTGTGGGGTGGGCAAACTTGGCTGTAGCCTGGTGACTGTGGGGGTGGAGTCCAGCCAGTTCCTGTTCCTACCTGTGCTGAAAGGCTTTCAGTGCACGAGTGTCCGACTCAGTGGGTAAACTAAAAGGAGCAGAGGTGGGCATACACGCGGGGAGCATCTGGGAACTGTGGCTTGATGACAGCTCTGACTTTCACCTCATCAGAACTTCATGGTGTTCTTGTACCTCATACTAGCATCTCATACACATGATGACAGAATCGCCACGGTAAACTTCCCACCCCTTAGCAGCAGTCAAAAGCTAAGCTAATCCTCAGAATTTGGTCACAGAGGAGATGCATTCAAAATTTCTTTAAATAGAGTGGAGCCTACAAAGGGTCCTCTCTGTGTCTTGTGTAGCCCTTGGTGGCTGACACCCTGCCTCCAGGCCAGGCTTTGTTGAAGAAGAACTGGCACTTCCTTGAGTTGTCACCATTTTTTCTAAGCCTCGGTCAATTTTTAAAGACTTTCTAGCACTGGGTGCTTGTGTCTTAGAGAGGAATGAGCTTCAGAATGAGTTGGGTGGGTTGAGGTTGATGGGTACCTAATGGTTAAATGAAGAGGCATGTGACTTATGTTCCCTAGATGACAGGGGCTTCACAGTAGGTATATACTGTATTTTTTGTGCATTCCCAGGATGGACAGATTAATTCCACTGCACAGATGTGTAAAGTCAAGGCTGTCATAGTGGAATGGCTTATGAAAGGTCATCCATTTAGTGAATAATAAGGCTGATATCTAAACCCATCCTGGAAGACACACCAGGGTGGAGGCAGTTTCAGGGTAACTGGCAAGGATCAGGGCTGTGGATTTCACCCTTTTAGGCCTTTGTTTCATTCCTTGTTCTTTGTTCTAGAAGCCATGCCCCAAGTTTGTTATACATCAGCCCAGCCAGACTGTTGTGGGTTGTCTCTTTTACTGCCCGAGATGGCTGCAGGAGATCGGATTGACCTAAGTCTGAACAAAGCTTCATATTCTATAGATCAGGCCCTCAACTCACAGCTGAGAGATCACAGTACAGAGTACTTGGATTGTCCCATGCCTGCTACTCATTCCATAGATGGGCGAAATGGTGACCATGTCTTCCTGTATTAGGTGCTTCCATTTGTATTGTCCTTATAAGATGAGGTGGGGTTTTCTTCAGTTGAGAAGTTGGACATGAACTTAATTTAATTATTCATGTTTCTGGGCCTCTTCTAGTTAGAAGAATAGAAAGACTCACAGACTAGATAATCTGTACTTAGCATTGTGACAGGTGTCTGAGTGATTCAGTGTGGAGTGTGCAGTTATAATGTGAGGCTGGGTTATTGTCCTGTAGTAAGCATAGGACACAAGCCCTATTTCATATTGGCTTTGCCTCACAGGTGAGCAGTCTTTCCTCATGGGTGGATTGAGACCCACCCATTTTCTGCACATGTGGCTGGCATATATCCATGCATCTACACCAGCTCCCATCACATAGGCTTTCTCCTCTTGGTCTTTCCAACTAAGCTGCTTATTTCAAGACTGTGGCTTCCAAAATGTTGAGCAAAATAAGTTTCTGGTACTGTATAATGAGCAATCAAGTCTCAATACCATGAATGATATCTAAAATTAATAGCCAGACCTAAAACACATACAATACCTTGAATGACATCTGAGATTTATAGCCAGACCTAAAACACATAAAGTCAACTCCAAAAAGGCTGACACATGACTCTTTGTCCAGTCCATGTGTTTAAAGAAAGTATCATTCAAATGTGCAAAAGGTTATCACAGGAAAGAAAGAGTCATTACTCTACAGGACTGGAGGATGTAGCTCATAGGAATAAGTGGAAGAAGAGAAGATAGCCTGGATAGAGAGAGGAAGACAGACCTGTCCAGCAGAGTAGTGTCCACCTTACTTGCTCTTGCTCAAAGTAGGCAGAAATCCTGGCAATAAACAGAAGCCTATATTCTTCAAGCTTCCATTTAGATCTCCAATTTCTTCATTTTTCTTCAGTAAGAATAGACAAGGGTAGAGCAGCAACCTTCATCTTTTTAAGGTCACAACGGCATAGTATGAAGAGCTGTATGCCCAAAATACCTTTGAAAAAAGTTCAGTCACCAAAAACATTCATTATATGTGGCTTGTGAGTATGTATCCTTCAACAGCAATGCCTGTGCTGATCAGTGTTCAAGATACTGGCCCCACCTAAAAGATGTAGAAATTGAAAGTCTGCATGGGTGTGCATGGGGCTGCATACTGTTTTGTCTTCAAGGTAACTAACAGGTTATGAGCTGGTTTGGCTGGGAGTGGGGAGTTCCCAGGCATCCCTGCATACAGAGTTTATGTCATTCTCTTTCTATTAACAGCCCCAATACTTGCATGATGCTGAAAGTGTTTTTTACAATATTGACAATCAAATGACAGCACCTGGGGGAAAACCCCAGCCAAGGACCTGTTACAGAACAGATGCTAAATAAATATTTGTGGTGATCCGCGTCTTACTCTTGTCAGCCTTGACTCTGACAGTCTTTGGGAAAGTTGAGAGGAGAACCAGGCCATCTTAGAGTTGGTGCATCCTGTTGACTCCTCTGACATTTATTCTCTTGAATAAACGTTGCTTCCAGAATCCCAAGTGGATAAAGAATGGGGCTGAAGCCTACAAACACCTGAGTGGAAGATACACCAGGTGTTACCTCCCTTTGGGGTGTGACAGTGAGTTTGTTACAGACACTCTGTGTATTTAGTTTCCTTCACTTGTAGGACTCACTGGGTTGTCACTGAAAAGACCCACTGAACCTGTAGGATGCCCAGAACCAGCTGCTAATCCTCCTTTGAAAACTACTACAGAGACATTTCATTTTCTCGTGGTGGTAGTGCTTCTGGGCAGCTTTCTCTTGGCTGAGGTTCACATAGCCTTACTCTAAGAAAATATGAGTGTCCTGCCCTAGGTATCTCCAAATCCTGTTCCTGCTCATGCAAGCTACAAATAAGATGCCAGATTGAGTACAGTTTTAAAGTACCAAGATCCGAATTATTTTTTCTATATATTGGGTTTGCTTATTTTAAAGGACTGAAATATAAATATATTTATAAATATAAATATAAAAAACTGAAATATAACATCAGCTTCAGAGCACTAGAAATGTCATGGCTGGAGAGTCATCTCTTAGGTTTATTCATTTATCCATTCAACAAATATTGAGGCATTCTTACCTGTGTTTAGTGGCATTCTGTCTGTCTTAGAGCCAAAATTCAATTTCATTTGAAGCTCAGGAGTAGGTGGAAATATCTGGGAGAACCTGGAAACAGGAAATGAGTCTCAGATCGATCAGGTAGAGTGGCCATTGAGGGAGAGATAGGGAAGATGCCATTAAAGGGTCCCTGGAGCCAGGTTTGTTATGGATTTGTGCACTGAGGAAGGGAGATTGGATTCTATCCCAAGTTAGAGTTTTTACTCCAGGAGGCTACATGGGTAGACTGACTAACTTGCTTTCTATTATTTATTTAGGATCTCTGTGTATACTCTAGGCTAGCATCAAAATCACAGTTCTCCTGCCTCATCTGCTGAATTGCTGGGATTACTGGGATGTGCTTTCATGCCTGGATGACTCTCTGTCTCTGAGTCTGTCTGTCTCTGTCACTGTGTTCATGTATGTGTGTGCTGTGTGTGTGTTAGGATATACACTAAGGCTAAATATTTGAGCAGAAGTGTCAAACTATTTCCCCAGAGCAGCTGTGCTGGATTTCATTCTGTTAGCAATGCCTGAGCATTCTTCAAGTAATCTCTCTCCTTGCCTGGACCTGGTAAGGACCATGTTAATTATTTTGCCCATTCCATCAGCTGACTGCTATCTCACTGTGATTTGAATATCTACAATTTGCAAGGTATGTTGAATGTCTTTTTATGTGTGTGTTTGCCACACTTATATATCATCTTGGGTAAAAGACGATATATAAGGGTAAAAGTTCAAATCTGTAACTCTGAGTTTTTTGTCTGTTGGGATTCATTTGTGTTTATTTTTATTATTGCCCAAATTTATTTTATTTGTGTGTGTGTAACTGTGTGTGCCCATGGAGGCTAAATAAACCAGCTCTTGTAGCTGGGTTACAGGTGAGTTATCTGCCATGGGGGCTGGAAATCAAACATGGGTCCTCTGGAAGAAAAGCAAGAGCTCTTAATGTCTGAGCCATCTCTCCAGAACTACATTTCTGTTTGGCACAAGATCTCTCACTGAAACTAGAGCTGACAGATTAGGTGCAGCTAGTGTATTACAGATGTGTGCTGCTATGTCTGATTTTACATGGGTCCTGGGATCTGAACTTAGGTCTTTTTGCTTGTATATGAAGCATTTTGCAGACTGAGCCCAAGCTTCTGGTATTCACTAAATCACTTGGGTGTGGTGGGTTGGTCTGAAGCTGCTTGTTTTGTAATGATAAATACTGTCCCCTAAAGCCTGATTGCTCCCAGAGAGGACAGAGTCCATACATAGACCCAAGTGCCACCAATGATCCTTGAACTCCAAGTTATTATTAATTGGTGAATAAAGGTGCTTACAGCCTATTGATGGGCAGAATTGAAATCAGTAGAGCATGGAATTTCTGGCCTTGGGGTTGGAAAGAAGATGGAAAGACACCTTGAGCTTATTGATTAAGGTAATCTCCATTGCAAAAGGCTATATTGGTAAAAGTGATCTGCTAATTAACCTCCATCTGCATTTAGATTCCAGCTAAATTCATTACAGACAAGAATCTTTTCTTACTGAAGAACAGAAGTTGTCCATGACCCAATGTATTCCTACACAGAATGCAGTCCTGTCAGGAGTGTTGCACAGGCCATTAATTCTAGCCCTGGTGAGGCAAAAGAGGGGACAGGCCTTGAGGGTGAGGCCAGACAGGTGGGCATATCAAGTTCATGGCAGGGGAGCAACACAAAAGAAAATATGAGGTGTAAGAGAAAGCTAAAGAAGACCTGAAGGTGGAGAAGAATAGAAGGAAAGAGAAGAAGGAAATGAACAGGATATGGAGGGGGAGAAAGAAAAGATGGAGGAGGAAGAAGAACAGCAAGAGGAGAAGAAAGACGAAAGAAAGAGGAGGAAGAAGAGAAAAGAAGGGGTAGAAAGCACCATGCGAGAGAGTTTCTGATTCTCCACCTCCACAGAATGGATGAAACAATGCTGTGGCTCAGAAACACAGGAGCATATCACTGACCTGAAGGATCATCTATAAATGAAGCCGCACAGTAAGTGACATCCAATTCTATATAAAGGGGTGATGAAAATCTGCCGAAAAACTTTCAGCTCGGTCAACAAATGGTGCTGGAAATATGAATTTCCATGTACAGAAGATTGACATTACCTTTGACTACACATTAAGATTATTCCAAATGAATAAAATGCACAGAGGTTAAGATCCAACATGCTTCAGAAAAACACAACACACTTTAACACATAGATAAGTAAGCCTAGAACATTGAAAATGATATGGGTAAGGTTAGAAATATGCTCAGGAAAACATAAGTGGGCTTCCCTGAAATTTAAAAATCTTCTGTACAACCAAAAAAAAGTGACCAAAGCAAATGGGTACCATAAAAAAATGCAAAATATAAAAACAGAAAACTGGTTGTCAGGTCTATATCTGTTTGGTATTTCAAACTCACTGAAATGATGTCAATCTGTTGGTCTCTATACCAGGATGAATCTGGCATGGAATCCCTAATGGAGCTGGATGGAAGAGAAGGAACCAAAAGGCTCTGGCCTAGCCAGAAGAGTCAAACTTTACAGTTCTTCAAGGGGAAGCCAGGGAAGGCAGATGGATGGCACACTTGTGCTTCCTTCACAGCCCTGTGACAAGGGACAGGAAGTAAGGGACAGCTAAAAGGGACTTGGGAAAGGGTGGATGGGGGAAGAGATGGAAGAAGAGTGCTTATGGGACTTTCAGGGAGTGGGGAGCCAGGAAAGAAGAAATCACTTGAAATGTAAATAAAAATATATTGAATAACAATAATAGAAAACATAGCCAGACCTGAAGCAACTATGGGAGTGGCAGGAAGTGGCTGAGATTACTGATCACAATGATTTTCACAGACACAAGCTAAACAACTGCTTGGCTCAAAAGGAAACCATCCAGGATGAACTCCAAGGCATGTGTGAGGATAGGAAATCAGGGACACTGAGACATCATTACCTGTAAAGAAAAAACGAGACGAGGAGCAGGACATGTGTAGAAATGGAGATCAATCAAGATGCTACGTGAAATAAGCCAGTCTCAGGAGGACAGATGCCAGGATTTCTGTAAAATACAGAAGCTACATGTGTGTTGTGCATTCCATATGCCCTTCTGTGAGAGTGTGTGTGTTTGTGTGCCCAGTTCAAAGACAGGAAGACAAGAAATATTGTGGGCAAGAAGAGGTAGGCATGGTATGTAATGCATATAACACAACATCAGAATGAGGAAAGTGTTGGGCATGGAAGGGAACCCACATATCAGGATAAAGGAAGTCAACAAGCCACAGGGAAGAAGATGCAAATATGAAACAATCTATTCTTAATTATAAACACACACGCTTCCATGCACACACACACATAAAGAAGCATAATTATTTCAATTGGTTTGCAAAAAACAATGTATACTACAACATTAAAAAATGTATCTAAGACTAAATGAGAACAAGGATATAAAGAGGAAAGATATCCAAGCTTAAGGATCCATGGGACACTCACACATCCCAAAAAAAAAAGGCTTACCTGGTAGTAAAAATGGTAAATCCTACATCAAGGTATGAGGTAGAGACCGTAGAACTGCCTAAAATTTCCAAGGCCAGTTAGACTAATTTATGACACAAGAACAAAACAACCGAGAATGTAGGACAGCAGGTAGAAGGAAAGACCTCACCATCAAATATTGTCCTCTGACCATGTGACCCTTATGAAAATTGCACAGTACACCAACCCACATACAGTCACTAAGAAATGCACATGTGCACACATCACGTGAACCCACACACAACTACACACAAGAAAAGGTAATTAAAGATTAAATATTATAAGCACACTTACACTGATCAGAAACACAAGAGTTTGTAAAGGATTGCTGTGTTAAATGCAGAAAAGTGACCAATAGGGGGATTAGAGTTTCTCCAGGCATAGCTACAAGTTTTCAGAATCACCTGGAATCACATTTCCAATGCATGAAATAATGGTTCCAATGGCTGCTCAATTCCAAGCACATATTAAAAAGTTCCCAAATCAAATTCATCAGTATTTTGGGATGAAAAGTTTAATGAATTTATTAATCAATTCTAGAAATAAAAAACTAAGGCATTTCATTAAATGTTGGAAATCAAAGAATAATTATAAATAAGACCCAGGTCCTGTGGGACAATCAGCTCTGCAGCCTGCTCCACAGATTGGATCAGATTGGACCACTAAGCCTGGTTAGCTGAGTTCTGACTAACAGGAGAGCTGCCAGTCAATCTGTGTGTCCTCTCTGAATTCCAGGAGGCCAGCAAGTCTAAGACTTAAGAACACACCAGGTTGGATGGTGGTGATGATGCAGGCCTTAATTCCAGCAGTCAGGAAGCCCAGGCAGGTGACAGTCTGTGAGTTTGATAGAAACCTGTTTTACATTGTGAGTTCCAGGACACCCTGGACTACACAGAGAATCCCTGTCTCAAATCAAAACAAAATAACCCATCAGCCCTTTGAGGGGTTATACAGAGTGTGTAGGCTATGAAGGATATCTCCAGAGGGTCACCTGGCTCACTGTGCTATCCTGAACTGGTGAGAAAATAAAGAAGGAAAGACACAGACTCATGGGTAGTGAAGCTGGGATCAGCTGGATTCTCTGAGTATGCCTATGGGTACCAGGAATCTCGGGCTGATTAATTGGTACAGCACAGGAGGAAGGGTGAGCTAGACTGGGTGAGAGGTCTCTGTCCATGAGCAGTATCAGGCTGTAAACATCCAAGGGGGGTAAACCACAATCGCTAGAACTTGCATGCACTGATCAATCATTCATAAGCAATCATGACTGGACTCTAGAGCAAAGCTTTGCCATTGCTCTTCACTCTGGCACCTAAGAGTGTTGTCCTTGTCAATTTAGGATGAGACAACTGGTCTCAGAGACCTTGTTGAGCCAAGTCCATGTCAAAATAGACTACCTTGGGACCTCACCCATTCAACTTTCTCTTGGTCCCTATACAAAACAAGGTTAGGAACCACTTAACTGACAGGAGTGAGTACCAGTCAGGGGATCCCTTTGCCCAGGGCTTTCAACAGCAGGAAGGTCAGAGCCATAATCTTCTCTAAGATCTGTGCCAGACAGATCCACTCTACTTACTTAACACTGAATTCTAGCCTGAAATCCTCCAGGCTGGCACTTTTAATTCAAATAGTTCTTGAAACAGCTATGAAGAACAGACAGCTGCTTCTCACACTAGATAGTCTGCGTCCCAGCCTCTGGTGACATTTCACCTGGCCCTGGCCCTGCTCTTTCTGTTTTTATGGTGCCCATGTGTGCTAGTTAATGTGTCAACAACAAAAGCAGAAGAAATCGGAATGGAGGGAAATGTCATTAAGAGGATGCCTGCATGAATCGCCTACAGGAGTGTGTAGGGGATTTCGTCATCAGGGACTAGTGCGGGAGTATGATATCCCACTGGGGGTGTTGCCATTACTGCACAGCACATTCTGAGCAGGAATGTCAGGTCAGCAAGCCAGTCATCAGCCCTCCTCTGAATGCTGTCTTTCAGTTCCTGCCTCCAGGTTCATGCCCTGATTGAGTTGCTGCCTTGACCTCTCTTCAAACCTGGGCAATGATCAGGGTCCATGAGCCACATCAATCCTATTGTGCCTCATGTTGATGCTGGTCCTAGTATCTGACACATAGATGAAAGTAACCTATGAGAGACATGTATTTTGTATACTGGTCCTCATCAGGCAGTGGATGTTATGAGGCAGACCCTGAAGAAGAAGGCGGGTGATTGACAACCCCCCCTTGAGAAAGGAGATTGGTGGGCAGAACTTTGGGGGATGGGCAAGCCCTAACTGACAGAAGCTGTAGTTTAACTTACTTTACCTTCCCCACTGCCCACGAAGAGGAACTCAGATATGGTGCCTTTATCTCCCCGTGACATTTTTCATTCTGCGGCAGGCTGACCTCAAGACAGGGTTTCTCTGTGTAGCTCTGTCTGTCCTGGAACTCCCTTAGTAGACTAGGCTGGCAAGGAACTCAGAGATCCACCTGCCTCTGCCTGCTCGAGTTAAAAGTGTGCACCTCCAGCACAAGACTTCCTCAAGGCATTTCTAACCATTCAACCACCAAATTTAAAAAGCCCAGTGACCATCTCCAGCTACAAGTCCCAGGGATAGCAGCAGATGGGAAGTAGGCTTAAGGGAACAAACTTCAGATGAGCATGAGACATTTCAGACATTCTGCACAGCAGGGTAACGGTCATCCTACAGCAATCTCTCCTACGATGTTCAGAGCAACTGCCAGCTTTCTCTGCCCTGGGACCTTAAGTAGACAGCACGGAGACCACAACGCCCTGGATTTGTGGAAAGTGGGTAGAGAATGAGCCCAATTTGGATTATTTCCAGAGTTAATACATGATGTCTTCATAATCTGTGTATGGGCCCCAGCCTCTCAGCCTCCATAGTTGAACAGTCAATAGGCAGGAAGTGTGGATGTGTCAGCTGACTGGACCATGATGCAGGTCCTATACTGTATAAAAGTCACTGAAAATACCCCTGGGAAAGAATATGAAGGTAGCCTGAGGAAGAGGTCTAGGTGTCCACATTTTCATTCCAGAAGGCTGTCTACAGAGCAGAAACAGTTTATATACTGGAAACTAAGTATTCCAAATACTGAAACGTGACTAAGAGCCTGGACAGAAGGTCGTTTTTTGGGCCAGGTGTCACCTCACCAGTCAAGGCCTGCAGGGGAAACAACTTCAGGCCTTTGGCCTCAGCCTCTAGAAATTACTGCAATAATGTCCAGTGAAAGAATGCTGGCATGTGTGCTGGCCCCTGGGATTTGAGCTGTGAGGGAGACTTTTCAAATGTCCAAAGTTATGCTTGAGTCACAGCTGCAAGCTTCTGAGAATGGGATACCATCGCTGTCCTAGGGAGAACAGACCTGGTTGAATGGGACAGACAACTCCTACATTCTGCTCTATGGGAAGTCAAATCCTAGCACAGACCTAGGACAGTCTCAATGACCTCAGAGGATTGTGGAAAGAACGTATGGTCCTCAGTACAGCAGGGTGAAGATACAGCCAGGTGCAAGGAATGCCTCAAGGATGTTTGTCCTGTGATTGTGGATTGATCTTGGCAGCTTGGTAGTCCTTAATATAACTAATATTCTGTCTTGTTTGGCCCTCTCCAAGTATCCAGAACTGCTTTTTTTCCCACTTCATTCATGGGTCATAAAAACACACTCTTCCTTGTAACTAACAGAGGCTAACATCCAGGCCCTGAAGAAGAGTGAAACCTCAGAAGTATACATGGGGAAGGTGATGCTGGTGGTGTCCTAAGTCTGCTGTGCCTATAGAAGGAGGGACTTGTATCTCAGGACATGATGGGAAGGTGGGGCTTGCCTAATTGCCTTCTGCCTCTACACAACAACCTGTTGAGGATCTGTCACCTCTGATGAGACATAGGTAGCCAAACTTGAGTTCCACTGTAGGTTACTCCCTCAGGAGGACAATGAACTATCAAATCAGGATGTTCCCCAGTTTGGAAAAAGACAGATTCAAAGTCCTTCAACATCCTATGAGAGGCCTCTCCTTCAACTTTCCAAACATGTGTCCCACAAAGGGAGAGGGCAATATCCATGAAGTAAGGAGAATGTGCTGTCTTCTTATGAGAATTCCAGCACATCATATGTTACTCTCCCCAAAATCATTCATATTCTCCATCCTCACCTCCCCACCCCCACCCCTCTCATGACTCCATCCCTGACTCTCTCCCTGAGGAAAAAATATGTGCCCAGGTTCTTCTGCCTGTGAACCTGGTCTCCAAAGTCACATATTTTGTGGTACCCGCCTCCCATAGAAGGATGTTATTGGATTCAGGTCCCTAAGCTCAATTCCTGATTACATGGCAGTCACAGAAACTTTGCCAGACTGCTGTCTCCTAGGGCACCCAGCCTGGACTGTACTATGTTGAGTAGTTCTGCACTTTGGAGGTCATAGATTCTTTCCTTTGCTGGGATCCCCATTCTGCAGCTGGGCATTGTTTCTCCTTATCAATTCCAACATCCACATGGTCCTGTTTGAGTGAGCCATAGACTTCATTAAATCCACTGGGGTCCTCCTGCTCTCTGGAAACACCCTGGAGGATTTCCTAAGTGAGTTTTCACATATCACTGGGAACCTGAAGGATTGGACAAGCTGGCAGGCCTCAGCAAAGCAGCCCAGGCTTGTCTTGCTGATTACCCTCTCTAGACATGAGAAGCCTCTAGCTGTCCAGCAAGGGCAGAAAGGTAGGACCTCCTTGTCTACAAGTAGGAAGATACCATGATGAAAGTTTCCACTACAACTAGGGCATTAGCACATGAGTAGTGAGATCAGTTCCTGGAGAAACCTTTTGACCTATGCACAGGCTGAGGCCACATGGAGGATTATATAGGGACTTCAGGAAGAAGGATGGGTTACAGGCTGAATATAAGGGGAGGAGCCCTGCACTGAAACGCTGTCTCCTAGCACTTGGGTGACAAGTGAGAGGGCGGGATGACATGGAGTCAATGCACGTTTAGGGATGAGCTGGGCTCTTTGAAACTTCTATGATTAAGTATGGACAGAGACGCTCTGGTTATTAAGTTAAATGAAAAGTTCTGCATAACCCAAGACACAATTCACTTATCAAATGATGCCCAAGAAGAAGGAAGAAGTGGCCCTTAGTCTTGGAAAAACTCAGTGCAGCAGTGTAGGGGAAGAGCAGGACAGGGAAGTAGAAAGGGGTGGATTGGGGAACAGGGGGAGGGAAGAGGTCTTATGGGACATTTGGAGAGGGGGATCCAGGAAAGGGAAAATCAGTTGAAATGTAAATAAAGAATATATTGAATAAAAAAGATATTATCTGCAAAAAAAAAAAAGTATGCTTCTGAAAGCTGGAGAGATGGTTCAGCAGTTAAGAGCACTGACTGTTCTTCCAAAAGGTCCTGAGTTCAAATCCCAGTAACCACATTGTGGCTCACAACCATCTGTAATGAGATCTGATGCCCTCTTCTGGTTTGTCTGAAGACAGCTACAATGTACTTACATATAATTAAAAAAAAAGAGTATGCTTTTGGGTTGACTTAGAAGCAAATGAAATGAAAAGTATTTGTCTGAAATCAACAGAAATTCTGATCAGTAAAGAAGGAAGCTTTTCAAATTATCTGTATTCAGGAATAAAATAATTTTTTATGACTTAAAAAAAAGAAAAAAAGAAAAAGTAGATTCCTGGACTATAGGAACAAAACCCCAACCCAGACCACAGACTTATCCACCAGGTCTTTATTATAATTCCCTCACAAATGCTCCATTTGAACAGGAAGTGGCCCCTCTCACTAGGTCAACACAGTGGCAGTCTAGACTTTTATATTTAGGGCATTTTATTCCTAGTGGTGATGCTAAGGACCTATGTAGGGGTTTGAATGAGCTTGGTCCCCATAAGGACATGTTCTTCAGTACTATTCTTTCATGGTACAACTGTGTGGGAAGGATTAGACAGGGTGGCCTAGGGAAGAGGTGTGACCCTGAGGCTGTGTTTGCAGATTCAAAGCCCAGGCCATTCCCAGTGACTTCCTCTCTGCCCTCCCACTTGTGAACCAAGGGAGTTCACAACTGTTCCTGTCGCAATGCCTTTGTTGTGCCATAGGAGACTCTCAGTCTGTAATATGAGTCTGAAGTACACATTCACTTGTATAAGTTTGCTGCCATGGACACGGTGTCTTATTGCAGCAAAAGGAAGGAAGATGCAGACCTTAGTAACTACTGCTTTAGTGGAGCACATAAGCTGACATTTACTCATTCAGAAGTCAAGGCCAGTAGATACTTTAGTGGCCTTGGCTTTAAGTGTATAATAACATTTAGTAGTGAGAAAATGTAGGTTATTTAAAGAGCTAATCCACACACCTAATCACTTAGGGGACCTATGGCCCTCAACAGTGACAATCATGGCCTGATATCCAGTTATCTGAAGCTCTAGAAATGCAGCTTTTTTAAGTAGAAGTCAGTGCCGAGTCAGGCATTTTGAGAATAACTGCCCCGAGTCACCCCTTTTCTAAGGCACTCCACAAGCACACTTGAGAACAGAGCTCATGAAAACCCACTGGTTGAATGAATTAGACTTGGGTAGAGTAATTCTGGGGTCTGTGGTTGGTACCACATCTGCTTACATAGATATTTGTTCATATCTCCACCCGGATTGCTACCTGGTACACATACACTCCTCTTGTAGGAGCACATATAGGTTTACAGAAGAACTCTTGATCTTCGACCTGGAAACCATCCCCTATTAGCCTCTTATTTCTGTCTGCAACTTGAAAATGTCTTTGACGTTGAAGGTCTCCATGAAGAATATCAACATCGTGGCAGTACTTAGTACTCGGGTTAAACGTGTTTTCTCCGGGAACATACTCTGTAAATAGATAGACCCACATTAATGGTACTAGATCCCAGAAGAGGCTAATGATGCTAGGATGGTGTTGGGAACAAGGCCTAGGTTGTGATGTACCCTCCCATACTTGCTTACAAAATTTCACTGGGTTTTGTGTCCTGCCTCTTTCAGAGGACCCAGATTGTTGGAAGATATATACTGGATTTTGTTTTCAGAGACTTCTTGAAAGAACAGAGAATGGAGAGGCAAGCCCTGATTCTCCTGTGCAGTCTCTTGAAGCACCCAAATCTTCAGATGGGGAGATGATGTTTCCATGTCAAAATCTTGCTCAGGAAACAACTATATTTCGTCTTCTCTTGTGGTAATGCAGACACATGGGGAAGCCATGGCTCCAGAATAGAGGTCACAGCTAGAAGTACTGTGTTCTTTTTGGGACAATGTAGAGCAATGGGAGGCATGGAGACACTTTTGGCAACCTTGTGTCCTGAGAGTATTCGGGGAACAGGCCCCTGTTCTTCTAGAACTGAATGTGGAAGAGGCCAAGGTTGGGCTCACTGGCTCTTCTCTTTGGTGGAAGACCATAGAGGGATGTGCTGGTGATGGGGGTGGGGAAGGGCATGGATCCACAGGCGTGTTGAAGTTGTAGATGCATGTTCAAATAATTTATGTACCTCTTCTTTTAAAATCAAATATGTCCCCATTTTTTCATCATATTTTTTCAATTGCTGGGATTCCAAGATCTCATTGGTATTAAACTCCATGCCACTGGGCATGTTTATTGCATTAGAAACTGGGTAGGTCACAGTGGGGATGTTTATTTCAGATTTCATGACCCCTGGATGTTTCTCAGGATCCTTAATGAAAGGCCTCATCTCTGGGGAAAATGGAAATCTGTTGAATTAGGTTGAATCCAAGTTGACTGGACACCTTATTTGGAATTTCAAATGTCTCCATGGTAACTATTTTCTTGATCTCTTTCCTGGTACTTCCTATGAGCGTGTGGTGCTATGTGCTTATGAAATAGAGTAGCAAGCCCAATTTCACACATCTGTCTTCGAAGTCATAAGGTGCCCCTAGTATGAACTCTGGGGCATAAAAGCCCTTGGTCCCACACTGTCCTTTCAGTAAAGGGCCATATCTACACTTGATGGCCAAGCCAGGTCTATCAGCTTGATAATAACATTTTGTATCTCTGAGAATATTCTGGAGTTTTATGACTTGATGGAAAATGTTAAGGTTGTGGCAATCATTTGCGGCTGCCACTATCTGTCCAAATATTTTCTTTGCCTCTTCCTCCATAAGCAGGCCATCCTCCATTATCAAGTTAAATGTGTTTCTTCCTGGAGCATACTCTGTAACTAGATACACACATTTTGATGTAACTAGAACCTGGAAGAGGCTAGTGGTGTTAGCATGGTATATTGAACAAGGTAGAGGTTTTGATGCACCCTCCTAAACTTGCTTATCCTTTTACTGGGTTCTGCTTCCGGCCTCTTTCAGAGGAACCACTTTCCTGGGAGATATATGGAGGGTTTTTGTCTTCAGTGACCCCTTAAAGCAACAGCATCTTGATAGGCAAGCCCTGATTCTCCTGAGCAGTCACCTGAAGCACCCAATCTGCTGATGTGGAGATGATGTTTCCATGGCAACTTTTGCTCAGGTGGCTGAGGCATTTCCTCTTCTGATAAGCTGCTGCAGACAGAGGGGCGACCACAGCTCTGGAGTGGAAGGCACAGCCACAAGCCCTGTTCTTTTATCTAGGATAACATAGAGCAATGTGAGGCATGGTGATATTCCTGGGTACCTTGTGTCCTGAGAGTATTAGGGGAACAGGACCCAGCTCTTCTGAGGGCTGGATGTGGAGGAGGCCAAGGTTGGGCTCACTGGCACTTCTCTATGGTGAAAGCCCATAGAGAGAGGGATGTGCTGGTGATGGGGGTGGGGAAGGGCATGGATCCACAGGCTTGGCTGAAATGGTAGATGCTCCTGCAAACACTTTGTGTCCTCTTCTTTTAAAATCAAATATGTCCCCATTTGTTTCATCATACTCGTTCATCTGCAGGGATCCCAAGATCTCGTTGGTATTAAACTCCATGCGACAAAGCATGTCTATTATGTTGGAAATTGGGTAGGTCACAGTGGGGATAACTGCTACAAATTTGAAGACCCATGTGTCTCAATGTTCTCAATGGACAGCCTCATCTCTGTGGAATCTGTGAGGATCTAGTGATTTAGGTTTCCAAGTTGCCCAGAGATATAATTTGGAATGTCATACATAGGTCCATGTGGAAATCATTTTCTCTATCTCTTTCATGGTTCTTCCTCTGAAGATGTAGTACCCAGAGGTGTTAATATAGAATAGCAAGCCCAAACTCTGCACTCTTGCCTCCTAGCCATCATATGGCTCCACTAGCATGACCTCTGGGGCATAAACGCCCTTGGGCCTACACTGCCGTTTCATCAAGGGACAATGTCTGCACTTGTTGGTCAGGCTAAGTCTATTAACTTTACAATGTATACTCGGCATCTCTGGAGATATTCTGGGTATCATGTGTGGATGCACAATATCATGGTTATGGCAATACTCTATGACTGCTACTATCTATCTGAAAATTTTCTTTCCCTCTTGCTCCTGCAGTGAGCCATCCTACATTATTAGGTGAAAGAAGCTTCCTCCTGCAGCATACTCAGTAACCAGATGCAGTACTTTACACAATATTTCCTACCCTCTCACCCTTCTTCATGTGGTTTTGCTTTTTAATTACACATCTTCTCATCACTGAACTTTCCTGATTTGTCACAAAGGGTCCCTAGGAATTAGACCTAACTAACAGTTTATATGGGATACTCCTATCTATGCACAAATACCTCCCAGAGCCAAGCTGACACACACTTACCTAGCATTCTATGGAACTGGGAAAAAAATTCTACCCTGAAGTGCTCAGGCAGAAGGCTCTCTTCTTCTACTGTGCAAACTCTAAATCTGAATGGTCTTTGAGAGATGCCAATTCTGAGACATTAGTTCTTGCCCCAACACCCCCAGAGTACTCTTCATCCAGTTAAATTTTTTACAGGCAGGCAGAAAGGCAGTTGGTAGGAGATATTCTATGTACAGGGAGGAAGGCAGTTTGCAAGCCAAAACCTATTTATAGGCAGGGAAGCAATTGTTGGAAGATGCTCTACATACAAGAAAGAAGGCGGTTTCCCAGAGATATCCTATGTACAGGGAGGAAGCCAGCTGCAGAAAGATGCTCATTGTACAGAAGGAAGGCAGTGCCTATGTACAGGGAGGATGGCAGCTGGTGACGATGCTTTCTGTTCCACTGCTCTTCTCGTGAACATCTGGACTCATCCAGAGGTTCAGATTAGACACTTGCATCCTAGCTAAGCTTGCCACTAATAAAGGCATCTACCAAGGAGAGTGGGAAATCCCCGTGGAAAGAAATGTATCATATTAAAAGAGCTCTTCCCAGTTCTAAGATGGCTAAGTGCTGAAGCCAATTTGCTAGTGCCTATCTGAAGGCGCTGAGCTACAAATTCCAGGAGTGGAACGTAAGTGAGGTAGCCTGAGGAGGAACCTATAATGCACCTAACCCTCAAGGAGACTCATTTTGAGGCATTCTGTCTGCATCCACTGCAGGCAGCATCATAGAGTCACCTCCTTTTGTTCCCCCATCTATGTTGGGGAACTGTTGACTCCCACAACTCCTTTATTCTCTGGAAGAGGCTCTGTAGGGTCAGTGTCTGGGAGCAGGCCGGCTGGGCTGAAGTTAACAGAATTTGATATGTTGCTAGTCCGGGATAAGTGTCTGATTATTTGACATTTGTACGTCCACTTCACTTGCCCCAGAGGAAGGCCAATATAGCATAATATGTGGATGTCCACTGTTATCTCACTGACATGGGACCAGTCATTTTTCTTTCCTCTTCCACTCCTGGTGATTCTGGATTCCCCTACGGGGTCTGTTTTATCTTTTGTTTTCTTTTCTCTTACACAGTCATGGGTATTTTAAACCTTTTGAGCAATCTCCAGTAATGAGGACCTACTTATATATTCAAATCTTTCAAAATTTGAAGTTTGTTTTCCAAGATCTGAGGCCAACAACACAACAAAAGCAAAATTTCCTAAGAGCTCCCATCAATTCCAATACGAGCTTGGCAAACATTGTCCAGGGCCTCATGATCCTGCTGAGTGTTGGGAAACTGCTCAGGTTGGAGACATGTCTGAAGAAAGGTGGAGATATTCCCTTTTGCTATACTGTCTGGTTTAAATGAAATCAGTAACCAAACAGTCAAAAGAGCAAACCAGAGCTCACCACAAAGGAGGAAAGAAGGTCAGTTTTATCCAATGGGTCTGAAATATGAGGTACAGGTATTGTTCCCCTTAGTAGTATAACTAATCCAAAATTCATAGGGTCCCAGACAAAATGAGCAAGTCTTTAGTCAGCTGTGTATCTGGGCATGTATGAGTGGTCTTTCACAAGAAAGCTTCTCCTCAAAACGTAAAAATTCGTCAGCACAGCTGTGTTATATTCTAGTCTCCAGGTTCCACCACTGGAACCATCAATGGGCCACCTGACTCCAAAACAAAGACAATCTATTTTAGACAAGGTCTGGAGTTTTTCATGCTGAAAGGAGACATCATAAGCATGCTCTCCAGAAAAACTCACCACGGGACAGGTTAGGCACTGCCCAACATTGCCACATAGCATTCTCCATAGCCTTCAAAACTATTAGGAGCCCCACTGCCTAAATCACACTCACAGCCTGAGGATGGTGTGCTCAGCCCTCGGTAAGAGAAAGTGTGGGGATTCTGGCATTCTGGACAAGAAAGAGAAAACTACCTTTGCCCTTGTACCTCACCACCTGCAGCAAGCATGAGACTTGACTCTGGTGTGAGTGAGCAGGAGAGCTGCCCTGCCACTCACTTGCTATGACACTTGTTAGTTCAGGCCCTGGATCCTGCTGAGCAGCACAGTAGGGCTAACCCTGGATGTGTGGGTTGTTTATGAGCATGCCTCTTGGTCCTGCATTTTGACTGCCAGGAAATGGTGGGGATTACAGAGAGACTCCTTTCCCTCATTCATGCCTTCATATCTAAGGGAGGCAGGCAAGCTGACCCTGTGGTCATCTCTAACAGAACTGGCCATGTCCTCACTAGCTACAATACTTAAGACACTGGGACTTGCACTTCACCAGGGCTGCAGGGTAGAGCTGGCCCTGTTTGCATGGAATGCTGCTTAGGCAGTCCCATTGGTGTGTGCTAAAGCCAGCAGGCTGACCAGCTCAGGTATTTCTCAGGCCCAGATGGGGGGTTCGAATTGTCCCACACCAATATCTAGCCCGTTGTTGAACTTCTGGAGTACATGAAGCATCCTGTCATGTAGATCCCAAACTCCAAGATCTTCCTGACACAGATAATCTCTATGACAACATGATGTCTGAGATGTCTGAAATTCCAGTGTTAATAGAGTAGCAGGAGCCTCATACCACACCAAACAGCCAACATAATAAACATTTGCAGACACAAAGGTGCAGAACCCATGGGGACATAATACAGCTTTCTCAACAATATTTTTGCCCTATGAGTGGAGAAAGGTGGTAAGATTGAATAATGGACTGGAGGGGAAGTAAAACTCTCTCTTTCCCCCTTTGCCCCCTCTCTCTCACACACACACCCCAAAATCATATAGAGTTACGTAAAATAATCAGAGTAGAACTACAAACCCAAAAATCAGAGATTTTTTAGGATGAGAGCTAGAAAGCTTATAAATGTCAATGCGGTAGTTAACATTCAGGACACAACAGGGTTGTTGGAAATAAACTCACAGTGTTTGTTACAGCCTGCATGAGAGCTAAGCAAGCTCATTCCAGGAAGAATCTCATAAAAATGAAAGTGGGGACATGGACAAAATCCAACCACAAGATGAGGGACAGCTGGCATTTGACACATGCTGGGAGAGGGAAACTGTTTTTAATACCAAACCCTGAGAGGTCTCTGATTGCCCAAGGCAGACATCAGAAATTAGTTGAGTAACTAAAAATGGACCTGATAGAGAGATGAGAAGGAGCAGGAGGAGCAGCAGGAGGAAGAGGAGGAGAACGGGAAGGGGAAGGGCAGTGAAAGACAGAAGGGAAGGGAGAGGAGGAGCAGGAACAAAGGAGGGAGGAGATGGAGAGGAAGAGAATGAATAAGAGGCAGAAGATAGGAGGGAGATGAAGAGGAGGAGTACAACTTATCAGAGTTGGGTGGTTTCCAGTATCTGTGTTGTGTATCCTCTGCTTGAGAGACTGAGACTTTTCTGCAGGGAATTAAACAGGAAGGTAACCACTGCCATACAGCTTCAGGAAGTCCCTGAACCTGACCAGATTATCTAGGGCTCTCTTTTTTCAAAATGTGATCAAACCAATCTTGCTCAGTTTTCCTCTCAGAGAAGAAAAGTTATGAAAATAACCAAAACCAGAACGGCGAACTCTCTGACAGTCAGGAAACACCCATGCTGCCTGGAAGTTTAGATAAACTGAGACTTCAGACAGACAATCTTCTACCTGTTGAGCTGCCCACAGGATGTGCAGAGTGCTCCAAGTTCCCAGCTTTAGTGAGCTTGCGATCCATGCTGGGATGGGCTGGGATGAAGTATCTGTCTTCAAGTCATTTCTGTTCTGAGTCACCTCCCAGTCCATATTCTGGTTTTTCACTGGAATAAAATACACTGCATCACAAAGCTGGACTGTGTGGTATCCATACTATTTTGTTCATTTCCTACCTGTGGTGGGTGGATTTATGTGTTGCATATGCCCAGGGAACATCTTGAAGGGCCCACACACATGAGGAATAGAGAAAGCTCACTACAGGGCCCAGGATTAAGCTGAGACCAGAATCCATATCCAAACTCCCATTTTTCAGAGATGCTTTAAAGTGCCTGAATTTCAGCTCAGGCAGGGACAGCAACAAATGACTTAGGAGCTCTGATTTTCAACAGGAACGGGTGTTAGGACTGGGTAGGATTCCCTGGTTTGTTGTTATTGGGCACAGCAAATAGGTGAGTCCAAAGGGGCTTTTGATTGCTGACATTCAATACATATGCAACTAGAATGTGGTAAAGGCCTGAGGAAGAACAACTAGCCCAGTAAGGGGACGGATGGACTTGTCTCGCTAGCTTTCAGAACATCCTATAAGGTTTTTAACAGGGAAGGAGAAAAAGGACAAGTCACCAGGTTCCAATCTACGGGATCCATCAATGGGACACAAGCTCAAGAGTTAAGTTTACAGGTTGCTCATACACATGGCCTGGGTTCCAGCCCCAGGACACACATGGTGGCTCGCACCCATCAGTGACTCCAGTTCAAACAGATCTAAAGTCCTCTCCTGGCCTCCATATGTACTTCACCCACATGGACAATGGCCGTACATTGAGGCAAAATACCCCTCCCAGCGCCTCCCAGCAAACCTTAGACAAATCTACACAGTGAGAGCCCTATGTCAGAAACCAGTGACTAAAAGCTGGAAAAATGAAGATGATGATCCATCGCACTTTAACAGTGGTGGACGGCGGGAGGGTGGACCTGCCAAGGGAAGCCATGCAAAGCTCCTGCAATAAAGCTCAAAAAACAGCTAACTTTACTCAGAGCCTCAGACTGTCTGTACTCTGAGGGTGAAGAGATATCACTTGTGGAAAGGTTCTCATAAATTCAGGGTACACAAAATCACAACGGCAAGCCACACATGACAATGTTTCTCATAGAGGCATAAATGAATAACAGCAGCAAGAAATACTGAGTATTCTAAGGCAGAGACTCTAATCTAGGCTCCCCCAGGAGGGGCATAAGACATATTCCAAGCTACAGCAGGAGAGGATGTGCTCAGTTTCAACTGCTTTTAAAAAATTGTCTATTACCTTAATTCTAAAGCTTTTCCCCTGACTCCATTTTGTATTCAACCCTGAAGCCTTGTAGAGCAGACTCACACTTACTGCTCCACAGTGAGGCAGGAACATCCAGGACCTCGAAGGCACCATGGTCAGTCTAGCCATTTCATGTGGCTTCATTTCATCTTTGGAACTTCAAAGTTGTGTCACCTTAAGTTGGAGAATTTGCAACACCAGGGAAAGGCCAGCCCCCTGCCTGTTACTTCAGGTTCCTCTCCTGATGTTTCTGGGGTGTGAAAAATACCCAAGACATGCAGCTTAGAAGAGGAGACCAGTTTCCTCAGCAGGCTGTTCAAGTATCCTAAGAATGAGGGCCCTGGATTGTAGAGTAACTGGATTATTGCTGTCACTGGCTGTGTGTGGTCCTAAGCAGGTTCAGAGGACAGCAGTGGGTCCTCAGACAGGAGGACCCAGAAGCTTCCACCCTCTAAGTAAGACATGTCAGAGAGTAAAGTACAGAGAAATAAGATGCCAGGAGCCCAAGGAGGCACAGTTCTTTCCTTAACAGACAGCCTTATCATAAAGTTAAATCTATATTACAGAAAACACTACTCATCAGAATTGAAATCATGTGGAGGGAGGTTAAACACAGAGATACGAGGAAGAGCATGTGTAATTGCCCATGTTCAAATTAACTGTGAGCAGTGACCAATTACTAACCCTGGGCATCTCTCAGTGTGTGCAGAATAGGAAGGAGACAGGACAGACACTGAGCATCACTTATACATCTGCTTACTGGACAAACTTCACTTCTGATTTAGACTCACAAGCACTGGAGTCCTGGACGACAGTCTCTGCTTGCTGTGACTCAGAGTGCTACATCACATTGACTGCAAGACGTGTCCACTCTAGGTTTTGTAACATGACTTTCAGGCATGGGATTTGTGACAGCTGCTATACATGACCCATGAGGTAAATATCTAGATGAAGAAACCCCAGTGACATTCTAACTAATCCCTCCAGGAACAGTTTGCAGTAATCGGTTGAAGGAGAGAATGCACCCCCAGGCTTTCTTTTGGGTTTTATGTGTACCCAGACCCTTGCTGTACCACTTAGGAGTGGAGAGAGTTAGAAAAATTATTTAACTTCCTGGAGACTCAGGCTCCAAACATGAGAGAGAGAAAGAAAAGAAACAATTATTGTCTCCTGAGAATTAAGCAAATTATTAGACATAAAGCGCTTATGGAAAAATCTAGAACAAGAAAGGAGTTCTGTTGGTATTAATTATTGTTTTTCTATTACTGGCTCTTCTGGATAATATTATGAGACTCATGGGTGATGTTATTGTCCGAATAGTTAGGAACTTATTTCATATATTTTGAAAAAACAAATAGTTAATACAGCACATCTAAGATTTTGTACATACAAGGCTGAGACTGAGTGTGTCTTTGAATCAGCTGACCCAGTGAAATACAGAGACACTGTCAATTCAGGATCTCCTTTTCAAATGAACAGGCAATTTCACAAGTTGGAGGCTTCTGGGATAAGGTTTGCCCTTATGGACAAGGTTTCCCTTCTGGGACACCAGTTGTCTTGAGAACGGGCTGTCTTGCAGAAGAGTGTCAGAAGCCTCTGGAAGGACTGAAGCTACTCATTGCGTCCACTTTGTCTTCTCTCTCACCCCAGAGCTGTCAGCAGGTCACAGTGACCATGTCACAGCCTGGATGTCATGTTGTCTCTAAATTTGCTAGACCAACTCAGTCCACTGCTTTTCGAGTCAGCTTCCCTCAAAGTTTTAGACCATTGGCAGATACAGTCAGATGGTTTACCAAAGAGTTACATGATTGGTCCTAAAAGCATCTTTTCCCCACTCTGAAATCACATGAGCCAAACCTATACCGTGTTCCTCTTGGTCTTACCGCCCCCACCACAATAGCCCAATAATCCATTTACACCATCCCGGGTCTTCTCTAGCCCACAACTCCACACTCTTCCACACTCCTCCCATAAAGCAGTTCAAAAGCCTGCAAACCATATGATCAAGTTCATTAAGAAATGTCCCACTCCTTGGTGCTGAGTTTCCATACTTGCTCATTTTCTTGTTGCAGCAGAATGTATGGCAAAGATTCAGAGAAGGATTTACTTTGGCTCTGTGATTTAGGTAGTGATCTAATCCAGCACTGTGGGAAGGCACAGCAGGAGGTTTATGAGAACACTGGTCACACTGTGCCCCACAGCCAGGAAGCAGAGCGGTGGCACATGGTGGGGTTCACTTTGATTCCCTTTTCTATCCAGTCACCATGAATCACTGATTATCTACATTGGAGTCTCCACTCTTCAGTTCACCCCTCTGGAAACATTCCCAGACACACTCCAAAGACCCCAAAGATCCCAGATCCTGTTGATCAAGTTCGATTAACCAATCATGCTAGAATAGGCAATACTCCAAGAGTCTTCGGCAATGGAAATTAAGGAAACTCTAGAATTATACATTCTTTATTTTATGGAGTTTTATACTTACAAAAGTATCCCTCTGCCTTAACTGGCCAGGGGTGAACTGACACGCATGCAAAGGGGATTCACAGAGCCACCATTATGTCAGCTGGAAAGAGTGTGATAGTATCCACACTTCTGCTGTCATCCCATGAAAATGGAAACCGCATTTCAGGATGTTCAGAAGGAAGGGAATGAGAAGAGTCAGACTGTGTGTGGAAAGATGGGATGCTGCTAAGTGGTTTCACACCCTGTCTGTGAGTCTGAGACTCTTAAGAGAACTTGTAGTGTCACCAGTGCAATGCTATCCCGGCTCAGGAAAACAGACCACTTAGAAATAGCTCAACACTTCACCCCTGTACCTTCCCTCTACATGCCAGCTGGTATCAGTTGGCCAAGTTAGCACAGGTGAGTTGTTTATGATTGCTGTGATAGGGAGGCAGAGATAGGAAACCCCTGGGGCACCCTGGCCTGCCAGCTTAGGTTAACTGAGCCCTTAAACCCAGCAAGAGATCATGTTTCAAAAAACAAGATGGGAAGAGGCTCCTGAGAAACAACACTAGAAACTGATCACACACACACACACACACACACACACACACACACACACACACACAGAGAGAGAGAGAGAGAGAGAGAGAGAGAGAGAGAGAGAGAGAGAGAGAGAGAGAGAGAGATTATTGGGAGCCTGTGACAAGCAGGGGACTTCCTTGTTTCCAAAGGCAATCTTCCTTCAGGGCAGGTGAATGGTTAGGAAGCAGAACCTCCTTGGCCAAGCAGAACAGCCCCAGGGGCTCACTGGATTCCTCTGCACTGCTGGCTTCAGCACAGTTTACACACTAGCACTGAGTTGAGCACACTCATTTCTATGACATAGGGCAGCTAGCAGCAGGGGCAAAGACCCTCCTACAACACTCATGAAGGAGCTCAGCCAGGCTCCAGGGCCAAGGGTTAGCTTGAGACCAGAGGAGGCCTTCCTTTCTCTCTTTGTTGAACAGCCCTGTGTTACTTTCCCCATCTTTGGGCCTTCTGGAGTTGTTGAAATGTTAGTTGCTGAGGAGGAGTGGTAGGAGGAGGGGGAGAGGGAGGGGAAGGAAGAGGAGAATGAGAAGAAAAAGGAGGAGGAGGAGAATGAGAAGAAAAAGGCATAGGAGGAAGAGGAGGAGGAGGAGGAGGAAGAGGAGGAGGAGGAGGAGGAGGAGGAGGAGTAAACTCCCACGCCTAATCTCCTATTGGTATACCAAATGCATTAGATGGCCAATAAATGTTCTGTTCTCTAGCTGGATGGGAGGGGTCAACATCTACTTCCAGGCCAAATGAAACAAGAGTGGAATGTGTAATTCTTTCTATATATCACCATGCCCATGCAGTCAGTACCGGATGCAGGCTTCTATGGGAGGAGCAGCATGTTCCATAGAAATTAACTAGAGTGCAGTCACCAAGCCACGGAAATGAACTGGAAAGGAAAGCTTGTCTCAGGCCTCTTCCAGGCACATCTGGAAAGTGTAAGAAGGCCAGGAGGCACCTTAGCTGCAGAATGTATGGAAACCTCTGCTCCTGGGGGCTCTAGGACAGCACGGAATCCTGGGCCGGGGTTTGCTTCATCCAAGTCTTCCCTACTATTATTATTTTTTTAAGATTCATTTATTAATTTGGTATGAGTACACTGTGGCTGTCTTCAGACACACCAGAAGAGGGCAGCAGATCCAATTACAGATGTTATGAGCCACCATGTGGTTGCTGGGAACTGAACTCAGGAGCTCTGGAAGAGCAGTCAGTGCTCTTAACCACTGAGCCATCTCTCCAGCCTGTCCTCCCTACTTCTCGAACTTTATTCACCTTCTGGCAGATGGGAATTGATACTTTCTTTTAGTAAGAGAGGCCACTCCATGACAAGACACCTGCCTTAGCAAATGATGCTTGACAAAGTATTGAGCTGTTTTGAATGAATGAACGAATGAATGGATAGATAAATAAGAGGTGATTAAAAGGAAATAAAATCTCTAAGAATTAAGCCTAGTTTAAAAAAATATGAATGGCAGTACATAGTGCCCTTGAAAAAGTCACTAACATGAATGTAAACATATAGATTAAGAAGGTAGGGAGAGAATATCAAAGCAAATAGGTAAAAGAGAATCATGCCACAATTTATATTGCCCCCCCCCCCAAAAAAAGGCAAGGAAGTATTTTGTAGTAGAACATGCTACTGTAGCTGGGGCTCCCCACACCCACCCCTTTGCCCTTTGCACCTCCATATACCTTTGGATAACAAGAAGCCCCCCTAACTCTTTCTTTAGATTTCCAGAACCCAGATGGCTTTTACACCACCCCTCCTCAGTATCTACTGGGACTAGAAGGTGCAAGTTGGTCACAATGCTCTGAGAGCACACACCCTGGCTAGCCAAGACTGCTAACCCTAACTGCACTGCTGCCTCCTCTCCGTGGAGACTCCCTTAGCAAGAAGAAAGTTTGAGGAACCAGCTCTTCCAGCTCCTTCAGTGCTGGCTTCTCCATAAACCTGGTTCCTTTCTACCAATGCTCATTCTCTTCAACACCGGTGCCTCACTGGCTAGGAGCAAGGATATTTGATTCTGATAACGCTAGAAGCCTGAAGCTGGATCGAGCTTTGAATCACCAAGTTATCAGACATACACTTTAAATTAAGTGGGTTAAATAGGATCTGGGATCTTTTCATTTCCTAGGAATCTACAATTCTACTTCAGCAAGAGATAGCTAAGGATGGAAGCCCAAGGATCATATACTTAAAAGAGGTAAATCCTTCATCAAGGTGTGTGTGGGCATGTGTGGGCGGGGTTCTACCCATTTACTAATGGTTGCTTACACTCAGACCCAACAGGTGAATATTTAGTCCAAGAATAACTTGACGGTGAGTGGCAGCTGAAGAAGCCATCTCAGGATACACTGTTTTGCTCATACACTCAATTAGCAAACACTATGCAAGCCACTGCATCACCAGTTGAAATGTGGCAGGGCTGTCCTGCTCCTAACACCACACAACAAAAAAGGAACGGAGACTTTCTACTGGAGAGCCACAGGGACCTGCAGCAGTAGAAACACAGCCCAGGTTTGGAATCCAAGTGCCCCACTTAATAGCTCGACAATCCTAGAAGGTAATTTCCTTTCCCGTTCTGAATCTATGAGATGGGGATAGTAACTATCTTCTTCATGAGATGAGCAGACTGAGAGAACAGAACAGCTCTGAGGAGTGCCTGATAGACAGGAAACAGCCTGTGGCTGTTAGTTACCACACTATCAGGATTTTGGGAGTGAGGGGATATTGAGTGTTTGGTCTGACTTAGAAGACAAAAGTTCATGGGGCAGTAGTGTTAGGGGAAACAGAGCTAGAATGGGTCACTGAAAGACAGGTGGGTGATTGGGTACCTGAAGGAGGAAAGGATGAGAGGAAAAGTCCCGGCCACAGCAAACTGTTGGCCTTGAGGACAGAAAGGGAAGATCCCTAAGCAGAAGGGATGCTGTGCAAAGAGCTTCGGAGCACCTTTAGGGACACTTCATATAAACCGCAGCCTCTGTGATCCGCTTCCCTTCGCTCCCACTCACGTTCCAGAAATAAGTGTGTAGTTACTGAGCTCCAGGTCAGCCTCATCAATGAAGTGTGCCCATCTCAAAATTAAAAAAAACAAACTTTAAAAACTGCTGGAGCTGATCTAAGCTCTGTGGCAGAGCTTTCTTGGCTATCACGTTGGAGGCCCTGGTTCAGTCTCCAGTATGGCCTGTGTATACACAGGGTGTGAAAGGGCACTAGGATCCCTCAGGTCTGAGAATCAGAGACTTCCAAGCTAGGTCAGAGTCACTTGACCTCCGTGGACTTCAGTCTCCTCTTAGGAAAATATGCCACTGTTACTTCAGGCTGGCGAGAAGGAATTCCAAGCTGGCAGGAAGGCCACCCTAGGAAGGGAAAACTCACCAACCTCCTCAGGTGGAAAAGGGTAAAATCCGCAACAAATGTGAGCGCCTGTCACGTACATACTTGCATCATATAAAGCTCCAGTGTTTACAGACATGCCACAAATCCAACAAAAGGAATGCATCCTTCACAGCTGAATCAACTTGGACCTGAATTTTATCCAGCCCTGCCATTCATTGAAGCAAAATAGCCAGAAACTATTCTAAGACTGTGTTAGCAGCTACGTTTTACGTGGATCCTACAATGTTTTTCCTCTTATTTAGAGGCAAATGCAGGATCCAGGGACACGCACTTTACAAACTCTCATAGTTGTCTACCTTCCACCCTGTAGCCCTTTTAACTGGGTCTAAGCTTATTAGGAAATCACAAATTTATCTCATCCTCAGGTCCCCTCCACCCTAGGGCCTCAGACCTTGTTTTCCATTCTCCTAAGCGCTCTGACCACAAATGAATGGTAAACAACTTCAATGTTGACAGCTTAATTGGCTGATGCCAAAAACACCCAAAGACTGTTAGCCAAATCTAAGCCCAAATCAACACTAAATTTTACTATGCAGGCTTTGTAACACTGTTCACCAACTGTGTGTTTCTAAGGAGTTGAGAGAGTTTTACTTTGTTGAATAATGTGAAGGACCCCACAACTATCTGCACCTATCACTAGCTCCTTGCGGCTGCCTTGTAAAATTGGCCTGGCAGACATTACTTCTATTTTCAACACAGGAAAACAGATCGGGTAGGTCAGGTCTGCCATGAGGAGGCTGACAGGGAGCCAAGCCCTTCACTTGCAGGCCTGCTGTCCTTCCATCCTGACACAGTGAGCCTCTGGGGCTTAGAGAACCAGTGAAACCCCAAATCCCAGGAAAACAAGTGTTTGCTGAGGTACAGGTGACTAACACAGTCATCTGCAGGCAAGATGCTCTAAAGGACCTCCTCCACTAAGCCCTTAAAGAAGAAGTGTCTGCATGGATGCAGGACATGAGCTATTTCTATTGTATTCCTGGTATCCATCCAACCTGGACTCTCATTTGTGCATGATCGATGCTTACAGGTACTTATGGAGGGAGCATAAAGAAAGTGATGTCATGGACTCTGCAGGGCCATGCTGTCCCATATGGTGTAGCGGGCACTCCCCCCATGTTGTTATGTTCTCTATGCTCAGCCCAAGGAACCACTTCTGACCACCATTGTCCAAAGCCCACGTTACTTAATATTCTTACTTTAGACATAGGTTGGATATAATTAAAACCAATAAAATATGTTGGCTTTTATAATCTAAGCCTAGATATTTTTATATCTACGTCTAGATCATTGTAAGGACTGTCACCTACTTCCTGCTTGTTTTTCATGAAAAAGCCAATGAAGCAACAAGGAAGTTGCCGTCCAGAAATAACTTATCTTTGGTCAGTGCTACCAGTAGTTTTAGGATCACTAGGCACCACCTTTGAGAAACAGAATTATAAAGGGCTGAAGGCATCTTGGCCCTGCCCAACCCATCCGCAAGTCCTGCTAGCATGGAGATGTGGGTATTTACTCCCCAGTGTGTGAAATATGGGCTGATGGAGCCATGGCCCAGGGAGGAAGTGGGCAGACACAGGACTGGGGCAGTGACCTTGACAGCCCCCTCTGGGGAAGCTCAGAATGGTGACAGGATTGGGGTAGTGGAGTGACAGTCTCCAGGAGTCCCTGGAGAGGCTGAAAATTAACACCTGCTGGGGACAGCAGTCTGGTCCCACCCTCACCTTCCTCTGAGACCTAGAGGATGCTCCTACACAGGGTCTCCATGCTCCACCAATGCCTATAGTGTTGCCCTCTCAGAAGGAGGCCCCAGGGCTCCAGGGAACAGTACTGACAAAAGGCCAGCCCTACCTCCTCCTTGACCGTGGGGCAGCAGAAGATGAGCACTAGTGTGGTGACCAGGTTGATGGCAAGGGCGATGAGGGTGATGGTGTTGGGGGCCATCCAGAGCGGGATCCATCGGAGCAGCCAAGTCCAGTAAAGCCACAGTGGCGGCTGGAACAGCGACTCTCCCACACCGCGGTAACGGTCCTCCTCCAGCCGCCGCAGCTGCGCAGAGTTGAGCAGCTCACCTAGCGCCTTCACCCAGGGCAGCGCAGGCCTAGTCCTGGCGCCAGGTCTGCCTGCCGGGCCCGCAGCGACCCAGCGCAGCCTGCGGACCGCGTGAGGGCGCAGAGGGAGCGGAGCGAAGGCACAGCGCCCTGGCCTGCCCCGCCGGTGGGTCTCAGGGTGCAGCAGGCCGCGGGGGCGGGGCCTCAGCAAAATCCTGGGCAGGTGTGCAGCTGGGGAGGGACAGGGCGGAACCGGGGCGGGGCCTCAGCAAGCTCAAAGAGGGTGCGACTGGGGCGGGACTGGGGCGGAACCGGGGCGGGGCCTCAGTGAACTTGGCTCCTGAAGCCTGGGAGGGGGGGGTCATGCACCCTGAGCTTCCAGATGCTGGTAGGGGGCAGCTCTGGCCCAGCTGCTGAGACTTTTCCTTTAGGGCTGGATGGTTTGCCCTCCTCTCCAGCCTCAGGTTTCCATAATGACACCTGGCTAGCCTGGATCCTGGTTGAGCTGGGTTTTCTACTGAGTGGTGGATACAACTCTGACTTGGGTGTCTATGCTCCAGTCTTTTATTTATGGAGAAGATGCCGCCTACTGAGAAGCTGGAGTGGTCACCACGTGTGTACTGATCAGAAAACACTCAAGCACCATGGGGAGAATATACAAAAGCCCCCTTGGCATATTAACTTAGTTAACACTCATTGCAGGATCAGACAGCGAAGTTTTAAAACAGACAAGGAACAAACCCCCAGATCTTAGAAATATTGACTTCAAAGGGGAATTGAATGTTTGAGACCCAAATGCCTTTTTTTCCAGACCAACTTACACTGATCTTGGCAGCTGATTTTAGCCATGCCCTTCCTTGGAGTAGAGAAAAATCTAAGCCAGTCTCACAGTTTCTTCAGAGGTGAGGAGTTGTAGTGCAAGGTGACTGACAAAGTCTTGAATATTCATTACCTGGCCTTTAAAACAATGACATCTGGTTGGTGATGCTGCAGGCCAATATCCCAGCACTCTCCAGGCAGAGGCAAAAGGGAGAAAATTGGCAACACTTACATTATGTAGTCCTAGTGTTGTATGTATCTTGCTCCCAGAGTTTGAACCTAGTGCCTTTTTCAGTCCTTTGTTTGCTTTGATTCTGAGACAGACTCCTGCTATATAGACTAGACTAGCCTTGAACCAACTGCCTTAGCCTCCTAAGTAGCTCTGATTACTCACAATTCACTTGGCCTCTTCTAATGTAGTTGTAAAGGGGCACACAGCATGCTCAGAACTGCTTTAGGCCTCTTCTAGGTGAAATACAGTGGCTTGAATGAGACAGAAGTTCATGTGGCCCGAGCATAATGTCTGGGTACATCATGGAGAGCTGCCACAAACACTCAGTGTGTGAGAGACACTGGTGATCAACAGCTGGGAGGAGGGAAAGGGACAGGGGGTTAACATTCCTGGCTTTGAGGCCGTGGTCCAAAGTTTCATTCCTCATTTCTGACAGAACCCGGTCATGTGAGCATGACACCTGATTGCAAGGAGAGCTAAATGAAGTCATTAGCTGGCCACGATTTGTCGACTAATCACTACTACTGAAAAGTGAGGGGGTGGAGGTTAGAGAGCCATCTGCCCGCACCAACCATGCTTGTGTTCTCATTTTTATACAGTTGCTTTTTTTTTTAGAAGATAGTATTTTATTAATTCCTTGAAAACTTCATAAAATATATTTTTATCATATTAACCCTTTATTCCTCCCAAGACCATCCCTATCTCCTACCGTCCCCGTCTTCATGTCCTCTTTATTATTACTGGTTTTTTGTAGCCCATCAAGTCCAGTTTGTGAATTGAATTTGTCCTGCATGTGAGAGGAAGCACGGTGAGTCCTCTGTCCAGTGAATCGTGGTCAGCCTGCTAGAGAAAGGCCACTTCCTTCACGAAAGCTGGTTCTCCCTCTCCTTGAAGCTTTCAACCAACTCTGGCTCCTCAGGGATGGGGAGTAAGAAGCCCTTTCTTCCTCCATTCTAGAATGCCAACTGGCTTGATTTTATGCACGTCTTGTGGAGGCAACCACAGCTGCTGTGAGTTCATGAGGTAGAGTTGTCATGTCATTCCCAGAAGACATTGCTTCTATCCAGTCCTCCCTGCCTTCTGGCTCATACTGGTTCTGTGTCTCTGGAGATTCTAATACAATGGGCAAGCTATAACCTTCCAGGCTGAAATAGCCCTGTGTCATGCTTCCTACAATCGCTTGCTTTTAATAAGCCCTGCAGTTGCCAGTGTGGATTTAAGACCAGAGGACTTTCCTTTATTCTTTTTCAACGTGATCTTCAGATTGTCTCTAATTCTTCATAGGTTGTATGAGCCTGGCCCAGCATTTAACCCTCCCCTCTGACATCTGTCCACCATCTCACCATCTAGCCATACAAGATCAGTTCTGACTGAATAGCACAGAATCAGCAACAGACTCGTGACCCAGGAAAATGAGTCTCTATGAGTTGACCCTTGGTCTGTATGTTAGGCATTGATCTCCCCAACTTTCCTACTTATTCCTTCCCTCTGTAAACTTACCCACCCTTGACATGATCTCTCAGAGACTTGCTCTCTCAGATGCTCTGTATTTATTATTTTGACTCTCAGACCCCAGAGTGGGAGCATTTACTCTCTTCTATCCATTCCTCTCCCTCCTTCCACCTCTCAAATGGGAATATTTCTGAGGCTCTGAGGCTCTGAGGCCTTGGTTTCTTTTCTTTTTTTTACTACCACCCTCCACAAAGCTATTCCTAAAGGCCACCACATGTGTCATGTGTGTAAGTGGTATGTGTGTGGTCTGTTTTGCATATATATATGGTGTAGTATATGTGCTTGTGTACTGTGGTATATGTATGTATGTGTGTCCATGAAGGAGGTTGAGTATGTCTGTCTGTGAACATTTGTATGAGAGTGTAGTATGTATGTCTATGTGCGTATGTGCAGTGTGGTGTAAATATGCTCTCTCTCTCTCTCTCTCTCTCTCTCTCTCTCTCTCTCTCTCTGTGTGTGTGTGTGTGTGTGTGTGTACATGCACACATACCAGAGGTCTCCTTTGGTGACCTAACTCAGGATGATGTCCATTTTGGACTGGTTGGAAGGGAAGGCCCCAAAAGGCTCTGGCCTAGACAGAAGAGTCAAATTTTACAGTTCTTCAAGGGGAAGCCAGTAAAGGCAGAAGACTGGCCCACTTGTACTTCCCTCACAGGCCTGTGGCAAGGGACAGGATATAACGGGCATCTGGAAGCCAGAGCCAGAGCTGGAGCAGCTAAGGGAGTGGAAAGAAGTGGCTGAGATTACTGATCACAAATAGATTTCACAAAAGCTAGCCAAGCAGCTACAGGGAAACCTCCAACTAGGACTGCTGGGCAGAAACAAGATTCCACAAAAAAAAAAAAAAAAAAAAAAATCACCACCACCACCAACAAGAACTAAATAAAACTTTCCTGAGAGTAAATTCTTCCCAGGAGCATTAAAGGTCACCAAGACTGATAATCTCTAATGATTCTTGGTGAAATAACACAGGCACCCTTTTCCTTGGGGACAGAGACCTTATAAACATTTTGGAGTAGGCTGGGATCCAGGGATAGATGCTTCAGTTTGGCTCAATCCGAGATGTTAGGGATGCTTCATTTGCATGGAGAGGGTCTGTGGTGTTCTCTTTAAGTGACATTGTCCTCCTAGTGTAATGTTGTGGTCTGTCCTGACCCACAGTGCAGTCAACAGGGTTTCTATTTTGTAACACTTGTAAATTGGATTCAATTCTCAAGAATTTTATTGAGTGTTTTTGCATAGATATTCATGAGGAAAATTTGTCTAAATTTCTCTTTTTTTGTTGGGTCTTTCTATGGTTTAGGTATTAGAGTAATTATAGCTTCATAAAATGAATTGGGTACTGTTCCTTCTGTGGAATAGTTTGAAGTGTATTGGTGTTAAGGCTTCTTTGAAGGTCTGATAGAATTCTGCATTGAACCCATCTGGTCCTGTGCTTTTTTTGGTTGGGTGATTTTTAATGACTGCTTCTATTTGTTTAGGGGATATGGGATTGTTTAGATCATTTATGTAATCGTGATTTAACTTTGATACCTGGTATCTGTGTGGAAACTTGTATAATTCATCTAGATTTTCCACTTTTGTTGAGTATAGGATTTTGTAGTAGGATCCGATGATTTTTTTTTTTTTTGGATTTTCTCAGTTTCTTTTGCTATGTTTCCCTTTTCATTTCTGATTTTGCTGATTTGCATACTGTCTCTTTGCCCTCTGGTTCATTTAGTTAAGGCTTTATCTATCTTGTTGGTTTTGTTCAAAGAACCAGCTCATGGTTTCGTTGGCTATTTGTATGTATAGGTCTTTTTTGTTTCTACTTGGTTGATTTCAGCCCTGAATTAGAATATTTCCTGATGTCTACTCCTCTTGGATGCATTTGCTTCCTTTTGTTCTAGAGCCTTCAGCTGTGCTGTGAAGCTGTTAGTGTATGCTCTTTCTAGGCTCTTTTTGGAGGTACTCAGAGCTATGAGTTTTCCTCTTAGCTCTGCTCTTATTGTGTCCCATAAGTTCGGTATGTTTTGCACAAAAGCTCAGAATGCTCAAGATAAAATTCACAGGCCACATGAAACTCAAGAAGAAGGAAGACCAAAGTGTAGGTGTTTCTGTCCTTCTTAGAAAGGGGAATAAAATACTCATGGAAGCAAATATGGAGAAAGAATGTAGAGCAGAGACTGGAGGGAAGGCCATCCAGAGACTACCCCACCTGGAGATTCACCCCATGTACAGTCACCAAACCCAGACACTATTGCGAATGCCAAGAAGTGCATGCTAACAGGAGCCTGATATAGCAGACTCCTGAGAGACTCTGCCAGAGGCTGACGGATACAGAGGCAGATGCTCACAGCCAATCATTGGACTGAGCATGGGGACCTCGATAGAGGAGGTAGAGATAGGACTAAAACTGCGGAAGGTGTTTACAACCCCATAGGAAGAACAACAATATCATCCAACCTCAGCCCTCCCCAGAGCTCCCAGAAATTAAAACACCTACCAAGGCATACATATGGAGGGACCCACAGCTCCAGCCGCATATATAGCAGTGGATAACCTTATTGGGCATCAATGGGAGGAGAGGCCCTTAGTCCTGTGAAGTCTCCATGCCCCAGTGTCCTTGAGGGCAGGGTGTGGGAGTGGGTATTTGGCTGGGGGAACACCCTCATAGAATCAGGGACAGGGAGGATGGGACAGAGTGTTTTTGGGGGCAAACCAGGAAAGGGGATAACATTTCAAATGTAAGTAAAGAAAACGTCCAATAAAAAATAAAATATAAATAAAAAGAAGTTGACAACTGAACATTAGAAATAACTGTGTTGACTTCCTAACTGTACAGTGTTCCAAGCTTTCTTATGCTGTGTCATCAAAGCTTCCATATAAGGTTGGATGGTAAGGCCTCAAACTGTGATCCAAAGAAACCCTCTTTTCTGTAGTTGACTTAGAGTAGAATTTTTCAAAGCAGTGACAGAAGTAATAAAATACCTTGCATGCATGTGAAATAATCAAAATCCTGAGAATCAGCTGTAATAGATGTAATGACAATGCCAGCTGATACATTCAAAGCTACATTTTCTGTTTGAGTGAGTGTATTAAATGTCAAATATGAGATATCAGACACTATATATACTAGCGTTTTATTTCAAACGTACACTAGTAAAGAACAATCTGATTAATATGAAAAATTCATTCTGACAGGGTAGTCATTTTCATATATAATGGAGGTTATGGTTTGGCACTACTTATTTTTTAATAACAGAGATTTTTGAATAACTGCCATAATTAGTGATCAATTTAGTATTGAACTAATGACAATCATAATAAGAGTTTAACAGACAGATTGTGTTCATCAGGTGTTAGGTTTGAATAAATATTCTATTGGTTACTGAACTACCAGTACTGACACTTCATAATCAAAATGTTTAATACATTAAGTCCAGAATATTATAGAATTATTGTGATAAAAGTAACAACATATTTGCTCTTCAGTGGATTTCTGGACAGAAGTGCATTCAGTTTATTGCAAGGGAATTTCAATGTGGGTTATGATGACTTTTTGTTTTTAAAACAATGTGATAAAAAGACTGAAAATTCTGAAACATTATATTTAAAAGCAGTTTTCAAATTATTTTAGAACCTTCAAAACATGTACATTGGGCTATCAGGTGGACACCACAGTCACATGGAATCCATTAAGCCTCTAATCAGTCTTCATTCTTCATTTGTCTGAAAGATTCTACTCTTCCCATTCTCGGAATCTGAGAACCACAAGAACCACAATAAGTGAACTTTCATTAAAAGTTTTAAGTTGGGAGCGGCGGCGGCGGCGGCGGCGGCGGCGGCAGCAGCGGCAGCAGTGGCTGCTCCAGCTGAAGGGCCATCAGCAGTGGAACCAAGGCGTCACAGGGACCAGTTAGGCCCTGCGCCCACGACCACTGACCTTCGCTGACCAGCCGGACAGCAAGCAGCTGCAGTTGTGCGGCGCCTTTCCTGCACGGAGGCCACTTCAGAACTCGGCCTCCCACCAGTCAGGAGAGGAGGATCCATCTTGGTTCCGTACTCCAGGAATCGGACAGACTGAGGTACACAAACATAATCTGAGGCCAACACCGCGGTGGTCTGAGCCCGACGGGCGTTGGCCTGCACCCAGGCCCTGGGCGGGTCGGGGGGCCATCGGGGTGCCAACCCAACCAGGAGGTTTTTTGCCCAGGCCTGCGAGCGCGCCGCCGCCATTTTGCCTGCAGGACGACAGAGAGCTCAGGCGGGCAGACCTGTAACAGGCATAGCCTAAGGCTAACAAAGCGGGGGTCCAGGCCCCAAAAGGCACAGGACTGACCCCAAGAACTGGGCGGCTTGGTGGGCCATCTGTGAGTCAACCCGCCCAGGTGATTGTTAGCAAAGCAGACTCTCCCGGCGCTTTCAGGGAGCGCGGGCGCACACGCCCGCCATCCTAGTCACCTGGCAAACCCAATTAACAGTCAAAGCCGTAGGGGAACTTTGCTCGGACCTTGGCCTCCCAGGCTTTTGCCTGGACTCAGGGACTGGGCGGCCAGGCTAACCTTGTGTGCGATAGCCCGGTTGGCAGATCGGCTGCCCAGCGGAGTGAGCGGAACTCAGGGGAGGTCACAGTAGCATACACCGTCGGCACTCCCTGGGAGTGCACACGGGCTCCATCTGCTCCACAGACACAATCTGGGGCAAGGCCTCAGGCAGAAGCCCTTAGCTCTACTCTCTCCGCTTCCGGATCCAGATCAGTCTGGGCTGCAGCATTACATCTCCAAGTCCTGCAAGTGGCTAGCTGGGCTTCCGGGCGGCCAGCTGGGAGAAGTCAGTGTGCTCCAGTGAATCCAGCGGGCCCCAGCGGGAGCCTTCGGGTGCCTGCTTTGGGATCTGAACAGCCTGGGCAGCAGCACACTGTCTACAAGCAGTGCAGGAGGTAAGCTGTGCACCAGAGGCCAACTGGGAAGGGGCAGCTTGCACTGGTGAGTCCAGCACTGACAAGATAAACTAACACCAGTGAGATCTAGATGGCAAAAGGCAAACGCAGGAACGTCACTAACAGAAATCAAGGCAATATGGCAACATCTGAACCCAATTCTCCTCTACCAACATGTCCTGGATACCCCATCACACCAGTAAAACAAGATTTGGATTTAAAATCACTGGTCATGATGCTGGTACAGGAACACATGAAGGTCATACATAAAGAAATTCAGGAGACAATGGATCAAAAGGTAGAAGCCCTTGCAAGGGAAACACAAAAATCATTGAAAGAAATCCAGGAGAATACAAAAGCCAACAAGGAGGAAATGCAAAAAACACTTAAAGAAATACAGGAGGACTTTGCTCAACAGGCTGAGGTCATGAAAGACGAAACACAAAAATCTCTTAAAGAAATACAGGAGAACTTTGGTCAACAGGCTGAGCTCATGAAAGAGAGAACACAAAAATCTCTTAAAGAATTACAGGAAAACACAAACATGCAAGTGAAGGAGCTAAGCAAAACCATCCAGGATCTAAAATCAGAAGTAGAAACAACTAAGAAAACTCAAAGGGAGACAACTTTGGAGATAGAAAGCCTTGGGAAGAAATCAGGGGACAGAGATACAAATATCAACAACAGAATACAAGAGATAGAAGAAAGAATCTCAGATGCTGAAGATTCCATAGAAACCATGGACTCAACAGTTAAAGAAAATGCAAAATGCAAAAAGCTTGTAACCCAAAATATCCAGGAAATCCAGGACACAATGAGAAGACCAAACCTAAGGATTATAGGCATAGAGGAGAGTGAAGATTTACAACTTAAAGGGCCAGCAAATATCTTCAATAAAATTATGGAAGAAAACTTCCCTAACCTAAAGAGAGAGATGTCCATGAATATACAAGAAGCCTACAGAACTCCAAACAGACTGGACCAGAACAGAAATACTTCCCGTCACATA
Source organism: Apodemus sylvaticus (assembly GCF_947179515.1). Classification (NCBI taxonomy): domain Eukaryota; kingdom Metazoa; phylum Chordata; class Mammalia; order Rodentia; family Muridae; genus Apodemus; species Apodemus sylvaticus. The sequence goes on along the minus strand of NC_067491.1, from coordinate 52,868,399 downwards.
ATAATCAAAACACCAAATGTTCTAAACAAAGAAAGAATACTAAAGGCAGTAAGAGAAAAAGGCCAAGTAACATATAAAGGAAGACCTATCAGAATCACAGCAGACTTTTCACCTGAGACTATGAAGGCTAGAAGGTCCTGGGCAGATCTCATGCAGACTCTAAGAGAACACAAATGCCAACCAAAACTACTATATCCAGCAAAACTCTCAATCACCATAGATGGAGAAACTAAGATATTTCATGACAAAACCAAGTTTACCCAATATCTATCCACAAACCCGGCCCTAAAAAGGATAATAGGAGGACAACACCAATACAAGGAGGGAAACTTCACCCTGGAAAAAGCAAGATAGTAACCTTTCATCAAACCCAAAAGAAGTTAAGCATTCAAATTTAAAAAATAACGTCAAAAATGATAGGAAGTAACAATCACTATTCCTTAATATCTCTTAACATCAATGGACTTAATGCCCCAATAAAAAGACACAGACTAACTGAATGGATACGTAAACAGGACCCTACATTTTGCTGCTTACAGGAAACACACCTCAGGGTCAAAGACAAACACTACCTTAGAGTAAAAGGCTGGAAGACAATTTTACAAGCAAATGGTCTCAGGAAACAAGCTGGAGTAGCCATTTTAATATCAGATAAAATTGACTTTCAACCCAAAGTCATCAAAAGAGACCCTGAGGGTCACTTCTTGCTGGTCAAAGGAAAAATACAAAAAGAAGAACTGACAATCCTGAACATCTATGCCCCAAATGTAAGGGCACCCTCTTTTGTAAAAGAAACTTTATTAAAACTAAAAGCACACATTGCACCTAACACAATAATTGTGGGTGACTTCAACACTGCACTTTCCTCAATGGACCGATCAGGAAAACAGAAACTAAACAGGGACACAATGAAACTAATTGAAGCTTTGGACCAATTAGATTTAACAGATATATATAGAACATTCTATCCTAAAACAAAAGAATATACCTTTTTCTCAGCACCTCATGGTACCTTCTCCAAAATCGACCATATAATTGGTCACAAGACAGACCTCAACAAATATAAGAAGATCGAACTAATCCCATGCCTCCTATCTGATCACTATGGAGTAAAAGTGGTCTTCAATAGCAACAGAAACAACAGAAAGCCCACATACACGTGGAAACTGAACAATACTCTACTCAATGATACCTTGGTCAAGGAAGAAATAAAGAAAGAAATTAAAGACTTTTTAGAACACAATGAAAATGAAAACACAACATACCCAAATCTATGGGACACAATGAAAGCAGTGCTAAGAGGAAAACTCATAGCCCTGAGTGCCTCCAAAAAGAAAATGGAGAGAGCATACATTACCAGCTTAATGACACACCTGAAAGCCCTGGAACAAAAAGAAGCTATTTCGCCCAGGAGGAGTAGAAGGCAGGAAATCATCAAACTCAGGGCCGAAATCAATCAAGTAGAAACAAAGAGAACCATACAAAAAATCAACAATACCAGGAGCTGGTTCTTTGAGAAAATCAACAAGATAGATAAACCCTTAGCCAGAATGACCAAAGGGCACAGAGAAAGTATCCAAATTAACAAACTTAGAAATGAAAAGGGAGATATAACAACGGAAACTGAGGAAATCCAAAAAATCATCAGATCCTACTACAAGAGCCTATACTCAACACAACTGGAGAATCTGGAGGAAATGGACAATTTCCTTGACAGATACCAAATACCAAAATTAAATCAGGACCAACTAGACCATCTAAACAGTCCCATAATGCCTAAAGAAATAGAAGGAGTCATAGAAAGTCTTCCAACCAAAAAAAGCACAGGACCAGATGGCTTCAGTGCAGAATTCTACCAGACCTTCAAAGAAGAGTTAACACCAATACTCTTCAAACTATTCCACAAAATAGAAACAGAAGGAACACTACCCAATTCCTTCTACGAAGCCACAATTACGCTGATACCAAAGCCACACAAAGATCCAACAAAGAAAGAGAACTTCAGACCAATTTCCCTTATGAACATCGATGCAAAAATACTCAATAAAATTCTTGCCAACCGAATCCAAGAACACATCAAAACGATCATCCACCATGATCAAGTAGGCTTTATCCCAGGAATGCAGGGTTGGTTCAATATACGGAAATCCATCAATACAATCCACTACATAAACAAACTCAAAGAACAAAACCACATGGTCATTTCATTGGATGCTGAAAAAGCATTTGACAAAATTCAGCATCCCTTCATGCTTAAAGTCTTGGAGAGAACAGGAATTCAAGGCCCATACCTAAACATAGTAAAAGCAATATACAGCAAACCGGTAGCCAGCATCAAACTAAATGGAGAGAAACTTGAAGCAATCCCACTGAAATCAGGGACCAGACAAGGCTGCCCCCTTTCTCCTTATCTTTTCAATATTGTACTTGAGGTACTAGCTCGGGCAATTCGACAACATAAGGAGGTCAAAGGGATACAAATTGGAAAGGAAGAAGTCAAACTATCATTATTTGCAGACGACATGATCGTCTACCTAAGTGACCCAAAGAACTCCACTAGAGAGCTCCTACAGCTGATAAACAACTTCAGCAAAGTGGCAGGTTATAAAGTCAACTCAAGCAAATCAGTGGCCTTCCTATACTCAAAGGATAAGCAGGCTGAGAAAGAAATTAGGGAAATGACCCCCTTCACAATAGCCACAAACAGTATAAAGTATCTTGGGGTGACTCTTACCAAACATGTGAAAGATCTGTATGACAAGAACTTCAAGACTCTGAAGAAGGAAATGGAAGAAGACCTCAAAAAATGGGAAAACCTCCCATGCTCATGGATCGGCAGAATCAATATAGTTAAAATGGCCATTTTGCCTAAAGCACTATACAGATTCAATGCAATACCCATCAAAATCCCAACTCAATTCTTCACAGAGCTAGAAAGAGCAATTATCAAATTCATCTGGAACAACAAAAAACCCAGGATAGCTAAAACTATTCTCAGCAACAAAAGGAAATCTGGGGGAATCAGTATCCCTGACCTCAAGCAATACTACAGAGCAATAGTGTTAAAAACTGCATGGTATTGGTACAGTGACAGACAGGAGGATCAATGGAACAGGATTGAAGATCCAGAAATGAACCCACACACCTATGGCCACTTGATCCTCGACAAAGAGGCTGAAAACATCCAATGGAAAAAAGATAGCCTTTTCAACAAATGGTGCTGGTTCAACTGGAGGTCAGCATGCAGAAGAATGCGAATTGATCCATCCTTGTCTCCTTGTACTAAGCTCAAATCCAAATGGATCAAGGACCTCCACATAAAGCCAGACACTCTGAAGCTAATAGAAAAAAAACTGGGGAAGACCCTTGAGGACATCGGTACAGGGAGAAAGTTTCTGAACAGAACACCAATAGCGTATGCTCTAAGAGCAAGAATTGACAAATGGGACCTCATAAAATTACAAAGTTTCTGTAAGGCAAAGGACACCATCAAGAGGACAAATCGGCAACCAACAAATTGGGAAAAGATCTTCACCAATCCTACATCAGATAGAGGGCTAATATCCAATATATATAAAGAACTCAAGAAGTTAGACTCCAGAAAACCAAACAACCCTATTAAAAAATGGGGTACAGAGTTAAACAAAGAATTCTCACCTGAAGAACTTCGGATGGCGGAGAAGCATCTTAAAAAATGCTCAACTTCATTAGTCATTAGGGAAATGCAAATCAAAACAACCCTAAGATTTCATCTTACACCAGTCAGAATGGCTAAGATTAAAAATTCAGGAGACAGCAGGTGTTGGAGAGGGTGTGGAGAAAGAGGAACACTCCTCCACTGCTGGTGGGGTTGCAAATTGGTACAACCACTCTGGAAATCAGTCTGGCGGTTCCTCCGAAAACTGGGCACCTTACTTCCAGAAGATCCTGCTATACCACTCCTGGGCATATACCCAGAAGACTCCCCACCATGTAATAAGGATACATGTTCTACTATGTTCATAGCAGCCCTATTTGTAATTGCCAGATGCTGGAAAGAACCCAGGTATCCCTCAACAGAAGAGTGGATGCAAAAAATGTGGTATATCTACACAATGGAGTACTATTCAGCCATTAGAAACAATGAATTCATGAAATTCTTAGGCAAATGGACGGAGCTAGAGAATATCATACTAAGTGAGGTAACCCAGACTCAAAAGGTGAATCATGGTATGCACTCACTAATAAGTGGATATTAACCTAGAAAACTGGAATACCCAAAACATAATCCACACATCAAATGAGGTACAAGAAGAAAGGAGGAGTGGCCCCTGGTTCTGGAAAGACTCAGTGAAACAGTATTCAGCAAAACCAGAACAGGGAAGTGGGAAGGGGTGGGTGGGAGGACAGGGGAAGAGAAGGGGGCTTGCGGGACTTTCGGGGAGTGGGGGGGCTAGAAAAGGGGAAATCATTTGAAATGTAAATAAATTATATCGAATAATAAAAAAAAAATAGCTCTTTAAAAAAAAAAAAGTTTTAAGTTGAATAGAAAGAAATGCTTCAAACATCTTATCTTTGAAATTGTGCCCTCTTTTGTAATTAGTTTGGCTGGGTGTCTGATAATAGAGACATTAATTATACTTCATTAATTCTAAATGATTCAGAAGTGGTTACAAAGTGCAAATGGAATGGAAGTTAATACACTTCTTTTATTCTCAAGATTTTCTGATTTGCTAGAACCAACAAGTAGTCTCATTAACACTTAGCTGTTTATATGGTTTCCTGAGAGCAACTGGTAAAGATGGATGCAAATGTCAAATTGACAGCTGTGAGTGAGTCCTTTCATTTCTTAAATTCACTTAAAAGCATGGCATTTGCTTTCCCCTAACTTTTCACTACTCACAAAACAAAAGGTTCCTTTTTTCTATAAACTAACAGAACATTTCAACTCATGTGTATCTCCTGAATGATGTTTTCTATGTAATTTTACTTCTGGCAATAAACATTTGCAAGAAGTAAGGAAATGTTTCTTTTGGAGCTTGCATGACTTGAAAAACTGGTTCAAGTCCTTGGCCTGTATCTGTGACTTTGCTCCAGGCATGTTAAGGCTGCTGGGCAACCCAAGGTCAAGGTTTCATCATCATATAGAGAATGCACCTTTATCTCAGCAAAATGACCTTCATCAAGCAGCTAATCTTTAGAAATATCTTTACCTCTGACCTTATTCTGTCATACTATCTCCTCCTCCTCTTCTCTCCACCATTAGAACCATTGTCAGTGTTATACAGATTCTGATATTGCTTTTGCCATTTCCTTCCAATACTGGGGGATTATTCTATTTTTAATAAGACATCAGGATTTGTTTTCCAAACTGTGAATCCATTCCAAAATTAGTGAAACTTTCCTTAAATTGTCTCAGTTCTACAACATCCACGGGTTGCCATTCCTTATACTCCCGTGGATGATAATTGTCCAGTGGTCTTTGTTATATAATACCGGATAAGCTGAAGTTTGCTTTCACACAAGGTTTGGTTGACTTTCTCTAATTTTATCTTCTGTCTCTACCTGAGTATTTTCCCTAATTGATGTTTAGACTTCCTCCCTTGAAGGATGTGCCCACTCTTCATATTTCTCCATTTATCATTCCTCCTCTTCCATAATTTCATGTATTCTCCTGCTTCCATAATTTTAATTTCTCATTATGTTGTCATTCTGATATTGCAGCATATACTTTGACTTTCTAGCTGTAGTAAATATTCCTCTACATTCTGCTTTCAAATTTTATTGCTCTCACTATACTATTCCGTCCCATCTATGAATTTCTGCATTTTGTTCTACATCTTTTCTAGCTCCTGTATCCAAATTTCATTTTCTTTTCTCTATGATTCATTTCGACCTATAAAATTCTTTGTCTTTTGTTCCAGTGTTCCTTTTAGTTTCTTTTCTCAGGCTCGTAATTTTTCGATGACAGCCCTATATTTTAAGCAGACACGATAAAATAAAATAGTAAATATTGTAATAATGATAACTGGTAACATGTCAATTTCCTTTAAATCCAGCCCTGTCAAGCATTTCAAAATATCATGCCATAAAACACAAAATATATTTTTGTGTTACTCATATTTCAGTATCTTGAAATCTCTCTCTCTCACATACACACACAAACATATGTATATATGTATAATATGTATATATGTATATATGTGCATATATATATATATATATATATATATATATATATAGTCAGTTTATATTGTTTTTACCTGATCTGGACTTCTTATACCTCTGTCTCCGCCCTCCTCCTGTTTGGCTCTATACACTGTCACTTGGCTTCTGAGCCCTTCTGGCTTTGTTTACCTCATAGGTGCTGATCTCAGGTGGTGGCTGACCAGCTTTCTGTTTAGACATGGGGTATGTGGGGACCTGAAGGCCCTCTCAGGCATAGATGCCCCAGATCTGACCATAGTGCCTGAGAGAGTCACCTGGCAAGCCTAGAAGCTATAGGGTTCATTTCTGTCCCTTCTGTCCTCTACCTTGAAGCCCATACATAATTGTCTGATACCATTTATGCACTCCACTTCATCACTGGAGGCTTGCTGCCTTCTGGGACAAAGAGAGCCCTGAAGCCATTAGGAACCATCATCTTTGCCTGCATCGCTGGAAGCCAGGGCCAGCAAAGACAAGCACCTCTATGTGCAATCACAGAAGTGTGTTGCTTTCAGAGACCACCATGCCAGCCAACATCAGGAGTAACCACATGGCTAAAAGCCAGCAGAAGCACAATAAGCAAAAGCTAGGGCAATGTGATACCACCAGAACCCAGATATCCTACTACAGCAATCCCAGAATGCACTAACACACCTAAACCACAAGAATATGACCTTAAGTCTAATCCTATTAAAATAGAAATGAGTAAGTCCCTTAAACAAATACAGAAAATACAATAAAAGGTAGAATACATTAAAGAAGTGAATAAATATAAAGTGATAGAAGAAAATACACTCACACTGGTGAAGGAAATAAAATTATTCAAGACCTGAAAATGGAAATAAATGCATAAAGAAAATACAATAAGAGGCCATCCTGGAGATGGAAAAGTTAGAAAGGAAAACAATATACAGGTGAAAGTATCAAACAAAATACAAGAGATGGAAGAGAGAATCTCAGGCATAAAAGACAAGCTACAAAAAAATCTGTATTGCTCATGGAAAATGCCATATTAAAAAATTTCTTTCATAAAACCTCTTTTGGCTTTGGGATACCAAGAAAAGTCCAAATCCAAGAATAATTCCAACAGAAGAAGGAGAAAATTCCCACCTGAAAGGCCCAGGAAATAACTTCAACAAAATCACAGAAGAAATATCCTAACCTAAAGAAAGAGATGGCCATATAAACATAAAACTTTACAGAACACCAAACATATTGGACCAGAAAAACTACCGCATATTAATCAAAATGCTAAATGTGCAGAACAAAGGAAGGATATTAAAAACTGCAAATGAACACGTCCAAGTAACATATACAGCCAAACCTATGAGAAGTATACCCAAGTTCTCACAGAAACTTTCAAAGCCTGAAGGGCCTTAATCAATGTTTTCCAGACATGAAGAGACCAGAGATAACAGCCCAAACTATTGTAACTTTTTATCACCAGTGATATGTAAAACAAGATGTGCCATGACAAAACAAAATTTAAACAACATATTTCCACAAATCCAGCCTTTAAAAGAGGACTAGAAGGAAAACACCAATGCAAGGAGGGTCTCTACATCCACAAAAACACAAGAAGTGAATAACTTCATATGAATAAACCAAAAAGATAAATTTACTGCACATACAAAAAAATCAACACTAAAATAACAGGAGTTCACAATAGTTGGAAGTTACTATTTCTCAATGTCATTAGATTCAATTGCACAATGAAAAGGCACAAGCTACAAAAGTATATTTACAAATATAATCCATTATTCTCTTCTATACAACAAATAAATCTCAGCAACAACATAGACCCTATCTCAGAGTGAAGGTTGGAAAAAATTTTCAAAGCAAATGGATGGACCTAGAGAACATCATACTAAGTGAGGTAACCCAGACTCAAAAGATGAATCATGGTATGCACTCACTAATAAGTGGATATTAACCTAGAAAACTGGAATACCCAAAACATAATCCACACATCAAATGAGATACAAGAAGAAAGGAGGAGTGGCCCCTGGTTCTGGAAAGACTCAGTGAAGCAGTATTCGACAAAACCAGAACAGGGAAGTGGGAAGGGGTGGGTGGCAGGACAGGGGAAGCGAAGGGGGCTTACGGGACTTTCGGGGAGTGGGGGGCTAGAAAAGGGGAAATCATTTGAAATGTAAATAAATTATATCGAATAAAAAAATAAAAAAAAAAAGACTCAGGAGCGTAAGACTGGCAAATATCTATGGAGGGAAGCTGCTTACCTAGGGACTATAAAATATCCCAATTGAGTTGTTGTGTAAGCACTGAATGTCTGTCCTCTATGCTATGTTTAATCATTGAACTTAAGTGTTTACTTGTTACAATAGTTAACATTGCCCTCATGAAAGCATTCAAATGACACCATGGATTTTCTGGTTATTATAATCATAATGAGTTTATATTCTGCTAAATGCACCTTTAAATTCTAATGTGAGTTTAAGGTCATAATTGAAAGAAAGGAAGAAACAAAAGACTATAATCTCCAAAATTTTGGCAGGCCATAATGATAGTTATCCTATACTGTGTTTTCTTCAAAGCAAATCGTCCTGAAGTGTTTCAAATACTTTCATTATATTATATTTACTTTGTTCTTTTCTTTCCTTTTCTTTTTGAAAGACCTTGAGAGGTAGGGTGTCAGGTCTCATGAATCCCAGTCTAGGCTCCAAGGATAACCGTGAACGTCTGACACTCCTGCTTGTACCACTCTGGATTTTATGTAAGGTTGATGGTCATATCCAGGACTTCATGATGCTTAGACAAGCATTTCACCAATTGATCAATGTATCTATCTTAGCAACTTAATTTTTGAAACACATTTTTTGTTGTTTAATTATATACCATAATTATATACTATAATTATATAGAGTAACACATGGTCTTTATATCACATATAGGACAGGATAAAGGAGTTGGAGGTGACAGTTTGTACTTCATAAATCATTTTATTTTCATAAATCATTTCATTGTCCCATGCTCTTATCCAGTTTCTAGATGCAGATGGATAGAATTTTCAGAAGCCAAATAGCTTACTCCAGTGTGTGGCTTTTAATGAAATTCCCTGGATTAGACATCTGACACAGCTAATTCTAGCCATTTTGGGGATCTCAAGAAGTACATGGTGAAGTTTAGGAGACTTTAGGAGACAATGTCACTTCACCCTACAAAGAAGTTTTAGACAGTGGGTCTTTAGAAACGATTGTTCTTATGGGTTTTGACAGACTTACCAGGTGTAGAGGTTGTAGTTCTGCCCCCACAAGGCATAGTTGGCAATGATAAGGGGTATGATTGACTGTCATCATATGCAGGTCTCCTATTGGCATCTGCCAGGCACAGGACAAGGATCAGCATCTCATAGTGGAAAGGTTAGTTAACAGATTAAGTCTTAATATCAAATGCCTTCCACAAGCCTGTGTATTTCAATAGGATAGTGAGTAGCCCTATCCAGTGATGTTGTGGAACTCTTAAGAGGTGAGATCTAACTGGCAGAAGTGGATCTCTGAGGAATAAGCCCTCAAGTTTCTGGTGTGGCTTCACTTCCTGTCTGTGTCTGCTTGTTGTTCCACAGTATCATAACAAAGTGTGTTGTCAAGTTTGTATTGCAGCTGCAATCACCATGCTGACCCCACCAGGAATCTATCAACTAAAATGTACCCTTCTTCCCCAAGGTGCTTCTTGTCAAGTATTGGGCAGTAGAAATGGGAAAGCAATTACTACATCCTCTTCTAAAAAAAATTCCCAGTTCCTAGTGCCTGAGAAACCATGACTCAACGAAACTCATGAAAAGATTTAAGGACTCTGATAAAGTTTTCCATAGATTCAAAACCGAAGTGTCAAAGAGTAACTATGAGAATAATCAGGACTAATTTTGCCTGAAAGCTGTTGATGTGCCAACTACTGTAATAGCTACTTTCCTTGGGTGGAGGTTCTTTACATCAGTGATAGTGTAGTAATGAGTGATCATTTTTCTTTTGCAGAATATTTAACTGTAGGAGCTAATGTGCGTGGTGCAACAATTGATTGAAAAAGTCCACTGTCAAACCTGTAGTATGTTTCTGATTCATTGCTTTTAAATAAGCACACAGACAAGAATATTAAGAATGGAACAACTGAATGAAATATACTCAATGTTTGTTCGTATTAAACTTTTCTTATTTACCATTAAAAAAAAAAGTAGAATTTCAACCAAAAGTAATAAAAAAAATGTAGTAGGACAAAGCATGAAATGAAGTTCAATGAAAAACTTCACCCAGATGATACTTCAGTTCTGAACACTTATGCCCCAAATCCAAAGGCATTGCCATTTGTAAAATATACATTACTAAAGCTGTAATCACTCATCTTCACACATGAATCCTCCATTTGACTAATGATGATTAATAGCCCATTTGACTAATGACTAATGTCAAAGGAACAAACACAAACTAAACAGAGAAATAATGCAAGTAACCAACTTTGAGTCAAATTAACATACCAGATGTTTCTAAGATATTTCACAGAAATACAAAATAATGTATTTTTTTTCAGCAGCACAAGAATCCTTCTTCAAAATTTGCTCTATATGAGGGCACAAGCAATGCTCAACAAATGCAAGAAGTTTGAAATAACCCCTTGCATCTGAGCAGATCAGCATGAATTACAACCAAACTTCAGCCACAACTGAAACAACAGAAAACCTATGAACACATGCAAACTGACTTAGTTTCCACAGGATGAAAGACGAAATAATGAAAAAAATTAAGGTCTTTCTCAGACTCAGTGAAAATGAATGCTCAATGTACCCAGACTCCGGGACATAGTAAAAACAGTGCTAAGAGGAATATTCATAGCACTTAGTTTCTTCATTAAGAAAGGTGAAGATCCCATACTAACAATTTACAAGTATACCTGAAAGCTCTATATAAAACAAAGCAACCCCAAGAAGAGTGAAGAGCAGAAAATAATCAAACTCAGGTTTGAAGTCAGTTACAAACAAATTAAACAATAATGACTGAAAAGAGGAACATGTTTGTTTAGAAAACCAACAACACAAACACTTAGTCAAACTAAATAAAAGTCAAGAGACTATACAAATACTAGGAAAATCAGAAGAAAAGTGAGATATAAATACAAACAGAGAAAATTAAAAACAAATCCATCTCACCTAAAAAGCCTGTAGTACACAAAATGGAGAGAATGTAAACAAATGGAGGATGCTCTGTCCCCTTACCAAAGCTAACTCTGGATCAGGGAATCTATATCAGTTGTCTTAATCCCCTAAGGAAATAGAAGTTATTAAAAGTCTCCCAATGAATTCAAGCAGACTTCCTGAGAAGACCTTATACTCTTATATACCTTATACCTTGTACTCCTTTTCCCCCCAAATCTGTGCTTCTTTTTAATTTTTTTTAATTTTTTTAATTTTTTTAAATTTTTTTATTCGGTATATTTTTATTTACATTTTAAATGATTTCCCCTTTTCTAGCCCCCCCCACTCCCACAAAGTCCCGTAAGCCCCCTTCTCTCCCCCTGTCCTCCCACCCACCCCTTCCCACGTCCCTGTTCTGATTTTGCTGAATACTGCTTCATTGAGTCTTTCCAGAACAAGGGGCCACTCTTCCTTTCTTCTTGTACCTCATTTGATGTGTAGATTATGTTTTGGGTAATCCAGGTTTCTAGGTTAATATCCACTTATTAGTGAGTACATACCATGATTCATCTTTTGAGTCTGGGTTACCTCACTTAGTATGATGTTCTCTAGGTCCATCCATTTGCCTAAGAATTTCATGAATTCATTGTTTCTAATGGCTGAATAGTACTCCATTGTCTAGATATTCCACATTTTTTGCATCCACTCTTCTGTTGAGGGATACCTGGGTTCTTTCCAGCATCTGGCAATTATAAATAGGGCTGCTATGAACATAGTAGAGCATGTATCCTTATTACATGGTGGGGAATCCTCTGGGTATATGCCCAGGAGTGGTATAGCAGGATCTTCTGGAAGTCACAATTACGCTGATACCAAAACCACACAAAGATCCAACAAAGAAAGAGAACTTCAGACCAATTTCCCTTATGAACATCGATGCAAATATACTCAATAAAATTCTTGCCAACCGAACCCAAGAACACATCAAAACGATCATCCACCATGATCAAGCAGGCTTTATCCCGGGAATGCAGGGTTGGTTCAATATTCGGAAATCCATCAATGCAATCCACTACATAAACAAACTCAAACAAAAAAAACACATGGTCATTTCATTGGATGCTGAAAAAGCATTTGACAAAATTCAGCATCCTTTCATGCTTAAAGTCTTGGAAAGAACAGGAATTCAAGGCCCATACCTAAACATAGTAAAAGCAATATACAGCAAACTGGTAGCCAGCATCAAAGTAAATGGAGAGAAACTTGAAGCAAACCCACTAAAATCAGGGACTAGACAGGGCTGCCCCCTTTCTCCTTATCTTTTCAATATTGTACTTGAGGTACTAGCTCAGGCAATTCGACAACATAAGGAGGACAAAGGGATACAAATTGGAAAGGAAGAAGTCAAACAATCATTATTTGCAGATGACATGATAGTCTACCTAAGTGACCCAAAAAAACTCCACTAGAGAACTCCTACAGCTGATAAACAACTTCAGCAAAGTGGCAGGTTATAAAATCAACTCAAGCAAATCAGTGGCCTTCCTATACTCAAAGGATAAGCAGGCTGAGAAAGAAATTAGGGAAATCACCCCTTTCACAATAGCCACAAATAGTATAAAGTATCTTGGGGTGACTCTTACCAAACATGTGAAAGATCTGTATGACAAGAACTTCAAGACTCTGAAGAAGGAAATGGAAGAAGACCTCCAAAAAATGAGAAAACCTCCCATGCTCATGGATCGGTAGAATCAATATAGTTAAAATGGCCATTTTGCCAAAAGTAATCTACAGATTCAATGCAATACCCATCAAAATCCCAACTCAATTCTTCACAGAGTTAGAAAGAGCAATTATCAAATTCATCTGGAATAACAAAAAACCCAGGATAGCTAAAACTATTCTCAGCAACAAAAGAAATTCTGGGGGACTTAGTATCCCTGACCTCAAGCAATACTACAGAGCAATAGTGTTAAAAACTGCATGGTATTGGTACAGTGACAGGCAGGAGGATCAATGGAACAGGATTGAAGATCCAGAAATGAACCCACACACCTATGGCCACTTGATCCTCGACAAAGAGGCTGAAAACATCCCATGAAAAAAAGAGAGCCTTTTCAACAAATGGTGCTGGTTCAACTGGAGGTCAGCATGCAGAAGAATGCGAATTGATCCATTCTTTTCTCCTTGTACCAAGCTCAAATCCAAATGGATCAAAGACCTCCACATAAAGCCAGACACTCTGAAGTTAATAGAAAAGAACTCGGGAAGACCCTTGAGGACATCGGTACAGGGAGAAAGTTTCTGAACAGAACACCAATAGCGTATGCTCTAAGAGCAAGAATTGACAAATGGGACCTCATAAAATTACAAAGTTTCTGTAAGGCAAAGGACACCATCAAGAGGACAAATCGGCAACCAACAAATTGGGAAAAGATCTTCACCAATCCTACATCAGATAGAGGGCTAATATCCAAAATATATAAAGAACTCAAGAAGTTAGATTCCAGAAAACCAAACAATCCTATTAAAAAATGGGGTACAGAGTTAAACAAAGAATTCTCACCTGAAGAACATCGGATGGCGGAGAAGCATCTTAAAAAATGTTCAACTTCATTGGTCATTAGGGAAATGCAAATCAAAAGAACCCTGAGATTTCACCTTACACCAGTCAGAATGGCTAAGATTAAAAATTCCGGAGATAGCAGGTGTTGGAGAGGGTGCGGAGAAAGAGGACCACTCCTACCTTGTACTCTTATACCTTATACTCTTCAAACTATCCTACAAAATAGAAAAAAAGGAGCATTGGGAAATTCATTCTTTACCTCACAAAGACACAACAAAGAATGAGAATTTCAGAACAATTTTCTTTATGGACATTGATAAAAATAAACTCAATAAAATGCTTGCAAACTGAATCCACGAACACATGTAAAATATCATCCTCTATGATCCAGAAGGAGTCAACCCAGAAATGGAGGAATGTTTCAACATACTAAAATCTATCAATGTAATCCACCAAATAGATGATCTGAAAAGAAAAAAAAAGCAAATTGTCATCTTATTAGATGCTGAAACATCCTTTGGAAAATTCCCAAACTCATTAATGTCAAATGTCTTAGTGAGATCAAGAATACAGTGTGCATTCGTAAACACAATAATGACAGTCTGAAAAGAAAAAAAAATCAAACCGTCATTTCATTAGATGTTGAAACATCCTTTCGAAAATTGCAAAACACATTAATGCCAAATGTCTTAGAGAGATCAAGGATACAGTGCACATACCTAAACACAATAATGATCACAAAGAGAAAGCCAATAGTCAACAAAGAGTTAAACAAAGATAAATGTAATTCAATTCTACTAAAATCAGAGACAAAGCAAGACTGTTACCTCCCTCTGTATGTCGTCAATTTAATATTTGAATTCTTGCAACAGCAATAAGACAACAAAAGTAGACCATAGGAATATGAACTTAAAAGGAAGAAATCAAAGCCACACTATTTACAGATGATATGATTGTATACAAAAGTTATCCAATAATTTTACCAGAGTTCTCCTAAAACTGATAAACAATTTTAGAATTTGGGATGGATGTCAAATCAACAAAACAGTAGCCCTCCTTTATATAAAAGAGAAACAGAAAAGAGATAGCAGGGGAGCACACTCTTCACAGTGGCCACACGTACTCTACAATACCTTGGTTTAACTCTAATCAACCAAGTAAAAAACCCGTATGATCAGTTTTGTTAGAACCTTAACCACATCTTGTTGTATTATTTCAGATATCTATTATTTTCAGGACATGTAATAACATTTAAATTTTTCATAGTTTGATAAAAATGACTCTTTGACAAAATATTTTTTATTCCAAAGCTCAGGTCAATGGAGAAGTTCATCTGAATTGCTAAGAAAGCTGATAGTTTGTGGTGCATGCCAACAGACTGTTTCCTTTGATATCATTTATATAAATGAAAATACTGTCCTTAACTGAGTAAAGATGGGAAAAGGGAACCAAATTGTAGAGGAAAAAATATGAAGGAGAAAGACATAAATGAAAGTGAGAAGGAAAAAATGTTTCTGGTGATATTACAAGTCCACGATGACAGGCAAGAGCTCAGGTGATTCTATCTTTATGGGTTCAAACTGGAAGATAGCTGAAGGGAAGAACAGAGGTAACAATGATAATTGTGGACACATGAGTCAGATAATGTTGTATTGGTACTTAATAGAGATATCCCAGCAAAACTTACAGAATACCTATGATACAACCCACAGACCATGTTAAAGAAGTATAACAAGAAGGAAGGCTCAAGTGAGGTTGCTTCAATCCCACTTAGAAGGACCAAAATAATTACTGGAGGCAGAAGGAGGGAGGGACCTGAGTGGGAGAGGGGAGAATATGAGAAATGGGAGCAGAATCAGGCATGGAGAAAGATAAGAAAGAAGCCCAGAGGTCCAATAGAATGAATGGAAAAACATTGCTGCTGGGGATGGGTGGGATGTGGGAGGCTCCAATGAATCTATGGGAGTGACATTAGTATTCAAAATGTCCTATAGTCAGGAAATAGAAGCTGAAGAGACCACCTCCCGTAGATAGACAGGAACCCCAGTGGAGGTCACCAACACATGTTTAAAATTTTTGACCAAGAAGGTCCTGTCTAAAAGAATGAAAGGAATCAAAATGAAGCAGATATTGAAGGAAAGACCATTTAGTTATCCACCGAACTTGGGATATGTCATATGGGCAGGCAGTAAACCCTGAAGCAATTACTGACACTATTGTGTGCTTGCATATGGGAGCCTAGCATGCAAGTCCTCTGAGAGGCTCTACCAGCAGCTGTCTGAGACATATACAGATACTTAAAACACAGAGGACTGAGGTCAGCAACGTCTGTGCAAGTGCTAGGGAAGGGTTGTAGGACCTGATGGAATAGGTAACCCTATTGGAATAACAATGCCAACTACCCTAGACTCCTGGAAGATCCCAGAGACTGAGCCCCCAACCAAAGAGCATATGTATGCTGGTCTGAGGACCCTGGCTAATATGTAGTAGAGGACTGTCGTTTCTGGCATTAGTAGGTGAGGATGTGTCTAATTCTGCATAGACTTGATGCTCCAGGAAAGGGGATGCCAGGGGGGAACAACCTCTCAGAGGTTAAAGTAAGGAAGCATAGGGTGACAAATTCTTTGAGGGGGACAGGGAGGAGGATAACATTTAAGATATAAATAAACAAAATAATTAATTATAAATGAAATCTAATCCATCAAAGTGCCTTGTTCTGGAAAAATATCTAAATGTGCTAATGATTCTTCTTGGCTTCTGTAGCTCTACTTCTAGGAAACTGTTCTGGTTAACTGAAGTATGTCAAGCCTGAGCATGGTATTCAGGCTTAAAATCTCAACTTGAGAAATGCTCAGTGCTACAGTGTGATCTAGAACACAGTTGAGCCATTGGACTGCTAATAAAGACTTTCCATTAGGTTAAAAAATGAGACGTATTGAAAGAATGACATGAATTAGATAGAATGTGCCAAGATAGCAGTATTTGTGAATAGAAGCCATAAAACAGGATACAACTTAGTATACTTGGAATTATGTGTGACTGTGTCAAGAAACAAGTGGATGCTTGGATATGGTCCATAGTCTACATTTTCAATCATGTCTTATTTTTGTTTGTTTGTTTGGTTGGTTGGTTGGTTGTTTGGTTGGTTGGTGTTTGGTTTTTTCGAGACAGGGTTTCTCTGTATAGCCCTGGCTGACCTGGAACTCACTTTGTAGACCAGACTGGCCTCAAACTCAGAAATCTACCTGCCTCTGCCTCCCAAGTGCTGGGATTAAAGGCATGTGCCACTACTGCCTGGCTGTCCTGTTGTTTTAGTTCAGATATTCAACACCAAGTTTCCTGCAGGATGTACCAAGCTTTGAAAAACACAACTTTCCTGAGAACCTGCCTGTCATTCTTTGATATGTGTATATGTTTTTGTACATGTGTGTCTATAGGGAATAGGATGATAATAGCAGAATGTCTTGTTCATGGTATACCTTATACACTCACACTATTCTCTCAATTGAGCACTGTCTTTGCTACCTCATTCTAGATTTCTCTGCGTCTGTTCCCCATATGCTGGCATATGAGATACACACCACACAACAATGAATCTTTTAATTCTTGAAGAAGCATTTTTTTTATTTTATTTAATGTTTTTTACTGTCCAGATTGCATCACCCTCCAGGTCTACCCTCTGACTGTTCCCCATCACATACCTCCTCAGCATAGTTCCACAAGGATGTCCCCAACCCCTTCCCCACCAGACCTACCTATACCCATTGTCCTCCAATCCCTGAAGGTTAGGTGCATCTTCTCTGAGTCTAGACCTGGCAGTCCTCTGCTGTACTTGTGTTGGGGGACTTATAGCAGTTGGTGTATGCTGCCTGGTTGGTGGCACAGTACCTGAGATATCTCAGGGGTTCAGGTTACATGAGAATACTAGTCCTTCTACAGGGTCATCCTCCTCCTCAGCTTTTTCCAGCTTTTCCCTAATTCAATCACAGGGCTCTCAGCAGCTTATGTCCATTGGTTGGGTGCAAAAATCTGCATCTGACTCTTTCAGATGCTTGTTGGATCTTTGAAGGGCAGTAAAAATATTCCCTCACCATAGCATCAGTAATAGTGTCAGACTATGGGGCCTCCCCTCTGAGCTGGGTGCCAATGTGGGCCTGTCCCTGGACCTCCTTTGTCTCAGGCTATTCTCCATTTTTGTTCCTGAAGTTCTTTTTAGAGATGAACAATTAAGGACTGTGGGATGGTAACTCCAGTCCTTACTTGATGCCCTGTCTTTCTGCAGGAGCTGGGCTCTACAGTTTCCCTCTTCCAAATGTAGGGCATTTCTCTAAGGTCCTCCCTTTCACTTCTGAGGGTCTCCCACCTTCCAGGTCTCTGGTACATTCTGGAGGGTCCCTCCACTTCCTACCTCCCAAGGTTGCCTGTTTCCATTTTTCTGCTGCTCCACAGGACTTCAGTCTTGTTCTCCACACCTGAAACTTGATCTTGTTTCCCTCTTCCCCTCCTTGTCCCCTTTCCCAACCAGGTCACTTCCTCCCTTCCATTTGATTGCTTTCTTCTCCTCCCAAGTGGGATCAAGGCATCCTCTTTTGGTCCCTTCAGTTTACCATTTTTAGTTCTGTGGATTGTAGCCTGGTATTCTGTTATATATTGACGAATATCCACTTATTAGTGAGTTCATAACATGTATGTCCTTTTGAGTCTTAGTAACCTAAATCAGAATGATATTTTCTAGTTCTATCCATTGTCTAGAAAATTCAGGATGTACTCATTTTTAATAGCTAAGTAGTATCTGACTGTGTAAAGGAACCACATTTTCTGTATCCACTCTGCTGTTGTAAGATATCTGTGTTGTTTCCAGCTCTTGGCTATCACAAACAAGGTCACTATGAATATAGTGAACGATGTGCCCCAGTGGCATGCTGTGGCATTTTTGGGAATATGCCCAAGAGTGGTATACCTGGATGTCTAAGTAGATCAATTTCCAATTTTCTGAGGACTGTTTATTTCTTGTGATAACCTTGTGCATATATGAATAATGCTTTCACAAAAAAACACCTGGACTGGACAAAGAATCTGCTGTCTGCACTTTTTAATGTGGCCTTCATGTGTTTTAGATCTGGCTATAAATGTTAGGTGTCGTGCAAGGTATTGACACTTGCCTCCTCATTCTACAGAACTAGAACCTAATTTGGTTCAACATCTTGGAAGCCACACTCAGGAAACAAGCAGCTTAGTTGGAAAGACCAAGAACAGAAAGCCTATGTGATGGGAGCTGGTGTAGATGCATGGATACACAGCAGCCACATGTGCAGAGAATGGGTGGGTCTCAATCCACCCTTATGGAAAAACTACTCACTGTGGAGGCACAGCCCTCAAGGATTAGGGCTTTTGTCCCGAGCCTTCTATAAGACAATGACCTGGCCTCACATGATGGCTGTTCACGCCACACTGAGGCCTCAAACACCTGTCACAATGCCAAGTACAGAGACTATTCCTGTCTTCAAACTACAAAGAGGCCTGGAAGAAATGATATTTAAGTTCATTTTACACATCTTAACCTAAAGAAACACCTCATCTAATAACAATACAGTCTGAAACACCTAAGACTGGAAGACATGGTCTTCATTTCTTACCATCTATGGAATAACTAGCATGCATGGGACAATCCAATTAGTCTGTACTGCATTTTCTCAGCCATAAGTTGAGAGGTCTGGTCTGTAGAATATGAGTTTTCATTGAGATTTAGGGAACTCCAATCTCCTGCAGCTATCTCAGTTAGTAAAACAGACAACCCACAGTAATCTGGCTGGCTGACCTATATCAAAGTTTGGACATGGTTTTAGGACAAAGAAATGGGAATGTAACAAAGGCAGACAAGGCTGCCATCTCCAGTCCTGTTCCCCACCCCTGCAACTGCTGCCACCCCAGTATGTCTACCAGGATGTATTTATATATCAGTCTTATTAAAATGGATGAACTTTGGCAAGTCACTCAACTTGTGACAACCTTGACATTACACATCTGTGCACTCCAATTAATCTGCCCTTTCCTTCGAATGCACAGAAACGCAAAGCTTTACTACTGTGAAGTTCCTGTCACCCAGGGAACACAGGTGGCATGCCCCTTTATTTAACCATTGTGTACCCATCAACCTCAACCCACCCACTGGTTCTGAAGCTCACTTCTCTTTGCCACAAGCAGCCAGTGCTCGAAAGACTCAGAAAAAATGGTGACAGCTCAAAGACAAGCCAGTTCTTCATCAACAAAGCCTGGCTTACAAGCAGGGTGTCAGACACCATGGGCTACACAGTACATTGAGAGGAATCTTCATAGGCTCCACTCTCCTTAAAGACATTTGGAAGCCCTCTCTGATGTGACCAAATTCTGAGAAGTATCTGAACTTTTACTTTTGCTTGGGGTGAGGGGTTTAAAATGGAGATCCTGCCAAAGCTTGTGAATGAGATGCAAGTATGAGATGTGAGAATGTCTTGAAGTTCAGAGGAGGTGAAAGTCAGAGTTTTCAGCAAGCAGCAGTTCCAATATTGTTCACATTTGAACATTGAGCACATTTCTTTTTCTTTTTTTTTTATTCGACATAATTTTTTATTTACATTTCAAATGATTTCCCCTTTTCTAGCCCCCCACTCCCCGAAAGTCCCATAAGCCCCTTTCTCTTCCCCTGTCCTCCCACCCACCCCTTCCCACTTCCCCGTTCTGGTATGATGTTCTCTAGCTCCATCCATTTGCTTAAGAATTTCATGAATTCATTGTTTCCAATGGCTGAATAGTACTCCATTGTGTAGATATACCACATTTTTGCATCCACTCTTCTGTTGAGGGATACCTGGGTTCTCTCTGCTTCTGGATCCAGATCAGCCTGGGCAGCAAAACCACACCTCCAGGTCCTGCAAGAGGCAAGAGGGGCTTTCGGGCGGCCAGCAGGGAGAAGTCGGTGTGCTTCAGTGAACCCTGCGGGCTCCAGCGGGCGCCAGCGGGAGCCTTCGGGTGCCTGCTTTGGGATCTGAATGACCGTGGCTACAGTTCTTGGTCTCCAGGAAGTGCGGGAGACCTGGTGTGCACCCAGAGGCAGTCTGGGAGCTCGCAGCATAGCTTGCTCCTGCGGCCCTGAGCTTGGGTCCCAGTCCTGAGGCCTCTGGCTGGAGCCCTCAGCTCAACTCTCTCCGCTTCTGGATACAGATCAGCCTGGGTGGCAACACCCAGGTCTTCTCCAGGTCCTGCAAGAGGCAGGAGGGGCTTCTGGGCGGCCAGCTGGGAGAAGTCGGTGTGCTCCGGTGAATCCAGCAGGCACCAGTGGGAGTCTTCGGGTGCCTGCTTCGGGATCTGAACAGCCTGGGCAACAGCATCCTGTCTCCAGGCAGTGCAGGAGGTAAGCTGTGCACCAGAGGCCAACTGGGAAGGGGCAGCTTGCACTGGTGAGTCCAGCACTGACAAGACCAACTAACACCAGTGAGAACTAGATGGCAAAAGGCAAACACAGGAACGTCACTAACAGAAATCAAGGCAATATGGCAACATCTGAACCCAATTCTCCTCTACCAGCATGTCCTGGATACCCCATTACACCAGTAAAACAAGATTTGGATTTAAAATCACTGGTCATGATGCTGGTACAGGAACACATGAAGGACATACTTAAAGAAATTCAGGAGAAAATGGATCAAAAGTTAGAAGCCCTTGCAAGGGAAACACAAAAATCATTGAAAGAAATCCAGGAGAATACAAAAGCCAATAATGAGGAAACGCAAAAAACACTTAAAGAAATACAGGAGAACTTTGGTCAACAGGCTGAGGTCATGAAAGAGGAAACACAAAAATCTCTTAAAGAATTACAGGAAAGCACAAACAAGCAAGTGAAGGAGATAAGCAAAACCATCCAGGATCTAAAATCAGAAGTAGAAACAACTAAGAAAACTCAAAGGGAGACAACTTTGGAGATAGAAAGCCTTGGGAAGAAATCAGGGGACATAGATGCAAATATCAACAACAGAATACAAGAGATAGAAGAAAGAATCTCAGATGCTGAAGATACCATAGAAACCATGGACTCAACAGTTAAAGAAAATGCAAAATGCAAAAAGCTTGTAACCCAAAATATCCAGGAAATCCAGGACACAATGAGAAGACCAAACCTAAGGAATATAGGCATAGATGAGAGTGAAGATTTACAACTTAAAGGGCCAGCAAATAACTTCAATAAAATTATGGAAGAAAACTTCCCTAACCTAAAGAGAGAGATGCCCATGAATATACAAGAAGCCTACAGAACTCCAAACAGACTGGACCAGAACAGAAATACTTCCTGTCACATAATAATCAAAACACCAAATGTTCTAAACAAAGAAAGAATATTAAAGGCAGTAAGAGAAAAAGGCCAAGTAACATATAAAGGAAGACCTATCAGAATCACAGCAGACTTTTCACCTGAGACTATGAAGGCTAGAAGGTCCTGGGCAGATCTCATGCAGACTCTAAGAGAACACAAATGCCAAACAAAACTACTATATCCAGCAAAACTCTCAATCACCATAGATGGAGAAACTAAGATATTTCACGACAAAACCAAGTTTACCCAATATCTATCCACAAACCCAGCCCTACAAAGGATAATAGGAGGAAAACACCAATACAAGGAGGGAAAATTCACCCTGGAAAAAGCAAGATAGTAACCTTTCATCAAACCCAAAAGAAGTTAAGCAATCAAATTTAAGAAATAACGTCAAAAATGATAGGTAGTAACAATCACTATTCCTTAATATCTCTTAACATCAATGGACTTAATGCCCCAATAAAAAGACACAGACTAACTGACTGGATACATAATCAGGACCCTACATTTTGCTGCTTACAGGAAACACACCTCAGGGTCAAAGACAAACACTACCTTAGAGTAAAAGGCTGGAAGACAATTTTACAAGCAAATGGTCTCAGGAAACAAGCTGGAGTAGCCATTTTAATATCAGATAAAATTGACTTTCAACCCAACGTCATCAAAAGAGACTCTGAGGGACACTTCTTGCTGGTCAAAGGAAAAATAATCAAGAAGAACTCTCATTGAGCACATTTATGCTCACCCGTGCTCACTTTATTTTACCCCCTGAAGCAGACATGCATACACTGGGAGCCTTTCAAGACAGTTAGGGAGGGGTTTCTGCCTTGGGCAACAAGCAAACAACCTATACCTCATTAGACACAGACAAGAAAACCATCAAAATTGTGCTATCTACAGTATAATAGGAATTGAGGCATTCTCTATCCTCGGACAACCCAGCCTGAACAGGCAGAGAGCGCTCCTGGTTCATTCACATTAGGAACTCAGTGGTCAGTGACCAGAGGGTTCATGGAAAACCAGATAATCTTTCCGAGAGCATCCAGCGGTTTCT
Organism: Apodemus sylvaticus; assembly: GCF_947179515.1. Lineage (NCBI taxonomy): Eukaryota > Metazoa > Chordata > Mammalia > Rodentia > Muridae > Apodemus > Apodemus sylvaticus. The sequence goes on along the minus strand of NC_067491.1, from coordinate 52,845,100 downwards.
AGAGAAATTGTACTCCACAGTGTGTGGGGTGGAGTACAGAGGAGGGAGCACAGACAACACAAGGAAGGTCCAGCATTATAGGTGGACCCTGGGCACAGCCTCTCCCATCCTGGAGGGATTCTTAAGGCAAAGCCTTAATCTTTAGGGAATGTTTGACAGAAAGCTACCCCAAGGACAAGTCTGTTCTCAGCTCCTCCTGAGCTCAGTGCCTGACAGCTCCTGCCAGAACCATGTGTCAAACAGACTCAGAAAGGGAGTTCTGCCTTCCTGAGATCACACAGCAGGCCAGTGGCAGTCGCTGGCCAGAGCTGGTCCCTGACACCCAACCTAGGTCTGTTGCTTCCCCGTTCCCAGATGGTTCCTATTCAGTTCCCAGACCCCTCCCTTTTCCAGCTCCTTGGGCTCAACCCCCAGGTTGAACAATGGTCAGAAGCAGGTGGCAGTTAAACAATTCATTGGAGTCATGTGAACCTGTGCCCATCCCAGATGGCATGGAGAGGCTACAGCCCTGCAAGGTTGGTCTCTTTCATGTAAAGAACAACTCCTCCTCTTCCTTCTTCTCCCGCACTTCCCAACCCCCTCCTAGGTCCTCCTCTGTAGTACTACTGGGACATGTGCTGTACTAGGGATGGAGGCAGGAGGCGAAGATGGCTTTTATTGGAAAGCAAATTCCAACAGTGTCCTGAGCTTTGCTATTGCTTCACACTCAGGAGAGGAGGGATATGAGAGGGGATATGAGGGATGGGGGGAGAGGAGAGCTGGGAGGGAGAGAAGAGAATAATGATTAACCCTTCTGTTCTGACTCCACAACTTAGTGAATCTAGAAAATCAGTACACTTAACCAATGGAGCGCAGGCCCCAGGCATTGCATCACCACTGAGCTCCATCATTGGCTAACACTTCCTAAAAGGCAAAATGTCGTTTCTAGATGCTTAAACCTTTCCTACTTATCAAACCAAAAAGGATTTGGTTTATATGAGTGTTTCCTCAATTTTTCCCTTTTAAAATCTGTTTCTTCTGCAGATCATCATAAACATGCAGGTTATAGTAATACACTTCAAATTGTCCATACTACAACTGTCAAATTGTATGTGGTTACCCATTTTAACAGTATAACAAACAAGTGATCTAGGTCCCCCAGAATGCTTCTTTGCCTAGAACAGTGACCTTTTTTTGAGCTTATATAATAGAGTCAACACTTAGTGGCTTTTCTCATGTCCTAATTTGAAGAGTGGACATTAAGGCTCCTCTTTCACATATAAGGTTTCCAATGGCCTTGTATGTGATAAATTTCCTAGAAAGGGAGGTCCTAATATGGCTCCCATTTATCATTTCTTCAAGCCATTATTTGTCCATCAGTATAAACTGGACAGAACTATAGCCAGTATAACTTTGTCCCTCTATCTTTCCTTGGAGAGGCATAGTATATGCAGACCCCAATCTTATATGCCACATAATTGCCCTCAGGTATAGTAGGAAGATTTTAACCTGATCTGCTGCCAACATTTTTAGCCCACTGAATCTTGTTTACTTTTTACAGTTTACTTTGTTATGATTATCTTGTAACTGAGTAAGTACAAGGCAGATGTTCCAAGAGTATCTAGAGCCAGAGACTCATTAGGAGATATCTGGTGTCTTTATTTGAGTCACAACCTCCAGAGGGCAAGGATAACTTTCAAGTAGAGCCAGATAAGGCTATCTCCCTAAAGTCAGCAAGAGAAATATGCTCAGAAATTTTCTAGGGAATCTTAGAAACAACCCGGATGTCCCTCAACAGAGGATTGGATACAGAAAATGTTGTACATTTGCACAATGTAGTACTACTCAGGCTATTAAAAATTCACTTCAGGAAATTCACAGGCAAATGGATGGAACTAGAAAACATCACCCTGATTGAGATAACTCAGTCGCAAAAGAACACACATGGTATGTATTTACTGGTAAGTGGATATTAGGAAAAAAGTTCAGAATGCCCACAATACAACTCACAGGCCATATGAAGCTTAAGGAGAAGGAAGATCAAAGTGTGGATGCTTCAGTCCTACTTAGAAGGGGGAACAAAATAATCATGGATTGTAGAGGGAGATCTGGAGGGAACTTGGAAGGGGAGGGAAGAAGAAGAATAGGGACAAAAGGGGGCAGGTTATGGTGTGGCTGGAATGTGGTCAGAAGTACAGAGGATCAGGAATGTGAATGGACGTATGTAGCAGTGGGGGATACGGAACTCAGGTAGTCACTAAAAGTACCAGATGTGAGGAAAGCAAAAGTCTCCCAGGAACCAATAGGGATGATATTAGCTGAAGTACCCTACAAAGGGACAGAGAACCTGCAGAGACCATATCAGGAAGTTAGACATGGCCCCTGGTTGAGGGATGAGGCCACCCACTGATCTCAAAAATATTAACTCAGAATTTTTCCTCTCTAAAGAAATGCAGGGACAAAGAGTGGAGCACAGCCTGTCTGTGCCTTTCATATCTTCAATATATCCCTGCTTCCAGTTGAGAGCAATGATCCCATGTTGAAGCTTGTCCCCAGCAGCAGACCACAGAATTATTCTACCTAAGTCCAGCTTATTCAACCAGTGGGTTCACAGGAGTTCATTGCTGATGTATGCATGTGTTGTCAATTATAGGAAGGGGTCAGTCAAGGCCTGTTGATTTCCGAATGCCTGACCCAGGATGGGCTTCTCCTTAGAAAATCTGCATTTCTGGAGCTCCTAGCAACTGGATATTTGGACATGCTGGTCATTATTTGGATCATAGGCATCCCAAGTGGGTAGGGCTGAGGACTGCCTCTCTTCAACAAACTACGCCTTAGCAGTCTCAAATGACATGATCCACACAACATAAAAGGACACTGAAGTATCTACAGGCTTAGACTTTTGAATGAGTAAACATGGGTCAATTTGATTCACTAATGCAAGAGCTTCTAAGGTCTTTAGTGTCCTTTCTTTGGTTTTAATAAGATTCCATGACCAAGGCAACAAATTTATAAAAGATTATGTATAATTCAAACTCATGTTTATAGGAGTCCACTGTGGTAGCGCAAAGGCATAGTGAAGAAAACAGCTGAGAGCTCACTTGGGCTACACTTAGGACGTAGAAGGGGAATCAATGAGAGTGGCTTGGAATTTTGAAACCTGTAAATCTAACCCCAGGGATAAATCTCTTCCCCCAGGAAGCATAGCTTTATCCTAATGAGACAGATGTACCAACAAAGAACAAAATACCAAAGCACAAGATCCTATGAGAACCAGAATCATTCAAACCCCTAAATAGATCCTTAACATTGTTAGAAGGAAGAAAAATGCCCTGAAGGCAAAAGTCAAAACAGTCACTTGGAGCTATGGTAAGAGGGGCACTGGTCATTTCTTGTTCATATGGAGCATTGGTGAGCAAATTATAAGTGAAAATGCAGCACCGGATATGTAAGTCTGTGGTCTGGGCTGTGGTTTTGTCCCTATAGTCCAGGGGGCTGAGTTTTTGCAACCAAAGGGGTCCTATGTACCTATCTTGATTTAGTTTCTAATCCATGAGTTGGGATTTTCCCTGAATATGTCAGCAGACATCAAGGAGAGTACTAAACCTCACTTCATGGCCAGCTTCTTCAAAAGAGAAGCCTCAGGAGTAAACATAGTTTTGTGGGCTTGACTTTGTAACATTACCTTACCCAGGCCTTACAGGGACCTGACAGTCATACTACTAGTACCCTGGAAAGCAAAGAGAAGCGTTTTTACTACATTTGCTTTGATATTATTGCTTTCCAAAAGTAACAGCATCTGAATTCAATACTCATACTCCATGTCATAATGACATCGATTTTTGTTATTTTAATATTTGTATGTTCCTCCTGGCAGAAGAATCTTGCTATGTCTGTGAAGAAAAGGATCAGAAACTATGTAATCATATACTAACAGCAATCAAATACTGTCCTAAAACAAAGCCCAGGCCACTTGTTATATGCAGAGTGCAGTGGGACACATACTAAAGAAAAGAGTAGATCAGTTCTGAGAGGGGAAGATAAGAGATATTGTGGGCAAGGAGACGGAGGCATAATATGTAAATAGTATGAGTGAAGAATGGAAAAAATCCACAAATCAGTGTCGGGAAAGTAAACAGACCCCCAGGGAAGAGAATATAAATAAGATATATTACAAGCACAAGTACACATGTACAATTGTACAATCTTGCACACACACACACACACACACACACACACACACACACGGACACACACAGACACACAGTCTCTAAACAGAACACGAATGGTGTGTCAGTGTTCCTTGTCCCTTATTTCTTATTCCCAATCATGTGTTGGAATACCTCCTGCCTGGTTCCTTTTCTGAGCTTTAGTAAACAGTGCAAAGGTGAACATGGATGTCTGAGTGTCCCTGCATCATATTGGTGGATCAGACAGCACTATTTTCCTTGTTCTGAGGGACTTTCATGCTTGCAGCCAGGGTGGCTGCCCTAGTTTCACTTTCTATTATCAGTGTGTTAGTATCCATGATTCTTCCTGTCCTGACCATCATTTGTTGTCTTTGGTTTCCTTGTTACCAGTCATGGAGGAGGGGGCACAGGTCACCTAAAACACCTTTAATTCCATTTCCAGCATGATCAGTATGCTGAATGCTTCTAGAGGTATCTACTTTTGCATGTCTTATTTGAGGACCATCTCTTTATTTTTCTACCCCATGTACTTATTAGATGACATAGATTTTTGAGCAGTTTTATGTGGAGCAGTGGAGCCTGCCACCAGACAGAAGACCTGGCAAGGTTGAAGTATGTTTAAAAAATTCTCACGAATTCTCAGAATGGAGAACAGTAGGCATTAGTTCCAATTCTGGCTAAGTGAACATGACATTCTACTAAGAGGACCATGTCACTTAAGGATAACACCTGAGGGCCACACCCATGCAGAGAAAACATGGTAATTTCTCAGATTGGGTGAGCGGGGAGCATCCTTCCCTGGTTCCCACCTCACCCCATATTTCATATAGGTTCCCTGTTCACAAGGGAAAAATGCATGAGTAATTTCACTAAGAATCATCTGAGAGCATCCATGTTAGTCAGCTGTAATTCTCTTGGGGACAGTTTCCTCTTAGGAAGGTTTCCTAACTGGAACTTGGCCTCACACAGCAGGCTGTGTTAGAGTTTTCCCTGTAGCTGATTGGCTTGCCACTAAAGATTCCTTTGCGTATTAATTGTGCACCATATAGTACCACTCAATTATGGGCTCTGAATCTGGTCCTGGGGGTCCCATATTCATGGGTGTGTTAAATACTCACAGGGCAAGCACTTCTGAGTCAGAGTCCAAACTCCATAGCCTAGGTCAGCTTAGATCTATTTTTCTTTGTGGTGAGGCCCAAGTGTGTACTCTTGAGTAGCTCAAAGATCAATCTTAAATGCCCCTCACCTGTGTGAACACAAGTATTGAGTATTAGGTTGATTTTGAGGTCCTTGAAATTACGACTGTCACATAGGCAGTGAGTGACCAGGAAATAGCCAGCAGAGAGGGTTGAGAGTAAGGCCTGGTTTAGTTGACTCTTAGAGTATCATCCTTGATAGTCTGCTAGACTCACAGGTTTAATTTGGCTTCTAAGCGCAGGAAAAATCAAGGTTAAAACATTTCCCTGATGCTCTATGGGAATTATCAGAAGATTGTGCCTATGGATCTGACATCCTCCTGTCCCTAGTCCAGCTCATATGTAGGAGGGGAATAGATTCTTGTAAGCCCTATCTGTAACCTGAACAAAGCCCTTTTGATGCTGGCAGCCGAGAGTAGTGCTTCAAACTGCTTGTGACTTCCAAGAGAGAGAAGCATCTGGAATCAAAGGTACTGATGGAGGGCTAGGCAGGTCCTCCAATGGTACTGCTTCAGTCAGAGCACAAAAAAGCACTTTTATCCAGCTGTGAGGCTACGTAGTTCATGCTACCTATCACAGGACCACAGTGTGTGTCCTACACTTCTGCTAGCTTGTCACCCCAACTGTAAACTCAACCAACACTGTACCTTCCAGAGAATTCCCCTATGACAGTCGTGTGCCAGTCCCTGTATTGGCAAGCTATCCTGTGTTTGTTTTGTCATAGGTGAAAGATGTTAGGTACAGTACATTCCTAGAGAGAACATTGACTCCTCTGTCCCTGGTGACATTCTTGACCTAAATCCTCCATACAGAGGCAGCTGTGCTCTTCCAGCCTGGTAGCTGACACCTAGCCTGCATTTGTGCCACAAATCTCAGCCTCACAGCATCCCTCCCATTTTCAACTCTTGCTTCCATCCTAATTGTGGAGGATGGAGTGATGGCAGTATCTCCTGGATCCTCCCACTGCACCACCCTAGGGACACTGCATTGCTCTGCTGCCTTGCACTATTATTCTGTAACTGGTGATCTCATTTTGAGGGTGACAGAAAACATGGCCATCATAGCACTATGGGTCCCAGAACCAAGGATGTGGCTATGTGAGCCTCCCATGGACAATTTACTTTTATGGCATCTCTCAATTTCTAAAGTTGAAATTCCTAAATGATTCTCTCTAGGGTTCATGTTGCTAAGTCCCAGAACTAAAAATAAATCTGTAAAATTCCTATACCAGACACTTTGTCTTTTGATTCATTCCACAAGACTCTTTTGAGTTGTGGGATTCTTAATTTCATAGTGATGGATCTTAAAATTTCAGGCTCTGAGCCGTGTTCCCAGTCAAACAAGTTTGAAAATGGTCAATAGCCACGGGGTAGAGAAATGCATCTTTAATCAAGTGTGTCCAGCCTATTTCCAGCTCTTTAAATGGATAACAATCTTTTTGAGCCTGTGTTTCACTTGGGATACCATCAGCACATGAAATTCATGATGTCAGGACTTGCAAAGTTCCACAAAATGAGGTATGCAAGGAGGACTGTGGATACCTGGCCCAAGATTCCTGGAACCAGTATCCACAAAGAAACAAGTTTCACAATCATAGTCCAGGATGCATCAGCATCAGCAAAAGGCTTCTTCTGCGAGGTGGGGCCTTCTTCCTAATCTAGGTTTCAAAGGTGACCTCTGATCTGAATCTGTCAGACTCTCTTACATTGGAATGTCTGATGAGCCTTTCATCCTTTCACATTTCTCCTGTGCATAAGCGCTTTTCAATATTTCCACAAGATGTGACTTGTTCTTATGGTGGCCAGGCTTCTTGACTGTAGAGTATCTTCTAAGCCTGGGCTTATCAGCTAGAACAGTCTGTTCAGTATCAAGAGAGTGAATATGGAGAACAAAATGAAGGAGCTTGTGTAAGTTGAGAGAAGAATTGTTTTCTTGCAGAAGATATGTTCCCATCTCCTTCCCACCAGGCTTTGCATATCCCAGATATCCTAGCACAACCCCAATGCATATGAAACCCTCATTGCTAGACTTGTTTTCCTAACCTAAAGTCTAAGTTTTTGATTGAGTTCTCCTGTCAGGAGATTTAGAAGCTCTCTGGTGTTAGCCAAGGAGATATGCAAGAGCTGAATGAGACTGAGGCGGGAGCTTGGTGGGATCACTCTCCACTATGTCTGTCAGGCTCTTTTGCAAAGAGTTAACTTCTGCCATACTGCCTGTCCAGAAGTATCCTAGAAAGCGATAGGCTCTAGCACTCAGAAGTTCTGGTGTTGGATACCTGCCCTTCTTCTGCATTGTCTCATCTGGTGAACAGCATGGCATCTTCATGCCTTTGTTCTCCTCTCTACAATGGGGCTAAGAATGGAAACATGCAGTCAGGGATGTCCTCCTGGACACATCAAAAGTCTAATCACTTGTGGTCAGACCATGACTGGTGAGCAGGTGTGCAAGACCTTCAAGAATGGTGTAAGTGACCACAGAGAATATAAAGACCCTGGGTACTCTGAGGGGAGCAAAAGACACAACTACTCCTTCTGGGATCACATGCACAATTATATAAAACATCACCTGTTTTATCCATGTATAGAAGGCAAGCAAAGAGACTTGCACATAGATCCTGCAGCAACCCCCGCAGAAGATTTCCTCTGGAGACTCAAAATCTCAAAGATTAGGATGCAAATATAAACACATCCAGGTATGAAGGTGATGACCACATGGCTCTTCCTCCATAGCTGAAAAAATGTCCACATGTTACTTCTAATGAGTACACACTCTGTACTGTGCACAGCCCCAAATTCATATACCAGAAATTTCATTTTACTTTGCCTGTGTCCTCTCCATTCCCCAGTCTCTTGGGAGCATCATGGAGAAATGGTGAGACAATGCAGATATGCCACTGTCCAGAGAAGTACTCCCGGACCAGGACCTTGGGAAGCACACAGGCAGGATCCAAACGCCCCAAGAGACTTCAGTAGACTTCTTACCTTCTTTGTACAAATGGGGTGTCCATGAAGAATTTTGAATACTTACTTAATAATCAAAGGTTTGAGATTATCCCCTTACATTTTGATCAAAGGTGCCTGGCATCTGTACATCAGGGACCAGCTGAAACTCATTGTTCCAACGATTGACAGAGCTCCACCATACACCAGGATTGGCTTATCAGAGCACAGAGATGTTATTGCCAGCCGAGGACATTATATTTTCTGGGAAATGAATTTTCAAAGATTGTTAGAAGGTTTACTCATGATGATAAATGTTGGGATGAATGCTGGAGGGATCATATAACATGGTGATATCAAAGGCAAGGATCACAAGGAAGGCACAGAATGGTCTAAAATACAGTATCCATCGAGTATCCTAACTTATCCACCAACCAATAGATTGGAACTTAAAACACACTAGACTGCATCTGTGACCAGGACAAAGGTTAGTCCAAGTTGAAAAGCTGCGAGAATGTAGTGAGGGGCAATCCAACTAAGTGTCATGCTCCTATCCTGCGCTGTGGTCCAGAGTAGAGCACTGTATGGATAAAGCATGACCACTGATTCAAGTGGGTACCTGTCCTCCTCACTCTGCACAAGTACTCTGAACTTGGGAAAACCCCACAACTCACTCAGCTTCTATTTAGGGCATATGCCAGTAGATCCCTCATTGCAACATCATCCAGCCTTTATAATCGCCCAGATTGTTGGGGAAGGCTGGTACTGCAGAAAAGGGAGCATGGTATTATCCAAGAGGCAGCAAGCACACATGATAAGAAAGGAAGGTAAAATGCCAAAGGGTAGCAAACTACAAGAAAAGTTTCATTCATGGCATCTAGTAGTAGCATCTGGCTTTACTAGATGTTTTTGGAAATGCCAAAGGCTATTAGTAGATTTGTCTTTCAGGCCTGGGTAAACCTAAAACGTGAAGTAGAATTCTTTGGATTCTGCATGGCTAGGCCCTAGCCTAGGCCTTTGAAAAGGATTATTTAGGTTCCCAACTATCAAATGTGTTCTCCAAAGTTTAAGCATCACACATTTGAACACATCACTGGGAATTTGACAGGAGTTAGAACCTTACTATGTTTCTCTTGACCCACCGCAGTCTCATGTCTATGAGTAACCTTGACAATTATGCCCATAAATACAACACTGCACGTGGTCTTTTCACCTCCCTCTTGCAAGTTGTTTTATAATTGTAACTTCACAGGAGATAAGATAAGGGAGATGGTTTACTCACCAATCACCGTAGAAAAATGAGGTAGTCTTCCAGTTAAAAGCAGAATGCTAGAAACCAGAAGGAAACATTCCCAGGAACCATGGGGCAGGTACAACTGAGCAAATACTAGAAAGACTGAGCAAATCTCGGGGATGAGATAACTTCTCAGGTTGGAGCAAGGTCTTGGGGGAATAACAGCTTGGGGCAGCAGCACTGACATGGTCCTGAAAACATCTTGTATGTGGAGTTTTAAGTAGATTTTCAAGAATGTTCACTTAATACCAAACAGAACAGTAAAAGTGTGCAATGACAATTAAAAAAAAAACTACATGGGTTTTCATTGGCATCCTCCATAGGAAGTGCTAATAACTAGCCAGAGTGAGTAGTCTAGAGAGACTGGGAAGGCTTAAAGGATACTATAACATTCTGGGAATGAAGAGAGCATGGTTGGTATGTGGGTAGAATGTACAGGAAGTGGAGGAACTTCTGCATCAGAGATCCCACTGGCCTATAGCCCAGTGGCTCCCTATGTTCAGCTCAAAAGAGTCTGGTGATCCATGGCTCCATGTTGGGCCAGAAGAAAAATGCTACCTTCTGATTGAACATGCTCATCGCCCAGCATGACCTGCACTAAACCCAGCTCATATCTGTGGAAGAAGGAGACTATCACTCCCCTATGATTTAAAAAGACACAGCATCTGCTCTGAGACTATGGGCTACTGCCACTTTAGAGGACTCACAATGTCATTGTTTCATGTCCGATATGGTGTTTACAAAGGCCATGAAGTCATGGTCTTCCTTTATGTGATTTTGAAGCACTAAAACTCTCTAAGGATGCCAGAGAGCATATTTCACCTCTGCTTTCCCTCCAAGTGTCAGCTCATCATCTGGACCTCAGAGAATTGACAGTTGGATTATGTCCTCTGAGTAGTTTGGAGATGAGATCAGGACCAGGTGAGGAATGAATGGGGTGTGGTTTGGCTGCCATTGGCAAGGGGTGGAATTGGAGCCTTGATTCACCAAAAAGGCCAAGGGCATGATGGAGGAGCTATGAAGACTTACAAGATAGAAGGATGTCCTCAGATATCCCCTAGGTCTACTTTACAAGGAAAGCATACAAAGGATAAAGATGCCTAAATGGTTCACAGAAAAGCCTGCTGTGACCCGCCTACTTGTGTAAGGAAGTGGGCTCATTCTATAGCTGTTAGGATACTGGACATGTCCAACATATGCCCATGTTACACAAGAACACAGCCTGCTATGGTAGGTCTAATTGTGCAGTAAAGCAGGCTTAGTCTTGAGCTCTTAGGACACTGGACATGACCACCATCTTTCCATGTTGCACAAAGGGAGAGGTATAAGAGGTGGATGGCATGCAGACTATGTGACCAGGTGACAGCTGTGAGAATGACTGAAATGTGTGTGTCTGAGGCAGAGAATATTTTACAAAGAAAGCAAGGAGAAAGGAGAGATTCTGGGTCTATGGCCTGTCAAGCAGGGCTTCAAATGCGGACCTTTTCTGTGAGCCTTGATGGGTTTCCGTGTTGTCAGGACAGTCGTCCTCAGGAGAGACCTTCCTCAGCCTTCTTTCCCCTTTCTCACAAGGACACAGTGTATATTTATCTCAGTCATGGACAGACATGGGTAGTTTTACCAAAACACAATTAATACCCTTTCCTTCTATATATCAACAAACTTGAAACACTCAGTTGTTATTCTAGCAAAAGTATCACACTCATGCTTGAATAGCATTGGATAAACATGAATGGGGATCATCCCTTACATCAGTTGCAGCAAGTATAGTAGTGCTTGTCATATGCAACCATATTTCTAGCCTCACTTGTTTTAGAATGTGGTGCTTTCAAAGCCTCTGCTCAGGAGACAGCAGGTATTGGAGAGGGTGTGGAAAAAGAGGAACACTCCTCCACTGCTGGTGGGGTTGCAAATTGGTACAACCACTCTGGAAATCAGTCTGGCGGTTCCTCTGAAAACTGGGCACCTCACTTCCAGAAGATCCTGCTATACCACTCCTGGGCATATACCCAGAGGATTCCCCACCATGTAATAAGGATACATGCTCTACTATGTTCACAGCAGCCCTATTTATAATAGCCAGAAGCTGGAAAGAACCCAGATGTCCCTCAACGGAGGAATGGATACAGAAAATGTCATATATTTACACAATAGAATACTAGTCAGCTATTAAAAACAATGAATTCATCAAATTCTTAGGCAAATGGGTGGAACTGGAAAATATCATCTTGTGTGAGGCAGCCTAATCACAAAAGAACACACATGGTATGCACTCATTGATAAGTGGATATTAGCTCAGAAGTTAGGAATACCCAAGACACAATTCACATATCAAATGATGCCTAAAAAGAAGGAAGAAGAAAGTATGGATACTCTGGTCCTTCTTAGACGGGGGAACAAAATACTCACAGAAGGAGATACAGAGACAAAGGGTGGAGCAGAGACTGAGGGAAAGATCATCCAGAGACTGCCCCACCTAGGGATCCAACCCATATACAGTTACAAAACCCAGACACTATTGAGGATTCCCACAAGTGCCATCCCATATACAGTTACAAAACCCAGACACTATTGAGGATTCCCACAAGTGCCATCCCATATACAGTTACAAAACCCAGACACTATTGAGGATGCCAGCAAGTGCTTGCTGACTGGAGCCTGATATAGCTGTCACCTGGGAGGCTCTGCTAGGGCATGGCAAATACAGAGGGCGACACTCTCAGTCAGCCATTGAACTGAACACAGGGTCTCTAATGGGGGAGCTAGAGAAAGGACCCAAGGAGCTGAAGGGGTTTGCAGTGCCATAGGAAGAACAACAAAATGAGCCACCCAGAACTCCCAGAGCTCCCAGGCACAAAACCATCGACCAGAGAGTTCACATGGTGTTACCCATGGCTCCAGACACATAGGCAGCAAAGGATGGCCTTGTTGGGCATCAGAGGGAGAAGAGGACCCTGGTCCTGGAAAGGTTTGATGCAGCAGTGTAGGGGAATACCAGGACAGGGAAGCGTTAGGGGGTGATTGGGGAACAGGGGAGGGGAGATGGCTTCTGGGACTTTGGGGGCATGGAACCAGGAAAGGGGAAATCATTTGAAATGTAAATAAAGAATGTATCTAATAAAAAATAATACAAACCGATCCATTCTTTTGTTTTGTATTGTTTTTAAATCGATCCATTCTTATTTCCCTGTACAAAGCGCAAATCCAAGTGGATCAAGGACCTCTACAGAAAACCTGATACACTCAATCTAATAGAAGAAAAAGTGGGAAATAGTCTCAAATACATTGGCACAGCGGAAAATTTCCTGAACAGAACACCAATGGCTTATAATCTAAGATCAAGAATTGACAATTGGGACCTCATAGAATTGCAAAGCTTTTTTAAGGCTAAGGGCATAATAGCAGCCTTATTTATAATAGCCAGAAGCTGGAAAGAACCCAGATGTCCCTCAACAGAAGAATGGATACAGAAAATGTGATACATTTACACAATGGAATACTCTGTTATTAAATACAGTGACTTCATGAAATTCTTAGCCTAATTGATGGAACTAGAAATATTACATTAGGTTAGGCAAACGAATCACAAAAGACCACACATGAATGCACATTCTGATAAGTGGATATTAGTCCAGAAGCTGGGAACACCCAAGACACAATTCACAGAGCAAACAAAGCTCAAGAAGGAGGGAGAACAAAGTGTGGATACTTTGGTCTTTCTTAGAAGGGGGAACAAAATAGCAATGGGAGGAGATTCAGAGACAAAGTGTCAAGCTGAACCTGAAGGAAAGACCATCCAGAGTCTGCCCCAGCAGCAGATCCATCCCATATACAGTCACAAAACTCAGATACTATGGTAGATGCTAAGAAAAGCTTGCTGAAAATGCCTTTGTTATAGCTGTCTCCTGACAGGTCCTGCCAGAGCCTTACAAATACAGTCGGATGCTCACAGCCAACCATAGCACTGAGCATGGGGTCCCCAATGAAGGAGGTAGAGAAGGGTCTGAGGGAGTGGAAAGGTTTTGCAGCCCCATAGGAAGAACAACAAGACAAACCAACCAAACCTCCCAGAGCTTCCAGAGACCAAGCCACCAATCACGGAGTGCAGATACCTGTGGCTGCATAATAGCAGATGACATCCTTGTCAGGCATCAATAGGAGGAGAGTTCCTTGGTCCTCTGAAGCTCTGATAGATGCCCCAGGGTAGGGGAATTGAAGACGTGGAGATGGGAGTGGGTGGATGGGTGGAAGAACACCTTACTAGAAGCAGCAGGAGGGTAGATAGGAGAGGGGGTTTCCAGGACAGGAGGAAACCAGGTAAGGGGATAACACCTGAAATGTAAATAAATTAAAATTAAAAGAAATATATCTGACCATCTCAAGAGACCCTGGAAATATACATCTCATTTCCAATGAGAAGACACGAATAAATACAGAGAGAATAAACTTCAGAGCCGAAATGCACCCTCCCATACTTGCCTATCCGTTCATTGGGTTCATCATCCAACCTCTTCCAGGGGAGCCACGTTCTAGGAGGATGTACACTGGGTTTTTGTGTTTTGAGCCCGGGGGATGCAACAAAGTCTCCACAGGCAATCCCTGATTCTTTTTCGAAAGCGTTTGAAACGCCCGCTCTTCACAGGGGGAGGCAGTGGTTCCACAGACCAGCTTTGCTCCAGGGGCAAGTGTGTTTTGTCTTCCGCGGTGATGGTGTCGAAAAGACACGCGGCAGCCACGGCTCCAGAGTGGAGGGCAGGGGCAGAGGCAGAAGCAGGGCTCTTCTTTTTTGGAAAATGGAGGGCCATGGGCGGCAAGGAGACACTTCTGGCCACTATGTGCCCTGATAGTGCCAGGGCATCAGGTCGCAGCTGTCCTGAGGGCCTTATGTGGAGGAGGCCAGAGTTGGGTTCACTGGCTCTTCTTTTGAGGGGAAGACCAGGGCTAGAGGCATGTGCTGGCGATGGGGGTGGTGTAGGGCACGGATTGACAGGCTTGGCTGAACCGGTAGGTATAGTCTCGATTCCTAGGCGTACCTGTTCTTGTAAAAGCAAATAGGTCCCCATTTTTTCATCAAACTTTCTCTTGTGCAGCGACTCCAAAATCTCGTTGGCATTAAACCCCATGCCACGGAGCCTGTCTACGATGTCGCAGTCTGGATAGGAGTCAGTGGGGATGTTTACTTCAGCCTTTAGTATCCAGGGATGTTCTTCAATATCTTCGATGGAGGGCCTCATCTCTGGGGCAACAGTAAGGATCTGGTGGATTAGATTTTCAAGGTGACCAGAGAAGTAAGGTGGAATGTGATAGGTCCCCGTGGCGATATTTTCTTCTATCTCCTTCACGCTGTTTCCTGTAAAGGGGTAGTACGAAGTGCTTATAAAATAGAGCAGCACGCCCAAACTCCACACATCGGTTTTCCTGCCGTCGTAAGCCTCCCCTAGTACGAGTTCTGGGGCAAAAAAGACCTTGGTCCCACACCTCCGTTTCAGGAAGCTGCCAGGACTGATCTTGGTGGCCAGCCCAAAGTCTGTCAACTTGACGTTACCCTCCGCGTCCCTGAGGACATTCTGTGGTTTAATGTCTCTGTGAATAAAGTCATTGTTGTGGCAATACTTTACTGCAGACACTACTTGACCAAATATTTTCTTGGCCTCTGCCTCCTGCAGTGGGCCATTCTCCTCTGTTAAATCAGATAAGTTCCCTCCCGGAGCGTATTCGAGTATAAAATTAACGTGGCTTGGTGTTATCAGGACCTGGAAGAGGCGGATGATGTTCGGATGGTTTAAGGTCTCCAATGCTGTGCGTTCTGCCAGGATGGTTCTCTCGGACTTCTTGGTGATTTCTATCGATTTGACGGCGACCATCACCTTGGTTGTCAGGTGCAAGGCCAATCTGACAGTACCAAAGGCACCCTCACCGAGATGGAAAAGTACTTTGTATTGACTTGCCAAATTCTTGCTTTTGGCATCATTGGCCATGGGGCTGAGTGTTCCGTGCACTCTGGTTACCACCGGTTGTGAGGTTCAAGGAACCCACAACTAACAATATCGAGTGCACTGAACGAGTCCCACAGGTCACCCAAATCGGCTCCCTGCTCTGTATGGACAAATCCAACAGGCCAGTCCACAGTCTTATACAGAGGGCACGCATTCTTCCATCACAGAGGATTTTTGTGTGGTCAGAGCACAAAATGCACCTACCAGAGGTTGTAACCCACAGTGGCTATCCTCACTCTGAGCCAGAGGGACCTTTCCATTCTCATAAAAATGAGACTATAAGCTTCTTCTTCAGCAGATCAAAAAGACAGATCAAAACTTAACTCGTTTAGCAATCACAGGCAGCAGAGTGCATTAGCAGCCATTGCAGCTGGGTGCTGAGTAGGTCAAACCAACCATCTGGACTTTCAAGCATTTTAGACAAGTGTTCTGCAGAGAGGGGCTAAGTCTCCACAAAATGTAATCTTGAGCTTTGCTACCCAGCCTCTTTGTTCTCAGAATGGGACTCTGAGACTTAATTATATATGAGGAACTACCTAGGCTATAAGCTGTGGATAGTTCCCCAGCTGGCTTGTGAGTGATATAACCCATTTACTCTAGTCTGTGTCTGCCACATAAATGGTTATCTCTCCTGAGATTCATGTTTCTGTCTTCCTCAGAGTTCAAGGCCAATCTGCAGGTCTTCACTGTTTCCTAGAGTCCTATCTCCCCCTGCCTGATGTCCTACCTTTTATTTCCTGCCTTGCTAAATTGACCCTCAATTACGCTTTTTATTGTCAAGTGATGCTTATACATAGTACCAAAGAGATTCTCTTTACTTATTCCCCTCCATAGTCCAACTAAATGTCCATTGCTAACATTAGTAAACTCTAATAGGGAGGAACAACTATGAAAACCAGCAGATAAGAATTTAGGTCCACAGTGTCCATTTTATCTGTATTTGGACACATTAGGGGAAAGTACTCTCCAATCAGAACTACCTTGGTGATTGAATTTGAATTTGTATACAGAAATCATTTACTATCAATTTATGCATTCATACAACTAAGAGTTTCTCCTAGACCTTATAACATTTTCTGAAATTCTAAACAATTTTCCCATATTTCAATTTCCCATTTTGAAATATGGGACTCTGACTACCTAGTCTTTAATCCAGTCAGAGACCTGAGGAATTAAATACCCTCAATTGCCAGAACATACAACACAAGCAGCTTCCTCATCTATGCAACTGACAGACAGCTGCTTCCTTAGACAGACACCCAAAAGTCTATGAATCTTTGGAGTATCTATCTTTTGCCTTCCGGCCCAGAATATATGCCAGACTTTCAAGTAGGAATTGTGAAGGACTCCTTACCTTCTCCTGGCAAAGCTTGGGCATCGACTTCCCTGTGTCTTATTTATCTACATCTTGGACAGCATTTGTCTGCAGTTTAGGCGAGCACAATTTCTTGCCTAGTGTCTAGCTTGTCATGTTTGAAGCAAACTCCATATAGTGGTTCTTCAGTGCTCATCATCTACTTTGAAGATGTCCGTGTGCTGCCAGGAACAGACATGCCTCACCTTAAGACTGTTTTATTAACAAAACATCTAGAAATGCCATATTCTGTAGATGTTTGAGGTGTTTGAAGACTATAATATATGTGAATTGATTGTTCGTAGCTAATATATGTTTAACCTATTATACATTTTTTGTAATCAACAATATTCATATCTAACAAGTCTGTAAGTTTGTTTGACTAACCAGTAACTTGCATTTCTTAATTATCCCAGACAGTTTGCAACAGCAGCCTTCAATGAATAGAACTCCACATTACATAGGTATAATACCTTAATGAGATTTGAAACATATATACATAGTATATTCTTGCAAATATAATCCTATTCTGTATGAAGATACAAAGCAAATGTGAAAATATTTGGCTTGTTATGTTCTTTGGTCTAAAAGTTGATTTTCATAATCTACTGCTTTATTCACACACTCATACACACATATCCACACATATATGCATATGTACAAATATATATGCATATATACACCTATACATATACATGCTATTATTCCCCTATCACACTTTTCTTTTAATGCCTTCTTCCACTCTCCTTGAGCATTAGATAGGAGCAAGAGAAGGATCAAGGAAAGAGAAGGGAAGAGAAAAAGAAAGTCCTGAGTCTAACCTCCCTTACTGTGATTCCACACTGACCAAGCCAATTAACAACTTTTAAGTAATCCCCCTTAAAGGAGGACAAATATAAATAACGTGATTTATAACCACAACCATCCACCCCACTTTTGGTGAACGGGATGTCATTCTCTTGAAATTGCTTCCTACTCTTTGGTGGTGTCTTTTCCTTATGTGTGTCCAAAAAATTGGGGAATTGGCCAGTATTAAGAAAGCTGGTTGTACTATCAGTTGTCCAAGTTCTGTTTACTAAAAGATATAAGGCTTAATTAAACCAAGACCCTCGTGGAAAAGTCTAAGAGTCCAGACCAACTGGGATCAGCAGCTTTCAAGCTTTCCTAGAAGTGAATTTTGATGAAAAAGCTATTTACATAGTCTGAAACTGAGCCTAGCAAGATGCTAGAATAAATATTTCTCAGGGTCATAATACCCTACCCAGGATCCCTGAGAGTGAATCTTGTCATGGCTTCTACTTCATTGGTGTCTGTAAGCATATAAAATTTTACAGGTAATACACATTTCTGCATGAACAAATATATGGAATATGAAGTGTGCTCAATCAGCTGAAGAGGATGTGATGATGTCTGTTTGAGCTGGTAGGTTGTTGTTTTCCTAAGTTAGCTTGGACTATATACACAAAGTTTAATATGAATTTTCATCCATGTCATTTCAAAGAATGACATGAATCCACCCTGAAGAATCTGTAGCCAACAAGATTATTAGCAATACTTAGCTGAAGTCCAAGCTATAGACTTTTTCATGTCTCAGACAGTTTGAGTGCAGTTCCCAGGTAGAGGGATCAGAAAAATAAGTAACCTGTTTTGTTGATCTTCGTGATTTCTTTCTGGTCTGTAGCAAGGATCTTCAGGAGGTCTCTCCCTGTCAACTCTGAGTTTTATTAATTTTGAAGGATTCCACAGTTTTCCTTTTCCTGTTTAAAAAGTATCACATTCAATTTCCCTATGCAGAATATTTGCTGCCTTCTGTTCTGAGGTTATCACATAGTTATGCTTATCTAAATCTAAACAGTGCATTCTAAGATCTTGTGCAGCTGAATAAACTGTCTCATTGCCATCTTAAAATTTCAAGTCAATAAAGCATGATTTAAACTATCTTTGGAGGATCTCAGATCTCCTTTTTGTTCCAGAAGCATTTCCTTTGAAGTCCTGTGAGAGTTCTCCATAATTGCTTGGTCTGTACATTGGTGATGTATAACACTTTTATGCCACAATGGGAAAAGTGTGTAATGGATAGATACACAGGTTAAAGCACCATCAGCTCTGATCTGCAAAGACATTTCCACGATAGCCACCATCTCTAATAAATGTGCAGTTTCAGAACCATCCCTTTCAAAAGTCAAGACTAAGGTTTCCAAAGCTGAAGCTGCTTAGAAGACTAAATATGTATCCAGTGCATGATGTATTAACATATGTACATTTTTAAAAATTTCAAACTCAACAAAATCAAGCACATGACATTTAATGAAACACATCTCTTGTGTGCTATTGCTATGGAAATTTAATTAATTTTATTACAAATCAGAGTCTCAATTTTAACAGAATGTTGAGCCTCTATGAGCTGCCAGTGTCATGCTTCAAGCCGTCCTGCAATTTGCTCCTCTAGAAATTCTTCTTCTCTCATTCTAAGTTCCAGATTGGATTCTTTTAAGACTCTGTTCTGATTTTAAAAATACTCTCATCTCTGTTATCCGGCCTCTAACCTAGTATCCGGTTTCTGACTTATCTATATCAGCTTTATTTTGAACTTACTTAAAGGTGTTATATAAAACTACAATAATTACCGAACATATTAATTATTTATTGCTTACACCAAAATAATATTATATATGGTCAAATGGCCATCTATCATTGTATTTATCTCCAGGTTTTTTTCTTTTATTTTCTTTCTTTTCTTTTCTTTTCTTTTCTTTTCTTTTCTTTTCTTTTATTTTATTTCTATCTTTGTTTGTTTCTTTTTCTTTTTCTTTTTTTTTGAAGAGAGGTTTTCTCCATGTAGCCCTGGCTGCTTCGATATCAATCTGGGGTCCATCCTGCTCTGGCTGCTCAGTGGCCAAGGTGAGCTGCCAGCATCTCGATTCATGCCGATTCTCCTGTATTTCTGTGACTCATTCAGTGCAGACAAAACAATCTCCCAGTTTTCTTTGAGGAAGACCATCTTCTTCACTTTGGCATTGATGTTCTCACCTAGCTGCTCCTTATCTTCTTGCCAAGCACAACTAATGTTGGGCATCTAAATAGCGCAGGATCCTGGTTGCAAAGTCGGCTTCCTGGTTGATCACAGAGTGCTGGTTGGGATGTAGGCCAGAGCAACTGCCAGGGCTTCTAGAGGTCCTTTGTCTCAATCAGCTTCTCAGCTGACTGCTTGATATGGCCATTGGCAGTGGGAGGCACCGAATCCTAAAGACTGATGGCATCTTTGCTGGAGGCCTTTATTATTTCTGTTGCAGAAGGAACAGCTATTCATTTAAACTTAATTCCTGATTTCTGCTCCACTTGAGCTAACTGGTACTCTTCTTTGTGCTGATAAATGCAGATGCAAAAGCCTGACTTTCCTGCTTTTCCTGTTCACTCCGAATAATGACTGTAAAACTCCACATCCTTGGGTTGACAGTCCTTAATGATCAAGTAAACCTCAGGATGTCTAACACATGGGCAACAACATTGGTAACCACCCAAATTCTAAAATTGCCATTTTGGAAACCTTTCAGGGTAATTTCCCTTGCTTCGGCAGAATTTTGCCATGTAAGGACTAGGCATCCTGCTTTGTGCATGTGTTTTGTAACAGTTCCTGGTCATCCTTCTTAGTTTCACAGAGATGATTGGGTGCCCATGATGACTACTGTACTCTCAGATCACATCACCAATCAGTGCTGCACTCTGTCCAGTGAAACTTAATCTCCAGGTGCTCCACAGCTATAGCTGCTTTCTGAGTCTTTTTTTACCAATCAGGTCTATCTGTTCATATGTAGATTTCATGTATCTTTTAACAACATTAGATACCCAATTTGAGCTAGTTGCAGAGAAAAGCAATGTTTGGGGGTTGACTTCAGAATCTGTCTTGAATGCTACATGTGAAATTTCTTCCAGCTGATCAGCAAAACTCATATCCAACTTCTGGTCAAATTCACCCAGGACAACATGTTTAAGTCTGGTGAGATCTCCCTTCCCTTGCTTCTATAAAGGTTTTCCTTAACACACCCACCCACTTTTGCATCCCTGCCCTTGATTCCCCTACACTGGGGCATCTATCAAGCCTTCATGGGACCAAGAACCTCTCCTCCCTTTGATGTTTGACAAGGCAATCATCTGCTACATATGCAGCTGGAGCCTTGTATTCTCTTTGGCTCATGGCTTAGTCCCTGGGAGCTCAGGGGGATCTGGTTGGTTGATATTGTTGTTCTTCCTAGGGGGTTGCAAACCCCTTCAGCTCCTTCAGGCCTCTTTCAAACTCCTCCACTGGGGAACCTGTGCTCAGTCCAATGGTTGGCTGCAAGCATCCACCTCTGTATTTGGAAGGCTCTGGCAGGTCCTTTTAGGAGACAGCCATATCAGGCTCCTTTCAGCAAGCATTTCTTGGCATCCATAATAGTGTCAAGGTTTGGTGACTGTATATAGGCTATATCCCCAGGCAGGATAGTCTCTGGATGGTCTTTCCTTCAGACTGTGCTCTACAATGTGTCCCCATGTTTGCTCCTGTGTGTATTTTGTTTCCCATCTAATATTGACTGAAGCACCCACACTTTGATCTTCCAAACTGCTGAATACTAGTCTCACTATCCATGAATTCTCGCAGGATATTTGATTACACTCTGATACCAGTGATTGTGATGTTTTCTGGTAAATCATGTTCCTAGTAGAGGTGTGATTCACCCTTAATGCACATATTTAATCCCAAATGATGAAGATAAAGTTAATAATATAGAAAGTAGCAGCATGTTTGAATGTTATATCTAATTGAGTGGTAGAAATGATCTGAATCAGAGAAAATTCAAGAGAAGAGGATATGCCCACTCTCCTGAGAAAACAGGGGGAAAAGAATCTACTTAATCAGAGCCATGGAGAGAGCTAGAAAAGAAGAATATTAAGCTGTTTTCCTGGGAGAGATTTACAGGGATCAGAAAGAACCAGAAAGTATTTTGTTCTGCTTTCTAAGAAGGAAGGAACCATCCCCCCCCCCCACACACACACTTTGGTCTTCCTTTTTCTTGAACTTCACGTGGTCTGTGAATTGTATGTTGAGTATTCAGATCTTTTGGGTTAATATGCACTTATTAGTGAACACAAACCATGTGTGCTATTTTGTGATTGTGCTACCTTACTGAGGATGATAATTTTCTAGTTCCATCAGTTTGCTTAAGAATTCCATGAATTCATTGCTTTAATAGCTGAGTAGTACTCCATTGTGCAAAAGTACCACAATTTCTGTATCCATTCCTCTGTTGAAGAATATCTGGGTTCTTTTCAGCTTTTGGCTATTATAAATAAGTCTGCTATGAACCAATGGAGCATGTGTCCTTATTACATGTTGGAGCATCTTCTGGGTATATGCCCAGGAGTGGTATAGCTGGGTCCTCAGGGAATATTATGTTGAATTTTCTGAGGGACCAACATACTGATTTCCAAAGTGGTTGTACCAGCTTGCAATCCCATGAACAATGGAGGAGTGTTCCTCTTTCTCCATATCCTGGCCAGCATCTGCTGGCACCAGAGTTTTTGTTCTTAGCCCTTTGGACTGGTGTGAGGGGGAATCTCAGGGTTGTTTTGATTTGCATTTCCCTGATGACTAAGGATGTTGAACATTTCTTTAGGTGCTTTTAGTCCATCCTACATTCCTCAGTTGAAAATTCTTTCTACAGTACCTGGGAACTCTACTTTGAGAACAACTGGTTTAGCTACATATGCACAGAGCACCACCCACCCCACTGCAGTTCCAAGTAGCTACTGTCCAGTATTCACTGGCAGGGGGCAGTGTGGAGCTGGTCTCTTGACACCATTGCTTATCATCTTCTGGTGTCAAGAGAAATCTGGGCCTGGCACACAAGGCACTCCCCTGCAAGTCCACAATACACTTTACAACTAGAGCCATATATAGTATATTTGAAATGTTTTATGCTGAAAAAATTAGCCTAGGAGGCAGAGGATGTAAAATGAAAAGGCATGTCACCATGTCGTCTTTAGAAATGAGTTGTTTCCTTCAAAATTACCTTACTTTTACTTCTGAGTCCAAACAGGCTCTTGTACCCCTGAGACAGCAGTCAGGCGTTGTGGTCACTCCAGGACTCTAAAGCAGGGTCTGGGCTTGAGAGCCCTGAGCAGCTGGAAGACAAACATCTTCCTGAAGGTTAGAAGGAAGGTACCATGTGAATCCTTGAAGAAGGCTCCAGAAACAAGCTTTTTAGTGGGGCTGGGTAGGAGCCATTTCTGAGTTTGTTGCAAGATCACAAACAAAAGCAATGCACAGGCTTCAAGGCACAGGCAGGATGCTCTGTACTTCGACCCCCTCCCCCATACCCTAATTAGCTCACTGAGCCAGGCTAGCTAGCATGTCTTGTATTTAATGAAAGGGGACCTGCAATGGTGCTGGTTGTCCTCAGCACCCATCTGAGCCCTGCACACTCAGCCTTGATCAGAGTTCAAGCAGTGAAAGACAGACTCCATTGACCCGGTGACCCTTCCATTTACTGCTTTCCCAATCTCAGGGGAAAAGAATGTGCCAAGAGAGCCTGCCCAGGCAACTCAGGCTGTGCCAGGCTAAGATGAGGCAAGCACTATGGAGTGCCTGAAATGGCTGTATTCAGGTAATTGGAAGCTCCTGTGCTCACTGTGTGCAAATGAGGGGCTCATCTTAAGTGGCTCTGTGGGGAGCAGACCTGTTGGCAGTGTCTGTCCTCCACAGCACAGGGTTCTGTGCACAGGCAGCCACCTGGTAAAGTGTAGTGTGCCTGGGCTGTGTTTGGGGTGTCAGCTGTGGGCCAGCAAAGGTGAGACAATGACAGTTCACTTGGGTAAAGCTTGTGTCACCAGGGAACAGCTGTCTCTGCTGTCCTCCCTCCCCCTTTGGAGCTGGCCAAGTGTTTGTTCTTCTTCCCCCTCTCCCTTGGTGTCTGGCAGCCTCACATTCAGCCAGCTCCATGTGGTTTCCAAGATCTTGGCTCTGTGCCCTCCCATCTCCTTTTTTAGCCAGCATTGGTCTTGATCCGAAGTAATCTTTCTGAACTTTAAGAACTTCTCTCTGTGAGTACCTTGGCTTCCCAGAAATTAATCTTCTTTGTGTACTGTGACAGATGATGGAAACAAATGGGAATGTGTCTGAGTGTTTTTGAGAGATTTTCTCTAAGGTAGGTAAGACACACCATGGATGGTTTCTGGAAAATTTCCTCAGGATGCATTTCCAGCTGTATCAAACTGAGAAAGCAACTAGATAATCAACCTTCAGCTTCTTGGGATTCCTGACCACGGACACAATGACATCACTTGCTCTTTCTCCTAATACCCTGCTGTTTTCATCATGAGGTACTGTATCACATCACTTCTGAGTGAATGTAAGGAGAAATGTAAGTCATAGAATTCCCTATGAACACTAGACACATTCCACTAGCCATGTGTCTCTTTCCTTTGCCAAGTCACAAAAGTATTACCAGTGCCTCCCAAACTTTTCAGAGAACCCAAGGGTTTGAGACTATAGACTCTTCCACTGACTGTTCTCCCTTCCCCCATCTCTGGCAACTCAATGTCAGGTGACCTGTGAATGTACTTCTCTAAGTGGATTACCCCACCAACTACTGTGCTGAGTGTGATGGTCTTGGCACCTGTGCTTGTGTGTCTTACAGTTTCTAACCCCTAAATATGGAAAACCACTGGCCTACTGGAGACAAGGATTACCCAGGGATAGTTAGTGGCTTCCTCATTCTGCACACAAATATCTCCTAGTCAGACATTAAGTGTGGATCGTGATGATAACAGAGACACAGAATGCTAGGAGGACAGCAAATCAGAAAACAATGAACCTGTGACCAATAAGCTATTTAATTGCTGCCATGCATGCAGTGCTGAGAAGCAGTGAACCCTTCCTCAGTCATGGGGCTCCGCAAATGCTCATTAGTCTGCTATTAATCTCATGTGTGCCCTGTCAGTCACAGCCCTGTGAGAGAACGCCGAGCTCAGCAGATGTGAAAGGCTCAAACAGTGTCCGAGCTGAGTCAATGTCCGTAATGGTACTGGGCCTCTGAAAGTGTCTGGAAGAAGGGTCAGGCAGGTAAAGAATTAGTAGACAGTGGTTGAATTGTCTTAAAGACTGAAAATCAAGGTGACAGGTTTAGATGTGTGTGTGTGTATGTATGTATATACATAAACACATATATGTATTCAAATATGTATGAATATGCGTGTATATGTAATTTCTATGTGGGACCAGTCCATGGAATCCAGGCATCTTGTCTCATGTGAATGTAGCAGAGGCACAAGAAGTCTAAGAAGATCCCAGAGCCCCCTAACTTCCTGCAATGAAGACAACCAGAGACTGACTCTCTACAACCTCAGATCCTGGGCAGGGTCTCAGTAGCCTTTTTCCCTACTTAACTGGTGCTCATGAAATGCACTCACTGGAGGAGAGCAACCAGGATGGAGCTATTGCTCAGGACATGCTGATGCCTTAGGTGCCATAGCTGGAGGTCAAGAAACACAGTCTATAAAGGTCAGCTTCCAATGCAAACAGAAAGCAAGAGCAAAGGCGTAAGACCTTAAGGGAAGGCAGCTTGTGTCTGTATTCTCCAACTGAGGGTTTGTTCTTCTGAGAGCACTGGAGCTAAGGTTTCGTCAGAACCCGGGAATGGAGGGATGCACATCACCTCTCCTGGATCAGAGACCAACATCTGGGCACATGTAGAAGGTGGACCTTTGACAGTGCTTTTCACATTTGTCTCACTAAAGAAAAGTAGAAATTCTTTTTGTTTTTAAACAACAACAACAACAAGAAGAATGATCAGATTTATGACTGAGAGAAGCCCTATCATGTGCAGCACAGGCAGCAAGGTCTGCTGTGTGGGACAGGTCTGCCTCCTTACCCACCCACCTTCTCTCACTTTTTGGTCACTCTACTCTGTGCTACATACAGTTAATTTGCTCATTTCTCAACATTCGTTTGTGAATGTCACTGCTACTTTTAAGAACAGGGTGTATCCTTTTTTGTTTTTGTTTTTATTTTTACTGTTTTTACTCTTTAATCTTTTTTTTATAGTCCATTTGTTATCCCCCTTTCTGGTCTAACCTCTGACTCTTCTTCATCCCATTTCTCCCCCTGAATCTCCAAGACAATGTCTCCAACCATCACTAGACCTCTCCATACCCTGGGTCCTCAAGTTTCTTGAGGGCTAATTGTGATTTCTATCACAGGGGCCAGACAAGGGGATCCTCTGCTGTATATGTGTTGGGGTCTCATATCAGCTGGTGTGTGTTGCCTGGTTTTGGTTCATTGTCTGAGAGATCTTGGGGGTCCTGGTTAGTTGTGACTGTTGGTCTCCCTAAGGGCTCATCCTCCTCCTTAGATTCTTCAGCTCTTACAGAATTCCACCACAGGGTTCCCCAGCTTTTGTCCATTATTTGGGTGTAAACATTTGTATCTGACTACTTCAGCTGCTTGTTGGGCCTCTCACAGAGCAGTTCTTTTAGAGAGGAACAATTCTGCATCAGAGATTTTGGCTGTGGGATGGAAACCTCATCCCTACACTTGATGCCCTGTCTTTCTATTGGAGGTGGGCTCTACAAGTTTCCTCTCTGCACTGCTGGTCATTTCATCTAAGGTCCCTCCTTTTGAATCTTGAGAGTCCCTTACCTCCCAGGTCTCTGGTACTTTCTATAGGGTCCCTCCAACTCCCATCTGCTGAAAATGCCTGTTTCTATTCTTTCTTCTGGTCCTCTTTCCTCTCACCACCAATACCTGATCATGTTGTACTATTCCCTTCCCTGACTTTTCTCTCATTCGGGTCCCTCCCTCCCCCACCCCCTCCATGATTGCTTTCTTCTCCCTACAAAGTTAGATTGAGTCGTCTTCAATTAGGTTTCAGCTTGTTAACACTGTTCATTTCTGAGGATTGTATCCTGGGTACTGTGTAATTTGGGGGGCTAATATTCACTGAGTGAGTACAAAACATGCATGTTATTTTAGGTCTCAGTCACATTACTCATGGTGTTATTTTCTAGTTCTAACCATTTGTCTGCCAAACTCATGATGTCCTCATGGTTTACAGCTGACATTGTGTAAATGAACTACATTTTCTGTATCTAGTCCTCCATTGTGGGACATCTTGGTTGTTTCTAGTTTTGGCTATCACACATATGGCCACTATGACGATCGTGGAACATGTGGTCCTGTGGCATGGTAGGGAATCTTTTGTTGATATGCCTAAAAGTGATGTAGCTGGGTCTTCAGGTATCTCTACTTGCAGTTTTCTGAAGTGCCTCCAGATTGCTTTTCAGAGTGATTATACCAGGTTGCAATCCCTGAGCAATGGATGAGTGCTCCCTTTCCTCTGTGTCCATGCCAACATGTGCTATTAGCAGGGTTTTTGATCTTAGCCATTCTGATTGGTGTAAGGTGGAATCTCAGGGTTGTTTTGATTTGCATTTCTGGGATCACTACAGACTTTTCACATTTCTTTATGTACTCCTAGGCCATTTGAGATTCCTCTGTTGTGATTTCTCTATTTACTTGTATGCCCCATTTTTATATTGGATTATTTGGGGTTTTGGTGGTTAGCTTCTTGGGTTCTTTATACACTTTGGATATTAGCCCTCTATTGGATGTGGCGTTAGTAAAGATATATTTCCCAATCTTTAGATGGCTGCTTTGTCCTATTGGTAGTATCTGTTGCAGTATGTAGGCTTTCCAGTTTTATGAGGTCTAATTAATCAATTCTTGATCTTAGAGCCCCAGGCACTGGAATTCTCTTTAGGAAATCTCCCAACCCCATTCCATTTCTTCAAGACAATTTTCTCCTTTCTCTACTATTGGATTCAGTGTGTTTTTTATGTTGAGGACTTTGATCCACTTGGAAATGAGACTTGTGCAAGGTGAAGAGCATGATCTATGTTCCTTTTTCTACGTACAGACTGCCAGTTAGACCAGTGCCATTCATTGAAGATGCGTTAGTTTTCCCATGTATATTTTTTGTTTCAATGTCAAAGATCAATTGTCCATAAGTGTGTGGTTTTATTGCTTGGTATTTATTTCTATTCTATTGATAAACCTGTGTGTTTTTGTAAGAATACCATGCAGTTTTTAGTATAGCTTAAGGTCAGGATGATAATTACTACAGAAGTTCTTTTAAGAATGTTTTTCCCTATTCTGCTTTTTGTTGTTTTGATTTTCAGAATTACTCTTTCCCAGTTTTTGAATATTTATGTTCAAATTTTGATGGTGATTGTGTTGAATCTGTAGATTGCTTTTAGTAGGATGGCCATTTTCAGGATGTTAATTCTACCAAGCCATGAGCGTAAGATATCACTTCATATTCTGAGTTCTCATTCAATTTATTCTTGAGAGACTTGAAACTCTTGTCATACAGATATTTTACTTTGTGGTTAGAGTTTCCCTGATACATTTTATAATTTGTGACTACATTGAATGGTGGTGTTTCCCTAAGACTCTTTCCAGGACCATTTATCATTGTATAATGGAAGGCTACAGATAAATTTGAGTTTAATTTCCAGCAGCTTTGCTTAAGTTGTTTATCAGGTGTAGAAGTTTCCTGGTAGAATTTTTTGTTTGCTTATGTATACTACCATATCACTGGCATATAGTGATACTCTGACCTCTTTGCAAAGTTGTAACCCCTTGATCTCTTATGTGGTCTTACTGCACTAGCTAGAACTTCCAGGGCTATATTGCATAGTTATGGGGAGAGTGGACATTCATGTCTTATTCCTGAATTTAGTTGTATTGCTTCAGGTATTTCTTTTAATTTGATAGTTTTTTGTGGTTTGCTCTATTTTAGTTTTATTTTAATTTTTTAAAATTCTTTTAATTAGATATATTTTGTTGGCAATTCACCATGCCTTCTTTTTTTTAATTGTGATTTTTCTGATTTATTTTTATTTACATTTAAAATGATTTCCCCTTTTCTAGACCCCCACTCCCCGAAAGTCCCATCAGCCCCCTTCCCTCCCCCTGTTTTCCCAACCAACCCTTCCCATCTATTTTAGTTTTATTTTATTTATGTATGGGCATTGAATTAGTGGTCTCTCCAATACTTTTTAACATGAAGGGGTATTGTGTTTTGTCAAATGATTTTTCAGCATGTAATGAGAATGCCAAGTTATTTTTCTTTCAGTTTGTTTATCTAGTGGGTTACATTAATGGATTTTCATACATTGAAACAATTGAACATCCCTGGGATGAAGTCTAATTTATCATGGTGAATGATGGTTTCTATATGTTGTTGACTTCAGTTTGTGTGAATTTTATTGAGTATATATGCATCTATGTAAGTGAAATTGATATGAAGTTCTCTTTCTTTGTTGGGTCTTTACTGTGTGGTTTAGGTATCAGAGTAATTGTGGGTTCCTAGAATGAATTAGGTAGTGTTCCTTCCATTTCTATTTTATGGAATAGTTTGTAGAGTTTTGGTATTAACTCTTCTTTGAAGGTCTGGTAGAATTCTGCACTGAAGTCATCTGGCCCTGGCCTGTTTTTGGTTGGGAGGTTTTTAAGGAATTCTTATATTTTCTTAGGGGACATGGGCCTGTTTAAATAGTTTACCTGCTCTTAACTTTGGTATGTTTTATCTGTCTAGAAATTCATCCATTTCCACTTGATTTCCCTCTTTTATTGAGCATAGCCTTTTGTAGTAGAATCTGATGATTTTTCTGTTTCCCTTGTTATGTCTACCTTTTCCATACTTATTATGTTATTTAGGATACTGTATCTGGCACTTTAGTTTGGTTAGGGATTTATCTATCTTGTTGATTTCCTTAAAGAACCAGGTTTTGTTGGTTCTTTGTATCATTCTCTTTGTATCTATTTAGTTTCTCTTTGTTTCTATTTTGTTGATTTTAGCCTTGAGTTTGACAATTTCCTGCCATCTCCTCCTCTTGGGTGTGTTAGCTTTTTGTTCCAGAGCTCTCGGGTGTACTGTTATTTTGCTAGTGTAGGATAACTCCACTTCTTTACCAGGGTGTTTAGTGCTAAGAATTTTCCTCTTAGCACTGCTTTCATTGAGTCCCACAATTTTGGGTATGCTGTTGCTTCATTTTCATTGAATGCCAGAACACTTTATTTCTCTCTCTCTCTCTCTCTCTCTCTCTCTCTCTCTCTCTCTCTCTCTCTCTCTCTCTCTCTCTCTCCCTCTCCCTCTCCCTCTCCCTCCCTCCCTCCCTCCCTCCCTTCCTTCCTTCCTTCCTTCCCTCCCTCCCTCCCTCCTTCCTTCCTTCCTTCCTTCCCTCCTTCCCAAACCAAGTTATCATTTAGTAGAGTTTTTCACTTCCCATGGCTATGTGGGTTTTCTGTTATTGTTGTTGTTTTTGAAATCTAGCCATAGTCTGTCATCAACAGCCATCCTCCCTGTACATAGAGATTTTTCTCCAACAGCCTTCCTATTGAATAATGTGCCTCTCTCTCCATCTGCCTTCCTCCCTGTATGTAGCCACACTCATGAAAGAAGCTGGTTAGTTCGAAAGATCAAGAACAGATAACATATGTGACCAGAGGTTGTACAGTTGCATGGAATGTGTATCAGCCACATGTGCAGGGAATCGGTGTCAATCCACCCGTGAAGAAAGATTGCTCACCTGGGAGGGAAAGCCCACATGAAATAGGGCTTTTGTCCTGAGCCTACTACAGGACAATGACCTGGTCTCACATTATGGCTGCTCAATCTACACTGCACCTCAGACTCCTGTCATAATACCAAGGACACTGGTCCTGGAAAGGCTCAGTGCAGTAGTGTAGGGGAATACCAGGACAGGGAAGCAGGAAGGGCTTGATTGGAGAACAGAGGGAGGGAACAGGGCTTATGGGACTTTTGGGGAGGTAGATACAGGAAAGGGGAAATCATTTGAAATGTAAATAAAGAGTATAACAAAAATATTATGTATTCTGTGAGTCTACTTTGTGAGTCTTCAACATACATGGAGGCCTGGGAGCAAGAATAAATTAAAATGAAATTAAATTCAACTCAAATTTCTCACCTGAAAAAAAAATCACATCTAATAAGACCTCAAAGTTCTTAAGACAGGAAGATATGATCCCCAATTCTTATTATCTATGGAAAAACTAGCTGGGATAGGACAATCCACTTACTGTGTACTGCATTTTCTCAGCTATAAGTTCAGCAGCCTGATCTGCAGAATATGAGCTTTCTTTTAGACTCAGGGTACTCCAATCTCCAGCTATCTCAGGTAGTAAAACAGACAATCCACAATAATCTGGCTGGGATGACCTATATCAAAGTTGGGGCATGGCATCTAAAATAACGATCAAGGAATAAAACAAAGGCAGATAATGCTGCCATCTCCAGCCCTCCTACCCACCATCACTTCTGCATCTGCTGCCACCCCAGTGTGTCTCCCTGGATGAATTTAGATATCAGTCTTTTTATTGAGTAAAAGGATGAACTTTGTTAAGTCACTCCACATGTGACAGCCTTGAATTTACATATCTGTGCACTGGAGTTAATTGGCCCATTCCTGGAAATATACAAAAAATACAGTGCTTAACTCCTGTGAACCCTCAGTTATCCAGGTTCCACAGGTGGCATGCCCCATGATTTAAACATTGCAAACCCATCACCCTGAATCCATCCAACCACTCATTCTGAAGTCATCCCTCCCAGGCACAAGCACCTGGAGCTAGAACTGCTCTAAAATTCCATTCCCCCTGCTCCTTTTAAACTCTATGATGGGAAAACAAAAGGACTACGGCTCAGAAAAAAATTAGTGCCAGCTCTAGGATATGCCAATTCTGCATCACCAAACCTAGTCTAGAGTCAGAGTGGCAGATACCAAGGGCTACAATAGAGACTGAGAGAACACTTTGAAGGCTCCACTCTCCTTAAAGAAAATTGGAACCCCTCTTCTTTATGAAGTAATTCTGAGGAGTTTCTGAGCTTTTTACTTCTGCATAGCATGGGGGTGTACGATGGAGATTGTGCCATAGTGTGTGTATAAGATGCAAGTATGAGATATGAGAATGTTGTGAAGGTCTGATGTGGTGAAGGTCAGCGTTTTCAGCAAGCAGCAGTTCCCAGATGCTCCCCACATGTATGCCTTCCTCTGTCCTTTTTAGTTTACCCAGGGAATTAGACATGCATGCACTGGAAACCATTTAGGAAAGGTATGTCATTACACATAGACAAGAAATCCATACAAACTGTGCTGTCTACAGTGTTATAGAAATCGAGGCATTTTCTATCCTCTGACATTCCAGTATGAGAGAGTGCTCAAGACTCAGTCATTGACCTGAGGGTTCTTGGTAAACAAGATAAACTCTCAGAGTGCATTCAGTGATTTCAGTAGAAATTTTGCTCCATAGTGTGATGGGTTGGGACACTAAGGTGGGAGTGCAGACAGTACAAGGATGGGTCAGCTATAAAGCTGGATCCTTAGGACATCAGCTCCCATGCTGGCTTGATTCCAAAATCAAAGCCTTTACCTTTAGGGAGCTTTTGACAGAAAGCTACACCAAGGACAAGTCTGAGCCCAGGTCCTTGTGATTGCAGTGCCTGCCAGAACCTGCCAGGATCTGCCAGAACCAGGTGCACTTTAACAAACCAGCCCAGAAAGGGAGACCTCCCTTCCTGAGAGCACACTGCAGGCCAGTGGCAGCCACTGGTCACAGCTGGTCCCTGTCCCGCAGCCTATTGCTGTTCCATTCCTCTACCCAGAAGCTTAAACCAGGCCATTTGAACTCCTTAGAAGTAATATGTCTGAGAAGGAAAAGAGCTTGCCTAGATTTATGAAAATATTTTTTCAATGTCTGAAAAAGATGAGAAACAATTAAAGAAGTATATTGAGTTAAATCAATCCTTGAATTATAGCTTGAAGGAAGAACTGAAGAAAAATGAGAAACATACAAAACAGCTGAGCAGGTAAGATTTTTAATATTCCAACAATTCACACATTTATTAAGTAAGTAGTAACATTCTCAAAATCTTTAGGAAATTTAATTTCTTATCTGTATTTCCATAACTAAATTATTCTACACAAAGTCTAAACTAATTTTTGAACTCTATTTCTGGGCACACTTGGCTCAGTTTCTTTTGCTATTGTCACTTGTCTCTGCTTTCAGTGTACTAATGTCTTAATGGCGATTGGTGTGATTTTTTAACAGATTTTTCTTCTTAGAAACATATTCAGTTATACTAAGAAATATATAAAGCTATCCACGACTTCCCCCCTCTAGCTCCTCCTGTATACCTCCAACATTTCCTATTCACGACCTCAAGATAAAAATAAAGACCCTTTAAGTTCCGGTAGTACTGCCTGTTTAGGAATATGTGCATAGATTTGGGATTATTCAGTCAAGCATACCAATTCCTTATATTTTATTTTACAGTATTTTGTCTTAATCATTTTGTTTACATTTCAAATGATATCCTCCTTCCTGATTATGCTTCCACAAACTCAAGCCCCATTCTCCCTCTGCCCTCCTATTTGCCTCTCTGAGGGTGCTCCTCCAGCCACTCACCCAATCCCTCCTCACCTAACTAGCAATCCTCCACAGACCAATGGCCTTGCCTCCCATATGATGTCAGATAAGGTCGTTCTCTGCTACATATGTATCTAGAACCATGGATCCCTTGATGTATGCTTCTTGGTTGATGGTTTAGTCACTGAGAGATGTGGGTGGTCAGTAAGTTGATATTTTTCTTTAGATGGGATTGCAATCCCACTCAGTTCCTTCAATCCTTCCCCTAGCAATTTCATTGGGCTCCTTGGTCTCAGTTGATAGAAGGTGTGATTATCTGCATATGTTTTGGTCAACTGTTGCTAGAAATTCTCAGGGAACAGCTCTACCAGGCTCCTGTCAGTAAGTGATTCTTGGCATCAGTAATAGTGTTGGGGCTTGGTGTCTGAAGATGGGAGTGATCCCTAGGTAAGCAGTGTATGAATATCCTTCAGTCTCTGTTCCATTTGTTTATCCCTGTCTTGACTTTGAACAGGAACATTTCTGCCTTAACAATTTCGAGATGGTTGGTTGGTCCCATCAATCAGCTGGGGGCCATGCCTATCTACCAGAGGTGTTCTCTACAGATTCTATGGCCCAATAGTTGGCTAGGAAGCAGATATGTAGAGGTTGGGTTTGATACTCTATATTATCACCACTGTTTACAACACTTTCTGTGGAAACACCATGGAAGAGATCGAGAAAATATTGCCGTGGGGACCTTTGACATTCCAAATTACATCTCTGGGCAACTTGGAAATATAATTCATCAGATCCTCACAGTTTCCCCAGAGAACAAGCCCTCCATTGAGGACATTGAGAGACATTCATGGGTCAAGAAACATGAAGTAAATATCCCCACTATGAATGACCCAGTTTCCAACATTATGGACATGCTCTGTGGCATGGAGTTTAATAGCAATGAGATGTTGGAATCCTGGCAAATGAACAAGTATAATGAAAAATGGTTACATATTTTATTTTAAAACAAGAAGTACACAAAGTGTGTCTACATGCATCTACCAGTTCAGCCAAGCATGTGGATTCCTTCCCTATTCCACCCCTATCACCCGCATATCCCATTATCTCTGGTCTTCTCCCAAAGAGAAAGTTCAGAGAGACCAGCTTTGGCTGCTTTCACATACAGTCCCCAGGAGAGAAGGGGTCTGTTCCACTGACACTTCCAAGATTCAAGATGGCCAGACGTGCCACCATGTCTCCAATTGCTCTACATTGTCCCAAGAAGAAGAGCAGTGCTTCTAGCTGTGCCTTCTCTTCTGGAGCTGTGGCTGCACCATGTGTGAGGTTTGCTGTCAAGACTGTTGCTTCAGGAGGTCTCTGAATTAAAAAAACCCACCATATATCTTCCCAAAAAAGGTGGATCCTCTAAAGAAAGCAGGATGCAGAACCCAATGAATGTGTAAGCAAGTATAGGAGTGTGCATCAAAACCTCTACCCTGTTCAATACACCATGCTATCACCATGGTTCTAGCCTCTTCTAGGTTCTAGTAACATCATAGTGGGTCTATCTAGTTACAGAATATGCTCCAGGAGGGAACACGTTCAACCTGATAATGGAGGATGGCCTGCTTCAGGAGCAAGAGGCAATGGAAATATTTGGACAGATAGTGTAAAATACTGCAAAATACTGCAACAGCCTTAACATTGTCCATCAAGTCATAAAACTCCAGAATATCCTCAGAAATGCACAGGGTATTGTGAAGTTGACAGACCTGGCCTGGCCATCTAGTGCTGTCAAGGGCCCTTACTGAACATGCAGTGCGGGACCAGGGGCTTTTCTGCCCCAGGGCTCATACCAGGACATCCATGTTATTTCTAGGAGGCAGAGTGTGGAGTTTGGGCTTGCTACTCATTATTACCACTGGGTACGACCTCTTCAGAGGAAGCACCATGAAAGAGATTGAGAAAAAGATTGCCATGGGGTCCTTTGACATTCCAAATTACATCTCTGGGCAACTTGGAAACATCATTCACCAGATCCTCACTGTTTCCTCAGAGAAGAGGTTCTCCATGAGGACATGGAGAGATAGTTATGGGTCATGAAATGTGAACTAAATATCACCACTGTGACTGACCCAGTTCCCAATATTATTAACATGCTTTATGGCATGGAGTTTAATAGCAATGAGATCTTAGAATCCCTGCACATGAATAAATATGACAAAAATGGGCACATATTTGATTTTGTACGAGGAAGTACACAAAGTGATTGAACAGGCATCTACCAGTTCAACCAAGCGTGTGCATCTGTGCTTTATGCCATGCCATCAACATCACATCCACTTATCTCTGTTCTTCCAACAGAGAAGGGCCACTCAGTCAAACTTTGGCCTCTTCCAATTCTCCCCTCAGGAGAGTGAGGGCCTGTTCCTCTGACACTCTCAGGACACCAGGTATGAAAAAGTGTTTTCATGCCTCTCACTGATCTAAATTATCACAAGAAGAGCAGTGATTCCAGCTGTTCCCTCCATTCCAGAGCTGGGGCTGCCCCATGTGTCTGCACAAGTTCATGTCCACAGGAAACACCACGGCCTCCTCAGCAAGATATTGACATGGAAACAAAATCTCCCCTCTAAAGATTGGGTATTTCAAACGGTTTCACTGGAGAGTCAGGGCTTGCCTGTCAAGAGTGTTGCTTCACAAAGTCTCTAAAGACAATAACCCACAATTTATATTCCACAAAAGTGGGTCCTCTAAAAGAGGAAGGAGTCAGAACCCAAATGAAAAGGGTACATATGGGACGGTACATCACAATATAGACCTCGTTCCCAAATTAGACCATTCTAAAATCATTAGCCTCTTCCAGGTTATAGTAATACCAAACCTAGTCTGTCCAGCTGGAATATGATCCAGGAGGTAACATGTTTAACCAGGTAAGGGCAGATGGCCTGCTGCAGGAGCAATAGGCGAAGAAAACTTTCAGACAGAGGGTGGCAGTCATTACTGCCACAACATTATCATTGTTCATGGAGATCTTAAACATCAAAACATTTTTCAAGCTGCAGAGAGAAACATGAAGCTAATAGAGGATGGTTTTCAAGCTGAAGATCAAAAGTTCTTAAGAAATCATAATCACATTCAAATACTGCCCCAAGAGAAAGCCCAAATCAACTGTCTGCACAGGGCCAAGTGACTTTGTTTTTGTCATAATGCGTAGAGCAGTACCTTGTGAACCTGAGCCCTTCAGTACCAAAAAACCTGTCCTGAGGGAGTCATACAATGGTCACGTTGAGTGGCGTCTGGGCAGGATGCTTTCTCATATAAGAACACAGGGCACCCCCTTCGTATGCAGAACACACCAGGTTAGTGCAGAACAACATCCTAACAGGGATCCATGAAGTTCCACGTCCTATCTCTGGTCAGCTGAAATCCCTCATGGACAAACTTTTGGGAGCTGCTCCAGAGAAGGCACCTAATAGAAGGTATTCAGAAACACAATAGGAATGAGCAAAAGTCTAAGACAATTCAAGTGAGCCTAATCAGGCCACACCATCTTAGCTTTCCACGTTCTGTGACTTTTGTATGACAAACATATCATCTATGCATCTGCCCAGAAAATAGGGTATAAGGAAATAATGGGGACATACTTAATATTAAAAGATCATGTCATAAACTTGGACTTGGTTAAAAGACCTTCACAAAGATGTGGATTCTGGCCATATAATTTTCTATGCCCCACAATTTCTTCTCCTTCTGTTTTCCCAATTAACTAAGAAGCATTTATTTTGTTCATGTCTGTTCAGGCCCCAGAATTCAGAACAGCACCTGGCTGTAGACATATCATGGTAAAAAGTGTCTCCATGCTTTTCATTTTCTTCTAATGTCCCATAAATGAGGGCCGCAGGTTGACTGGAGCCATGCAGCACTTTTCTGTGTCTGACCCTGTGTGAGCTTCAGTGAAGTCTCAGGAGCAGTGACCTTGCCATTTGGGAAATAACCTATTTGCATACTGTGTGCAAAGTGAGAGGAGCCATAGAAGAGGCAGGGGAGAAAATGAAGGAATATCTTTCAGGGTTATTTTATAACCTGCAGTGTGAAAGAGTTCAATTCTTGACTGTTCCCAGATTGAAATAGTAAGGCAGTCTTCCCACAGCCATTTGCACCAGGGAAGAGGGAAACTCCACAGCCTTCTGTGCATAGCCCTCCCCCACCCCGGAGACAGACAGAGAGAGAGAGAGAGAGAGAGAGAGAGAGAGAGAGAGAGAGAGAGAGAGAGAGAGAGAGAGAGAGAGAGATTCCAGAAGTGCTTTCACTTTTGACCTCAGAGGAGTAAGGACAAGGGAGAAACAAACTCCAGTCAGAGCCAACAATACCAACTAACACCAGAGGTAAAGAGATGGTGAAAGGCAAGCAGAAGAACCCTATCGACAGAAACCAAGGCCACATGGGAACATCAGAACCCAATTCTCTCACTACAGCAAGTCCCAAATACCCCAACACACCTGAAAAGCAGAGTTGGATTTAAAGTCATATCTCATGATGCTGATAGAAGGCTTCAAGAAAGACTTAAACAAACTCCCTTAAAGAAATACAGGAAA
The DNA here is from genome assembly GCF_947179515.1 of Apodemus sylvaticus. Classification (NCBI taxonomy): domain Eukaryota; kingdom Metazoa; phylum Chordata; class Mammalia; order Rodentia; family Muridae; genus Apodemus; species Apodemus sylvaticus. The sequence goes on along the minus strand of NC_067491.1, from coordinate 52,807,089 downwards.
ACATCAGTCAACAGGTAAAAGTCCTTAAAGAGAAAACACAAAAATCTCTTAAAGAAATACAGGAGATCATGGGTCATCAGGCAGGAGCCCTTAAAGAAAAAAAACATGAAATGATAAGGCTCTCACACCTGGGAGTAGCATTTAGAGATAGGCCTCCTGTAGGGGGAGGCAGGAACAGATTTTGCCCCTAAGATAGGAGTTTACCATGCACTGAAATGCAGATAAAAATAAGTCCCTGTTACATGAGGATCCAGAGAATGGCACCTCTGTAACCCAGGGAGGACAGTCACTGGGAATCCACTCATGTGTCACCTGATGAGTACTAATGGCAAATGCATTTTCCTCTGGTTTCTGAAGGACACATTAAGGAAAAAAGCTTGCACAATGACCATCCCCACTCAGAAGCATCCCTAAAGAGATAAGAACATGCTTGAGTGTATGAATCTAGCCCACCATAGACAATCTGAATTCTACTCTGCACAAAAGGCAGACTCAAGAGAGAGAGTATCTTTGAAATGGCAATATTCCCAGGCTTACATCCTAGGCATATCATACACTTGTCATAAGAGATTGACATAACATTTCAAAGCATGTAAATCCTATCATAGAATATGAGTATCCCCCTAAATGCAATTGACAATGTCACGGCAATAGATATTTGTCTGGAGAAGACCTGCAGTGTCAGCTATGTAAAGAAGCATTAGGAAGATACAATGGTTTTAGTAATAATTGATTCAGGTGATTAAGAGGAGCAGCAGGCTGCACAGTGCGCAGACCCAGCAGCCTCATTTTTTTTTTTTTTTTTTTTTTTTTTGGCGTGAACTCTGTCAATCCACTGATTAGAACCTGCACTCCTTACTATGTACGTTGCTCCTCAAACTTCTTGCTTGGCCGCCCTTGGAAGCTGCAGGACACATTACAATGAGCTCCTTATGGAGAAATTTTATTTTAATTTAAAACCGGAGCATCTCTGTCCATACTTAATCACAGAAGGCAAAGAGTCCAGCTCATCCCCAAACTTGCATTGACTCCATGTCATCCCTCCCTCTCACTTGTCACCCAAGTGCTAGGAGACAGCGTTTCAGTGCAGGGCTCCTCCCCTTATATTCAGCCTGTAACCCATCTTTCTTCCTGAAGTCCCTATATAATCCTCCATGTGGCCTCAGCCTGTGCATAGGTCAAAAGGTTTCTCCAGGAACTGATCTCACTACTCATATGCTAATGGTCTTGTTGTACTGGAAACTTTTATCACAGTATCTTCCTACTTGTAGACAAGGAGGTCCTATCTTTCTGCCCTTGCTGGACAGCTAGAGGCTTCTCATGTCTAGAGAGGGTAATCAGCAAGACAAGCCTGGGGTGCTTTGCTGAGGCCTGCCTGGTACTCTCTAATGGAGCCATCTTTATCACTCTTTACCTCTTATTTTGAGACATGACCTCACTCTGTTCTGAAGGCTGGTCGTGAACTTACTCTGTACTTCAAGCTAGTATTGAACAAGCCATCCTCCTTCCTTGGCCTCCTGAGTAGCTGGAATGGCAGACCTATGCCAGGAGGCCTGGCTGAACATTAATTGTGAAACAGGAGCCCTAATGTCCACTGTTCAGAGTAGGGCATGCATAAGAAGAGTCACTAAGCGTTGAGTGTATTATATAAGCTCAGGAAAACATATCACTACTATTGGCAAGGAAGAATTCTGAGTGCACTGGGTTCAGTGTTTTTTAATACTGTTGAAACAGATATCCACATACCCTATAAAGTATTTATATGGATAATTTGAAGTCTATCACTATACACTACACATTTAGGATGCTCTTCAGAGGAATCATATTTAAAAGAGAACAAGTTGAGGAAACTCTTGTATAAAAAAAATTCCTATTGGTTTGATAAGTAGGACAGGGTTAAGGATCTAGAAATAGGATTTTGCCGTTTAGGAATTATTACCCAATAAAGGAGCTCACTAGTGGTATAATGCCTGATGCAAGTACTCAGTTGTTTAAGTATAATGTTTCTCTGATTTCCCTGAGAACAAAGCTGGAACAGAAGGCTTAATCTATCATTCTTTCACACACATATATATATATGTATATATATATATATATATATATATATATATATATATATATATATCTCCATCCCTAACATATCCCTCCTTTCCGTAGTGTAAACTAATGGCAGGGCTCAGCACACTGCTGTTGGCATTCCAATAAAATCATACTTGTCTCCTGCCTCCCTCCAACATAAAGCACATGTTCCAGTAGTACTACACAGGAGTACCTAGTAGAGGGGTGGCAAGAGTGGGAGGAGGAAGAAGAAGAAGAGTTGTTCTTTACATGAAAGAGAGCACTTTGCAGGGCTGTAGCCTCTCCATGCCACCTGGGATGGGCATGGCTCCGCATGCCCTCAATGAATTATTTAACACCCACCTACTTCTGAGCATTGTACAACTTGGAGGGACCCTTAGAACTAGGAGGTGAGCCCAAGGATCTGGAAGGGGCAGTGGGTCTGGGCAGTGAAGGAAAGTTTCTGGGAAGGGGAAGCAACAGATGTAGGCGGGTGTCCGGGACCAGCTCTGGACAGTGGCTGCCACTCACCTGCAGTGTGATCTCAGGAAGGCCGAGCTCCCTTTCTGGGCCTGTTTGCTAAAGTGCACATGGTTCTGGCAAGTGCTGGCAGGCACTGTGCTCAGGACGCTCTGGGACCCGATTTGTTCTTGGGGTACCTTTCTCTCAAATGCCCCCTAAAGATAAAGGCCTGGCTTTGGGAATCAAGCTAGGATAGGAGCTGATGTGCTAAGGACCCAGCTGTAACGTTGGCCCTTCTGTGTATTTTCTGTACGCCCTTCTTAGTGCTCCACCTCAGTAGACTACAGAGCAAAATTTCTCCAGGAATCGCTGCCGGCTCTCAGAGTTTATCTTGTTTGCCAGGAACCCTCAGGTCACTGACCCCTGAGTTACTAATGTGCCTGCAAGAATCTGGAGCACTGTCCAGCTGCTCAGGCACAATGGTTATAGGCAAGAGCATGCCACAATTACTTCTATAGTGTGGATAGCACGGTTGTGATGCTTCACTTTTCTTTTCTTTTCTTTTCTTTTCTTTTCTTTTCTTTCTTTTCCTTTTTAATAATTAATTTATCTTTTACACTCCATATTTTATCCCCCCACCCTCTGACTGCTACACTTCCCATACTTCCTCTCCACCCCATTGTCTCCTCCTGGATGTCCCCAATCCTGACTTCACCTGACCTCTAAACTCCCTAGGTCCTCACGTCTCTTAAGGGTGAGGTGCATCATCTCTGAATGCACACAGTCCGTCCTTTACTGTATGGTACTGGCCTCAGACACTTGAGGTAGATGGATCAGGAAGAGTGGGTGGCACCAATACTGGACCGGCCATACTTCTCAGGCTTGTAGGTGATGACGAAATCTCCCAGGTAGTAGCTGATCATCTCTGGTTTGATCTCCACCTGGTTGAAGGTCTTGCCACTGTACACATCTACCATGCTGCTGAGTGTCTCAGTCAGAATGATCATGTCCTGTAGGGAAAAAACAGCTGGCCTGAGCTGTAGGGAAAGCGGGCACCCATGTATCTGCTGAGAGGAGCTGCCCAGCTATCGGGGAGGAAGGAGCTCCTTGCCCAGAAATCAGTGCTACTCTGACATGGGCCTCCCATACCTGTTGAGAGAGCCTGGCTGGGAAGAGTCTTGGTCCTTTCTCGTGGCTGGAGACGCTGAGGCCTGTTTCACTGCTCCTACACAGCTGGTTTTGATAAGAAGAGACAGCTCATAGTTTTAAAACTTGATTATAGAAAAGTAGGAAGAGAAAAGAGACAGAGAAGTAGAGAGAGACAGAAGAGATAGAGAGATGAGAGCTCGCCATGACCACATGGAAAGAGGGGAGAAAAAGGGTAGAGGAGGGAACGGGGAATAAGAGCTTAAGGACAAGAGAGAAAAGCAAGAGACCTAGGAGGGGCCTGACAGCCCCCTTCATAGTGTTGGCTGGGTTATCTGGCAACTGTGGGATGGGCAAACTTGGCTGTAGCCTGGTGACTGTGGGGGTGGAGTCCAGCCAGTTCCTGTTCCTACCTGTGCTGAAAGGCTTTCAGTGCACGAGTGTCCGACTCAGTGGGTAAACTAAAAGGAGCAGAGGTGGGCATACACGCGGGGAGCATCTGGGAACTGTGGCTTGATGACAGCTCTGACTTTCACTTCAACAGTACTTCATGATGTTCTTGTACCTCATACTAGCATCTCATACACACGATGACAGAATCGCCACGGTAAACTTCCCACCCCTTAGCAGCAGTCAAAAGCTAAGCTAATCCTCAGAATTTGGTCACAGAGGAGATGCATTCCAAATTTCTTTAAATAGAGTGGAGCCTACAAAGGGTCCTCTCTGTGTCTTGTGTAGCCCTTGGTGGCTGACACCCTGCCTCCAGGCCAGGCTTTGTTGAAGAAGAACTGGCACTTCCTTGAGTTGTCACCATTTTTTCTAAGCCTCGGTCAATTTTTAAAGACTTTCTAGCACTGGTGCTTGGGCCTTAGAGAGGAATGAGCTTCAGAATGAGTTGGGTGGGTTGAGTTTGATGGGTACCTAATGCTTAAATGAAGAGGCATGTGACTTATGTTCCCTAGATGACAGGGGCTTCACAGTAGCTATACACTGTATTTTTTGTGCATTCCCAGGATGGACAGATTAATTCCAGTGCACAGATGTGTAAAGTCAAGGCTGTCATAGTGGAATGGCTTATGAAAGGTAATCTATATAGTGAATAATAAGGCTGATATCTAAACCCAATCTGGAAGACACACCAGGGTGGAGGCAGTTTCAGGGTAACTGGCAAGTATCAGGGCTGTGGATCTCAGTCTTCTAGGCCTTTGTTTCATTGCTTGTTCATTATTCTAGAAACCATGCCCCAAGTTTGTTATACATCAGCACAGCCAGACTGTTGTGGGTTGTCTCTTTTACTGCCCGAGATGGCTGCAGGATATCGGAGTGACCTGAGTCTGAACAAAGCTTCATATTCTACAGATCAGGCCCTCAACTCACAGCTGAGAGATCACAGTACAGAACATGGATTGTCCCATGCCTGCTACTCATTCCATAGATGGGCAAAATGGTGACCATGTCTTCCTGTATTAGGTGCTTCCATTTGTATTGTCCTTATAAGATGAGGTGGGGTTTTCTTCAGTTGACAATTTGGACATGAACTTAATTATTCATGCTTCTGGGCCTCTTCTAGTTAGAAGAATAGAATAGACTCACAGACTAGATAATCTGTACTTGGCATTGTGACAGGTGTCTGAGTGATTCAGCGTGGAGTGTGCAGTTATAATGTGAGGCCGGGTTATTGTCCTGTAGTTAGCATAGGACACAAGCCCTATTTCATATTGGCTTTGCCTCACAGGTGAGCAGTCTTTCCTCATGGGTGGATTGAGACCCACCCATTCTCTGCACATGTGGCTGGCATATATCCATGCATCTACACCAGCTCCCATCACATAGGCTTTCTCCTCTTGGTCTTTCCAACTAAGCTGCTTGTTTCAAGACTGTGGCTTCCAAAATGTTGAGCAAAATAAGTTTCTGGTACTGTATAATGAGCAATCATGTCTCAATACCATGAATGATATCTAAAATTAATAGCCAGACCTAAAACACATACAATACCTTGAATGACATCTGAGATTTATAGCAAGACCTAAAACACATAAAGTCAACTCCAAAAAGGCTGACACATGACTCTTTGTCCAGTCCATGTGTTTAAAGAAAGTATCATCCAAATGTGCAAAAGGTTATCACAGGAAAGAAACAGTCATTACTCTACAGGACTGGAGGATGCAGCTCAGGAATAAGTGGAAGAAGAGAAGATAGCCTGGATAGAGAGAGGAAGACAGACCTGTCCAGCAGAGTAGTGTCCACCTTACTTGCTCTTGCTCAAAGTAGGCAGAAATCCTGGCAATAAACAGAAGCCTATATTCTTCAACCTTCCATTTAGATCTCCAATTTCTTCATTTTTCTTCAGTAAGAATAGACAAGGGTAGAGCAGCAACCTTCATCTTTTTAAGGTCACAAGGGCATAGTATGAAGAGCTGTATACCGAAAATACCTTTGAAAAAAGTTCAGTCACCAAAAACATTCATTATATGTGGCTTGTGAGTATGTATCCTTCAACAGCAATGCCTGTGCTGATCAGTGTTCAAGATACTGGCCCCACCTAAAAGATGTAGAAATTGAAAGTCTGCATGGGTGTGCATGGGGCTGCATACTGTTTTGTCTTCAAGGTAACTAACAGGTTATGAGCTGGTTTGGCTGGGAGTGGGGAGTTCCCAGGCATCCCTGCATACAGAGTTTATGTCATTCTCTTTCTATTAACAGCCCCAATACTTGCATGATGCTGAAAGTGTTTTTTACAATATTGACAATCAAATGACAGCACCTGGGGGAAAACCCCAGCCAAGGACCTGTTACAGAACAGATACTAAATAAATATTTGTGGTGATCCGCGTCTTACTCTTGTCAGCCTTGACTATGACAGTCTTTGGGAAAGTTGAGAGGAGAACCAGGCCATCTTAGAGTTGGTGCATCCTGTTGACTCCTCTGACATTTATTCTCTTGAATAAACGTTGCTTCCAAAATCCCAAGTGGATAAAGAATGGGGCTGAAGCCTACAAACACCTGAGTGGAAGATACACCAGGTGTTACCTCCCTTTGGGGTGTGACAGTGAGTTTGTTACAGACACTCTGTGTATTTAGTTTCCTTCACTTGTAGGACTCACTGGGTTGTCACTGAAAAGACCCACTGAACCTGTAGGATGCCCAGAACCAGCTGCTAATCCTCCTTTGAAAACTACTACAAAGACATTTCATTTTCTCGTGGTGGTAGTGCTTCTGGGCAGCTTTCTCTTGGCTGAGGTTCACATAGCCTTACTCTAAGAAAATATGAGTGTCCTGCCCTAGGTATCTCCAAATCCTGTTCCTGCTCATGCAAGCTACAAATAAGATGCCAGATTGAGTACAGTTTTAAAGTACCAAGATCCGAATTATTTTTTTCTATATGTTGGGTTTGCTTATTTTAAAGGACTGAAATATAAATATATTTATAAATATAAATATAAAAAAACTGAAATATGACATCAGCTTCAGAGCACTAGAAATGTCATGGCTGGAGAGTCATCTCTTAGGTTTATTCATTTATCCATTCAACAAATATTGAGGCATTCTTACCTGTGTTTAGTGGCATTCTGTCTGTCTTAGAGCCAATATTCAATTTCCTTTGAAGCTCAGGAGTAGGTGGAAATATCTTGGAGAACCTGGAAACAGGAAATGAGTCTCAGATCGATCAGGTAGAGTGGCCATTGAGGGAGAGATAGGGAAGATGCCATTAAAGGGTCCCTGGAGCCAGGTTTGTTATGGATTTGTGCACTGAGGAAGGGAGATTGGATTCTATCCCAAGTTAGAGTTTTTAATCCAGGAGGCTACATGGGTAGACTGACTAACTTGCTTTCTATTATTTAGTTAGGATCTCTGTGTATACTCTAGGCTAGCATCAAAATCACAGTTCTCCTGCCTCATCTGCTGAATTGCTGGGATTACTGGGATGTGCTTTCATGCCTGGATGACTCTCTGTCTCTGTGTCTATCTGTCTCTGTCACTGTGTTCATGTATGTGTGTGCTGTGTGTGTGTGTGTGTGTGTGTGTGTGTGTGTGTGTGTTAGGATATACACTAAGGCTAAATGTTTGAGCGAAACTGTCAAACTATTTCCCCAGAGCAGCTGTGCTGGATTTCATTCTGTTAGCAATGCCTGAGCATTCTTCAAGTAATCTCTCTCCTTGCCTGGACCTGGTAAGGACCTGTTAATTATGTTGCCCATTCCAACAGTTGACTGCTATCTCACTGTGATTTGAATATCTACAATTTGCAAGGTATGTTGAATGTCTTTTTATGTGTGTGTTTGCCACACTTATATATCATCTTGGGTAAAAGACGATATATAAGGGTAAAAGTTCAAATCTGTAACTCTGAGTTTTTTGTCTGTTGGGATTCATTTGTGTTTATTTTTATTATTGCCCATATTTATTTTATTTGTGTGTGTGTAACTGTGTGTGCCCATGGAGGCTAAATAAACCAGCTCTTGTAGCTGGGTTACAGGTGAATTATCTGCCATGGGGGCTGGAAATCAAACATGGGTCCTCTGGAAGAAAAGCAAGAGCTCTTAATGTCTGAGCCATCTCTCCAGCCTGACATTTCTGTTTGGCACAAGATCTCTCACTGAAACTAGAGCTGACAGATTAGGTGCAGCTAGTGTATTACAGATGTGTGCTGCTATGTCTGATTTTACATGGGTCCTGGGATCTGAACTTAGGTCTTTTTGCTTGTATATGAAGCATTTTGCAGACTGAGCCCAAGCTTCTGGTATTCACTAAATCACTTGGGTGTGGTGGGTTGGTCTGAAGCTGCTTGTTTTGTAGTGATAAATACTGTCCCCTAAAGCCTGGTTGCTCCCAGAGAGGACAGAGTCCATACATAGACCCAAGTGCCACTAATGATCCTTGAACTCCAAGTTATTATTAATTGGTGAATAAAGGTGCCTACAGCCTATTGATGGGTAGAATTGAAATCAGTAGAGCATTGAATTTCTGGCCTTGGGGTTGGAAAGAAGATGGAAAGACACCTTGAGCTTATTGATTAAGGTAATCTCCATTGCAAAAGGCTATATTGGTAAAAGTGATCTGCTAATTAACCTCCATCTGCATTTAGATTCCAGCTAAATTCATTACAGACAAGAATCTTTTCTTACTGAAGAACAGAAGTCGTCCATGACCCAATGTATTCCTACACAGAATGCAGTCCTGTCAGGAGTGTTGCACAGGCCATTAATTCTAGCCCTGGTGAGGCAAAAGAGGGGACAGGCCTTGAGGGTGAGGCCAGACAGGTGGGCATATCGAGTTCATGGCAGGGGAGCAACACAAAAGAAAATATGAGGTGTAAGAGAAAGCTAAAGAAGACCTGAAGGTGGAGAAGAATAGAAGGAAAGAGAAGAAGGAAATGAACAGGATATGGAGGGGGAGAAAGAAAAGATGGAGGAGGAAGAAGAACAGCAAGAGGAGAAGAAAGACAAAAGAAAGAGGAGGAAGAAGAGAAAAGAAGGGGTAGAAAGCACCATGCTAGAGAGTTTCTGATTCTCCACCTCTACAGAATGGATGAAACAATGCTGTGGCTCAGAAACTCAGGAGCAGATCACTGACCTGAAGGATCATCTATAAATGAAGCCGCACAGTAAGTGACATCCAATTCTATATAAAGGGGTGATGAAAATCTGCCGAAAAAGTTTCAGCTCGGTCAACAAATGGTGCTGGAAATATGAATTTCCATGTACAGAAGATTGACATTACCTTTGACTACACATTAAGATTATTCCAAATGAATAAAATGCACAGAGGTTAAGATCCAATATGCTTCAGAAAAACACAACACACTTTAACACATAGATAAGTAAGCCTAGAACATTGAAAATGATATGGGTAAGGTTAGAAATATGCTCAGGAAAACATAAGTGGGCTTCCCTGAAATTTAAAAATCTTCTGTACAACCAAAAAAAAGTGACCAAAGCAAATGGGTACCATGAAAAAATGCAAAATATAAAAACAGAAAACTGGTTGTCAGGTCTATATCTGTTTGGTATTTCAAACTCACTGAAATGATGTCAATCTGTTGGTCTCTATACCAGGATGAATCTGGCATGGAATCCCTAATGGAGCTGGATGGAAGAGAAGGAACCAAAAGGCTCTGGCCTAGCCAGAAGAGTCAAACTTTACAGTTCTTCAAGGGGAAGCCAGGGAAGGCAGATGGATGGCACACTTGTGCTTCCTTCACAGCCCTGTGACAAGGGACAGGAAGTAAGGGACAGCTAAAAGGAACTTGGGAAAGGGTGGATGGGGGAAGAGATGGAAGAAGAGTGCTTATGGGACTTTCAGGGAGTGGGGAGCCAGGAAAGAGGAAATTGCTTGAAATGTAAATAAAAATATATTGAATAACAATAATAGAAAACATAGCCAGACCTGAAGCAACTATGGGAGTGGCGGGAAGTGGCTGAGATTACTGATCACAATGATTTTCACAGACACAAGCTAAACAACTGCTTGGCTCAAAAGGAAACCATCCAGGATGAACTCCAAGGCATGTGTGAGGATAGGAAATCAGGGACACTGAGACATCATTACCTGTAAAGAAAAACGAGACGAGGAGCAGGACATGTGTAGAAATGGAGATCAATCAAGATGCTACGTGAAATAAGCCAGTCTCAGGAGGACAGATGCCAGGATTTCTGTAAAATACAGAAGCTACATGTGTGTTGTGCATTCCATATGCCCTTCTCTGAGAGTGTGTGTGTTTGTGTGCCCAGTTCAAAGACAGGAAGCCAAGAAATATTGTGGGCAAGAAGAGGTAGGCATAGTATGTAATGCATATGACACAACATCAGAATGAGGAAAGTGTTGGGCATGGAAGGGAACCCACATATCAGGATAAAGGAAGTCAACAAGCCACAGGGAAGAAGATGCAAATACTACACAATCTATTCTTAATTATAAACACACACGCTTCCATGCACACACACACATAAAGAAGTATAATTATTTCAATTGGTTTGCAAAAACGATGTATACTACAACATTAAAAAATGTATCTAAGACTAAATGAGAACAAGGATATAAGGAGGAAAGATATCCAAGCTTATGGATCCATGGGACATTCACACATCCCCAAAAAAGGCTTACCTGGTAGTAAAAATGGTAAATCCTACATCAAAGTATGAGGTAGAGACCGTAGAACTGCCTAAAATTTCCAAGGCCAGTTAGACTAATTTATGACACAAGAACAAAACAACCGAGAATGTAGGACAGCAGGTAGAAGGAAAGACCTCACCATCAAATATTGTCCTCTGACCACGTGACCCTTATGAAAATTGCACAGTACACCAACCCACATACAGTCACTAAGAAATGCACATATGCACACATCACGTGAGCCCACACACAACTACACATAAGAAAAGGTAATTAAAGATTTAATATTATAAGCACACTTACACTGATCAGAAACACAAGAGTTTGTAAAGGATTGCTGTGTTAAATGCAGAAAGGTGACCAATAGGGGGATTAGAGTTTCTCCAGGCATAGCTACAAGTTTTCAGAATCACCTGGAATCACATTTCCAATGCATGAAATAATGGTTCCAATGGCTGCTCAATTCCAAGCACATATTAAAAAGTTCCCAAATCAAATTCATCAGTATTTTGGGATGAAAAGTTTAATGAATTTATTAATCAATTCTAGAAATAAAAAACTAAGGCATTTCATTAAATGTCGGAAATCAAAGAATAATTATAAATAAGACCCAGGTCCTGTGGGACAATCAGCTCTGCAGCCTGCTCCACAGATTGGATCAGATTGGACCACTAAGCCTGGTTAGCTGAGTTCTGACTAACAGGAGAGCTGCCAGTCAATCTGTGTGTCCTCTCTGAATTCCAGGAGGCCAGCAAGTCTAAGACTTAAGAACACACCAGGTTGGGTGGTGGTGATGATGCAGGCCTTAATTCCAGCAGTCAGGAAGCCCAGGCAGGTGACAGTCTGTGAGTTTGATAGCAACCTGTTTTACATTGTGAGTTCCAGGACACCCAGGACTACACAGAGAATCCCTGTCTCAAATCAAAACAAAATAACCCATCAGCCCTTTGAGGGGTTATACAGAGTGTGTAGGCTATGAAGGATATCTCCAGAGGGTCACCTGGCTCACTGTGCTATCCTGAACTGGTGAGAAAATATAGAAGGAAAGACACAGACTCATGGTTAGTGAAGCTGGGATCAGCTGGATTCTCTGAGTATGCCTATGGGTACCAGGAATCTCGGGCTGATTAATTGGTACAGCACAGGAGGAAGGGTGAGCTAGACTGGGTGAGAGGTCTCTGTCCATGAGCAGTATCAGGCTGTAAACATCCAAGGGGGGTAAACCACAATTGCTAGAACTTGCATGCACTGATCAATCATTCATAAACAATCATGACTGGACTCTAGAGCAAAGCTTTGCCATTGCTCTTCACTCTGGCACCTAAGAGTGATGTCCTTGTCAATTTAGGATGAGACAACTATCTCAGAGACCTTGTTGAGCCAAGTCCATGTCAAAATAGACTACCTTGGGACCTCACCCATTCAACTTTCTCTTGGTCCCTATACAAAACACGGTTAGGAACCATTTCACTGACAGGAGTGAGTACCAGTCAGGGGATCCCTATGCCCAGGGCTTTCAATAGCAGGAAGGTCAGAGCCATAATCTTCTCTAAGATCTGTGCCAGACAGATCCACTCTACTTACTTAACACTGAATTCTAGCCTGAAATCCTCCAGGCTGGCACTTTTAATTCAAATAGTTCTTGAAACAGCTATGAAGAACAGACAGCTGCTTCTCACACTAGATAGTCTGCGTCCCAGCCTCTGGTGACATTTCACCTGGCCCTGGCCCTGCTCTTTCTGTTTTTATGGTGCCCATGTGTGCTAGTTAATGTGTCAACAACAAAAGCAGAAGAAATCGGAATGGAGGGAAATGTGATTAAGAGGATGCCTGCATGAATCGCCTACAGGAGTGTGTAGGGGATTTCGTCATCAGGGACTAGTGCGGGAGTATGATATCCCACTGGGGGTGTTGCCATTACTGCACAGCACATTCTGAGCAGGAATGTCAGGTCAGCAAGCCAGTCATCAGCCCTCCTCTGAATGCTGTCTTTCAGTTCCTGCCTCCAGGTTCATGCCCTGATTGAGTTGCTGCCTTGACCTCTCTTCAAACCTGGGCAATGATCAGGGTCCATGAGCCACATCAATCCTATTGTGCCTCATGTTGATGTTGGTCCTAGTATCTGACACATAGATGAAAGTAACCTATGAGAGACATGTATTTTGTATACTGGTCCTCATCAGGCAGTGGATGTTATGAGGCAGACCCTGAAGAAGAAAAGGCAGGTGATTGACACCCCCCCCTTGAGAAAGGGGATTGGTGGGCAGAACTTTGGGGGATGGGCAAGCCCTAACTGACAGAAGCTGTAGTTTAACTTACTTTACCTTCCCCACTGCCCACGAAGAGGAACTCAGATATGGTGCCTTTATCTCCCCATGACATTTTTCATTCTGCGGCAGGCTGACCTCAAGACAGGGTTTCTCTGTGTAGCTCTGTCTGTCCTGGAACTCCCTTAGTAAACTAGGCTGGCAAGGAACTCAGAGATCCACCTGCCTCTGCCTGCTGGAGTTAAAAGTGTGCACCTCCAGCACAAGACTTCCTCAAGGCATTTCTAACCATTCAACCACCAAATTTAAAAAGCCCAGTGACCATCTCCAGCTACAAGTCCCAGGGATAGCAGCAGATGGGAAGTAGGCTTAAGGGAACAAACTTCAGATGAGCATGAGACATTTCAGACATTCTGCACAGCAGGGTAACGGTCATCCTACAGCAATCTCTCCTACGATGTTCAGAGCAACTGCCAGCTTTCTCTGCCCTGGGACCTTAAGTAGACAGCACGGAGACCACAACACCCTGGATTTGTGGAAAGTGGGTAGAGAATGAGCCCAGTTTGGATTATTTCCAGAGTTAATACATGATGTCTTCATAATCTGTGTATGGGCCCCAGCCTCTCAGCCTCCATAGTTGAACAGTCAAGAGGCAGGAAGTGTGGGTGTGTCAGTTGACCTGGACCATGATGCAGGTCCTATACTGTATAAAAGTCACTGAAAATACCCCTGGGAAAGAATATGAAGGTAGCCTGAGGAAGAGGTCTAGGTGTCCTCATTTTCATTCCAGAAGGCTGTCTACAGAGCAGAAACAGTTTATATACTGGAAACTAAGTATTCCAAATACTGAAACGTGACTAAGAGCCTGGACAGAAGGTCGTTTTTTGGGCCAGGTGTCACCTCACCAGTCAAGGCCTGCAGGGGAAACAACTTCAGGCCTTTGGCCTCAGCCTCTAGAAATTACTGCAATAATGTCCAGTGAAAGAATGCTGGCATGTGTGCTGGCCCCTGGGATTTGAGCTCTGAGGGAGACTTTTCAAATGTCCAAAGTTATGCTTGAATCACAGCTGCAAGCTTCTGAGAATGGGATACCATCGCTGTCCTAGGGAGAACAGACCTGGTTGAATGGGACAGACAACTCCTACATTCTGCTCTATGGGAGATCAAATCCAAACACAGACCTAGGACTGTGTCAATGACCTCAGAGGATTGTGGAAAGAAAGTATGGTCCTCAGTACAGCAGGGTGAAGATACAGCCAGGTGCAAGGAATGCCTCAAGGATGTTTGTTCTGTGATTGTGGATTGATCTTGGCAGCTTGGTAGTCCTTAATATAACTAATATTCTGTCTTGTTTGGCCCTCTCCAAGTATCCAGAACTGCTTTTCTTCCCACTTCATTCATGGGTCATAAAAACCCACTCTTCCATGTAACTAACAGAGGCTAACATCCAGGCCCTGAAGAAGAGTGAAACCTCAGAAGTATACATGGGGAAGGTGATGCTGGTGGTGTCCTAAGTCTGCTGTGCCTATAGAAGGAGGGACTTGTATCTCAGGACATGATGGGAAGGTGGGGCTTGCCTAATTGCCTTCTGCCTCTACACAACAACCTGGTGAGGATCTGTCACCTCTGATGAGACATAGGTAGCCAAACTTGAGTTCCACTGTAGGTTACTCCCTCAGGAGGACAATGAACTATCAAATCAGGATGTTCCCCAGTTTGGAAAAAGACAGATGCAAAGTCCTTCAACATCCTATGAGAGGCCTCTCCTTCAACTTTCCAAAAGTGTGTCCCACAAAGGGAGAGGGCAATATCCATGAAGTAAGGAGAATGTGCTGTCTTCTTATGAGAATTCCAGCACATCATATGTTACTCTCCCCAAAATCATTCATATTCTCCATCCTCACCTCCCCACCCCCACCCCTCTCATGACTCCATCCCTGACTCTCTCCTTGAGGAAAAAATATGTGCCCAGGTTCTTCTGCCTGTGAACCTGGTCTCCAAAGTCACATATTTTGTGGTACCCGCCTCCCATAGAAGGATGTTATTGGATTCAGGTCCCTAAGCTCAATTCCTGATTTCATGGCAGTCACAGAAACTTTGCCAGACTGCTGTCTCCTAGGGCACCCAGCCTGGACTGCACTATGTTGAGTAGTTCTGCACTTTGGAGGTCATAGATTCTTTCCTTTGCTGGGATCCCCATTCTGCAGTTGGGCATTGTTTCTCCTTATCAATTCCAACATCCACATGATCCTGTTTGAGTGAACCATAGACTTCATTAAATCCACTGGGGTTCTCCTGCTCTCTGGAAACACCCTGGAGGATTTCCTAAGTGAGTTTTGACATATCACTGGGAACCTGAAGGATTGGACAAGCTGGCAGGCCTCAGCAAAGCAGCCCAGGCTTGTCTTGCTGATTACCCTCTCTAGACATGAGAAGCCTCTAGCTGTCCAGCAAGGGCAGAAAGGTAGGACCTCCTTGTCTACAAGTAGGAAGATACCATGATGAAAGTTTCCACTACAACTAGGGCATTAGCACATGAGTAGTGAGATCAGTTCCTGGAGAAACCTTTTGACCTATGCACAGGCTGAGGCCACATTGAAGATTATATAGGGACTTCAGGAAGAAGGAAGGGTTACAGGCTGAATATAAGGGGAGGAGCCCTGCACTGAAACGCTGTCTCTTAGCACTTGGGTGACAAGTGAGAGGGCGGGATGACATGGAGTCAATGCACGTTCAGGGATGAGCTGGGCTCTTTGAAACTTCTATGATTAAGTATGGACAGAGACGCTCTGGTTATTAAGTTAAATGAAAAGTTCTGCATAACCCAAGACACAATTCACTTTTCAAATGATGCCCAAGAAGAAGGAAGAAGTGGCCCTTGGTCTTGGAAAAACTCAGTGCAGCAGTGTAGGGGAAGAGCAGGACAGGGAAGTAGAAAGGGGTGGATTGGGGAACAGGGGGAGGGAAGAGGTCTTATGGGACATTTGGAGAGGGGGATCCAGGAAAGGGAAAATCAGTTGAAATGTAAATAAAGAATATATTGAATAAAAAAAGATATTATCTGCAAAAAAAAAAAGTATGCTTCTGAAAGCTGGAGAGATGGTTCAGCAGTTAAGAGCACTGACTGTTCTTCCAAAAGGTCCTGAGTTCAAATCCCAGTAACCACATTGTGGCTCACAACCATCTGTAATGAGATCTGATGCCCTCTTCTGGTTTGTCTGAAGACAGCTACAATGTACTTACATATAATTAAAGAAAAAGAGTATGCTTTTGGGTTGACTTAGAAGCACATGAAATAAAAAGTATTTGTCTGAAATCAACAGAAATTCTGATCAGTAAAGAAGGAAGGTTTTCAAATTATCTGTATTCAGGAATAAAATAATTTTTTATGACTTAAAAAAAAGAAAAAAAGAAAAAGAAAAAGTGGATTCATGGACTGTAGGAACAAAACCCCAACCCAGACCACAGACTTATCCACCAGATCTTTATTATAATTCCCTCACAAATGCTCCATTTGAACAGGAAGTGGCCCCTTTCACTAGGTCAACACAGTGGCAGTCTAGACTTTTATATTTAGGGCATTTTATTCCTAGTGGTGATGCTAAGGACCTATGTAGGGGTTTGAATGAGGTTGGTCCCCATAAGGACATGTTCTTCAGTACTATTCTTTCATGGTACAACTGTGTGGGAAGGATTAGACAGGGTGGCCTAGGGAAGAGGTGTGACCCTGAGGCTGTGTTTGCAGATTCAATGCCCAGGCCATTCCCAGTGACTTCCTCTCTGCCCTCCCACTTGTGAACCAAGGGAGTTCACAGCTGTTCCTGTCGCAATGCCTTTGTTGTGCTATAGGAGACTCTCAGTCTGTAATATGAGTCTGAAGTACACATTCACTTGTATATGTTTGCTGCCATGGACACGGTGTCTTATTGCAGCAAAAGGAAGGAAGATGCAGACCTTAGTAACTACTGCTTTAGTGGAGCACATAAACTGACATTTACTCATTCAGAAGTCAAGGCCAGTAGATACTTTAGTGGCCTTGGCTTTAAGTGTATAATAACATTTAGTAGTGAGAAAATGTAGGTTATTTAAAGAGCTAATCCACACACCTAATCACTTAGGGGACCTATGGCCCTCAACAGTGACAATCATGGCCTGATATCCAGTTATCTGAAGCTCTAGAAATGCAGCTTTTTTAAGTAGAAGTCAGTGCCGAGTCAGGCATTTTGAGAATAACTGCCCCGAGTCATCCCTTTTCTAAGGCACTCCACAAGCACACTTGAGAACAGAGCTCATGAAAACCCACTGGTTGAATGAATTAGACTTGGGTAGAGTAATTCTGTGGTCTGTGGTTGGTACCACATCTGCTTACAAAGATATTTGTTCATATCTCCACCCGGATTGCTACCTGGTACACATACACTCCTCTTGTAGGAGCACATATAGGTTTACAGAAGAACTCTTGATCTTCGACCTGGAAACCATCCCCTATTAGCCTCTTATTTCTGTCTGCAACTTGAAAATGTCTTTGACGTTGAAGGTCTCCATGAAGAATATCAACATCGTGGCAGTACTTAGTACTCAGGTTAAACGTGTTTTCTCCGAGAACATACTCTGTAAATAGACCCACTTTGATGGTACTAGATCCCAGAAGAGGCTAATGATGCTAGGATGGTGTTGGGAACAAGGCCTAGGTTGTGATGTACCCTCCCATACTTGCTTACAAAATTTCACTGGGTTTTGTGTCCTGCCTCTTTCAGAGGACCCAGATTGTTGGAAGATATATACTGGATTTTTGTTTTCAGAGACTTCTTGAAACAACAGAGAATGGATAGGCAAGCCCTGATTCTCCTGTGCAGTCTCTTGAAGCACCCAAATCTTCAGATGGGGAGATGATGTTTCCATGTCAAAATCTTGCTCAGGAAACAACTATATTTCGTCTTCTCTTGTGGTAATGCAGACACATGGGGAAGCCATGGCTCCAGAATAGAGGTCACAGCTAGAAGTACTGTGTTCTTTTTGGGACAATGTAGAGCAATGGGAGGCATGGAGACACTTTTGGCAACCTTGTGTTCTGAGAGTATTCGGAGAACAGGCCCCTGTTCTTCTAGAGCTGAATGTGGAAGAGGCCAAGGTTGGGCTCACTGGCTCTTCTCTTTGGTGGAAGACCATAGAGGGAAGTGCTGGTGATGGGGGTGGGGAAGGGCATGGATCCACAGGCGTGTTGAAGTTGTAGATGCATGTTCAAATAATTTATGTACCTCTTCTTTTAAAATCAAATATGTCCCCATTTTTGCATCATATTTTTTCAATTGCTGGGATTCCAAGATCTCATTGGTATTAAACTCCATGCCACTGGGCATGTTTATTGCATTAGAAACTGGGTAGGTCACAGTGGGGATGTTTATTTCAGATTTCATGACCCCTGGATGTTTCTCAGTATCCTTAATGAAAGGCCTCATCTCTGGGGAAACTGGAAATCTGTTGAATTAGGTTGAATCCAAATTGACTGGACACCTTATTTGGAATTTCAAATGTCTCCATGGTAATTATTTTCTTGATCTCTTTCCTGGTACTTCCTATGAGCGTGTGGTGCTATGTGCTTATGAAATAGAGTAGCAAGCCCAATTTCACACATCTGTCTTCGAAGTCATAAGGTGCCCCTAGTATGAACTCTGGGGCATAAAAGCCCTTGGTCCCACACTGTCCTTTCAGTAAAGGGCCATATCTACACTTGATGGCCAAGCCAGGTCTATCAGCTTGATAATAACATTTTGTATCTCTGAGAATATTCTGGAGTTTTATGACTTGATGGAAAATGTTAAGGTTGTGGCAATCATTTGCGGCTGCCACTATCTGTCCAAATATTTTCTTTGCCTCTTCCTCCTTAAGCAGGCCATCCTCCATTATCAAGTTAAATGTGTTTCTTCCTGGAGCATACTCTGTAACTAGATACACACATTTTGATGTTACTAGAACCTGGAAGAGGCTAGTGGTATAAGCATGGTGTATTGAACAAGGTAGAGGTTTTGATGCACCCTCCTAAACTTGCTTATCCTTTTACTGGGTTCTGCTTCCGGCCTCTTTCAGAGGAACCACTTTCCTGGGAGATATATGGAGGGTTTTTGTCTTCAGTGACCCCTTAAAGCAACAGCATCTTGATAGGCAAGCCCTGATTCTCCTGAGCAGTCACCTGAAGCACCCAATCTGCTGACGTGGAGATGATGTTTCCATGGCAACTTTTGCTCAGGTGGCTGAGGCATTTCCTCTTCTGATAAGCTGCTGCAGACAGTGGGGCGACCACAGCTCTGGAGTGGAAGGCACAGCTACAAGCCCTGTTCTTTTTTCTGGTACAACATAGAGCAATGTGAGGCATGGTGATATTCCTGGGTACCTTGTGTCCTGAGAGTATTAGGGGAACAGGCCCCTGCTCTTCTGAGGGCTGGATGTTGAGGGGACCTAAGTTGGTTTCACTGGCACTTCTCTTTGGTGGAAGCCCATAGAGAGAGGGATGTGCTGGTGATGGGGGTGGGGAAGGGCATGGATCCACAGGCTTGGCTGAAATGGTAGATGTGCCTGCAAAGACTTTGTGTCCTCTTCTTTTAAAATCAAATATGTCCCCATTTGTTTCATCATACTTGTTCATCTGCAGGGATCCAAGGATCTCCTTGGCATTAAACTCCATGCCACAAAGCATGTCTATTATGTTGGAAATTGGGTAGGTCACCGTGGGGAAAACTGCTTCAAATATGAAGACCCATATGTCTCAATGTTCTCAATGGAGGGCCTAATCTCTGTGGAATCTGTGAGGATCTAGTGAATTAGGCTTCCAAGTTGCCCAGAAACGTAATTTGAAATGTCATACATAGGTCCACGTGGAAATCAATTTCTCCATCTCTTTCACGGTTCTTCCTCTGAAGATGTAGTACCCAGTGGTGTTAATATAGAATAGCAAGCCCAAACTCTGCACTCTTGCCTCCTAGCCATCATATGGCTCCACTAGTATGACCTCTGGGGTATAAACGCCCTTGGGCCTACACTGCCGTTTCATTAAGGGACAATGTCTGCACTTGTTGGTCAGGCTAAGTCTATTAACTTCACAATGTATACTCGGCATCTCTGGAGATGTTCTGGGTATCATGTCTGGATGCACAATATCATGGTTGTGGCAATACTCTATGACTGCTACTATCTATCTGAAAATGTTCTTTCCCTCTTGCTCCTGCAGTGAGCCATCCTACATTATTAGGTGAAAGAAGCTTCCTCCTGCAGCATACTCAGTAACCAGATGCAGTACTTTACACAATATTTCCTACCCTCTCACCCTTCTTCATGTGGTTTTGCTTTTTAATTACACATCTTCTCATCACTGAACTTTCCTGATTTGTCACAAAGGGTCCCTAGGAATTAGACCTAACTCACAGTTTATATGGGATACTCCTATCTATGCACAAATACCTCCCAGAGCCAAGCTGACACACACTTACCTAGCATTCTATGGACCTGGGAAAAAAATTCTACCCTGAAGTGCTCAGGCAGAAGGCTCCCTTCTTCTACTGTGCAAACTCTAAATCTGAATGGTCTTTGAGAGATGCCAATTCTGAGACATTAGTTCTTGCCCCAACACCCCCAGAGTACTCTTCATCCAGTTAAATTTTTTACAGGCAGGCAGAAATGCAGTTGGTGGGAGATATTCTATGTACAGGGAGGAAGGCAGTTTGCAAGCCAAAACCTATTTATAGGCAGGAAAGCAATTGTTGGAAGATGCTCTACATACAAGAAAGAAGGTGGTTTCCCAGAGATATCCTATGTACAGGGAGGAAGCCAGCTGCAGAAAGATGCTCATTGTACAGAAGGAAGGCAGTGCCTATGTACAGGGAGGATGGCAGCTGGTGACGATGCTTTCTGTTCCACTGCTCTTCTCGTGAACATCTGGACTCATCCAGAGGTTCAGATTAGACACTTGGATCCTAGCTAAGCTTGCCACTAGTAAAGGCATCTACCAAGGAGAGTGGGAAATCCCTGTGGAAAGAAATGAATCATATTAAAAGAGCTCTTCCCAGTTCTAAGATGGCTAAGTGCTGAAGCCAATTTGCTAGTGCCTATCTGAAGGCGCTGAGCTACAAATTCCAGGAGTGGAACGTAAGTGAGGTAGCCTGAGGAGGAACCTATAATGCACCTAACCCTCAAGGAGACTCATTTTGAGGCATTCTGTCTGCATCCACTGCAGCATCACAGAGTCACCTCCTTTTGTTCCCCCATCTATGTTGGGGAACTGTTGACTCCCACAACTCCTTTATTCTCTGGAAGAGGCTCTGTAGGGTCAGTGTCTGGGAGCAGGCCGGCTGGGCTGAAGTTAACAGAATTTGATATGTTGCTAGTCCGGGATAAGTGTCTGATTATTTGACATTTGTATGTCCACTTCACTTGCCCCAGAGGAAGGCCAATATAGCATAATATGTGGATGTCCACTGTTATCTCACTGACATGGGACCAGTCATTTTTCTTTCCTCTTCCTCTCCTGGTGATTCTGGATTCCCCTATGGGGTCTGTTTTATCTTTTGTTTTCTTTTCTCTTACACAGTCATGGGTATTTTAAACCTTTTGAGCAATCTCCAGTAATGAGGACCTACTTATATATTCAAATCTTTCAAAATTTGAAGTTTGTTTTCCAAGATCTGAGGCCAACAACACAACAAAAGCAAAATTTCCTAAGAGCTCCCATCAATTCCAATACGAGCTTGGCAAACA
Source organism: Apodemus sylvaticus (assembly GCF_947179515.1). Taxonomy (NCBI): domain Eukaryota; kingdom Metazoa; phylum Chordata; class Mammalia; order Rodentia; family Muridae; genus Apodemus; species Apodemus sylvaticus. Next base: position 52,785,295 of record NC_067491.1, on the reverse strand, counting down.
TTGTCCAGGGCCTCATGATCCTGCTGAGTGTCGGGGAACTGTTCAGGTTGGAGACATGTCTGAAGAAAGGTGGAGATATTCCCTTTTGCTATACTGTCTGGTTTAAATGAAATCAGTAACCAAACAGTCGAAAGAGCAAACCAGAGCTCACCACACAGGAGGAAAGAAGGTCAGTTTTATCCAATGGGTCTGAAATATCAGGTACAGGTATTGTTCCCTTTAGTGGTATAACTAATCCAAAATTCATAAGGTCCCAGACAAAATGGGCAAGTCTTTAGTCAGCTGTGTATCTGGGCATGTGTGAGTGGTCTTGCACAAGAAAGCTTCTCCTCAAAACGTAAAAATTCGTCAGCACAGCTGTGTTATATTCTAGTCTCCAGGTTCCACCACTGGAACCATCAATGGGCCACCTGACTCCAAAACAAAGACAATCTATTTTAGACAAGGTCTGGAGTTGTTCATGCTGAAAAGAGACATCATAAGCATGCTCTCCAGAAAAACTCACCACGGGACAGGTTAGGCACTGCCCAACATTGCCACATAGCATTCTCCATAGCCTTCAAAACTATTAGGAGCCCCACTGCCTAAATCACACTCACAGCCTGAGGATGGTGTGCTCAGCCCTCGGTAAGAGAAAGTGTGGGGATTCTGGCATTCTGGACAAGAAAAAGAAAACTACCTTTGCCCTTGTACCTCACCACCTGCAGCAAGCATGAGACTTGACTCTGGTGTGAGTGAGCAGGAGAGCTACCCTGTCACTCACTTGCTATGACACTTGTTAGTTCAGGCCCTGGATCCTGCTGAGCAGCACAGTAGGGCTAACCCTGGATGTGTGGGTTGTTTGTGAGCATGCCTCTTGGTCCTGCATCTTGACTGCCAGGAAATGGTGGGGATTACAGAGAGATTCCTTTCCCTCATTCATGCCTTGATATCTAATGGAGGCAGGCAAGCTGACCCTGTGGTCATCTCTAACAGAACTGGCCATGTCCTCACTAGCTACAATACTTAAGACACTGGGACTTGCACTTCACCAGGGCTGCAGGGTAGAGCTGGCCCTGTTTGCATGGAATGCTGCGTAGGCAGTCCCATTGGTGTGTGCTAAAGCCAGCAGGCTGACCAGCTCAGGTATTTCTCAGGCCCAGATGGGGGGTTCGAATTGTCCCACACCAATATCTAGCCCGTTGTTGAACTTCTGGAGTACATGAAGCATCCTGTCATGTAGATCCAAAACTCCAAGATCTTCCTGACACAGATAATCTCTATGACAACAAGATGTCTGAGATGTCTGAAATTCCAGTGTTAATAGAGTAGCAGGAGCCTCATACCACACCAAACAGCCAACATAATAAACATTTGCAGACACAAAGGTGCAGAACCCATGGGGACATAATACAACTTTCTCAACAATATTTTTGCCCTATGAGTGGAGAAAGGTGGTAAGATTGAAGAATGGACTGGAGGGGAAGTAAAACTCTCTTTTTCCCCCTTTCCCCCCCTCTCTCACACACACACCCCAAAATCATATAGAGTTAAGTAAAATAATCAGAGTAGAACTACGAACCCAAAAATCAGGGTTTTTTTGTTTTGTTTTTTTTTTTTTTTTTTTTTTTTTTTAGAATGAGAGGTAGAAAGCTTATAAATGTCATTGTGGTAGTTAACATTAAGGACATTAAGGACACAACAGGGTTGTTGGAAATAAACTCAGAGTTCTTGTTACAGCCTGCATGAGAGCAAGCTCATTCTAGGAAGAATCTCATAAAAATGAAAGTGGGGACATGGCCAAAATCCAATCACAAGATGAGGGACAGCTGGCATTTGACACACGCTGGGAGAGGGAAACGTTTTAATACAAAACCTTGAGAGGTCTCTGATTGCCCAAGGTAGACATCAGAAATTAGTTGAGTAACTAAAAATGGACCTGATAGAGAGATGAGAAGGAGCAGGAGGAGAAGCAGGAGGAAGAGGAGGAGGACGAGAAGGGGAAGGGCAGTGAAAGACAGAAGGGAAGGGAGAGGAGGAGCAGGAACAAAGGAGGGAGGAGATGGAGAGGAAGAGAATGAATAAGAGGCAGAAGATAGGAGGGAGATGAAGAGGAGGAGTGCAACTTATCAGAGTTGGGTGGTTTCCAGTATCTGTGTTGTGTATCCTCTGCTTGAGAGACTGAGACTTTTCTGCAGGGAATTAAACAGGAAGGTAACCACTGCCATACAGCTTCAGGAAGTCCCTGAACCTGACCAGATTATCTAGGGCTCTCTTTTTCAAAATGTGATCAAACCAATCTTGTTCAGTTTTCCTCTCAGAGAAGACAAGTTATGAAAACAACTAAAACCAGAACAGCAAACTCCTTGGCAGAGTCAGGAAACACCCATGCTGCCTGGAAGAAGTTTAGACAAACTGAGACTTCAGACAATCTTCCACCTGTTCAACTGCCCACAGGATGTGCAGAGTGCTCCAAGTTCCTAGCTTTAGTGACCTTGCAATCCATGCTGGGATGGGCTGGGATGAAGTATCTGTCTTCAAGTCATTTATATTAGGTTAATCACCTCCCAGCCCATATTCCTGTTTTTCACTGGAATAAAATACACTGCATCACAAAGCTGGACTGTGTGGTATCCATACTATTTTGTTCATTTCCTACCTGTGGTGGGTGGATTTATGTGTTGCATATGCCCAGGGAACATCTTGAAGGGCCCCCACACATGAGGAATAGAGAAAGCTCACTACAGGGCCCAGGATTAAGCTGAGACCAGAATCCATATCCAAACTCCCATTTTTCAGAGATGCTTTAAAGTGCCTGAATTTCAGCTCAGGCAGGGACAGCAACAAATGACTTAGGAGCTCTGATTTTCAACAGGAACGGGTGTTAGGACTGGGTAGGATTCCCTGGTTTGTTGTTATTGGGCACAGCAAATAGGTGAGTCAAAAGGGGCTTTTGATTGCTGACATTCAATACATATGCAACTAGAATGTGGTAAAGGCCTGAGGAAGAACAACTAGCCCAGTAAGGGGACGGATGGACTTGTCTCGCTAGCTTTCAGAACATCCTATAAGGTTTTTAACAGGGAAGGAGAAAAAGGACAAGTCACCAGGTTCCAATCTACGGGATCCATCAATGGGACACAAGCTCAAGAGTTAAGTTTACAGGTTGCTCATACACATGGCCTGGGTTCCAGCCCCAGGACACACATGGTGGCTCGCACCCATCAGTGACTCCAGTTCAAACAGATCTAAAGTCCTCTCCTGGCCTCCATATGTACTTCACCCACATGGACCATGGCCGTACATTGAGGCAAAATACCCCTCCCAGCGCCTCCCAGCAAACCTTAGACAAATCTACACAGTGAGAGCCCTATGTCAGAAACCAGTGACTAAAAGCTGGAAAAATGAAGATGATGATCCATCGCACTTTAACAGTGGTGGACGGCGGGAGGGTGGACCTGCCAAGGGAAGCCATGCAAAGCTCCTGCAATAAAGCTCAAAAAACAGCTAACTTTACTCAAAGCCTCAGACCGTCTGTACTCTGAGGGTGAAGAGATAGCATTTGTGGAAAGGTTCTCATAAATTCAGGGTACACAAAATCACAACGGCAAGCCACATATGACAAACAATGTTTCTCATAGAGGCATAAATGAATAACAGCAGCAAGAAATACTGAGTATTCTAAGGCAGAGACTCTAATCTAGGCTCCCCCCAGGAGGAGCATAAGACATAATCCAACTACAGCAGGACAGGATGTGCTCAGTTTCAACTGCTTTTAAAAAAATTGTCTATTACCTTAATTCTAAAGCTTTTCCCCTGACTCCATTTTGTATTCAACCCTGAAGCCTTGTAGAGCAGACTCACACTTACCGCTCCACAGTGAGGCAGGAACATCCAGGACCTCGAAGGCACCATGGTCCGTCTAGCCATTTCATGTGGCTTCATTTCATCTTTGGAACTTCAAAGTTGTGTCACCTTAAGTTGGAGAATTTGCAACACCAGGGAAAGGCCAGCCCCCTGCCTGTTACTTCAGGTTCCTCTCCTGATGTTTCTGGGGTGTGAAAAATACCCAAGACATGCAGCTTAGAAGAGGAGGCCAGTGTCCTCAGCAGGCTGTTCAAGTATCCTAAGAATGAGGGCCCTGGATTGTAGAGTAACTGGATTATTGCTGTCACTGGCTGTGTGTGGTCCCAAGCAGGTTCAGAGGACAGCAGTGGGTCCTCAGACAGGAGGACCCAGAAGCTTCCACCCTCTAAGTAAGACATGTCAGAGAGTAAAGTACAGAGAAATAAGATGCCAGGAGCCCAAGGAGGCACAGTTCTTTCCTTAACAGACAGCCTTATCATAAAGTTAAATCTATATTACAGAAAACACTACTCATCAGAATTGAAATCATGTGGAGAGAGGTTAAACACAGAGATACGAGGAAGAGCATGTGTAATTGCCCATGTTCAAATTAACTGTGAGCAGTGACCAATTACTAACCCTGGGCATCTCTCAGTGTGTGCAGAATAGGAAGGAGACAGGACAGACACTGAGCATCACTTATACATCTGCTTACTGGACAAACTTCACTTCTGATTTAGACTCACAAGCACTGGAGTCCTGGACGACAGTCTCTGCTTGCTGTGACTCAGAGTGCTACATCACATTGACTGCAAGACGTGTCCACTCTAGGTTTTGTAACATGACTTTCAGGCATGGGATTTGTGACAGCTGCTATACATGACCCATGAGGTAAATATCTAGATGAAGAAACCCCAGTGACATTCTAACTAATCCCTCCAGGAACAGTTTGCAGTAATTGGTTGAAGGAGAGAATGCACCCCCAGGCTTTCTTTTGGGTTTTATGTGTACCCAGACCCTTGCTGTACCACTTAGGAGTGGAGAGAGTTAGAAAAATTATTTAACTTCCTGGAGACTCAGGCTCCAAACATGAGAGAGAGAAAGAAAAGAAACAATTATTGTCTCCTGAGAAGTAAGCAAATTATTAGACATAAAGCGCTTATGGAAAAATCTAGAACAAGAAAGGAGTTCTGTTGGTATTAATTATTGTTTTTCTATTACTGGCTCTTCTGGATAATATTATGAGACTCATGGGTGATGTTATTGTCCGAATAGTTAGGAACTTATTTCATATATTTTGAAAAAACAAATAGTTAATACAGCACATCTAAGATTTTGTACATACAAGGCTGAGACTGAGTGTGTCTTTGAATCAGCTGACCCAGTGAAATACAGAGACACTGTCAATTCAGGATCTCCTTTTCAAATGAACAGGCAATTTCACAAGTTGGAGGCTTCTGGGATAAGGTTTGCCCTTATGGACAAGGTTTCCCTTCTGGGACACCAGTTGTCTTGGGAACGGGCTGTCTTGCAGAAGAGTGTCAGAAGCCTCTGGAAGGACTGAAGCTACTCATTGCGTCCACTTTGTCTTCTCTCTCACCCCAGAGCTGTCAGCAGGTCACAGTGACCATGGCACAGCCTGGATGTCATGTTGTCTCTAAATTTGCTAGACCAACTCAGTACACTGCTTTTCGAGTCAGCTTCCCTCAAAGTTTTAGACCATTGGCAGATACAGTCAGATGGTTTACCAAAGAGTTACATGATTGGTCCTAAAAGCATCTTTTCCCCACTCTGAAATCACATGATCCAAACCTATACCGTGTTCCTCTTGGTCTTACCGCCCCCACCACAATAGCCCAATAATCCATTTACACCATCCCGGGTCTTCTCTAGCCCACAACTCCACACTCTTCCACACTCCTCCCATAAAGCAGTTCAAAAGCCTGCAAACCATATGATCAAGTTCATTAAGAAATGTCCCCACTCCTTGGTGCTGAGTTTCCATACTTGCTCATTTTCTTGTTGCAGCAGAATGTATGACAAAGATTCAGAGGAGGATTTACTTTGGCTCTGTGATTTAGGTAGTGATCTAATCCAGCACTGTGGGAAGGCACAGCAGGAGGTTTATGAGAACACTGGTCACACTGTGCCCCACAGCCAGGAAGCAGAGCGGTGGCACATGGTGGGGTTCACTTTGATTCCCTTTTCTATCCAGTCACCATGAATCACTGATTATCTACATTGGAGTCTCCACTCTTCAGTTCACCCCTCTGGAAACATTCCCAGACACACTCCAAAGACCCCAAAGATCCCAGATCCTGTTGTCAAGTTCGATTAACCAATCATGCTAGAATAGGCAATACTCCAAGAGTCTTCTGCAATGGAAATTAAGGAAACACTAGAATTATACATTCTCTATTTTTATGGAGTTTTATACTTACAAAAGTATCCCTCTGCCTTAACTGGCCAGGGGTGAACTGACACGCATGCAAAGGGGATTCACAGAGCCACCATTATGTCAGCTGGAAAGAGTGTGATAGTATCCACACTTCTGCTGTCATCCCATGAAAATGGAAACCGCATTTCAGGATGTTCAGAAGGAAGGGAATGAGAAGAGTCAGACTGTGTGTGGAAAGATGGGATGCTGCTAAGTGGTTTCACACCCTGTCTGTGAGTCTGAGACTCTTAAGAGAACTTGTAGTGTCACCAGTGCAATGCTATCCCGGCTCAGGAAAACAGACCACTTAGAAATAGCTCATCACTTCACCCCTGTACCTTCCCTCTACATGCCAGCTGGTATCAGTTGGCCAAGTTAGCACAGGTGAGTTGTTTATGATTGCTGTGATAGGGAGGCAGAGATAGGAAACCCCTGGGGCACCCTGGCCTGCCAGCTTAGGTTAACTGAGCCCTTAAACCCAGCAAGAGATCATGTTTCAAAAAACAAGATGGGAAGAGGCTCCTGAGAAACAACACTAGAAACTGATCACACACACACACACACACACACACACACACACACACACACAGAGAGAGAGAGAGAGAGAGAGAGAGAGAGAGAGAGAGAGAGAGAGAGAGAGAGAGAGAGAGAGAGAGAGATTATTGGGAGCCTGTGACAAGCAGGGGACTTCCTTGTTTCCAAAGGCAATCTTCCTTCAGGGCAGGTGAATGGTTAGGAAGCAGAACCTCCTTGGCCAAGCAGAACAGCCCCAGGGGCTCACTGGATTCCTCTGCACTGGGCTTCAGCACAGTTTACACACTAACACTGAGTTGAGCACACTCATTTCTATGACATAGGGCAGCTAGCAGCAGGGGCAAAGACCGTCCTACAACACTCATGAAGGAGCTCAGCCAGGCTCCAGGACCAAGGGTTAGCTTGAGACCAGAGGAGGCCTTCCTTTCTCTCTTTGTTGAACAGCCCTGTGTTACTTTCCCCATCTTTGGGCCTTCTGGAGTTGTTGAAATGTTAGGTGCTGAGGAGGAGGGGTAGGAGGAGGGGGAGAGGGAGGGGAAGGAAGAGGAGAATGAGAAGAAAAAGGAGGAGGAGGAGGAGGAGGAGGAGGAGGAGTAAACTCCCACGCCTAATCTCCTATTGGTATACCAAATGCATTAAATGGCCAATAAATGTTCTGTTCTCTAGCTGGATGGGAGGGGTCAACATCTACTTCCAGGCCAAATGAAACAAGAGAGGAATGTATAATTCTTTCTATATATCACCATGCCCATGCAGTCAGTACTGGATGCAGACTTCTATGGGAGGAGCAGCATGTTCCATAGAAATTAACTAGAGTGCAGTCACCAAGCCACGGAAATGAACTGGAAAGGAAAGCTTGTCTCAGGCCTCTTCCAGGCACATCTGGAAAGTGTAAGAAGGCCAGGAGGCACCTTAGCTGCAGAATGTATGGAAACCTCTGCTCCTGGGGGCTCTAGGACAGCACGGAATCCTGGGCCGGGGTTTGCTTCATCCCAGTCTTCCCTACTATTATTATTTTTTTAAGATTCATTTATTAATTTGGTATGAGTACACTGTGGCTGTCTTCAGACACACCAGAAGAGGGCAGCAGATCCAATTACAGATGTTATGAGCCACCATGTGGTTGCTGGGAACTGAACTCAGGAGCTCTGGAAGAGCAGTCAGTGCTCTTAACCACTGAGCCATCTCTCCAGCCTGTCCTCCCTACTTCTCGAACTTTCTTCACCTTCTGGCAGATGGGAATTGATACTTTCTTTTAGTAAGAGAGGCCACTCCATGACAAGACACCTGCCTTAGCAAATGATGCTTGACAAAGTATTGAGCTGTTTTGAATGAATGAACGAATGAATGGATAGATAAATAAGAGGTGATTAAAAGGAAATAAAATCTCTAAGAATTAAGCCTAGTTTAAAAAAATATGAATGGCAGTACATAGTGCCCTTGAAAAAGTCACTAACATGAATGTAAACATATAGATTAAGAAGGTAGGGAGAGAATATCAAAGCAAATATGTAAAAGAGAATCATGGCACAATTTATATTACCCCCCCCCCAAAAAAGGCAAGGAAGTATTTTGTAGTAGAACATGCTACTGTAGCTGGGGCTCCCCACACCCACCCCTTTGCCCTTTGCACCTCCATATACCTTTGGATAACAAGAAGCCCCCCTAACTCTTTCTTTAGATTTCCAGAACCCAGATGGCTTTTACACCACCCCTCCTCAGTATCTACTGGGAGTAGAAGGTGCAAGTTGGTCACAATGCTCTGAGAGCACACACCCTGGCTAGCCATGACTGCTAACCCTAACTGCACTGCTGCCTCCTCTCCGTGGAGACTCCCTTAGCAAGAAGAAAGTTTGAGGAACCAGCTCTTCCAGCTCCTTCAGTGCTGGCTTCTCCATAAACCTGGTTCCTTTCTACCAATGCTCATTCTCTTCAACACTGGTGCCTCACTGGCTAGGAGCAAGGATATTTGATTCTGGTAACGCTAGAAGCCTGAAGCTGGATCGAGCTTTGAATCACCAAGTTATCAGACATACACTTTAAATTAAGTGGGTTAAATAGGATCTGGGATCTTTTCATTTCCTAGGAATCTACAATTCTACTTCAGCAAGAGATAGCCAAGGATGGAAGCCCAAGGATCATATACTTAAAAGAGGTAAATCCTTCATCAAGGTGTGTGTGGGCATGTGTGGGCGGGGTTCTACCCATTTACTAATGGTTGCTTACACTCAGACCCAACAGGTGAATATTTAGTCCAAGAATAACTTGACGGTGAGTGGCAGCTGAAGAAGCCGTCTCAGGATACACTGTTTTGCTCATACACTCAATTAGCAAACACTATGCAAGCCACTGCATCACCAGTTGAAATGTGGCGGGGCTGTCCTGCTCCTAACACCACACAACAAAAAAGGAACGGAGACTTTCTACTGGAGAGCCACAGGGACCTGCAGCAGTAGAAACACAGCCCAGGTTTGGAATCCAAGTGCCCCACTTAATAGCTCTACAATCCTAGAAGGTAATTTCCTTTCCCTTTCTGAATCTATGAGATGGGGATAGTAACTATCTTCTTCATGAGATGAGCAGACTGAGAGAACAGAACAGCTCTGAGGAGTGCCTGATAGACAGGAAACAGCCTGTGGCTGTTAGTTACCACACTATCAGGATTTTGGGAGTGAGGGGATATTGAGTGGTTGGTCTGACTTAGAAGACAAAAGTTCATCGGGCAGTAGTGTTAGGGGAAACAGAGCTAGAATGGGTCACTGAAAGACAGGTGGGTGATTGGGTACCTGAAGGAGGAAAGGATGAGAGGAAAAGTCCCGGCCACAGCAAACTGTTGGCCTTGAGGACAGACAGGGAAGATCCCTAAGCAGAAGGGATGCTGTGCAAAGAGCTTCGGAGCACCTTTAGGGACACTTAATATAAACCGCAGCCTCTCTGATCCGCTTCCCTTCGCTCCCACTCACGTTCCAGAAATAAGTGTGTAGTTACTGAGCTCCAGGTCAGCCTCATCAATGAAGTGTGCCCATCTCAAAATTAAAAAAAAAAACAAACTTTAAAAACTGCTGGAGCTGATCTAAGCTCCGTGGCAGAGCTTTCTTGGCTATCACGTTGGAGGCCCTGGTTCAGTCTCCAGTATGGCCTGTGTATACACAGGGTGTGAAAGGGCACTAGGATCCCTCAGGTCTGAGAATCAGAGACTTCCAAGCTAGGTCAGAGTCACTTGACCTCCGTGGACTTCAGTCTCCTCTTAGGAAAATGTGCCACTGTTACTTCAGGCTGGCGAGAAGGAATTCCAAGCTGGCAGGAAGGCCACCCTAGGAAGGGAAAAATCACCAACCTCCTCAGGTGGAAAAGGGTAAAATCCACAACAAATGTGAGCGCCTGTCACGTACATACTTGCATCATATAAAGCTCCAGTGTTTACAGACATGCCACAAATCCAACAAAAGGAATGCATCCTTCACAGCTGAATCAACTTGGACCTGAATTTTATCCAGCCCTGCCATTCATTGAAGCAAAATAGCCAGAAACTATTCTAAGACTGTGTTAGCAGCTACGTTTTACGTGGATCCTACAAATTTTTTCCTCTTATTTAGAGGCAAATGCAGGATCCAGGGACACGCACTTTACAAACTCTCATAGTTGTCTACCTTCCACCCTGTAGCCCTTTTAACTGGGTCTAAGCTTATTAGGAAATCACAAATTTATCTCATCCTCAGGTCCCCTCCACCCTAGGGCCTCAGACCTTGTTTTCCATTCTCCTAAGCGCTCTGACCACAAATGAATGGTAAACAACTTCAATGTTGACAGCTTAATTGGCTGATGCCAAAAACACCCAAAGACTGTTACCCAAATCTAAGCCCAAATCAACACTAAATTTTACTATGCAGGCTTTGCAACACTGTTCACCAACTGTGTGTTTCTAAGGAGTTGAGAGAGTTTTACTTTGTTGAATAATGTGAAGGACCCCACAACTATCTGCACCTATCACTAGCTCCTTGCGGCTGCCTTGTAAAATTGGCCTGGCAGACATTACTTCTATTTTCAACACAGGAAAACAGATCGGGTAGGTCAGGTCTGCTATGAGGAGGCTGACAGGGAGCCAAGCCCTTCACTTGCAGGCCTGCTGTCCTTCCATCCTGACACAGTGAGCCTCTGGGGCTTCGAGAACCAGTGAAACCCCAAATCCCAGGAAAACAAGTGTTTGCTGAGGTACAGGTGACTAACACAGTCATCTGCAGGCAAGATGCTCTAAAGGACCTCCTCCACTAAGCCCTTAAAGAAGTGTCTGCATGGATGCAGGACATGAGCTATTTCTATTGTATTCCTGGTATCCATCCAACCTGGTCTCTCATTTGTGTATGATCGATGCTTACAGGTACTTATGGAGGGAGCGTAAAGAAAGTGATGTCATGGACTCTGCAGGGTCATGCTGTCCCATATGGTGTAGCGGGCACTCCCCCCATGTTATGTTCTCTATGCTCAGCCCAAGAAATCACTTCTGACCACCATTGTCCAAAGCCCACGTTACTTAATATTCTTACTTTAGACATAGGTTGGATATAATTAAAACCAATAAAATATGTTGGCTTTTATAATCTAAGCCTAGATATTTTTATATCTACGTCTAGATCATTGTAAGGACTGTCACCTACTTCCTGCTTGTTTTTCATGAAAAAGCCAATGAAGCAACAAGGAAGTTGCCATCCAGAAATAACTTACCTTTGATCAGTGCTACCAGTAGTTTTAGGATCACTAGGCACCACCTTTGAGAAACAGAATTATAAAGGGCTGAAGGCATCTTGGCCCTGCCCAACCCATCCGCAAGTCCTGCTAGCATGGAGATGTGGGTATTTACTCCCCAGTGTGTGAAATATGGGCTGATGGAGCCATGGCCCAGGGAGGACTGGGGAGACACAGGACTGGGGCAGTGACCTTGACAGCCCCCTCTGGGGAAGCTGAGAATGGTGACAGGATTGGGGTAGTGGAGTGACAGTCTCCAGGAGTCCCTGGGGAGGCTGAAAATTAACACCTGCTGGGGACAGCAGTCTGGTCCCACCCTCACCTTCCTCTGAGACCTAGAGGATGCTCCTACACAGGGTCTCCATGCTCCACCAATGCCTATAGTGTTGCCCTCTCAGAAGGAGGCCCCAGGGCTCCAGGGAACAGTACTGACAAAAGGCCAGCCCTACCTCCTCCTTGACCGTGGGGCAGCAGAAGATGAGCACTAGTGTGGTGACCAGGTTGATGGCAAGGCCGATGAGGGTGATGGTGTTGGGGGCCATCCAGAGCGGGATCCATTGGAGCAGCCAGGTGTAGTAAATCTGCAGTGGCGGCTGGAACAGCGACTCTCCCACACCGCGGTAACGGTCCTCCTCCAGCCGCCGCAGCTGCGCAGAGTTGAGCAGCTCACCTAGCGCCTTCACCCAGGGCAGCGCAGGCCTAGTCCTGGCGCCAGGTCTGCCTGCCGGGCCCGCAGCGACCCAGCGCAGCCTGCGGACCGCGTGAGGGCGCAGAGGGAGCGGAGCGAGGGCACAGCGCCCGGGCCTGCCCCGCCGGTGGGTCTCAGGGTGCAGCAGGCCTCGGGGGCGGGGCCTCAGCGAGATCCCGGGCAGGTGCGAGGCTGGGGAGGGACAGGGCGGAACCGAGGCGGGGCCTCAGCAAGCTCACACAGGAAGGCGCGACTGGGGCGGGACTGGGGCGGAACCGGGGCGGGGCCTCAGTGAACTTGGATCCTGAAGCCTGGGGGGGGGGGGGGGGGTCATGCACCCTGAGCTTCCAGATGCTGGTAGGGGGCAGCTCTGGCCCAGCTGCTGAGACTTTTCCTTTAGGGCTGGATGGTTCGCCCTCCTCTCCAGCCTCAGGTTTCCATGATCATACCTGGCTAGCCTGGATCCTGGTTGAGCTGGGTTTTCTACTGAGTGGTGGATACAACTCTGACTTGGGTGTCTATGCTCCAGTCTTTTATTTATGGAGAAGATGCCGCCTACTGAGAAGCTGGAGTGGTCACCATGTGTGTACTGATCAGAAAACACTCAAGCACCATGGGGAGAATATACAAAAGCCCTCTTGGCATATTAACTTAGTTAACACTCATTGCAGGATCAGACAGCGAAGTTTTAAAACAAACAACGAACAAAACCCCAGATCTTAGAAATATTGACTTCAAAGGGGAATTGAATGTTTGAGACCCAAATGCCTTTTTTTCCAGACCAACTTACACTGATCTTGGCAGCTGATTTTAGACATGCCCTTCCTTGGAGTAGAGAAAAATCTAAGCCAGTCTCACAGTTTCTTCAGAGGTGAGGAGTTGTAGTGCAAGGTGACTGACAAAGTCTTGAATATTCATTACCTGGCCTTTAAAACAATGACATCTGGTTGGTGATGCTGCAGGCCAATATCCCAGCACTCTCCAGGCAGAGGCAAAAGGGAGAAAATTGGCAACACTTACATTATGTAGTCCTAGTGTTGTATGTATCCTGCTCCCAGAGTTTGAACCTAGTGCCTTTTTCAGTCCTTTGTTTGCTTTGATTCTGAGACAGACTCCTGCTATATAGACTAGACTAGCCTTGAACCAACTGCCTTAGCCTCCTAAGTAGCTCTGATTACACACAATTCACTTGGCCTCTTCTAATGTAGTTGTAAAGGGGCACACAGCATGCTCAGAACTGCTTTAGGCCTCTTCTAGGTGAAATACAGTGGCTTGAATGAGACAGAAGTTCATGTGGCCCGAGCATAATGTCTGGGTACATCATGGAGAGCTGCCACAAACACTCAGTGTGTGAGAGACACTGGTGATCAACAGCTGGGAGGAGGGAAAGGGACAGGGGGTTAACATTCCTGGCTTTGAGGCCGTGGTCCAAAGTTTCATTCCTCATTTCTGACAGAACCCTGTCATGTGAGCGTGACACCTAATTGCAAGAAGAGCTAAGTGAAGTCATTAGCTGGCCACGATTTGTCGACTAATCACTACTACTGAAAAGTGAGGGGGTGGAGGTTAGAGCGCCATCTGCCCGCACCAACCATGCTTGTGTTCTCATTTTTATACAGTTGCTTTTAAAAAAAAAAAAAAAAAAAGATAGTATTTTATTAATTCCTTGAAAACTTCATAAAATATATTTTGACCATATTAACCCTTTATTCCTCCCAAGACCATCCCTATCTCCTACCGTCCCCGTCTTCATGTCCTCTTTATTATTACTGGTTTTTTGTAGCCCATCAAGTCCAGTTTGTGAATTGAATTTGTCCTGCATGTGAGAGGAAGCACGGTGAGTCCTCTGTCCAGTGAATCGTGGTCAGCCTGCTAGAGAAAGGCCACTTCCTTCACGAAAGCTGGTTCTCCCTCTCCTTGAAGCTTTCAACCAACTCTGGCTCCTCAGGGATGGGGAGTAAGAAGCCCTTTCTTCCTCCATTCTAGAATGCCAACTGGCTTGATTTTATGCACGTCTTGTGGAGGCAACCACAGCTGCTGTGAGTTCATGAGGTAGAGTTGTCATGTCATTCCCAGAAGACATTGCTTCTATCCAGTCCTCCCTGCCTTCTGGCTCATACTGGTTCTGTGTCTCTGGAGATTCTAATACAATGGGCAAGCTATAACCTTCCAGGCTGAAATAGCCCGGTGTCATGCTTCCTACAATCGCTTGCTTTTAATAAGCCCTGCAGTTGCCAGTGTGGATTTAAGACCAGAGGACTTTCCTTTATTCTTTTTCAACGTGATCTTCAGATTGTCTCTAATTCTTCATAGGTTGTATGAGCCTGGCCCAGCATTTAACCCTCCCCTCTGACATCTGTCCACCATCTCACCATCTAGCCATACAAGATCAGTTCTGACTGAATAGCACAGAATCAGCAACAGACTCGTGACCCAGGAAAGTGAGTCTCTATGAGTTGACCCTTGGTCTGTATGTTAGGCATTGATCTCCCCAACTTTCCTACTTATTCCTTCCCTCTGTAAACTTACCCACCCTTGACATGATCTCTCAGAGACGTGCTCTCTCAGATGCTCTGTATTTATTATTTTGTCTCTCAGACCCCAGAGTGGGAGCATTTACTCTCTTCTATCCATTCCTCTCCCTCCTTCCACCTCTCAAATGGGAATATTTCTGAGGCTCTGAGGCTCTGAGGCCTTGGTTTCTTTTTTTTTACTACCACCCTCCACAAAGCTATTCCTAAAGACCACCACATGTGTCATGTGTGTAAGTGGTATGCGTGTGGTCTGTGTTGCATATGTATATGGTGTAGTATATGTGCTTGTGTACTGTGGTGTATGTGTGTATGTGTGTGCATGAAGGACGTTGAGTATGTCTGTCTGTGAACATTTGTATGAGAGTGTAGTATGTATGTCTATGTGTGTAAGTGCAGTGTGGTGTAAATATGGTCTCTCTCTCTCTCTCTCTCTCTCTCTCAATCTCTCTCTCTCTCTCTGTGTGTGTGTGTGTGTGTGTGTACATGCACACACACCAGAGGTCACCTTTGGTGACCTTCCTCAGGATGATGTCCATTTGGGACTGGTTGGAAGGGAATGCCCCAAAAGGCTCTGGCCTAGCCAGAAGAGTCAAATTTTACAGTTCTTCAAGGGGAAGCCAGTAAAGGCAGACGACTGGCCCACTTGTACTTCCCTCACAGTCCTGTGGCAAGGGACAGGATATAACGGGCATCTGGAAGCCAGAGCCAGAGCTGGAGCAGCTAAGGGAGTGGAATGAAGTGGCTGAGATTAGTGATCACAAATAGATTTCACAAAAGCTAGCCAAGCAGCTACAGGGAAACCTCCAACTAGGACTGCTGGGCAGAAACAAGATTCCACAAAAAAAAAAAAAAAAATCACCACCACCACCAACAACTAAATAAACCTTTCCTGAGAGTAAATTCTTCCCAGGAGTATTAAAGGTGACTAAGACTGATGCTCTCTGATGATTCTTGGTGAAATAACACATGCACCCTTTTCCTTGGGGACAGAGACCTTATGAACATTTTGGAGTAGGCTCGGATCCAGGGATAGATGCTTCAGTTTGGCTCAATCCGAGATGTTAGGGATGCTTCATTTGCATGGAGAGGGTCTGTGGTGTTCTCTCTAAGTGACATTGTCCTCCTAGTGTAATGTTGTGGTCTGCCCTGACCCACAGTGCAGTCAACAGGGTTTCTATTTTGTAACACTTGTAAATTGGATTCAATTCTCAAGAATTTTATTGACTGTTTTTGCATAGATATTCATGAGGAAAATTTGTCTAAATTTCTCTTTTTTTGTTGGGTCTTTGTATGGTTTAGGTATTAGAGTAATTATAGCTTCATAAAATGAATTGGGTACTGTTCCTTCCGTGGAATAGTTTGAAGTGTTTGGTGTTAAGGCTTCTTTGAAGGTCTGATAGAATTCTGCATTGAAGCCATCTGGTCCTGCACTTTTTTTGGTTGGGTGATTATTAATGACTGCTTCTATTTGTTTAGGGGATATGGGATTGTTTAGATCATTTATGTGATCGTGATTTAACTTTGATACCTGGTATCTGTGTGGAAACTTGTATAATTCATCTAGATTTTCCACTTTTGTTGAGTATAGGCAGGATCCAATGATTTTTTGGATTTTCTCAGTTTCTTTTGCTATGTTTCCCTTTTCATTTCTGATTTTGCTGATTTGGATACTGTCTCTTTGCCCTCTGGTTCATTTAGTTAAGGGTTTATCTATCTTGTTGGTTTTGTTCAAAGAACCAGCTCATGGTTTCGTTGGCTATTTGTATGTATAGTTCTTTTTGTTTCTACTTGGTTGATTTCAGCCCCGAGTTTGAATATTTCCTGCTGTCTACTCCTCTTGGATGCATTTGCTTTCTTTAGTTCTAGAGCCTTCAGCTGTGCTGTTAAGCTGTTAGTGTATGCTCTTTCCAGGTTCTTTTTGGAGGTACTCAGAACTATGAGTTTTCCTCTTAGCTCTGCTTTTATTGTGTCCCATAAATTCGGTATGTTTTGCACAAAAGCTCAGAATGCTCAAGATAAAATTCACAGACCACATGAAACTCAAGAAGAAGGAAGACCAAAGTGTGGGTGTTTTCGTCCTTCTTAGAAAGGGGAATAAAATGCTCATGGAAGCAAATATGGAGAAAGAATGTAGAGTAGAGACTGGAGGAAAGGCCATCCAGAGACTACCCCACCTGGGGATTCACCCCATGTACAGTCACTAAACCCAGACACTATTGTGAATGCCAAAAAGTGCATGCTAACAGGAGCCTGATATAGCAGACTCCTGAGAGACTCTGCCAGAGGCTGACGGATACAGAGGCAGATGCTCACAGCCAGCCATTGGACTGAGCATGGGGACCTCGATGGAGGAGATAGATATAGGACTAAAACTGCAGAAGGTGTTTACAACCCCATAGGAAGAACAACAATATCATCCAACCTCAGCCATCCCCAGAGCTCCCAGAAATTAAACCACCTACCAAGGCATACATATGGAGGGACCCACAGCTCCAGCCACATATATAGCAGTGGATAACCTTATTGGGCATCAATGGGAGGAGAGGCCCTTAGTCCTGTGAAGTCTCCATGCCCCAGTGTCCTTGAGGGCAGGGTGGGGGAGTGGGTATTTGGCTGGGGGAACACCCTCATAGAATCAGGGACAGGGAGTATGGGACAGAGTGTTTCTGGGGGCAAACCAGGAAAGGGGATAACATTTCAAATGTAAGTAAAGAAAACATCCAATAAAAAATAAAATATAAATAAAAAGAAGTTGACAACTGAACATTAGAAATAACTGTGTTGACTTCCTAATTGTACAGTGTTCCAAGATTTCTTATGCTGTGCCATCAAAGCTTCCATATAAGGATGGAGGGTAAGGCCTCAAACTGTGATCCAAAGAAACCCTCTTTTCTGTAGTTGACTTAGAGTAGAATTTTTCAAAGCAGTGACAGAAGTAATAAAATGCCTTGCATGCATGTGAAATAATCAAAATTCTGAGAATCAGATGTAATAGATGTAATGACAATGCCAGCTGATACATTCAACGCTACATTTTCTATTTTTGAGTGAGTGTATTAAATGTCAAATATGAGATATCAGACACTATATATACTAGCGTTTTATTTCAAACGTACACTAGTAAAGAACAATTTGATTAATATGAAAAATTCATTCTGACAGGGTAGTCATTTTCATATATAATGGAGGTTATGGTTTGGCACTATTTATTTTTTAATAACAGAGATTTTTGAATAACTGCCATAATTAGTGATCAATTTAGTATTGAACTAATGACAATCATAATAAGAGTTTAACAGACAGATTGTGTTCATCAGGTGTTAGGTTTGAATAAATACTCTATTGGTTACTGAACTACCAGTACTGACACTTCATAATCAAAATGTTTAATACATTAAGTCCAGAATATTATAGAATTATTGTGATAAAAGTAACAACATATTTGCTCTTCAGTGGATTTCTGGACAGAAGTGCATTCAGTTTATTGCAAGGGAATTTCAATGTGGGTTATGATGACTTTTTGTTTTTAAAACAATGCGATAAAAAGACTGAAAATTCTGAAACATTATGTTTAAAAGCAGTTTTCAAATTATTTTAGAACCTTCAAAACATGTACATTGGGCTATCAGGTGGACACCACAGTCACATGGAATCCATTAAGCCTCTAATCAGTCTTCATTCTTCATTTGTCTGAAAGATTCTACTCTTCCCATTCTCGGAATCTGAGAACCACAAGAACCACAATAAGTGAACTTTCATTAAAAGTTTTAACTTGAATAGGAAGAAATGCTTCAAACATCTTATCTTTGAAATTGTGCCCTCTTTTGTAATTAGTTTGGCTGGGTGTCTGATAATAGAGACATTAATTATACTTCATTAATTCTAAATGATTCAGAAGTGGTTACAAAGTGCAAATAAAATGGAAGTGAACACACTTCTTTTATTCTCAAGATTTTCTGATTTGCTAGAACCAACAAGTAGTCTCATTAACACTTAGCTGTTTATATGGTTTCCTGAGAGCAACTGGTAAAGATGGATGCAAATGTCAAATTGACAGCTGTGAGTCAGTCCTTTCATTTCTTAAATTCACTTAAAAGCATGGCATTGGCTTTCCCCCTAACTTTTCACTACTCACAAATCAAAAGGTTCCTTTTTTCTATAAACTAACAGAACATTTCAACTCATGTGTATCTCCTGAATGATGTTTTCTATGTAATTTTACTTCTGGCACTAAACATTTGCAAAAAGTAAGGAAATGTTTCTTTTGGAGCTTGCATGACTTGAAAAGCTGGTTCAAGTCCTTGGCCTGTATCTGTGACTTTGCTCCAGGCATGTTAAGGCTGCCAAGCAGCCCAAGGTCAAGGTTTCATCATCATATAGAGAATGCACCTTTATCTCAGCAAAATGACCTTCATCAAGCAGCTAATCTTTAGAAATATCTTTACCTCTGACCTTATTCCATCATACTATCTCCTCCTCCTCTTCTCTCCACCATTAGAACCATTGTCAGTGTTATACAGATCCTGATATTGCTTTTGACATTTCCTTCCAATACTGGGGGATTATTCTATTTTTAATAAGACATCAGGATTTGTTTTCCAAACTGTGAATCCATTCCAAAATTAGTGAAACTTTCCTTAAATTTTCTCAGTTCTACAACATCCATGGGTTGCCATTCCTAATACTCCCGTGGATGATAATTGTCCAGTGGTCTTTGTTATATAATACCGGATAAGCTGAAGTTTGTTTTCACACAAGGTTTGGTTGACTTTCTCTAATTTTATCTTCTGTCTCTACCTGAGTATTTTCCCTAATTGATGTTTAGACTTTCTCCCTTGAGGGATGTGCCCACTCTTCATATTTCTCCATTTATCATTCCTCCTCTTCCATAATTTCATGTATTCTCCTGCTTCCATAATTTTAATTTCTCATTATGTTGTCATTCTGATATTGCAGCATCTACTTTATTTTGACTTTCTAGCTGTAGTAAATATTCCTCTACATTCTGCTTTCAAATTTTATTGCTCTCACTATACTATTCCGTCCCATCTATGAATTTCTGCATTTTGTTCTACATCTTTTCTAGCTCCTGTATCCAAATTTCATTTTCTTTTCTCTATGACTCATTTCAACCTATAAAATTCTTTGTCTTTTGTTCCAGTGTTCCTTTTAGTTTCTTTTCTCAGGCTCGTAATTTTTCGATGACAGCCCTGTATTTTAAGCAGACACGATAAACTAAAATAGTAAATATTGTAATAATGATAACTGGTAATGTCAATTTCCTTTAAATCCAGCCCTGTCAAGCATTTCAAAATATCATGCCATAAAACACAAAACATATTTTTTGTGTTACTCATATTTCAGTATCTTGAAATCTCTCTCTCTCACTCACACACACATATGCATATATGTATATGTATAATATGTATATATGGTATTTGGGCTACCAATAGTCAGTTTATATTGTTTTTACCTGATCTGGACTTCTTATACCTCTGTCTCCGCCCTCCTGCTGTTTGGCTCTGTACACTGTCACTTGGCTTCTGAGCCCTTCTGGCTTTGTTTGCCTCACAGGTGCTGATCTCAGGTGGTGGCTGACCAGCTTTCTGTTTAGACATGGGGTATGTGGGGACCTGAAGGCCCTCTCAGGCATAGATGCCCAGATCAGACCATAGTGCCTGAGAGAGTCACCTGGCAAGCCTAGAAGCTATAGGGTTCATTTCTGTCCCTTCTGTCCTCTACCTTGAAGTCCATACATAATTGTCTGATACCATTTATGCACTCCACTTCATCACTGGAGGCTTGCTGCCTTCTGGGACAAAGAGAGCCCTGAAGCCATCAGGAACCATCATCTTTGCCTGCATCGCTGGAAGCCAGTTGCCAGCAAAGACAAGCACCTCTATGTGCAATCACAGAAGTGTGTTGCTTTCAGAGACCACCATGCCAGCCAACATCAGGAGTAACCACATGGCTAAAAGCCAGCAGAAGCACAATAAACAAAAGCTAGGGCAATGTGATACCACCAGAACCCAGATATCCTACTACAGCAATCCCAGAATGTACTAACACACCTAAACCACAAGAAAATGACCTTAAGTCTAATCATATTAAAATAGAAATGAGTAAGTCCCTTAAACAAATACAGAAAATACAATAAAAGGTAGAATACATTAAAGAAGTGAATAAATATAAAGTGATAGAAGAAAATACAATCACACTGGTGAAGGAAATAAAATTATTCAAGACCTGAAAATGGAAATAAATGCATAAAGAAAACACAATAAGAGGCCATCCTGGAGATGGAAAAGTTAGAAAGGAAAACAGAATATACAGGTGAAAGTATCAAACAAAATACAAGAGATGGAAGAGAGAATCTCAGGCATAAAAGACAAGCTACAAAAAATCTGTATTGCTCATGGAAAATGCCAAATAAAAAAATTTCTTTCATAAAACCTCTTTTGGCTTTGGGCTACCAAGAAAAGTCCAAATCCAAGAATAATTCCAATAGAAGAAGGAGAAAATTCCCACCTGAAAGGCCCAGGAAATAACTTCAACAAAATCATAGAAGAAATATCCTAACCCAAAGAAAGAGATGGCCATATAAACATAAAACTTTACAGAACACCAAACATATTGGACCAGAAAAACTACCGCATATTAATCAAAATGCTAAATGTGCAGAACAAAGGAAGGATATTAAAAACTGCAAATGAACACGTCCAAGTAACATATACAGCCAAACCTATGAGAAGTATACCCAAGTTCTCACAGAAACTTTCAAAGCCTGAAGGGCCTTAATCAATGTTTTCCAGACATGAAGAGACCAGAGATAACAGCCCAAACTATTGTAACTTTTTATCACCAGTGATATGTAAAACAAGATGTGCCATGACAAAACAAAATTTAAACAACATATTTCCACAAATCCAGCCTTTAAAAGAGGACTAGAAGGAAAACACCAATGCAAGGAGGGTCTCTACATCCACAAAAACACAAGAAGTGAATAACTTCATATGAATAAACCAAAAGGATAAATTTACTGTACATACAAAAAAATCAACACTAAAATAACAGGAGTTCACAATAGTTGGAAGTTACTATTTCTCAATGTCATTAGATTCAATTGCACAATGAAAAGGCACAAGCTACAAAAGTATATTTACAAATAGAATCCATTATTCTCTTCTATACAACAAATAAATCTCAGCAACAACATAGACCCTATCTCAGAGTGAAGGTTGGAAAAAATTTTCAAAGCACATGGGCTGAAGAATCAAGGTAGGTTTGCAATTCTAATATGTAAAAAAGTAGAATTTCAACCAAAAGTAATAAAAAATGTAGTAGGACAAAGCATGAAATGAAGTTCAATGAAAAACTTCACCCAGATGATACTTCAGTTCTGAACACTTATGCCCCAAATCCAAAGGCATTGCCATTTGTAAAATATACATTACTAAAGCTGTAATCACTCATCTTCACACATGAATCCTCCATTTGACTAATGATGATTAATAGCCCGTTTGACTAATGACTAATGTCAAAGGAACAAACACAAACTAAACAGAGAAATAAGGCAAGTAACCAACTTTGAGTCAAATTAACATACCAGATGTTTCTAAGATATTTCACAGAAATACAAAATAATTTATTTTTTTCAGCAGCACAAGAATCCTTCTTCAAAATTTGCTCTATATGAGGGTACAAGCAATGCTCAACAAATGCAAGAAGTTTGAAATAACCCCTTGCATCTTAGCAGATCAGCATGAATTACAACCAAACTTCAGCCACAACTGAAACAACAGAAAACCTATGAACACATGCAAACTGACTTAGTTTCCACAGGATGAAAGAAGAAATAATGAAAAAAATTAATGTCTTTCTCAGACTCAGTGAAAATGAATGCTCAATGTACCCAGACTTCGGGACATAGTAAAAACAGTGCTAAGAGGAATATTCATAGCACTTAGTTTCTTCATTAAGAAAGGTGAAGATCCCATACTAACAATTTACAAGTATACCTGACAGCTCTATATAAAACAAAGCAACCCCAAGAAGAGTGAAGAGCAGAAAATAATCAAACTCAGGTTTGAAGTCAGTTACAAACAAATTAAACAATAATGATTGAAAAGAGGAACATGTTTGTTTAGAAAACCAACAACACAAACACTTACTCAAAATAAGTAAAAGTCAAGAGACTATACAAATACTAGGAAAATCAGAAGAAAAGTGAGATATAAATACAAACAGAAAATTAAAAACAAATCCATCTCACCTAAAAAGCCTGTAGTACACAAAATGGAGAGAATGTAAACAAATGGAGGATGCTCTGTCCCCTTACCAAAGCTAACTCTAGATCAGGGAATCTATTTCAGTTGTCCTAATTCCCTAAGGAAATAGAAGTTATTAAAAGTCTCCCAATGAAAGGTCTTGGGCCAGGTGCTTTTAACACAGAATTCAAGCAGACTTCCTGAGAAGACCTTATACTCTTATATACCTAATACCTTGTACTCTTCCCCCCCCCCCCAAATCTGTGCTTCTTTTTAATTTTTTTAATTTTTTTTAATTTTTTTTATTCGGTATATATTTTATTTACATTTCAAATGATTTCCCCTTTCCTAGCTCCCCCCCCCACTCCCAGAAAGTCCCTTAAGCCCCCTTCTCTCCCCCTGTCCTCCCACCCACCCCTTCCCACTTCCCCATACTGGTTTTGCTGAATACTGCTTCATTGAGTCTTTCCAGAACAAGGGGCCACTCTTCCTTTCTTCTTGTACCTCATTTGATGTATAGATTATGTTTTGGGTAATCCAGGTTTCTAGGTTAATATCCACTTATTAGTGAGTGCATACCATGATTTATCTTTTGAGTCTGGGTTACCTCACTTAGTATGATGTTCTCTAGGTCCATACATTTGCCTAAGAATTTTATGAATTCATTGTTTCTAATGGCTGAATAGTACTCCATTGTGCAGATATACCACATTTTTTGCATCCACTCTTCTGTTGAGGGATACCTGGGTTCTTTCCAGCATCTGGCAATTATAAATAGGGCTGCTATGAACACAGTAGAGCATGTATCCTTATTACATGGTGGGGAATCCTCTGGGTATATGTCCAGGAGTGGTGTAGCAGGATCTTCTGGAAGCCACAATTACGCTGATACCAAAACCACACAAAGATCCAACAAAGAAAGAGAACTTCAGACCAATTTTCCTTATGAACATCGATACAAAAAACCTCAATAAAATTCTTGCCAACCGAATCCAAGAACACATCAAAACGATCATCCACCATGATCAAGTAGGCTTTATCCCGGGAATGCAGGGTTGGTTCAATATACGGAAATCCATCAATGCAATCCACTACATAAACAAACTCAAAGAACAAAACCACATGGTCATTTCATTGGATGCTGAAAAAGCATTTGACAAAATTCAGCATCCTTTCATGCTTAAAGTCTTGGAGAGAACAGGAATTCAAGGCCCATACCTAAACATAGTAAAAGCAATATACAGCAAACCGGTAGCCAGCATCAAACTAAATGGAGAGAAACTTGAAGCAATCCCACTGAAATCAGGGACCAGACAAGGCTGCCCCCTTTCTCCTTATCTTTTCAATATTGTACTTGAGGTACTAGCTCAGGCAATTCGACAACATAAGGAGGACAAAGGGATACAAATTGGAAAGGAAGAGGTCAAACTATCATTATTTGCAGATGACATGATAGTCTACCTAAGTGACCCAAAAAACTCCACTAGAGAACTCCTACAGCTGATAAACAACTTCAGGAAAGTGGCAGGTTATAAAATCAACTCAAGCAAATCAGTGGCCTTCCTATACTCAAAGGATAAGCAGGCTGAGAAAGAAATTAGGGAAATGGCCCCTTTCACAATAGCCACAAATAGTATAAAGTATCTTGGGGTGACTCTTACCAAACATGTGAAAGATCTGTATGACAAGAACTTCAAGACTCTGAAGAAGGAAATGGAAGAAGACCTCAAAAAAAAAAAATGGGAAAACCTCCCATGCTCATGGATCGGTAGAATCAATATAGTTAAAATGGCCATTTTGCCAAAAGTAATCTACAGATTCAATGCAATACCCATCAAAATCCCAACTCAATTCTTCACAGAGTTAGAAAGAGCAATTATCAAATTCATCTGGAATAACAAAAAATCCAGGATAGCTAAAACTATTCTCAGCAACAAAAGAAAATCTGGGGGAATCAGTATCCCTGACCTCAAGCAATACTACAGAGCAATAGTGTTAAAAACTGCATGGTATTGGTACAGTGACAGGCAGGAGGATCAATGGAACAGGATTGAAGATCCAGAAATGAACCCACATACCTATGGCCACTTGATCCTCGACAAAGAGGCTGAAAACATCCAATGGAAAAAAGAAAGCCTTTTCAACAAATGGTGCTGGTTCAACTGGAGGGCAGCATGCAGAAGAATGCGAATTGATCCATCCTTTTCTCCTTGTACCAAGCTCAAATCCAAATGGATCAAGGACCTCCACATAAAGCCAGACACTCTGAAGTTAATAGAAAAGAAACTGGGGAAGACCCTTGAGGACCTCGGTACAGGGAGAAAGTTTCTGAACAGAACACCAATAGCGTATGCTCTAAGAGCAAGAATTGAAAAATGGGACCTCATAAAATTACAAAGTTTCTGTAAGGCAAAGGACACCATCAAGAGGACAAATCGGCAACCAACAAATTGGGAAAAGATCTTCACCAATCCTACATCAGATAGAAGGCTAATATCCAATATATATAAAGAACTCAAGAAGTTAGACTCCAGAAAACCAAACAACCCTAATAAAAAATGGCGTACAGAGTTAAACAAAGAATTCTCACCTGAAGAACATCGGATGGCAGAGAAGCATCTTAAAAAAATGTTCAACTTCATTGGTTATTAGGGAAATGCAAATCAAAAGAACCCTGAGATTTCACCTTACACCAGTCAGAATGGCTAAGATTAAAAATTCCAGAGATAGCAGGTGTTGGAGAGGGTGCGGAGAAAGAGGAACACTCCTACCTTGTACTCTTATACCTTATACTCTTCAAACTATCCTACAAAATAGAAAAAAGGAGCATTGGGAAATTCATTCTTTACCTCACAAAGACACAACAAAGAATGAGAATTTCAGAACAATTTTCTTTATGGACATTGATACAAATAAACTCAATAAAATGCTTGCAAACTGAATCCACAAACACATGTAAAATATCATCCTCTATGATCCAGAAGGAGTCAACCCAGAAATGGAGGAATGTTTAAACATACTAAAATCTATCAATGTAATCCACCAAATAGATGATCTGCAAAGAAAAAAAAAGCAAATTGTCATCTTATTAGATGCTGAAACATCCTTTGGAAAATTCCCAAACTCATTAATGTCATATGTCTTAGTGAGATCAAGAATACAGTGTGCATACCTAAACACAATAATGACAGTTTGAAAAGAAAAAAAATCAAACCGTCATTTCATTAGATGTTGAAACATCCTTTCGAAAATTGCAAAACGCATTAATGCCAAATGTCTTAGAGAGATCAAGGATACAGTACACATACCTAAACATAATAATGATCACAAAGAGAAAGCCAATAGTCAACAAAGAGTTAAACAAAGATAAATGTAATTCAATTCTACTAAAATCAGAGACAAAGCAAGACTGTTACCTCCCTCTGTATGTCGTCAATATAATATTTGAATTCTTGCAACAGCAATAAGACAACAAAAGTAGACCATAGGAATATGAACTTAAAAGGAAGAAATCAAAGCCACACTATTTACAAATGATATGATTGTATACAAAAGTTATCCAATAATTTTACCAGAGTTCTCCTAAAACTGATAAACAATTTTAGAATCTGGGATGGATGTCAAATCAACAAAACAGTAGCCCTCCGTTATATAAAAGAGAAACAGAAAAGAGATAGCAGGGAGCACACTCTTCACAGTAGCCACACATACTCTACAATACCTTGGTTTAACTCTAATCAACCAAGTAAAAAACCCGTATGATCAGTTTTGTTAGAACCTTAACCACATCTTGTTGTATTATTTCAGATATCTGTTATTTTCAGGACATGTAATAACATTTAAATTTTTCATAGTTTGATAAAAATGACTCTTTGACAAAATATTTTTTATTCCAAAGCTCAGGTCAATGGAGAAGTTCATCTGAATTGCTAAGAAAGCTGATAGTTTGTGGTGCATGCCAACAGACTGTTTCCTTTGATATCATTTATATAAAAGAAAATACTGTCCTTAACTGAGTAAAGATGGGAAAAAGGAACCAAATTTTAGAGGAAAAAATATGAAGGAGAAAGACATAAATGAAAGTGAGAAGTAAAAAATGTTTCTGGTGATATTACAGGTCCACGAATGACAGGCAAGAGCTCAGGTGATTCTATCTTTATGGGTTCAAACTGGAAGATAGCTGAAGGGAAGAACAGAGGTAACAATGATAATTGTGGACACATGAGTCAGATAATGTTGTATTGGTACTTAATAGAGATATCCCAGCAAAACTTACAGAATACCTATGATACAACCCACAGACCATGTTAAAGAAGTATAACAAGAAGGAAGGCTCAAGTGAGGTTGCTTCAATCCCACTTAGAAGGAGCAAAATAATTACTGGAGGCAGAAGGAGGGAGGGACCTGAGTGGGAGAGGGGAGAATATGAGAAATGGGAGCAGAATCAGGCATGGAGAAAGATAAGAAAGAAGCCCAGAGGTCCAATAGAATGAATGGAAAAACATTGCTGCTGGGGATGGGTGGGATGTGGGAGGCTCCAATGAATCTATGGGAGTGACATTAGTATTCAAAATGTCCTATAGTCAGGAAATAGAAGCTGAAAAGACCACCTCCAGTAGATAGACAGGAACCCCAGAGGAGGTCACCAACACATGTTTAAAATTTTTGACCAAGAAGGTCCTGTCTAAAAGAAATGAAAGGAATCAAAATGAAGCAGAGATTGAAGGAAAGACCATTTAGTTATCCGCCCAACTTGGCGTATGTCATATGGGCAGGCACTAAACACTGAAGCAATTACTGACACTATTGTGTGCTTGCATATGGGAGCCTAGCATGCAAGTCCTCTGAGAGGCTCTACCAGCAGCTGTCTGAGACATATACAGATACTTAAAACACAGAGGACTGAGGTCAGCAACGTCTGTGCAAGAGTTAGGGAAGGGTTGTAGGACCTGATGGAATAGGTAACCCTATTGGAATAACAATGCCAACTACCCTAGACTCCTGGAAGATCCCAGAGACTGAGCCCCCAACCAAAGAGCATATGTATGCTGGTCTGAGGACCCTGGCTAATATGTAGTAGAGGACTGTCGTTTCTGGCATTAGTAGGTGAGGAGGTGTCTAATTCTGCATAGACTTGATGCTCCAGGAAAGGGGATGCCAGGGGGGAACAACCTCTCAGAGGTTAAAGTAAGGAAGCATAGGGTGACAAATTCTATGAGGGGGACAGGGAGGAGGATAACATTTAAGATATAAATAAACAAAATAATTAATTATAAACGAAATCTAATCCATCAAAGTGCCTTGTTCTGGTAAAATATCTAAATGTGCTGATGATTCTTCTTGGCTTCTGTAGCTCTACTTCTAGGAAACTGTTCTGGTTAACTGAAGTATGTCAAGCCTGAGCATGGTATTCAGGCTTGAAATCTCAACTTGAGAAATGCTTAGTGCTACAGTGTGATCTAGAACACAGTTGAGCCATTGGACTGCTAATAAAGATTTTCCATTAGGTTAAAAAATGAGAGGTATTGAAAGAATGAAATTAATTATATAGAATGTGCCAAGATAGCAGTATTTGTGAATAGAAGCCATAAAACAGGATACAACTTAGTATACTTGGAATTATGTGTGACTGTGTCAAGAAACAAGTAGATGCTTGGATATGGTCCATAGTCTACATTTTCAATCATGTCTTATTTTTGTTTGTTTGTTTGGTTGGTTGGTTGGTTTTTGGTTTTTGGTTTTTGGTTTTTGGTTTTTTCGAGACGGGGTTTCTCTGTATAGCCCTGGCTGCCCTGGAACTCACTTTGTAGACCAGAATGGCCTCAAACTCAGAAATCTACCTGCCTCTGCCTCCCAAGTGCTGGGATTAAAGGCATGTGCCACTACTGCCTGGCTGTCCTGTTGTTTTAGTTCAGATATTCAACACCAAGTTTCCTGCAGGATGTACCAAGCTTTGAAAAACACAACTTTCCTGAGAACCTGCCTGTCATTCTTTGATATGTGTATATGTTTTTGTACATGTGTGTCTATAGGGAATAGGATGATAATAGCAGAATGTCTTGTTCATGGTATACCTTATACACTCACACTATTCTCTCAATTGAGCACTAACTTTGATACCTCATTCTAGTTTTCTCTGAGTCTGTTCCCCATATGCTGGCATATGAGATACACACCACACAACAATGAATCTTTTAATTCTTGAAGAAACATTTTTTTGATTTTATTTAATGTTTTTTACTGTCCAGATTGCATCACCCTCCAGGTCTACCCTCTGACTGTTCCCCATCACATACCTCCTCAGCATAGTTCCACAAGGATGTCCCTAACCCCTTCCCCACCAGACCTGCCTATACCCGTGGTCCTCCACTCCCTGAAGGTTAGGTGCTTCTTCTCTGAGTCTAGACCTGGCAGTCCTCTGCTGTACAAGTGTTGGGGGACTCATAGCAGTTGGTGTATGCTGCCTGGTTGGTGGCACAGTAACTGAGATATCTCAGGGGTTCAGGTTACGTGAGAATACTAGTCCTTCTACAGGGTCATTTTCCTCCTCAGCTTTTTCCAGCTTTTCCCTAATTCAATCACAGGGCTCTCAGCAGCTTATGTCCATTGGTTGGGTACAAAAATCTGCATCTGACTCTTTCAGAAGGGCAGTAAAAATATTCCCTCAACTAAATTTGGGTCCTCTGTAAGAGCAGTTCATGCTCTTAACAGCTGAGCCATGTCTCCAGGCCCCTTCTCTGAATGTAATCAAACATTTTATAATATTCTATTTTTCTTCCCTCACAAAATATCTATGACAATTCTCTCAATAAAGTAGTTATACCAAGGTTTGCAATATAACACATTGAAACTACCTAAACATATTTTCAAATAAATCATTCTGAATTGAGGAAGTCATTGATGGCAACTGACTATAAACTATCAGAACTATACCATATTTATATACAGTTCAAGTAGCTTAGAGTATCCTCAATTCTTTTTTGTCTTTATAATAGTCATTCATTTAACTTACTATAACAACACTTGGTTATGAGTCTCAATTTAAGCAAATAGTTTACTATAAATGAACAATATGTCAATAGAGGCCCCAACAAAGGGAAACCAAGGGGGGGGGAGGTGGGAGTGTGTCCGGTGGAGGGGCATATATGTGGAGGCAGGGAGTGGGAGGAGGGGTTGGGGTCTTTGGGGAGGGGGGAAATTGGGAAAGGTTTTACCTTTGGTAATGTAAATGAAGACAATAGTCAATAAAAGATAAATAACGAAAAGAAAAAAAAAATATTCCCTCACCATAGCATCAGTAATAGTGTCAGACCATGGGGCCTCCCCTCTGAGCTGGGTGCCAATGTGGGCCTGTCCCTGGACCTCCTTTTTCTCAGGCTATTCTCGATTTTTGTTCCTGAAGTTCTTTTTAGAGATGAACAATTATGGGTCATAGTTTTTGACTGTGGGATGGTAACTCCAGTCCTTACTTGATGCCCTGTCTTTCTGCAGGAGCTGGGCTCTACAGTTTCCCTCTTCCAAATGTAGGGCATTTCTCTAAGGTCCTCCCTTTCACTTCTGAGGGTCTCCCACCTTCCAGGTCTCTGGTACATTCTGGAGGGTCCCTCCACTTCCTACCTCCCAAAGTTGCCTGTTTCTATTTTTTCTGCTGCTCCACAGGACTTCATTCTTGTTCTCCACACCTAAAACTTGATCTTGTTTCCCTCTTCCCCTCCTTGTCCCCTTTCCCAACCAGGTCACTTCCTCCCTTCCATTTGATTGCTTTCTTCTCCCAAGTGGGATCAAGGCATCCTCTTTTGGTCCCTTCAGTTTACCATTTTTAGTTCTGTGGATTGTAGCCTGGGTATTCTGTTATATATTGACGAATATCCACTTATTAGTGAGTTCATAACATGCTTGCAGGCTTCCTCCTGCGGCCCAGAGCTTGGGTCCCAGTCCTGAGGCCTCTGGCTGGAGCCCTCAGCTCAACTCTCTCCGCTTCCGGATCCAGATCAGCCTGGGTGGCAACACCCAGGTCCTCTCCAGGTCCTGCAAGAGGCAGGAGGGGCTTCTGGGCAGCCAGCTGGGAGAAGTCGGTGTTCTCCGGTGAACCCAGCGGGCCCCAGCGGGAGCCTTTGGGTGCCTGCTTTGGGATCTGAAGGACCAGGGCCACAGTGCTCGGTCTCCAGGAAGTGCGGGAGACCCGGTGTGCACCCAGAGGCAGTCTGGGAGCTCGCAGCAAGGCTTGCTCCTGCGGCCCAGAGCTTGGGTCCCAGTCCTGAGGCCTCTGGCTGGAGCCCTCAGCTCAACTCTCCTCTTCCGGATCCAGATCAGCCTGGGTGGCAACACCCAGGTCCTCTCCAGGTCCTGCAAGAGGCAGGAGGGGCTTCTGGGCGGCCAGCTGGGAGAAGTCGGTGTGCTCCGGTGAATCCAGCAGGCACCAGAGGGAGCCTTCCGGTGTCTGCTTCGGGATCTGAACAGCCTGGGCAACAAGCATCCTGACTGCAGGCAGTGTAGGAGGTAAGCTGTGCACCAGAGGCCACCTGGGAAGGGGCAGCTTGCACTGGTGAGTCCAGCACTGACAAGACCAACTAACACCAGTGAGAACTAGATGGCAAAAGGCAAACGCAGGATCGTCACTAACAGAAATCAAGGCAATATGGCAACATCTGAACCCAATTCTCCTCTACCAGCATGTCCTGGATACCCCATTACACCAGTAAAACAAGATTTGGATTTAAAAATCACTGGTCATGATGCTGGTACAAGAACACGTGAAGGACATACTTAAAGAAATTCAGGAGAAAATGGATCAAAAGTTAGAAGCCCTTGCAAGGGAAACACAAAAATCATTGAAAGAAATCCAGGAGAATACAAAAGCCAATAATGAGGAAACGCAAAAAACACTTAAAGAAATACAGGAGAACTTTGGTCAACAGGCTGAGGTCATGAAAGAGGAAACACAAAAATCTCTTAAAGAATTACAGGAAAGCACAAACAAGCAAGTGAAGGAGCTAAGCAAAACCATCCAGGATCTAAAATCAGAAGTAGAAACAACTAAGAAAACTCAAAGGGAGACAACTTTGGAGATAGAAAGCCTTGGGAAGAAATCAGGGGACATAGATGCAAATATCAACAACAGAATACAAGAGATAGAAGAAAGAATCTCAGATGCTGAAGATACCATAGAAACCATGGACTCAACAGTTAAAGAAAATGCAAAATGCAAAAAGCTTGTAACCCAAAATATCCAGGAAATCCAGGACACAATGAGAAGACCAAACCTAAGGATTATAGGCATAGATGAGAGTGAAGATTTACAACTTAAAGGACCAGCAAATATCTTCAATAAAATTATGGAAGAAAACTTCCCTAACCTAAAGAGAGAGATGCCCATGAATATACAAGAAGCCTACAGAACTCCAAACAGACTGGACCAGAAGAGAAATACTTCCCGTCACATAATAATCAAAACACCAAATGTTCTAAACAAAGAAAGAATATTAAAGGCAGTAAGAGAAAAAGGCCAAGTAACATATAAAGGAAGACCTATCAGAATCACAGCAGACTTTTCACCTGAGACTATGAAGGCTAGAAGGTCCTGGGCAGATCTCATGCAGACTCTAAGAGAACACAAATGCCAGCCAAAACTACTATATCCAGCAAAACTCTCAATCACCGTAGATGGAGAAACTAAGATATTTCATGACAAAACCAAGTTTACCCAATATCTATCCACAAACCCAGCCCTACAAAGGATAATAGGTGGAAAACACCAATACAAGGAGGGAAACTTCACCCTGGAAAAAGCAAGATAGTAACCTTTCATCAAACCCAAAAGAAGTTAAGCAATCAAATTTAAGAAATAACGTCAAAAATGATAGGTAGTAACAATCACTATTCCTTAATATCTCTTAACATCAATGGACTTAATGCCCCAATAAAAAGACACAGGCTAACTGACTGGATACGTAAACAGGACCCTACATTTTGCTGCTTATAGGAAACACACCTCAGGGTCAAAGACAAACACTACCTTAGAGTAAAAGGCTGGAAGACAATTTTACAAGCAAATGGTCTCAGGAAACGAGCTGGAATAGCAATTTTAATATCAGATAAAACTGACTTTCAACCCAACATCATCAAAAGAGACTCTGAGGGACACTTCTTGCTGGTCAAAGGAAAAATACAACAAGAAGAACTCTCATTGAGCACATTTATGCTCACCCGTGCTCACTTTATTTTACCCCCTGAAGCAGACATGCATACACTGGGAGCCTTTCAAGACAGTTAGGGAGGGGTTTCTGCCTTGGGCAACAAGCAAACATCCTATACCTCATTAGACACAGACAAGAAAACCATCAAAACTGTGCTATCTACAGTATAATAGGAATTGAGGCATTCTCTATCCTCGGACAACCCAGCCTGAACAGGCAGAGAGCGCTCCTGGTTCATTCACATTAGGAACTCAGTGGTCAGTGACCAGAGGGTTCATGGAAAACCAGATAATCTTTCTGAGAGCATCCAGCGTTTTCTAGAGAAATTGTACTCCACAGTGTGCGGGGTGGAGTACAGAGGAGGGAGCACAGACAACACAATGAAGGTCCAGCATTATAGGTGGACCCTGGGCACAGCCTCTCCCATCCTGGAGGGATTCTCAAGGCAAAGCCTTAATCTTTAGAGAATGTTTGACAGAAAGCTACCCCAAGGACAAGTCTGTTCTCAGCTCCTCCTGAGCTCAGTGCCTGAGAGCCCCTGCCAGAACCATGTGTCAAACAGACTCGGAAAGGGAGTTCTGCCTTCCTGAGATCACACAGCAGGCCAGTGGCAGTCGCTGGCCAGACCTGGTCCCTGACACCCAACCTAGGTCTGTTGCTTCTCCGTTCCCAGATGGTTCCTATTCAGTTCCCAGACCCCTCCCTTTTTCAGCTCCTTGGGCTCAACCCCCAGGTTGAACAATGTTCAGAAGCAGGTGGCAGTTAAACAATTCATTGGAGTCATGTGAACCTGTGCCCATCCCAGATGGCATGGAGAGGCTACAGCCCTGCAAGGTTGGTCTCTTTCATGTAAAGAACAACTCCTCCTCTTCCCTCTTCTCCCGCACTTCCCAACCCCCTCCTAGATCCTCCTCTGTAGTACTACTGGGACATGTGCTGTACTAGGGATGGAGGCAGGAGGCGAAGATGGCTTTTATTGGAAAGCAAATTCCAACAGTGTCCTGAGCTTTGCTATTGCTTCACACTCAGGAGAGGAGGGATATGAGGGGGGATATGAGGGATGGGGGGAGAGGAGAGCTGGGAGGGGGAGAAGAGAATAATGATTAATCCTTCTGTTCTGACTCCACAACTCAGTGAATCTAGAAAATCAGTACACTTAACCAATGGAGCGCAGGCCCCAGGCATTGCATCACCACTGAGCTCCGTCATTGGCTAACACTTCCTAAAAGGCAAAGTGTCATTTCTAGATGCTTAAACCTTTCCTACTTATCAAACCAAAAAGGATTTGGTTTATATGAGTGTTTCCTCAATTTTTCCCTTTTAAAATCTGATTCTTCTGCAGATCATCATAAACATGCAGGTTATAGTAATACACTTCAAATTGTCCATACTACAACTGTCAAATTGTATGTGGTTACCCATTTTAACAGTATAACAAACAAGTGATCTAGGTCCCCCAGAATGCTTCTTTGCCAAGAACAGTGACTTTTTTTTTTGAGCTTATATAATAGAGTCAACACTTAGTGGCTTTTCTCATGTCCTAATTTGAAGAGTGGACATTAAGGCTCCTCTTTCACATATAAGGTTTCCAATGGCCTTGTATGTGATAAATTTCCTAGAAAGGGAGGTCCTAATACGGCTCCCATTTATCATTTCTTCAAGCCATTATTTGTCCATCAGTATAAACTGGACAGAACTATAGCCAGTATAACTTTGTCCCTCTATCTTTCCTTGGAGAGGCATAGTATATGCAGACCCCAATCTTATATGCCACATAATTGCCCTCACGTATAGTAGGAAGATTTTAACCTGATCTGCTGCCAACATTTTTAGCCCACTGAATCTTGTTTACTTTTTACAGTTTACTTTGTTATGATTATCTTGTAACTGAGTAAGTACAAGGCAGATGTTCCAAGAGTATCTAGAGCCAGAGACTCATTAGGAGATATCTGGTGTCTTTATTTGAGTCACAACCTCCAGAGGGCAAGGATAACTTTCAAGTAGAGCCAGATAAGGCTATCTCCCTAAAATAAGCAAGAGAAATATGCTCAGAAATTTTCTAGGGAATCTTAGAAACAACCCGGATGTCCCTCAACAGAGGATTGGATACAGAAAATGTTGTACATTTGCACAATGTAGTACTACTCAGGCTATTAAAAATTCACTTCAGGAAATTCACAGGCAAATGGATGGAACTAGAAAACATCACCCTGATTGAGATAACTCAGTCGCAAAAGAACACACATGGTATGTATTTACTGGTAAGTGGATATTAGGAAAAAAGTTCAGAATGCCCACAATACAACTCACAGACCATATGAAGCTTAAGGAGAAGGAAGATCAAAGTGTGGATGCTTCAGTCCTACTTAGAAGGGGGAACAAAATAATCATGGATTGTAGAGGGAGTTCTGGAGGGAACTTGGAAGGGGAGGGAAGAAGAAGGGTAGGGAGAAAGGGGGGAAGGTAATGGTGTGGCTGGAATATGGTCAGAAGTACAGAGGATCAGGAATGTGAAGGGAGGTATGTAGCAGTGGGGGATACGGAACTCAGGTAGCCAGTAAAAGTACCAGATGTGAGGAAAGCAAAAGTCTCCCAGGAACCAATAGGGATGATATTAGCTGAAGTACCCTACAAAGGGACAGAGAACCTGCAGAGACCATATCAGGAAGTTAGACATAGCCCCTGGTTGAGGGATGAGGCCACCCACTGATCTCAAAAATATTAACTCACAACTTTTCCTCTCTAAAGAAATGCAGGGACAAAGAGTGGAGCACAGCCTGTCTGTGCCTTTCATATCTTCAATATATCCCTGCTTCCAGTTGAGAGCAATGATCCCATGTTGAAGCTGGTCCCCAGCAGCAGACCACAGAATTATTCTACCTAGGTCCAGCTTATTCAACCAGTGGGTTCACAGGAGTTCATTGCTGATGTATGCATGTGTTGTCAATTATAGGAAGGGGTCAGTCAAGGCCTGTTGATTTACGAATGCCTGACCCAGGATGGGCTTCTCCTTAGAAAATCTGCATTTCTGGAGCTCCTAACAACTGGATATTTGGACATGCTGGTCATTATTTGGATCATAGGCATCCCAAGTGGGTAGGACTGAGGACTGCCTCTCTTCAACAAACTACGCCTTAGCAGTCTCAAATGACATGATCCACACAACATAAAAGGACACTGAAGTATCTACAGGCTTAGACTTTTGAATGAGTAAACATGGGTCAATTTGATTCACTAATGCAAGAGCTTCTAAGGTCTTTAGTGTCCTTTCTTTGGTTTTAATAAGATTCCATGACCAAGGCAACAAATTTATAAAAGATTATGTATAATTCAAACTCATGTTTATAGGAGTCCACTGTGGTAGCGCAAAGGCATAGTGAAGAAAACAGCTGAGAGCTCACTTGGGTTACACTTAGGACGTAGAAGGGGAATCAATGAGAGTGGCTTGGAATTTTGAAACCTGTAAATCTAACCCCAGGGATAAATCTCTTCCCCCATGAAGCATAGATTTATCCTAATGAGACAGATGTACCAACAAAGAACAAAATACCAAAGCACAAGATCCTATGAGAACCAGAATCATTCAAACCCCTAAATAGATCCTTAACATTGTTAGAAGGAAGAAAAATGCCCTGAAGGCAAAAGTCGAAACAGTCACTTGGAGCTATGGTAAGAGGGGCACTGGTCATTTCTTGTTCATATGGAGCATTGGTGAGGAAATTATAAGTGAAAATGCAGCACCGTATATGTAAGTCTGTGGTCTGGGCTGTGGTTTTGTCCCTATAGTCCAGGGGGCTGATTTTTTGCAACCAAAGGGGTCCTATGTACCTATCTTGATTTAGTTTCTAATCCATGAGTTGGGATTTTCCCTGAATATGTCAGCAGACATCAAGGAAAGTACTAAACCTCACTTCATGGCCAGCCTCTTCAAAAGAGAAGCCTCAGGAGTAAGCATAGTTTTGTGGGCTTGACTTTGTAACATTACCTTACCCAGGCCTTACAGGGACCTGACAGTCATACTACTAGTACCCTGGAAAGCAAAGAGAAGCGTTTTTTACTACATTTGCTTTGATATTACTGCTTTCCAAAAGTAACAGCATGTGAATTCAATACTCATACTCCATGTCATAATGACATCGATTTTTGTTATTTTAATAATTGTATGTTCCTCCTGGCAGAAGAATCTTGCTATATCTGTGAAGAAAAGGATCAGAAACTATGTAATCATATACTAACTGCAATCAAATACTGTCTGAAAACAAAGCCCAGACCACTTGTTATATGCAGAGTGCAGTGGGACACATCCTAAAGAAAAGAGTAGATCAGTTCTGAGAGGGGAAGACAAGAGATATTGTGGGCAAGGAGACAGAGGCATAATATGTAAATAGTATGAGTGAAGAATGGAAAGAAATCCACAAATCAGTGTCGGGAAAGTAAACAGACCCCCTGGGAAGAGAATATAAATAAGATATATTACAAGCACAAGTACACATGTACAATTGTACAATCTTGCACATACACACACACACACACACACACACACACACACACACACACACACACGGACACGGACACACACAGACACACAGTCTCTAAACAGAACACGAATGATGTGTCAGTGTTCCTTGTCCCTTATTTCTTATTCCCAATCATGTGTTGGAATACCTCCTGACTGGTTCCTTTTCTGAGCTTTAGTAAACAGTGCAAAGGTGAACATGGATGTCTGAGTGTCCCTGCATCATATTGGTGGATCAGACAGCACTATTTTCCTTGTTCTGAGGGAATTTCATGCTTGCAGCCAGGGTGGCTGCCCTAGTTTCACTTTCTATTATCAGTGTGTTAGTATCCATGATTCTTCCTGTCCTGACCATCATTTGTTGTCTTTGGTTTCCTTGTTACCAGTCATGGAGGAGGGGGCACAGGTCACCTAAAACACTTTTAATTCCATTTCCAGCATGATCAGTATGCTGAACGCTTCTAGAGGTATCTACTTTTGCATGTCTTATTTGAGGACCATCTCTTTATTTTTCTACCCCATGTACTTATTAGATGACATAGATTTTTGAGGAGTTTTATGTGGAGCAGTGGAGCCTGCCACCAGACAGAAGACCTGGCAAGGTTGAAGTATGTTTAAAAAAATTCTCACGATTTCTCAGAATGGAGAACAGTAGGCATTAGTTCCAATTCTGGCTAAGTGAACATGACATTCTAAGAGGATCATGTCACTTAAGGATAACACCTGAGGGCCACACCCATGCAGAGAAAACATTGTAATTTCTCAGATTGGGTGAGCGGGGAGCATCCTTCCCTGGTTCCCACCTCACCCCATATTTTATATAGGTTCCCTGTTCACAAGGGAAAAAATGCATGAGTAATTTCACTAAGAATCATCTGAGAGCATCCATGTTAGTCAGTTGTAATTCTCTTGGGGACAGTTTCCTCTTAGGAAGGTTTCCTAACTGGAACTTGGCCTCACTCAGCAGGCTGTGTTAGTTTTCCCTGTAGCTGATTGGCTTGCCACTAAAGATTCCTTTGCGTATTAATTGTGCACCATATAGTACCACTCAATTATGGACTCTGAATCTGGTGCTGGGGGTCCCATATTCATGGGTGTGTTAAATACTCACAGGGCAAGCACTTTTGAGTCAGAGTCCAAACTCCATAGCCTAGGTCAGCTTAGATCTATTTTTCTTTGTGGTGAGGCCCAAGTGTGTACTCTTGAGTAGCTCAAAGATCAATCTTAAATGCCCCTCACCTGTGTGAACACAAGTATTGAGTATTAGGTTGATTTTGAGGTCCTTGACATTACGACTGTCACATAGGCAGTGAGTGACCAGGAAATAGCCAGCAGAGAGGGTTGAGAGTAAGGCCTGGTTTAGTTGACTCTTAGAGTATCATCCTTGATAAGTCAGCTGGACTGACAGGTTAAATTTGGCTTCTAAGCGCAGGAAAATCAAGGTTAAAACATTTCCCTGATGCTCTATGGGAATTATCAGAAGATTGTGCCTATGGATCTGACATCCTCCTGTCCCTAGTCCAGCTCATATGTAGGAGGGGAATAGATTCTTGTAAGCCCTATCTGTAACCTGAACAAAGCCCTTTTGATGCTGGCAGCCGAGAGTAGTGCTTCAAACTGCTTGTGACTTCCAAGAGAGAGAAGCATCTGCAATCAAAGGTACTGATGGAGGGCTAGGCAGGTCCTCCAATGGTACTGCTTCAGTCAGAGCACAAAAAAGCACTTTTATCCAGCTGTGAGGCAACGTAGTTCATGCTACCTATCACAGGACCACAGT
This sequence comes from Apodemus sylvaticus, assembly GCF_947179515.1. Lineage (NCBI taxonomy): Eukaryota > Metazoa > Chordata > Mammalia > Rodentia > Muridae > Apodemus > Apodemus sylvaticus. The sequence goes on along the minus strand of NC_067491.1, from coordinate 52,745,778 downwards.
GTGTGTCCTACACTTCTGCTAGCTTGTCAGACCAACTGTATACCCAACCAACACTGTACCTTCCAGAGAATTCCCCTATGACAGTCGTGTGCCAGTCCCTGTATTGGAAATCTATCCTGTGTTTGTTTTGTCATAGGTGAAAGATGTTAGGTACAGTACATTCCTAGAGAGAACATTGACTTCTCTGTCCCAGGTGACATTCTTGACCTAAATCCTCCATACAGAGGCAGCTGTGCTCTTCCAGCCTGGTAGCTAACACCTAGGCTGCATTTGTGCCACAAATCTCAGCCTCACAGCATCCCTCCCATTTTCAACTCTTGCTTTCATCCTAATTGTGGAGGATGGAGTGATGGCAGTATCTCCTGGATCCACCCACTGCACCACCCTAGGGACACTGCATTGCTCTGCTGCCTTGCACTATTATTCTGTAACTGGTGATCTCATTTTGAGGGTGACAGAAAACATGGCCATCATAGCACTATGGGTCCCAGAACCAAGGATGTGGCTATGTGAGCCTCCCATGGACAATTTACTTTTATGGTTATCTCTCAATTTCTAAAGTTGAAATCCCTGAATGATTCTCTCTAGGGTTCATGTTGCTAAGTCCCAGAACTAAAAATAAATCTGTAAAATTCCTATACCAGACACTTTGTCTTTGGATTCATTCCACAAGACTCTTTTGAGTTGTGGGATTCTTAATTTCATAGTGATGGATCTTAAAATTTCAGGCTCTGAGCCGTGTTCCCAGTCAAACAAGTTTGAAAATGGTCAATAGCCACGGGGTAGAGAAATGCATCTTTAATCAAGTGTGTCCAGCCTATTTCCAGCTCTTTAAATGGATAAAAATCTTTTTGGCCTGTGTTTCACTTGGGATACCATCAGCACTTGAAAATCATGATGTCAGGACTTGCAAAGTTCCACAAAATGAGGTATGCAAGGAGGACTGTGGATACCTGGCCCAAGATTCCTGGAACCGGTATCCACAAACAAGTTTCACAATCATAGTCCAGGATGCATCAGCATCAGCAAAAGGCTTCTTCTGCGAGGTGGGACCTTCTTCCTAATCTAGGTTTCAAAGGTGACCTCTGATCCGAATCTGTCAGACTCTCTTACATTGGAATGTCTGATGAGCCTTTCATCCTTTCACATTTCTCCTGTGCATAAGCGCTTTTCAATATTTCCACAAGATGTGACTTGTTCTTATGGTGGCCAGGCTTCTTGACTGTAGAGTATCTTCTAAACCTGGGCTTATCAGCTAGAACAGTCTGTTCAGTATCAAGAGACTGAATATGGAGAACAAAATGAAGGAGCTTGTGTAAGTTGAGAGAAGAATTGTTTTCTTGCAGAAGATATGTTCCCATCTCCTTCCCACCAGGCTTTGCATATCCCAGATATCCTAGCACAACCCCAATGCATATGAAACCCTCATGGCTAGACTTGTTTTCCTAACCTAAAATCTAAGTTTTTGACTGAGTTCTCCTATCAGGAGATTTAGAAGCTCTCTGGTGTTAGTCAAGGAGATATGCAAGAGCTGAATGAGAGAGACTGAAGCGGGGGCTTGGTGGGATCACTCTCCACTATGTCTGTCAGGCTCTTTTGCAAAGAGTTAACTTCTGCCATACTGCCTGTCCAGAAGTATCCTAGAAAGCGATAGGCTCTAGCACTCAGAAGTTCTGGTGTTGGATACCTGCCCTTCTGCATTGTCTCATCTGGTGAACAGCATGACATCTTCATGCCTTTGTTCTCCTCTCTACAATGGGGCTAAGAATGGAAACATGCAGTCAGGGATGTCCTCCTGGACACATCAAAAGTCTAATCACTTGTGGTCAGACCATGACTGGTGAGCAGGTGTGCAAGACCTTCAAGAATGGTGTAAGTGACCACAGAGAATATAAAGACCCTGGGTACTCTGAGGGGAGCAAAAGACACAACTACTCCTTCTGGGATCACATGCACAATTATATAAAACATCACCTGTTTTATCCATGTATAGAAGGCAAGCAAAGAGACTTGCACATAGATCCTGCAGCAACCCCCGCAGAAGATTTCCTCTGGAGACTCAAAATCTCAAAGATTAGGATGCAAATATAAACACATCCAGGTATGAAGGTGATGACCACATGGTTCTTCCTCCATAGCTGAAAAAATGTCCACATGTTACTTCTAATGAGTACACACTCTGTACTGTGCACAGCCCCAAATTCATATACCAGAAATTTCATTTTACTTTGCCTGTGTCCTCTCCATTCCCCAGTCTCTTGGGAGCATCATGGAGAAATGGTGAGACAATGCAGATATGCCACTGTCCAGAGAAGTACTCCCGGACCAGGACCTTGGAAAGCACACAGGCAGGATCCAAAAGCCCCAAGAGACTTCAGTAGACTTCCTACCTCCTTTGTACAAATGGGGTGTCCATGAAGAATTTTGGATACTTACTTAATAATCAAAGGTTTGAGATTATCTCCTTACATTTTGATCAAAGGTGCCTGGCATCTGTACATCAGGGACCAGCTGAAACTCATTGTTCCAACGATTGACAGAGTTCCACGATACACCAGGATTGGCTTATCAGAGCACAGAGACGTTATTGCCAGCCGAGGACATTATATTTTCTGGGAAATGAATTTTCAAAGATTGTTAGAAGGTTTACTCATGATGATAAACGTTGGGATGAATGCTGGAGGGATCATATAACACGGTGATATCAAAGGCAAGGATCACAAGGAAGGCACAGAATGGTCTAAAATACAGTATCCATCGAGTATCCTAACTCATCCACCAACCAATATATTGGAACTTAAAACACACTAGACTGCATCTGTGACCAGGACAAAGGTTACTCCAAGTTGAAAAGCTGCGAGAATGTAGTGAGGAGCAATCCAACTAAGTGTCATGCTCCTATCCTGCGCTGTTGTCCAGAGTAGAGCACTGTATGGATAAAGCATGGCCACTGATTCAAGTGGGTACCTGTCCTCCTCACTCTGCACAAGTACTCTGAACTTGGGAAAACCCCACAACTCACTCAGCTTCTATTTAGGGCATATGCCAGTAGATCCCTCATTGCAACATCATCCAGCCTTTATAATCGCCCAGATTGTTGGGGAAGGCTGGTACTGCAGAAAAGGGAGCATGGTATTATCCAAGAGGCAGCAAGCACACATGATAAGAAAGGAAGGTAAAGGGCCAAAGGGTGGCAAACTACAAGAAAAGTTTCATTCATGGCATCTAGTAGTAGCATCTGGCTTTACTAGATGTTTTTGGAAATGCCAAAGGCTATTAGTAGATTTGTCTTTCAGGTCTGGGTAAACCTAAAACATGAAGTAGAATTCTTTGGATTCTACATGGCTAGGCCCTAGCCTAGGCCTTTGAAAAGGATTATTTAGGTTCCCAACTATCAAATGTGTTCTCCAAAGTTTAAGCATCACACATTTGAACACATCACTGAGAATATGACAGGATTTAGCACCTTACTATGTTTCTCTTGACCCACCTCAGTCTCATGTCTATGAGTAACCTTGACAATTATGCCCATAAATACAACATTGCAAGTGGTCTTTTCACCTCCCTCTTGCAAGTTGTTTTATAATTGTAACATCACAGGAGATAAGGGAGATGGTCTACTCACCAATCACCGTAGAAAAATGAGGTAGTCTTCCAGTTAAAAGCAGAATGCTAGAAACCAGAAGGAAACATTCCCAGGAACCATGGGGCGGGTACAACTGAGCAAATACTAGAAAGACTGAACAAATCTCGGGGATGAGATAACTTCTCAGGTTGGAGCAAGGTCTTGGGGGAATAACAGCTTGGGGCAGCAGCACTGACATGCTCCTGAAAACATCTTGTATGTGGAGTTTTAAGTAGATTTTCAAGAATGTTCACTTAATACCAAACAGAACAGTAAAATGTGCAATGACAATTTAAAAAAAAAACTACATGGTTTTTCATTGGCATCTTCCATAGGAAGTGCTAATAACTAGCCAGAGTGAGTAGTCTAGAGAGACTGGGAAGGCTTAAAGGATACTATAGCATTCTGGGAATGAAGAGAGCATGGTTGGTATGTGGGTAGAATGTGCAGGAAGTGGAGGAACTTCTGCATCAGAGATCCCACTGGCCTATAGCCCAGTGGCTCCCTATGTTCAGCTCAAAAGAGTCTGGTGATCCATGGCTCCATGTTGGGCCAGAAGAAAAATGCTACCTTCTGATTGAACATGCTCATTGCCCAGCATGACCTGCACTAAACCCAGCTCATATCTGTGGAAGAAGGAGACTATCACTCCCCTATGATTTAAAAAGACACAGCACTCTGCTCTGAGACTATGGGCTACTGCCACTTTAGAGGACTCACAATGTCATTGTTTCATGTCCGATATGGTGTTTACAAAGGCCATGAAGTCATGGTCTTCCTTTATGTGATTGTGAAGTGCTAAAACTCTCTAAGGATGCCAGAGAGCATATTTCACCTCTGCTTTCCTTCCCAGTGTCAGCTCATCATCTGGACCTCAGAGAATTGACAGTTTGATTATGTCCTCTGAGTAGTTTGGAGATGAGATCAGGACCAGGTGAGGAATGAATGGGGTGTGATTTGGCTGCCATTGGCAAGGGGTGGAATTGGAGCCTTGATTCACCAAAAAGGCCAAGGGCATGATGGAGGAGCTATGAAGACTTACAAGATAGAAGGATGTCCTCAGATATCCCCTAGGTCTACTTTACAAGGAAAGCATACAAAGGATAAAGATGCCTAAATGGTTCACAGAAAAGCCTGCTGTGACCTGCCTACTTGTGTAAGGAAGTGGGCTCATTCTATAGCTGTTAGGATACTGGACATGTCCAACATATGCCCATGTTACACAAGAACACAGCCTGCTATGGTAGGTCTAATTGTGCAGTAAAGCAGGCTTAGTCTTGAGCTCTTAGGACACTGGACATGACCACCATCTTTCCATGTTGCACAAAGGGAGAGGTATAAGAGGTGGATGGCATGCAGACTATGTGACCAGGTGACAGCTGTGAGAATGACTGAAATGTGTGTGTCTGAGGCAGAGAATATTTTACAAAGAAAGCAAGGAGAAAGGAGAGATTCTGGGTCTATGGCCTGTCAAGCAGGGCTTCAAATGCGGACCTTTTCTGTGAGCCTTGATGGGTTTCCGTGTTGTCAGGACAGTCGTCCTCAGGAGAGACCTTCCTCAGCCTTCTTTCCCCTTTCTCACAAGGACACAGTGTATATTTATCTCAGTCATGGACAGACATGGGTAGTTTTACCAAAACACAATTAATACCCTTTCCTTGTATATATCAACAAACTTGAAACACTCAGTTGTTATTCTAGCAAAAGTATCACACTCATGCTTGAGTAGCATTGGATAAACATGAATGGGGATCATCCCTTACATCAGTTGCAGCAAGTATAGTAGTGCTTGTCATATGCAACCATATTTCTAGCCTCACTTGTTTTAGAATGTGGTGCATTCAAAGCCTCTGCTCAGGAGACAGCAGGTGTTGGAGAGGGTGTGGAGAAAGAGGAACACTCCTCCACTGCTGGTGGGGTTGCAAATTGGTACAACCACTCTGGAAATCAGTCTGGCGGTTCCTCCGAAAACTGGGCACCTCACTTCCAGAAGATCCTGCTATACCACTCCTGGGCATATACCCAGAGGATTCCCCACCATGTAATAAGGATACATGCTCTACTATGTTCACAGCAGCCCTATTTATAATTGCCAGATGCTGGAAAGAACCCAGGTATCCCTCAACAGAAGAGTGGATGCAAAAAATGTGGTATATCTACACAATGGAGTACTATTCAGCCATTACAAACAATGAATTCATGAAATTCTTAGGCAAATGGATGGAGCTAGAGAACATCATACTAAGTGAGGTAACCCAGACTCAAAAGGTGAATCATGGTATGCACTCACTAATAAGTGGATATTAACCTAGAAAACTGGAATGCCCAAAACATAATCCACACATCAAATGAGGTACAAGAAGAAAGGAGGAGTAGCCCCTTGCTCTGGAAAGACTCAGTGAAGCAGTATTTGGCAAAACCAGAACGGGGAAGTGGGAAAGGGTGGGTGGAAGCACTGGGGGAGAGAAGGGGGCTTATGAGACTTTCGGGAGTGGGGGGCTAGAAAAGGGGAAATCATTTGAAATGTAAATAAAAAATATATTGATTAAAAAATAAATAAAATAAAATAAAAAAATGTTAGTGGAAACAACAAAAAAAAAAAAACAAAACAAAACACACCTCTGCTCTAGGTACAGAGATCTGAGACTGCTTGGGAGAGTTTCCTGTTACGGGAAACAGATATTTCCCCATGCTGCCCCCTGAGAACAGGAACCCAGGCCATCAGCTATCCATGTTATGAGTTGGGAACTGAGCTGTACTTTGTGCCTTCTCCTCTCATAGCTTTTGGGAATCTCAGTGTCTTAGCATCAAAATCCAGGAGATCTAAGGTGATCATCTTACCTGCTTGTCAAACATGAGGTCCATTGTGAATTTCAGTTCTGTCTCTAAGAGGAGACGAAGGAAAGACTGCAAAGACCATCTGAATATTGTCTTTCAGATTTGTGGTGAACCTCTCAGTGCCTCATGTCACCAGTCATACTAACTGCAACACCTTGAATCACTCTCTGAGAGGGAGGACTATGCAGATTCGTTAGTGATCCCTAGAAGACAGAATTAGAAGCTTTAAGGTGGTAAACCTCAGACCCATTTTCTTATGTGGACTCACTGTCTACCTGGTTTTCATCATGGCAGAGGAATAGTGTTCCTTATTCTTGGTTATTTACAGCAGATCAAGATCCCACTGAGAAGCCAGTTGTTTCCCAGGGCATCAGTGGTCTCACTCAGAGTCTCTGATAAAAGACAGATCTTGACCTTCACTCATTTGAAACTTGTTCCCACCTCCTCAATGTTCCAGCACACTAGTTCAGGCGTCACCTTTGGAGAGATGGGGTACAATTAATGTTGAAAGTGGAGATGGAAGACAGAAGACCAAACATGTGTCAAGATAATGTAAGAAAACCCCACCCCTTGCTTTCTGGATTCCCGGCTTCTACAAAAGTAGTTGCTGATACTGACAAGAAAGGGATGCAAAGGTCCCGAAGAAACCAAGAGGTTGGACAGTGGAACTGGGAGCTCTCAGACTCAGGAACAACACCGGGGCAGATAATGATCTGAGTTTTAAGTTCACTCTTACCACCAAATCAAGATTAAGGTTAATGCCTTGGACTTCTCACAGGTAAATCAGAGCATCTTGTGGAAGGGCTCTGGGTATCCTGTTGTGAGCTTGCCAGTCCTAAACTGTTACTGATGTACTGTCATAACCATAGAAAATTCTGGCAAAATAAAGGTAGGTTGAAAGCACAGGGGTAAATAAAGTAGGATGCTAATGTTCAATAAGATTTGACATTACAGAACTAAGCTGAGATGGAGGATCCCCAAATCAACAACCAAGACAATTCTGAAGGACAGAGAAGATCCCATTGTCCTACTGTCATCCAAGGAAGGAGAACAGTACATGTGTAGGCCAAGGCCGAGGTTCCCACTCCCTAGTCCAGTCAGGTACTTCTCCAGCATGTACTGGTACAGCCTCAGATCCTTCAGGTTCTTCACCTATAAAACTATTCCAAGAATAGTCAGTAGAGTTCAATCCCTAGTTCTTTTGAGGGTTTGATAAATGCCTCAAGAGCTTTCCTCTGAAATCCACAGGCAACCCAGAAAATAGACATGCTAACTCCCCCACCCCAACATACATACGGAGCTAAAAAAAAAAAAGAGTGAGAGACAGAAAGAGAAAGAGAAAGAGAGTCTGAGATAGAGAGACAGAGTGTTACAGAAAAAGAAAGAGAGAAGCAGAAAGAAGGAAGGAAGGAAAGAAAGAGAAAGAAAGAGAACAGTACAGTGTCAGAAACTGATGCTGGGACAGAGATAAAGGTGGAGTAACAAAGAAATATAGAAGAGAGAGAGAGAGAGAGAGAGAGAGAGAGAGAGAGAGAGAGAGAGAGAGAGATAAGACAGCTAATAGGTCATATGTGAAAACATATGTAACTAATTTAAAGTGCTTTGCAAGGTTCCATGCTCTCAGTGCCCATTCCATCTGTAAAAATTAGTGTAAGGTCTGTAAGTATCATACATACCTAGTAGCAGTGAATTTGACCTACTCAAAGAAGCACAGGCAAGCAGAAGAACAATGACATGTAAGTCTGACCAGTTGCTAACCTTTCTTGGAGGGAGGGGCTCCAAAACTGGAAAAGGACCTGGCAGAGGAAACATAAAAAATGATCAACATGAAGACGAAGAATTCTGTTGTGAAACCTTAATCCATGTCTAGAAAGCATTAGTCAAGGACACAGTTTAGACATCCCAGTGATGAGGTAATGGCTGAGTGAAAAGTGTCAGGTCTGATGTAGGGAGATGCCATCTTTGGGCCTAGGTAAAATGAGAAGCTGATGCCTCTAGTGAAGAGTCTGACAATAGCGGAGATTTCATCATCTGAACTGAAATGGGAAGACACAACAATTTGGGCAGTGCCATTCCCTAGGCTTGGCTGCCAGACTCCATAGGAGCAGAGAGATTTAGATGAGCACATGCAAGCTCACATGCATGGATTTATTTCTCTCCACACTTGACTGTGGATATGACACATGTGCACATGGGCCTTGGCTTCACTGTGGTAATGCAATAAAACCTGGAAGTGTCAAGTCAGTGTGGAGGAAATGAAACTGAGAAGGTTTTGTTTCAGATAATCACACTGACTCTAAAACAACCCAGCAACAACAGTGGAAGATACCAGATAGTTCCCTTGGTCAGTCAAAGTTATCAACTGTGGCTCCCAAGTCATGCTAGTTGAGGTATTCTGTCTCACTCTCTCTGAATGTCTGATCTGCAGTCATAATCTAAGAATTGCCTCCCAGGAGTCTGTCAAGGGTCAGAAGGACCTTTGTCACTGCATGTCATGAGTCAGATGACAGTAAGACGAGTTTCACAGACCCTGAACATCCCTCCACTAAAGACCTTCCAGCAATTACCAATCATATTGAGTGGCAAGCCTATGATACTCTCCTTACTTCCCTTGTGCCACCATTCCACTGAGAGATTAGTGAGCAGCATCCTTGTTGAAGCATGGGTGAAGAGCAAAAGAGGAAGGAGCTCTGTAACAGCTGGACACTCAGATTTCTCATATTTAAGGAATAACCAGTGACATGAACCACCAGCACCTCTGCACATGGCCCTTTTCCAAGCCCCAACATGCAGGAGACTCTAGGTCTAGGCATTGAAATGAATGACCTACATCACACTTGATGTCAACCAGGGTAGGGAGAGGCTCACACCATGTTTACCAGAACTCCATACTACAGATGCTTGAGATGATGCAGATGAGGTCCATTGTCTTATTGATAGTGCCCTCCTGAATGGCATACAGAAGCTTTTGGTTGGTTTTCCAGGTAGCCACATTCTGCAACTTCTTATGGTAAAGCACATCTGCAAGGAAGAAGGGAGAGGATTAAATACCATGGAATGAGAAGGACAGAGTCCCCAGGACCTTGGTTAGGAACAAGCCCATAGCTTCCTGACAACCTGACACTGTACTGAGCTCTGGATAGAAGATGTGTGAATCAACCAGAGGATGAGATGCCCAGGAAGGGAGTCACAGGGGCAAAGTGCCCAGTAGGAGAGGACAGCAGAGAGTGTACAAACGGTAGAATATTACAGGATACTCCCATGTTGCCAGACAAGCAGGTCAATACTAGTTTAATGACAATCAGAAAAGACTTAGAAACTGAAGATAGAAGCAGAGAAAAGTGTCTTTCTAAGCTGATGACTGATTACATTGTTTAGAGTGCTGAGAGAAACAGCTGACTGTATCCAGTGGTCCCATCTTCTGCTGCCTCTAGGGATTAGAGATGTCTAGACAATCAATGCACTGTGTTAGCCAGGTTCCTGTCTATATCAAACACCTTCTATGGAAAAGAAGCTACAACTCAGAAGTCAATCAGAATGAGAGAACATTCCTGACTTGGTGAGCAGGTCTGCAAACTGAAGAGTAAGTATCAGAGTGTGCAGGGAAATCATCCATACTACAGGATGTTCAAAGAATGAAGGGAAATAGGCCTTCACAGAAGATCCTGAAGAGTCCATGTATGGGATGTGCCACCCAGGGATACCTCAGTACCTATCAACAAGTCATCCAAGAACTACTAATAATTTTGTGATGGGACTGAAGGAACTTTGGGAAGTGGGTTGCCATGAAGCACATGGTGAGAAAGCCACATGGGACCTCTCCATATTCCTCACCTGGTCTTTCCCTTTCACGTACAAACACTGTCCTCTCTGAGACAGAATGTTCCAGGTAGGATGTCAGAAAGATTATATCTTCAGATATTGAATTAGATTTTTGGATCAGCAGCAGAATTAGGTACAACAACATTTCAAACTCAGAAAGTTCAAGAGGTTGTACCTTCATGGAGACTTTCAGGTCAGATTATCCTCAGCAGCCGTGGAGAGGAAAGGCCTTTGGTGCACAGCATCAGGATTTTGGATCCAGCCTTCGTGTTTTGTTTTCTGCCAGGAAAGCCTCATGACCCTCAAGTGCTTTTCTGGAGGTCAGAATCATAGCTGGAAACATCTAAAGACATGACAGTGACAGAAGGTCAGAACACAGAGAATTTAGGTATCCCCTGCTACCTGTATCACTCAGTGTCTTATTTTCATAGTTAAGAAACATCCTAGAAAATAGGAGGGTGTTCTCAAGAAGACTCAGTGTCTTCATGAGAGAGAAAGCAGACTAAAGTGCTGAGGGACAACCAAGGTCCAGGATTCCTTCTGGTGACAGTTTTTATCTCCACTCCTTACCTGCTTAGAAATTCCACACATCAGAACTCTGCCTCCTGCCAGTCAGTTACGAGGGCTCCATATTGGTTCTCGGTCGCCAGAGAAATCAGACTGAGGTACGCAAATATAACCTGAGACCAACATCACGGGGGTCTAAGCCTGACGGGCGTTGGCCTGCACCCAGGCCCTGGGCTCATGGGGGGGGGGGCACCGGGGTGCAAACCCGGCCAGGAGGTTTTTTTTCCCCCGGGCCGCGCGAGCACCACCACCATTTTGCCTAAGGGAAGCCAGAGAGACCTAGCAGGCAAAACCAAACTGGCCAACAAGCATAGCCCGAGGCGGACATAGCAGGGGTCTCAGATGGTCAGGCCCTGGACTGCCCCCAGGTCCTGTGCTGCTCGGTGGGCCATCTGTGTGCCAACCTAGCCAGGAGCTTGTTTGCCCAGGCCGGCGCGCACTGCCGCCATTTTGCCTATGCGAAGCCAGAGACACTAGCAGACAAAACCAAACCAGCTAACAGGCATAGCCCAAGGCGGACACAGCAGGGGTCTCAGACGGTCAGGCCCTGGACTGCCCCCAGGCCCTGGGCTGCTCGGTGGGCCATCTGTGTGCCGACCCGGCCAGGAGGTTGTTTATCCGGGCCCGTTTGCGCACCACCACCATTTTGCCTACGGGAAGCCAGAGAGACCTAGCAGGCAAAACCAAACCAGCTAACAGGCATAGCCTGAGGCGGACATAGCAGGGGTCTCAGACGGTCAGGCCCTGGACTGCCCCCAGGCCCTGGACTGCTTGTTGGGCCATCTGTGTGCTGAACCAGGCAGGAGGTTGTTAGCCCAGCAGACTCTCCCAGCACTCTCAGGGAACGTGTGCACGCCACCATCCTAGCCACCTGACAGACCCAATTAACACTCACAGCTGAGGGGAACTTTGCTCCAACATTGGCCTGCCAGGCTTTTGCCTAGACTCAGGGCCTGAGCAGCTAGGCTAGCCTTGTGTGCACCAACCCGGTTGGGAGTTCTGCTGCCCAGCAGAGAGATCAGCACGCAGAAAAGGTCCCTGCAGCATACAGCCTCAGCACTCCCTGAAGGTGCAAACGGGCACCTTCTGGCTCACAGACACAATCTGGGGCAAAGAACACTAGGGCTGCAAGGGCACCCAAGAGGAGGAAAGCACATCAGCAATCTGCAACAGGGGAAACACTGCCCTCCAGTGTTGCAGAAATAGCCCTAGAGCCTCTCAGGAGGCGGAAACACCAGCCGGAGACAAGGACAATTAGCTCCAGAGAACAAGATGGCAAAGGGCAAACGCAGGGACGCTACTAACAGAAATCTAGGCAATATGGCAGCATCTGAACCAAACTCTCCAACATCAGCAAGTCCTGGTTATGCCAACACACCAGAGAAACAAGATTTGGACTTAAAATCACTGTTCATGGTGCTGCTAGAAGAACACAAAAAGGACATGAATGAATCTCTTAAAGCAATACAGGGGATCATGAATAAGCTAGAAACCCGTTTAATGGAAACACAAAAAACACTTAAAGAAATGCAGGAGAATAAGGCCCAAGAGATAGAAGCCAATAAAGAAGAAAGGCAAAAAAAAAAAAAAAAAAAAAAAAAAACTTAAAGAAATGCAGAAGAACTTGAGTCAACAGGCAGAAGTCATGAAAGAGGAAACACAAAAATCTCTTAAAGAAATACAGGAAAACACAGACAAACAAATGATGGAACTGAGCAAAACCATCCTGGACCTAAAAACAGAAGTAGAAACAACTAAGAAATCACAAAGGGAGACAACTTTGGAGATAGAAAACCTTGAGAAGAAATCAGGGGCCATAGATGCAAATATAAACAACAGAATACAAGAGATGGAAGAAAGAATCTCAGATGCCGAAGATACCATAGAAACCATTGACTCAACTGTCAAAGAAAATGCAAAATGCGGAAACCTTGTATCCCAGAACATCCAGGAAATCCAGGATACAATGAGAAGACCAAACCTAAGGATTATAGGTATAGATGAGAGTGAAGATTTACAACAGAAGGGGCCAGCAAATATCTTCAACAAAATTATGGAAGAAAACTTTCCTAACTTAAAGAGAGAGATGCCTACGAATATACAAGAAGCCTACAGAACTCCAAACAGAGGACCTGAGCAGAAATACCTCTCGTCACATAATAATCAAAACCCCAAATGCACCAAACAAAGAAAGGATATTAAAGGCAGTAAGAGAGAAAGGCCAAGTAACATATAAAGGAAGACCTATCAGAATCACACCAGACTTCTCACCAGAGACCATGAAAGCTAGAAGATCCTGGGCAGATCTCATGCAGACTCTAAGAGAACACAAATGTCAGCCAAGACTACTATACCCAGCAAAACTCTCATTCACCATAGATGAAGAAACCAAGATATTCCATGACAAAACCAAATTTACACAATATCTTTCCACAAACCCAGCTCTGCAAAGAATAATAGGAGGAAAACTCCAATACAAGGAGGGAAACTACACCCTGGAAAAAGCAAGATAGTTACCTTCCTTCATCAAACCCAAAAGAAGATAACCACTCAAATATAAAAAGAACATCAAAAATGACAGGAAGTAATAATCACTATTCCCTAATATCTCTTAACATCAATGGTCTCAATTCCCCAATAAAAAGACACAGACTAACAGACTGGATAAGGAAACAGGACCCTACAATTTGCTGTATACAGGAGACACACCTCAGTGTCAAAGATAAAAACTACCTTAGAGTAAAAGGCTGGAAGACAATCTTAGAAGCCAATGGTCACAGGAAACGAGCAGGAGTAGCCATTCTAATATCAGATAAAATTGACTTTCAACCTAAAGTCATCAAAAGAGACACAGAAGGACATTTCTTGCTGGTCAAAGGAAAAAATCCACCAAGAAGAACTTTCAATTCTGAACATCTATGCACCAAATGCAAGGGCACCCTCATTCGTAAAAGAAACTTTACTAAAGCTCAAAGCACACATTGTACCTAACACAATAATTGTGGGGGACTTCAACACTCCACTTTCCTCAATGGAACGATCGGGAAAACAGAAGCTAAATAGGGACACAGTAAAACTAATTGAAGCTTTGGACCAATTGGATTTGACTGATATTTATAGAACATTTCACCCTAAAGCAAAAGAATATACCTTTTTCTCAGCACCTTATGGTACCTTCTCCAAAATCGACCATATAATTGGACACAAGGCAGACCTCAACAAATATAAGAAAATCGAACTAATCCCATGCCTCCTATCAGATCACTATGGAGTAAAAGTGATCTTCAATAGCAACAAAAACAACAGAAAACCCACATACACTTGGAAACTGAACAATATTCTACTCAATGATACCTTGGTCAAGGAAGAAATAAAGAAAGAAATTAAAGACTTTTTAGAACACAAGGAGAATGAAAACACAACATACCCAAACCTATGGGACACAATGAAAGCAGTGCTAAGAGGAAAACTCATAGCCCTGAGTGCCTCCAAAAAGAAAATGGAGAGAGCATACATTACCAGCTTAATGACACACTTGAAAGCCCTGGAACAAAAAGAAGCTATTTCACCCAGGAGGAGTAGAAGGCAGGAAATCATCAAACTCAGGGCCGAAATCAATCAAGTAGAAACAAAGAGAACCATACAAAAAATCAACAAAACCAGGAGCTGGTTCTTTGAGAAAATCAACAAGATAGATAAACCCTTAGCCAGACTGACCAAAGGGCACAGAGAAAGTATCCAAATTAACAAACTTAGAAATGAAAAGGGAGATATAACAACAGAAACTGAGGAAATCCCAAAAATCATCAGATCCTACTACAAGAGACTGTACTCAACACAACTGGAGAATCTGGAGGAAACGGACAATTTCCTTGACAGATACCAAATACCAAAATTAAATCAGGACCAACTAGACCATCTAAACAGTCCCATAATGCCTAAAGAAATAGAAGGAGTCATAGAAAGTCTTCCAACCAAAAAAAGCACAGGACCAGATGGTTTCAGTGCAGAATTCTATCAGACCTTCAAACAAGAGTTAACACCAATACTCTTCAAACTATTCCACAAAATAGAAACAGAAGGAACACTACCCAATTCCTTCTACGAAGCCACAATTACACTGATACCAAAGGCACAGAAAGATCCAACAAAGAAAGAGAACTTCAGACCAATTTCCCTTATGAACATCGATGCAAAAATACTCAATAAAATTCTTGCCAACCGAATCCAAGAACACATCAAAACGATCATCCACCATGATCAAGTAGGCTTTATCCCGGGAATGCAGGGTTGGTTCAATATACGGAAATCCATCAATGCAATCCACTACATAAACAAACTCAAAGAACAAAACCACATGGTCATTTCATTGGATGCTGAAAAAGCATTTGACAAAATTCAGCATCCTTTCATGCTTAAAGTCTTGGAGAGAACAGGAATTCAAGGCCCATACCTAAACATAGTAAAAGCAATATACAGCAAACCGGTAGCCAGCATCAAACTAAATGGAGAGAAACTTGAAGCAACCCCACTGAAATCAGGGACCAGACAAGGCTGCCCCCTTTCTCCTTATCTTTTCAATATTGTACTTGAGGTACTAGCTCGGGCAATTCGACAACATAAGGAGGTCAAAGGGATACAAATCGGAAAGGAAGAAGTCAAACTATCATTATTTGCAGACGACATGATAGTCTACCTAAGTGACCCAAAAAACTCCACTAGAGAGCTCCTACAGCTGATAAACAACTTCAGCAAAGTGGCAGGTTATAAAATCAACACAAGCAAATCAGTGGCCTTCCTACACTCAAAGGATAAGCAGGCTGAGAAAGAAATTAGGGAAATGACCCTCTTCACAATAGCCACAAACTGTATAAAGTATCTTGGGGTGACTCTTACCAAACATGTGAAAGATCTGTATGACAAGAATTTCAAGACTCTGAAGAAGGAAATGGAAGAAGACCTCAAAAAATGGGAAAACCTCCCATGCTCATGGATTGGTAGAATCAATACAGTTAAAATGGCCATTTTGCCAAAAGCAATATACAGATTCAATGCAATACCCATCAAAATCCCAACTCAATTTTTCACAGAGTTAGAAAGAGCAATTATCAAATTCATCTGGAACAACAAAAAACCCAGGATAGCTAAAACTATTCTCAGCAACAAAAGAAAATCTAGGGGAATCAGTATCCCTGACCTCAAGCAATACTACAGAGCAATAGTGTTAAAAACTGCATGGTATTGGTACAGTGACAGGCAGGAGGATCAATGGAACAGGATTGAAGATCCAGAAATGAACCCACACACCTATGGCCACTTGATCCTCGACAAAGAGGCTGAAAACATCCAATGGAAAAAAGATAGCCTTTTCAACAAATGGTGCTGGTTCAACTGGAGGGCAGCATGCAGAAGAATGCGAATTGATCCATTCTTGTCTCCTTGTACTAAGCTCAAATCCAAATGGATCAAGGACCTCCACATAAAGCCAGACACTCTGAAGCTAATAGAAAAGAAACTGGGGAAAACCCTTGAGGACATCGGTACAGGGAGAAAGTTTCTGAACAGAACACCAATAGCGTATGCTCTAAGAGCAAGAATTGACAAATGGGACCTCATAAAATTACAAAGTTTCTGTAAGGCAAAGGACCCCATCAAGAGGACAAATCGGCAACCAACACATTGGGAAAAGATCTTCACCAATCCTACATCAGATAGAGGGCTAATATCCAATATATATAAAGAACTCAAGAAGTTAGACTCCAGAAAACCAAACAACCCTATTAAAAAATGGGGTACAGAGTTAAACAAAGAATTCTCACCTGAAGAATTTCGGATGGCGGAGAAGCATCTTCAAAAATGCTCAACTTCATTAGTCATTAGTGAAATGCAAATCAAAACAACCCTGAGATTTCATCTTACACCAGTCAGAATGGCTAAGATTAAAAATTCAGGAGACAGCAGGTGTTGGAGAGGGTGTGGAGAAAGAGGAACACTCCTCCACTGCTGGTGGGTTGCAAATTGGTACAACCACTCTGGAAAGCAGTCTGGCGGTTCCTCCGAAAACTGGGCACCTCACTTCCAGAAGATCCTGCTATACCACTCCTGGGCATATACCCAGAGGATTCCCCACCATGTAATAAGGATACATGCTCTACTATGTTCATAGCAGCCCTATTTATAATTGCCAGATGCTGGAAAGAACCCAGGTATCCCTCAACAGAAGAGTGGATGCAAAAAATGTGGTATATCTACACAATGGAGTACTATTCAGCCATTAGAAACAACGAATTCATGAAATACTTAGGCTAATGGATGGAGCTAGAGAACATCATACTAAGTGAGGAAACCCAGACTCAAAAGATGAATCATGGTATGCACTCACTAATAAGTGGATATTAACCTAGAAAACTGGAATACCCAAAACATAATCCACACATCAAATGAGATACAAGAAGAAAGGAGGAGTGGCCCCTGGTTCTGGAAAGACTCAGTGAAGCAGTATTCGACAAAACCAGAACGGGGAAGTGGGAAGGGGTGGGTGGGAGGACAGGGGAAGAGAAGGGGGCTCACGGGACTTTCGGGGACTGGGGGGCTAGAAAAGGGGAAATCATTTGAAATGTAAATAAATTATATCGAATAAAAAAAATTAAAAAAAAAAAGAAATTCCACATGCATAGGTGATGAATGGTGGATCGCCATGTCTGAACATGGCCTCTTGTTCTGGGGATTCCTACATTGTCCCCCTATCACCATGGCCTTCTTATCTGACTTTCCCATGACCAACACAAGAGGACTGTACAGTTCAGGCCTTTGGCATGTTGTGACACCCAACATGCCCAGAGCCTGTGGTCTGAGTAGAGAACACAATTCCACCAAGACATGAATTAAAATAACTTTCTTTTAGGGTAACCATAAAAAATCAAACACAGGCACTCATCAGGTCCAGTCATTCATGATGGCTGCCAGTCACATGGCTGCTCTCAGGGCCCTCTGTCAGGCCTTCTTTCTCTCCAGGTTTAGCCCAGCAGAGCTGTCTGTTCAGGGACAGTGTTTGCCAACAACTTGTCCTAGGATGGGAACTCCCAGTTTTATTACTGTTTTTACCTGTTTTGATGCAAACTTACCTTACCACCTTTGTCTTCGTGAATGTCCTTGACTCTGGCAGAGTGTCATCAGCTCCTTGAGCACAGCTTGTCCATGACACTAATGATCCTGGCACTGAGCACCTAGCAAGAGCCTCACACTTCACTATACCTATCGAGTGGCAACTGACAAAGGGCAGATCACACCACTTCACATAGACTGTCTAGAAGCTGGGGTTACATCTCAGAGCCAATCTTCACTGTTCCTCCTTGTAGGTAAGAGTGAATTCAAGCCTGTGAAGGGAAGAATGTCTTCCATGATGCTTCAGGAGGACTGGAGCAGTCACAGTCCAGGAAGTGAGGAACAGGCTGCATGGCAAGAACTGGGAGACCAGCTCTATTAGACGCCCCACATTTAGGACACAATCCCCCCCCCCAAAAAAAAAGCTGTGGCAGTGGTCAGGGGCACACCCACTGACTGATCTGTAGAGGCCCTCCTCTAGGCTCTTTATCCTCAAGATTGAGAAGCAAAGATGAGGGAGTGTCACGGAGAAATTGCTGTCACTTGGTGACAGGGCTGTCACTAGGAAGACCCCAACATAGAATAAATGTCTTCAGAAGAGATAAGGGGTTGCACCACACAGTTTCCAGGTACAACTGGGCCTCGCAGTGTTTCTGCATACAGCTGCCCACTGTCACAGTCCTCCTCTCCTTACTGTCTCCTCAGTGACAGTAGCACCTTGTAAGACCAGGTCTCCTATAGGCTGACAGGAAATATCGTCACATGGACATAAAGGGCAGAATAGCCTGGTTAGAGGATAGTCTACTGGGACATGGGTTCTTGTAGCAGATGGTGTCAACACTGTAGCTTGAACCGAAAGGGACCATGTAGATCTCCATGGTTCATGTCCCCATTTCCAGCTTCACTCATACAGGCATGACACTTCTCAGTAGCCTCCCTTGGCCTTGGGCTCCGCATCATGACACTGTGTCTGTCTTCTGTATCTACTCTGGCCATCATGTGTCTTCTGGCTCTAATGAAGACAGATTTCATTCCCTAGACCCCAGACTACATCCAAGGTCCTGCAGGTCTTCCATACTGAACTACCCCAGAGCTTGATTTTGGACAGCAATCATGGAGAGGCTTCACAAATCTCCAACCACTCTATTTGTTTGAGTACTAGAAGTTCTGTTAGATTGGATCAGAGTTGCAAATTATCTGTGGTCTTCTTTTGCTGCACAGTTGGAGAGTACTGGATGAATGCATTAGCTGAGAGTTCAGGCAGGTGACGAAATCTGGTGGTACTTCAGTTCTCAAGTTTCCTAAGAAGACAAAGGCAACAGGGAGGAGGAGACCTCCTTAGTTTTCCTCTCTGAAGGAATTCTAGAACAGTGACAGCTGCTCTGGAGTGACCTGCCCCACTGAAGGTTATATTTGTTTATAGTATGAGGTGAGCCTCAGGGCTCCTGATGGTGTTACAGGTCACAAGAACAGGTGTCAACTTATTCGACATTCCTTTTGGCCTATGGTGGTTTGGGAGTATATTCTGTTCTCAGGAATGACTGTAGTACTTGAAGACAACAGGTTTCAAAGTGATTCAGGTCTTAGAGGTTCCCTATCCAACTGGATGACCTTTAAGAGGTCAGTATATATGCAAGCCTGGGCCTCCCTCTCATTTCTACATTCTCCTCTCAGGAAGGACGCTGGTACTGCCAGACAGCATGTTTCACAGTGATTCATGGTTTCACATCACACTGCATGCTTTTCAAGAGGTGAGGACATATACAGAATCTGTGCCCACCCCGACTATTTTCCCAATAGAGAAGCCCATGCATGCTATTTGTCTCATTTGGGCCATGATGCCCAGGGACACAAGACTAGTTCATTTGCTGTGCTCCTACACAGAGTGAGTGCTCTTTCACTGAGAGACATCCATGGATCATGAAATGTAGAGTAGATATCTAGACAGATACCTATACAGACTGCAACATCGTAGACAGGCTCTGTGACATGGGGTTTAATGCCAACGAGATCTTGAAATTCCTGCAGAAGAAAAGGGTTGAAGAAAATTTGGGAACTATTTACTTTTAAAAGAACAGGTATGCAAAGAGATTGAGCATGCATCTACCAGTCCAGCCAAGCCAGAGGATCCATTCCCTACACCACCTTCATCAACAGCACATATCACTACCTCTGTTCTTCCCCTAAAAGGAAGGGCCAGTGAACCTACCTTTGGCCTCCCCTAGACCTGGCCATAGGAGAGCAGGGGCCACTTACCACTCTTCATGTCTGGTCAGAAACATCCACTATCCAAAGCTGGTGGATTCCTGGGTATTGGTGTTGACGCAGATCCAGACGTAATCTTCAGCTCTCACACTTGATGTCCACCTACTTTGAGGCATGAGCTTCTTTTGTCAGCGTTGGAAGGTGACTCAATTATTATTAATTGTTGTATTCAGCATCTACTCTCATAGTCATCTGGTCCTTAATGTCCCAGTAGTGACAACAGCACAGTGTTGGGGCAGGCTGGATGTGTTCATATGGAGACAGAAGAATCATCACATCATTGTCAAGGGCCTTGTCAGAGGATAGTCTATTGGCTCAAGTGTTTCTGCAATAGATGTGGACAACACAGCCTCTCAGCCCATCCTGAAGCTGGTACAGGAACTTTCAGAGACTGTCCATTATGAATGTCGTTACAGAGAAGTGAGGACGGAGAGGTCCAGATCCTCTTTTCACTGCCTTCCCTTAATTGTTGAACAAGATTCATTTCTGTGCATGGGAAGGAAATGTCTTCATCTTGATAGAAGGTAGAACAAATGGGGGAAGAAGGAGAAACAAGGATCAGCTTATCTGTCCCATGAGAATGTGTGTTAATTGTTCTTGGGGTACAGGGGTTGAAGGTAAGTGCTCAGATATTCTTGCCTGTTTACCAGATGTTTTGGGCAGCTACGAAAAAGACCCTCTTCTTGTGAATGGAGTCTCTGTGGTTTTGCTCATTGTTCACCTCATTAGTGGTCTGGCTGTTGTTTTTCCTATTTGGGCAGGTAGCATAAAAGTGTGGGAATCTAGTCTTTCCCTCATCTACAGATGCTGGAGTCCATTATTGGCAGATCCTCCACACTGATATTGTGCCCACAGATCTCAGGCCCTGGGTGTCCTTCTGATCTGCAGGAAGACTTGGAGGTGGCCAATTAGAGGCTTGACAGTTGTTCCTCTGCCAGATATTATATCCTCACATTAGATTCCATCTGGACACTTGTCCCTGTGTACAACAGCCTCACATCTTTCCTGCACACCTTGCCCAAGTAGGAGAATTTTACTTTGTGTTTCTAGTTCAGTGTTGTTATTTTAAGAGGTGATCCTCGGCAACAATGAACTACTGCCATTGTAGTCCAGTCCAGGACCTTCCTTGCCTGTCAAGCAGTAGGTTCTGTAGCACAGCACCATCATCTGCAGAGGAGAAGCTGAAGGAGGGAAAGATATTAGATGTCAGGGTAACTTAAACCCGGGCACCTTAGACAACAGCAGGCTCCTCTTTCTGAGGACGTCCTACTGAATGAGAGCTTCCTTGGAGGATGACACAATTATGGTAAGAGCCAAGAGGCTCAGAATGCAAGGACACTGGAGCAAGTGCAGGGATGGGAGAAGTTATAGACCCTTTCCATAAGACTAGCATGATGCTGTATGCCAAGGCTCTGAATGCCACAGTGGAGGTTCTAGAGACACTACAACCATGTCCTCTCTAAGACTCATGCAGGATACACAGGAACTGGGTATCCAGGTCTGCTTCTCCATGGAGGTATCCAAGCAGCAATGTCAGACTTCACAGGTCTCAGCACACCCTGCCTGTCCAATTGAATTGTAGGAAGGTAGAGGTGGCCCCTTTGTATTTTGACCATGGCTACTCTGCCAGGCACTCGGTCCACAATCCGAGTCTCTATCTGAATATATCCAGCATGGATGACAGCTCCACATTCCCCCTTTCACCTTGGCTGTATCCACAGGCACTTGCTGATTATTGCTAGTTCAGTTTCATCAGATAGCCCCTAGGCATTCTCCAGTTAGATTGCTTCCTCAGATGGTAAGTTAAGGATCAGGGCTTGATCCTGCTGCAGTAGAAATACATTTGATCATGTTTTCTGTCTGATCCAGGAGCTGTCCTCTGCCATACTGCTCCATACCCAAATAGCACAGGGAGAGAGCTATCCTCCAGGAGTGTCAACAAGCCTGTGAGTATATGTAAAACCTCAGAAAATTATAGAAGAAAACTTCCCTAACCTAAAGAAAGAGATGCACATAAACATACAAGAAGCCTATCGCGCACCAAATAGATTGGACCAGAAAAGAAATTCTTCTTGTCACATTAGAGTTAAAACACCAAATGCCCAAAACACAGAAAGAATATTTAAAGTAATAAGGGGAAAAGGTGCTGGTTCAACTGGAGGGCAGCATGCAGAAGAATGCAAATCGATCTATTCTTATCTCCTTGTACTAATTTCAAGCCCAAGTGGATCAAGGACCCCCACCTTAATCCAGACACACTGAAACTTATTACAACGTTTTTGTAAGGCAAAAGTCACAGTCAATAAGACAAAATGGCAACCAACAAATTGGGAAAGGATCTTTACCAACCCTACATCCGACAGAGGGCTAATATCCAAGATATACAAAGAACTCAAGAAGTTAGATTCCAGAGAGCCAAAAAAACCCTATTAAAAATGGGGCATAGATCTAAACAAAGAATTTTCACCTGAGTAATATTAAATGGCTGAGAAGCACCTAAAGAAATGTTCAACATCCTTAGTAATCAGGGAAATGTAAATCAAAACAACCCAGAGATTTCACCTCACACCAGTCAGAATGGCTAAGATCAAAAACTCAGGAGACAGCAAGTTCTGGGGAGGATATGGAGGAGGAGGAACACTCCTTCACTGCTGGTACAAGCTGTGATTGGTACAAGCTGGTATTACAAGCTGGTACAACCACTCTGGAAATCAGTTTGGTAGTTTCTCAGAAAAGTAGGCATACTTTTTCACTACCAGAGAACCCTGTTATACCACTCCTGGACTTATAATCCAGAGGATTCTCCAGTATGTAATAAGGACACATGCTTCACTATGTTCATAGCAGCCCTATTTATAATAGCCAGAAGCTGGAAAGAACCCAGATGTCCCTCAACGGAGGAATGGATACAGAAAATGTCATATATTTACACAATAGAATACTAGTCAGCTATTAAAAACAATGAATTCATCAAATTCTTAGGCAAATGGGTGGAACTGGAAAATATCATCTTGTGTGAGGCAGCCTAATCACAAAAGAACACACATGGTATGCACTCATTGATCAGTGGATATTAGCCCAGAAGTTAGGAATACCCAAGACACAATTCACATATCAAATGATGCCTAAAAAGAAGGAAGAAGAAAGTATGGATACTCTGGTCCTTCTTAGACGGGGGAACAAAATACTCACAGAAGGAGATACAGAGACAAAGGGTGGAGCAGAGACTGAGGGAAAGATCATCCAGAGACTGCCCCACCTAGGGATCCAACCCATATACAGTTACAAAACCCAGACACTATTGAGGATTCCCACAAGTGCCATCCCATATACAGTTACAAAACCCAGACACTATTGAGGATTCCCACAAGTGCCATCCCATATACAGTTACAAAACCCAGACATTATTGAGGATGCCAGCAAGTGCTTGCTGACTGGAGCCTGATATAGCTGTCACCTGGGAGGCTCTGCTAGTGCATGGCAAATACAGAGGGCGACACTCTCAGTCAGCCATTGAACTGAACACAGGGTCTCTAATGGGGGAGCTAGAGAAAGCACCCAAGGAGCTGAAGGGGTTTGCAGTGCCATAGGAAGAACAACAAAATGAGCCACCCAGAACTCCCAGAGCTCCCAGGCACAAAACCATCGACCAGAGAGTTCACATGGTGTTACCCATGGCTCCAGACACATAGGCAGCAAAGGATGGCCTTGTTGGGCATCAGAGGGAGAAGAGGACCCTGGTCCTGGAAAGGTTTGATGCAGCAGTGTAGGGGAATACCAGGACAGGGAAGCGTTAGGGGGTGATTGGGGAACAGGGGAGGGGAGATGGCTTCTGGGACTTTGGGGGCATGGAACCAGGAAAGGGGAAATCATTTGAAATGTAAATAAAGAATGTATCTAATAAAAAATAATACAAACCGATCCATTCTTTTGTTTTGTATTGTTTTTAAATCGATCCATTCTTATTTCCCTGTACAAAGCGCAAATCCAAGTGGATCAAGGACCTCTACAGAAAACCTGATACACTCAATCTAATAGAAGAAAAAGTGGGAAATAGTCTCAAATACATTGGCACAGCGGAAAATTTCCTGAACAGAACACCAATGGCTTATAATCTAAGATCAAGAATTGACAATTGGGACCTCATAGAATTGCAAAGCTTTTTTAAGGCTAAGGGCATAATAGCAGCCTTATTTATAATAGCCAGAAGCTGGAAAGAACCCAGATGTCTCTCAACAGAAGAATGGATACAGAAAATGTGATACATTTACACAATGGAATACTCTGTTATTAAATACAGTGACTTCATGAAATTCTTAGCCTAATTGATGGAACTAGAAATATTACATTAGGTTAGGCAAACGAATCACAAAAGACCACACATGAATGCACATTCTGATAAGTGGATATTAGTCCAGAAGCTGGGAACACCCAAGACACAATTCACAGAGCAAACAAAGCTCAAGAAGGAGGGAGAACAAAGTGTGGATACTTTGGTCTTTCTTAGAAGGGGGAACAAAATAGCAATGGGAGGAGATTCAGAGACAAAGTGTCAAGCTGAACCTGAAGGAAAGACCATCCAGAGTCTGCCCCAGCTGCAGATCCATCCCATATACAGTCACAAAACTCAGATACTATGGTGGATGCTAAGAAAGGCTTGCTGAAAAAGCCTTTGTTATAGCTGTCTCCTGACAGGTCCTGCCAGAGCCTTACAAATACAGTCGGATGCTCACAGCCAACCATAGCACTGAGCATGGGGTCCCCAATGAAGGAGGTAGAGAAGGGTCTGAGGGAGTGGAAAGGTTTTGCAGCCCCATAGGAAGAACAACAAGACAAACCAACCAAACCTCCCAGAGCTTCCAGAGACCAAGCCACCAATCACGGAGTGCAGATACCTGTGGCTGCATAATAGCAGATGACATCCTTGTCAGGCATCAGTAGGAGGAGAGTTCCTTGGTCCTCTGAAGCTCTGATAGATGCCCCAGGGTAGGGGAATTGAAGACGTGGAGATGGGAGTGGGTGGATGGGTGGAAGAACACCTTACTAGAAGCAGCAGGAGGGTAGATAGGAGAGGGGGTTTCCAGGAGAGGAGGAAACCAGGTAAGGGGATAACACCTGAAATGTAAATAAATTAAAATTAAAAGAAATATATCTGACCATCTCAAGAGACCCTGGAAATATACATCTCATTTCCAATGAGAAGACACGAATAAATACAGAGAGAATAAACTTCAGAGCCGAAATGCACCCTCCCATACTTGCCTATCCGTTCATTGGGTTCATCATCCAACCTCTTCCAGGGGAGCCACGTTCTAGGAGGATGTACACTGGGTTTTTGGAGCCCGGGGGATGCAACAAAGTCTCCACAGGCAATCCCTGATTCTTTTTCGAAAGCGTTTGAAACGCCCGCTCTTCACAGGGGGAGGCAGTGGTTCCACAGACCAGCTTTGCTCAGGGGGCAAGTGTGTTTTGTCTTCCGCGGTGATGGTGTCGAAAAGACACGCGGCAGCCACGGCTCCAGAGTGGAGGGCAGGGGCAGAGGCAGAAGCAGGGCTCTTCTTTTTTGGAAAATGGAGGGCCATGGGCGGCAAGGAGACACTTCTGGCCACTATGTACCCTGATAGTGCCAGGGCATCAGGTCGCAGCTGTCCTGAGGGCCTTATGTGGAGGAGGCCAGAGTTGGGTTCACTGGCTCTTCTTTTGAGGGGAAGACCAGGGCTAGAGGCATGTGCTGGCGATGGGGGTGGTGTAGGGCACGGATTGACAGGCTTGGCTGAACCGGTAGGTATAGTCTCGATTCCTAGGCGTACCTGTTCTTGTAAAAGCAAATAGGTCCCCATTTTTTCATCAAACTTTCTCTTGTGCAGCGACTCCAAAATCTCGTTGGCATTAAACCCCATGCCACGGAGCCTGTCTACGATGTCGCAGTCTGGATAGGAGTCAGTGGGGATGTTTACTTCAGCCTTTAGTATCCAGGGATGTTCTTCAATATCTTCGATGGAGGGCCTCATCTCTGGGGCAACAGTAAGGATCTGGTGGATTAGATTTTCAAGGTGACCAGAGAAGTAAGGTGGAATGTGATAGGTCCCCGTGGCGATATTTTCTTCTATCTCCTTCACGCTGTTTCCTGTAAAGGGGTAGTACGAAGTGCTTATAAAATAGAGCAGCACGCCCAAACTCCACACATCGGTTTTCCTGCCGTCGTAAGCCTCCCCTAGTACGAGTTCTGGGGCAAAAAAGACCTTGGTCCCACACCTCCGTTTCAGGAAGCTGCCAGGACTGATCTTGGTGGCCAGCCCAAAGTCTGTCAACTTGACGTTACCCTCCGCGTCCCTGAGGACATTCTGTGGTTTAATGTCTCTGTGAATAAAGTCATTGTTGTGGCAATACTTTACTGCAGACACTACTTGACCAAATATTTTCTTGGCCTCTGCCTCCTGCAGTGGGCCATTCTCCTCTGTTAAATCAGATAAGTTCCCTCCCGGAGCGTATTCGAGTATAAAATTAACGTGGCTTGGTGTTATCAGGACCTGGAAGAGGCGGATGATGTTCGGATGGTTTAAGGTCTCCAATGCTGTGCGTTCTGCCAGGATGGTTCTCTCGGACTTCTTGGTGATTTCTATCGATTTGACGGCGACCATCACCTTGGTTGTCAGGTGCAAGGCCAATCTGACAGTACCAAAGGCACCCTCACCGAGATGGAAAAGTACTTTGTATTGACTTGCCAAATTCTTGCTTTTGGCATCGTTGGCCATGGGGCTGAGTGTTCCGTGCACTCTGGTTACCACCGGTTGTGAGGTTCAAGGAACCCACAACTAACAATATCGAGTGCACTGAACGAGTCCCACAGGTCACCCAAATCGGCTCCCTGCTCTGTATGGACAAATCCAACAGGCCAGTCCACAGTCTTATACAGAGGGCACGCATTCTTCCATCACAGAGGATTTTTGTGAGGTCAGAGCACAAAATGCACCTACCAGAGGTTGTAACCCACAGTGGCTATCCTCACTCTGAGCCAGAGGGACCTTTCCATTCTCATAAAAATGAGACTATAAGCTTCTTCTTCAGCAGATCAAAAAGACAGATCAAAACTTAACTCGTTTAGCAATCACAGGCAGCAGAGTGCATTAGCAGCCATTGCAGCTGGGTGCTGAGTAGGTCAAACCAACCATCTGAACTTTCAAGCATTTTAGACAAGTGTTCTGCAGAGAGGGGTTAAGTCTCCACAAAATGTAATCTTGAGCTTTGCTACCCAGCCTCTTTCTTCTCAGAATGGGACTCTGAGACTTAATTATATATGAGGAACTACCTAGGCTATAAGCTGTGGATAGTTCCCCAGCTGGCTTGTGAGTGATATAACCCATTTACTCTAGTCTGTGTCTGCCACATAAATGGTTATCTCTCCTGAGATTCATGTTTCTGTCTTCCTCAGAGTTCAAGGCCAATCTGCAGGTCTTCACTGTTTCCTAGAGTCCTATCTCCCCCTGCCTGATGTCCTACCTTTTATTTCCTGCCTTGCTAAATTGACCCTCAATTACGCTTTTTATTGTCAAGTGATGCTTATACATAGTACCAAAGAGATTCTCTTTACTTATTCCCCTCCATAGTCCAACTAAATGTCCATTGCTAACATTAGTAAACTCTAATAGGGAGGAACAACTATGAAAACCAGCAGATAAGAATTTAGGTCCACAGTGTCCATTTTATCTGTATTTGGACACATTAGGGGAAAGTACTCTCCAATCAGAACTACCTTGGTGATTGAATTTGAATTTGTATACAGAAATCATTTACTATCAATTTATGCATTCATACAACTAAGAGTTTCTCCTAGACCTTATAACATTTTCTGAAATTCTAAACAATTTTCCCATATTTCAATTTCCCATTTTGAAATATGGGACTCTGACTACCTAGTCTTCAATCCAGTCAGAGACCTGAGGAATTAAATACCCTCAATTGCCAGAACATACAATACAAGCAGCTTCCTCATCTATGCAACTGACAGACAGCTGCTTCCTTAGACAGACACCCAAAAGTCTATGAATCTTTGGAGTATCTATCTTTTGCCTTCCGGCCCAGAATATATGCCAGACTTTCAAGTAGGAATTGTGAAGGACTCCTTACCTTCTCCTGGCAAAGCTTGGGCATCGACTTCCCTGTGTCTTATTTATCTACATCTTGGACAGCATTTGTCTGCAGTTTAGGCGAGCACAATTTCTTGCCTAGTGTCTAGCTTGTCACGTTTGAAGCAAACTCCATATAGTGGTTCTTCAGTGCTCATCATCTACTTTGAAGATGTCCGTGTGCTGCCAGGAACAGACATGCCTCACCTTAAGACTGTTTTATTAACAAAACATCTAGAAATGCCATATTCTGTAGATGTTTGAGGTTTTTGAAGACTATAATATATGTGAATTGATTGTTCGTAGCTAATATATGTTTAACATATTATACATTTTTTGTAATCAACAATATTCATATCTAACAAGCCTGTAAGTTTGTTTGACTATCTAGTAACTTGCATTTCTTAATTATCCTAGACAGTTTGCAACAGCAGCCTTCAATGAATAGAACT
This sequence comes from Apodemus sylvaticus, assembly GCF_947179515.1. Classification (NCBI taxonomy): domain Eukaryota; kingdom Metazoa; phylum Chordata; class Mammalia; order Rodentia; family Muridae; genus Apodemus; species Apodemus sylvaticus. The sequence continues at coordinate 52,716,979 of NC_067491.1, read as the reverse complement.
CCACATTACATAGGTGTAATACCTTAATGAGATTTGAAACATATATACATAGTATATTCTTGCAAATATAATCCTATTCTGTATTAAGATACAAAGCAAATGTCAAAATATTTGGCTTGTTATGTTCTTTGGTCTAAAAGTTGATTTTCATAATCTACTGCTTTATTCACACACTCATACACACATATCCACACATATATGCATATGTACAAATATATATGCATATATACACCTATACATATACATGCTATTATTCCCCTATCACACTTTTCTTTTAATGCCTTCTTCCACTCTCCTTGAGCATTAGATAGGAGCAAGAGAAGGATCAAGGAAAGAGAAGGGAAGAGAAAAAGAAAGTCCTGAGTCTAACCTCCCTTACTGTGATTCCACACTGACCAAGCCAATTAACAACTTTTAAGTAATCCCCCTTAAAGGAGGACAAATATAAATAACGTGATTTATAACCACAACCATCCACCCCACTTTTGGTGAACGGGATGTCATTCTCTTCAAATTGCTTCCTACTGTTTGGTGGTGTCTTTTCCTTATGTGTGTCCAAAAAATTGGGGAATTGGCCAGTATTAAGAAAGCTGGTTGTACTATCAGTTGTCCAAGTTCTGTTTACTAAAAGATATAAGGCTTAATTAAACCAAGACCCTCGTGGAAAAGTCTAAGAGTCCAGACCAACTGGGATCAGCAGCTTTCAAGCTTTCCTAGAAGTGAATTTTGATGAAAAAGCTATTTTCATAGTCTGAAACTGAGCCTAGCAAGATGCTAGAATAAATATTTCTCAGGGTCATAATACCCTACCCAGGATCCCTGAGAGTGAATCTTGTCATGGCTTCTACTTCATTGGTGTCTGTAAGCATATAAAATTTTACAGGTAATACACATTTCTGCATGAACAAATATATGGAATATGAAGTGTGCTCAATCAGCTGAAGAGGATGTGATGATGTCTGTTTGAGCTGGTAGGTTGTTGTTTTCCTAAGTTAGCTTGGACTATATACACAAAGTTTAATATGAATTTTCATCCACGTCATTTCAAAGAATGACATGAATCCACCCTGAAGAATCTGTAGCCAACAAGATTATTAGCAATACTTAGATGAAGTCCAAGCTATAGACTTTTTCATGTCTCAGACAGTTTGAGTGCAGTTCCCAGGTAGAGGGATCAGAAAAATAAGTAACCTGTTTTGTTGATCTTCGTGATTTCTTTCTGGTCTGTAGCAAGGATCTTCAGGAGGTCTCTCCCTGTCAACTCTGAGTTTTATTAATTTTGAAGGATTCCACAGTTTTCCTTTTCCTGTTTAAAAAGTATCACATTCAATTTCCCTATGCAGAATATTTGCTGCCTTCTGTTCTGAGGTTATCACATAGTTATGCTAATCTAAATCTAAACAGTGCATTCTAAAATCTTGTGCAGCTGAATAAACTGTCTCATTGCCATCTTAAAATTTCAAGTCAATAAAGCATGATTTAAACTATCTTTGGAGGATCTCAGATCTCCTTTTTGTTCCAGAAGCATTTCCTTTGAAGTCCTGTGAGAGTTCTCCATAATTGCTTGGTCTGTACATTGGTGATGTATAACACTTTTATGCCACAATGGGAAAAGTGTGTAATGGATAGATACACAGGTTAAAGCACCATCAGCTCTGATCTGCAAAGACATTTCCACGATAGCCACCATCTCTAATAAATGTGCAGTTTCAGAACCATCCCTTTCAGAAGTCAAGACTAAGGTTTCCAAAGCTGAAGCTGCTTAGAAGACTAAATATGTATCCAGTGCATGATGTATTAACATATGTACATTTTTAAAAATTTCAAACTCAACAAAATCAAGCACATGACATTTACTGAAACACATCTCTTGTGTGTTATTGCTATGGAAATTTAATTAATTTTATTACAAATCAGAGTCTCAATTTTAACAGAATGTTGAGCCTCTATGAGCTGCCAGTGTCATGCTTCAAGCCGTCCTGCAATTTGCTCCTCTAGAAATTCTTCTTCTTCTCTCATTCTAAGTTCCAGATTGGATTCTTTTAAGACTCTGTTCTGATTTTAAAAATACTCTCATCTCTGTTATCTGGCCTCTAACCTAGTATCCGGTTTCTGACTTATCTATATCAGCTTTATTTTGAACCTACTTAAAGGTGTTATATAAAACTACAATAATTACCGAACATATTAATTATTTATTGCTTACACCAAAATAATATTATATGGGGTCAAATGGCCATCTATCATTGTATTTATCTCCAGGTTTTTTTCTTTTCTTTTCTTTTCTTTTCTTTTCTTTTCTTTTCTTTTCTTTCTATCTTTGTTTCTTTTTCTTTTTCTTTTTTTTTGAAGAGAGGTTTTCTCCATGTAGCCCTGGCTGCTTCGATATCAATCTGGGGTCCATCCTGCTCTGGCTGCTCAAGTGGCCAAGGTCAGCTACCAGCATCTCGATTCATGCTGATTCTCCTGTATTTCTGTGACTCATTCAGTGCAGACACCAAAACAATCTCCCAGTTTTCTTTGAGGAAGACCATCTTCTTCGCTTTGGCGTTGATGTTCTCACCTAGCTGCTCCTTATCTTCTTGCCAAGCACAACTAATGTTGGGCATCTAAATAGCGCAGGATCCTGGTTGCAAAGTCGGCTTCCTGGTTGATCACAGAGTGCTGGTTGAGATGTAGGCCAGAGCAGCCGCCAGGGCGTCTAAAGGTCCTTTGTCTCAATCAGCTTCTCAGCTGACTGCTTGATATGGCCATTGGCAGTGGGAGGCACTGAATCCTAAAGACTGATGGCATCTTTGCTGGAGGCCTTTATTATTTCTGTTGCAGAAGGAACAGCTATTCATTTAAACTTAATTCCTGATTTCTGCTCCACTTGAGCTAACTGGTACTCTTCTTTGTGCTGATAAATGCAGGTGCAAAAGCCTGACTTTCCTGCTTTTCCTGTTCACTCCAAATAATGACTGTAAAACTCCACATCCTTGGGTTGAGAGTCCTTAATGATCAGGTAAACCTCAGGATATCTAACACATGGGCAACAACATTGGTAACCACCCAAACTCTAAAATTGCCATTTTGGAAACCTTTCAGGGTAATTTCCCTTGCTTCCGCAGAATTTTGCCATGTATGGACTAGGCATCCTGCTTTGTGCATGTGTTTTGTAACAGTTCCTGGTCATCCTTCGTAGTTTCACAGAGATGATTGGGTGCCCATGATGACTACTGTACTCTCAGATCACATCACCAATCAGTGCTGCACTCTGTCCAGTGACACTTAATCTCCAGGTGCTCCACAGCTATAGCTGCTTTCTGAGTCTTTTTTACCAATCAGGTCTATCTGTTCATATGTAGATTTCATGTATCTTTTAACAACATTAGATACCAAATTTGAGCTAGTTGCAGAGAAAAGCAATGTTTGGGTGTTGACTTCAGAATCTGTCTTGAATGCTACATGTGAAATTTCTTCCAGCTGATCAGCAAAACTCATATCCAACTTCTGGTCAAATTCACCCAGGACAACATGTTTAAGTCTGGTGAGATCTCCCTTCCCTTGCTTCTATAAGGGTTTTCCTTAACACACCCACCCACTTTTGCATCCCTGCCCTTGATTCCCCTACACTGGGGCATCTATCAAGCCTTCATGGGACCAAGAACCTCTCCTCCCTTTGATGTTTGACAAGGCAATCATCTGCTACATATGCAGCTGGAGCCTTGTATTCTCTTTGCTCATGGCTTAGTCCCTGGGAGCTCAGGGGGATCTGGTTGGTTGATATTGTTGTTCTTCCTAGGGGGTTGCAAACCCCTTCAGCTCCTTCAGGCCTCTTTCAAACTCCTCCACTGGGGAACCTGTGCTCAGTCCAATGGTTGGCTGCAAGCATCCACCTCTCTATTTGGAAGGCTCTGGCAGGTCGTTTTAGGAAACAGCCATATCAGGCTCCTTTCAGCAAGCATTTCTTGGCATCCATAATAGTGTCAGGGTTTGGTGATTGTATATAGGCTCTATCCCCAGGCAGGATAGTCTCTGGATGGTCTTTCCTTCAGACTGTGCTCTACAATGTGTCCCCATGTTTGCTCCTGTGTGTATTTTGTTTCCCATCTAATATTGACTGAAGCACCCACACTTTGATCTTCCAAACTGCTGAATACTAGTCTCACTATCCATGAATTCTCGAAGGATATTTGATTACACTCTGATACCAGTGATTGTGATGTTTTCTGGTAAATCATGTTCCTAGTAGAGGTGTGATTCACCCTTAATGCACATATTTAATCCCAAATGATGAAGATAAAGTTAATAATATAGAAAGTAGCAGCATGTTTGAATGTTATATCTAATTGAGTGGTAGAAATGATCTGAATCAGGGAAAATTCAAGAGAAGAGGATATGCCCACTCTCGTGAGAAAACAGAGGGAAAAGAGTCTACTTAATCAGAGCAATGGAGAGAGCTAGAAAAGAAGAAAATTAAGCTGTTTCCCTGGGAGAGATTTACAGGGATCAGAAAGAACCAGAAAGTATTTTGTTCCCCTTTCTAAGAGGAAGGAACCCCCCCCCACACACACACACACTTTGGTCTTCCTGTTTCTTGAACTTCATATGGTCTGTGAATTGTATGTTGAGTATTCAGATCTTTTGGGTTAATATGCACTTATTAGTGAACACAAACCATGTGTGCTATTTTGTGATTGTGCTACCTTACTCAGGATGACAATTTTCTAGTTCCATCAGTTTGCTTAAGAATTCCATGAATTCATTGCTTTAATAGCTGAGTAGTACTCCATTGTGCAAAAGTACCACAATTTCTGTATCCATTCCTCTGTTGAAGAATATCTGGGTTCTTTTCAGCTTTTGGCTATTATAAATAAGTCTGCTATGAACCAATGGAGCATGTGTCCTTATTACATGTTGGAGCATCTTCTGGGTATATGCCCAGGAGTGGTATAGCTGGGTCCTCAGGGAATATTATGTTGAATTTTCTGAGGGACCAACATACTGATTTCCAAAGTGGTTGTACCAGCTTGCAATCCTATGAACAATGGAGGAGTGTTCCTCTTTCTCCATATCCTGGCCAGCATCTGCTGGCACCAGAGTTTTTGTTCTTAGCCCTTTGGACTGGTGTGAGGGGGAATCTCAGGGTTGTTTTGATTTGCATTTCCCTGATGACTAAGGATGTTGAACATTTCTTTAGGTGCTTTTAGTCTATCCTACATTCCTCAGTTGAAAATTCTTTCTACAGTACCTGGGAACTCTACTTTGAGAACAACTGGTTTAGCTACATATGCACAGAGCACCACCCACCCCACTGCAGTTCCAAGTAGCTACTGTCCAGTATTCACTGGCAGGGGGCAGTGTGGAGCTGGTCTCTTGACACCATTGCTTATCATCTTCTGGTGTCAAGAGAAATCTGGGCCTGGCACACAAGGCACTCCCCTGCAAGTCCACAATACACTTTACAACTAGAGCCATATATAGTATATTTGAAATGTTTTATTTAATGCTGAAAAATTAGCCTAGGAGGCAGAGGATGTAAAATGAAAAGGCATGTCACCATGTCGTCTTTAGAAATGAGTTGTTTCCTTCAAAATTACCTTACTTTTACTTCTGAGTCCAAACAGGCTCTAGTACCCCTGAGACAGCGGTCAGGGGTTGTGGTCACTCCAGGACTCTAAAGCAGGGTCTGGGCTTGAGAGCCCTGAGCAGCTGGAAGACAAACATCTTCCTGAAGGTTAGAAGGAAGGTAACATGTGAATCCTTGAAGAAGGCTCCAGAAACAAGCTTTTTAGTGGGGCTGGGTAGGAGCCATTTCTGAGTTTGTTGCAAGATCACAAACAAAAGCAGTGCACAGGCTTCAAGACACAGGCAGGATGCTCCCCCACCCCATACCCTAATTAGCTCACTGAGCCAGGCTAGCTAGCATGTCTTGTATTTAATGAAAGGGGACCTGCAATGGTGCTGGTTGTCCTCAGCACCCATCTGAGCCCTGCACACTCTGCCTTGATCAGAGTTCAAGCAGTGAAAGACAGACTCCATTGACCCGGTGACCCTTCCATTTACTGCTTTCCCAATCTCAGGGGACAACAATTTGCCAAGAGAGCCTGCCCAGGCAGCTCAGGCTGTGCCAGGCTAAGATGAGGCAAGCACTATGGAGTGCCTGAAATGGCTGTTGTCAGGTAATTGCAAGCTCCTGTGCTCACTGTGTGCAAATGAGGGGCTCATCTTAAGTGGCTCTGTGGGGAGCAGACCTGTTGGCAGTGTCTGTCCTCCACAGCACAGGGTTCTGTGCACAGACAGCCACCTGGTAAAGTGTAGTGTGCCTGGGCTGTGCTTGGGGTGTCAGCTGTGGGCCAGCAAAGGTGAGACAATGACAGTTCACCTGGGTAAAGCTTGTGTCACCAGGGAACAGCTGTCTCTGCTGTCCTCCCTCCCCCTTTGGAGCTGGCCAGGTGTTTGTTCTTCTTCCCCCTCTCTCTTGGTGTCTGGCAGCCTCACATTCAGCCAGCTCCATGTGGTTTCCAAGCTCTTGGCTCTGTGCCCTCCCATCTCCTTTTTTAGCCAGCATTGGTCTTGATCCGAAGTAATCTTTCTGAACTTAAAGAACTCTCTGTGAGTACCTTAGCTTCCCAGAAATTAATCTTCTTTGCGTACTGTGACAGATGATGGAAACAAATGGAAATGTGTCTGAGTGTTTTTGAGAGATTTTCTCTAAGGTAGGTAAGACACACCATGGATGGTTTCTGGAACATTTCCTCAGGATGCATTTCCAGCTGTATCAAACTGAGAAAGCAACTAGACAATCAACCTTCAGCTGCCTGGGATTCCTGACCAGGGACACAATGACATCACTTGCTCTTTCTCCTAATACCCTGCTGTTTTCATCATGAGGTACTGTATTATCATCACTTCTGAGTCACTGTAAGGAGAAATGTAAGTCATAGAATTCCCTATGAACACTAGACTCATTCCACTAGCCATGTGTCTCTTTCCTTTGCCAAGTCACAAAAGTTTTACCAGTGCCTCCCAAACTTTTCAGAGAACCCAAGGGTTTGAGACTATAGACTCTTCCACTGACTTTTCTCCCTTCCCCCATCTCTGCCAACTCAATGTCAGGTGACATGTGAATGTACTTCTCTAAGTGGATTACCCCACCAACTACTGTGCTGAGTGTGATGGTCTTGGCACCTGTGCTTGTGTGTCTTACAGTTTCTAACCCCTAAATATGGAAAACCACTGGCCTACTGGAGACAAGGATTACCCAGGGATAGTTGGTAGCTTCCTCATTCTGCACACAAATATCTCCTAGTCAGACATTAAGTGTGGATCATGATGATAACAGAGACAAAGACAGAATGCTAGGAGGACAGCAAATCTGAAAACAATGAACCTGAGACCAATAAGCTATTTAATTGTTGCCATGCATGCAGTACTGAGAAGCAGTGAACCATTCCTCAGTCATGGGGCTCCGCAAATGCTCATTAGTCCGCTAATAATCTCATGTGTGCCCTGTCAGTCACAGCCCTGTGAGAGAACGCCGAGCTCAGCAGATGTGAAAGGCTCAAACAGTGTCCGAGCTGAGTCAATGTTCGTAATGCTACTGGGCCTCTGAAAGTGTCTGGAAGAAGGGTCAGGTAAAGAATTAGTAGACAGTGGTTGAATTGTCTTAAAGACTGAAAATCAAGGTGACAGGTTTAGATGTGTATGTGTGTATGTATGTATACACATAAACATATATGTATTCAAATATGTATGAATATGTGTGTATATGTAATTCCTATGTGGGACCAGTCCATGGAATCCAGGCATCTTGTCTCATGTGAATGTAGCAGAGGCACAAGAAGTCTAAGAAGATCCCAGAGCCCCCTAAGTTCCTGCAATGAAGACAACCAGAGACTGACTCTCTACAACCTCAGATCCTGGGCAGGGTCTCAGTAGTCGTTTTCCCTACTTAACTGGTGCTCATGAAATGCACTCACTGGAGGAGAGCAACCAGGATGGAGCTATTGCTCAGGACATGCTGATGCCTTAGGTGCCATAGCTGGAGGTCAAGAAACACAGTCTATAAAGGTCGGCTTCCAATGCAAACAGAAAGCAAGAGCAAAGGCGTAAGACCTTAAGGGAAGGCAGCTTGTGTCTGTATTCTCCAACTGAGGGTTTGTTCTTCTGAGAGCACTGGAGCTAAGGTATCGCCAGAACCCGGGAATGGAGGGATGCACATCACCTCTCCTAGATCAGAGACCAACATCTGGGCACATGTGGAAGGTGGACCTTTGACAGTGCTTTTCACATTTGTCTCACTAAAGAAAAATAGAAAGACTTTTTGTTTACAAACAACAAGAACAAGAAGAAGAATGATCAGATTTATGACTGAGAGAAGCCCTATCACGTGCAGCACAGGCAGCAAGGTCTGCTGTTTGGGGCAGGCCTGCCTCCTTACCCACCCACCTTCTCTCACTTTTTGGTCACTCTACTCTGTGCTACATACAGTTAATTTGCTCGTTTCTCAACATTCGTTTGTGAATGTCACTGCTACTTTTAAGAACAGGGTGTATCCTTTTGTGTTTTTGTTTTTATTTTTACTGTTTTTACTCTTTAATCTTTTTTTACAGTCCATTTGTTATCCCCCTTCTGGTCTAACCTCTGACTCTTCTTCATCCCATTTCTCCCCCTGAATCTCCAAGACAATGTCTCCAACCATCACTAGACCTCTCCATACCCTGGGTCCTCAAGTTTCTTGAGGGCTAATTGTGATTTCTATCACAGGGGCCAGACAAGGGGATCCTCTGCTGTATATGTGTTGGGGTCTCATATCAGCTGGTGTGTGTTGCCTGGTTTTGGTTCATTGTCTGAGAGATCTTGGGGGTCCTGGTTAGTTGTGACTGTTGGTCTCCCTAAGGGCTCATCCTCCTCTTTAGATTCTTCAGCTCTTACAGAATTCCACCACAGGGTTCCCCAGCTTTTGTCCATTATTTAGGTGTAAACATTTGCATCTGACTACTTCAGCTGCTTGTTGGGCCTCTCACAGAGCAGTTCTTTTAGAGAGGAACAATTCTGCATCAGAGATTTTGGCTGTGGGATGGAAACCCCATCCCTACACTTGATGCCCTGTCTTTCTATTGGAGGTGGGCTCTACAAGTTTCCTCTCTGCCCTGCTGGTCATTTCATCTAAGGTCCCTCCTTTTGAATCTTGAGAGTCCCTTACCTCCCAGGTCTCTGGTACTTTCTATAGGGTCCCTCCAACTCCCATCTGCTGAAAATGCCTGTTTCTATTCTTTCTTGTGGTCCTCTTTCTTCTCACCACCAATACCTGATCATGTTGTACTATTCCCTTCCCTGACTTTTCTCCCATTCGGGTCCCTCCCTCCCCCACCCCCTCCATGATTGCTTTCTTCTCCCTACAAAGTTAGATTGAGTCGTCTTCAATTAGGTTTCAGCTTGTTAACACTGTTCATTTCTGAGGATTGTATCCTGGGTACTGTGTAATTTGGGGGGCTAATATTCACTTAGTGAGTACAAAACATGCATGTTATTTTAGGTCTCAGTCACATTACACATGGTGTTATTTTCTACTTCCAACCATTTGCCTGCCAAACTCATGATGTCCCCATGGTTTACAACTGACATTGTATAAATGAACTACATTTTCTGTATCTAGTCCTCCATTGTGGGACATCTTGGTTGTTTCTAGTTTTGGCTATCACACATATGGCCACTATGATCATCGTGGAACATGTGGTCCTGTGGCATGGTAGGGAATCTTTTGTTGATATGCCTAAAAGTGATGTAGCTGGGTCTTCAGGTATCTCTACTTGGGTGCCTCCAGATTGCTTTTCAGAGTGATTATACCAGGTTGCAATCCCTGAGCAATGGATGAGTGCTCCCTTTCCTCTGTGTCCATGCCAACATGTGCTATTAGCACGGTTTTTGATCTTAGGCATTCTGATTGATGTAAGGTGGAATCTCAGGTTTGTTTTGATTTGCATTTCCGGGATCACTACAGACTTTTCACATTTCTTTATGTACTCCTAGGCCATTTGAGATTCCTCTGTTGTGATTTCTCTGTTAACTTGTATGCCCCATTTTTATATTGGATTATTTGGGGTTTTGGTGGTTAGCTTCTTGAGTTCTTTATACACTTTGGATATTAGCCCTCTAATGGATGTGCCGTTAGTGAAGATATATTTCCCAATCTGTAGATGGCTGCTTTGTCCTATTGGTAGTATCCATTGCACTATGTAGGCTTTCCAGTTTTATGAGGTCTAATTTATCAATTCCTGATCTTAGAGCCTGAGGCACTGGAATTCTCTTTAGGAAATCTCCCAACCCCATTATATTTCTTCAAGACAATTTTCCCCTTTCTCTACTATTGGATTCAGTGTGTCTTCTTTTATGCTGAGGACTTTGATCCACTTGGAAATGAGACTTGTGCAAGGTGAAGAGCATGATCTATGTTCCTTTTTCTACGTTCAGACTGCCAGTTAGACCAGTGCCATTCATTGAAGATGCTTTATTTTTCCAATATATATTTTTTGTTTCAATGTCAAAGATCAATTGTCCATAAGTGTGTGGTTTTATTGCTTGGTATTTATTTCTATTCTATTGATAAACCTGTGTGTTTTTGTAAGGATACCATGCAGTTTTTAGTATAGCTTAAGGTCAGGATGATAATTACTACAGAAGTTCTTTTAAGAATGTTTTCCCTATTCTGTTTTTTGTTGTTTTGATTTTCACAATTACTCTTTCCCAGTTTTTGAATATTTGTGTTCAAATTTTGATGGTGATTGTGTTGAATCTGTAGATTGCTTTTAGTAGGATGGCCATTTTCAGGATGTTAATTCTACCAAGCCATGAGCGTGAGATATCACTTCATATTCTGAGTTCTCATTCAATTTATTCTTGAGAGACTTGAAACTCTTGTCATACAGATATTTTACTTTGTGGTTAGAGTTTCCCTGACATATTTTATAATTTGTGACTACATTGAATGGTGGTGTTTCCCTAAGACTCTTTCCAGGACCATTTATCATTGTATAATGGAAGGCTACAGATAAATTTGAGTTTATTTAATTTCCAGCAGCTTTGCTTAAGTTGTTTATCAGGTGTAGAAGTGTCATGATAGAACTTTTTGTTTGCTTATGTATACTACCATATCACTGGCATATAGTGATACTCTGACCTCTTTACAAAGTTGTAACCCCTTGATCTCTTATGTGGTCTTACTGCACTAGCTAGAACTTCCAGGGCTATATTGCATAGTTATGGTGAGAGTGGACATTCATGTCTTATTCCTGAATTTAGTTGTATTGCTTCAGGTATTTCTTTTAATTTGATAGTTTTTTGTGGTTTGCTCTATTTTAGTTTTATTTTAATTTTTTAAACTTCTTTTAATTAGATATTTTTCTTGGCAATTCACCATGCCTTCTTTTTTTTAATTGTGATTTTTTTGATTTATTTTTCATTTACATTTCAAATGATTTCCCCTTTTCTAGACCCCCCACTCCCCGAAGGTCCCATCAGCCCCCTTCCCTCCCCCTGTTTTCCCACCCAACCCTTCCCATCTATTTTAGTTTTATTATATTTATGTATGGGCATTGAATTCGTCGTCTCTCCAATACTTTTTAACATGAAGGGGTATTGTGTTTTGTCAAATGATTTTTCAGCATGTAATGAGAATGCCAAGTTATTTTTCTTTAAGTTTGTTTATCTAGTGGGTTACATTAATGGATTTTCATATATTGAAACAATTGAACATCCCTGGGATGAAGTCTAATTTATCATGGTGAATGATGGTTTCTATATGTTGTTGACTTCAGTTTGTGTGAATTTTATTGAGTATATATGCATCTATGTAAGTGAAATTGATATGAAGTTCTCTTTCTTTGTTGGGTCTTTACTGTGTGGTTTAGGTATCAGAGTAATTGTGGGCTCCTAGAATGAATTAGGTAGTGTTCCTTCCATTTCTATTTTATGGAATAGTTTGTAGAGTTTTGGTAATAACTCTTCTTTGAAGCTCTGGTAGAATTCTGCACTGAAGCCATCTGGCCCTGGCCTGTTTTTGGTTGGGAGGTTTTTAAGGAATTCTTATATTTTCTTAGGGGACATGGGCCTGTTTAAATAGTTTACCTGCTCTTAACTTTGGTATGTTTGATCTGTCTAGAAATTCATCTATTTCCACTTGATTTCCCTCTTTTATTGAGCATAGCCTTTTGTAGTTGAATCTGATGATTTTTCTGTTTCCCTTGTTATGTCTACCTTTTCCATACTTATTATGTTATTTAGGATACTGTATCTGGCACTTTAGTTTGGTTAGGGATTTATCTATCTTGCTGATTTCCTTAAAGAACCAGCTTTTGGTTTTGTTGGTTCTTTGTATCATTCTCTTTGTATCTATTTAGTTTCTCTTTGTTTCTATTTTGTTGATTTTAGCCTTGAGTTTGACAATTTCCTGCCATCTCCTCCTCTTGGGTATGTTAGCTTTTTGTTCCAGAGCTCTCAGGTGTACTGTTATTTTGCAAGTGTAGGATAACTCCACTTCTTTACCAGGGCGTTTAGTGCTAAGAATTTTCCTCTTAGCACTGCTTTCATTGTGTCCCACAATTGCTGTTGCTTCATTTTCATTGAATGCCAGAACACTTCATTTTCTCTCTCTCTCTCTCTCTCTCTCTCTCTCTCTCTCTCTCTCTCTCTCTCTCTCTCCTTCTTTCCTTCCTTCCTTCCTTCCTTCCTTCCTTCCTTCCTTCCTTCCTTCCTTCCTTCCTTCCTTTCCAAACAAAGTTATCATTTAGTAGAGTTTTTCACTTCCCATGGCTATGTGGGTTTTCTGTTATTTTTGTTGTTTTTGAAATCTAGCCATAGTCTGTCATCAACAGCCATCCTCCCTGTACATAGAGGTTTTTCGCCAACAACCTTCCTATTGAATAATGAGCCTCTCTCTCCATCTGCCTTCCTCCCTGTATGTAGCCACACTCATGAAACAAGCTGGTTAGTTGGAAAGATCAAGAACAGATAACATATGTGACCAGAGGTTGTACAGTTGCATGGAATGTGTATCAGCCACATGTGCAGGGAATCGGTGTCAATCCACCCGTGAAGAAAGATTGCTCACCTGGGAGGGAAAGCCCACATGAAATGAGGCTTTTGTCCTGAGCCTACTACAGGACAATGACCTGGTCTCACATTATGGCTGCTCAATCTACACTGCACCTCAGACTCCTGTCATAATACCAAGGACCCTGGTCCTGGAAAGGCTCAGTGCAGCAGTGTAGGAGAATACCAGGACAGGGAAGCAGGAAGGGCTTGATTGGGGAACAGAGGGAGGTAAGAGGGCTTATGGGACTTTTGGGGAGGGGGATACAGGAAAGGGGAAATCATTTGAAATGTAAATAAAGAGTATAACAAAAATATTATGTATTCTGTGAGTCTACTTTGTGAGTCTTCAACATACAAGGAGGCCTGGGAGCAAGAATAAATTAAAATGAAATTAAGTTCAACTCAAATTTCTCACCTGAAAAAAAATCACATCTAATAAGAGCTCAAAGCTCTTAAGACAGGAAGATATGATCCCCAATTCTTATTATCTATGGAAAAACTAGCTGGGATAGGCCAATCCACTTACTGTGTACTGCATTGTCTCAGCTATAAGTTCAGCAGCCTGATCTGTAGAATATGAGCTTTCTTTCAGACTCAGGGTACTCCAATCTCCAGCTATCTCAGGTAGTAAAACAGACAATCCACAATAATCTGGCTGGGATGACCTATATCAAAGTTGGGGCATGGCATCTAAAATAACGATCAAGGAATAAAACAAAGGCAGATAATGCTGCCATCTCCAGCTCTCCTACCCACCATCACTTCTGCATCTGCTGCCACCCCAGTGTGTCTCCCTGGATGAATTTAGATATCAGTCTTTTTATTGAGTAAAAGGATGACCTTTGTTAAGTCACTCCACATGTGATAGCCTTGAATTTACATATCTGTGCACTGGAGTTAATTGGCCCATTCCTGGAAATATACAAAAAATACAGTGCTTAACTCCTGTGAACCCTCAGTTACCCAGGTTCCACAGGTGGCATGCCCCATCATTTAAACATTGCAAACCCGTCACCCTGAATCCATCCAACCACTCATTCTGAAGTCATCCCTCCCAGGCACAAGCACCTGGAGCTAGAAAGGCTCTAAAATTCCATTCCCCCTGCTCCTTTTAAACTCTATGATGGGAAAACAAAAGGACTACGGCTCAGAAAAAAATTAGTGCCAGCTCTAGGATATGCCAATTCTGCATCACCAAACCTAGTCTAGAGTCAGAGTGGCAGATACCAAGGGCTACAATAGAAACAGAGAGAACACTTTGAAGGCTCCACTCTTCTTAAAGAAAATTGGAACCCCTCTTCTTTATGAAGTAATTCTGAGGAGTTTCTGAGCGTTTTACTTCTGCATAGCATGGGGGTGTACCATGGAGATTGTGCCATAGTGTGTGTATAAGATGCAAGTATGAGATATGAGAATGTTGTGAAGGTCTGATGTGGTGAAGGTCAGCGTTTTCAGCAAGCAGCAGTTCCCAGATGCTCCCCACATGTATGCCTTCCTCTGTCCTTTTTAGTTTACCCAGGGAATTAGACATGCATGCATTGGAAACCATTTAGGAAAGGTATGTCATTACACATAGACAAGAAATCCATACAAACTGTGCTGTCTACAGTGTTATAGAAATCGAGGCATTTTCTATCCTCTGACATTCCAGTATGAGAGAGTGCTCAAGACTTAGTCATTGACCTGAGGGTTCTTGGTAAACAAGATAAACTCTCAGAGTGCATTCAGTGATTTCAGTAGAAATTTTGCTCCATAGTGTGATGGGTTGGGACACTAAGGTGGGAGTGCAGACAGTACAAGGATGGGTCAGCTATAAAGCTGGATCCTTTGAACATCAACTCCCATGCTGGCTTGATTCCCAAATCAAAGCCTTTACCTTTAGGGAGCTTTTGACCGAAAGCTTCACCAAGGACAAGTCTGTGCCCAGGTCCTTGTGATTGCAGTGCCTGCCAGAACCTGCCAGAACCTGCCAGAACCTGCCAGAACCACGTGCACTTTAACAAACCAGCCCAGAAAGGGAGACCTCCCTTCCCGAGAGCACACTGCAGGCCAGTGGCAGCCACTGGCCACAGCTGGTCCCTGTCCCGCAGCCTATTGCTGTTCCATTCCTCTACCCAGAAGCTTAAACCAGGCCATTTGAACTCCTTAGAAGTAATATGTCTGAGAAGGAAAAGAGCTTGCCTAGATTTATGAAAATAATTTTTCAATGTCTGAAAAAGATGAGAAACAATTAAAGAAGTATATTGAGTTAAATCAATCCTTGAATTATAGCTTGAAGGAAGAACCGAAGAAAAATGAGAAACATACAAAACAGCTGAGCAGGTAAGATTTTTAATATTCCAACAATTCACATATTTATTAAGTAAGTAGTAACATTCTCAAAATCTTTAGGAAATTTAATTTCATATCTGCATTTCCATAACTAAATTATTCTACACAAAGTCTACTTAACTAATTTCTGAACTCTATTTCTGGGCACACTTGGCTCAGTTTCTTTTGCTATTGTCACTTGTCTCTGCATTCAGTGTACTAATATCTTAATGGCGATTGGTGTGATTTTTTAACAGATTTTCTTCTTAGAAACGTATTCAGGTATACCAAGAAATATATAAAGCTATCCACGACTTCCCCCCTCTAGCTCCTCCTGTATACCTCCAACATTTCCTATTCTCGACCTCAAGATAAAAATAAAGACCCTTTATGTTCAGGTAGTACTGCCTGTTTGTGAATATGTGCATAGATATGGGATTATTCAGTCAAGCATACCAATTCCTTATATTTTATGTTACGGTATTTTCTCTTTATTAATCATTTTGTTTACATTTCAAATGATATCCTCCTTCCTGATTATGCTTCCACAAACTCAGGCTCCATTCTTCCTCTGCCCTCCTATTTGCCTCTCTGAGGGTGCTCCTCCAGCCACTCACCCAATCCCTCCTCACCTAACTAGCAATCCTCCACAGACCAATGGCCTTGCCTCCCATTTGATGTCAGATAAGGTTGTTCTCTGCTACATATGTATCTAGAACCATGGATCCCTTGATGTATGCTTCTTGGTTGATGGTTTAGTCACTGAGAGATGTGGGTGGTCAGTAAGTTGATATTTTTCTTTAGATGGGATTGCAATCCCACTCAGTTCCTTCAATCCTTCCCCTAGCAATTCCATTGGGCTCCTTGGTCTCAGTTGATGGAAGGTGTGATTATTTGCATATGTTTTGGTCAACTGTGGCTAGAAACTCTCAGGGAACAGTTCTACCAGACTCCTGTCAGTAAGTGATTCTTGCCATCAGTAATAGTGTTGGGGCTTGGTGTCTTCAGATGGGAGTGATCCCTAGGTAAGCAGTGTATGAATATCCTTCAGTCTCTGTTCCATTTTTTTATCCCTGTCTTGACTTTGAACAGGAACATTTCTGCCTTAACAATTTTGAGATGGTTGGTTGACCCCACCCATCAGCTGGGGGCCATGCCTATCTACCAGAGGTGCTCTCTACAGATTCTATGTCCCAATAGTTGGCTAGGAGGCAGATATGTAGAGAGTGGGCTTGATAGTCTATATTATCACTACTGTTTACAACACTTTCTGTTGTAAACAGTGAAAAGAGATCGAGAAAATATTGCCATGGGGACCTTTGACATTCCAAATTACATCTCTGGGCAACTTGGAAATATAATTCATCAGATCCTCACAGGTTCCCCAGAGAAGACGCCCTCCATTGAGGACATTGAGAGACATTCATGGGTCATGAAACGTGAAGTAAATATCCCCACTATGAATGACCCAGTTTCCAACATTATGGACATGCTCTGTGGCATGGAGTTTAATAGCATTGAGATGTTGGAATCCTGGCAAATGAACAAGTATGATGAAAATGGTTACATATTTGATTTTAAAACATGTGGTACACAAAGTGTGTGAACATGCATCTACCAGTTCAGCCAAGCATGTGGATTCCTGCCCTATCCCACCCCTATCACTGGCATATCCCATTATTTCTGATCTTCTCCCAAAGAGAAAGTCCAGAGAGACCAGCTTTGGCCTCCTCCACATACAGTCCCCAGGAGAGAAGGGGTCTGTTCCACTGACACTCCCAAGATTCAAGATGGCCAGACGTGCCACCATGTCTCCAATTGCTCTACATTGTACCAAGAAGTAGAGCAGTGCTTCTAGCTGTGCCTTCCGTTATGGAGCTGTGGCTGCACCATATGTGAGGCTTGCTGTCAAGACTGTTGCTTCAAGAGGTCTCTGAATTACAAAACCCACCATATAGCTTCCAAAAAAGTGGATCCTCTAAGGAAAGCAGGATGCAGAACCCAATGAATGTATAAGCAAGTATAGGAGTGTGCATCAAAACCTCTACCCTGTTCAATACACCATGCTATCACCATGGTTCTAGCCTCTTCTAGGTTCTAGTAACATCCTAGGTGGGTCTATCTAGTTACAGAATATGCTCCAGGAGGAAACACGTTCAACCTGATAACGGAGGATGGCCTGCTTCAGGAGCAAGAGGCAATGGAAATATTTGGACAGATAATGTAAAATACTGCAAAATACTGCCACAACCTTAACATTGTCCATCAGGTCATAAAACTCCAGAATATCCTCAGTAATGCAGAGGTTATTGTGAAGTTGACAGATCTGGCCTGGCCATCTAGTGCTGTCATGGGCCCTTACTGAACACGCAGTGCGGGACCAGGGGCTTTTCTGCCCCAGGGCTCATACCAGGGCATCCATGTGATTTCTAGGAGGCAGAGTGTGGAGTTTGGGCTTGCTACTCATTATCACCACTGGGTAGGACCCCTTCAGAGGACACACCATGAAAGAGATAGAGAAAAAGATTGCCATTGGGTCTTTGACATTCCAAATTATATCTCCGGGCAACTTGGAAACAGCATTCACCAGGTCCTTACTGTTTCCCCAGAAAAGAGGTCCTCCATGAGGACATGGAGAATTAGTCATGGGTCATGAAATGTGAACTAAATATCACCACTGTGACTGACCCAGTTTCCAATATTATTGACATGCTTTATGGCATGGAGTTTAATAGCAACGAGATCTTAGAATCCCTGCACATGAATAAATATGACAAAAATGGGCACATATTTGATTTTGTACGAGGAAGTACACAAAGTGATTGAACAGGCATCTACCAGTTCAACCAAGCGTGTGCATCTGTGCTTTATGCCACACAATAAACATCACATCCACTTATATCTGTTCTTCCAACAGAAAAGGGCCACTCAGTCAAACTTTGGCCTCTTCCAATTCTTGCCCTCAGGAGAGTGAGGGCCTGTTCCTCTGACACTCTCAGGACACCAGGTATGAAAAAGTGTTTTCATGCCTCTCACTGGTCTAAATTATCACAAGAAGAACAGTGATTCCAGCTGTTCCCTCCATTCCAGAGCTGGGGCTGCCCCATGTGTCTGCACAAGTTTATGTCCACAGGAAACACCACAGCCTCCTCAGCAAGACATTGACATGGAAACAAAATCTCCCCTCTAAAGATTGGGTATTTCAAACGGTTTCACTGGAGAGTCAGGGCTTGCCTGTCAAGAGTGTTGCTTCACAAATTCTCTAAAGACAATAACCCACAATTTATATTCCACAAAAGTGGGTCCTCTAAAAGAGGAAGGAGTCAGAACCCAAATGAAAAGGGTACATATGGGACGGTACATCACAATATAGACCTCGTTCCCAAATTAGACCATTCTAAAATCATTAGCCTCTTCCAGGTTATAGTAATACCAAACCTAGTCTGTCTAGCTGGATTATGATCCAGGAGGAAACATGTTTAACCAGGTAAGCGCAGATGGCCTGCTGCAGCAGCAATAGGCAAAGAAAACCTTTGGGCAGAGGGTGGCAGTTATTACTGCCACAACATTATCATTGTTCATGGAGACTTTAAACATCAAACCATTTTTCAAGCTGCAGACAGAAACATGAAGCTAATAGAGGAT
Organism: Apodemus sylvaticus; assembly: GCF_947179515.1. NCBI lineage: Eukaryota > Metazoa > Chordata > Mammalia > Rodentia > Muridae > Apodemus > Apodemus sylvaticus. Next base: position 52,697,947 of record NC_067491.1, on the reverse strand, counting down.
GGTTTCCAAGCTGAAGATCAAAAGTTCTTAAGAAATCATAATCACATTCAAATACTGCCCCAAAAGAAAGCCCAAATCAACTGTGTCTGCACAGGGCCAAGTGACTTTGTTTTTGTCATAAGGTGTAGAGCAGTACCTTGTGAACCTGAGCCCTTCAGTACCAAAAAACCTGTCCCGAGGGAGTCATACAATGGTCATGTTGAGTGGTGTCTGAGCAGGATGCTTTCTCATATAAGAACACAGGGCACCCCCTTCGCATGCACAACACACCAGGTTAGTGCAGAACAACATCCTAACAGGGACCCATGAAGTTCCACGTCCTATCTCTGGTCAGCTGAAATCCCTCATGGACAAACTTTTGAGAATTGCTCCAGAGAAGGCACCTAATAGAAGGTATTCAGAAATACAATAGGAATGAGCAAAAGTCTAAGACAATTCAAGTGAGCCTAATCAGACCACACCATCTTAGCTTTCCACGTTCTGTGACTTTTGTATGACAAACATATCATCTATGCATCTGCCCAGAAAATAGGGTATAAGGAAATAATGGGGACATACTTAATATTAAAAGATCATGTCATAAACTTGGACTTGGTTAAAAGACCTTCACAAAGATGCGGCCATATAATTTTCTATGCCCCACAATTTCTTCTTGTTCTGTTTTCCCCATTAACTAAAAAGCATTTATTTTGTACATGTCCGATCATACTCCAGAATTCAGAACAGCACCTGGCTGTAGACATATCATGGTAAAAAGTGTCTCCATGCTTTTCATTTTCTTCTAATGTCCCATAAATGAGGGCCGCAGGTAGACTGGAGCCATACAGCACTTTTCTGTGTCTGTCCCTGTGTGAGCTTCAGTGAAGTCTCAGGAGCAGTGACCTTGCCATTTGGGAAATAACCTATTTGCATACTGTTTGCAAAGTGAGAGGAGCCATAGAAGAGGCAGGGGAGAAAATGAAGGAATATCTTTCAGGGTTATTTTATAACCTGCAGTGTGAAAGAGTTTAATCCTTGAGTGTTCTCAGATTGAAATAGTAAGGCAGTCTTCCCACAGCCATTTGCACCAGGGAGCAGGGAAACCCCACAGCCTTCTGTGCATAGCCCCCCCCCCCCCAGGAGAGAGAAAGAGAGGGGGGGAGGGAGGGAGGGAAGGAGGGAGGGAGGGAGAGAGAGTGAGACAGAGAGAGAGAGAGAGAGAGAGAGAGAGAGAGAGAGAGAGAGAGAGAGAGAGAGAGAGAGAGAGAGAGAGCTTCCAGAAGTGCTTTCACTTTTGAGCTCAGAGGAGTAAGGACAAGGGAGAAACAAACTCCAGTCAGAGCCAACAATACCAACTAACACCAGAGATAAACAGATGGTGAAAGGCAAGCACAAGAACCCTACCAACAGAAACCAAGGCCACATGGGAACATCAGAACCCAATTCTCTCACTACAGCAAGTCCTGAATACCCCAACACACCTGAAAAGCAGAGTTGGATTTAAAGTCATATCTCATGATGCTGATAGAGGGCTTCAAGAAAGACTTAAACAAACTCCCTTAAAGAAATAGAGGAAAACATCAGTCAACAGGTAAAAGTCCTTAAAGAGAAAACACAAAAATCTCTTAAAGAAATACAGGAGATCATGGGTCTTCAGGCAGGAGCCCTTAAAGAAAAAAAAACCTGAAATGGTAAGGCTCTCACACCTGGGAGTAGCATTTAGAGATAGGCCTCCTGTAGGGGGAGGCAGGAACAGATTTTGCCCCTAAGATAGGAGTTTACCATGCACTGAAATGCAGATAAAAAGAAGTCCCTGTCACATGAGGATCCAGAGAATGGCACCTCTGTAACACAGGGGGAACAGTCACTGGGAATCCACTCATGTGTCACCTGATGAGTACTAATGGCAAATGCATTTTCCTCTGGTCTCTGAAGGACACATTAAGGAAAAAAGCTTGCACAATGACCATCCCCACTCAGAAGCATCCCTAAAGAGATAAGAACATGCTTGAGTATATGAATCTAGCCCACCATAGACAATCTGAATTCTACTCTGCACAAAAGGCAGACTCAAGAGAGAGAAAGTATAGAGTATCTTTGAAATGGCAATATTCCCAGGCTTACATCTTAGGCATATCATACACTTGTCATAAGAGATTGACATAACATTTCAAAGCATGTAAATCCTATCATAGAATATGAGTATCCCCCTAAATGCAGTTGACAATGTCACGGCAATAGATATTTGTCTGGAGAAGACCTGCAGTGTCAGCTATGTAAAGAAGCATTAGGAAGATACAATGGTTTTAGTAATAATTGATTCAGGTGATTAAGAGGAGCAGCAGGCTGCACAGTGCGCAGACCCAGCAGCCTCATTTTTTTTTTTTTTGGCGTGAACTCTGTCAATCCACTGATTAGAACCTGCACTCCTTACTATGTACGTTGCTCCTCAAACTTCTTGCTTGGCCGCCCTTGGAAGCTGCAGGACACACTACAATGAGCTCCTTATGGAGAAATTTTCTTTTAATTTAAAACCGGAGCATCTCTGTCCATACGTAATCACAGAGGGCAAAGAGCCCAGCTCATCCCCAAACTTGCATTGACTCCATGTCATCCCTCCCTCTTACTTGTCACCCAAGTGCTAGGAGACAGCTTTTCAGTGCAGGGCTCCTCCCCTTATATTCAGCCTGTAACCCATCCTTCTTCCTGAAGTCCCTATATAATCCTCCATGTGGGTTCAGCCTGTGCATAGGTCAAAAGGCTTCTCCAGGAACTGATCTCACTACTCATGTGCTAATGCCCTAGTTGTAGTGGAAACTTTCATCATGGTATCTTCCTACTTGTAGACAAGGAGGTCCTACCTTTCTGCCCTTGCTGGACAGCTAGAGGCTTCTCATGTCTAGAGAGGGTAATCAGCAAGACAAGCCTGGGCTGCTTTGCTGAGGCCTGCCAGCTAGTCCAGTCCTTCAGGTTCCCAGTGATAATGTCAAAACTCACTTAGGAAATCCTCCAGGGTGTTTCCAGAGAGCAGGAGAACCCCAGTGGATGTAATGAAGTCTATGGCTCACTCAAACAGGATCATGTGGATGTTGGAATTGATAAGGAGAAACAATGCACAGCTGCAGAATGGGGATCCCAGCAAAGGAAAGAACCCATGACCTCCAAAGTGCAGAAGAACTCAACATAGTGCAGTCCAGGCTGGGTGCTCTGGGAGGCAGCAGTCTGGCAAAGTTTCTGTGACTGCCATGAAATCAGGAATTGAGCTTAGGGACCTGAATCCAAAAAACATCCTTCTATGGCAGGCGGACACCAGAAAATATGTGACTTTGGAGATCAGGTTCATAGGCAGGAGAACCTGGGGACGTTCTAGGTACATTTTTTTCTTCAGTCAAAGAGGGAGGGATGAGGAATGAGAGGAAGAGAATGAATGAATGAATAAATGAATGAATGAATTTGTGGTATAGAATATAAGTATGTTGGAGGTCTCATACTATGTCAGCACATTGTCCTCACTTCAGTCATTACCCTCTCCCTTAGTAGGAAGCACTTTTGCAAATTTGAAGGTAAGGCCTCATAGGATGTTGAAAGCCTCTTTATCTGTCTTCTTCCAAAGTGGGGAGCATCCTGCCTTCACAGTTAAATTTCCTCCTGAGGAAATAACCTAGAGTGGAACTCAAGTTTGGCCATCTATCTTTACCATCAGAGGTGATAGATCTTTACCACATTGTTTTTTTGGAGGTAGAAGGCAATTAGGCAAGTCCCTCCCTTCTATTACATCCTGAGACACACCCCACTCCTTCTATAGGTACAGCAGATTTAGGACACCACCAGCATCAACTTCCCCATGTATACTTCGTAGCTTTCACACTGCTTCAAGGCCTGGATGTTAGCCTCTGTCACAAGGAAGGCTGGGCTTTTAAGACCCATGAATGGAATGAGGAGAAAAGCAGTTCTGGATACTTGGTGAGGATCAAACAAAACAGAAATTTTTATAGGACTACAAAGCTGCCAGGATCAATTTCATAATCACAGGACAAATATCCTTGAGTTCTTCCTGGCAGCCGGCTGTATCTCCCCCCTGCTGGACTGAGGACGATCCTTTCTTTCTGCAATCCTCACTGTGGTCATTGTGACTGGTCTGTGCTTGGATATAGCCTCCCATAGAGCACAGTGTGGGAGCTGTCCCACTCAGCCAGGTCTGTCTTCCTTGGACAGCTGTATCAGTTTCAGAGGCATGGAGCTGTGCATCAAGCAAAACTTGGGACACTAGGAAAGTATCACTCACAGCTGTCATCCTGGGTAGCAGAATAGGACACACATGACAGCATTCTTTCACTGAACCTCACAGAAGTAATTTCTAGATGTTGAGGCCAGAGGCCTGATATTGTTTCCCCTGCACGTCTTGACTGGTGTAGCCACTTTCTATCCAGGCTCTTAGTGACATTTGAGTATTTGGTATACTTAATGTCCATTAAAAATCAAAATAGGAGACAGAAATGTCTCCAGATTCCTGTTTCAGCTTTGTAGTTCTCCTTCTGTAAGGAAAAGAGGACTCCTAGATCTGCTTCCTCAGGACGCCTTCACAGTCATTCTCAAGGACATTTTTGGTGGCTTTTATACAGTATGGGACCTCCATTGTGGCCAGGTCAACTGCACCCTCAATACTTCCTGCCTCTGGGCTGTTCAACTGTGGAGGTCCACAGGCTGAGGACTGATCACTGAATGTGGAGACATTATGACTTGACTCTGGAAAGAATCCAAACTGCTGCTGTCCCTGTGTCTGGTAGCTGGGAATGGTCACTGGGCTTTCCACATTTGGTAGATGAATGGTTAGAAATGCCTTGAGGTAGCCTTGTGGTGGAGATGCAAATCTCTAATTCCAGCAGGCAGAGGCAGGTGGAGGTTTGAGTTAGTAGCCACCCTGGTCTACTGAGGGAGTTCCAGGAACAGTCAGTGCAACAAAAAATAGCCCTGCCTTGAGGTCAGCCTGCCACAGAATGAGAAATGTCATGCTGAAATGAAGGCACCATATCTGAGCACCTCTTCGTGGGCACTGGGGAAGGTAATGTAAGTTAAACTACAGCTTTTGACAGTTAGGGCTTGCCCATCCCCCAAAGTTCTTCCCATCAATCCCCTTTCTCAGAGGGGACAGGTCTATCAGCCTCCCTTTCTTCTTCATGCTCTGCCACGGAATATCCATGGATGAGGACCAGTGTATAATATGCATGCCTGTCTCATGCTACCTTGCTTCAATGTGACAGATACTATAACCAAAAGCAACATGGGGTGCAAAAGTTTTAAGATGGCTCATGTATCCTGATCATGGACCATCTTTGAAGAGAAGTCAAGGCAGGAACTCAAACAGGGCATGTGCCTGGAGGCAGGAAGTGGAAGAGAGCCTACAGAGGGGGGGCTGATGACTGCCTTGCTGACCTGACATTCCTGCTCAGAACATGCTGCCCAGCAGTGGCACATCCCTTAGTGGGATCCCAAACTCCCATACAGGTCCCTGATGAAGAATCTCCCTACACACTTTCCTGAAGACTACTGATACAACTGTTCTGTCAATCATATTTTACTACATTCAGTATTCCTCTGCTCTTTTTGACCTGTTGACTAGCACATATGGGCACCATACAAATGGAAAGAGAATTTCTAGAGTCAGGTGAAATGTCACCAGAGGGAGAGACTCAGAAAGAATGTCAAACTGTCAGAAGCAGTTGTCTATTCATCATAGCTGTTTCAAGACCTATTTTAAGTAGACTTTAGGGCCTGGAAGATTGGAAACTAGGATTTAGGTAGAGTGGATCTTCCTGGCACAGATATGAGAGACATGTATGGCTCTGACCTGCCTGCTCTAGAAAGCTGTAGGCAGAAAGAGGCCCTGACTGGTCCTCACTTCTGTCAGTGAAATGGTCCCTATCCTGCTTTTGTGTAGGGACCAAGAGAAAGTCGAATGGGTCAAGTCCAGAAGTTGTCTATTTTCACATGGAAGTGGCTCAACTAGGACTGAGAGACCAATTGCCTCATCCTAAATTGACAAGGACATCACTCTTAGGTGCCAGAGTGAAGAGAAATGGCAAAGCTTCTCTTCCATTTTCCTAACTGGTGCACTCTTCTTTTTCTCTGTCCCAAGTTTCACACAAAAACAGAAACACATGAACATAGGCAGTCTAAGGCACACACACACACACACACACACACACACACACACACACAGGAAGGCATGTAGAATGCACAACACACATGTACATTCTGCATAATATAGAAAAGCTGACATGTGTCTTCCAGAAACTGGCTTATTGCCCTTAGCATGTTGATCTCCAGGACGACACATGTACTGCTCATCCCATTGTCCTTTATAGGTAATGATGTGTCAGTGTCCCCACTCATGTGTTGAAACTCTTCCTGTATGGTTCATTTTCTGAGCTATAGTGAACAATACAACAGTGGTCCTGGATGTCTGAGTATCCCTGCATCATAGTTACTTTTCAGGCAGCTCTCCGATTTTACTTGTTTTGTGGAGCTATCATGCTGGCATCCAGGGTGGTCTTCCCAGTTTCACTTCCCACTTTGGGTTTAAGCGACCATGATTTTCCCTGTCTTGGCCATCATTTTTGGCCTTGGTTTGCTTGCTACCAGTCATGATGGTAACATAAACCCCAGGTATTCTCATAATTATGAACAGTATTCATTAGTTCCAATTCAGGATAAGGTGTACCTGTCTCAGAACAAGTGAATGACATTGTACTAGAGGAAAATGTCACTTAGAATACTCCAGGCCCTTTCCATGCAAATGAAACATCCCTAACATCTCAGATTGAGCCAAACTGAAGCATCTATTCCTGGATCCCAGCCTACTCCAAAAAGTTTATAAGGTCCCTGTCCCCAAGGAAAAAGGTGCCTGTGTTATTTCACCAAGAACCATCTGACAGCATCTGTCTCAGTGACCCTCCCTCCCTCCCTCTCTGTTGCTTGTTTGCTCTCTCTTGTTCTCTCCTATCCTCTCTCTCACCGTGTGTGTGTGTGTGTGTGTGTGTGTGTGTGTGTGTGTATTTGTTATTTATTTCTGATAAATAATACTCAGCAAAGCTAAGATCAGGAAGCAGAAAGAATAGTTTGCCTGTAGACCATGAGGAAGAGAAATATACCTAATCATAGTGGAAATATCAGTGAAGGGTTGCTTCAAGCATGTTGAGATGCATTTGTACTTGCTTGAAATTAGAGGTATACTGAGTACAGATTTTACTCAAAGCACAATGAACCTAGTGAAGTATTTTAACCCAAGTAATGACCAGATATAATATAATGTTACGTGTTTGTTGATTTTTTTCCTTGCCTCTAAGAGGCAATCTCTGTAAAGAAAGAGGCCAAGGCACTGTAGTTTAATGAGTGGATGATCTAGCTTAAGTTTGCACAGCATCCCAATAGCTACATCTAGAGAAAATAATGAAGTCTTGACACCAACTACAAGTTAGGTGGTTCCTGAGATATGGGTGTCTTGTGTAAGAAAAGAGAAAGAGCAGAAAGATTTGAAATACAATTTGCCATGGAATGGATTAGATTTGTTGCTATAGTTGACTGGAAGTATATAGAAGAAAGAAAGGCCAGAAGTGCTGTTATGCATAGGGCTTAAGATCGGCTGGATGAAAGATCTCTATCGCAGGGTGAATGGAAGAATGACGTGTGCCATATGGACACAAAGACGTGTGAGTCAGAAAGTGATCAAAGAAATTATATTGTATTATAATTAAATTCAATTATATTATTAATTATATTATAACTAAATTATAATACACGCTACAGTATAAATGGACCTTATAAGCATGACAAAATATAAATAAAAGAACGCACACACAGGGATGGGAGAGTGCTTCATGGTAAAGTGCTTACTACCCCAGCATGAGGATGTGAGTTTTGATCTTCTACAACCATGTAAATAGGCTGAGTGTGGTGGCATGCACCTATAACCCAACATTAGCAGGTAAGAGACCAGTAGCTCTCACGAGGCAGCCTATCAGAAGCAGGGAAGTCCAGACTTGGAGAGTCAGTTTTATTTTCCTTTTTAAATTTAATTTAATTTAATTTTTAAATTCTGTATATTCTTTATTTACATTTCAAATGATTTCCTCTTTTGTGGCTCCCCACTCCCTGAAAGTCCCATAAGCCCTCTTCCCTCCCCCTGTTCCCCCATCTACTCCCTCCCACTTGCCTGTTCTGGCATTCCCCTATACTGCTGCACTGAGTCTTTGCAGAACCAGGGGCCACTTCTCCTTCTTCTTGGACATCATTTAATATGTGGATTATGTGTTGGGTATTCAAAGTTTCTAGGCTAATATCTTCTTCAGTGAGTGCATACCATGAATGATCTTTTGAGACTGGGTTACCTCACTTAGTATGATGTTCTCCAGCTCCATCCATTTGTCTAAGAATTTCATGAATTCATTGTTTCTAATGGCTGAATAGTACTCCATTGTGTAAATATACCACATATTGTGTATCCATTCCTCCGTTGAAGGACACCTGGGTTCTTTCCAGCTTCTGGCTACTACAAATAGGGCTGCTATGAACATAGTGGAGCTTAAGTCCTTATTGCATGCTGAAGAATCCTCTGGATATAAGCCCAGGAGTGGTATAACAGGGTCCTCAGGAAGTGTCATGCCCAGTTTTCTGAGGAACCGCCAGACTGATTTCCAAAGTGGTTGCACCATCTTGCAATCCCACCAGCAGTGGAGGAGTGTTCCTCTTTCTCCACATCCTCACCAGCACCTGCTGTCTCCTGAGTTTTTGACCTTAGCCATTCTGACTGGTGTGAGGTGAAATCTCAGGGTTGTTTTGATTTGCATTTCCCTAATGATTAATGATGTTGAACATTTCTTAAGGTGCTTCTCAGCCCTCAGAAGTTCTTCATGTGAAAATTCTTTGTTTAGCTCTGTACCCCACTTTTTAATGGGGTTATCTGTTTCTCTTGATTTTACCTTCTCGAGTTCTTTGTATATATTAGATATTAGCCCTCTGTCACATTTAGGGTTGGTGAAGATCCTTTCCCAGTCTGTTGGTTGATGGTTTGTCCTTTTGACAGTGTCCTTTGCCTTACAGAAACTTTATAGTTTTATGAGGTCCCATTTGTCTATTCTTGATCTTAAAGCATAAGCTACTGGTGTTCTATTCAGGAACTTTTCCCCTGTGCCCATGTCCTCAAGGGTCTTCCCCAGTTTCTTTTCTATTTGTTTCAGTGTGCCAAGTTTTATGTGGAGGTCCTTGATCCATTTGGAGTTGAGCTTAGTACAAGGAGATAAGAATGGATCGATTCGAATTCTTCTGCATGCTGACCTCCAATTGAACCAGCACATTTGTTGAAAAGGCTATCTTTTTTCCACTGGAAGCTTTCAGCTCTTTTGTCGAAGATCAAGTGACCATAGGTGTGTGGGTTCATTTCTGGGTCTTCAATCCTATTCAAGTGATCTGCTTGCCTGACATTGTACCAATACCATGCAGTTTTTAACACTATTGCTCTGTAGTAAAGTTTGAGGTCTGGGATACTGAATCCCCCAGAAGTTCTTTTACTGTTGAGAATAGTTTTAGCTATCCTGGGTATTTTGTTATTCCAGATGAATTTGATAATTGCTCTTTCTAGCTCTATGAAGAACTAAGTTGGAATTTTGATGGGGATTTCATTGAATCTGTAGATTGCCTTTGGCAAGATGGCCATTTTAACTATATTAATCCTGCCAATCCACGAGCATTGAAGACTTTTCCATTTTCCGAGATCTTTTTCGATTTCCTTCTTCAGAGATCTGAAGTTCTTATCATATAGGTCTTTCACTTGTTTGGTTAGAGTCACACCAAGATACTTTATGCTGTTTGTGGCTATTGTGAAGGGTATAATTTCTCTCATTTCTTTCTCAGTATGCTTATCCTTTGAGTATATAAAGGCTACTGATTTGCTTGAGTTGATTTTTGTAGCCAGCCACTTTGCTGAAGTTGTTTATCAGCTATAGTAGCTCTCTAGTAGAGTTTTTTTGGGTCACTTAAGTATACTATCATATCATCTGCAAATAGTGATAGTTTGACTTCTTCCTTTCCGATTTGTATCCCTTTGGCATCCTTATGTTGTCTAATTGCTCTAGCTAGGACTTCAAGAACTATATTGAAAGGATATGGAGAGGGGGAAAGCCCTGTCTAGTCCCTGATTTTAGTGGGATTGCTTCAAGCTTCTCTCCATTTAGTTTGATGTTGGCTACTGGTTTGCTGTATATTGCTTTTACTATGTTTATATATGGGCCTTGAATTCCTGCCCTTTCCAAGACTTTTAGCATGAAAGGGTGCTGAATTTTGTCAAATGCTTTTTCAGCATCTAATGAAATGATCATGTGGCTTTTTTCTTTGAGTTTGTTTACGTAGTGGATAACATTGATAGATTTCCATATATTGAACCATCCCTGCATCCCTGGGATAAAGCCTACTTGATCATGGTGGATGATAGTTTTGATGTATTCTTGGATTCGGTGGGCAAGAATTTTATTGAATATTTTTGCATCGATATTCATAAGGGAAATTGGCCTGAAATTCTCTTTCTTAGTTGGATCTTTGTGTTGTTTTGGTATCAGCATAAATAGTGGCTTCGTAGAAGGAGTTGGGTAGTGTTCCTTCTGTTTCTATTTGGTGGAACAGTTGGAAGAGTACTGGTGTTAAGTCTTCTTTGAAGGTATGATAGAATTCTGCACTAAAACCATCTGGTCCTGTGCTTTTTTTGGTTGGAAGACTTTCTATGATCCCTTCTATTTCTTTAGGGGTTATGGATCTGTTTAGATGATCTATTTGATTTAATTTTGGTATTTGGTATCTGTCTAGGAAATTGTCCATTTCCTCCAGATTCTCCAGTTGTATTGAGTATAGGCTTTTGTAGTAGGATCTGATGATTTTTTTAATTTCCTCAGTTTCTGTTGTAATATCTCTCTTTTCATTTCTAATTTTGTTAATTTGGATACTGTCTCTGTGCCCTTTGGTTAGTCTGGCTAAGGGTTTATCTAGTTGATTTTTTTCAAAGAACCTGTTCCTGGTTTTGTTGATTCTCTGTATGTTTCTCTTAGTTTCTACTTGACTGATTTCAGCCCTGAGTTTGATGATTTCCTGTCTTTTTCTCCTCCTGGGTGAATTAGCTTCTTTTTGTTCCAGGGCTTTCAGTTGTTCAGTTAATCTTCTACTGTATTCTCTCTCCAATTTCTTTTTGGAGGCACTCAAAGCTATGAGTTTTCCTCTTAGCACTGCTTTCATTGTGTCCAATAGATTTGGGTATGATGTGTCTTCATTTTCGTTAAATTCTAAAAAAAATCTTTGATTTCTTTCTTTATTTCTTCCTTGACCAAGGTATCATTGAGTAGAGTATTGTTCAGTTTCCATGTGTATGTGGGCTATCTGTTGTTTTTATTATTAAAGACCACTTTTACTCCATAGTGATCTGATTGGAAGCATGGGATTATTTCAATCTTCTTATATTTATTGAAGTCTGACTTGTGACTAACTATATTATCGATCTTGGAGAAGGTACCATGACGTGCTGAGAAAAAGGTATATTCTTTTGCTTTGGGATGAAAAGTTCTAGATATATATATATATATCTGTTAAATCCAATTGGTCCAAAACTTCAATTAGTTTCACTGTCTCCCTGTTTAGTTTCTGTTTTCCTGATCAGTCCATTGATGACAGTGGAGTGTTCAAGTCACCCACAATTATTGTGTTAGGTGCAATGTGTGCTTTGAGCTTTAGTAAAGTTTCTTTTATGAATGAGGGAACCCTTGTATTTGGAGCATAGATGTTCAGGATTGAGAGTTCTTCTTGTTGGATTTTTCCATTGACCAGCAAGAAGTGTCTTTCCATGTCTCTTTTGACAACATTAGGTTGAAAGTCAATTTTATCTGATATTAGAATGGCAACTCCAGCTTGTTTCCTGGGACCATTTGCCTGTAGATTTGTCTTCCAGCCTTTTACTCTAAGGTAGTGTTTGTCTTTGACACTGAGGTGTGTTTCCTGTATGCAGCAAAATGTAGGGTCCTGTTTACATAACCAGTCTCTTAGTCTATGTCTTTTTATTGGGGAATTGAGTCCATTGATATTGAGAGATATTAAGGAGTAGTGGTTATTGCTTCCTATCATTTTTTTATTTGATATTTTTTATTTACATTTCAAATGATTTTCCCTTTTCTAGCCCCCCACTCCCCGAAAGTCCCGTAAGCCCCCTTACTTCCTATCATTTTTGATGTTAATTTTATACGTGTGTGCTTATCTTCTTTTGGGTTTGATGAAAGTAGTTTAATATCCAGCTTTTCCCAGGGTATAGTTGCCCTCGTTGTAATGGTGTCTTCCACCTATTATCCTTTGTAGGGCTGGGTTTGTGGAAAGATATTGTGTAAATTTGGTTTTGTCAGGGAATATCTTGGTTTCTCCATCTATAGTAATTGAGAGTTTTGCTGGGTATAGTAGTCTCGGCTGGGATTTGTGTTCTCTTAGAGTCTGCATGAGCTCCGCCCAGGATCTTCTAGCTTTCCTGGTCTCTGGTGAGAAGTCTGGTGTAATTCTGATAGGTCTTCCTTTATATGTTACTTGCCCTTTTTCTCTTACTGCCCTCAGTATTCTTTGTTTAGTACATTTGGGGTTTTGATTATTATGTGACGGGAGGTATTTCTGTTCTGGTCCAGTCTGTTTGGAGTTCTGTAGGCTTCTTGTATATTAATGGGCATCTCTCTCTTTAGGTTAGGGAAGTTTTCTTCCATAATTTTGTTAAGATATTTGCTGGCCCTTTAAGTTGTAAATCTTCACTCTCATCTATGCCTATAATCCTTAGATCTGGCTTTCTCATTGTGTCCCGGATTTCCTGGATGTTTTGGGTTACAAGCTTTTTGCTTTTTGCATTTTCTTGAAAATGCAAAACTGTTGAGTCCATGGTTTCTATGGTATCTTTGGCATCTGAGATTCTTTCTTCTACCTCTTGTATTCTGTTGCTGATATTTGCATGTATGGCCCCTGATTTCCTCCCAAGGTTTTCTATCTCCAAAATTGTCTCGCTTTGTGCTTTCTTAGTTGTTTCTACTTCTGTTTTTAGATCCTGGAAGTTTTTGCTCAGTTCCTTCACTTGCTTGTTTGTGTTTTCCTGCAATTCTTTGAGAGATTTTTGTGTTTCCTCTTTCATGACTTCTGTCTTTTGATCAAAATTCTCCTGTATTTCTGTAAGTGATTTTTGTATTTCCTCCTTATTGGCTACTAACTTATGACCCATATTCTTCTGAATTTCTTTAAGTGATTTTTGTGTTTCCCTTGTAAGGGCTTCTAGCTTTTGATTTTTATTCTCCTGAATTTCTTTAAGAGATTTATTTTTGTCCTTCATGTGTTCCTCTAACAGCATCCTTACCAGTGATTTTAAATCCAACTCTTGTTTTTCTGGCGTGGGGGTATCCAGGACTTGCTGTTGTTGGAGAATTAGATTCAGATGCTGCCATAATGCCTTGGTTTCTGTTAGTCATGTTCCTATGTTTGTCTTTAGCCATCTGGTTCTCACTGGTGTTACATGGTCTTATTAGCACTGACTGGTGCTTCAACTTCCTGTGGACCTTTAAGTTTATTTCTGCGACACTGGATGACTGGGTTTCCTGAGGCACAGATTGCTGATATGCTGTCTTCCTGTTTTGTGCCTTTGGAGCCCTGCTCAGTCTTGCCTCTAGCAATGGTATACTTGGGTTGTCAAGGTGAACCAGTTGCTCCCAGACTGCTCTGTCATGGAGCGAAGATGGTGGCTGGGGCGGGGGGTGGAGGGCATTCCCTCTGTTGATTCTCACATAGGACAAGGGCCCACGACCAGCTGGCAGATGAACTGCCAATGTTCTCAGGGCCTAGGGGCAGGCACACCCCTGGCAGTTTGCATCCCCAGAGGTCTTAAGCTCAGGATAATACAGTACTTAGTGATACTTTCCTGCCCAGGCAGGCCACGAAGGTGGCTGCAAGGAGTTGCTCCCTCTGCTGCTCTCCACGCAGGACACAGGCCCCAGTACTGACCTGCTAGTGATGCTTTTCTGCCCTGGCAGGCAGCGAATATGGCTGCAGGGAGTCTCTCCCTATGCTGCTCTATGCTCAGGACACAGGCCCCACAAAAGGTGGGCTGGCAGATGGACAGGCTATGTGCTCAGGTCCTGGGTGCAGGCAGATCCCTGACAGTTTGCACCCCCAGAGATGTTAAGCTGGGGATAATAAAGTATCTAGTGATGGTTTTATGCCCTGGCAAGCCAAGAAAATGGCCTCGAGGAGTTGCTCCTTCTGCTGCTCTCTAAGCAGGACACAGGCTCCACTACTGACCTGCTAGTGATGCTTTTCTGCCCTGGCAGGCAGCGAATATGGCCACGGGAAGTCTCTTCCTCTGCTGCTCTCCACACAGGACACAGGCCCCATAACCAGTGGGCTGGCAGATGAACAGCCTATGTGCTCAGGTCCTGGGCGCAGGCAGATCCCTGGCAGTTTAAGTCAGTTTCAAAAGACAGAGTGGAGAATGATAGAGAAAGCCACCCCACCCTTAATCCATGGCTTATATTTATGCAATCCTGAGTTAAGTGTGCAAATACACGGCTGTAGAGACACACAGAATGTGTTGGCAGAAGAATTCAGATGCTGCACAGTACCAGAGTTATCCATACGTTTAAGTCCACAGACAGAAGAAGGAAAACTGCAATTGTCCCAGGCTAAGGGTAAGCAGGAAGGGTTAGTTTCCTTTGTAGTGATGGTGAGGCCTTGGAACTAGACAGAAGTGGGGGTGGCCTACAGTATGAAGGTGCTAAGTGCAACTCAACCATATTCATCAAAGTGCTTAGCTGTGCACAATATAAGACCAATTTTTAAAACATTAGATGGATAGTGTGGGTGTGATGACAGTGGGGAGACTGGAGAACAGCAGGTTGTACTGTGCTGGACTACTCAAATGCATCATATATAGTCATGAGGAGCATGCATTTCATGTGGGTCTGTAGACTAGCACATAAGCCTGAGCTGGGATACAGAAAACAGTTGTCAGCCCTCAGATGTCAACCATGAAACAGGTGAATTCTTGTGAGAAAAGACATGGAGGAAAACATATGATGCTGGGCCATTCTTTAATGTGACACACACAGCTACCCTATAAAGGAGGTAATGTGGTCCTTGTTAAGACAAAGAAGCCAAGAATAAACCTCCCATCTCAACCAAGATGACCAAGATCAGACAGTTAACTCGAGTGGGTCCCAGGCTTCCAGCCTTCTACCTTTCTCATCCTAGCATGATGATGTCATGTACAACTTCAACACAAGCCTCTCCCTCTGGTCCCATTCTCCCTGTCAGCCATGACTGAGTATTCACACATGGCTGGCGCTGTTCTGGGCATATGTGGGTGGAAAGGGTAGCCACAGCTTTAATTGCATCAAGGTGATCCAGTAAACAAGCAAGCACAGCTCCCAGATAGAGCCACCTGAGAGGCACAGAGCGAGGGCAGCTCTCCCGGGTGTATAGGTAGGAGGGAGGTTCCTAGAGACCATGACTGTGAGGCTGAGGTCTGCAGAAGAAGCAGACAGAACGAACTGGAGCGAGGAAAGGAATTCTAGAACAGCTGGCAGCCTCTGGGTATGCCTGCATGAGAACTCACTTTCCAGTCCTGCTCTCCTCAGGCTCTGGCATTCCTGGCACATCCACTCTATCAGTATTTTCTGAAATCTTGAAAACCATGATGAACAAATGCAAAATGCCAAGCAAATGGCCTGATTGAACTTTACCTTCATGCTGGACATAGTGGTTGAGGTCTTTAGTCCCTGCAGTCAAGATAGAGGCAGGTAGGTGAGTTCCATGCCAGACTCACTAACATAGCAAGTTCTAGGACAGCCAAGGATATATATGTAGTGATAACTGGCTGTTTAAAAAATTGGGAACCTCACATAGAATTAAGATAGGGTAAAACAGCCAGCCCTCAAAGTGAGTCCCAGCTCTTGTGCAAATCACGTAGGGTCTCTTTTTGTCCAATGCAAATGGCTGACCTCAGAACCTCATTCAGGGCATGCTGGTACTCTCTAATGGAGCCATCTTTATCACTCTTTACCTCTTATTTTGAGTCATGACCTCACTCTGTTCTGAAGGCTGGTCTTGAACTTACTCTGAACTTCAAGCTATTATTGAACAAGCCATCCTCCTTCCTTGGCCTCCTGAGTAGCTGGAATGGCAGACCTATGCCAGGAGGCCTGGCTGAACCTTAATTGTGAAACAGGAGCCCTAATGTCCACTGTTCAGAGTAGGGCATGCATGAGAAGAGTCACTAAGCGTTGAGTGTATTATATAAGCTCAGGAAAACATATCACTACTATTGGCAAGGAAGAATTCTGAGTGCACTGGGTTCAGTGTTTTTTAATACTGTTGAAATAGATATCCACATACCCTATAAAGTATTTGTATGGATAATTTGAAGTCTCTCACTATAACCTACACATTTAGGATGCTCATCAGAGGAATTATATTTAAAAGAAAACAAGCTGAGGAAACAGTTGTATAAATAAAATTCCTATTGGTTTGATAAGTAGGAAAGGGTTAAGGATCTAGAAATACGATTTTGCCTTTTAGGAATTATTACCCAATAAAGGAGCTCACTGGTGGTATAATGCCTGATGAAAGTACTCAGTTGTTTAAGTATAATGTTTCTCTGATTTCCCTGAGAACAAAGCTGCAACAGAAGGCTTAATCATTATCATTCTTTCATATATATATGTATATATGTATATGTATATATATATATATATATATATATATATATATACACACACACATACCTATGTATGTATATATGTATGAAATGTGTGTATGTACATGTATATATGCATGTGTGTGTATGTATATATGTATATATGTGTGTGTATATATATTCATATCTTTGAATATATACATGAGTGTATGTGTGTATATATATATATATATATATACATATATATGTGTATATATAAGTATATATATGTATGTATATCCCACCCTAACATATCCCTCCTTTCCTTAGTGTAAACTAATGGCAGGGCTCAGCACACTGCTGTTGGCATTCCAATAAAATCATACTTGTCTCCTGCCTCCCTCCAACATAAAGCACATGTTCCAGTAGTACTACACAGCAGTACCTAGTAGAGGGGTGGCAAGAGTGGGAGGAGGAAGAAGAAGAGTTGTTCTTTACATGAAAGAGAGCACTTTGCAGGGCTGTAGCCTCTCCATGCCACCTGGGATGGGCATGGCTCTGCATTCCCTCAATGAATTATTTAACACCCACCTACTTCTGAGCATTGTACAACTTGGAGGGACCCTTAGAACTAGGAGGTGAGCCCAAGGATCTGGAAGGGGCAGTGGGTCTGGGCAGTGAAGGAAAGCTTCTGGGAAGGGGAAGCAACAGATGTAGGCGGGTGTCCGGGACCAGCTCTGGCCAGTGGCTGCCACTCACCTGCAGTGTGATCTCAGGAAGGCCGAGCTCCCTTTCTGGGCCTGTTTGCTAAAGTGCACATGGTTCTGGCAAGTGCTGGCAGGCACTGTGCTCAGGACGCTCTGGGACCCGACTTGTTCTTGGGGTACCTTTCTCTCAAATGCCCCCTAAAGATAAAGGCCTGGCTTTGGGAATCAAGCCAGGATAGGAGCTGATGTGCTAAGGACCCAGCTGTAACGTTGGCCCTTCTGTGTATTTTCTGTATGCCCTTCTTAGTGCTGCACCTCAGCAGACTACAGAGCAAAATTTCTCCAGAAATCGCTGCCGGCTCTCAGAGTTTATCTTGTTTGCCAGGAACCCTCAGGTCACTGACCCCTGAGTTACTAATGTGCCTGTAAGAATCTGGAGCACTGTCCAGCTGCTCAGGCACGATGGTTATAGTCAAGAGCATGCCACAATTACTTCTATAGTGCGGATAGCACGGTTGTGATGCTGCTCTTCTCTTCTCTTCTCTTCTCTTCTCTTCTCTTCTCTTCTCTTCTCTTCTCTTCTCTTCTCTTCTCTTCTCTTCTCTTCTCATCTCTTCTCTTCTCCTCTCCTCTCCTCTCTTCTCTTCTCTTTTCTTTTCTTTCTTCTCTCTCTTTTGTTTTTCATTCTTTATTTCTTTCTTTCTTTCTTTATTTCTGTCTTCTTTCCTTTTTAATACTTAATTTATTTTTTATACTCCATATTTTATCCTCCCACCCTCTGACTGCTACACACCCCATACCTCCTCTCCACCCCATTGTCTCCTCCTAGATGACCCCAATCCCGACTTCTCCTGACCTCTAAACTCCCTAGGTCCTCACGTCTCTTAAGGGTGAGGTGCATCATCTCTGAATGCACACAGTCCGTCCTTTACTGTATGGTACTGGCCTCAGACACTTGAGGTAGATGGATCAGGAAGAGTGGGTGGCACCAATACTGGACCGGCCATGCTTCTCAGGCTTGTAGGTGATGACGAAATCTCCCAGGTAGTAGCTGATCATCTCTGGTTTGATCTCCACCTGGTTGAAGGTCTTGCCACTGTACACATCTACCATGCTGCTGACCATCTCAGTCAGAATGATCATGTCCTGTAGGGAAAAAACAAGTGGGCCTGAGCTGTAGGGAAAGTGGGCACCCATGTATCTGCTGAGGGGAGCTGCCCAGCTATCGGGGAAGAGCTCCTTGCCCAGAAATCAGTGCTACTCTGACATGGGCCTCCCATACCTGTTGAGAGAGCCTGGCTGGGAAGAGTCTTGGTCCTTTCTCGTGGCTGGAGACGCTGAGGCCTGTTTCACTGCTCCTACAAGGCTGGTTTTGATAAGAAGAGACAGCTCATAGTTTTAAAACTTGATTATAGGAAAGTAGGAAGAGAAAAGAGCCAGAGAAGTAAAGAGAGAAAGAAGAGATAGAGAGATGAGAGCTCGCCATGACCACATGGAAAGAGGGGAGAAAAAGGGTAGAGGAGGGAACAGGGGAATAAGAGCTTAAGGACAAGAGAGAAAAGCAAGAGACCTAGGAGGGGCCTGACAGCCCCCTTCATAGTGTTGGCTGGGTTATCTGGCAACTGTGGGGTGGGCAAACTTGGCTGTAGCCTGGTGACTGTGGGGGTGGTGTCCAGCCAGTTCCTGTTCCTACCTGTGCTGAAAGGCTTTCAGTGCGTGAGTGTCCGACTCAGTGGGTAAACTAAAAGGAGCAGAGGTGGGCATACACGCGGGGAGCATCTGGGAACTGTGGCTTGATGACAGCTCTGACTTTCACCTCATCAGTACTTCATGATGTTCTTGTACCTTATACTAGCATCTCATACACACGATAACAGGATGACCGTGGTAAGCTACCCACCCCTTAGCAGCAGTCAAAAGCTAACCTCCTCCTCAGAATTTGGTCACAAAGGAGAGGCATTCCAAATTTCTTTAAGGAGAGGAGCCTACAAAGGGTCCTCTCTGTGTCTTGTGTAGCCATTGGTGGCTGACACCCTGCCTCCAGGCCAGGCTTTGTTGAAGAAGAACTGGCACTTCCTTGAGTTGTTACCATTTTTTTCTAAGCCTCAGTCGATTTTTAAAGACTTTCTAGCACTGGGTGCTTGTGCCTTAGAGAGGAATGAGCTTCAGAATGAGTTGGGCAGGTTGAGTTTGATGGGTACCTAATGCTTAAATGAAGAGGCATGTGACTTATGTTCCCTAGATGACAGGGGCTTCACAGTAGCTATACACTGTATTTTTTGTGCATTCCCAAGAATGGACAGATTAATTCCAGTGCACAAATGTGTAAAGTCAAGGCTGTCATCGTGGAATGGCTTATGAAAGGTCATCCATTTAGTGAATAATAAGGCTGATATCTAAACCCATCCTGGAAGACACACCAGGGTGGAGGCAGTTTCAGGGTAACTGGCAAGGATCAGGGCTGTGGATCTCAGCCTTCTAGGTCTTTGTTTCATTGCTTGTTCATTGTTCTAGAAACCATGCCCCAAGTTTGTTATACATCAGCCCAGCCAGACTGTTGTGGGTTGTCTCTTTTACTGCCTGAGATGGCTGCATGAGATTGGAGTGACCTGAGTCTGAACAAAGCTTCATATTCTACAGATCAGGCCCTCAACTCACAGCTGAGAGATCACAGTACAGAACATGGATTGTCCCATGCCTGCTACTCATTCCATAGATGGGCGAAATGGTGACCATGTCTTCCTGTATTAGGTGCTTCCATTTGTATTGTCCTTATAAGATGAGGAAGGGTTTTCTTCAGTTGACAAGTTGGACATGAACTTAATTATTCATGCTTCTGGGCCTCTTCTAGTTAGAAGAATAGAATAGACTCACAGACTAGATAATCTGTACTTGGCATTGTGACAAGTGTCTGAATGAGTCAGTGTGGAGTGTGCAGTTATAATGTGAGGCTGGGTTATTGTCTTGTAGTAAGCATAGGACACAAGCCCTATTTCATATTGGCTTTGCCTCACAGTTGAGCAGTCTTTCCTCATGGGTGGATTGAGACCCACCCATTCTCTGCACATGTGGCTGGCATATATCCATGCATCTACACCAGCTCCCATCACATAGGCTTTCTCCTCTTGGTCTTTCCAACTAAGCTGCTTGTTTCAAGACTGTGGCTTCCAAAATGTTGAGCAAAATAAGTTTCTGGTACGTTTTAATGAGCAATCAAGTCTCAATACCATGAATGATATCTAAAATTAATAGCCAGACCTAAAACACATTCAATACCTTGAATGACATCTGAGATTTATAGACAGACTTAAAACACATAAAGTCAACTCCTAAAGGGCTGACACATGACTCTTTGTCCAGTCCATGTGTTTAAAGAAAGTATCATCCAAATGTGCAAAAGGTTATCACAGGAAAGAAACAGTCATTAATCTACAGGACTAGAGGATGCAGCTCATAGGAATAAGTAAGAAGAGAAGATAGCCTGAACAGAAAGAGGAAGACAGAGCTGACAAGCAGAGTAGTGTCCACCTTACTTGCTCTTGCTCAAAGTAGGCAGAAATCCTGGCAATAAACAGAATCCTATTGCCTTCAACCTTCCCTTTAGATCTCAGATATCTTCATTTTTCTTCAGTAAGAATAGACAAGGGTATAGCAGCAACCTTCACCTTTTTAAGGTCACAAGAGCATAGTAGGAAGAGCTGTATGCCCAAAATACCTTTGAAAAAAGTTCAGTCACCAAAACATTCATTATATGTGGCTTGTGAGTATGTATCCTTCAACAACAATGCCTGCGCTCATCAGTGCTCAAGATACTGGCCCCACCTAAAAGATGTAGAAATTGAAAGTCTGCATGGGTGTGCATGGGGCTGCATACTGTTTTGTCTCCAAGGTAACTAACAGGTTATGAGCTGGTTTGGCTGGGATTGGGGAGTTCCCAGGCATCCCTACTTGCAGAGTTTATGTCATTCTCTTTGTATAAACAGCCCCAACACGTGCATGCATGCTGAAAGTGTTTTCAACAATATTGACAATCAAGTGACAGCACCTAGGGGAAAACCCCAGCCAAGGACCTGTTACAGAACAGATGCTCAATAAATATTTGTGGTGATCTCCATCTTGCTCTGTCAGCCTTGACTATGCCAGTCTTTGGGAAAGTTGAGAGGAGAGCCAGGCCATCTTAGAGTTGGTGTATCCTATTGACTCCTCTGACATTTTTTCTCTTGAATAAACGTTGCTTCCAAAATCCCAAGTGGATAAAGAATGGGGCTGAAGCCTACAAAAACCTGAGTGGAAGATACACCAGGTGTTACCTCCCTTTGGGGTGTGACAGTGAGTTTGTTACAGACACTCTGTGTATTTAGTTTCCTTCACTTGTAAGACTCACTGGGTTGTCACTGAAAAGACCCACTGAACCTGTAGGATGCCCAGAACCAGCTGCTAATCCTCCTTTGAAAACTACTACAGAGACATTTCATTTTCTCATGGTGGTAGTGCTTCTGGGCAGCTTTCTCTTGGCTGAGGTTCACATAGCCTTACTCTAAGAAAATATGAGTGTCCTGCCCTAGGTATCTCCAAATTCTGTTCCTGCTCATGCAAGCTACAAATAAGATGCCAGATTGAGTACAGTTTTAAAGTACCAAGATCCGAATTATTTTTTCTATATATTGGGTTTGCTTATTTTAAAGGACTGAAATATAAATATATTTATAAATATAAATATAAAAAAACTGAAATATGACATCAGCTTCAGAGCACTAGAAATGTCATGGCTGGAGAGTCATCTCTTAGGTTTATTCATTTATCCATTCAACAAATATTGAGGCATTCTTACCTGTGTTTAGGGGCATTCTGTCTGTCTTAGAGCCAATATTCAATTTCCTTTGAAGCTCAGGAGTAGGTGGAAATATCTTGGAGAACCTGGAAACAGGAAATGAGTCTCAGATCGATCAGGTAGAGTGGCCATTGAGGGAGAGATAGGGAAGATGCCATTAAAGGGTCCCTGGAGCCAGGTTTGTTATGGATTTGTGCACTGAGGAAGGGAGATTGGATTCTATCCCAAGTTAGAGTTTTTAGTCCAGGAGGCTACATGGGTAGACTGACTAACTTGCTTTCTATTATTTAGTTAGGATCTCTGTGTATACTCTACGCTAGCATCAAAATCACAGTTCTCCTGCCTCATCTGCTGAATTGCTGGGATTACTGGGATGTGCTTTCATGCCTGGATGACTCTCTGTCTCTGAGTCTGTCTGTCTCTGTCACTGTGTTCATGTATGTGTGTGCTATGTGTGTGTGTGTGTGTGTGTGTGTGTGTGTGTGTGTGTGTGTGTTAGGATATACACTAAGGCTAAATGTTTGAGCGAAACTGTCAAACTATTTCCCCAGAGCAGCTGTGCTGGATTTCATTCTGTTAGCAATGCCTAAGCATTCTTCAAGTAATCTCTCTCCTTGCCTGGACCTGGTAAGGACCATGTTAATTATGTTGCCCATTCCAACAGCTGACTGCTATCTCACTGTGATTTGAATATCTACAATTTGCAAGGTATGTTGCATATCTTTTTATGTGTGTGTTTGCCACACTTATATGTCATCTTGGGTAAAAGACGATATATAAGGTTAAAAGTTCAAATCTGTAACTCTGAGTTTTTTGTCTGTTGGGATTCATTTGTGTTTATTTTTATTATTGCCCATATTTATTTTATTTGTGTGTGTGTAACTGTGTGTGCCCATGGAGGCTAAATAAACTAGCTCTTGTAGCTGGGTTACAGGTGAGTTATCTGCCATGGGGGCTGGAAATCAAACATGGGTCCTTTGGAAGAAAAGCAAGAGCTCTTAATGTCTGAGGCATCTCTCCAGACCTACATTTCTGTTTGGCACAAGGTCTCTCACTGAAACTAGAGCTGACAGATTAGGTGCAGCTAGTGTATTACAGATGTTTATTGCTATGTCTGATTTTTACATGGGTCCTGGGATCTGAACTTGGGTCTTCTTGCTTGTATATTAAGCATTTTGCAGACTAAACCAAGGCTTCTGGTATTCATTAGATCGCTTGGGTGTGGTGGGTTGGTCTCAAGCTACTTGTTTTGTAATGATAAATACTGTCCCCTAAAGCCTGGTTGCTCCCAGAGAGGAGAGAGTCCATACATAGACCCAAGTGCCACTAATGATCCTTGAACTCCAAGTTATTATTAATTGGTGAATAAAGGTGCCTACAGCCTATTGATGGGTAGAATTGAACTCAGTAGAGCATGGGATTTCTGGCCTTGGGGTTGGAAAGAAGATGGAAAGACACCTTGAGCTTATTGATTAAGGTAATCTCCATTGCAAAAGGCTATATTGGTAAAAGTGATCTGCTAATTAACCTCCATCTGCATTTAGATTCCAGCTAAATTCATTACAGACAAGAATCTTTTCTTATTGAAGAACAGAAGTCGTCCATGACCCAATGTATTCCTAAACAGAATGAAGTCCTGTCAGGAGTGTTGCACAGGCCATTAATTCTAGCCCTGGTGAGGCAAAAGAGGGGACAGGCCTTGAGGGAGAGGCCAGACAGGTGGGCATATCGAGTTCATGGCAGGGGAGCAACACAAAAGAAAATATGAGGTGTAAGAGAAAGCTAAAGAAGACCTGAAGGTGGAGAAGAATAGAAGGAAAGAGAAGAAGGAAATGAATAGGATATGGAGGGGGAGAAAGAAAAGATGGAGGAGGAAGAAGAACAGCAAGAGGAGAAGAAAGACGAAAGAAAGAGGAGGAGGAAGAGAAAAGAAGGGGTAGAAAGCACCATGCTAGAGAGTTTCTGATTCTCCACCTCCACAGAATGGATGAGACAATGCTGTGGCTCAGAAACACAGGAGCAGATCACTGACCTGAAGGATCATCTATAAATGAACCTGCACAGTAAGAGACATCCAATTCTACATAAAGGGGTGATGAAAATATGCTGAAAAAGTGTCACCTTGGTCAACAAATGGTGCTGGAAAACTGAATTTCCATGTACAGAAGATTGACATTACCTTTGACTACACATTAAGATTATTCCAAATGTCTTCTTTGAAGGTCTGATAGAATTCTGCACTGAAACCATCTGGTCCTGTGCTTTTTTTGGTTGGAAGACTTTCTATGATTCCTTCTATTTCTTTAGGCGTTATGGGACTGTTTAGATGATCTATTTGGTCCTGATTTAATTTTGGTATTTGGTATCTGTCAAGGAAATTGTCCATTTCCTCCAGTCCCATAAAACCTGAAGAAATAAAAAGGGTCATAGAAAGTCTCCCAACCAAAAAGAGCACGGGACCAGATGGCTTCAGTGCAGAATTCTATCAGACTTTCATAGAAGACCTAACACCAATACTCTTCAAACTCTTCCACAAAATAAAAACAGAAGGAACACTACCCAATTCCTTCTACAAAATGACAATTACACTAATACCAAAACCACACAAAGATCCAACAAAGAAAGAGAACTTCAGACCAATTTCCCTTATGAACATTGATGCAAAAATACTCAATAAAATTCTTGCCAACCGAATCCAAGAACATATCAAAACGATCATCCACCATGATCAAGTAGGCTTTATCCCGGGAATGCAGGGTTGGTTCAATATACGGAAATCCATCAATGCAATCCACCTCATAAACAAACTCAAAGAAAAAACCACATGGTCATTTCATTGGATGCTGGAAAAGCATTTGACAAAATTCAGCATGCTTTCATGCTTAAAGTCTTGGAAAAAACAGGAATTCAAGGCCCATACCTAAACACAGTAAAAGCAATATACAGCAAACCGGTAGCCAGCATCAAACTAAATGGAAAGAAACTTGAAGCAATCCCACTAAAATCAGGGACTACACAGGGCTGCCCCCTTTCTCCTTATCTTTTCAATATTGTACTTGATTTACTGGCTCGGGCAATTAGACAACATAAGGAGGTCAAAGGGATACAATTTGGAAAGGAAGAAGTCAAACTATCATTATTTGCAGATGACATGATAGTCTACCTAAGTGACCCAAAAAACTCCACTAGAGAACTCCTACAGCTGATAAACAACTTCAGCAAAGTGACAGGTTATACAATCAACACAAGCAAATGTTGTTATACTCAAAGAATAAGCGGGCTGAGAAAGAAATTAGGGAAATGACCCCCATCACAATAGCCACAAACAGTATAAAGTATCTTGGGGTGACTCTTACCAAACATGTGAAAGATCTGTATGACAAGACTCTGAAGAAGGAAATGGAAAAAGACCTGAAAAAATGGAAAAACCTCCAATGCTCATGGATTGGTAGAACCAATATAGTTAAAATTGCCATTTTGCCAAAAGCAATATACAGATTCAATGCAATACCCATCAAAATCCCAACTCAATTCTTCACAGAGTTAGAAAGAGCAATTCTCAAATTCATCTGGAATAACAAAAAAACCAGGATAGCTAAAACTATTCTCAGCAACAAAAGAAATTCTGGGGGAATCAGTATCCCTGACCTCAAGCAATACTACAGAGCAATAGTGTTAAAAACTGCATGGTATTGGTACAGTGACAGGCAGGCAGATCAATGGAACAGGATTGAAGATCCAGAAATGAACCCACACACCTATGGCCACTTGATCCTCGACAAAGGGGCTGAAAACAACCAATGGAAAAAAGATAGCCTTTTCAACAAATGGTGCTGGTTCAACTGGAGGTCAGCATGCAGAAGAATGTGAATTGATCCATCCATGTCTCCTTGTACTAATCTCAAATCCAAATGGATCAAGGACCTCCACATAAAGCCAGACACTCTGAAGCTAATAGAAAAGAAACTGGGGAAGACCCTTGAGGACATCGGTACAGGGAGAAAGTTTCTGAACTGAACACCAATAGCATATGCTCTAAGATCAAGAATTGACAAATGGGACCTCATAAAATTACAAAGTTTCTGTAAGGAAAAGGACACCATCAAAAGGACAAATTGGCAACCAACAAATTGGGAAAAGATCTTCACCAATCCTACATCAGATAGAGGGCTAATATCCAATATATATAAAGAACTCAAGAAGTTAGACTCTAGAAAACCAAACAACCCTATTAAAAAAATGGGGTACAGAGTCAAACAAAGAATTCTCACCTGAAGAACTTCGGATGGCGGAGAAGCATCTTAAAAAATGCTCAACTTCATTAGTCATTAGGGAAATGCAAATCAAAACAATCCTGAAATTTCACCTTACACCAGTCAGAATGGCTAAGATTAAAGATTTAGGAGACAGCAGGTGTTGGAGAGGATGTGGAGAAAGAGGAACACTCCTGTACTGCTAGTGGGGTTGCAAATTGGTAAAACCACTCTGGAAATAAGTCTGGCAGTTCCTCCGAAAACTGGGCACCTCACTTCCAGAAGATCCTGCTATACCACTCCTGGGCATATACCCAGAGGATTCCCCACCATGTAATAAGGATACGTGCTCTACTATGTTCCTAGCAGCCCTATTTATAATTGCCAGATGCTGGAAAGAACCCAGGTATCCCTCAACAGAAGAGTGGATGCAAAAAATGTGGTATATCTACACAATGGAGTACTATTCAGCCATTAGAAACAACGAATTCATGAAATTCTTAGGCAAATGGATGGAGCTGGAGAACATCATACTAAGTGAAGTAACCCAGACTCAAAAGATGAATCATGGTATGCACTCACTAATAAGTGGATATTAACCCAGAAAACTGGAATACCCAAAACCTAATCCACACATCAAATGAGGTACAAGAAGAAAGGAGGAGTGGCCCCTTGTTCTGAAGCAGTATTCGGCAAAACCAGAACGGGGAAGTGGGTAGGGGTTGGTGGGAGGACAGGGGGAGAGAAAGGGGCTTATGGGACTTTCGGGGAGTGGGGGGCTAGAAAAGGGGAAATCATTTGAAATGTAAATAAAAAATATATCGAATAAAAAAAAGATTATTCCAAATGAATAAAAGGCACAGAGGTTAAGATCTGAAATGCTTCAGAAAATCACAGCACACATTAACACATAGATATGTAAGCCTAGAACATTGAAAATGATATGGGTAAGGTCAGAAATATACTCAGGAAAACATAAGTGGGCTTCCCTGAAATTTAAAAATCTTCTGTACAACCAAAAAAAAAAATGACCAAAGCAAATGGGTACCATGAAACAATGCAAACTATAAAAAGAGAAAACTGGTTGTCAAGTCTATATCTGTTTGGTATTTTAAACTCACTGAAATGATGTCAATCTGTTGGTCTCTATACCAGGATGAGTCTGGCATGGAATCCCTAATGGGGCTGGATGGAAGGGAAGGACCCAAAAGGCTCTGGCCTAGCCAGAAGAGTCAAATTTTACAGTTCTTCAGGGGGAAGCCAGGGAAGGCAGATGGCTGGCACACTTGTGCTTCCTTCACAGCATGTGACAAGGGACAGGATGTAAGGGACAGCTAACTCCAGAGCCAGAGTTGGAGCAACTATGGGAGTGGCAGGAAGACAATTTTACAAGCAAATGGTCTCAGGAAACAAGCTGGAGTAGCCATTCTAATATCAGATAAAATTGACTTTCAACCCAAAGTCATCAAAAGAGACTCTGAGGGACACTTCTTGCTGGTCAAAGGAAAAATACAACAAGAAGAAATCTCAATCCTGAACATCTGTGCTCCAAATGCCAGGGCACCCTCATTCATAAAAGAAACTTTATTAAAGCTCAAAGCACACATTGAACCTAACACAATACTTGTGGGTGACTTCAACACTGCACTTTCCTCAATGGACTGATCAGGAAAACAGAAACTGAACAGGGACAAAATGAAACTAATTGAAGCTTTGAAATAATTAGATTTAACAGATATATATAGAACATTCTATCCTAAAGCAAAAGAATATACCTTTTTCTCAGCACCTCATGGTACCTTCTCCAAAATCAACCATATAATTGGTCACAAGACAGACCTCGATTTGCATTTCCCTAATGACTAATGAAGTTGAGCATTTTTTAAGATGCTTCTCTGCCATCCGAAGTTCTTCAGGTGAGAATTCTTTGTTTAACTCTGCACCCCATTTTTAATAGGGTTGTTTGGTTTTCTGGAGTCTAACTTCTTGAGTTCTTTATATATATTGGATATTAGCCCTCTATCTGATGTAGGATTGGTGAAGATCTTTTCCTAATTTGTTGGTTGCCGATTTGTCCTCTTGATGGTGTCCTTTGCCTTACAGAAACTCTGTAACCTTATGAGGTCCCATTTGTCAATTCTTGCTCTTAGAGCATACGCTATTGGTGTTCTGTTCAGAAACTTTCTCCCTGTACCGATGTCCTCAAGGGTCTTCCCCAGTTTCTTTTCTATTAGCTTCAGAGTGTCTGGCTTTATGTGGAGGTCCTTGATCCATTTGGATTTGAGCTTAGTACAAGGAGACATGGATGGATCAATTCACATTCTTCTGCATGCTGACCTCCAGTTGAACCAGCACCATTTGTTGAAAAGGCTATCTTTTTTCCATTGGATGTTTTCAGCCCCTTTGTCGAGGATCAAGTGGCCATAGGTGTGTGGGTTCATTTCTGGATCTTCAATCCTGTTCCATTGATCTGCCTGCCTGTCACTGTACCAATACCATGCAGTTTTTAACACTATTGCTCTGTAGTACTGCTTGAGGTCAGGGATACTGATTCCCCCAGAATTTCTTTTGTTGCTGAGAATAGTTTTAGCTATCCTGGTGTTTTTTTG
The DNA here is from genome assembly GCF_947179515.1 of Apodemus sylvaticus. Lineage (NCBI taxonomy): Eukaryota > Metazoa > Chordata > Mammalia > Rodentia > Muridae > Apodemus > Apodemus sylvaticus. Next base: position 52,668,851 of record NC_067491.1, on the reverse strand, counting down.
TTATTCCAGATGAATTTGAGAATTGCTCTTTCTAACTCTGTGAAGAATTGAGTTGGGATTTTGATGGGTATTGTATTGAATCTGTATATTGCTTTTGGCAAAATGGCCATTTTAACTACATTGATCCTGCTGATCCATGAGCATGGGAGGTTTTCCCATTTTTTGAGGTCTTCTTCCATTTCCTTCTTCAGAGTCTTGAAGTTCTTGTCATACAGATCTTTCACATGTTTGGTAAGAGTCACCCCAAGGTACTTTATAATGTTTGTGGCTATTGTGAAGGGGGTCATTTCCCTAATTTCTTTCTCAGCCTGCTTATCCTTTGAGTACAGGAAGGCCACTGATTTGCTTGAGTTGATATTATAACCTGCTACTTTGCTGAAGTTGTTTATCAGCTGTAGGAGTTCTCTAGTGGAGTATTTTTGGGTCACTTAGGTAGACTATCATGTCATCTGCAAATAATGATAGTTTGACTTCTTCCTTTCCAGTTTGTATCCCTTGGAAATGCAAATCAAAACAACCCTGAGATTTCACCTTACACCAGTCACAATGGCTAAGATTAAAAATTCAGGAGACAGCAGGTGTTGGCAAGGATGTGGAGAAAGAGGAACACTCCTCCACTGCTGGTGGGGTTGCAAATTGGTACAACCACTCTGGAAATCAGTCTGGTGGTACAACCACTCTGGAAATCAGTCTGGCGGTTCCCCCGAAAACTGGGCACCTCACTTCCAGAAGATCCTGCTATACCACTCCTGGGCATATACCCAAAAGATTCCCCAGCATGTAATAAGGATACATGTTCCACTATGTTCATAGCAGCCTTATTTATGATTGCCAGAAGTTGGAAAGAACCCAGGTAACCCTCAACAGAAGAGTGGATGCAAAAAAAGTGGTATATATATACAATGGAGTACTATTCGGCCATTAGAAACAATGAATTCATGAAATTCTTAGGCAAATGGATAGAGCTGGAGAACATCATACTAAGTGAGGTAACCCAGACTCAAAAGATGAATCATGGTATGCACTCACTAATAAGTGGATATTAACCTAGAAAACTGGAATACCCAAAACATAATCCACACATTAAATAAGGTACAAGAAGAACAGAGGAGTGGCCCCTTGTTCTGGTAAGACTCAGGGAAGTAGTATAGAGCAAAATCAGAACAGGGAAGTGGGAAGGGTTGGGTGGGAAAACAGGGGGGGAAGGGGACTGATGGGACTTTCGGGGAGTGGGGGTCCAGAAAAGGGGAAATCATTTGAAATGTAAATAAATATATCAAAAATTTTTTTTAAAAAAGGAGGAAAAAAACACACAAAAAAAATCTGTCTGTCAGTGAACTAATTCAGATGATGAAAGTCTTGAATTCTTGAATTTATCCAGCTAAAAATCTTTATGTATTTATGTTGCTGTACAGATACTGAGTATTTCACAAGGCTTGAATTGAGGTTTATGTGCAGTTTAGAGAATTACCTCTGTCTCTGAGGACCAGTGTCAAAGAGAAGATTCCAACATTTGAGATGATAGGAGGAACAACAATATGAACAAACCAGTACGCCCAGATCTCCCAGGGACTAAACCACCAATCAAAGAGTACAGATGGAGGGAACCATGGCTCCAGCTTCATATGTAGCAGAGGATGGCCTTGTTAGACATCAAAGAGAAAAGAGGCCCTTGGCCCTGAGAAGGCTCATTGCCCAAGTATAGGGAATGCCAGGAACGAAAGCAGGAATGGGTGGGTTGATGATCAGGGGGAGGGGGATGGTATAGGGTGTTTTCTGAGGAAAGGCCAGGAAAGGGGATAACATTTGAAATGTAAATAAACAAAATATCTAATAAAAAAAGTATGTTCAGTGAAAAAAAAAAAAAGAACCAAGACAGACCTCAACAAATGTAAGAAGATCGAACTAATCCCATGCCTCCTATCAGATCACTATGGAATAAAAGTGGTCTTCAATAGCAACAAAAACAACAGAAAACCCACATATATGTTGAAACTGAACAATATTCTACTCAATGATGCCTTGGTCAAGGAAGAAATAAAGAAAGAAATTAAAGACTTTTTAGAACTTAATGAAAATGAAGACACAACATACCCAAATCTATGGGACACAATGAAAGCAGTGCTAAGAGGAAAACTCATAGCCCTGAGTGCCTCCAAAAATAATGACACACCTGAAAGCCATGGAACAAAAAGAAGCTATTTCACCCAGGAGGAGTAGAAGGCAGGAAATCATAAAACTCAGGGCCGAAATCAATCAAGTAGAAACAAAGAGAACCATACAAAGAATCAACAAAACCAGGAGCTGATTCTTTGAGAAAATCAACAAGATAGATAAACCCTTAGCCAGACTAACCAAAGGGCACAGAGACAGTATCCAGATTAACAAACTTAGAAACGAAAAGGGAGATATAACAACAGAAACTGAGGAAATTCAAAAAATCATTAGATCCTACTACAAAAGCCTATACTCAACTAAACTGGAGAATCTGGAGGAAATGGACAGTTTCCTAGACAGATATCCGACACCAAAACTAAGTCAGGATCAAATAGATCAACTAAACAGTCCCATAACACCTGAAGAAATAAAAAGGGTCATAGAAAGTCTCCCAACCAAAAAAAGCACGGGACCAGATGGCTTCAGTGCAGAATTCTATCAGACCTTCATAGAAGACCTAACACCAATATTCTTCAAACTATTCCACAAAATAGAAACAGAAGGAACTCTAACCAACTCGTTCTATGAAACCACAATTACGCTGATACCAAAACCACACTAAGATCCAACAAAGAAAGAGAACTTCAGGCCAATTTCTCTTATGAATATTGATGCAAAAATACTTAATAAAATTCTTGCCAACCGAATCCAAGAACACATCAAAACGATCATGCAGCATGATCAAGTAGGCTTCATCCCAGGGATGCAGGGATGGTTCAATATAAGGAAATCCATCAATGCTATCCACTACATAAACAAACTCAAAGAAAAAAAACATATGATCATCTCATTAGATGCAGAAAAAAGCATTTGACAAAATTCAGCATCCTTTCATGCTAAAAGTCTTAGAAAGAACAGGAATTCAAGGCCCATACCTAAACATCGTTAAAGCAATATACAGCAAACTGGTAGCCAACATCAAACTAAATGGAGAGAAAGTTGAAGCAATCCCACTAAAATCAGGGACCAGACAAGGCTGTCCTCTCTCTCCATATCTTTTCAATATTGTACTTGAAGTTCTAGCTAGAGCAATTAGACAACATAAGGAGGTCAAGGGGATACAAATTGGAAAGGAAGAAGTAAAATTATCACTATTTGCAGATGACATGATAGTCTACTTAAGTGACCCAAAAACCTCCACCAGAGAACTCCTACAGCTGATAAACAACTTCAGTAAAGTGGCAGGTTATAAAATCAACTCAAGCAAATCAGTTGCCTTCCTATACTCAAAGGATAAGCAGGCTGAGAAAAAAGTTAGGGAAATGACACCCTTCACAATAGCCACAAACAATATAAAGTATCTTGGTGTGACTCTAACCAAACAAGTGAAAGATCTATACGACAAGAACTTCTGGTCTCTGAAGAAGGAAATCGAAGAAGACCTCGGAAAATGGAAAAATCTGCCATGCTCGTGGATTGGCAGGATCAATATAGTTAAAATGGCCATCTTGTCAAAAGCAATCGACAGATTCAATGCAATCCCTATCAAAATCCCAACTCAGTTCTTCACAGAGTTAGAAAAAGCAATTCTCAAATTCATCTGGAAAAACAAAAAACCCAGGATAGATAAAACTATTCTCAACAATAAAAGAAATTCTGGGGGAATCAGTATCCCTGACTTCAATCAATACTACAGAGCAATAGTGTTAAAAACTGCATGGTATTGGCACAGTCACAGACAAGTGGACCAATGGAATAGAATTGAAGATCCAGAAATGAACCCACACACCTATGGTCACTTGATCTTCGACAAAGGAGCCAAAAACATTCAGTGGAAAAAAGATAGCCTTTTCAACAAATGGTACTGGTTCAATTGGAGGTCAGCATGCAGAAGAATGTGAATTGATCCATTCTTATCTCCATGTACTAAACTTCACTCCAAGTGGATCAAGGACCTCCATGTAAAACCAGACACACTGAAACTAATAGAAAAGAAACTGGGGAAGACCCTAGAGGACATGGCTGGAGGGGAAGGGGAAGGAGGGAGAAGTTCCTGAACAGATGAAGCTTATGCTCTCAGATCAAGAATTGACAAATGGGACCTCATAAAATTACAAAGTTTCTGTAAGGCAAAGGACACTGTTAAAAGGACAAAACGGCAACCATCCAATTGGGAAAAGATATTCACCAATCCTACATCTGATAGAGGGCTAATATCCAATATATAAAAGAACTCAAGAAGTTAGACCCCAGGGAACCAAATAACCCTATTAAAAAATGGGGTACAGATCTAAACAAAGAATTTTCACCTGAAGAAATTTGGATGGCTAAGAGGTACCTTAAGAAGTGCTCAACATCATTAGTCATTAGGGAAATGCAAATCAAAACAACCCTGAGATTTCACCTTACACCAGTCAGAATGGCTAAGGTCAAAAACTCAGGGGACAGCAGGTGTTGGTGAGGATGTGGAGAAAGAGGAACACTCCTCCACTGCTGGTGGGGTTGTAAGATTGTACAACCACTTTGGAAATCAGTCTGGCGGTTCCTCAGAAAACTGGACGTGACACTTCCTGATGACCCTGTTATACCACTCCTGGGCATATACCCAAAGGATTCCCTGGCATGCAATAAAGACACATGCTCCATTATGCTCATAGCAACCTTATTTATAATAGCCAGAAGCTGGAAAGAACCCAGATGCCCCTTAAAGGAGGAATAGATACAGAAAATGTGGTATATTTACACAATGGAATACTACTCAGCAATTAGAAACAATGAATTCGCAAAATTTTTAGGCAAATGGTTTGATCTGGAAAATACCATCCTAAGTGAGGTAACCGAGTCACAAAAGAATACACATGGAATGCAATCTCTGATAAGTGGATATTAATTAGCCCAGAAGCCCTGAATACCCAAGGCACAAATCACATAACAAATTACTCCCATGAAAAAGTATGGAGAAGGTCCTGATCCTGGAAAGGATTGATCTAGCATTGGAGAGGAATATAAGGACAGAGAAAAAAAAAGAGCGAGGTGATTGGAGAATGGATGGAGAGAAGAAGGTTTATGGGACATATGGGGAGGGGGGATCCAAGAAAGGGGAAATCATTTGGAATGTAAATGAAGAATATAGAAAATAAAAATATTAAAAAAAAGAATTGCTTCAGAAAATCACAGCACACTTTAACACATAAATAAGTAAGCCTAGAACATTGAAAATGATATGGATAAGGTTAGAAATATGCTCAGGAAAACAGAAGTGGGCTTCTGTGAAATTTAAAAATCTTCTGTACATGCCCAGGAAAAAAACAAGTAGTCTTCCCTGAAATTTAAAAATCTTCTTTACAACAAAAAAAAGTGACCAAAGCAAATGGGTACCATGAAAAAATGCAAAATATAAAAACAGAAAACTGGTTGTCAAGTCTATAACTGTTTGGTATTTCAAACTCACTGAAGTATGTCAATCTGTTGGTCTCTATACCAGGATGAATCTGGCATGGAATCTCTAATGGGGCTGGAGGGAAGAAAAGGACCCAAAAGGCTCTGGCCTAGCCAGAAGAGTCAAATTTTACAGTTTTTCAAGGGGAAGCCAGGGAAGGCAGATGGATGGCACACTTGTGCTTCCTTCACAGCACTGTGACAAGGGACAGGAAGTAAGGGACTGCTAAAAGGGACATGGGAAAGGGTGGATGGGGGAAGAGATGGAAGAAGAGTGCTTATGGGACTTTCAGGGAGTAGGCAGCCAGGAAAGAGGAAATCATTTGAAATGTAAATAAAAATATATTGAATAAAAATAATAAAAAAAAAAACAGAGCCAGAGCTGCAGCAACTATGGGAGTGGCAGGAAGTGGCTGAGATTACTGATCACAATGATTTTCACAGACACAAGCCAAACAACTGCTTGGCTCAAAAGGAAACCATCCAGGATGAACTCCAAGGCATGTGTGAGGATAGGAAATCAGGGACACTGAGACATCATTACCTGTAAAGAAAAACGAGACGAGGAGCAGGACATGTGTAGAAATGGAGATCAATCAAGATGCTACGTGAAATAAGCCAGTCTCAGGAGGACAGATGCCAGGATTTCTGTAAAATACAGAAGCTACATGTGTGTTGTGCATTCCATATGCCATTCTGTGAGAGTGTGTGTGTTTGTGTGACCATTTCAAAGACAGGAAGACAAGAAATATTGTGGGCAAGAGGAGGTAGGCATAGTATGTAATGCATATGACACAACATCAGAATGAGGAAAGTGTTGGGCATGGAAGGGAACCCACATATCAGGATAAAGGAAGTCAACAAGCCACAGGGAAGAAGATGCAAATACTACACAATCTATTCTTAATTATAAACACACACGCTTCAATGCACACACAAACACACACACACACACACACACACACATAAAGAACCAATTTCAATTGGTTTGCAAAAAGCAATGTATGCTACAACATTAAAAAATGTATCCAAGACTAAATGAGAACAAGGATATAAGGAGGAAAGATATCGAAGCTTAAGGATCCATGGGACATTCACACATCCCCAAAAAAGGCTTACCTGGTAGTAAAAATGGTAAATCCTACAGCAAAGTATGAGGTAGAGACAGCAGAACTGCCTAAAATTTCCAAGGCCAGTTAGACTAATATATAACACAGCAAAAAACAACTGAGACTGTAGAACAGCAGGTAGAAGGAAAGACCTCACCATCAAATATTGTCCTTTGTCCATGTGACCCTTATGAAGATTGCACAGTACAGCAACCCACATACACTCACTAAGAAATGAACATGTGCACACACCACGTGAACCCACACACAACTACACACAAGAAAAAGTAATAAAAGATTAAATATGATAAGCAAACTTACACTGATCAGAAACACTAGAGTTTGTAAAGGATTGGTGTGTTAAATGTGGAAAAGTGACCAATAGGGGGATTAGAGTTTCTCTAGGCATAGCTACAAGTTTTCAGAATCACCTGGAATTCATTTCCAATGCATGAAATAATGGTTCCAATGGCTGCTCAATTCCAAGCACATATTAAAAAGTTCCCAAGTTGTACTCTACAAATTCATCAGTATTTTGGGATGAAAAGATTAATGAATTTATTAATCAATTCTAGAAATGAAAAACTAAGGCATTTCATTAAATGTCGGAAATCAAAAAATAATTATAAATAAGACCCAGGTCCTGTAGGACAATCAGCTCTGCAGCCTGCTCCACAGATTGGATCAGATTGGACCACTAAGCCTGGTTAGTGGAGTTCTGACTAACAGGAGAGCTGCCAGTCAATCTGTGTATCCTCTCTGAATTCCATGGTTCTTAAGTCCATGACTTAAGAACACACCAGGTTGGGTGGTGGTGATGATGCAGGCCTTAATTCCAGCCTTCAGGAAGCCCAGGCAGGTGACAGTCTGTGAGTTTGAGAGAAACCTGTTCTACATTGTGAGTTCCAGGACACCCAGGACTACACAGAGAATCCCTGTCTCAAATCAAAACAAAATAACCAATCAGCCCTTTGAGGGGTTATACAGAGTGTGTAGGCTATGAAGGATATCTCCAGAGGGTCACCTGGCTCACTGTGCTATCCTGAACTGGTGAGAAAATAAAGAAGGAAAGACACAGACTCATGGGTAGTGAAGCTGGGATCAGCTGGATTCTCTGAGTATGCCTATGGGTACCAGGAATCTCGGGCTGATTAATTGGTACAGCACAGGAGGAAGGGTGAGCTAGACTGGGTGAGAGGTCTCTGTCCATGAGCAGTATCAGGCTGTAAACACCCAAGGGGGGTAAAACACAATTGCTAGAACTTGTATGCACTGATCAATCATTCATAAACAATCATGATTGGACTCTAGAGCAAAGTTTTGCTGTTGTTCTTCACTCTGGCACGTAAGAGTGATGTCCTTGTCAATTTAGGATGAGACAACTGGTCTCAGAGACCTTGTTGAGCCCAGTCCATGTCAAAATAGACTACCTTGGGACCTCACCCATTCAACTTTCTCTTGGTCCCTATACAAAACAAGGTTAGGAACCACTTAACTGACAGGAGTGAGTACCAGTCAGGGGATCCCTTTGCCCAGGGCTTTCAACAGCAGGAAGGTCAGAGCCATAATCTTCTCTAAGATCTGTGCCAGACAGATCCACTCTACTTAGTTAACAATGAATTCTAGCCTGAAATCCTCCAGGCTGGCACTTTTAATTCAAATAGTTCTTGAAACAGCTATGAAGAACAGACAGCTGCTTCTCACACTAGATAGTCTGAGTCCCAGCCTCTGGTGACATTTCACCTGGCCATGGCCCTGCTCTTTCTGTTTTTATGGTGCCCATGTGTGCTAGTTAATGTGTCAACAACAAAAGCAGAAGAAATCGGAATGGAGGGAAATGTGATTAAGAGGATGCCTGCATCAATCGCCTACAGGAGTGTGTAGGGGATTTCGTCATCAGGGACTAGTGCGGGAGTATGATATCCCACTGGGGGTGTTGCCATTACTGCACAGCACATTCTGAGCAGGAATGTCAGGTCAGCAAGCCAGTCATCAGCCCTCCTCTGAATGCTGTCTTTCAGTTCCTGCCTCCAGGTTCATGCCCTGATTGAGTTGCTGCCTTGACCTCTCTTCAAACCTGGGCAATGATCAGGGTCCATGATCCACATCAATCCTATTGTGCCTCATGTTGATGTTGGTCCTAGTATCTGTCACATAGATGAAAGTAACCTATGAGAGACATGTATTTTGTATACTGGTCCTCATCAGACAGTGGATATTATATGGCAGATCTTGAAGAAGAAAGGTAGGGTGATTGAGCGCCCCCTTGAGAAAGGGGATTGGTGGGCAGAACGTTGGGGATGGGCAAGCCCTAACTGACAGAAGCTGTAGTTTAACTTACATTACCTTCCCCAGTGCCCACGAAGAGGTACTCAGATATGGTGCCTTTATCTCCCCATGACATTTTTCATTCTGCAGCAGGCTGACCTCAAGACAGGGTTTCTCTGTGTAGCTCTGTCTGTCCTGGAACTCCCTTAGTAGACTAGGCTGGCCAGGAACTCAGAGATCCACCTGCCTCTGCCTGCTGGAGTTAAAAGTGTGCACCTCCAGCACAAGACTTCCTCAAGGCATTTCTAATGATTCAACCACCAAATTTAAAAAGCCCAGTGACCATCTCCAGCTACAAGTCCCAGGGATAGCAGCAGATAGGAAGTAGGCTTAAGGGAACAAACTTCAGATGAGCATGAGACATTTCAGACATTCTGCACAGCAGGGTAACGGTCATCCTACAGCAATCTCTCCTACGATGTTCAGAGCAACTGCCAGTTTTCTCTGCCCTAGGACCTTAAGTAGACAGCATAGAGACCACAACCCCCTGGATTTGTGGAAAGTGGGTAGAGAATGAGACCAGTTTGGATTGTTTCCAGAGTTAATGCATGATGTCTTCATAATCTGTGTATGGGCCCCAGCCTCTCAGCCTCCATAGTTGAACAGTCAAGAGGCAGGAAGTGTGGATGTGTCAGTTGACCTGGACCATGATGCACGTCCTATACTGGGTAAAAGTCACTGAAAATACCCCTGGGAAAGAATATGAAGGTAGCCTGAGGAAGAGATCTACCTGTCCACATTTTCATTCGAGAAGGCTGTCTACAGAGCAGAAACAGTTTTTATACTGGAAACTAAGTATTCCAAATACTGAAACTTCACTAAGAGCCTGGACAGAAGGTCGTTTTTTGGGCCAGGTGTCACTTCACCAGTCAAGGCCTGCAGGGGAAACAACTTCAGGCCTTTGGCCTCAGCCTCTAGAAATTACTGCTATAATGTCCAGTGAAAGAATGCTGGCATGTGTGCTGGCCCCTGGGATTTGAGCTGTGAGGGAGACTTTTCAAATGTCCAAAGTTATGCTTGAGTCACAGCTGCAAGCTTCTGAGAATGGGATACCATCGCTGTCCTAGGGAGATCAGACCTGGTTGAATGGGACAGACAACTCCTACATTCTGCTCTATGGGAGATCAAATCCAAGCACAGACCTAGGACTGTGTCAATGACCTCAGAGGATTGTGGAAAGAAAGTATGGTCCTCAGTACAGCAGGGTGAAGATACAGCCAGGTGCAAGGAATGCCTCAAGGATGTTTGTTCTGTGATTATGGATTGATCTTGGCAGCTTTGTAGTCCTTAATATAACTAATATTCTGTCTTTTTGGCCCTCTCCAAGTATCCAGAACTGCTTTTTTTTCCCACTTCATTCATCGGTCATAAAAACCCACTCTTCCTTGTAACAAACAGAGGCTAACATCCAGGCCCTGAAGAAGAGTGAAATCTCAGAAGTATACATGGGGAAGGTGATGCTGGTGGTGTCCTAAGTCTGCTGTGCCTATAGAAGGAGGGACTTGTATCTCAGGACATGATGGGAAGGTGGGGCTGCCTAATTGCCTTCTGCCTCTACACAACAACCTGGGGAGGATCTGTCACCTCTGATGAGACATAGGTAGCCAAACTTGAGTTCCAGTGTAGGTTACTCCCTCAGGAGGACAATGAACTGTCAAGGTAGGATGCTCCCCAGTTTGGAAAAAGACAGATGCAAAGTCCTTCAGCATCATATGAGGCCTCTCCTTCAATTTTCCAAAAGTGTGTCCCACAAAGGGAGAGGGCAATATCCATGAAGCAATGAGAATGTGCTGTCTTCTTATGAGAACTCCAGCACATCATATGTTACCCCCACAAAAAATAATTCATATTTTCCCTCCTCCCACTCCCCCAACCCCTCTCATGACTCCATTCCTGACTCTCTCACTGAGGAAAGAATATGTGCCCAGGTTCTTCTGCCTGTGAACCTGGTCTCTAAAGTCACATATTTTGTGGTGCCCGCCTCCCATAGAAGGATGTTATTGGATTCAGGTCCCTGAACTCAATTCCTGATTTCATGGCAGTCACAGAATCTTTGCCAGACTGCTGTCTCCCAGAGCACCCAGCCTGGACTGCACTATGTTGAGTTCTTCTGCACTTTGGAGGTCATGGGTTCTTTCCTTTGCTGGGATCCCCATTCTGCAGTAGTGAGAAAATGTAGGTTATTTAAAGAGCTAATCCACACATCTAATCACTTAGGGGACCTATGGCCCTCAACAGTGACAATCATGGCCTGATATCCAGTTATCTGAAGCTCTAGAAATGCAGCTTTTTTAAGTAGAAGTCAGTGCCGAGTCAGGCATTTTGAGAATAACTGCCCCGAGTCATCCCTTTTCTAAGGCACTCCACAAGCACACTTGAGAACAGAGCTCATGAAAACCCACTGGTTGAATGAATTAGACTTGGGTAGAGTAATTCTGGGGTCTGTGGTTGGTTCCACATTTGGTTACATAGATATTTGTTCATATCTCCACCCAGATTGCTACCTGGTACACATACACTCCTCTTGTAGGAGCAAATATAGGTTTACAGAAGAACTCTTGATCTTCGACCTAGAAACCATCCCCTATTAGCCTCTTATTTCTGTCTGCAACTTGAAAATGTCTTTGACGTTGAAGGTCTCCATGAAGAATATCAACATTGTGGCAGTACTTTGTACTCAGGTTAAACGTGTTTCCTCCTGGAACATACTCTATAAATGGATAGACCCACTTTGATGGTAATAGATCCCGGAAGAGGCTAATGATGCTAGGATGGTGTTGGGAACAAGGCCTAGGTTGTGATGTACCCTCCCATACTTATTTACTCTTTCACTGGGTTTTGTGTCCTGCTTCTATCAGAGGACCCACATTGTTGGAAGATATATACTGGGTTTTTGTTTTCAGAGACTTCTTGAAGCAACAGAGTAGGGACAGGCAAACACTGATTCTCCTTTGCAGTCTCTTGAAGCACCCAAATCTTCAGAGGGGGAGATGATGTTTCCATGTCAATGTCTTGCTCAGGAAGCAACTGTATTTCATCTTCTCTTATGGTAATGCAGACTCATGGGGCAGCCATGATTCCAAAATGGAGGTCACAGTTAGAAGTACTGTGTTTTTTTGAGACAATGTAGAGCAATGGGAGGCATGGAGACACTTTTGGCAACCTTGTGTCCTAAGAGTATTAGGGGAACAGGCCTCTGTTCTTCTGAGGGCTGGATGTGGAAGATGCCAAGGTTGGTCTCACTGGCTCTTCTCTTTGGTGGAAGCCCATAGAGAGAGGGATGTGCTGGTGATGGGGGTGGGGAAGGGCATGGATCCACAGGTGTGTTGAAGTTGTAGATGCATGTTCAAATAATTTATGTACCTCTTCTTTTAAAATCAAATATGTCCCCATTTTTTTCATCATATTTTTTCAATTGCTGGGATTCCAAGATCTCATTGGTATTAAACTCCATGCCACTGGGCATGTTTATTGCATTAGAACCTGGGTAGGTCAGGGTGGGGATGTTTATTTCAGATTTCATGACCCTTGGATGTTTCTCAATGTCCTCAATGGAAGGCCTCATCTCTGGAGAAACTGGAAATCTGTTTAATTAGGTTGAATCCAAGTTGACTGGACACCTTATTTGGAATTTCAAATGTCTCCATGGTAATTATTTTCTTGATCTCTTTCCTGGTACTTCCTATGAGCGTGTGGTGCTACATGCTTATAAAATAGAATAGAAAGCCCAATTTCACTCATCTGTCTTCGAAGTCATAAGGTATCCCTAGTATGAACTCTGGGGCATAAAAGCCTTTGGTCCCACACTGCCCTTTCAATAAGGGGCCATATCAACACTTGATGGCCAAGCCAGGTCTATCAGGGTGATATTAACATTTTGTATCTCTGAGAATATTCTGAAGTTTTATTACTTGGTGGACAATGTAAAGGTTGTGGCAATCGTTTGCGGCTGCCACTATCTGTCCGAATATTTTCTTTGCCTCTTCCTCCTGAAGCATGCCATCCTCCATTATCAGGTTAAATGTGTTTCTTCCTGGAGTATACTCTATAAAGAGATAGACACACTTTGATATTACTATAACCTGGAAGGGGCTAGTGGTGTTAGCATGGTGTATTGAACAAGGTAGAGGTTTTGATGTGCCCGCCTAAACTTGCTTACCCCCCTTACTGGGTTCTGCTTCCGGCCTCTTTCAGCAGATCCACTTTCCTGGGAGATAAACAGAGGGTTTTTGTCTTCAGTGACCTCTTGAAGCAACAGCATCTTGACAGGCAAGCCCTGACTCTCCTGGACATTCTCCTGAAACATCCAATCTGCTGACGTGGAGATGATGTTTCCATGGCAACTTCTTGTTCAGGTGGCTGAGGGACTTCCTCTTCTAAGCTGCTGCAGACAGAAGGGGCGACCACAGCTCTGGAGTGGAAGGTACAGCCACAAGCCCTGTTCTTTTATCTAGGATAACATAGAGCAATGCAAGGCATGGTGATATACTTGGGCACCTTGTGTCCTGAGAGTATTAGGGGAACAGGCCCCTGCTCTTCTGAGGGCTGGATGTGGAGGAGGCCAAGGTTGGGCTCACTGGCACTTCTCTTTGGTGGAAGCCCATAGAGAGAGGGATGTGCTGGTGATGGGGGTGGGGAAGGGCATGGATCCACAGGCTTGGCTGAAATGGTAGATGTGCCTGCAAAGACTTTGTGTCCTCTTCTTTTAAAATCAAATATGTCCCCATTTGTTTCATCATACTTGTTCATCTGCAGGGATCCAAGGATCTCCTTGGCATTAAACTCCATGCCACAAAGCATGTCTATTATGTTGGAAATTGGGTAGGTCACCGTGGGGAAAACTGCTTCAAATATGAAGACCCATATGTCTCAATGTTCTCAATGGAGGGCCTAATCTCTGTGGAATCTGTGAGGATCTAGTGAATTAGGCTTCCAAGTTGCCCAGAAACGTAATTTGAAATGTCATACATAGGTCCACGTGGAAATCAATTTCTCCATCTCTTTCACGGTTCTTCCTCTGAAGATGTAGTACCCAGTGGTGTTAATATAGAATAGCAAGCCCAAACTCTGCACTCTTGCCTCCTAGCCATCATATGGCTCCACTAGTATGACCTCTGGGGTATAAACGCCCTTGGGCCTACACTGCCATTTCATCAAGGGACAATGTCTGCACTTGTTGGTCAGGCTAAGTCTATTAACTTCACAATGTATACTCGGCATCTCTTGAGATATTCTGGGTATCATGTCTGGATGCACAATATCACGGTTATGGCAATATTCTATGACCGCTCCTATCTATCTGAAAATTTTCTTTCCCGCCTGCTCCTGAAGCGAGCCATCCTACATTATTAGGTGAAAGAACCTTCCCCCTGCAGCATACTCAGTAACCAGATGCAGTACTTTACACAATTTTTCCTATCACCCCACCCTTCTTCGTGCAGTTTTGCTTTTTAATTACACATCTTCTCATCACTGAACTTTCCTGATTTGTCACAAAGGGTCCTTAGGAATTAGACAGGACTCACAGCTTATATGGGATACTTCTATCTATGCACAAATACCTCCCAGAGCCAAACTGACACACACTTACCTAGCATTCTATGGAACTGGGAAAAAAATTCTACCCTGAAGTGCTCAGGCAGAAGGCTCCCTTCTTCTACTGTGCAAACTCTAAATCTGAATGGTCTTTGAGAGATGCCAATTCTGAGACATTAGTTCTTGCCCCAACACCCCCAGAGTACTCTTCATCCAGTTAAATTTTTTACAGGCAGGCAGAAAGGCAGTTGGTGGGAGATATTCTATGTACAGGGAGGAAGGCAGTTTGCAAGCCAAAACCTATTTATAGGCAGGAAAGCAATTGTTGGAAGATGCTTTGCGTACAAGAAAGAAGGTGGTTTCCCAGAGATATCTTATGTACAGGGAGGAAGCCAGCTGCAGAAAGATGCTCATTGTACAGAAGGAAGGCAGTGCCTATGTACAGGGAGGATGGCAACTGGTGACAATGCTTTCTGTTCCATTGCTCTTCTCATGAACATATGGACTCATCCAGAGGTTCAGATTAGACACTTGGATCCTAGCTAAGCTTGCCACTAATAAAGGCATCGACCAAGGAGAGTGGGAAATCCCTGTGGAAAGAAATGAATCATATTAAAAGAGCTCTTCCCAGTTCTAAGATGGCTAAGTGCTGAAGCCAATTTGCTAGCGCCTATCTGAAGGCGCTGAGCTACAAATTCCAGGAGTGGAACGTAAGTGAGCTGGCCTGAGGAGGAACCTATAATGCACCTAACCCTCAAGGAGACTCATTTTGAGGCATTCTGTCTGCATCCACTGCAGGCAACATCACAGAGTCACCTCCTTTTGTTCCCCCATCTATGTTGGGGAACTGTTGACTCCCACAACTCCTTTATTCTCTGGAAGAGGCTCTGTAGGGTCAGTGTCTGGGAGCAGGCCGGCTGGGCTGAAGTTAACAGAATTGGATATGTTGCTAGTCTGGGATAAGTGTCTGATTATTTGACATTTGTACGTCCACTTCACTTGCCCCAGTGGAAGGCCAATATAGCATAATATGTGGATGTCCACTGTTATCTCACTGACATGGGACCAGTCATTTTTCTTTCCTCTTCCTCTCCTGGTGATTCTGTATTCCCCTATGGGATCTGTTTTATCTTTTGTTTTCTCTTCTCTTACACAGTCATGGTTATTTTAAACCTTTTGAGCAATCTCCAGTAATTGGGACCTACTTATATATTCAAATCTTTCAAAATGAAGTTTGTTTTCCAAGATCTGAGGCCAACAACAAAACAAAAAAAAATTTCCTAATTGCTCCCATCAATTCCAATACGAGCTTGGCAAAAATTATCCAGGGCTTCATGATCCTGCTAATTGTTGGGGAACTGTTCAGGTTGCAGACATGTCTGAAGAAAGGCTGAGATATTCTCTTTAGCTATACTGTCTGGTTTAAATGAAATCAGTAACCAAACAGTCGAAAGAGCAAACCAGAGCTCCCCACACAGGAGGAAAGAAGGTCAGTTTTATCCAATGGGTCTGAAATATCAGGTACAGGTATTGTTCCCCTTAGTGGTAAACTAATCCAAAATTCATAAGGTCCCAGCCAAAATGGGCAAGTCTTTAGTCAGCTGTGTATCTGGGCATGTGTGAGTAGTCTTGCACAAGAAAGCTTCTCCTCAAAACGTAAAAATTCGTCAGCACAGCTGTGTTATATTCTAGTCTCCAGGTTCCACCACTGGAACCATCAATGGGCCACCTGACTCCAAAACAAAGACAATCTATTTTAGACAAGGTCTGGAGTTGTTCATGCTGAAAAGAGACATCATAAGCATGCTCTCGAGCAGTGGAACCAAGGCGACACAGGGTCCAGTTAGGCCCTGCGCCCACGACCACTGACCTTTGCTGACCAGATGGGCTGCAAGCAGCTGCGGTTTTGCAGCACCTTTCACTGCATGGAAGCCACTTCAGAACTCAGCCTCCCGCCAGTCAGGAGAGGCTCACCTCCATCTTGGTTTTGGACTCCAGAGAGATCAGACAGACTGAGGTACACTAACATAACCGGAGGCCAACACCGCGGGGGTCTGAGCCTGACGGGCGTTGGCCTGTACCCAGGCCCTGGGCTGTTCGGGGGGCCATCGGGGTGCCAACCCAGCCAGGAGGTTTTTTTGCCCAGGCCGGCATGTGCGCTGCCATTTTGCCTACAGGACCCCAGAGAGCTCTGGCGGGCAGAGCCTGCTAACAGGCATAGCCTGAGGCTAACAAAGCGGGGGTCTAGGCCCCAACAGGCCCTGGACTGACCCCAAGAACTGGGCGGCTTAGTGGGCCATCTGTGTGTCAACCCGCCCAGGAGGTTGTTAGCACAGCAGACTCTCCCGGCGCTTTCAGGGAGCACGAGTGCACACGCCCGCCATCCTGGTCACCTGGCCCACCCAGTTGACAGTCATAGCCCGAGGGGAACTTTGCTCGGACCTTGGCCTCCCAGGTTTGCCTGGACCCAGGGCCTGAGCAGCCAGGCTAACCTTATGTGCGCCAGCCTGGTTGGGGGATCAGCTGCCCAACAGAGTGATCAGCACGCAGGGGAGGTCCTGGCAGCATACACCTTCAGCGCTCCCTGGGGGTGCACATGGGCTCCATCTGGTCCACAGACACAATCTGGGGCAAAGCACACTAGACCTGCAAGGGCACCCAAGAGGAGGACAGCACAGCAGCAATCTGCTACAGGGGAAACCCAGCCATATAGTGTTGCAGTAATAGCCCCAGAGCCCTTCAGGAGGCCCAAACACCAGCCAGGGACAAGACCAACTAAATCCAGAGAACAAGATGGCATGGGGCAAATGCAGGAACGCTACTAACAGAAATCTAGGCAATATGGCAGCATCTGAACCAAACTCTCCAACATCAGCAAGTCCTGGTTATACCAACACACCAGAGAAACAAGATTTGGATTTAAAATCACTGATCATGATGCTGCTAGAAGAACACAAAAAGGACATAAATGAATCTCTTAAAGAAATACAGGGGAACGTGAATAAGCTAGAAGCCCGTATAATGGAAACAGAAAAATCACTTAAAGAAATACAGGAGAATAAGGCTCAAGAGATAGAAGCCAATAAAGAAGAAAGGCAAAAAAAAAAAAAACTTAAAGAAATGCAGGAGAACTTGAGTCAAGAGGCAGAAGTCATGAAAGAGGTAACACAAAAATATCTTAAAGAATTACAGGAAAACACAAACAAACAAATGATGGAACTGAGCAAAACCACCCTGGATCTAAAAACAGAAGTAGAAACAACTAAGAAACCACAAAGGGAGACAACTTTGGAGATAGAAAACCTTGAGAAGAAATCAGGTGCCATAGATGCAAATATAAACAACAGAATACAGGAGATGGAAGAGAGAATTTCAGATGCCAAAGATACCATAGAAACCATTGACTCAACAGTCAAAGAAAATGCAAAATGCAAAAAGCTTGTATCCCAAAACATCCAGGAAATCCAGGATACAATGAGAAGACCAAACCTAAGGATTATAGGTATAGATGAGAGTGAAGATTTACAACTGAAAGGGCCAGCAAATATCTTTAACAAAATTATGGAAGAAAACTTTCCCAACTTAAAGAGAGAGATGCCTATGAATATACAAGAGGCCTACAGAACTCCAAACAGACTGGATCTGAGCAGAAATACCTCTCGCCACATAATAATTAAAACCCCAAATACACTAAACAAAGAAAGAATATTAAAGGCAGTAAGAGAAAAAGGCCAAGTAACATATAAAGGAAGACCTATCAGAATCACACCAGACTTCTCACCAGAGACCATGAAAGCTAGAAGATCCTGGGCAGATCTCATGCAGACTCTAAGAGAACACAAATGTCAGCCAAGACTACCATACCCAGCAAAACTCTCAATCACAATAGATGGAGAAACCAAGACATTCCATGACAAAACCAAATATACACAATATCTTTCCACAAACCCAGCTCTACAAAGAATAATAGGAGGAAAACTCCAATACAAGGAGGAAAACTACACCCTGGAAAAAGTAAGATAGTAACCTTCCTTTATCAAACCCAAAAGAAGATAATCACTCAAATATAAAAATAACATCAAAAATGATAGGAAGTAATAATCTCTATTCCTTAATATCTCTTAACATCAATGGACTCAATTCCCCAATAAAAAGACATAGACTAACAGACTGGATAAGGAAACAAGACCCTACATTTTGCTGCATACAGGAAACACACCTAAATGTCATAGACAAAAACTTCCTTAGAGTAAAAGGCTGGAAGACAACTTTACAAGCCAATGGTCTCGGGAAACGAGCCGGAGTAGCCATTCTAATATCAGATAAAATTGACTTTCAACCTAAAGTCATCAAAAGAGACACTGAGGGACACTTCTTGCTGGTCAAAGGAAAAATTCACCAAGAAGAACTTTCAATTCTGAACATCTATGCGCCAAATGCAAGGGTACCCTCATTCGTAAAAGAAACTTTACTAAAGCTCAAAGCACACATTGCACCTAACACAATAATTGTGGGGGACTTCAACACTCCACTCTCCTCAATGGACCGATCAGGAAAACAGAAACTAAACAGGGAAACAGTAAAACTAATTGAAGCTTTGGACCAATTGGATTTGACTGATATCTATAGAACATTTCACCCTAAAGCAAAAGAATATACCTTTTTCTCAGCACCTCATGGTACCTTCTCCAAAATCGACCATATAATTGGTCACAAGACAGACCTCAACAAATACAAGAAGATCGAACTACTCCCGTGCCTCCTATCAGATCACTATGGTGTAAGAGTGGTTTTCAATAGCAACAAAAACAACAGAAAGCCCACATACACATGGAGGCTGAACAATACTCTACACAATGACACCTTGGCCAAAGAAGAAATAAAGAAAGAAATCAGAGACTTTTTAGAATTTAATGAAAGTGAAGGCACAACATAGTAAAATCTTTGGGACACAATGAGAGCAGTGCTAAGAGGAAAAGTCATAGCCCTGAGTGCCTCCAAAAAGAAAATGGAGAGAGCATATACCAGCAGCTTAATGACACACCTGAAAGCCCTGGAACAAAAAGAAGCTATTTCACACAGGAGGAGTAGAAGACAGGAAATCATCAAACTCAGGGCTGAAATCAATCAAGTGGAAACAAAGAGAAACACACAAAGAATCAACGAGTCCAGGAGCTGGTTCTTTGAGAAAATCAACAAGATAGATAAACCCTTAGCCAGACTGATCAAAGGGCACAGAGAAAGTATCCAAATTAACAAAATTAGAAATGAAAAGGGAGATATTACAACAGAAACTGAGGAAATCCAAAAAATCATCAGATCCTACTACAAAAGCCTATACTTAACACAACTGGAGAATCTGGAGGAAATGGACAATTTCCTAGACAGATACCAAATACCAAAATTAAATCAGGACCAAATAGATCATCTAAACAGTCCCATAACCCCTAAAGAAATAGAAGGGGTCATAGAAAGTCTTCCAACCCAAAAAAGCACAGGACCAGATAGTTTCAGTGCAGAATTCTATCAGACCTTCAAAGAAGACCTGACACCAATACTCTTCCTTCTACGAAGCCACAATTACGCTGATACCAAAACCACACAAAGATCCAACAAAGAAAAAGAACTTCAGAACAATCTCCCTAATGAACATCGATGCAAAAATAATCAATAAAATTCTTGCCAACCGAATCCAAGAACACATCAAAACGATCATCCACCATGATCAAGTAGGATTTATCCCAGGAATGCAGGGTTGGTTCAATATAAGGAAATACATCAATGCAATCAACTACATAAACAAACTCAAAGAAAAAAAACACATAGTTATTTCATTGGATGCTGAAAAAGCATTTGACAAAATTCAGCATCCGACAAAATTCAGCATCCTTTCATGCTTAAAGTCTTGGAAAGAACAGGAATTCAAGGCCCATACCTAAACATCGTTAAAGCAATATACAGCAAACCGGTAGCCAGCATCAAACTAAATGGAGAGAAACTTGAAGCAATCCCACTAAAATCAGGGACTAGACAGGGCTGCCCCCTTTCTCCTTATCTTTTCAATATTGTACTTGAGGTACTAGCTTGGACAATTCAACAAAATAAGGAGGTCAAAGGGATACAAATTGGAAAGGAAGAAGTCAAACTATCATTATTTGTAGATGACATGATAGTCTACGTAAGTGACCCAAAAAACTCCACTAGAGAACTCCTACAGCTGATAAACAACTTCAGCAAAGTAGCAGGTTATAAAATTAACTCAAGCAAATCAGTGGCCTTCCTGTACTCAAAGGATAAGCAGGCTGAGAAAGAAATTAGGGAAATGACCCCCTTCACAATAGCCACAAACAGTATAAAGTACCTTGGGGTGACACTTACCAAACATGTGAAAGATCTGTATGACAAGAACTTCAAGACTCTGAAGAAGGAAATGGAAGAAGACCTCAAAAAATGGGAAAACCTCCCATGCTCATGGATCAGCAGGATCAATATAGTAATAATGGCCATTTTGCCAAAAGCAATATACAGATTCAATGCAATACCCATCAAAATCCCAACTCAATTCTTCACAGAGTTAGAAAGAGGAATACTCAAATTCATCTGGAATAACAAAAAACCCAGGATAGCTAAAACTATTCTCAGCAACAAAAGAAATTCTGGGGGAATCAGTATCCCTGACCTCAAGCAATACTACAGAGCAATAGTGTTAAAAACTGCATGGTATTGGTACAGTGACAGGCAGGCAGATCAATGAAACAGGATTGAAGATCCAGAAATGAACCCACTCACCTATGGCCACTTGATCCTCAACAAAGGAGCTGAAAACATCCAATGGAAAAAAGAGAGCCTTTTCAACAAATGGTGCTGGTTCAACTGGAGGTCAGCATGCGGAAGAATGCGAATTGATCCATCCTTGTCTCCTTGTACTGAGCTCAAATCCAAATGGATCAAGGACCTCCACATAAAGCCAGACACTCTGAAGCTAATAGAAAAGAAACCGGGGAAGACCCTTGAGGACATCGGTATAGGGAGAAAATTTCTGAACAGAACACCAATAGCATATGCTCTAAGATCAAGAATTGACAAATGGAACCTCATAAAATTACAAAGTTTCTGTAAGGCAAAGGACACCATCAAAAGGACAAATCCGCAATCAACAAATTGGAAAAAGATCTTCACCAATCCTACATCAGATAGAGGGCTAATATCCAATATATATAAAGAACTCAAGAAGTTAGACTCCAGGAAACCAAACAACCCTATTAAAAAATGGGGTACAGAGTTCAACAAAGAATTCTCACCTGAAGAAATTCGGATGGCAGAGAAACACCTTAAAAAATGCTCAACTTCATTAGTCATTAGGGAACTGCAAATCAAAAGAACCCTGAGATTTCACCTTACATCAGTCAGAATGGCTAAGATTAAAAATTCAGGAGACAGCAGGTGGTGGCCAGGATGTGGACAAAGAGGAACACTCCTCCACTGCTGGTGGGGTTTCAAATTGGTACAACCACTCTGGGAAGCAGTCTGGCGGTTCCCCCGAAAACTGGGCACCTCACTTCCAGAAGATCCTGCTATATCACTCCTGGGCATATACCCAGAGGATTCCCCACCATGTAATAAGGATACATGCTCTACTATGTTCATAGCAGCCCTATTTATAATTGCCAGATGCTGGAAAGAACCCAGGTATCCCTCAACAGAAGAGTGGATGCAAAAAATGTGGTATATCTACACAATGGTGTACTATTCAGCCATTAGAAACAATGAATTCATGAAATTCTTAGGCAAATGGATGGAGCTAGAGAACATCATACTAAGTGAGGTAACCCAGACTCAAAAGGTGAATCATGGTATGCACTCACTAATAAGGGGATATTAACCTAGAAAACTGGAATACCCAAAACCTAATCCACACATCAAATGAGGTACAAGAAGAACGGAGGAGTGGCCCCTTGTTCTGAAAAGACTCCGTGAAGCAGTATAGAGCAAAATCAGAATAGGGAAGTGGGAAGGGTTGGGTGGGAAAACAGGGGGAGGGAAGGGGACTGATGGGACTTTCGGGGAGTGGGGGTCCAGAAAAGGGGAAATCATTTGAAATGTAAATAAATATATCAATAAATTAAAAAAAAAGGATTTACTGAGCTAGAAAGTAAGATAAAGCAAATATTGTAAGATGTAAATATTTTTTCGAAAAAAAAAAATAAGCATGCTCTTCAGTAAAACTCACCACAGGACAGGTTAGGCACTGCCCAACATTACCACATAGCATTCTCCATAGCCTTCAAAACTATTAGGAGCCCCACTGCCTAAATCACACTCACAGCCTGAGGATGGTGTTCTCAGCCCTTGGTAAGAGAAAGTGTGGGGATTCTGGCATTCTGGACAAGAAAGAGAAAACTACCTTTGCCCTTGTACCTCACCACCTGCAGCAAGCATGAGACTTGACTCTGGTGTGAGTGAGCAGGAGAGCTGCCCTGCCACTCACTTGCTATGACACTTGTTAGTTCAGGCCCTGGATCCTGCTGAGCAGCACAGTAGGGCTAACCCTGGAAGTCTGGGTTGTTTATGAGCATGCCTCTTTGTCCTGCATCTTGACTGCCAGGAAATGGTGGGGATTACAGAGAGACTCCTTTCCCTCATTCATGCCTTGATATCTAAGGGAGGCAGGCAAGCTGACCCTGTGGTCATCTCTAACAGAACTGGCCATGTCCTCACTAGCTACAATACTTAAGACACTGGGACTTGCACTTCACCAGGGCTGCAGGGTAGAGCTGGCCCTGTTTGCATGGAATGCTGCTTAGGCAGTCCCATTGGTGTGTGCTAAAGCCAGCAGGCTGACCAGCTCAGGTATTTCTCAGGCCCAGATGGGGGGTTCGAATTGTCCCACACCAATATCTAGCCCGTTGTTGAACTTCTGGAGTACATGAAGCATCCTGTCATGTAGATCCCAAACTCCAAGATCTTCCTGACACAGATAATCTCTATGACAACATGATGTCTGAGATGTCTGAAATTCCAGTGTTAATAGAGTAGCAGGAGCCTCATACCACACCAAACAGCCAACATAATAAACATTTGCAGACACAAAGGTGCAGAACCCATGGGGACATAATACAGCTTT
Source organism: Apodemus sylvaticus (assembly GCF_947179515.1). NCBI lineage: Eukaryota > Metazoa > Chordata > Mammalia > Rodentia > Muridae > Apodemus > Apodemus sylvaticus. Next base: position 52,645,160 of record NC_067491.1, on the reverse strand, counting down.
CTCAACAATATTTTTGCCCTATGAGTGGAGAAAGGTGGTAAGATTGAAGAATGGACTGGAGGGGAAGTAAAATTCTCTTTCTCTCACCCTCTACACACTCTCTCTCTCTCTCTTCTCTCTCTCTCTCTCTCTCTCTCTCTCTCTCTCTCTCTCTCTCTCACACACACACACACACACACACACACACACACACACACAATTTAAGTAAAATAAACAGAGTAGAACTACAAACCCAAAAATCAGAGATTTCTTAGAATGAGAGCTAGAAAGCTAATAAATGTCAATGCGGTAGTTAACATTCAGGACACAACAGGGTTGTTGGAAATAAACTCACAGTGCTTGTTACAGCCTGCATGAGAGCTAAGCAAGTTCATTCCAGGAAGAATCTCATAAAAATGAAAGTGGGGACATGGACAAAATCCAACCACAAGATGAGGGACAGCTGGCATTTGACACACGCTGGGAGAGGGAAACTGTTTTTAATACCAAACCCTGAGAGGTCTCTGATTGCCCAAGGCAGACATCAGAAATTAGTTGAGTAACTAAAAATGGACCTGATAGAGAGATGAGAAGGAGCAGGAGGAGCAGCAGGAGGAAGAGGAGGAGGACTGGAAGGGGAAGGGCAGTGAAAGACAGAAGGGAAGGGAGAGGAGGAACAGGAACAAAGGAGGGAGGAGATGGAGAGGAAGAGAATGAATAAGAGGCAGAAGATAGGAGGGAGATGAAGAGGAGGACTACAAGATTATCAGAGTTGGGTGGTTTCCAGTATCTGTGTTGTGTATCCTCTGCTTGAGAGACTGAGACTTTTCTGCAGGGAATTAAACAGGAAGGTAACCACTGCCATACAGCTTCAGGAAGTCCCTGAACCTGACCAGATTATCTAGGGCTCTCTTTTTTCAAAATGTGATCAAACCAATCTTGCTCAGTTTTCCTCTCAGAGAAGAAAAGTTATGAAAATAACCAAAACCAGAACGGCGAACTCTCTGACAGTCAGGAAACACCCATGCTGCCTGGAAGTTTAGATAAACTGAGACTTCAGACAGACAATCTTCTACCTGTTGAGCTGCCCACAGGATGTGCAGAGTGCTCCAAGTTCCCAGCTTTAGTGAGCTTGCGATCCATGCTGGGATGGGCTGGGATGAAGTATCTGTCTTCAAGTCATTTCTGTTCTGAGTCACCTCCCAGTCCATATTCTGGTTTTTCACTGGAATAAAATACACTGCATCACAAAGCTGGACTGTGTGGTATCCATACTATTTTGTTCATTTCCTACCTGTGGTGGGTGGATTTATGTGTTGCATATGCCCAGGGAACATCTTGAAGGGCCCACACATGAGGAATAGAGAAAGCTCACTACAGGGCCCAGGATTAAGCTGAGACCAGAATCCATATCCAAACTCCCATTTTTCAGAGATGCTTTAAAGTGCCTGAATTTCAACTCAGGCAGGAACAGCAACAAATGACTTAGGAGCTCTGATTTCAACAGGAACGGGTGTTAGGACTGGGTAGGATTCCCTGGTTTGCTGTTATTGGGCACAGCAAATAGGTGAGTCAAAAGGGGCTTTTGATTGCTGAAATTCAATACATATGCAACTAGAATGTGGTAAAGGCCTGAGGAAGAACAACTAGCCCAGTAAGGGGACGGATGGACTTGTCTCGCTAGCTTTCAGAACATCCTATAAGGTTTTTAACAGGGAAGGAGAAAAAGGACAAGTCACCAGGTTCCAATCTACGGGATCCATCAATGGGACACAAGCTCAAGAGTTAAGTTTACAGGTTGCTCATACACATGGCCTGGGTTCCAGCCCCAGGACACACATGGAGGCTCGCACCCATCAGTGACTCCAGTTCAAACAAATCTAAAGTCCTCTCCTGGCCTCCATATGTACTTCACCCACATGGACCATGGCCGTACATTGAGGCAAAATACCCCTCCCAGCGCCTCCCAGCAAACCTTAGACAAATCTACACAGCGAGAGCCCTATCTCAGAAACCAGTGACTAAAAGCTGGAAAAATGAAGATGATGATCCATCGCACTTTAACAGTGGTGGACGGCGGGAGGGTGGACCTGCCAAGGGAAGCCATGCAAAGCTCCTGCAATAAAGCTCAAAAAACAGCTAACTTTACTCAGAGCCTCAGACCGCCTGTACTCTGAGGGTGAAGAGATAGCATTTGTGGAAAGGTTCTCATAAATTCAGGGTACACAAAATCACAACGGCAAGCCACATATGACAAACAATGTTTCTCATAGAGGCATAAATGAATAACAGCAGCAAGAAATACTGAGTATTCTAAGGCAGAGATTCTAATCTAGGCTCCCCCCAGGAGGAGCATAAGACATATTCCAAGCTACAGCAGTACAGGATGTGCTCAGTTTCAACTGCTTTTAAAAAATTGTCTATTACCTTAATTCTAAAGCTTTTCCCCTGACTCCATTTTGTATTCAACCCTGAAGCCTTGTAGAGCAGACTCACACTTACCGCTCCACAGTGAGGCAGGAACATCCAGGACCTCGAAGGCACCATGGTCCGTCTAGCTATTTCATGTGGCTTCATTTCATCTTGAGAACTTCAAAGTTGTCTCAAAGTTGGAGAATTTGCGACACCAGGGAAAGGCCAGCATCCTGCCTGTTACTTCAGGTTCCTCTCCTGATGTTTCTGGGGTGGAAAAATACCCAAGACATGCAGCTTAGAAGAGGAAGCCAGTGTCCTCAGCAGGCTGTTCAAGTATCCTAAGAATGAGGGCCCTGGGTTGTAGAGTAACTGGATTATTGCTGTCACTGGCTGTGTGTGGTCACAAGCAGGTTCAGAGTACAGTAGTGGGTCCTCAAACAGGAGGACCCAGAAGCTTCCATCCTCTAAGTAAGACATGTCAGAGAGTAAAGTACAGAGAAATAAGATGCCGGGAGCCCAAGGAGGCACAGTTCTTTCCTTAACAGACACCCTTTTTTATATATATTTATTTTCTGTATTCTTTGTTTACATTCTAAAAGCTTTCCCCTTTCCCAGCCCCCCCCCCCCAAATATGTCCCATAAGCCCTCTTCTCTCCATCCATTCTCCTATCTTTCCCCCTCCCTTTTCTCTGTCCTGGTACTCCCCTACAATGCTGGATCAAGCCTTTCCAGGATTAGGGCCCTCTTCTTCCTTCTTCATGGGAATCATTTGATATGCTAATTGTATCTTCAGTATTCAGAACTTCAGGGCTAATTAACATCCACTTATCAATGATTGCATTCCATATGTATTCTTTTGTGATTGCATTATCTTGCTTAGGATGCTGTTTTCCAGTTCCATCACTTGCCTAAAAATTTCATGAATTCATTGTTTTTAATTGCTGAATAGTACTCCATTGTGTATATATATATATCACATTTTCTGTATCCATTCCTCCATTGAGGGATATCTGGGTTCTTTCCAGCTTCTGGCTATTATAAATAAGGCTGCTATGAACATAGTGGAGCATGTGTTCTTATTAAATGCTGGGGAATCTTCTGGGTATGCCCAGGAGTGGTATAGCAGGGTCCTCAGGAAGTGTCATGCCCAGTTTTCCTAGGAACCGCCAGACTGATTTCCATAGTGGTTGTACCATCTTACAATTCCACCAGCAGTGGAGAAGTGTTCCTCTTTCTCCACATCCTCACCAACACCTGCTGTCTCCTGAGTTTTTAACCTTAGCCATTCTGACTGGTGTGAGGTGAAATCTCAGGGTTGTTTTGGCTTGCATTTCCCTAATGGCTAATGATGTTGAGCATTTCTTAAGGTGCTTCTTGGCCATCTGAATTACTTCAGGTGAAAATTCTTTGTTTAGGTCTGTAGCCCATTTTTTAATAGGGTTAAGTTTCTATACTTTTTCATTTTCTTATTGCAGCAGAATGTATGACAAAGATTCAGAGGAGAAGGATTTACTTTGGCTCTGTGGTTTAGGTAGTGATCTAATCCAACACTGTGGGAAGGCACAGCAGGAGGTTTATGAGAACACTAGTCACACTGTACCCTACAGCCAGGAAGAAGAGCTACAAATGGTGGGGTTCACTTTGATTCCCTTTTCTATCCAGTCACCATGAACCACTGCTTGCTCACAGTGGAAACATTCCCAGACACACTCCAAAGACCCCAAAGATCCCAGATCCTGTTGATCAAGTTCGATTAATCAATCATGCTAGAATGGGCAATACTCCAAGAGTCTTCTGCAATGGAAATTAAGGAAACACTGCAACTATACCTTCTCTATTTCCTGAAGTTTTATACTTACAAAAGTATCTCTTTGCTTTAAATGGCCAGGGGTAAACTGACAGGCATGCAAAGGGGATTCACAGAGCCACCATTATGTCAGCTGGAAAGAGTGTGATAGTATCCACACTTCTGCTGTCATACCATGAAAATGGAAACCGCATTTCAGGATGTTCAGAAGGAAGGGAAAGAGAAGAGTCAGGCTGTGTGTGGAAAGATGGGATGCTGCTAAGTGGCTTCACACCCTGTCTGTGAGTCTGAGACTCTTAAGAGAACTTGTAGTGTCACCAGTGCAATGCTATCCCGGCTCAGGAAAACAGACCACTTAGAAATAGCTCAACACTTCACCCCTGTACCTTCCCTCTACATGCCAGCTGGTATCAGTTGGCCAAGTTAGCACAGGTGAGTTGTTTATGATTCCTGTGACAGGGAGGCAAAGATAGGAAACCCCTGGGGTACCCTGGCCTGCCAGCTTAGGTTAATTGAGCCCTTAAACCAAGCTAGACATCATGTTTCAAAAAACAAGATGGGAGGAGGCTCCTGAGAAATAACACTAGAAACTGATCACACACACACACACACACACACACACACACACACTGAGAGAGAGAGAGAGAGAGAGAGAGAGAGAGAGAGAGAGAGAGAGAGAGAGAGAGATTGATTATTGGGAGCCTGTGACAAGCAGGGGACTTCCTTGTTTCCAAAGGCAATCTTCCTTCAGGGCAGGTGAATGGTCAGGAAGCAGAACTTCCTTGGCCAAGCAGAATAGCCCCAGGGGCTCACTAGATTCCCCTGCACTGAGCCTTAGCACAGTTTACACACTAGCACTGAGTTGAGCACACTCATTTCTATGACATAGGGCAGCGAGCAGCAGGGGCAAAGACCCTCCTACAACACTCATGAAGGCGCTCAGCCAGGCTCCAGGACCAAGGGTTAGCTTGAGACCAGAGGAAGCCTTCCTTTTGTATTACTTTTGCCATCTGTGGGACTTCTGGAATTCTTATTGATATGCTAGGTGCTGAGGAGGAGGGGGAGGACTAGGAGGGGGAAGAGGAAAAAGAGGAGGAGGAGAAAGAGAAGGAGGAGGAGGAATAAACTCCCACAGCTAATCTCCTATTGGCATACCAAATGCATTAGATGCCCAATAAACGCTCTGTTCTCTACCCAATAAGAGGGGTCAACATCTAAGTCTGGGCCAAATGAAACAAAGACTGGAATGTGTAATTCTTTCTATATATCACCATGCCACATGCAGTCAGTACTGGATGCAGGCTTCTATGGGAGGAGCAGCATGTTCCATAGAAATTAACTAGAGTGCACTCACCAAGCCACAGAAATGAATCGGAAAGGAAAGCTTGTCTCAGGCCTCTTCCAGGCACATCTGGAAAGTGTAAGGAGGCAAGGAAACACCTTAGCTGCAGAATGTATGGAAATCTCTGCTCCTGGGGGCTGGAGGGCAGCTCAGAATCCTGGGCCAGGGTTTGCTTCATCCCAGTCTTCCATACAATTTTTTTTTTTAAGATTCATTTATTAATTTGATATGAGTACACTGTGGCTGTCTTCAGACACACCAAAAGAGGGCAGCAGATTCCATTTCAGATGTTATGAGCCACCATGTGGTTGCTGGGAACTGAACTCAGGAACTTTGGAAGAGCAGTCAGTGCTCTTAACCACTGAGCCATCTCTCCAGCCTGTCCTCCCTACTTCTCAAACGTTCTTCACCTTCTGGCAGATGGGAATTGATACTTTCTTTTAGTAAGAGAGGCCACTCCATGACAAGACACCTGCCTTAGCAAATGATGCTTGACAAAGTATTGAGCTGTTTTGAATGAATGAATGAATGAATGAATGGATAGATAGATAGATAGAAAAATAAAAGGTGATTATAAGGAAATACAGATCTCTAAGAATTAAGCCTAGTTAAAAAAAATATGAATGGCAGTGCATAGTGCCCTTGAAAGAGTCACTAACATGAATGTAAACATATAGATTAAGGAGGTAGGGAGAGAATATCAAAGCAAATAGGTAAAAGAGAATCATGCCACAATTTATATTAGCACCCCCCCCCTAAAAAGGCAAGGAAGTATTTTTTAGTAGAACATGCTACTGTAGCTGGGGCTCCCCACACCCACCCCTTTGCCCTTTGCACCTCCATAAACCTTTGGATAACAAGAAGCCCCCCCCCCAACTCTTTCTTTAGATTTCCAGAATCCAGATGGCTTTTACACCACCCCTCCTCAGTAACTACTGGGATGAGAAGGTGCAAGTTGGTCACAATGCTCTGAGAGCACACACCCTGGCTAGCCAAGACTGCTAACCCTAACTTCACTGCTGCCTCCTCTCCGTGGAGACTCCCTTAGCAAGGAAAAAGCTTTGAGGAACCAGCTCTTCCAGCTCCTTCCAGGCTGGATTCTCCATAAACCTGGTTCCCTTCTACCAATGCTCATTCTCTTCAACACTGGTGCCTCACTGGATAGGAGCAAGTATATTTGATTCTGGTAATGCTAGAAGCCTGAAGCTGGATCGAGCTTCGACTCACCAAGTTATCAGACATACACTTTAAATTAAGTGCATTAAATAGGATCTGGGACCTTTTAATTTCCTAGTAATCTACGATTCTACTTCAGCAAGAGATAGCCAAGGATGGAAGCCCAAGGATCATATACTCAAAAGAGGTACATCCTTCATCAAGGTGTGTGTGGGCATGTGTGGGTAGGGTTCTACCCACTTACTAATTGTTTATGCTCAGACCCAACAGGTGAATATTTATTCCAAGAGCAACTGACCGTGAGTGGCAGCTGAGGAAGCCATCTCAGGATACACTGTTTTGCTCATACACTCAATTAGCAAACACTATGCAAGCCACTGCATCACCAGTTGAAATGTGGCAGGGCTGTCCTGCTCCTAACACCACACAACAAAAAAGGAATGGAGACTTTCTACTGGAAAGCCACAGGGACCTGCAGCAGTAGAAACACAGCCTTCAGGTTTGGAATCCTAGTGCCCCACTTAAAAGCTCTATAATCCTAGAAGGTAATTTCCCTTCCCTTTCCAAATCTATGAGATGGGGATAGTAACTATCTTCTTCATGAGAAAAGGAGACTGAGAGAACAGAACAGCTCTGAGGAGTGCCTGATAGACAGGAAACAGCCTGTGGCTGTTAGTTACCACACTATCAGGATTTTGGGAGTGAGGGGATATTGAGTGGTTGGTCTGACTTAGAAGGCAAAAGTCCATGGGGCAGTAGTGTTAGGGGAAAAAGAGCTAGAATGGGTCACTGAAAGACAGGTGGGTGATTGGGTACCTGAAGGAAGAAAGGATGAGAGGAAAAGTCCCAGCCACAGCAAACTGTTGGCCTTGAGGACAGGCAGAGAAGATCCCTAAGCAGAAGGGATGCTCTGCAAAGAGCTTCGGAGCACCTTTAGGGACACTTCATATAAACCGCAGCCTCTCTGATCTGCTTCCCTTCGCTCTCACTCACATTCCAGAAATAAGTGTGTAGTTACTGAGCTCCAGGTCAGCCTCATCAATGAAGTGTGCCCATCTCAAAATTAAAAACAAACTTTAAAAACTGCTGGAGCTGATCTAAGCTCCGTGGCAGAGCTTTCTTGGCTATCACGTTGGAGGCCCTGGTTCAGTCTCCAGTATGGCCTGTGTATACACAGGGTGTGAAAGGGCACTAGGATCCCTCAGGTCTGAGAATCAGAGACTTCCAAGCTAGGTCAGAGTCACTTGACCTCCGTGGACTTCAGTCTCCTCTTAGGAAAATATGCCACTGTTCCTTCAGGCTGGCGAGAAGGAATTCCAAGCTGGCAGGAAGGCTGCCCTAGGAAGGGAAAACTCACCAACCTCCTCAGGTGGAAAAGGGTAAAATCCGCAACAAATGTGAGCGCCTGTCACGTACATACTTGCATCATATAAAGCTCCAGTGTTTACAGACATGCCACAAATCCAACAAAAGGAATGCATCCTTCACAGCTGAATCAACTTGGACCTGAATTTTATCCAGCCCTGCCATTCATTGAAGCAAAATAGCCCGAAACTATTCTAAGACTGTGTTAGCAGCTACGTTTTATGTGGATCCTACAATGTTTTTCCTCTTATTTAGAGGCAAATGCAGGATCCAGGGACACACACTTTACAAACTCTCATAGTTGTCTACCTTCCACCCTGTAGCCCTTTTAACTGGGTCTAAGCTTATTAGGAAATCACAAATTTATCTCATCCTCAGGTCCCCTCCACCCTAGGGCCTCAGACCTTGTTTTCCATTCTCCTAAGCGCTCTGACCACAAATGAATGGTAAACAACTTCAATGTTGACAGCTTAATTGGCTGATGCCAAAAACACCCAAAGACTGTTACCCAAATCTAAGCCCAAATCAACACTAAATTTTACTATGCAGGCTTTGTAACACTGTTCACCAACTGTGTGTTTTTAAGGAGTTGAGTTTTACTTTGTTGAATAATGTGAAGGACCCCACAACTATCTGAACCTATCACTAGCTCCTTGCGGCTGCCTTGTAAAATTGGCCTGGCAGACATTACTTCTATTTTCAACACAGGAAAACAGATTGGCTAGGTCAGGTCTGACATGAGGAGGCTGACAGGGAGCCAAGCCCTTCACTTGCAGGCCTGCTGTCCTTCCATCCTGACACAGTGAGCCTCTGGGGCTTCGAGAACCAGTGAAACCCCAAATCCCAGTAAAACAAGTGTTTGCTGAGGTACAGGTGACTAACACAGTCATCAGCAGGCAAGATGTTCTAAAGGACCTCCTCCACTAAGCCCTTAAAGAAGAAGTGTCTGCATGGATGCAGGACATGAGCTATTTCTATTGTATTCCTGGTATCCATCCAACCTGGACTCTCATTTGTGTATGATCGATGCTTACAGGTACTTATGGAGGGAGCGTAAAGAAAGTGATGTCATGGACTCTGCAGGCCCATGCTGTCCCATATGGTGTAGCGGGCACTCCCCCCATGTTGTTATGTTCTCTATGCTCAGCCCAAGGAACCACTTCTGACCACCATTGTCCAAAGCCCACATTACTTAATATTCTTACTTTAGACATAGGTTGGATATAATCACTACCAATAAAATATGTTGGCTTTTATAATCTAAGTCTAGATATTTTTATATCTATGTCTAGATCATTGTAAGGACAGTCACCTACTTCCTGCTTGTTTTTCATGAAAAAGCCAATGAAGCAACAAGGAAGTTGCCGTCCAGAAATAACTTATCTTTGATCAGTGCTACCAGTAGTTTTAGGATCACTAGGCACCACCTTTGAGAAACAGAATTATAAAGGGCTGAAGGCATCTTGGCCCTGCCCAACCCATCCGCAAGTCCTGCTAGCATGGAGATGTGGGTATTTACTCCCCAGTGTGTGAAATATGGGCTGATGGAGCCATGGCCCAGGGAGGAAGTGGGCAGACACAGGACTGGGGCAGTGACCTTGACAGCCCCCTCTGGGGAAGCTCAGAATGGTGACAGGATTGGGGTAGTGGAGTGACAGTCTCCAGGAGTCCCTGGGGAGGCTGAAAATTAACACCTGCTGGGGACAGCAGTCTGGTCCCACCCTCACCTTCCTCTGAGACCTAGAGGATGCTCCTACACAGGGTCTCCATGCTCCACCAATGCCTATAGTGTTGCCCTCTCAGAAGGAGGCCCCAGGGCTCCAGGGAACAGTACTGACAAAAGGCCAGCCCTACCTCCTCCTTGACCGTGGGGCAGCAGAAGATGAGCACTAGTGTGGTGACCAGGTTGATGGCAAGGCCGATGAGGGTGATGGTGTTGGGGGCCATCCAGAGCGGGATCCATTGGAGCAGCCAGGTCCAGTAAAGCTGCAGTGGTTTGAACAGAGACTCTCCCACGCCGCGGTAATGGTCCTCCTCCAGCCTCCACACGGGCGAGGTGCTGAGAGGCTCACCTAGCGCCTTCACCCAGCGAGAAGCTGGCCTACCCTGGTGCCAGGTCTGCCAGCTGGGCCCACTGCGACTGAGCGAAAAGGAGAACTGAGCCGCGCGAGGGCCTTGAGTGAGCCACGCGAGGGCACAGCACCTGGGCCTGCTCCACCCCTGGTACTCACCTTAAAGCAGGCCTCACTGGCAGGGCCTCTGTGAGCTCCTGGGCAGGGGCGAGGCTGGGGCGGGACTGGGCAGAACCGGAGCTGGACCTCAACGAATTCGCGGGCGGGGGCGGAGCTGGGACGGACCTGGGGCGGGGCCTCTGCAAGTTCACAGGCCTGGGCGCAACTGGGACTGAACAGGGGCGGGGCCTCAGTGATCTTGGCTCCTATGCCCTTGAGGGGGGTCATGAAGCCTGAGCTTTCAGATGCTGGTCAAGCCCAGCAGTTGCCAGTGTGGATTGAAGACCAGAGGACTTTCATTTATTCTTTTTCCTAAGCACCAGGAAAGAGCACAGCTGACCAGAGAACCTTTGGCTTTAACTCCACACAGGTCAGAGGATTTTTAAATCGCCCCCTGGTTGCTAGGAAACTCAGGCTCACACTTGATACATGGAAAGAAAGTAATATATCTTTATATATATATATATATATATATATATATATATATATATATATATATATATATATATATATATATATATATATATATATATATATATATATATATATTCTGGCTTCTCCCTATAATAGTGGCTTTTACTAAGGCACAATGAACCAGGCAAGACAATAGTAAACAAAGTATGAGGGCAAAAGAGACTTCTTTTGCAATGTTTAATTAAGCAACCTGTGTAAACAGTTTTTTTTTGGTTTTTTTTTTTTTGTTGTTTTTTTTTTTAACTTTCTTCAAGGTTAGGAGGAGAGAAAATGGCCACACAATCCAGCTCTATTGCATTAGCAAGAGGCCAAGTGGATGGCTCTACAGAAGCAAGCTGGGATTGTTCAGAGGTCAGCTCAGGGCACTCTTCCCAGATGGATGAAGTTGCCTTCCACATTAATGCACAGAGCGTTCAACTAATTCTAAGATATTGAGTTCTATGCCCCTGAAAGCACTTTCTGGTTTCAATCAAATTTCAAAGCAGAGGAGTGTATAGAGGCAATGCCCAGCACTCAGTATTCCTCAGGATTGCTCGATTGTTAAGTCTCACAAATATGAGTCAATTGTGTTTGGAGGCACGCCTTGCAGGAGGAGCCTGCAGAAGGACAGCCCACCCAGAGAAGACAAAACTCGAGAAAAGGGAATGTTAAAAGCAGCCATGGGCAGTGCAGCAGTGGCTGGTAGAGCTGAAGGGCCATCAGCAGTGGAACCAAGGCGACAAAGGGTCCAGTTAGGCCCTGCGCCCATGACCACTGACCTTTGCTGACCAGCCAGGCTGCTAGCAGCTGTGGTTTTGCGGCGCCTTTCGCTGCACGGAAGCCACTTCAGAACTCGGCCTCCCGCCAGTCAGGAGAGGCTCACCTCCATCTTGGTTTCGGACTCCAGAGAGATCAGACAGACTGAGGTACACAAACATAATCCGAGACCAACCACCGCGGGGGTCTGAGCCAGACGGACGTTGCCCTGCACCCAGGCCCTGGGCTGTTCGGGGGGCCATCGGGGTGCCAACCCAGCCAGGAGGTTTTTTGCCCTGGCCTGCGCGCGCGCCGCCATTTTTCCTACAGGACAACAGAGAGCTCTGGTGAGCAGTGCCATAACAGGCATAGCCTGAGGCTAACAAAGCGGGGGTCTAGGCCCCAAAAAGCCCAGTACCTACACCAAGAACTGGGTGGCTTGGTGGGCCATCTGTGTGTCAACCCGCCCAGGCGGTTGTTAGCACAGCAGACTCTCCAGGCTCTTTCAGGGAGCGCGAGCACGCACGCCCAACATCCTGGTCACCTGGAGGACCCAATTAACAGTCATAGCCCTAGGGGAACTTTGCTCGGACCTTGGCCTCCCATGCTTTTGCCTAGACTCAGGGCCTGTCCGGCCAGGCTAACCTTGTGTGGGGGTTCGGCTGCCCAGCGGAGTGATCAGAACACAGGGGAGGTCCCGGCAGCATACACTGTTGGCACTCGCTGGGGGTGCACACGGGCTCCATCTGCTCCACAGACACAATCTGGGGCAAGGCCTCAGGCGGGAGCCCTCAGCTCAACTCTCTCCACTTCCAGATCCAGATCAACCTGGGCAGCGGCACCACAGCTCCAGGTCCTGCAAGAGGCTAGAGGGGCTTCCGAGCAGCCAGCTGGGAGAAGTCGGTGTGCTCCGGGGAATCCAGCGGGCCCCAGCGGGAGCCTTTGGGTGCCTGCTTCGAGATCTGAACAGCCTGGGCAGCAGCACCCTGTCTACAGGCAGTGCAGGAGGTAAGCTGTGCACCAGAGGCCAACTGGGAAGGGGCAGCTTGCACTGGTGAGTCCAGCACTGACAAGACAAGCTAACACCAGTGAGAACTAGATGGCAAAAGGCAAACGCAGGAATGTCACTAACAGAAATCAAGGCAATATGGCAACATCTGAACCCAATTCTCCTCTACCAACATGTCCTGGATACCCCATCACACCAGTAAAACAAGATTTGGATTTAAAATCACTGGTCATGATGCTGGTACAGGAACACATGAAGGACATACTTAAAGAAATTCAGGAGAAAATGGATCAAAAGTTAGAAGCACTTGCAAGGGAAACACAAAAATCATTGAAAGAAATCCAGGAGAATACAAAAGCCAACAATGAGGAAACGCAAAAAACACTTAAAGAAATACAGGAGAACTTTGGTCAACAGGCTGAGGTCATGAAAGAGGAAACACAAAAATCTCTTAAAGAATTACAGGAAAGCACAAAAAAGCAAGTGAAGGAGCTAAGCAAAACCATCCAGGATCTAAAATCAGAAATAGACACAATTAAGAAAACTCAAAGGGAGACAACTTTGGAGATAGAAAGCCTTGGGAGGAAATCAGGGGACAGAGACTCAAATATCAACAACAGAATACAAGAGATAGAAGAAAGAATCTCCGATGCTGAAGATTCCATAGAAACCATGGACTCAACAGTTAAAGAAAATGCAAAATGCAAAAAGCTTGTAACCCAAAATATCCAGGAAATCCAGGACACAATGAGAAGACCAAACCTAAGGATTATAGGCATAGATGAGAGTGAAGATTTACAACTTAAAGGGCCAGCAAATATCTTCAATAAAATTATGGAAGAAAACTTCCCTAACCTAAAGAGAGAGATGCCCATGAATATACAAGAAGCCTACAGAACTCCAAACAGACTGGACCAGAACAGAAATACTTCCCGTCACATAATAATCAAAACAACAAATGTTCTAAACAAAGAAAGAATACTAAAGGCAGTAAGAGAAAAAGGCCAAGTAACATATAAAGGAAGACCTATCAGAATCACAGCAGACGTTTCACCTGAGACTATGAAGGCTAGAAGGTCCTGGGCAGATCTCTAAGGGAACACAAATGCCAACCAAAACTACTATATCCAGCAAAACTCTCAATCACCGTAGATGGAGAAATTAAGATATTTCATGACAAAACCAAGTTTACCAAATATCTATCCACAAACCCAGCCCTACAAAGGATAATAGGAGGAAAACACCAATACAAGGAGGGAAACTTCACCCTGGAAAAAGCAAGATAGTAACCTTTCATCAAACCCAAAAGAAGTTAAGCAATCAAATTTAAAAAATAACGTCAAAAATGATAGGAAGTAACAATCACTATTCCTTGATATCTCTTAACATCAATGGACTTAATGCCCCAATAAAAAGACACAGACTAACTGACTGGATACATAAACAGGACCCTACATTTTGCTGCTTACAGGAAACACACCTCAGGGTCAAAGACAAACACTACCTTAGAGTAAAAGGCTGGAAGACAATTTTACAAGCAAATGGTCTCAGGAAACAAGCTGGAGTAGCCATTCTAATATCAGATAAAATTGACTTTCAACCCAAAGTCATCAAAAGAGACTCTGAGGGACACTTCTTGCTGGTCAAAGGAAAATTACAACAAGAAGAACTCTCAATCCTGAACATCTATGCTCCAAATGCAAGGGCACCCTCTTTCGTAAAAGAAACTTTATTAAAACTAAAAGCACATATTGCACCTAACACAATAATTGTGGGTTACTTCAACACTGCACTTTCCTCAATGGACCGATCAGGAAAACAGAAACTAAACAGGGACACAATGAAACTAAATGAAGCTTTGGACCAATTAGATTTAACAGATATATATAGAACATTCTATCCTAAAGCAAAAGAATATACCTTTTTCTCAGCACCGCATGGTACCTTCTCCAAAATCGACCATATAATTGGTCACAAGACAGACCTCAACAAATATAAGAAGATCGAACTAATCCCATGCCTCCTATCACATCACTATGGAGTAAAAGTGGTCTTCAATAGCAACAAAAACAACAGAAAACCCACATACACGTGGAAACTGAACAATATTCTACTCAATGATACCTTGGTCAAGGAAGAAATACAGAAAGAAATTAAAGATTTTTTAGAACAGAATGAAAATGAAAACACAACATACCCAAATCTATGGGACACAATGAAAGCAGTGCTAAGAGGAAAACTCATAGCCCTGAGTGCCTCCAAAAAGAAAATGGAGAGAGTATACATTACCAGCTTAATGACACACCTGAAAGCCCTGGAACAAAAAGAAGCTATTTCGCCCAGGAGGAGTAGAAGGCAGGAAATCATCAAACTCAGGGCCAAAATCAATCAGGTAGAAACAAAGAGAACCATACAAAAAATCAACAAAACCAGGAGCTGGTTCTTTGGGAAAATCAACAAGATAGATAAACCCGTAGCCAGACTGACCAAAGGGCACAGAGAACGTATCCAAATTAACAAACTTAGAAATGAAAAGGGAGATATAACAACGGAAACTGAGGAAATCCAAAAAATCATCAGATCCTACTACAAGAGACTGTACTCAACACAACTGGAGAATCTGGAGGAAATGGACAATTTCCTTTGCAGATACCAAATACCAAAATTAAATCAGGACCAACTAGACCATCTAAACAGTCCCATAATGCCTAAAGAAATAGAAGGATTCATAGAAAGTCTTCCAACCAAAAAAAGCACAGGACCAGATGGTTTCAGTGCAGAATTCTATCAGACCTTCAAAGAAGAGATAACACCAATACTCTTCAAACTATTCCACAAAATAGAAACAGAAGGAACCCTACCCAGTTCCTTCTACGAAGCCACAATTACGCTGATACCAAAACCACACAAAGATCTAACAAAGAAAGAGAAGTTCAGACCAATTTCCCTTATGAACATCGATACAAAAATACTCAATAAAATTCTTGCCAACCGAATCCAAGAACATACCAAAACGATCATCCACCATGATCAAGTAGGCTTTATCCCGGGAATGCAGGGTTGGTTCAATATACGGAAATCCATCAATGCAATCCACTACATAAACAAACTCAAAGAACAAAACCACATGGTCATTTCATTGGATGCTGAAAAAGCATTTGACAAAATTCAGCATCCTTTCATGCTTAAAGTCTTGGAGAGAACAGGAATTCAAGGCCCATACCTAAACATAGTAAAAGCAATATACAGCAAACCGGTGGTCAGCATCAAACTAAATGGAGAGAAACTTGAAGCAATCCCATTGAAATCAGGGACCAGACAAGACTGCCCCCTTTCTCCTTATCTTTTCAATATTGTACTTGAGGTACTAGCTCGGGCAATTCGACAACATAAAGAGGTCAAAGGGATACAAATTGGAAAGGAAGAAGTCAAACTATCATTATTTGCAGATGACATGATAGTCTACCTAAGTGACCCAAAAAACTCCACTAGAGAGCTCCTACAGCTGATAAACAACTTCAGCAAAGTGGCAGGTTATAAAATCAACACAAGCAAATCAGTGGCCTTCCTATACTCAAAGGAAAAGCAGGCTGAAAAAGAAATTAGGGAAATGACCCCCTTCACAATAGCCACAAACAGTATAAAGTATCTTGGGGTGACTCTTACCAAACATGTGAAAGATCTGTATGACAAGAACTTCAAGACTCTGAAGAAGGAAATGGAAGAAGACTTCAAAAAATGGGAAAACCTCCAATGCTCATGGATCGGTAGAATCAATATAGTTAAAATGGCCATTTTGCCAAAAGCAATATACAGATTCAATGCAATACCCATCAAAATCCCAATGCAATTCTTCACAGAGTTAGAAAGAGCAATTCTCAAATTCATCTGGAACAACAAAAAACCCAGGATAGCTAAAACTATTCTCAGCAACAAAAGAAAATCTGGGGGAATCAGTATCCCTGACCTCAAGCAATACTACAGAGCAATAGTGTTAAAAACTGCATGGTATTCGTACAGTAACAGGCAGGAAGATCAATGGAACAGGATTGAAGATCCAGATATGAACCCACACACCTATGGCCACTTGATCCTCGACAAAGAGGCTGAAAACATCCAATGGAAAAAAGATAGCCTTTTCATCAAATGGTGCTGGTTCAACTGGAGGTCAGCATGCAGAAGAATGCGAATTGATCCATCCTTGTCTCCTTGTACTAAGCTCAAATCCAAATGGATCAAGGACCTCCACATTAAGCCAGACACTCTGAAGCTAATAGAAAAGAAACTGCGGAAGACCCTTGAGGACATCGGTACAGGGAGAAAGTTTCTGAACAGAACACCAATAGCGTATGCTCTAAGAGCAAGAATTGACAAATGGGACCTCATAAAATTACAAAGTTTCTGTAAGGCAAAGGACCCCATCAAGAGGACAAATCGGCAACCAACACATTGGGAAAAGATCTTCACCAATCCTACATCAGATAGAGGGCTAATATCCAATATATATAAAGAACTCAAGAAGTTAGATTCCAGAAAACCAAACAACCCTATTAAAAATGGGGTACAGAGTTAAACAAAGAATTGTCACCTGAAGAACTTCAGATGGTGGAGAAGCATCTTAAAAAATGCTCAACTTCATTAGTCATTAGGGAAATGCAAATCAAAACAACCCTGAGATTTCATCTTACACCAGTCAGAATGGCTAAGATTAAAAATTCAGGAGACAGCAGGTGTTGGAGAGGGTGTGGAGAAAGAGGAACACTCCTCCACTGCTGGTGGGGTTGCAAATTGGTACAAACACTCTGGAAATCAGTCTGGCGGTTCCTCTGAAAACTGGGCACCTCACTTCCAGAAGATCCTGCTATACCACTCCTGGGCATATACCCAGAGGATTCCCCACCATGTAATAAGGATACATGCTCTACTATGTTCATAGCAGCCCTATTTATAATTGACAGATGCTGAAAAGAACCCAGGTATCCCTCAACAGAAGAGTGGATGCAAAAAATGTGGTAAATCTACACAATGGAGTACTATTCAGCCATTAGAAACAATGAATTCATGAAATTCTTAGGCAAATGGATGGAGCTAGAGAACATCATACTAAGTGAGGTAACCCAGACTCAAAAGGTGAATCATGGTATGCACTCACTAATAAGTGGATATTAACCTAGAAAACTGGAATACCCAAAACATAATCCACACATCAAATGAGGTACAAGAAGAAAAGAGGAGTGGCCCCTGGTTCTGGAAAGACTCAGTAAAGCAGTATTCGGCAAAACCAGAACGGGGAAGTGGGAAGGAGTGGGTGGGAGGACAGGGGAAGAGAAGGGGGCTTACGGGACTTTTGGGGAGTGGGGGCTAGAAAAGGGGAAATAATTTGAAATGTAAATAAATTATATCGAATAAAAAAAAAGCAGCCATGTAAAAGATGACCAAGAGAATGCCCCTGAGCTAGCCGCTGCCTACAAATGGGGTTATTTTTGTTCTTGTTAGCTACAGGACCTCCCTCCTTTGAAGTGTAATGCTTCAGTCTGTGGAACTTGTCCCACAGGTTCTACTGGGGTTGCAGTGGCATTAGCTGGATTACCTTTCACCTCCAGTTTGCACTGGATCTCCACCCCCAAGGTCACTGACTGCTTGCTGTGCAGCAGTATGAGCCTCCCTCATAAGGACTAGGCTTGTGAATCTCCAGGGTGCAGACTCCTTGGGTGCTGAACATTCTGTATCTCGGGTCATCCGCAGTAGCCACTTTGTTTTTCATCCAGGTGATTGGGGCTGAAGTTCAGATTGGAGAAAGTCAAGTCAAAGCCTATGAAGCATGGACCATATCAGGGGACCCAGCGATGGGATTAGAAAGCATGGATTAGAAAGAAAGGCCATCTAAGAAGGGCAGCTGCTTTGCTCCTGTTTGTCTCAAATCCAGCTCTATTGCATTAGCAAGAGGCCAAGTGGATGGCTCTACAGAAGCAAGCTGGGATTGTTCAGAGGTCAGCTCAGGGCACTCTTCCCAGATGGATGAAGTTGCCTTCCACATTAATGCACAACTAATTCTTTTTTTTTGTTTTGTTTTTTTGTTTTTGTTTGTTTGTTTTTTTTGTTGTTGTTGTTGTTGTTTTTTTTTGGATTTGATTCGTTTTTTTCAAGACAGGGTTTCTCTCTATAGCCCTGGCTGTCCTGGAACTCACTCGGTAGACCAGGCCGGCCTCGACCTCAGAAATCCACCTGCCTCTGCCTCCCAGAGTGCTGGGATTACAGGCGTGTGCCACCACCGCCCGGCTCAACTAATTCTAAGATATTGAGTTCTATGCCCCTATTGTCTTGCAAGTGTGTGTGCTGGCTATGAAAATCATTGCACAATGTGCCTTAAATATATACATTCTGGATTCATCAATTATATCCAGATGTTAAAACTTGATCTACGTGTTTGTGCTGTGAGTTCATAATAGAGAGCATATTGCTGGGTAGTTTTTCACACAATACCCAAAAGGCAACATGATCTTCAGATTGTCTCTAATTATTCATAAGTTGTATGAGCCTGGCCCAGCATTTCACCCCTCCCCTCTGACATCTGTCCACCATCTCACCATCTAGCCATACAAGATCAGTTCTGACTGAATAGCACAGGATCAGCAACAGACTCGTGACCCAGGAAAGTGAGTCTCTATGAGTCTCTGCACTGTGCAGCCTGCTGCCCCTCTTGATCACCTGAATCAATTATTACTACTCCCATTGTATCTTCCTAATGCTTCTTTACATAGCTGACACTGCAGGTCTTCTCCAGACAAATATCTATTGCCATGACATTGTCAACTGCTTTTAGGGGGATACTCATATTCTATGACAGGATTCACATGATTTGAAATGTTATGTCAACCTCTTATGACAAGTGTATCATATGCCTAGGATATAAGCCTGGGAATATTGCCATTTCAAAGATACTCTATATTTTCTCTCTCTTGAGTCTGCCTTTTGTGCAGAGTAGAATTCAGATTGTCTATGGTGGGCTAGATTCATATACTCAAGCATGTCCTTATCTCTTTAGGGATGCTTCTGAGTGGGGATGGTCATTGTTCAAGCTTTTTTCCTTAATGTGTCCTTCAGAGACCAGAGGAAAATGCATTTGCCATTAGTACTCATCGGGTGACACATGAGTGGATTCCCAGTGACTGTTCCCCCTGCGTTACAGAGGTGCCATTCTCTGGATCCTCATGTGACAGAGACTTCTTTTCATCTGCATTTCAGTGCATGGTAAACTCCTATCATAGGGACAAAATCTGTTCCTGCCTCCCCCTACAGGAGGCCTATCTCTAAATGCTACTCCCAGGTGTGAGAGCCTTACCATTTCATCTATTTTCTGTAAGGGCTTCTGCTGTTGACCCCATGATCTCCTGTATTTATTTAAGGGATTTTTGTGTTTCCTCTTTAAGGGCTTTTACCTGTTGACAGATGTTCTCCTGTATTTCTTTAAGGGAGTTTATTTAAGTCGTGCTTGAAGTTATCTATCAGCATCATGAGATACGATTTTAAATCCAACTCTGCTCTTCTGGTGTGTTGGGGTATTCGGGATGTGTTGTACTGAGAGAACTGGGTTCTGATGTTGCCATGTGGCCTTGGTTTCTGTTGGTAGGGTTCTTGTGCTTGCCTTTTACCATCTGGTTATCTCTGGTGCTAGTTGGTATTGTTGGCTCTGGCTTTAGTTTGTTCCTCCTTTGGGCCTATAAACCTGTGTCCTTACTCCTCTAAGCTCAAAAGTGAAAGCACTTCTTGGAGATCTCTCTCTCTCTCCTGGGGGGGGCTATGCACAGAAGGCTGTGGAGTTTCCCTGCTCCCTGGTGTAATGGCTGTGGGAAGACTGCCTTACTATTTCAATCTGGGAACAGTCAAGGATTGAACTCTTTCACACTGCAGGTTATAAAATAACCCTGAAAGATATTCCTTCATTTTCTCCCCTGCCTCTTCTATGGCTCCTCTCAGTTTGTAAACAGTATGCAAATAGGTTATTTCCCAAATGGCAAGGTTACTGCTCCTGAGACTTCACTGAAGCTCACACAGGGACAGACACAGAAAAGTGCTGTATGGCTCCAGTCTACCTGCGACATTAGAAGAAAATGAAAAGCATGGAGACACTTTTTACCATGTCTACAGCCAGGTGCTGTTCTGAATTCTGGGGCCTGATCAGACATGAACAAAATAAATGCTTCTTAGTTAATGGGAAAAACAGAAGGAGAAGAAATTGTGGGGCATAGAAAATTATATGGCCGCATCTTTGTGAGGGTCTTTTAACCAAGTCCCAGTTTATGACATGATCTTTTAATATTAAGTATGTCCCCATTATTTCCTTATACCCTATTTTCTGGGCAGATGCATAGATGATATGTTTGTCATACAAAAGTCACAGAACGTGGAAAGCTAAGATGGTGTGGTCTGATTAGGTTCACTTGAATTGTCTTAGACTTTTGCTCATTCCTATTGTGTTTCTGAATACTTTCTATTAGGTGCCATCTCTGGAGCAATTCTCAAAAGTTTGTCCATGAGGGATTTCAGCTGACCAGAGATTGGACATGGAACTTCATAGGTCCCTGTTAGGATGTTGTTCTGCACTAACCTGGTGTGTTGTGCATACGAAGGGGGTGCCCTGTGTTCTTATATGAGAAAGCATCCTGCCCAGACGCCACTCAACATGACCATTGTATGACTCCCTCAGGACAGGTTTAGGGGTACTGAAGGGCTCAGGTTCACAAGGTACTGCTCTATGCATTATGACAAAAACAAAGTCAAACAGTTGACATTGCCTCGTGCAGACACAGTTGATTTGGGCTTTTGGAGGGGGGCAGTATTTAAATAAGACAATGATTTCTTCAGAACTTTTGATCTTCAGCTTGGAAACCATCCTCTATTAGCTTCATGTTTCTGTCTGCAACTTGAAAAATGGTTTGATGTTTAAAGTCGCCATGAACAATGATAATGTTGTGGCAGTAATGACTGCCACCCTCTGTCTGAAAGTTTTCTTCGCCTATTGCTCCTGCAGCAGGCCATCTGCCCTTACCTGGTTAAACATGTTTCCTCCTGAATCATAATCTAACTAGACAGACTAGACTTGGTGTTACTAGAACCTGGAAGAGGCTAATGATTTTAGGATGGTCTAATTTGGGAACGAGGTCTATATTGTGATGTACCGTCCCATATGTACCTTTTCATTGGGTTCTGACTCCTTCCTCTTTTAGAGGACCCAATTTGTGCAATGTTTATCGTGGGTTTTTGTCTTTAGAGAATTTGTGAAGCAACACTCTTGACAGGCAAGCCCTGATTCTCCAGTGAAACCGTTTGAAATACCCAATCTTTAGAGGGGAGATTTTGTTTCCATGTGAATGTCTTGATGAGGCCATGGTATTTCCTGTGGAGATAAACTTCTACAGATACATGGGACAGCCCCAGCTCTGGAATGGGGGGCACAGCTGGAATCACTGCTCTTCTTCTTGTGATAATATAGACCAATGAGTGGCATGAAAACTCTTTTTCCCATCTTTTGTCCCGAGAGTGTCAGAGGAACAGGCCCTTGCTCTCCTGGGGGCTAGATGTTGAGGAGGCCAAAGTTTGACTGAGTGGCCCTTCTCTGTTGGAAGAACAGCAATAAGTGGATGTGATATTGATGGGGTGGCATAAAGCACAGATGCACAAGCTTGGTTGAACTGGTAGATGCCTGTTCAATCACTTTGTATACTTCCTTGTACAAAATCAAATATGTACCCATTTTTGTCATATTTATTCATTTGGGGGGATTCTAAGATCTCGTTGCTATTAAACTCCATGCCACAAAGCATGTCAATATTGTTGGAAACTGGGTAAGTCACAGTGGTGATATTTAGTTCACATTTCATGACCCATGACTATCTCTCAATGTCCTCATGGAGGACCGCTTCTCTGGGGAAACAGTCAAAGTTGCCCAGAGATGTAATTTGGAATGTCAAAGGACCCCATGGCAATCTTTTTCTCCATCACTTTCATGGTGCTTCCTCTGAAGAGGTTGTACCCAGTGGTGATAATGAGTAGCAAGCCCAAACTCTACACACTGCCTCCTAGAAATCATATGGATGCCCTCATATGAGCTCTGGGGCAGAAAAGGCCCTGGTCCTGCACTGCATGTTCAGTAAGGGCCCATGACAGCACTAGATGGCCAGACCGGGTCTGTCAACTTCAAAATAACCTCTGCATTTCTGAGGATATTCTGGAGTTTTATGACTTGATGGACAATGTTGAGGTTGTGGAAATATTTTACATCTGACACTATCTGTTCAAACATTTTTGTTGCCTCTTGCTCCTAAAGCAGGCCATCCTCCATTATCAGGTTGAACGTGTTTCCTCCTGGTGCATATTCTGTAACTAGATAGACCCACTATGATGTTACTAGAACCTAGAAGAGGCTAGAACCATGGTGATAGCATGGTGTATTGAACAGGGTAGAGGTTTTGATGCACACTCCTATACTTGCTTACACATTCATTGGGTTCTGCATCCTGCTTTCTTTAGAGGATCTACTTTTTTGGAAGCTATATGGTGGGTTTTGTAATTCAGAGACCTCTTGAAGCAACAGTCTTGACAGCAAGCCTCACACATGGTGCAGCTACAGCTCCAGAAGGGAAGGCACAGCTAGAAGCACTGCTCTTCTTCTTGGGACAATGTAGAGCAATTGGAGACATGGTGGCACGTCTGGCCATCTTGAATCTTGGGAGTGTCAGTGTAACAGACCCGTTCTTTCCTGGGGACTGTATGTGGAGGAGGCCAAAGCTGGTCTCTCTGGACTTTCTCTTTGGGAGAAGATCAGAGATAATGGGATATGTGGGTGATAGGGGTAGGATAGGGCAGGAATCCACAGGCTTGGCTGAACTGGTAGATGTATGCACACACACTTTGTGTACCTCTTGTTTTAAAATCAAATATGTAACCATTTTTTTTATCATACTTGTTCATTTGCCAGGATTCCAACATCTCATTGCTATTAAACTCCATGCCACAGAGCATGTCCATAATGTTGGAAACTGGGTCATTCATAGTGGGGATATTTACTTCATGTTTCATGACCCATGAATGTCTCTCAATGTCCTGAATGGAGGGCCTCTTCTCTGGGGGAAACTGTGAGGATCTGGTGAACTATGTTTCCAAGTTGCCCAGAGATATAATTTGGAATGTCAAAAGTCCCCATGGCAATATTTTCTTGATCTCTTTCATAGTTTTTCCACAGAAACGGTTGTAAACAGTATCGATAATATATAGTAGTAAGCCCAACCTCTACATATCTGCCTCCTAGCCAACTATTGGAACATGGAATCTGTAGAGAGCACCTCTGGTAGATAGGCATGGCCCCCAGCTGATGGATGGGGCCAAACAACCATCTCAAAATTGTTAAGCCAGAAATGTTCCTGTTCAAAGTCAAGACAGGGATAAAAAAAATGGAACAGAGACTGAAGGATATTCATACACTGCTTACCTAGGGATCACTCTGATCTGGAGACACCAAGCCCCAACTCTATTGCTGATGCCAAGAATCACTTACTGACAGGAGTCTGATAGAACTGTTCCCTGAGAGTTTCTAGCCACAGTTGACCAAAACATATGCAGATAATCACACCTTCCATCAACTGAGAACAAGGAGCCCAATGGAATTGCTAGGGGAAGGATTGAAGGAACTGAGTGGGATTGCAATCCCATCTAAAGAAAAATATCAACTTACTGGACCACCCACATTTCTCAGTGACTAAACCACCAACCAAGAAACATACATCAAGGGATCCATGGTTCTAGATACGCATGAAGCAGAGAATGACCTTATCTGACATCAAATGGGAGGCAAGGCCATTGGTCTGTGGAAGATTGCTAGTTAGGTGAGGAGGGATTGGGTGAGTGGCTGGAGGAGCACCCTCAGAGAGGCAAATAGGAGGGCAGAGGGGGAATGGGGCCGGAATTTGTGGAAGCATAATCAGGAAGGAGGATATCATTTGAAATGTAAGTAAAATTATTAATAAAGAGAAAATACCGTAAAATAAAATATAAGGAATTGGTATGCTTGACTGAATAATCCCAAATCTATGCACATATTCCCAAACAGGCAGCACTACCTGAATGTAAAGGGTCTTTATTTTTATCTTGAGGTCGTGAATAGGAAATGTTGGAGGTATACAGGAGGAGCTAGAGGGGGGAAGTCGTGGATAGCTTTATATATTTCTTGGTATACCTGAATACGTTTCTAAGAAGAAAATCTGTTAAAAAATCACACCAATCGCCATTAAGATATTAGTACACTGAATGCAGAGACAAGTGACAATAGCAAAAGAAACTGAGCCAAGTGTGCCCAGAAATAGAGTTCAAAAATTAGTTAAGTAGACTTTGTGTAGAATAATTTAGTTATGGAAATGCAGATATGAAATTAAATTTCCTAAAGATTTTGAGAAAGTTTCTACTTACTTAATAAATGTGTGAATTGTTGGAATATTAAAAATCTTACCTGCTTAGCTGTTTTGTATGTTTCTCATTTTTCTTCGGTTCTTCCTTCAAGCTATAATTCAAGGATTGATTTAACTCAATATACTTCTTTAATTGTTTCTCATCTTTTTCAGGCATTGAAAAAAAGAAAAATATTTTCATAAATATAGGTACTCTCTATTGTTTTTCAGACATATTACTTATAATGAGTTCAAATTGCCTGGTTTAAGATTCTGGGTGGAGGAATGAAACAGCCCTAGGTTGGGGGTCAAGAACCAGCTGTGGCCAGTGGCTGCCACTGTCCTGCAGTGTGCTTTCAGGAGGGGACGTCTCCCTTTCTGGGCCTGCTTATTAAAGTGCACATGGCTCTGGCAGGTTCTGGCAGGTTCTGGCAGGTTCTGGCAGGTTCTGGCAGGTTCTGGCAGGCACTGCAGTCAGGAGCACCTGGGCACAGACTTGTCCTTGGTGTAGCTTTCTGTCAAAAGCTCCCTAAAGATAAAGGCTTTGGTTTGGGAATCAAGCCATCATGGGAGCTGATGTCCTAAGGATCCAGCTTTATAGCTGACCCATCCTTGTACTGTCTGCACTCCCACCTTAGTGTCCCAACCCATCACACTATGGAGCAAAATTTCTACTGAAATCACTGAATGCACTCTGAGAGTTTATCTTGTTTACCAAGAACCCTCAGGTCAATGACTGAGTCTTGAGCACTCTCTCATACTGGAATGTCAGAGGATAGAAAATGCCTCGATTTCTATAACACTGTAGACAGCACAGTTTGGATGGATTTCTTGTCTATTATACATTATTATACAATAATGACATACCTTTCCTAAATGGTTTCCAGTGCATGCATGTCTAATTCCCTGGGTAAACTAAAAAGGCATATATGTGGGGAGCATCTGGGAACTGCTGCTTGCTGAAAACGCTGACCTTCACCCCATCAGACCTTCACAACATTCTCATATCTCATACTTGCATCTTATACACACACTATGGCACAATCTCCATGGTACACCCCCATGCTATGCAGAAGTAAAAAGCTCAGAAACTCCTCAGAATTACTTCATAAAAAAGAGGGGTTCCAATTTTCTTTAAGGAGAGTGGAGCCTTCAAAGTGTTCTCTCTGTCTCTATTGTAGCCCTTGGTATCTGCCACTCTGACACTAGACTAGGTTTGGTGATGCAGAATTGGCATATCCTAGAGCTGGCACTAATTTTTTTCTGAGCCGTAGTCCTTTTGTTTTCCCATCATAGAGTTTAAAAGGAGCAGGGGGAATGGAATTTTAGAGCCTTTCTAGCTCCAGGTGCTTGTGCCTGGGAGGGATGACTTCAGAATGAGTGGTTGGATGGATTCAAGGTGATGGGTACGCAATGTTTAAATGATGGGGCATGCCACCTGTGGAACCTGGATAACTGAGGGTTCACAGGAGTTAAGCACTGTATTTTTGGTACATTCCCAGGAATGGGCAGGTTAACTCCAGTGCACAGATATGTAAATTCAAGGCTGTCACATGTGGAGTGACTTAACAAAGGTCATCCTTTTACTCAATAAAATGATTGTTACCTAAATTCATCCAGGGAGACACATTGGGGTGATAGCAGATGCAGAAGCGATGGTGGGTAGGAGAGCTGGAGATGGCAGCATTATCTGCCTTTGTTTTTTTCCTTGATCTTTGTTTTAAATGTCATGCCCCAACTTTGATATAGGTCATCCCAGCCAGATTATTGTGGATTGTTTGTTTTACTACCTGAGATAGCTGGAGATTGGAGTTCCCTGAGTCTGAAAGAAACCTCATATTCTGCAGATCAGGCTGCTGAACTTATAGCTGAGACAATACAGTACACAGTAAGTGGATTGTCCTATCCCTGCTAGTTTTTCCATAGATGATAAGAATTGGGGATCATGTCTTCCTGTCTTAAGAGCTTTGAGTTCTTATTAGATGTGATTTTTTTTCAGGTGAGAAGTTTGAGATGTACTTAATATAATTATTCTTGCTCCTAGGCCTCCTTGTACATTAAGACTCACAGAGTAAACTCACAGAATACATAATATTTGTTGTTATATTCTTTATTTACATTTCAAGTGATTTCCCCTTTCCTGTATCCCCCTCCCCAAAAGTCCCATAAGCCCTCTTCCCTCCCTCTGTTCCCCAATCAAGCCCTTCCTGCTTCCCTGTCCTGGTATTCTCCTACACTGCTGCACTGAGCCTTTCCGGGACCAGGGTCCTTGGTATTATGACAGGAGTCTGAGGTGCAGTGTAGATTGAGCAGCCATAATGTGAGACCAGGTCATTGTCCTGTAGTAGGCTCAGGACAAAAGCCCTATTTCATGTGGGCTTTCCCTCCCAGGTGAGCAATCTTTCTTCACGGGTGGATTGACACCGATTCCCTGCACATGTGGCTGATACACATTCCATGCAACTATACAACCTCCGATCACATATGTTATTTGTTCTTGATCTTTCCAACTAACCAGCTTCTTTCATGAGTGTGACTACATACAGGGAGGAAGGCAGATGGAGAGAAATCCTTATGTACAGGGAGGATGGCTGTTGGTGACAGACTATGGCTAGATTTCAAAAACAACAAAAATAACAGAAAACACACATAGCCATGGGAAGTGAAAATCTCTAATAAATGATAACTTGGTTGGGAAAGAAAGAAGGAAAGAAAGAAAGAAAGGAAGAAAGGAAGGAAGGAAGGAAGGAAGGAAGGAAGGAAGGAAGGAAGGAAGGAAGAAGAAATAAGGAAGGACAGAAGGAAAGGAAGAGACAGAGACAGAGAGAGAGAGAGTTAAAGATACTGAAATATGAGTAACACAAAAATATATTTTGTGTTTTATGGGATGATATTTTGAAACGCTTGACAGGGCTGGATTTAAAGGAAATTGACATGTTGCCAGGTATCATTATTACCATATTTACTATTTTAGTTTACCGTGTCATCTTAAAATACAGGGCAGTCATTAAAAATTATGAGCCTGAGAAAAGTAATTAGAAGGAATACTGGAACTAAATGTACAGGATTTTATAGGTCGAAATAAGTGATAGAGAAAAGAAAATGAAATTTGGATACAGGAGCTAGAAAAGATGTAGAAGAAAATGCAGAAATTCATAGTTCGGACAGAATAGCAAAGTGAGAGCTCTAAAATTTGAAAGCAGAATGTAGGAGAATATTTATTAAAGCTAGTAAATAAATATAAAGTATATGCTACAATATCAGAATGACAACATAATGAGAATTTAAAATTATGGAAGCAGGAGAATACATGAAATTATGGAAGAGGAGGAATGATAAATGGAGAAATATGAGGAGTGGGCACATCCCTCAAGGGAAGAAGTCTAAACATCAATTAGGGAAAATACTCAGGTAGAGACAGAAGATAAAATTAGAGAAAGCTAACCAAACCTTGTGTGAAAACAAACTTCACTTTATCTGGTATTATATAACAAAGACCACTGGACAATTATCATCCACAGGATTACCAAGAATTTTTATCAGTGGATGTTGTAGAACTAAGCCAATTTTACAAAAGTTTCACTAATTTTGGAATGGATTCATAGTGTGGAAAACAAATCCTGACATCTTGGGTTATTAAAAATAGATTAATCTCCCAGTATTGGAAGGAAATGTCAAAAGCAATATTAGGACCTGTATCACATTGACAATGGTTCTAATGGTGGAGAGAAGAGGAGGAGGAGATAGTATGACAGAATAAGGTCAGAGGTAAAGATATTTCTAAAGATTAGCTGCTTGATGAAGGTCATTTTGCTGAGATAAAGGTGCATTCTCAACATGATGATGAAACCTTGACCTTGTGTTGCGTGGCAGCCTTAACATGCCTGGAGCAAAGTCACAGATACAGGCCAAGGACTTGAACCAGATTTTCAAGTCATGTAAGCTCCAAAGGAACCATTCGCTGACTTTTTGCAAATGTTTAGTGCCAGGAGTAAAATTACATAAAAAACATCATTCAGGAGATACACATGAGTTGAAATGTTCTGTTAGTTTATAGAAAAAAGGAACCTTTTGTTTTGTGAGTAGTGAAAAGTTAGGGGAAAGCAAATGCCATGCTTTTAAGTGAATTTAAGAAATGAAAGGACTCACTTACAGCTGTCAATTTGACATTTGCATTCATCTTTACCAGTTGCTCTCAGGAAACCATATAAACAGCTAAGTGTTAATGAGACTACTTGTTGGTTCTAGCAAATCAGAAAATCTTGAGAATAAAAGAAGTGTGTTCACTTACATTCCATTTGCACTTTGTAACCACTTCTGAATCATTTAGAATTAATGAAGTATAATTAATGTCTCTATTATCAGACACCCAGTCAAACTTATTACAAAAGAGGACACAATTTCAAATGCATTTCAAAGCATTTGAAGCATTTCTTTCTATTCAAATTAACACTTTTTTTTGATATTACAATGGTATTGACTTTTTTTTATTCGATGTATTCTTTATTTACATTTCAAATGATTTCCCCTTTTCTGGGTCCCCACTCCCCAAAAGTCCCATAAGCCCTCTTTCCTCCCCCTGTTCCTCCATTTACTCTTTCCCATTTCCCTCTTCTGGTATTTCCCTATACTGTTGCACTGAGTCTTTCCAGAACCAGGGGCCACTCCTCTGTTCTTTTTGGACATCATTTAATATGTGGATTATTTCTTGGGTATTCCAAGTTTCTAGGTTAATATCCACTTACCAGGGAGTGCATACCATGACTGATCTTTTGAGACTGGGTTACCTCACTTAGTATGATGCTCCATCCATTTGTCTATGAATTTCATTAATTCATTGTTTCTAATGGCTGAATAGTACTCCATTGTGTAAATATACCACATTTTTTGTATCCATTCCTCCGTTGAGGGACACCTGGGTTCTTTCCAGCTTCTGGCTACTACAAATAGGGCTGCTATGAACATAGTGGAGCATGTGTCCTTATTACATGCTGGGGAATCCTCTGGGTATATGCCCAGGAGGTATAGCAGGGTCCTCCCGAAGTGCCATGCCCAGTTTTCTGAGGAACCGCCAGACTGATTTCCAAAGTTGTTGCACCATGTTACAGCCCCACCAGCAGTGGAGGAATGTTCCTCTTTCTCCACATCCTCACCAGCACCTCTGTCAGATTTATGGTTGGTGAAGATCCTTTCCCAAGGCTTAATGAATTCCATGTGGCTGTGGTGTCCTCCTGATAGCCAAATGTACATGTTTTGAAGGTTCTAAAATAATTTGAAAACTGCTTTTAAACATAATGTTTCAGAATTTTCAGTCTTTTTATCACATAGTTTTAAAAACAAAAAGTCATCATAACCCACATGGAAATTCCCTTGCAATAAACTGAATGCACTTCTGTCCAGAAATCCACTGAAGAGCAAATATGTTGTTACTTTTATCACAATAATTCTATAATACTCTGGACTTAATGTATTAAACATTTTGATTATGAAGTGTCAGTATGCTAGTTCAGTAACCAATAGAGTATTTATGCAAACCTAACACCTGATGAACACAATCTGACTGTTAAACTCTTATTATGACTGTCATCAGTTCAATACTAAATTGATCACTAATTATGGCAGTTATTCAAAAATCTCTGTTATTAAAAAATAAATAGTGCCAAACCATAACCTCCATTATATATGAAAATGACTTCTCTTTCAGAATTATTTTCCATATTAATCAGATTGTTCTTTAATAGTGTAAGTCTGAAAAAAAACTAGTAAATATAGTGTCTGATATCTCATATTTGACATTTAATACACTCGTTCAAACATAGAACAAGTAACTTTGTATGTATCACCTGGCATTGTCATTATATTTATTACATCTGATTCTCAGGATTTTGCTTATTTCACGTGCATGCAAGGTGTTTTATTACTTCTGTCACTGCTTTGAAAAATTCTACTCTAAGTCAACTACAGAAAAGAGGGTTTCTTTGGATCACAGTTTGAGGCCTTACCATCCATCCTTATATGGAAGCTTTGATGACACAGCATAAGAAAGCTTGGAACACTGTACAAGTAGGAAGTCAACACAGTTATTTCTAATGTTCAGTTGTCAACTTCTTTTTATTTATATTTTATTTTTTATTGGATGTTTTCTTTACTTACATTTGAAATGTTATCCCCTTTCCTGGTTTGCCCCCAGAAACACTCTGTCCCATCCTCCCTGTCCCTGATTCTATGAGGGTGTTCCCCCAGCCAAATACCCACTCCCCCACCCTGCCCTCAAGGACACTGGGGCATGGAGACTTCACAGGACTAAGGGCCTCTCCTCCCACTGATACCCAATAAGGTTATCCACTGCTATATATGCGGCTGGAGCTGTGGGTCCCTCCATATGTATGCCTTGGTAGGTGGTTTAATTTCTGGGAGCTTTGGGGGGTGGTCAGTTTAGATGATATTATTGTTCTTCCTATGGGGTTGTAAACACCTTCCGCAGTTTTAGTCCTATCTCTACCTCCTCCATCGAGGTCCCCATGCTCAGTCCAATGGTTGGCTGTGAGCATCTGCCTCTGTATCTGTCAGCCTCTGGCAGAGTCTCTCAGGAGTCTGCTATATCAGGCTCCTGTTAGCATGCACTTCTTGGCATTCACAATAGTGTCTGGGTTTGGTGACTGTATATGGGGTGAATCCCCAGGTGGGGTAGTCTCTGGATGGCCTTCCCTCCAGTCTCTACTCTACATTCTTTCTCCATATTTGCTTCCATGAGTATTTTATTCCCCTTTCTAAGAAGGACGAAAACACCCACACTTTGGTCTTCCTTCTTCTTGAGTTTCATGTGGTCTGTGAATTTTATCTTGAGCATTCTGAGCTTTTGGGCAAAACATACCGAACTTATGGGACACAATAAAAGCAGAGCTAAGAGGAAAACTCATAGTTCTGAGTAACTCCAAAAAGAGCCTGGAAAGAGCATACACTAACAGCTTCACAGCACAGCTGAAGGCTCTAGAACAAAAGGAAGCAAATGCATCCAAGAGGAGTAGACAGCAGGAAATATTCAAACTCAGGGCTGAAATCAACCAAGTAGAAACAAAAAGAACTATACATACAAATAGCCAACGAAACCATGAGCTGGTTCTTTGAACAAAACCAACAAGATAGATAAAGCCTTAACTAAATGAACCAGAGGGCAAAGAGACAGTATGCAAATCAGCAAAATCAGAAATGAAAAGGGAAACATAGCAAAAGAAACTGAGAAAATCCAAAAAATCATTGGATCCTGCCTATACTCAACAAAAGTGGAAAATCTAGATGAATTGGACAATTTTCCACACAGATACCAGGTATCAAAGTTAAATCATGATCAGATAAATGATCTAAAAAATCCCATAACCCCTAAACAAATAGAAACAGTCAGTAATAGTCACCCAACCAAAAAAAGCGCAGGACCAGATGGGTTCAATGCAGAATTCTATCAGACCTTCAAAGAAGACTTAACACCAATACACTTCAAACTATTCCACAAAATAAAAACAGAAGGAACAGTACCCAATTTGTTTTATGAAGCTATAATTACTCTAATACCTAAACCACACAAAGACCCAAAAAATAAAGAGAACTTTAGACGAATTTCCCTTATCAATATCTATGCAAAAATAGTCAATAAAATTCTTGAGAACTGAATCCAATTTACAAGTGTTACAAAATAGAAACCCTGTTGACTGTCCTGCAGGTCGGGGCAGACCACAACATTACACTAGGAGGACAATGTCACTTAAAGAGAACACCACAGGCCCTCTCCATGCAAATGAGGCATCCCTAACATCTCAGATTGAGCCAAACTGAAGCATCTATCCCTGGATCCCAGCCTACTCCAAAATGTTCATAAGGTCTCTGTCCCCAAGGTAATGGGTGCATGTGTTATTTCACCTAGAATCATCAGAGAGCAGAGAGCATCAGTCTTAGTCACCTTTAATCTTTAATACTCCTGGGAAGAATTTACTCTCAGGAAAGGTTTTATTTTGTTGTTGTTGTTGGTGGTGGTGATTTTTTTTTTTTTTTTTTTTTTTTTTTGTGGAATCTGGTTTCTGCCCAGCAGTCCTAGTTGGAGGTTTCCCTGTAGCTGCTTGCCTAGCTTTTGTGAAATCTATTTGTGATCAGGAATCTCAGCCACTTCCTGCCACTCCCTTAGCTGCTCCAGCCCTGGCTCTGGCTTCTAGATGCCCCTTATATCCTGTCCCTTGCTACAGGAATGTGAGGGAAGTACAAGTGGGCCAGTCGTCTGCCTTTACTGGCTTCCCCTTGAAGAACTGTAAAATTTGACTCTTCTGGCTAGGCCAGAGCCTTTGGGGACCTTTCCTCCAATCAGCCCCAAATGGACATCATCCTGAGGAAGGTCACCAAAGGTGACCTCTGGTGTGTGTGCATGTACACACACACACACACACACACACCACAATATACAAGCACATATACTACACCATATACATATGCAACACATACCACATATACACATGACACAAGTGCTGGCCTTTAGGAACAGCATTGGGGGGGTGTGGTGGTAAAAAAAAAAAAAAAAAACAAGGCCCCAGAACTTCTGGAATATTCCCATTTCAGAGGTGGAAGGAGGGAGAGGAATGGATAAAAGAGAGAAATTGCTCCCACTCTGGGGTCTGAGAGGGATAAAGTACTAAATGCAGAGCATGTGAGAGTGCGTGTCTCTGAGAGATCATGTCAAGTGTTGGTAAGTTTACAGAGGAAAGGAATGAGTAGGAAAGTGGGGAGATCAATGCCTAAGAAACAGATCAAGGGTCAACTCACAGAGACTCACTTTCCTAGGTCACCAGTCTGTTGCTGATCTTGTGCTATTCAGTCAGAACTGAACTTGTATGGCTAGATGGTGAGATGGTGGACAGATGTCAGAGGGGAGGGGTGAAATGCTGGGCCAGGCTCATACAACCTATGAAGAATTAGAGACAATCTGAAGATCATGTTGCCTTTTGGGTATTGTGTGAAAAACTACCCAGCAATATGCTCTCTATTATGAACTTACAGCACAAACACGTAGATCGAGTTTTAACATCTGGATACAATTGAGGAATCCAGAATGTATATATTTAAGGCACATAGTGTGATGTGTTATGGACAGTGTGCAACAATTTTCACAACCAGCACACACACTTGCAAGACAATAGGGGCATAGAACTCAATATCTTAGAATTAGTTGAACGCTCTGTGCATTAATGTGGAAGGCAACTTCATCCATCTGGGAAGAGTGCCCTGAGCTGACCTCTGAACAATCCCAGCTTGCTTCTGTAGAGCCATTCACTTGGCCTCTTGCTAATGCAATAGAGCTGGATTGTGTGGCCATTTTCTCTCCTCCTAACCTTGAAGAAAGTTAAAAAAAAAACAAAAAAAAAAAAAAACAAAAAAAAAACTGTTTACACAGGTTGCTTAATTAAACATTGCAAAAGAAGTCTCTTTTGCCCTCATACTTTGTTTACCATTGTCTTGCCTGGTTCATTGTACCTTAGTAAAAGCCACTATTATAGGGAGAAGCCAGAATATATATATATATATATATATATATATATATATATATATATATATATATATATATATATATATAAAGATATATTACTTTCTTTCCATGTATCAAGTGTGAGCCTGAGTTTCCTAGCAACCAGGGGGCGATTTAAAAATCCTCTGACCTGTGTGGAGTTAAAGCCAAAGGTTCTCTGGTCAGCTGTGCTCTTTCCTGGTGCTTAGGAAAAAGAATAAATGAAAGTCCTCTGGTCTTCAATCCACACTGGCAACTGCTGGGCTTGACCAGCATCTGAAAGCTCAGGCTTCATGACCCCCCTCAAGGGCATAGGAGCCAAGATCACTGAGGCCCCGCCCCTGTTCAGTCCCAGTTGCGCCCAGGCCTGTGAACTTGCAGAGGCCCCGCCCCAGGTCCGTCCCAGCTCCGCCCCCGCCCGCGAATTCATTGAGGTCCAGCTCCGGTTCTGCCCAGTCCCGCCCCAGCCTCGCCCCTGCCCAGGAGCTCACAGAGGCCCTGCCAGTGAGGCCTGCTTTAAGGTGAGTACCAGGGGTGGAGCAGGCCCAGGTGCTGTGCCCTCGCGTGGCTCACTCAAGGCCCTCGCGCGGCTCAGTTCTCCTTTTCGCTCAGTCGCAGTGGGCCCAGCTGGCAGACCTGGCACCAGGGTAGGCCAGCTTCTCGCTGGGTGAAGGCGCTAGGTGAGCCTCTCAGCACCTCGCCCGTGTGGAGGCTGGAGGAGGACCATTACCGCGGCGTGGGAGAGTCTCTGTTCAAACCACTGCAGCTTTACTGGACCTGGCTGCTCCAATGGATCCCGCTCTGGATGGCCCCCAACACCATCACCCTCATCGGCCTTGCCATCAACCTGGTCACCACACTAGTGCTCATCTTCTGCTGCCCCACGGTCAAGGAGGAGGTAGGGCTGGCCTTTTGTCAGTACTGTTCCCTGGAGCCCTGGGGCCTCCTTCTGAGAGGGCAACACTATAGGCATTGGTGGAGCATGGAGACCCTGTGTAGGAGCATCCTCTAGGTCTCAGAGGAAGGTGAGGGTGGGACCAGACTGCTGTCCCCAGCAGGTGTTAATTTTCAGCCTCCCCAGGGACTCCTGGAGACTGTCACTCCACTACCCCAATCCTGTCACCATTCTCAGCTTCCCCAGAGGGGGCTGTCAAGGTCACTGCCCCAGTCCTGTGTCTGCCCACTTCCTCCCTGGGCCATGGCTCCATCAGCCCATATTTCACACACTGGGGAGTAAATACCCACATCTCCATGCTAGCAGGACTTGCGGATGGGTTGGGCAGGGCCAAGATGCCTTCAGCCCTTTATAATTCTGTTTCTCAAAGGTGGTGCCTAGTGATCCTAAAACTACTGGTAGCACTGATCAAAGATAAGTTATTTCTGGACGGCAACTTCCTTGTTGCTTCATTGGCTTTTTCATGAAAAACAAGCAGGAAGTAGGTGACTGTCCTTACAATGATCTAGACATAGATATAAAAATATCTAGACTTAGATTATAAAAGCCAACATATTTTATTGGTAGTGATTATATCCAACCTATGTCTAAAGTAAGAATATTAAGTAACGTGGGCTTTGGACAATGGTGGTCAGAAGTGGTTCCTTGGGCTGAGCATAGAGAACATAACAACATGGGGGGAGTGCCCGCTACACCATATGGGACAGCATGGGCCTGCAGAGTCCATGACATCACTTTCTTTACGCTCCCTCCATAAGTACCTGTAAGCATCGATCATACACAAATGAGAGTCCAGGTTGGATGGATACCAGGAATACAATAGAAATAGCTCATGTCCTGCATCCATGCAGACACTTCTTCTTTAAGGGCTTAGTGGAGGAGGTCCTTTAGAACATCTTGCCTGCAGATGACTGTGTTCGTCAGCTGTACCTCAGCAAACACTTGTTTTCCTCGGATTTGGGGTTTCACTGGTTCTCTAAGCCCCAGAGGCTCACTGTGTCAGGATGGAAGGACAGCAGGCCTGCAAGTGAAGGGCTTGGCTCCCTGTCAGCCTCCTCATGTCAGACCTGACCTAGCCAATCTGTTTTCCTGTGTTGAAAATAGAAGTAATGTCTGCCAGGCCAATTTTACAAGGCAGCTGCAAGGAGCTCGTGATAGGTTCAGATAGTTGTGGGGTCCTTCACATTATTAAACAAAGTAAAACTCAACTCCTTAAAAACACACAGTTGGTGAACAGTGTTGCAAAGCCTGCATAGTAAAATTTAGCATTGATTTGGGGTTAGATTTGGCTAACAGTCTTTGGGTTTTTTTTTGCATCAGCCAATTAAGCTGTCAATTTGATGTCATTTACCATCCATTTGAGATCAGAGCACTTAGGAGAATGGAAAAACAAGGCCTGAGGCCCTAGGGTGGAAGGGGACCTGAGGATGAGATAAATTTGTGATTGCCTTTTAGACCCAGTTAGAAGGGCTACAGGGTGGATGGTAGTTGTTTTAGTCAGAGTTTCTATTCCTGCACAAAGATCATGACCAAGAAGCAAGTTGGGGAGGAAAGGGTTTATTCAGCTTACACCCTCCACATTGCTGTTGATCTCCAGAAGAAGTCAGGACTGGAACTCAAGCAGGCCAAGAAGAAGGAGCTGATGCAGAAGCCATGGAGGGATGTTTCATACTTGCTTCCCCTGGCTTGCTCAGCCTCGTCTCTATAGAACCCAAGACTCTCAGCCCAGGCATTGCACCACCCACAAGGGGCCCTCTCCCCTTGATCACTAAATGAGAAAATGCCTCACAGTTGGATGTCATGGAGGCACTTCCTCAACTGAAACTCCTTTCTCTGTGATAACTCCAGCTTCTGTCAAGTTGACACACAAAGCCAGCCAGTACAGTAGTTAACTATGAGAGTTTGTAAAATGTGTGTCACTGGATCCTGCATTTGCCTCTAAATAAGAGGAACAGCATTGTAGGATCCACATAAAATGTAGCTGCTAACATGTTCTTAGAATAGTTTCTGGCTATTTTGCTTTAGTAAATGGCAGGGCTGGATAAAATTAAGGTTCAAGGTCATTCAGCTGTGAAGGATGCATTCCTTTTGTTGGATTTGTGGCATGTCTGTAAACACTGGAGCTTTATATGATGCAAGTATGTACGTGACAGGCGCTCACATTTGTTGTGGATTTTACTTTACCCTTTTCCACCTGAGGAGGTTGGTGAGTTTTCCCTTCCTAGGGCAGCCTTCCTGCCAGCTTGGAATTCCTTCTCGCCAGCCTGAAGTAACAGTGGCATATTTTCCTAAGAGGAGACTGAAGTCCACGGAGGTCAAGTGACTCTGACCTAGCTTGGAAGTCTCTGATTCTCAGACCTGAGGGATCCTAGTGCCCTTTCACACCCTGTGTATACACAGGCCATACTGGAGACTGAACCAGGGCCTCCAACGTGATAGCCAAGAAAGCTCTGCCACGGAGCTTAGATCAGCTCCAGCAGTTTTTAAAGTTTGTTTTTAATTTTGAGATGGGCACACTTCATTGATGAGGCTGACCTGGAGCTCAGTAACTACACACTTATTTCTGGAATGTGAGTGAGAGCGAAGGGAAGCAGATCAGAGAGGCTGCGGTTTATATGAAGTGTCCCTAAAGGTGCTCCGAAGCTCTTTGCACAGCATCCCTTCTGCTTAGGGATCTTCTCTGCCTGTCCTCAAGGCCAACAGTTTGCTGTGGCTGGGACTTTTCCTCTCATCCTTTCTTCCTTCAGGTACCCAATCACCCACCTGTCTTTCAGTGACCCATTCTAGCTCTTTTTCCCCTAACACTACTGCCCCATGGACTTTTGCCTTCTAAGTCAGACCAACCACTCAATATCCCCTCACTCCCAAAATCCTGATAGTGTGGTAACTAACAGCCACAGGCTGTTTCCTGTCTATCAGGCACTGCTCAGAGCTGTTCTGTTCTCTCAGTCTCCTTTTCTCATGAAGAAGATAGTTACTATCCCCATCTCATAGATTTGGAAAGGGAAGGGAAATTACCTTCTAGGATTATAGAGCTTTTAAGTGGGGCACTAGGATTCCAAACCTGAAGGCTGTGTTTCTACTGCTGCAGGTCCCTGTGGCTTTCCAGTAGAAAGTCTCCGTTCCTTTTTTGTTGTGTGGTGTTAGGAGCAGGACAGCCCTGCCACATTTCAACTGGTGATGCAGTGGCTTGCATAGTGTTTGCTAATTGAGTGTATGAACAAAACAGTGTATCCTGAGATGGCTTCCTCAGCTGCCACTCACGGTCAGTTGTTCTTGGAATAAATATTCACCTGTTGGGTCTGAGCATAAACAATTAGTAAGTGGGTAGAACCCCCACCCACACATGCCCACACACACCTTGATGAAGGATGTACCTCTTTTGAGTATATGATCCTTGGGCTTCCATCCTTGGCTATCTCTTGCTGAAGTAGAATTGTAGATTCCTAGGAAATGTAAAGATCCCAGATCCTATTTAACCCACTTAATTTAAAGTGTATGTCTGATAATTGGTGAGTCAAAGCTCGATCCAGCTTCAGGCTTCTAGCGTTATCAGAATCAAATATCCTTGCTCCTAGCCAGTGAGACACCAGTGTTGAAGAGAATGAGCATTGGTAGAAAGGAACCAGGTTTATGGAGAAGCCAGCACTGAAGGAGCTGGAAGAGCTGGTTCCTCAAACTTTCTTCTTGCTAAGGGAGTCTCCACGGAGAGGAGGCAGCAGTGCAGTTAGAGTCAGCAGTCATGGCTAGCCAGGGTGTGTGCTCTCAGAGCATTGTGACCAACTTGCACCTTCTCATCCCAGTAGTTACTGAGGAGGAGTGGTGTAAAAGCCATCTGGATTCTGGAAATCTAAAGAAAGAGTTAGGGGGGGCTTCTTGTTATCCAAAGGTTTATGGAGGTGCAAAGGGCAAAGGGGTGGGTGTGGGGAGCCCCAGTTACAGTAGCATGTTCTACTAAAAAATACTTCCTTGCCTTTTTATGGGGGGGGGTGCTAATATAAATTGTGGCATGATTCTCTTTTACCTATTTGCTTTGATATTCTCTCCCTACCTCCTTAATCTATATGTTTACATTCATGTTAGTGACTCTTTCAAGGGCACTATGTACGGCCATTCATATTTTTTTTTAATTTTTTTTATTCGATATAATTTATTTACATTTCAAATGATTTCCCCTTTTCTAGCCCCCCCACTCCCCGAAAGTCCCGTAAGCCCCCTTCTTTTCCCCTGTCCTCCCACCCACCCCTTCCTACTTCCCCGTTCTGGTTTTGCTGAATACTGTTTCACTGAGTCTTTCCAGAACCAGGGGCCACTCCTCCTTTCTTTTTGTACCTCGTTTGATGTATGGATTATGTTTTGGGTATTCCAGTTTTCTAGGTTAATATCCACTTATTAGTGAGTGCATACCATGATTCACCTTTTGAGTCTGGGTTACCTCACTGAGTATGATATTCTCTAGCTCCATCCATTTGCCTAAGAATTTCATGAATTCGTTGTTTCTAATGGCTGAATATCTACTCCATTGTGTAGATATACCACATTTTTTGCATCCACTCTTCTGTTGAGGGATACCTGGGTTCTTTCCAACATCTGGCAATTACAAATATGGCTGCTATGAACATAGTAGAACATGTATCCTTATTACATGGTGGGGAGTCTTCTGGGTATATGCCCAGGAGTGGTATAGCAGGATCTTCTGGAAGTGAGGTGCCCAGTTTTCGGAGGAACCGCCAGACTGATTTCCAGAGTGGTTGTACCAATTTGCAACCCCACCAGCAGTGGAGGAGTGTTCCTCTTTCTCCACACCCTCTCCAACACCTGCTGTCTCCTGAATTTTTAATCTTAGCCATTCTGACTGGTGTAAGATGAAATCTTAGTGTTGTTTTGATTTGCATTTCCCTAATGACTAATGAAGTTGAGCATTTTTTAAGATGCTTCTCCGCCATCCAAAGTTCTTCAGGTGAGAATTCTTTGTTTAACTCTGTACCCCATTTTTTAATAGGGTTGTTTGGTTTTCTGGAGTCTAACTTCTTGAGTTCTTTATATATATTGGATATTAGCCCTCTATCTGATGTAGGATTGGTGAAGATCTTTTCCCAATTTGTTGGTTGCCGATCTGTCCTCTTGATGGTGTCCTTTGCCTTACAGAAACTCTGTAACCTTATGAGGTCCCATTTGTCAATTCTTGATCTTAGAGCATACGCTATTGGTGTTCTGTTCAGAAACTTTCTCCCTGTACCGATGTCCTCAAGGGTCTTCCCCAGTTTCTTTTCTATTAGCTTCAGAGTGTCTGGCTTTATGTGGAGGTCCTTGATCCATTTGGAGTTGAGCTTACTACAAGGAGACAAGGATGGATCAATTCGCATTCTTCTGCATGCTGACCTCCAGTTGAACCAGCACCATTTGTTGAAAAGGCTATCTTTTTTCCATTGGATGTTTTCAGCCTCTTTGTCGAGGATCAAGTGGCCATAGGTGTGTGGGTTCATTTCTGGATCTTCAATCCTGTTCCATTGATCCTCCTGTCTGTCACTGTACCAATACCATGCAGTTTTTAACACTATTGCTCTGTAGTATTGCTTGAGGTCAGGGATACTGATTCCCCCAGATTTTCTTTTGTTGCTGAGAATAGTTTTAGCTATCCTGGGTTTTTTGTTGTTCCAGATGAATTTGATAATTGCTCTTTCTAACTCTGTGAAGAATTGAGTTGGGATTTTGATGGGTATTGCATTGAATCTGTATAGTGCTTTAAGCAAAATGGCCATTTTAACTATATTGATTCTACCAATCCATGAGCATGGGAGGTTTTCCCATTTTTTGAGGTCTTCTTCCATTTCCTTCTTCAGAGTCTTGAAGTTCTTGTCATACAGATCTTTCACATGTTTGGTAAGAGTCACCCCAAGATACTTTATACTGTTTGTGGCTATTGTGAAGGGGGTCATTTCCCTAATTTCTTTCTCAGCCTGCTTATCCTTTGAGTATAGGAAGGCCACTGATTTGCTTGAGTTGATTTTATAACCTGCCACTTTGCTGAAGTTGTTTATCAGCTGTAGGAGCTCTCTAGTGGAGTTCTTTGGGTCACTTAGGTAGACGATCATGTCGTCTGCAAATAATGATAGTTTGACTTCTTCCTTTCCAATTTGTATCCCTTTGACCTCCTTATGTTGTCGAATTGCCCGAGCTAGTACCTCAAGTACAATATTGAAAAGATAAGGAGAAAGGGGGCAGCCTTGTCTGGTCCCTGATTTCAGTGGGATTGCTTCAAGTTTCTCTCCATTTAGTTTGATGCTGGCTACCGGTTTGCTGTATATTGCTTTTACTATGTTTAGGTATGGGCCTTGAATTCCTGTTCTCTCCAAGACTTTAAGCATGAAGGGATGCTGAATTTTGTCAAATGCTTTTTCAGCATCCAATGAAATGACCATGTGGTTTTGTTCTTTGAGTTTGTTTATGTAGTGGATTGTATTGATGGATTTCCGTATATTGAACCAACCCTGCATTCCCGGGATAAAGCCTTCTTGATCATGGTGGATGATCGTTTTGATGTGTTCTTGGATTCGGTTGGCAAGAATTTTATTGAGTATTTTTGCATCGATGTTCATAAGGGAAATTGGTCTGAAGTTCTCTTTCTTTGTTGGATCTTTGTGTGGCTTTCGTATCAGCGTAATTGTGGCTTCATAGAAGGAATTGGGTAGTGTTCCTTCTGTTTCTATTTTGTGGAATAGTTTGAAGAGTATTGGTGTTAACTCTTCTTTGAAG
Organism: Apodemus sylvaticus; assembly: GCF_947179515.1. NCBI lineage: Eukaryota > Metazoa > Chordata > Mammalia > Rodentia > Muridae > Apodemus > Apodemus sylvaticus. Next base: position 52,602,932 of record NC_067491.1, on the reverse strand, counting down.
GTCTGGTAGAATTCTGCACTGAAGCCATCTGGTCCTGTGCTTTTTTTGGTTGGAAGACTTTCTATGACTCCTTCTATTTCTTTAGGCATTATGGGACTGTTTAGATGGTCTAGTTGGTCCTGATTTAATTTTGGTATCTGGTATCTGTCAAGGAAATTGTCCATTTCCTCCAGATTCTCCGGTTGTGTTGAGTACAGGCTCTTGTAGTAGGATCTGATGATTTTTTGGATTTCCTCAGTTTCCGTTGTTATATCTCCCTTTTCATTTCTAAGTTTGTTAATTTGGATACTTTCTCTGTGCCCTTTGGTCAGTCTGGCTAAGGGTTTATCTATCTTGTTGATTTTCTCAAAGAACCAGCTCCTGGTTTTGTTGATTTTTTGTATGGTTCTCTTTGTTTCTACTTGATTGATTTCGGCCCTGAGTTTGATGATTTCCTGCCTTCTACTCCTCCTGGGCGAAGTAGCTTCTTTTTGTTCTAGGGCTTTCAGGTGTGTCATTAAGCTGGTAATGTATGCTCTCTCCATTTTCTTTTTGGAGGCACTCAGGGCTGTGAGTTTTCCTCTTAGCACTGCTTTCATTGTGTCCCATAGATTTGGGTATGTTGTGTTTTCATTTTCATTGTGTTCTAAAAAGTCTTTCTTTCTTTATTTCTTCCTTGACCAAGGTATCATTGAGTAGAGTATTGTTAAGTTTCCACGTGTATGTGGGTTTTCTGTTGTTTCTGTTGCTATTGAAGACCACTTTTACTCCATAGTGATCAGATAGGAGGCATGGGATTAGTTCTATCTTCTTATATTTGTTGAGGTCTGTCTTGTGACCAATTATATGGTCGATTTTGGAGAAGGTACCATGAGGTGCTGAGAAAAAGGTATATTCTTTTCTTTTAGGATAGAATGTTCTATATATATCTGTTAAATCTAATTGGTCCAAAGCTTCAATTAGTTTCATTGTGTCCCTGTTTAGTTTCTGTTTTCCTGATCGGTCCATTGAGGAAAGTGCAGTGTTGAAGTCACCCACAATTATTGTGTTAGGTGCAATGTGTGCTTTGAGTTTTAATAAAGTTTCTTTTACGAAAGAGGGTGCCCTTGCATTTGGGGCATAGATGTTCAGGATTGACAGTTCTTCTTTTTGTATTTTTCCTTTGACCAGCAAGAAGTGTCCCTCAGGGTCTCTTTTGATGACTTTGGGTTGAAAGTCAATTTTATCTGATATTAAAATGGCTACTCCAGCTTGTTTCCTGAGACCATTTGCTTGTAAAATTGTCTTCCAGCCTTTAACTCTAAGGTAGTGTTTATCTTTGACCCTGAGGTGTGTTTCCTGTAAGCAGCAAAATGTAGGGTCCTGTTTATGTATCCAGTCAGTTAGTCTGTGTCTTTTTATTGGGGCATTAAGTCCATTGATGTTAAGAGATATTAAGGAATAGTGATTGTTACTTCCTATCATTTTTGACGTTATTTTTTAAATTTGAATGCTTAACTTCTTTTGGGTTTGATGAAAGGTTACTATCTTGCTTTTTCCAGGGTGAAGTTTCCGTCCTTGTATTGGTGTTTTCCTCCTATTATCCTTTTTAGGGCCCGGTTTGTGGATAGATATTGGGTAAACTTGGTTTTGTCATGAAATATCTTAGTTTCTCCATCTATGGTGATTGAGAGTTTTGCTGGATATAGTAGTTTTGGTTGGCATTTGTGTTCTCTTAGAGTCTGCATGAGATCTGCCCAGGACCTTCTAGCCTTCATAGTCTCAGGTGAAAAGTCTGCTGTGATTCTGATAGGTCTTCCTTTATATGTTACTTGGCCTTTTTCTCTTACTGCCTTTAGTATTCTTTCTTTGTTTAGAACATTTGTTGTTTTGATTATTATGTGACGGGAAGTATTTCTGTTCTGGTCCAGTCTGTTTGGAGTTCTGTAGGCTTCTTGTATATTCATGGGCATCTCTCTCTTTAGGTTAGGGAAGTTTTCTTCCATAATTTTATTGAAGATATTTGCTGGCCCTTTAAGTTGTAAATCTTCACTCTCATCTATGCCTATAATCCTTAGGTTTGGTCTTCTCATTGTGTCCTGGATTTCCTGGATATTTTGGGTTACAAGCTTTTTGCATTTTGCATTTTCTTTAACTGTTGAGTCCATGGTTTCTATGGAATCTTCAGCATCTGAGATTCTTTCTTCTATCTCTTGTATTCTGTTGTTGATATTTGCATCTCTGTCCCCTGATTTCTTCCCAAGGCTTTCTATCTCCAAAGTTGTCTCCCTTTGAGTTTTCTTAGTTGTTTCTACTTCTGATTTTAGATCCTGGATGGTTTTGCTTAGCTCCTTCACTTGCATGTTTGTGTTTTCCTGTAATTCTTTAAGAGATTTTTGTGTTTCCTCTTTCATGAGCTCAGCCTGTTGACCAAAGTTCTCCTGTATTTCTTTAAGAGATTTTTGTGTTTCGTCTTTCATGACCTCAGCCTGTTGATCAAAGTTCTCCTGTATTTCTTTAAGTGTTTTTTGCATTTCCTCCTTGTTGGCTTTTGTATTCTCCTGGATTTCTTTCAATGATTTTTGTGTTTCCCTTGCAAGGGCTTCTAACTTTTGATCCATTTTCTCCTGAATTTCTTTAAGTGTGTCCTTCATGTGTTCCTGTACCAGCATCATGACCAGTGATTTTAAATCCAAATCTTGTTTTACTGTTGTGATGGGGTATCGAGGACATGTTGGTAGAGGAGAATTGGGTTCAGATGTTGCCATATTGCCTTGATTTCTGTTAGTGACGTTCCTGCGTTTGCCTTTTGCCATCTAGTTCTCACTGGTGTTAGTTTTTCTTGTCAGTGCTGGACTCACCAGTGCAAGCTGCCCCTTCCCAGTTGGCCTCTGGTGCACAGCTTACCTCCTGCGCTGCTTGTAGACAGGGTGCTGCTGCCCAGACTGTTCAGATCCCAAAGCAGGCACCCGAAGGCTCCCGCTGGGGCCCGCTGGATTCACTGGAGCACACTGACTTCTCCCAGCTGGCCGCCCGGAAACCCAACTAGCCACTTGCAGGACTTGGATATGTGGTGCTGCCGCCCAGGCTGATCTGGGCAGCAGAACTCCCAACCGGGTTGGTGCACACAAGGCTAGCCTAGCTGCTCAGGCCCTGAGTCTAGGCAAAAGCCTGGCAGGCCAATGTTGGTGCAAAGCTCCCCTCAGCTGTGGGTGTTAATTGGGTGTGTCAGGTGGCTAGGATGGTGGCATGCGCGAGTTCCCTGAGAGTGCTGGGAGAGTCTGCTGGGCTAACAACCTCCTGGCTGGGTCAGCACACAGATGGCCCAACGAGCAGCCCAAGGCCTGGGGGCAGTCCAGGGCCTGACCGTCTGAGACCCCTGCTATGTCCTCCTTGGGCTATGCCTGTTAGCTGGTTTGGTTTTGCCTGCTAGGTCTCTCTGGCTTCCCGTAGTCAAAATGGCGGTGGTGTGCAAACTGGCCCGGATAAACAACCTCCTGGCCGGGTTGGCACACAGATGGCCCACCGAGCAGCCCAGGGCCTGGGGGCAGTCCAGGGCCTGACCGTCTGAGACCCCTGCTATGTCCGCCTCGGGCTATGCCTGTTAGCCGGTTTGGTTTTGTCTGCTAGTCTCTCTGGCTTCCCGTAGGCAAAATGGCGGCAGTGCGCACCGGCCCAGGCAAACAAGCTCCTGGCTGGGTTGGCACACAGATGGCCCGCCGAGCAGCCCAGGACCTGGGGGCAGTCCGGGGCCTGACCGTCTGAGACCCCTGCTATGTCCGCCTCAGGCTATGCCTGTTAGCCGGTTTGGTTTTGCCTGCTAGGTCTCTCTGGCTTCCCGTAGGCAAAATGGCGGTGGTACGCAAACGGCCCCGATAAACAACCTCCTGGCTGGGTCGGCACACAGATGGCCTACCGAGCAGTCCTGGGTCTGGGGGCAGTCCAGGGCCTGACCGTCTGAGACCCCTGCTATGTCCGCCTTGGGCTATGCCTGTTAGCAGGTTTGGTTTTGCCTGCTAGGTCTCTCTGGCTTCCCGTAGGCAAAATGGCGGCAGTGCGGGCCGGCCCAGGCAAACAAGCTCCTGGCTGGGTTGGCACACAGACGGCCCGCTGAGCAGCCCAGGACCTGGGGGCAGTCCGGGGCCTGACCGTCTGAGACCCCTGCTATGTCCGCCTCGAGCTATGCCTGTTAGCCGGTTTGGTTTTGCCTGCTAGGTCTCCCTGGCTTCCCTTAGGCAAAATGGTGGTGGTGCGCGCGCCGGCCCGGGAGGAAAAAAACCTCCTGGCCGGGTTTGCACCCCGGTGGACCTCCGATCAGCCCAGGGCCTGGGTGCAGGCCAACGCCCGTCGGGCTTAGACCCCCGCGATGTTGGTCTCGGGTTATATTTGCGTACCTCAGTCTGATTTCTCTGGCGACCGAGAACCAATATGGAGCCCTGGTAACTGACTGGCGGGAGGCAGAGTTCTGATGTGGCTTCTTTGTGGTGAAAGGCACCGTAGATCCGCCGCTGCTTGCAGCCTGGCTGGCCAGCGATGGCCAGTGGTCGTGGGCGCCGGGTCTGCCTGGACCCTGTCCGCTTGGTTCTACTGCTGATGGCCCTTCCTCTGGACCAGCCGCTGCTGCTGCTGCTGCTGCTGCTCCTGTTACCTCTCCTGATCCATTCATATTTTTTTTAACTAGGCTTAATTCTTAGAGATCTGTATTTCCTTATAATCACCTTTTATTTATCTATCTATCTATCCATTCATTCATTCATTCATTCATTCATTCAAAACAGCTCAATACTTTGTCAAGCATCATTTGCTAAGGCAGGTGTCTTGTCATGGAGTGGCCTCTCTTACTAAAAGAAAGTATCAATTCCCATCTGCCAGAAGGTGAAGAAAGTTTGAGAAGTAGGGAGGACAGGCTGGAGAGATGGCTCAGTTGTTAAGACCACTGACTGCTCTTCCAAAGCTCCTGAGTTCAGTTCCCAGCAACCACATGGTAGCTCATAACATCTGAAATGGAATCTGCTGCCCTCTTCTGGTGTGTCTGAAGACAGCCACAGTGTACTCATATCAAATTAATAAATGAATCTTAAAAAAAAAATTTGTATGGAAGACTGGGATGAAGCAAACCCTGGCCCAGGATTCTGAGCTGCCCTCCAGCCCCCAGGAGCAGAGATTTCCATACATTCTGCAGCTAAGGTGTTTCCTTGCCTCCTTACACTTTCCAGATGTGCCTGGAAGAGGCCTGAGACAAGCTTTCCTTTCCGATTCATTTCTGTGGCTTGGTGACTGCACTCTAGTTAATTTCTATGGAACATGCTGCTCCTCTCATAGAAGTCTGCATCCAGTACTGACTGCATGTGGCATGGTGATATATAGAAAGAATTACACATTCCAGTCTTTGTTTCATTTGGGCCAGACTTAGATGTTGACCCCTCTTATTGGGTAGAGAACAGAGCGTTTATTGGGCATCTAATGCATTTGGTATGCCAATAGGAGATTAGCTGTGGGAGTTTACTCCTCCTCCTCCTTCTCTTTCTCCTCCTCCTCTTTTTCCTCTTCCCCCTCCTAGTCCTCCCCTTCCTCCTCAGCACCTAGCATATCAATAAGAATTCCAGAAGTCCCACAGATGGCAAAAGTAATACAAAAGGAAGGCCTCCTCTGGTCTCAAGCTAACCCTTGGTCCTGGAGCTTGGCTGAGCTCCTTCATGAGTGTTGTAGGAGGGTCTTTGCCCCTGCTGCTCGCTGCCCTATGTCATAGAAATGAGTGTGCTCAACTCAGTGCTAGTGTGTAAACTGTGCTAAGGCTCAGTGCAGGGGAATCTAGTGAGCCCCTGGGGCTGTTCTGCTTGGCCAAGGAAGTTCTGCTTCCTGACCATTCACCTGCCCTGAAGGAAGATTGCCTTTGGAAACAAGGAAGTCCCCTGCTTGTCACAGGCTCCCAATAATCAATCTCTCTCTCTCTCTCTCTCTCTCTCTCTCTCTCTCTCTCTCTCTCTCTCTCTCTCTCTCTCTCTCAGTGTGTGTGTGTGTGTGTGTGATCAGTTTCTAGTGTTATTTCTCAGGAGCCTCCTCCCATCTTGTTTTTTGAAACATGATGTCTAGCTTGGTTTAAGGGCTCAATTAACCTAAGCTGGCAGGCCAGGGTGCCCCAGGGGTTTCCTATCTTTGCCTCCCTATCACAGGAATCATAAACAACTCACCTGTGCTAACTTGGCCAACTGATACCAGCTGGCATGTAGAGGGAAGGTACAGGGGTGAAGTGATGAGCTATTTCTAAGTGGTCTGTTTTCCTGAGCTGGGATAGCATTGCACTGGTGACACTACAAGTTCTCTTAAGAGTCTCAGACTCACAGACAGGGTGTGAAGCCACTTAGCAGCATCCCATCTTTCCACACACAGCCTGACTCTTCTCTTTCCCTTCCTTCTGAACATCCTGAAATGCGGTTTCCATTTTCATGGGATGACAGCAGAAGTGTGGATACTATCACACTCTTTCCAGCTGACATAATGGTGGCTCTGTGAATCCCCTTTGCATGCCTGTCAGTTTACCCCTGGCCATTTAAAGCAAAGAGATACTTTTGTAAGTATAAAACTTCAGGAAATAGAGAAGGTATAGTTGCAGTGTTTCCTTAATTTCCATTGCAGAAGACTCTTGGAGTATTGCCCATTCTGGCATGATTGGTTAATCGAACTTGATCAACAGGATCTGGGATCTTTGGGGTCTTTGGAGTGTGTCTGGGAATGTTTCCAGAGGGGTGAACTGAAGAGTGGAGACTCCAATGTAGGTAATCAGTGATTCATGGTGACTGGATAGAAAAGGGAATCAAAGTGAACCCCACCATGTGTCACCGCTCTGCTTCCTGGCTGTGGGGCACAGTGTGACCAGTGTTCTCATAAACCTCCTGCTGTGCCTTCCCACAGTGCTGGATTAGATCACTACCTAAATCACAGAGCCAAAGTAAATCCTTCTCTGAATCTTTGTCATACATTCTGCTGCAACAAGAAAATGAAAAGGTATGGAAACTTAACCCTATTAAAAAATGGGCTACAGACCTAAACAAAGAATTTTCACCTGAAGTAATTCAGATGGCCAAGAAGCACCTTAAGAAATGCTCAACATCATTAGCCATTAGGGAAATGCAAGTCAAAACAACCCTGAGATTTCACCTCACACCAGTCAGAATGGCTAAGGTTAAAAACTCAGGAGACAGCAGGTGTTGGTGAGGATGTGGAGAAAGAGGAACACTTCTCCACTGCTGGTGGAATTGTAAGATGGTACAACCACTATGGAAATCAGTCTGGCGGTTCCTAAGAAAACTGGGCATGACACTTCCTGAGGACCCTGCTATACCACTCCTGGGCATACCCAGAAGATTCCCCAGCATTTAATAAGAACACATGCTCCACTATGTTCATAGCAGCCTTATTTATAATAGCCAGAAGCTGGAAAGAACCCAGATATCCCTCAATGGAGGAATGGATACAGAAAATGTGATATATATATATACACAATGGAGTACTATTCAGCAATTAAAAACAATGAATTCATGAAATTTTTAGGCAAGTGATGGAACTGGAAAACAGCATCCTAAGCAAGATAATGCAATCACAAAAGAATACATATGGAATGCAATCATTGATAAGTGGATGTTAATTAGCCCTGAAGCTCTGAATACTGAAGATACAATTAGCATATCAAATGATTCCCATGAAGAAGGAAGAAGAGGGCCCTAATCCTGGAAAGGCTTGATCCAGCATTGTAGGGGAGTACCAGGACAGAGAAAAGGGAGGGGGAAAGATAGGAGAATGGATGGAGAGAAGAGGGCTTATGGGACATATTTGGGGGGGGGGCTGGGAAAGGGGAAAGCTTTTAGAATGTAAACAAAGAATACAGAAAATAAATATATATATAAAAAGGGTGTCTGTTAAGGAAAGAACTGTGCCTCCTTGGGCTCCCGGCATCTTATTTCTCTGTACTTTACTCTCTGACATGTCTTACTTAGAGGATGGAAGCTTCTGGGTCCTCCTGTTTGAGGACCCACTACTGTACTCTGAACCTGCTTGTGACCACACACAGCCAGAGACAGCAATAATCCAGTTACTCTACAACCCAGGGCCCTCATTCTTAGGATACTTGAACAGTCTGCTGAGGACACTGGCCTCCTCTTCTAAGCTGCATGTCTTGGGTATTTTTCACCCCAGAAACATCAGGAGAGGAACCTGAAGTAACAAGCAGGATGCTGGCCTTTCCCTGGTGTTGCAAATTCTCCAACTTTGAGACAACTTTGAAATTCTCAAGATGAAATGAAGCCACATGAAATGGCTAGACGGACCATGGTGCCTTCGAGGTCCTGGATGTTCCTGCCTCACTGTGGAGCGGTAAGTGTGAGTCTGCTCTATAAGGCTTCAGGGTTGAATACAAAATGGAGTCAGGGGAAAAGCTTTAGAATTAAGGTAATAGACAATTTTTTAAAAGCAGTTGAAACTGAGCACATCCTGTACTGCTGTAGCTTGGAATATGTCTTATGCCCCTCCTGGGGGAGCCTAGATTAGAATCTCTGCCTTAGAATACTCAGTATTTCTTGCTGCTCTTATTCATTTATGCCTCTATGAGAAACATTGTTTGTCATATGTGGCTTGCCGTTGTGATTTTGTGTACCCTGAATTTATGAGAACCTTTCCACAAATGCTATTGCCTCACCCTCAGAGTACAGACGGTCTGAGTCTCTGAGTAACGTTAGCTGTTTTTTGAGCTTTATTGCAGGAGCTTTGCATGGCTTCCCTTGGCAGGTCCACCCTCCTGCCGTCCACCACTGTTAAAGTGCGATGGATCATCATCTTCATTTTTCCAGCTTTTAGTCACTGGTTTCTGAGATAGGGCTCTCACTGTGTAGATTTGTCTAAGGTTTGCTGGGAGGCGCTGGGAGGGGTATTTTGCCTCAATGTACGGCCATGGTCCATGTGGGTGAAGTACATATGGAGGCCAGGAGAGGACTTTAGATCTGTTTGAACTGGAGTCACTGATGGGTGCGAGCCACCATGTGTGTCCTGGGGCTGGAACCCAGGCCATGTGTATGAGCAACCTGAAAACTTAACTCTTGAGCTTGTGTCCCATTGATGGATCCCGTAGATTGGAACCTGGTGACTTGTCCTTTTTCTCCTTCCCTGTTAAAAACCTTATAGGATGTTCTGAAAGCTAGCGAGACAAGTCCATCCGTCCCCTTACTGGGCTAGTTGTTCTTCCTCAGGCCTTTACCACATTCTAGTTGCATATGTATTGAATGTCAGCAATCAAAAGCCCCTTTTGACTCACCTATTTGCTGTGCCCAATAACAACAAACCAGGGAATCCTACCCAGTCCTAACACCCGTTCCTGTTGAAATCAGAGCTCCTAAGTCATTTGTTGCTGTTCCTGCCTGAGCTGAAATTCAGGCACTTTAAAGCATCTCTGAAAAATGGGAGTTTGGATATGGATTCTGGTCTCAGCTTAATCCTGGGCCTGTAGTGAGCTTTCTCTATTCCTCATGTGTGTGGGCCCTTCAAGATGTTCCCTGGGCATATGCAACACATAAATCCACCCACCACAGGTAGGAAATGAACAAAATAGTATGGATACCACACAGTCCAGCTTTGCAATGCAATGTCTTTTATTCCAGTGAAAAACAGGAATATGGGCTGGGAGGTGATTAACCTAATATAAATGACTTGAAGACAGATACTTCATCCCAGCCCATCCCAGCATGGATCGCAAGCTCACTAAAGCTGGGAACTTGGAGCACTCTGCACATCCTGTGGGCAGCTCAACAGGTAGAAGATTGTCTGTCTGAAGTCTCAGTTTATCTAAACTTCCAGGCAGCATGGGTGTTTCCTGACTGTCAGAGAGTTCGCCGTTCTGGTTTTGGTTATTTTCATTACTTTTCTTCTCTGAGAGGAAAACTGAGCAAGATTGGTTTGATCACATTTTGAAAAAAGAGAGCCCTAGATAATCTGGTCAGGTTCAGGGACTTCCTGAAGCTGTATGGCAGTGGTTACCTTCCTGTTTAATTCCCTGCAGAAAAGTCTCAGTCTCTCAAGCAGAGGATACACAACACAGATACTGGAAACCACCCAACTCTGATAAGTTGCACTCCTCCTCTTCATCTCCCTCCTATCTTCTGCCTCTTATTCATTCTCTTCCTCTCCATCTCCTCCCTCCTTTGTTCCTGCTCCTCCTCTCCCTTCCCTTCTGTCTTTCACTGCCCTTCCCCTTCCCGTCCTCCTCCTCTTCCTCCTGCTGCTCCTCCTGCTCCTTCTCATCTCTCTATCAGGTCCATTTTTAGTTACTCAACTAATTTCTGATGTCTGCCTTGGGCAATCAGAGACCTCTCAGGGTTTGGTATTAAAAACAGTTTCCCTCTCCCAGCGTGTGTCAAATGCCAGCTGTCCCTCATCTTGTGGTTGGATTTTGTCCATGTCCCCACTTTCATTTTTATGAGATTCTTCCTGGAATGAGCTTGCTTAGCTCTAATGCAGGCTGTAACAAACACTGTGAGTTTATTTCCAACAACCCTGTTGTGTCCTGAATGTTAACTACCGCATTGACATTTATAAGCTTTCTAGCTCTCATTCTAAAAAATCTCTGATTTTTGGGTTTGTAGTTCTACTCTGTTTATTTTACTTAAATTGTGTGTGTGTGTGTGTGTGTGTGTGTGTGTGTGTGTGTGTGAGAGAGAGAGAGAGAGAGAGAGAGAGAGAGAGAGAGAGAGAGAGAGTGTGGAGGGTGAGAGAGAGAGAATTTTACTTCCCCTCTAGTCCATTCTTCAATCTTACCACCTTTCTCCACTCATAGGGCAAAAATATTGTTGAGAAAGCTGTATTATGTCCCCATGGGTTCTGCACCTTTGTGTCTGCAAATGTTTATTATGTTGGCTGTTTGGTGTGGTATGAGGCTCCTGCTACTCTATTAACACTGGAATTTCAGACATCTCAGACATCATGTTGTCATAGAGATTATCTGTGTCAGGAAGATCTTGGAGTTTGGGATCTACATGACAGGATGCTTCATGTACTCCAGAAGTTCAACAACGGGCTAGATATTGGTGTGGGACAATTCGAACCCCCCATCTGGGCCTGAGAAATACCTGAGCTGGTCAGCCTGCTGGCTTTAGCACACACCAATGGGACTGCCTAAGCAGCATTCCATGCAAACAGGGCCAGCTCTACCCTGCAGCCCTGGTGAAGTGTAAGTCCCAGTGTCTTAAGTATTGTAGCTAGTGAGGACATGGCCAGTTCTGTTAGAGATGACCACAGGGTCAGCTTGCCTGCCTCCCTTAGATATCAAGGCATGAATGAGGGAAAGGAGTCTCTCTGTAATCCCCACCATTTCCTGGCAGTCAATATGCAGGACAAAGAGGCATGCTCATAAACAACCCAGACTTCCAGGGTTAGCCCTACTGTGCTGCTCAGCAGGATCCAGGGCCTGAACTAACAAGTGTCATAGCAAGTGAGTGGCAGGGCAGCTCTCCTGCTCACTCACACCAGAGTCAAGTCTCATGCTTGCTGCAGGTGGTGAGGTACAAGGGCAAAGGTAGTTTTCTCTTTCTTGTCCAGAATGCCAGAATCCCCACACTTTCTCTTACTGAGGGCTGAGCACACCATCCTCAGGCTGTGAGTGTGATTTAGGCAGTGGGGCTCCTAATAGTTTTGAAGGCTATGGACAATGCTATGTGGTAATGTTGGGCAGTGCCTAACCTGTCCTGTGGTGAGTTTTACTGAAGAGCATGCTTATTTTTTTTTTTTTCGAAAAAATATTTACATCTTACAATATTTGCTTTATCTTACTTTCTAGCTCAGTAAATCCTTTTTTTTAATTTATTGATATATTTATTTACATTTCAAATGATTTCCCCTTTTCTGGACCCCCACTCCCCGAAAGTCCCATCAGTCCCCTTCCCTCCCCCTGTTTTCCCACCCAACCCTTCCCACTTCCCTATTCTGATTTTGCTCTATACTGCTTCACGGAGTCTTTTCAGAACAAGGGGCCACTCCTCCGTTCTTCTTGTACCTCATTTGATGTGTGGATTAGGTTTTGGGTATTCCAGTTTTCTAGGTTAATATCCCCTTATTAGTGAGTGCATACCATGATTCACCTTTTGAGTCTGGGTTACCTCACTTAGTATGATGTTCTCTAGCTCCATCCATTTGCCTAAGAATTTCATGAATTCATTGTTTCTAATGGCTGAATAGTACACCATTGTGTAGATATACCACATTTTTTGCATCCACTCTTCTGTTGAGGGATACCTGGGTTCTTTCCAGCATCTGGCAATTATAAATAGGGCTGCTATGAACATAGTAGAGCATGTATCCTTATTACATGGTGGGGAATCCTCTGGGTATATGCCCAGGAGTGATATAGCAGGATCTTCTGGAAGTGAGGTGCCCAGTTTTCGGAGGAACCGCCAGACTGATTTCCAGAGTGGTTGTACCAATTTGAAACCCCACCAGCAGTGGAGGAGTGTTCCTCTTTGTCCACATCCTGGCCACCACCTGCTGTCTCCTGAATTTTTAATCTTAGCCATTCTGACTGGTGTAAGGTGAAATCTGAGGGTTGTTTTGATTTGCATTTCCCTAATGACTAATGAAGTTGAGCATTTTTTAAGGTGTTTCTCTGCCATCCCAAGTTCTTCAGGTGAGAATTCTTTGTTGAACTCTGTACCCCATTTTTTAATAGGGGTGTTTGGTTTCCTGGAGTCTAACTTCTTGAGTTCTTTATATATATTGGATATTAGCCCTCTATCTGATGTAGGATTGGTGAAGATCTTTTTCCAATTTGTTGGTTGCCGATTTGTCCTTTTGATGGTGTCCTTTGCCTTACAGAAACTTTGTAATTTTATGAGGTCCCATTTGTCAATTCTTGATCTTAGAGCATATGCTATTTAGGTGTTCTGTTCAGAAATTTTCTCCCTATACCGATGTCCTCAAGGGTCTTCCCCAGTTTCTTGTCTATTAGCTTCAGAGTGTCTGGCTTTATGTGGAGGTCCTTGATTCATTTGGATTTGAGCTCAGTACAAGGAGACAAGGATGGATCAATTCGCATTCTTCCGCATGCTGACCTCCAGTTGAACCAGCACCATTTGTTGAAAAGGCTATCTTTTTTCCATTGGATGTTTTCAGCTCCTTTGTTGAGGATCAAGTGGCCATAGGTGTGTGGGTTCATTTCTGGATCTTCAATCCTGTTTCATTGTTCTGCCTGCCTGTCACTGTACCAATACCATGCAGTTTTTAACACTATTGCTCTGTAGTATTGCTTGAGGTCAGGGATACTGATTCCCCCAGAATTTCTTTTGTTGCTGAGAATAGTTTTAGCTATCCTGGGTTTTTTGTTATTCCAGATGAATTTGAGTATTGCTCTTTCTAACTCTGTGAAGAATTGAGTTGGGATTTTGATGGGTATTGCATTGAATCTGTATATTGCTTTTGGCAAAATGGCCATTATAACTATATTGATCCTGCTGATCCATGAGCATGGGAGGTTTTCCCATTTTTTGAGGTCTCCTTCCATTTCCTTCTTCAGAGTCTTGAAGTTCTTGTCATACAGATCTTTCACATGTTTGGTAAGAGTCACCCCAAGGTACTTTATACTGTTTGTGGCTATTGTGAAGGGGGTCATTTCCCTAATTTCTTTCTCAGCCTGCTTATCCTTTGAGTACAGGAAGGCCACTGATTTGCTTGAGTTAATTTTATAACCTGCTACTTTGCTGAAGTTGTTTATCAGCTGTAGGAGTTCTCTAGTGGAGTTTTTTGGGTCACTTACGTAGACTATCATGTCATCTACAAATAATGATAGTTTGACTTCTTCCTTTCCAATTTGTATCCCTTTGACCTCCTTATTTTGTTGAATTGCCCAAGCTAGTACCTCAAGTACAATATTGAAAAGATAAGGAGAAAGGGGGCAGCCCTGTCTAGTCCCTGATTTTAGTGGGATTGCTTCAAGTTTCTCTCCATTTAGTTTGATGCTGGCTACCGGTTTGCTGTATATTGCTTTAACGATGTTTAGGTATGGGCCTTGAATTCCTGTTCTTTCCAAGACTTTAAGCATGAAAGGATGCTGAATTTTTTCAAATGCTTTTTCAGCATCCAATGAAATGACTATGTGGTTTTTTCTTTGAGTTTGTTTATGTAGTTGATTGCATTGATGGATTTCCGTATATTGAACCAACCCTGCATTCCTGGGATAAATCCTACTTGATCATGGTGGATGATCGTTTTGATGTGTTCTTGGATTCGGTTGGCAAGAATTTTATTGATTATTTTTGCATCGATGTTCATTAGGGAGATTGTTCTGAAGTTCTCTTTCTTTGTTGGATCTTTGTGTGGTTTTGGTATCAGTGTAATTGTGACTTCGTAGAAGGAAGAGTATTGGTGTCAGGTCTTCTTTGAAGGTCTGATAGAATTCTGCACTGAAACTATCTGGTCCTGTGCTTTTTTGGGTTGGAAGACTTTCTATGACCCCTTCTATTTCTTTAGGGGTTATGGGACTGTTTAGATGATCTATTTGGTCCTGATTTAATTTTGGTATTTGGTATCTGTCTAGGAAATTGTCCATTTCCTCCAGATTCTCCAGTTGTGTTAAGTATAGGCTTTTGTAGTAGGATCTGATGATTTTTTGGATTTCCTCAGTTTCTGTTGTAATATCTCCCTTTTCATTTCTAATTTTGTTAATTTGGATACTTTCTCTGTGCCCTTTGATCAGTCTGGCTAAGGGTTTATCTATCTTGTTGATTTTCTCAAAGAACCAGCTCCTGGACTCGTTGATTCTTTGTGTGTTTCTCTTTGTTTCCACTTGATTGATTTCAGCCCTGAGTTTGATGATTTCCTGTCTTCTACTCCTCCTGGGTGAAATAGCTTCTTTTTGTTCCAGGGCTTTCACGGGTGTCATTAAGCTGCTGGTATATGCTCTCTCCATTTTCTTTTTGGAGGCACTCAGGGCTATGACTTTTCCTCTTAGCACTGCTCTCATTGTGTCCCAAAGATTTTACTATGTTGTGCCTTCACTTTCATTAAATTCTAAAAAGTCTCTGATTTCTTTCTTTATTTCTTCTTTGGCCAAGGTGTCATTGTGTAGAGTATTGTTCAGCCTCCATGTGTATGTGGGCTTTCTGTTGTTTTTGTTGCTATTGAAAACCACTCTTACACCATAGTGATCTGATAGGAGGCACGGGAGTAGTTCGATCTTCTTGTATTTGTTGAGGTCTGTCTTGTGACCAATTATATGGTCGATTTTGGAGAAGGTACCATGAGGTGCTGAGAAAAAGGTATATTCTTTTGCTTTAGGGTGAAATGTTCTATAGATATCAGTCAAATCCAATTGGTCCAAAGCTTCAATTAGTTTTACTGTTTCCCTGTTTAGTTTCTGTTTTCCTGATCGGTCCATTGAGGAGAGTGGAGTGTTCAAGTCCCCCACAATTTTTGTGTTAGGTGCAATGTGTGCTTTGAGCTTTAGTAAAGTTTCTTTTACGAATGAGGGTACCCTTGCATTTGGCGCATAGATGTTCAGAATTGAAAGTTCTTCTTGGTGGATTTTTCCTTTGACCAGCAAGAAGTGTCCCTCAGTGTCTCTTTTGATGACTTTAGGTAGAAAGTCAATTTTATCTGATATTAGAATGGCTACTCCGGCTCGTTTCCCGAGACCATTGGCTTGTAAAGTTGTCTTCCAGCCTTTTACTCTAAGGAAGTTTTTGTCTATGACATTTAGGTGTGTTTCCTGTATGCAGCAAAATGTAGGGTCTTGTTTCCTTATCCAGTCTGTTAGTCTATGTCTTTTTATTGGGGAATTGAGTCCATTGATGTTAAGAGATATTAAGGAATAGAGATTATTACTTCCTATCATTTTTGATGTTATTTTTATATTTGAGTGATTATCTTCTTTTGGGTTTGATAAAGGAAGGTTACTATCTTACTTTTTCCAGGGTGTAGTTTTCCTCCTTGTATTGGAGTTTTCCTCCTATTATTCTTTGTAGAGCTGGGTTTGTGGAAAGATATTGTGTAAATTTGGTTTTGTCATGGAATGTCTTGGTTTCTCCATCTATTGTGATTGAGAGTTTTGCTGGGTATAGTAGTCTTGGTTGCCATTTGTGTTCTCTTAGAGTCTGCATGAGATCTGCCCAGGATCTTCTAGCTTTCATGGTCTCTGGTGAGAAGTCTGGTGTGATTCTGATAGGTCTTCCTTTATATGTTACTTGGCCTTTTTCTCTAACTGCCTTTAATATTCTTTCCTTGTTTAGTGTATTTGGGGTTTTAATTATTATGTGGCGAGAGGTATTTCTGCTCAGATCCAGTCTGTTTGGAGTTCTGTAGGCTTTTTGTATATTCATAGGCATCTCTCTCTTTAAGTTGGGAAAGTTTTCTTCCATAATTTTGTCAAAGATATTTGCTGGTCCTTTCAGTTGTAAATGTTCACTCTCATCTATACCTATAATCCTTAGGTTTGGTCTTCTCATTGTATCCTGGATTTCCTGGATGTTTTGGGATACAAGCTTTTTGCATTTTGCATTTTCTTTGACTGTTGAGTCAATGGTTTCTATGGTATCTTTGGCATCTGAAATTCTCTCTTCCATCTCCTGTATTCTGTTGTTTATATTTGCATCTATGGCCCCTGATTTCTTCTCAAGGTTTTCTATCTCCAAAGTTGTCTCCCTTTGTGGTTTCTTAGTTGTTTCTACTTCTGTTTTTAGATCCAGGGTGGTTTTGCTCAGTTCCATCATTTGTTTGTTTGTGTTTTCCTGTAATTCTTTAAGATATTTTTGTGTTACCTCTTTCATGACTTCTGCCTCTTGACTCAAGTTCTCCTGCATTTCTTTAAGTTTTTTTTTTTTTTTTTTTTTTTTTTTTTTGCCTTTCTTCTTTATTGGCTTCTATCTCTTGAGCCTTATTCTCCTGCATTTCTTTAAGTGATTTTTCTGTTTCCATTATACGGGCTTCTAGCTTATTCACGTTCCCCTGTATTTCTTTAAGAGATTCATTTATGTCCTTTTTGTGTTCTTCTAGCAGCATCATGATCAGTGATTTTAAATCCAAATCTTGTTTCTCTGGTGTGTTGGTATAACCAGGACTTGCTGATGTTGGAGAGTTTGGTTCAGATGCTGCCATATTGCCTAGATTTCTGTTAGTAGCGTTCCTGCATTTGCCCCATGCCATCTTGTTCTCTGGATTTAGTTGGTCTTGTCCCTGGCTGGTGTTTGGGCCTCCTGAAGGGCTCTGGGGCTATTACTGCAACACTATATGGCTGGGTTTCCCCTGTAGCAGATTGCTGCTGTGCTGTCCTCCTCTTGGGTGCCCTTGCAGGTCTAGTGTGCTTTGCCCCAGATTGTGTCTGTGGACCAGATGGAGCCCATGTGCACCCCCAGGGAGCACTGAAGGTGTATGCTGCCAGGACCTCCCCTGCGTGCTGATCACTCTGTTGGGCAGCCGATCCCCCAACCAGGCTGGCGCACATAAGGTTAGCCTGGCTGCTCAGGCCCTGGGTCCAGGCAAACCTGGGAGGCCAAGGTCCGAGCAAAGTTCCCCTCGGGCTATGACTGTCAACTGGGTGGGCCAGGTGACCAGGATGGCGGGCGTGCGCACTCGTGCTCCCTGAAAGCGCCGGGAGAGTCTGCTGTGCTAACAACCTCCTGGGCGGGTTGACACACAGATGGCCCACTAAGCCGCCCAGTTCTTGGGGTCAGTCCAGGGCCTGTTGGGGCCTAGACCCCCGCTTTGTTAGCCTCAGGCTATGCCTGTTAGCAGGCTCTGCCCGCCAGAGCTCTCTGGGGTCCTGTAGGCAAAATGGCAGCGCACATGCCGGCCTGGGCAAAAAAACCTCCTGGATGGGTTGGCACCCCGATGGCCCCCCGAACAGCCCAGGGCCTGGGTGCAGGCCAACGCCCGTCAGGCTCAGACCCCCGCGGTGTTGGCCTCCGGTTATGTTAGTATATCTCAGTCTGTCTGATCTCTCTGGAGTCCAAAACCAAGATGGAGGTGAGCCTCTCCTGACTGGCGGGAGGCCGAGTTCTGAAGTGGCTTCCATGCAGTGAAAGGTGCTGCAAAACCGCAGCTGCTTGCAGCCCATCTGGTCAGCGAAGGTCAGTGGTCGTGGGCGCAGGGCCTAACTGGACCCTGTGTCGCCTTGGTTCCACTGCTCGAGAGCATGCTTATGATGTCTCTTTTCAGCATGAACAACTCCAGACCTTGTCTAAAATAGATTGTCTTTGTTTTGGAGTCAGGTGGCCCATTGATGGTTCCAGTGGTGGAACCTGGAGACTAGAATATAACACAGCTGTGCTGACGAATTTTTACGTTTTGAGGAGAAGCTTTCTTGTGCAAGACCACTCACACATGCCCAGATACACAGCTGACTAAAGACTTGCCCATTTTGGCTGGGACCTTATGAATTTTGGATTAGTTTACCACTAAGGGGAACAATACCTGTACCTGATATTTCAGACCCATTGGATAAAACTGACCTTCTTTCCTCCTGTGTGGGTAGCTCTGGTTTGCTCTTTCGACTGTTTGGTTACTGATCTCATTTAAACCAGACAGTATAGCTAAAGAGAATATCTCAGCCTTTCTTCAGACATGTCTGCAACCTGAACAGTTCCCCAACAATTAGCAGGATCATGAAGCCCTGGATAATTTTTGCCAAGCTCGTATTGGAATTGATGGGAGCAATTAGGAAATTTTTTTTTGTTTTGTTGTTGGCCTCAGATCTTGGAAAACAAACTTCATTTTGAAAGATTTGAATATATAAGTAGGTCCCAATTACTGGAGATTGCTCAAAAGGTTTAAAATAACCATGACTGTGTAAGAGAAAAGAAAACAAAAGATAAAACAGATCCCATAGGGGAATCCAGAATCACCAGGAGAGGAAGAGGAAAGAAAAATGACTGGTCCCATGTCAGT
This sequence comes from Apodemus sylvaticus, assembly GCF_947179515.1. Lineage (NCBI taxonomy): Eukaryota > Metazoa > Chordata > Mammalia > Rodentia > Muridae > Apodemus > Apodemus sylvaticus. The sequence continues at coordinate 52,584,065 of NC_067491.1, read as the reverse complement.
GAGATAACAGTGGACATCCACATATTATGCTATATTGGCCTTCCTCTGGGGCAAGTGAAGTGGACGTACAAATGTCAAATAATCAGACACTTATCCCAGACTAGCAACATATCAAATTCTGTTAACTTCAGCCCAGCCGGCCTGCTCCCAGACACTGACCCTACAGAGCCTCTTCCAGAGAATAAAGGAGTTGTGGGAGTCAACAGTTCCCCAACATAGATGGGGGAACAAAAGGAGGTGACTCTGTGATGTTGCCTGCAGTGGATGCAGACAGAATGCCTCAAAATGAGTCTCCTTGAGGGTTAGGTGCATTATAGGTTCCTCCTCAGGCCAGCTCACTTACGTTCCACTCCTGGAATTTGTAGCACAGCGCCTTCAGATAGGCACTAGCAAATTCGCTTCAGCACTTAGCCATCTTAGAACTGGGAAGAGCTCTTTTAATATGATTCATTTCTTTCCACAGGGATTTCCCACTCTCCTTGGTAGATGCCTTTATTAGTGGCAAGCATAGTTAGGATGCAAGTGTCTAATCTGAAACTCTGGATGAGTCCAGATGTTCATGAGAAGAGCAATGGAACAGAAAGCATTGTCACCAGCTGCCATCCTCCCTGTACATAGGCACTGCCTTCCTTCTGTACAATGAGCATCTTTCTGCAGCTGGCTTCCTCCCTGTACATAGGATATCTCTGGGAAACCACCTTCTTTCTTGTACGCAGAGCATCTTCCAATAATTGCTTCCCTGCCTATAAATAGGTTTTGGCTTGCAAACTGCCTTCCTCCCTGTACATAGAATATCTCCCACCAACTGCCTTTCTGCCTGCCTGTAAAAAATTTAACTGGATGAAGAGTACTCTGGGGGTGTTGGGGCAAGAACTAATGTCTCAGAATTGGCATCTCTCAAAGACCATTCAGATTTAGAGTTTGCACAGTAGGAGAAGAGAGCCTTCTGCCTGAGCACTTCAGGGTAGAATTTTTCCCAGTTCCACAGAATTCTAGGTAAGTGTGTGTCAGTTTGGCTCTGGGAGGTATTTGTGCATAGATAGAAGTATCCCATATAAGCTGTGAGTCCTGTCTAATTCCTAAGGACCCTTTGTGACAAATCAGGAAAGTTCAGTGATGAGAAGATGTGTAATTAAAAAGCAAAACTGCACGAAGAAGGGTGGGGTGATAGGAAAAATTGTGTAAAGTACTGCATCTGGTTACTGAGTATGCTGCAGGGGGAAGGTTCTTTCACCTAATAATGTAGGATGGCTCGCTTCAGGAGCAGGCGGGAAAGAAAATTTTCAGATAGATAGGAGCGGTCATAGAATATTGCCATAACCGTGATATTGTGCATCCAGACATGATACCCAGAATATCTCAAGAGATGCCGAGTATACATTGTGAAGTTAATAGACTTAGCCTGACCAACAAGTGCAGACATTGTCCCTTGATGAAACGGCAGTGTAGGCCCAAGGGCGTTTATACCCCAGAGGTCATACTAGTGGAGCCATATGATGGCTAGGAGGCAAGAGTGCAGAGTTTGGGCTTGCTATTCTATATTAACACCACTGGGTACTACATCTTCAGAGGAAGAACCGTGAAAGAGATGGAGAAATTGATTTCCACGTGGACCTATGTATGACATTTCAAATTACGTTTCTGGGCAACTTGGAAGCCTAATTCACTAGATCCTCACAGATTCCACAGAGATGAGGCCCTCCATTGAGAACATTGAGACACATGGGTCTTCATATTTGAAGCAGTTTTCCCCACGGTGACCTACCCAATTTCCAACATAATAGACATGCTTTGAGGCATGGAGTTTAATGCCAAGGAGATCCTTGGATCCCTGCAGATGAACAAGTATGATGAAACAAATGGGGACATATTTGATTTTAAAAGAAGAGGACACAAAGTGTTTGCAGGAGCATCTACCATTTCAGCCAAGCCTGTGGATCCATGCCCTTCCCCACCCCCATCACCAGCACATCCCTCTCTCTATGGGCTTCCACCAAAGAGAAGTGCCAGTGAGCCCAACCTTGGCCTCCTCCACATCCAGCCCTCAGAAGAGCAGGGGCCTGTTCCCCTAATACTCTCAGGACACAAGGTGCCCAAGTATATCACCATGCCTTGCATTGCTCTATGTTATCCTAGATAAAAGAACAGGGCTTGTGGCTGTACCTTCCACTCCAGAGCTGTGGTTGCCCCTTCTGTCTACAGCAGCTTAGAAGAGGAAGTCCCTCAGTCACCTGAACAAGAAGTTGCCATGGAAACATCATCTCCACGTCAGCAGATTGGATGCTTCAGGAGACTGTCCAGGAGAGTCAGGGCTTGCCTGTCAAGATGCTGTTGCTTCAAGAGGTCACTGAAGACAAAAACCCTCTGTTTATCTCCCAGGAAAGTGGATCTGCTGAAAGAGGCCGGAAGCAGAACCCAGTAAGGGGGGTAAGCAAGTTTAGGCGGGCACATCAAAACCTCTACCTTGTTCAATACACCATGCTAACACCACTAGCCCCTTCCAGGTTATAGTAATATCAAAGTGTGTCTATCTCTTTATAGAGTATACTCCAGGAAGAAACACATTTAACCTGATAATGGAGGATGGCATGCTTCAGGAGGAAGAGGCAAAGAAAATATTCGGACAGATAGTGGCAGCCGCAAACGATTGCCACAACCTTTACATTGTCCACCAAGTAATAAAACTTCAGAATATTCTCAGAGATACAAAATGTTAATATCACGCTGATAGACCTGGCTTGGCCATCAAGTGTTGATATGGCCCCTTATTGAAAGGGCAGTGTGGGACCAAGGGCTTTTATGCCCCAGAGTTCATACTAGGGATACCTTATGACTTCGAAGACAGATGAGTGAAATTGGGCTTTCTATTCTATTTTATAAGCACGTAGCACCACACGCTCATAGGAAGTACCAGGAAAGAGATCAAGAAAATAATTACCATGGAGACATTTGAAATTCCAAATAAGGTGTCCAGTCAACTTGGATTCAACCTAATTAAACAGATTTCCAGTTTCTCCAGAGATGAGGCCTTCCATTGAGGACACTGAGAAACATCCAGGGGTCATGAAATCTGAAATAAACATCCCCACTGTGACCTACCCAGGTTCTAACGCAATAAACATGCCCAGTAGCATGGAGTTTAATACCAATGAGATCTTGGAATCCTAGCAATTGAAAAAATATGATGAAAAAAATGGGGACATATTTGATTTTAAAAGAAGAGGTACATAAATTATTTGAACATGCATCTACAACTTCAACACACCTGTGGATCCATGCCCTTCCCCACCCCCATCACCAGCACATCCCTCTATGGTCTTCCACCAAAGAGAAGAGCCAGTGAGCCCAACCTTGGCATCTTCCACATCGAGCCCTCAGAAGAACAGAGGCCTGTTCCCCTAATACTCTCAGGACACAAGGTTGCCAAAAGTGTCTCCATGCCTCCCATTGCTCTACATTGTCTCAAAAAAACACAGTACTTCTAACTGTGACCTCCATTTTGGAACCATGGCTGCCCCATGAGTCTGCATTACCACAAGAGAAGATGAAATACAGTTGCTTCCTGAGCAAGACATTGACATGGAAACATCATTTCCCCCTCTGAAGATTTGGGTGCTTCAAGAGACTGCAAAGGAGAATCAGGGTTTGCCTGTCCCTACTCTGTTGCTTCAAGAAGTCTCTGAAAACAAAAACCCAGTATATATCTTCCAACAATGTGGGTCCTCTGATAGAAGCAGGACACAAAACCCAGTGAAAGAGTAAATAAGTGTGGGAGGGTACATCACAACCTAGGCCTTGTTCCCAACACCATCCTAGCATCATTAGCCTCTTCCGGGATCTATTACCATCAAAGTGGGTCTATCCATTTATAGAGTATGTTCCAGGAGGAAACACGTTTAACCTGAGTGCAAAGTACTCCCACAATGTTGATATTCTTCATGGAGACCTTCAATGTCAAAGACATTTTCAAGTTGCAGACAGAAATAAGAGGCTAATAGGGGATGGTTTCCAGGTCGAAGATCAAGAGTTCTTCTGTAAGCCTATATGTGCTCCTACAAGAGGAGTGTATGTGTACCAGGTGGCAATCCTGGTGGAGATATGAACAAATATCTGTGTAACCAAATGTGGAACCAACCACAGACCCCAGAATTACTCTACCCAAGTCTAATTCATTCAACCAGTGGGTTTTCATGAGCTCTGTTCTCAAGTGTGCTTGTGGAGTGCCTTAGAAAAGGGATGACTCGGGGCAGTTATTCTCAAAATGCCTGACTCGGCACTGACTTCTACTTAAAAAAGCTGCATTTCTAGAGCTTCAGATACCTGGATATCAGGCCATGATTGTCACTGTTGAGGGCCATAGGTCCCCTAAGTGATTAGATGTGTGGATTAGCTCTTTAAATAACCTACATTTTCTCACTACTAAATGTTATTATACACTTAAAACCAAGGCCACTAAAGTATCTACTGGCCTTGACTTCTGAATGAGTAAATGTCAGCTTATGTGATCCACTAAAGCAGTAGTTACTAAGGTCTGCATCTTCCTTCCTTTTGCTGCAATAAGACACCGTGTCCATGGCAGCAAACTTATACAAGTGAATGTGTACTTCAGACTCATATTACAGACTGAGAGTCTCCTATGGCACAACAAAGACATTGCGACAGGAACAGCTGAGAACTCACTTGGTTCACAAGTGGGAGGGCAGAGAGGAAGTCACTGGGAATGTCCTGGGCTTTGAACCTTCAAACACAGCCTCAGGGTCACACCTCTTCCCAAGGCCACCCTGCCTAATCCTTCCCAAACAGTTGTACCATGAAGAAATAGTACTGAAGAACATGTCCTTATGGGGACCAAGCTCATTCAAACCTCTACATAGGTCCTTAGCATCACCACTAGGAATAAAATGCCCTAAATATAAAAGTCTAGACTGCCACTGTGTTAACCTAGTGAGAGGGGCACTCTCTACTTCCTGTTCAAATGGAACATTTGTGAGGGAATTATAAGTAATAAACACCTTGTGGATATGTCTGTGGTCTGGGTTGGGGTTTTGTCCCTATAGTCCAGTGATCCACTTTTTCTTTATCTTTTTCTTTTCTTTAAAGTCATAAAATAAATTATTTTATTCCTGAATACAGATAATTTGAAAAACTCCTTTCTTTCCTGATCAGAATTTCTGTTGATTTCAGACAAATACTTTTTATTTTGTTTGCTTCTAATTTCACCCAGAAGCATACTCTTTTTTTTTTTTTATCTATGTAAGAATATTGTAGCTGTCTTCAGACACACCAGAAGAGGGCATCAGATCTTATTACAGATGGTTGTGAGCCACCATGTAGTTACTGGGATTTGAACTCAGGACCTTTTGGATGAGAAGTCAGTGCTCTTAACCACTAAACCATCTCTCCAGCTTTCAGAAGCATACTCTATTTTTTTTTTTTTTTGCAGATAACTTTTTTTATTCAATATATTCTTTATTTACATTTCAAGTGATTTTTCCTGGATCCCCCTCTTCCTGAATGTCCCATAAGACCTCTTCCATCCCCCTGTTCCCCAATCCACCCCTTCCCACTTCCCTGTCCTGGTATTCCCCTACAGTGCTGTACTGAGCCCTTCCAGGACCTTCTTTCCTTCCTTCTTCTTGGGCATCATTTGATATGTGAATTGTGTCTTAGGTTATGGAGAACTTTTCTTGCAATTTAAAAACCAGAGCGTCTCTGTCCATATGTAATCATAGAAGTCAAAGAGCCCAGCTCATCCCTGAACGTGCATTGACTCCATGTCATCCCTCCCTCTCACTTGTCACCCAAGTGCTAGGAGACAGCGTTTCAGTGCAGGGCTCCTCCTTTTATATTCTGCCTGTAACCCATCCTTCTTCCTGAAGTCCCTATATAATCTTCCATGTGGCCTCAGCCTGTGCATAGGTCAAAAGGCTTCTCCAGGAACTGATCTCACTACTCATGTGCTAATGCCCTAGTTGTAGTGGAAACTTTCATCATGGTATCTTCCTACTTGTAGACAAGGAGGTCCTACCTTTCTGCCCTTGCTGGACAGCTAGAGGCTTCTCATGTCTAGAGAGGGTAATCAGCAAGACAAGCCTGGGCTGCTTTGCTGAGGCCTGCCAGCTTGTCCAATCCTTCAGGTTCCCAGTGATATGTGAAAACTCACTTAGGAAATCCTCCAGGGTGTTTCCAGAGAGCAGGAGGACCCCAGTGGATTTAATGAAGTCTATGGTTCACTCAAACAGGATCATGTGGATGTTGGAATTGATAAGGAGAAACAATGCCCAACTGCAGAATGGGGATCCCAGCAAAGGAAAGAACCCATGACCTCCAAAGTGCAGAAGAACTCAACATAGTGCAGTCCAGGCTGGGTGCTCTGGGAGACAGCAGTCTGGCAAAGTTTCTGTGACTGCCATGAAATCAGGAATTGAGTTCAGGGACCTGAATCCAATAACATCCTTCTATGGGAGGCGGGCACCACAAAATATGTGACTTTAGAGACCAGGTTCACAGGCAGAAGAACCTGGGCACATATTTTTTCCTCAGTGAGAGAGTCAGGAATGGAGTCATGAGAGGGGTTGGGGGAGTGGGAGGAGGGAAAATATGAATTATTTTTTTGGGGGGTAACATATGATGTGCTGGAGTTCTCATAAGAAGACAGCACATTCTCCTTGCTTCATGGATATTGCCCTCTCCCTTTGTGGGACACTCTTTTGGAAAATTGAAGGAGATGCCTCATATGATGCTGAAGGACTTTGCATCTGTCTTTTTCCAAACTGGGGAGCATCCTACCTTGACAGTTCATTGTCCTCCTGAGGGAGTAACCTACAGTGGAACTCAAGTTTGGCTACCTATGTCTCATCAGAGGTGACAGATCCTCCCCAGGTTGTTGTGTAGAGGCAGAAGGCAATTAGGCAGCCCCACCTTCCCATCATGTCCTGAGATACAAGTCCCTCCTTCTATAGGCACAGCAGACTTAGGACACCACCAGCATCACCTTCCCCATGTATACTTCTGAGATTTCACTCTTCTTCAGGGCCTGGATGTTAGCCTCTGTTTGTTACAAGGAAGAGTGGGTTTTTATGACCCATGAATGAAGTGGGAAGAAAAGCAGTTCTGGATACTTGGAGAGGGCCAAACAAGACAGAATATTAGTTATATTAAGGACTACCAAGCTGCCAAGATCAATCCATAATCACAGGACAAACATCCTTGAGGCATTCCTTGCACCTGGCTGTATCTTCACCCTGCTGTACTGAGGACCATACTTTCTTTCCACAATCCTCTGAGGTCATTGACACAGTCCTAGGTCTATGCTTGGATTTGATCTCCCATAGAGCAGAATGTAGGAGTTGTCTGTCCCATTCAACCAGGTCTGTTCTCCCTAGGACAGCGATGGTATCCCATTCTCAGACGCTTGCAGCTGTGATTCAAGCATAACTTGGGACATTTGAAAAGTCTCCCTCACAGCTCAAATCCCAGGGGCCAGCACACATGCCAGCATTCTTTCACTGGACATTATAGCAGTAATTACTAGAGGCTGAGGCCAAAGGCCTGAAGTTGTTTCCCCTGCAGGCCTTGACTGGTAAGGTGACACCTGGCCCAAAAAATAACCTTCTGTCCAGGCTCGTAGTGAAGTTTCAGTATTTGGAATACTTAGTTTCCAGTATAAAAACTGTTTCTGCTCTGTAGACAGCCTTCTCGAATGAAAATGTGGACAGGTAGATCTCTTCCTCAGGCTACCTTCATATTCTTTCCCAGGGGTATTTTCAGTGACTTTTACCCAGTATAGGACCTGCATCATGGTCCAGGTCAACTGACACATCCACACTTCCTGCCTCTTGACTGTTCAACTATGGAGGCTGAGAGGCTGGGGCCCATACACAGATTATGAAGACATCATGCATTAACTCTGGAAACAATCCAAACTGGTCTCATTCTCTACGCACTTTCCACAAATCCAGGGGGTTGTGGTCTCTATGCTGTCTACTTAAGGTCCTAGGGCAGAGAAAACTGGCAGTTGCTCTGAATATCGTAGGAGAGATTGCTGTAGGATGACCGTTACCCTGCTGTGCAGAATGTCTGAAATGTCTCATGTTCATCTGAAGTTTGTTCCCTTAAGCCTACTTCCCATCTGCTGCTATCCCTGGGACTTGTAGCTGGAGATGGTCACTGGGCTTTTTAAATTTGGTGGTTGAATGGTTAGAAATGCCTTGACAAAGTCTTGTGCTGGAGGTGCATACTTTTAACTCCAGCAGGCAGAGGCAGGTGGATCTCTGAGTTCCTTGCCAGCCTAGTCTACTAAGGGAGTTCCAGGACAGACAGAGCTACACAGAGAAACCCTGTCTTGAGGTCAGCCTGCCGCAGAATGAAAAATGTCATGGGGAGATAAAGGCACCATATCTGAGTACCTCTTCCTGGGCACTGGGGAAGGTAATGTAACTTAAACTACAGCTTCTGTCAGTTAGGGCTTGCCCATCCCCAACGTTCTGCCCACCAATCCCCTTTCTCAAGGGGGCGCTCAATCACCCTACCTTTCTTCTTCAAGATCTGCCATATAACATCCACTGTCTGATGAGGACCAGTATACAAAATACATGTCTCTCATAGGTTACTTTCATCTATGTGACAGATACTAGGACCAACATCAACATGAGGCACAATAGGATTGATGTGGCTCATGTACCCTGATCATTGCCCAGGTTTGAAGAGAGGTCAAGGCAGCAACTCAATCAGGGCATGAACCTGGAGGCAGGAACTGAAAGACAGCATTCAGAGGAGGGCTGATGACTGGCTTGCTGACCTGACATTCCTGCTCAGAATGTGCTGTGCAGTAATGGCAACACCCCCAGTGGGATATCATACTCCCGCACTAGTCCCTGATGACGAAATCCCCTACACACTCCTGTAGGCGATTCATGCAGGCATCCTCTTAATGACATTTCCCTCCATTCCGATTTCTTCTGCTTTTGTTGTTGACACATTAACTAGCACACATGGGCACCATAAAAACAGAGCAGGGCCAGGGCCAGGTGAAATGTCACCAGAGGCTGGGACTCAGACTATCTAGTGTGAGAAGCAGCTGTCTGTTCTTCATAGCTGTTTCAAGAACTATTTGAATTAAAAGTGCCAGCCTGGAGGATTTCAGGCTAGAATTCAGTGTTAAGTAAGTAGAGTGGATCTGTCTGGCACAGATCTTAGAGAAGATTATGGCTCTGACCTTCCTGCTGTTGAAAGCCCAGGGCAAAGGGATCCCCTGACTGGTACTCACTCCTGTCTGTTAATTGGTTCCTAACCGTGTTTTGTATAGGGACCAAGAGAAAGTTGAATGGGTGAGGTCCCAAGGTAGTCTATTTTGACATGGACTTGGCTCAACAAGGTCTCTGAGACCAGTTGTCTCATCCTAAATTGACAAGGACACCACTCTTACGTGCCAGAGTGAAGAACAACAGCAAAGCTTTGCTCTAGAGTCCAATCATGATTGTTTATGAATGATTGATCAGTGCATACAAGTTCTAGCAATTGTGTTTTACCCCCCTTGGATGTTTACAGCCTGATACTGCTCATGGACAGAGACCTCTCACCCAGTCTAGCTCACCCTTCCTCCTGTGCTGTACCAATTAATCAGCCCGAGATTCCTGGTACCCATAGGCATACTCAGAGAATCCAGCTGATCCCAGCTTCACTACCCATGAGTCTGTGTCTTTCCTTCTTTATTTTCTCACCAGTTCAGGATAGCACAGTGAGCCAGGTGACCCTCTGGAGATATCCTTCATAGCCTACACACTCTGTATAACCCCTCAAAGGGCTGATTGGTTATTTTGTTTTGATTTGAGACAGGGATTCTCTGTGTAGTCCTGGGTGTCCTGGAACTCACAATGTAGAACAGGTTTCTCTCAAACTCACAGACTGTCACCTGCCTGGGCTTCCTGAAGGCTGGAATTAAGGCCTGCATCATCACCACCACCCAACCTGGTGTGTTCTTAAGTCATGGACTTAAGAACCATGGAATTCAGAGAGGATACACAGATTGACTGGCAGCTCTCCTGTTAGTCAGAACTCCACTAACCAGGCTTAGTGGTCCAATCTGATCCAATCTGTGGAGCAGGCTGCAGAGCTGATTGTCCCACAGGACCTGGGTCTTATTTATAATTATTTTTTGATTTCCGACATTTAATGAAATGCCTTAGTTTTTCATTTCTAGAATTGATTAATAAATTCATTAAACTTTTCATCCCAAAATACTGATGAATTTGTAGAGTACAACTTGGGAACTTTTTAATATGTGCTTGGAATTGAGCAGCCATTGGAACCATTATTTCATGCATTGGAAATGAATTCCAGGTGATTCTGAAAACTTGTAGCTATGCCTAGAGAAACTCTAATCCCCCTATTGGTCACTTTTCCACATTTAACACACCAATCCTTTACAAACTCTAGTGTTTCTGATCAGTGTAAGCTTGCTTATATTTAATCTTTTATTACTTTTTCTTGTGTGTAGTTGTGTGTGGGTTCACGTGGTATGTGCACATGTGCATTTCTTAGTGAGTGTATGTGGGTTGCTGTACTGTGCAATCTTCATAAGGGTCACATGGACAAAGGACAATATTTGATGGTGAGGTCTTTCCTTCTACCTGCTGTTCTACAGTCTCAGTTGTTTTTTGCTGTGTTATATATTAGTCTAACTGGCCTTGGAAATTTTAGGCAGTTCTGCTGTCTCTACCTCATACTTTGCTGTAGGATTTACCATTTTTACTACCAGGTAAGCCTTTTTTGGGGATGTGTGAATGTCCCATGGATCCTTAAGCTTCGATATCTTTCTTCCTTATATCCTTGTTCTCATTTAGTCTTGGATACATTTTTTAATGTTGTAGCATACATCGATTTTTGCAAACCAATTGAAATTGGTTCTTTATGTGTGTGTGTGTGTGTGTGTGTGTGTGCATGGAAGTGTGTGTGTTTATAATTAAGAATAGATTGTGTAGTATTTGCATCTTCTTCCCTGTGGCTTGTTGACTTCCTTTATCCTGATATGTGGGTTCCCTTCCATGCCCAACACTTTCCTCATTCTGATGTTGTGTCATATGCATTACATACTATGCCTACCTCCTCTTGCCCACAATATTTCTTGTCTTCCTGTCTTTGAAATGGTCACACAAACACACACACTCTCACAGAATGGCATATGGAATGCACAACACACATGTAGCTTCTGTATTTTACAGAAATCCTGGCATCTGTCCTCCTGAGACTGGCTTATTTCACGTAGCATCTTGATTGATCTCCATTTCTACACATGTCCTGCTCCTCATCTCGTTTTTCTTTACAGGTAATGATGTCTCAGTGTCCCTGATTTCCTATCCTCACATATGCCTTGGAGTTCATCCTGGATGCTTTCCTTTTGAGCCAAGCAGTTGTTTGGCTTGTGTCTGTGAAAATCATTGTGATCAGTAATCTCAGCCACTTCCTGCCACTCCCATAGTTGCTGGAGCTCTGGCTCTGTTTTTTTATTATTGTTATTCAATATATTTTTATTTACATTTCAAATGATTTCCTCTTTCCTGGCTGCCTACTCCCTGAAAGTCCCATAAGCACTCTTCTTCCATCTCTTCCCACATCCACCCTTTCCCATGTCCCTTTTAGCTGTCCCTTACTTCCTGTCCCTTGTCACAGGGCTGTGAAGGAAGCACAAGTGTGCCATCCATCTGCCTTCCCTGGCTTCCCCTTGAAAAACTGTAAAATTTGACTCTTCTGGCTAGGCCAGAGCCTTTTGGGTCCTTCTCTTCCCTCCAGCCCCATTAGAGATTCCATGCCAGATTCATCCTGGTATAGAGACCAACAGATTGACATACTTCAGTGAGTTTGAAATACCAAACAGTTATAGACTTGACAACCAGTTTTCTGTTTTTATATTTTGCATTTTTTCATGGTACCCATTTGCTTCGGTCACTTTTTTTGGTTGTAAAGAAGATTTTTAAATTTCAGGGAAGACTACTTGTTTTTTTCCTGGGCATGTACAGAAGATTTTTAAATTTCACAGAAGCCCACTTCTGTTTTCCTGAGCATATTTCTAACCTTATCCATATCATTTTCAATGTTCTAGGCTTACTTATCTATGTGTTAAAGTGTGCTGTGATTTTCTGAAGCAATTCTTTTTTTTAATATTTTTATTTTCTATATTCTTCATTTACATTCCAAATGATTTCCCCTTTCTTGGATCCCCCCTCCCCATATGTCCCATAAACCTTCTTCTCTCCATCCATTCTCCAATCACCTCCCTCTTTTTTTTCCCTCTGTCCTTATATTCCTCTCCAATGCTAGATCAATCCTTTCCAGGATCAGGACCTTCTCCATACTTTTTCATGGGAGTAATTTGTTATGCGATTTGTGCCTTGGGTATTCAGGGCTTCTGGGCTAATTAATATCCACTTATCAGAGATTGCATTCCATGTGTATTCTTTTGTGACTCGGTTACCTCACTTAGGATGATATTTTCCAGATCAAACCATTTGCCTAAAAATTTTGCGAATTCATTGTTTCTAATTGCTGAGTAGTATTCCATTGTGTAAATATACCACATTTTCTGTATCTATTCCTCCTTTAAGGGGCATCTGGGTTCTTTCCAGCTTCTGGCTATTATAAATAAGGTTGCTATGAGCATAATGGAGCATGTGTCTTTATTGCATGCCAGGGAATCCTTTGGGTATATGCCCAGGAGTGGTATAACAGGGTCATCAGGAAGTGTCATGTCCAGTTTTCTGCGGAACCGCCAGACTGATTTCCAAAGTGGTTGTACAATCTTACAACCCCACCAGCAGTGGAGGAGTGTTCCTCTTTCTCCACATCCTCAACAACACCTGCTGTCCCCTGAGTTTTTGACCTTAGCCATTCTGACTGGTGTAAGGTGAAATCTCAGGGTTGTTTTGATTTGCATTTCCCTAATGACTAATGATGTTGAGCACTTCTTAGCCATCCAAATTTCTTCAGGTGAAAATTCTTTGTTTAGATCTGTACCCCATTTTTAATAGGGTTATTTGGTTCCCTGGGGTCTAACTTCTTGAGTTCTTTTATATATTGGATATTAGCCCTCTATCAGATGTAGGATTGGTGAATATCTTTTCCCAATTGGATGGTTGCCGTTTTGTCCTTTTAACAGTGTCCTTTGCCTTATAGAAACTTTGTAATTTTATGAGGTCCCATTTGTCAATTCTTGATCTGAGAGCATAAGCTTGATCTGTTCAGGAACTTCTCCCTCCTTCCCCTCCCCCTCCAGCCATGTCCTCTAGGGTCTTCCCCAGTTTCTTTTCTATTAGTTTCAGTGTGTCTGGTTTTACATGGAGGTCCTTGATCCACTTGGAGTAAAGTTTAGTACATGGAGATAAGAATGGATCAATTCACATTCTTCTGCATGCTGACCTCCAATTGAACCAGTACCATTTGCTGAAAAGGCTATCTTTTTTCCACTGGATGTTTTTGGCTCCTTTGTCGAAGATCAAGTGACCATAGGTGTGTGGGTTCATTTCTGGATCTTCAATTCTATTCCATTGGTCCACTTGTCTGTGACTGTGCCAATACCATGCAGTTTTTAACACTATTGCTCTGTAGTATTGCTTGAAGTCAGGGATACTGATTCCCCCAGAATTTCTTTTATTGTTGAGAATAGTTTTATCTATCCTGGGTTTTTTGTTATTCCAGATGAATTTGAGAATTGCTTTTTCTAACTCTGTGAAGAACTGAGTTGGGATTTTGATAGGGATTGCATTGAATCTGTCGATTGCTTTTTGCAAGATGGCCATTTTAACTATATTGATCCTGCCAATCCACGAGCATGGCAGATTTTTCCATTTTCTGAGGTCTTCTTCGATTTCCTTCTTCAGAGACCAGAAGTTCTTGTCGTATAGATCTTTCACTTGTTTGGTTAGAGTCACACCAAGATACTTTATATTGTTTGTGGCTATTGTGAAGGGTGTCATTTCCCTAACTTTTTTCTCAGCCTGCTTATCCTTTGAGTATAGGAAGGCAACTGATTTGCTTGAGTTGATTTTATAACCTGCCACTTTGCTGAAGTTGTTTATCAGCTGTAGGAGTTCTCTGGTGGAGGTTTTTGGGTCACTTAAGTAGACTATCATGTCATCTGCAAATAGTGATAATTTTACTTCTTCCTTTCCAATTTGTATCCCCTTGACCTCCTTATGTTGTCTAATTGCTCTAGCTAGAACGTCAAGTACAATATTGAAAAGATATGGAGAGAGAGGACAGCCTTGTCTGGTCCCTGATTTTAGTGGGATTGCTTCAACTTTCTCTCCATTTAGTTTGATGTTGGCTACCAGTTTGCTGTATATTGCTTTAACGATGTTTAGGTATGGGCCTTGAATTCCTGTTATTTCTAAGACTTTTAGCATGAAAGGATGCTGAATTTTGTCAAATGCTTTTTTCTGCATCTAATGAGATGATCATATGTTTTTTTTCTTTGAGTTTGTTTATGTAGTGGATAGCATTGATGGATTTCCTTATATTGAACCATCCCTGCATCCCTGGGATGAAGCCTACTTGGTCATGGTGGATGATCGTTTTGATGTGTTCTTGGATTCGGTTGGCAAGAATTTTATTAAGTATTTTTGCATCAATATTCATAAGAGAAATTGGCCTGAAGTTCTCTTTCTTTGTTGGATCTTAGTGTGGTTTTGGTATCAGCGTAATTGTGGCTTCATAGAATGAGTTGGTTAGAGTTCCTTCTGTTTCTATTTTGTGGAATAGTTTGAAGAATATTGGTGTTAGGTCTTCTATGAAGGTCTGATAGAATTCTGCACTGAAGCCATCTGGTCCCGTGCTTTTTTTGGTTGGGAGACTTTCTATGACCCTTTTTATTTCTTCAGGTGTTATGGGACTGTTTAGTTGATCTATTTGATCCTAACTTAGTTTTGGTGTCGGATATCTGTCTAGGAAACTGTCCATTTCCTCCAGATTCTCCAGTTTAGTTGAGTATAGGCTTTTGTAGTAGGATCTAATGATTTTTTGGATTTCCTCAGTTTCTGTTGTTATATCTCCCTTTTCGTTTCTAAGTTTGTTAATCTGGATACTGTCTCTGTGCCCTTTGGTTAGTCTGGTTAAGGGTTTATCTATCTTGTTGATTTTCTCAAAGAATCAGCTCCTGGTTTTGTTGATTCTTTGTATGGTTCTCTTTGTTTTTACTTGACTGATTTCGGCCCTGAGTTTTATGATTTCCTGCCTTCTACTCCTCCTGGGTGAAATAGCTTCTTTTTGTTCCACGGCTTTCAGGTGTGTCATTATTTTTGGAGGCACTCAGGGCTATGAGTTTTCCTCTTAGCACTGCTTTCATTGTGTCCCATAGATTTGGGTATGTTGTGTCTTCATTTTCATTAAGTTCTAAAAAGTCTTTAATTTCTTTCTTTATTTCTTCCTTGACCAAGGCATCATTGAGTAGAATATTGTTCAGTTTCAACGTATATGTGGGTTTTCTGTTGTTTTTGTTGCTATTGAAGACCACTTTTATTCCATAGTGATCTGATAGGAGGCATGGGATTAGTTCGATCTTCTTATATTTGTTGAGGTCTGTCTTGGTTCTTTTTTTTTTTTTTTTTCACTGAACATACTTTTTTTTTATTAGATATTTTGTTTATTTACATTTCAAATGTTATCCCCTTTCCTGGCCTTTCCTCAGAAAACACCCTATACCATCCCCCTCCCCCTGATCATCAACCCACCCATTCCTGCTTTCGTTCCTGGCATTCCCTATACTTGGGCATTGAGCCTTCTCAGGGCCAAGGGCCTTTCTTCTCTTTGATGTCTAACAAGGCCATCCTCTGCTACATATGAAGCTGGAGCCATGGTTCCCTCCATCTGTACTCTTTGATTGGTGGTTTAGTCCCTGGGAGATCTGGGCTTACTGGTTTGTTCATATTGTTGTTCCTCCTATCATCTCAAATGTTGGAATCTTCTCTTTGACACTGGTCCTCAGAGACTGAGGTAACTCTCTAAACTGCACATAAACCTCAATTCAAGCCTTGTGAAATACTCAGTATCTGTACAGCAACATAAATACATAAATAAAGATTTTTAGCCTGATAAATTCAAGAATTCAAGACTTTCATCATCTGAATTAGTTCACTGACAGACAGATTTTTTGTGTGTGTTTTTTTACTCCTTTTTTTTTAATTTTTTGATATATTTATTTACATTTCAAATAATTTCCCCTTTTCTGGACCCCCACTCCCTGAAAGTCCCATCAGTCCCCTTCCCCCCCTGTTTTCCCACCCAACCCTTCCCACTTCCCTGTTCTGATTTTGCTCTATACTACTTCCCTGAGTCTTTCCAGAACAAGGGGCCACTCCTCTGTTCTTCTTGTACATTATTTGTATTTGATTTGTGGATTATGTTTTGGGTATTCCAGTTTTCTAGGTTAAAATCCACTTATTAGTGAGTGCATACCATGATTCATCTTTTGAGTCTGGGTTACCTCACTTAGTATGATGTTCTCCAGCTCCATCCATTTGCCTAAGAATTTCATGAATTCATTGTTTCTAATGGCTGAATAGTACTCCATTGTATATATATACCACATTTTTTGCATCCACTTTTCTGTTGAGGGTTACCTGGGTTCTTTCCAACTTCTGGCAATTATAAATAAGGCTGCTATGTACATAGTGGAACATGTATCCTTATTACATGCTAGGGAATCTTTTGGGTATATGCCCAGGAGTGGTATAGCAGGATCTTCTGGAAGTGAGGTGCCCAGTTTTCGGAGGAACCGCCAGACTGATTTCCAGAGTGGTTGTACCACCAGACTGATTTCCAGAGTGGTTGTACCAATTTGCAACCCCACCAGCAGTGGAGGAGTGTTCCTCTTTCTCCACATCCTTGCCAACACCTGCTGTCTCCTGAATTTTTTTTTAATTTTTTTTATTCGATATAATTTATTTACATTTCGAATGATTTCCCCTTTTCTAGCCCCCCCCACTCCCCGAAAGTCCCGTAAGCCCCCTTCTCTTCCCCTGTCCTCCCATCCACCCCTTCCCACTTCCCCGTTCTGGTTTTGCTGAATACTGTTTCACTGAGTCTTTCCAGAACCAGGGGCCACTCCTCCTTTCTTCTTGTACCTCATTTGATGTGTGGATTATGTTTTGGGTATTCCAGTTTTCTAGGTTAATATCCACTTATTAGTGAGTGCATACCATGATTCACCTTTTGAGTCTGGGTTACCTCACTGAGTATGATATTCTCTAGCTCCATCCATTTGCCTAAGAATTTCATAAATTCGTTGTTTCTAATGGCTGAATAGTACTCCATTGTGTAGATATACCACATTTTTTGCATCCACTCTTCTGTTGAGGGATACCTGGGTTCTTTCCAGCATCTGGCAATTATAAATAGGGCTGCTATGAACATAGTAGAACATGTATCCTTATTACATGGTGGGGAGTCTTCTGGGTATATGCCCAGGAGTGGTATAGCAGGATCTTCTGGAAGTGAGGTGCCCAGTTTTCGGAGGAACCGCCAGACTGATTTCCAGAGTGGTTGTACCAATTTGCAACCCCACCAGCAGTGGAGGAGTGTTCCTCTTTCTCCACACCCTCTCCAACACCTGCTGTCTCCTGAATTTTTAATCTTAGCCATTCTGACTGGTGTAAGATGAAATCTTAGGGTTGTTTTGATTTGCATTTCCCTAATGACTAATGAAGTTGAGCATTTTTTAAGATGCTTCTCCGCCATCCGAAGTTCTTCAGGTGAGAATTCTTTGTTTAACTCTGTACCCCATTTTAAAATTACAAAGTTTCTGTAAGGCAAAGGACACCATCAAGAGGACAAATCGGCAACCAACAAATTGGGAAAAGATCTTCACCAATCCTACATCAGATAGAGGGCTAATATCCAATATATATAAAGAACTCAAGAAGTTAGACTCCAGAAAACCAAACAACCCTGTCTCCTGAATTTTTAATCTTAGCCATTGTGACTGGTGTAAGGTGAAATCTCAGGGTTGTTTTGATTTGCATTTCCAAGGGATACAAACTGGAAAGAAAGAAGTCAAACTATCATTATTTGCAGATGACATGATAGTCTACCTAAGTGACCCAAAAAACTCCATTAGAGAACTCCTAGAGCTGATAAACAACTTCAGCAAAGTAGCAGGTTATAATATCAACTCAAGCAAATCAGTGGCCTTCCTGTACTCAAAGGATAAGCAGGCTGAGAAAGAAATTAGGGAAATGACCCCCTTCACAATAGCCACAAACAGTATAAAGTACCTTGGGGTGACTCTTACCAAACATGTGAAAGATCTGTATGACAAGAACTTCAAGACTCTGAAGAAGGAAATGGAAGACGACCTCAAAAAATGGGAAAACCTCCCATGCTCATGGATCGGCAGGATCAATGTAGTTAAAATGGCCATTTTGCCAAAAGCAATATACAGATTCAATACAATACCCATCAAAATGCCAACTCAATTCTTCACAGAGTTAGAAAGAACAATTCTCAAATTCATCTGGAATAACAAAAAAACCAGGATAGCTAAAACTATTCTCAGCAACAAAAGAAATTCTGGGGGAATCAGTATCCATGACCTCAAGCAATACTACAGAGCAATAGTGTTAAAAAATGCATGGTATTGGTACAGTGACAGGCAGGCAGATCAATGGAACAGGATTGAAGATCCAGAAATGAACCCACACACCTATGGCCACTTGATCCTCGACAAAGGGGCTGAAAACATCCAATGGAAAAAAGATAGCCTTTTCAACAAATGGTGCTGGTTCAACTGGAGGTCAGCATGCAGAAGAATGTTAATTGATCCATCCTTGTCTCCTTGTACTAAGCTCAAATCCAAATGGATCAAGGACCTCCACATAAAGCCAGACACTCTGAAGCTAATAGAAAAGAAACTGGGGAAGACCCTTGAGGACATCGGTACAGGGAGAATGTTTCTGAAGTGAACACCAATAGCATATGCTCTAAGATCAAGAATTGACAAATGGGACCTCATAAAATTACAAAGTTTCTGTAAGGAAAAGGACACCATCAAAAGGACAAATCGGCAACCAACAAATTGGGAAAAGATCTTCACCAATCCTACATCAGATAGAGGGCTAATATCCAATATATATAAAGAACTCAAGAAGTTAGACTCCAGAAAACCAAACAACCCTATTAAAAAATGGGGTGCAGAGTTAAACAAAGAATTCTCACCTGAAGAACTTCGGATGGCGGAGAAGCATCTTAAAAAATGCTCAACTTCCTTAGTCATTAGGGAAATGCAAATCGAGGTCTGTCTTGTGACCAATTATATGGTCGATTTTGGAGAAGGTACCATGAGGTGCTGAGAAAAAGGTATATTCTTTTGCTTTAGGATAGAATGTTCTATATATATCTGTTAAATCTAATTATTTCAAAGCTTCAATTAGTTTCATTTTGTCCCTGTTCAGTTTCTGTTTTCCTGATCAGTCCATTGAGGAAAGTGCAGTGTTGAAGTCACCCACAAGTATTGTGTTAGGTGCAATGTGTGCTTTGAGCTTTAATAAAGTTTCTTTTATGAATGAGGGTGCCCTGGCATTTGGAGCACAGATGTTCAGGATTGAGATTTCTTCTTGTTGTATTTTTCCTTTGACCAGCAAGAAGTGTCCCTCAGAGTCTCTTTTGATGACTTTGGGTTGAAAGTCAATTTTATCTGATATTAGAATGGCTACTCCAGCTTGTTTCCTGAGACCATTTGCTTGTAAAATTGTCTTCCTGCCACTCCCATAGTTGCTCCAACTCTGGCTCTGGAGTTAGCTGTCCCTTACATCCTGTCCCTTGTCACATGCTGTGAAGGAAGCACAAGTGTGCCAGCCATCTGCCTTCCCTGGCTTCCCCCTGAAGAACTGTAAAATTTGACTCTTCTGGCTAGGCCAGAGCCTTTTGGGTCCTTCCCTTCCATCCAGCCCCATTAGGGATTCCATGCCAGACTCATCCTGGTATAGAGACCAACAGATTGACATCATTTCAGTGAGTTTGAAATACCAAACAGATATAGACTTGACAACCAGTTTTCTCTCTCTTTTTTTTAATTCGATATAATTTATTTACATTTCAAATGATTTCCCCTTTTCTAGCCCCCCTACTCCCCGAAAGTAGTTTGCATTTTTTCATGGTACCCATTTGCTTTGGTCATTTTTTTTGGTTGTACAGAAGATTTTTAAATTTCAGGGAAGCCCACTTATGTTTTCCTGAGTATATTTCTGACCTTACCCATATCATTTTCAATGTTCTAGGCTTACATATCTATGTGTTAAAGTGTGCTGTGATTTTCTGAAGCATTTCAGATCTTAACCTCTGTGCCTTTTATTCATTTGGAATAATCTTTTTTTTTATTCGATATATTTTTTATTTACATTTCAAATGATTTCCCCTTTTCTAGCCCCCCACTCCCCGAAAGTCCCTTAAGTCCCTTTCTCTCCCCCTGTCCTCCCACCAACTCCTACCCACTTCCCCGTTCTGGTTTTGCCGAATACTGCTTCAGAACAAGGGGCCACTCCTCCTTTCTTCTTGTACCTCATTTGATGTGTGGATTATGTTTTGGGTATTCCAGTTTTCTGGGTTAATATCCACTTATTAGTGAGTGCATACCATGATTCATCTTTTGAGTCTGGGTTACTTCACTTAGTATGATGTTCTCCAGCTCCATCCATTTGCCTAAGAATTTCATGAATTCATTGTTTCTAATGGCTGAATAGTACTCCATTGTGTAGATATACCACATTTTTTGCATCCACTCTTCTGTTGAGGGATACCTGGGTTCTTTCCAGCATCTGGCAATTATAAATAGGGCTGCTAGGAACATAGTAGAGCACGTATCCTTATTACATGGTGGGGAATACTCTGGGTATATGCCCAGGAGTGGTATAGCAGGATCTTCTGGAAGTGAGGTGCCCAGTTTTCGGAGGAACTGCCAGACTGATTTCCAGAGTGGTTTTTACCAATTTGCAACCCCACTAGCAGTGCAGGAGTGTTCCTCTTTCTCCACATCCTCTCCAACACCTGCTATCTCCTGAATCTTTAATCTTAGCCATTCTGACTGGTGTAAGGTGAAATCTCAGGATTGTTTTGATTTGCATTTCCCTAATGACTAATGAAGTTGAACATTTTTTAAGATGCTTCTCTGCCATCCGAAGTTCTTCAGGTGAGAATTCTTTGTTTAACTCTGTACCCCATTTTTTAATAGGGTTGTTTGGTTTTGTAGAGTCTAACTTCTTGAGTTCTTTATATATATTGGATATTAGTCCTCTATCTGATGTAGGATTGGTGAAGATCTTTTCCCAATTTGTTGGTTGCCAATTTGTCCTTTTGATGGTGTCCTTTGCCTTACAGAAACTTTGTAATTTTATGAGGTCCCATTTGTCAATTCTTGATCTTAGAGCATATGCTATTGGTGTTCAGTTCAGAAACTTTCTCCCTGTACCGATGTCCTCAAGGGTCTTCCCCAGTTTCTTTTCTATTAGCTTCAGAGTGTCTGGCTTTATGTGGAGGTCCTTGATCCATTTGGATTTGAGCTTAGTACAAGGAGACATGGATGGATCAATTCACATTCTTCTGCATGCTGACCTCCAGTTGAACCAGCACCAATTGTTGAAAAGGCTATCTTTTTTCCATTGGTTGTTTTCAGCCCCTTTGTCGAGGATCAAGTGGCCATAGGTGTGTGGGTTCATTTCTGGATCTTCAATCCTGTTCCATTGATCTGCCTGCCTGTCACTGTACCAATATCATGCAGTTTTTAACACTATTGCTCTGTAGTATTGCTTGAGGTCAGGGATACTGATTCCCCCAGAATTTCTTTTGTTGCTGAGAATAGTTTTAGCTATCCTGTTTTTTTTGTTATTCCAGATGAATTTGAGAATTGCTCTTTCTAACTCTGTGAAGAATTGAGTTGGGATTTTGATGGGTATTGCATTGGATCTGTATATTGCTTTTGGCAAAATGGCCATTTTAACTATATTGGTTCTACCGATCCATGAGCATTGGAGGTTTTTCCATTTTTTCAGGTCTTTTTCCATTTCCTTCTTCAGAGTCTTGAAGTTCTTGTCATACAGATCTTTCACATGTTTGGTAAGAGTCACCCCAAGATACTTTATACTGTTTGTGGCTATTGTGATGGGGGTCATTTACCTAATTTCTTTCTCAGCCCGCTTATCCTTTGAGTATAGGAAGGCCACTGATTTGCTTGTGTTGATTGTATAACCTGTCACTTTGCTGAAGTTGTTTATCAGCTGTAGGAGTTCTCTAGTGGAGTTTTTTGGGTCACTTAGGTAGACTATCATGTCATCTGCAAATAATGATAGTTTGACTTCTTCCTTTCCAAATTGTATCCCTTTGACCTCCTTATTTTGTTGAATTGCCCGAGCCAGTACCTCAAGTACAATATTGAAAAGATAAGGAGAAAGGGGGCAGCCCTGTCTAGTCCCTGATTTTAGTGGGATTGCTTCAAGTTTCTCTCCATTTAGTTTGATGCTGGCTACCGGTTTGCTGTATATTGCTTTTACTGTGTTTAGGTATGGGCCTTGAATTCCTGTTTTTTCCAAGACTTTAAGCATGAAAGCATGCTGAATTTTGTCAAATGCTTTTTCAGCATCCAATAAAATGACCATGTGGTTTTTTCTTTGAGTTTGTTTATGTAGTAGATTGCATTGATGGATTTCTGTATATTGAACCAACCCTGCATTCCCGGGATAAAGCCTACTTGATCATGGTGGATGATCGTTTTGATGTGTTCTTGGATTCGGTTGGCAAGAATTTTATTGAGTATTTTTGCATCAATGTTCATAAGGGAAATTGGTCTGAAGTTCTCTTTCTTTGTTGGATCTTTGTGTGGTTTTGGTATCAGCGTAATTGTCGTTTTGTAGAAGGAATTGGGTAGTGTTCCTTCTGTTTTTATTTTGTGGAAGAGTTTGAAGAGTATTGGTGGTTAGGTCTTCTATGAAGGTCTGATAGAATTCTGCACTGAAGCCATCTGGTCCCGTGCTCTTTTTGGTTGGGAGACTTTCTATGACCCTTTTTATTTCTTCAGGGTTTAAGGGACTGGAGGAAATGGACAATTTCCTTGACAGATACCAAATACCAAAATTAAATCAGGACCAAATAGATCATCTAAACAGTCCCATAACGCCTAAAGAAATAGAAGGAATCACAGAAAGTCTTCCAACCAAAAAAAGCACAGGACCAGATGGTTTCAGTGCAGAATTCTATCAGACCTTCAAAGAAGACATTTGGAATAATCTTAATGTGTAGTCAAAGGTAATGTCAATCTTCTGTACATGGAAATTCAGTTTTCCAGCACCATTTGTTGACCAAGGTGAAACTTTTTCAGCATCTTTTCATCACCCCTTTATGTAGAATTGGATGTCTCTTACTGTGCAGGTTCATTTATAGATGATCCTTCCGGTCAGTGATCTGCTCCTGTGTTTCTGAGCCACAGCATTGTCTCATCCATTCTGTGGAGGTGGAGAATCAGAAACTCTCTAGCATGGTGCTTTCTACCCCTTCTTTTCTCTTCCTCCTCCTCTTTCTTTCGTCTTTCTTCTCCTCTTGCTGTTCTTCTTCCTCCTCCATCTTTTCTTTCTCCCCCTCCATATCCTATTCATTTCCTTCTTCTCTTTCCTTCTATTCTTCTCCACCTTCAGGTCTTTTTTAGCTTTCTCTTACACCTCATATTTTCTTTTGTGTTGCTCCCCTGCCATGAACTCGATATGCCCACCTGTCTGGCCTCTCCCTCAAGGCCTGTCCCCTCTTTTGCCTCACCAGGGCTAGAATTAATGGCCTGTGCAACACTCCTGACAGGACTTCATTCTGTTTGGAATACATTGGGTCATGGACGACTTCTGTTCTTCAATAAGAAAAGATTCTTGTCTGTAATGAATTTAGCTGGAATCTAAATGCAGATGGAGGTTAATTAGCAGATCACTTTTTACCAATATAGCCTTTTGCAATGGAGATTACCTTAGTCAATAAGCTCAAGGTGTCTTTCCATCTTCTTTCCAACCCCAAGGCCAGAAATCCCATGCTCTACTTATTTCAATTCTACCCATCAATAGGCTCTAGGCATCTTTTTTTTTTTAATTTACACCAACATTTATTAGCATTATTGTGTTGATAGAACTGCCCAAATATTTTGAAAACAAGGCCTCAATCCTCATTTCTCTAGAGCGTGGTGTCTAGAGATAGAGTCCACACAGATAAAAGCTCTTTTGCATGCAGATTTTTTAAGGGTATAAACCAAAATATTGGCGTACAACTATATGGTCAACAAAGAAGGAACCACAATCACAAACAACTTTAAAATCTGAAATCATTTACAGCCTGCTAGAATACAACATTTTGAATGTGGGAATTTTACGAGAAAATCCAAATCGAAAGCTTGGTTAAGGTGGTAAATTGTGTGTGCCTGCATAAGACGTTCTCTGTAGGCATCTTTATTCACCAATTAATAATAACTTATAGGGAAAGGACCGTTGGTGGCACTTGGGTCTATGTATGGACTCTGTCCTCTCTGGGAGCAACCAGGCTTTAGGGGACAGTATTTATCATTACAAAACAAGCAGCTTCAGACCAACCTACCACACCCAAGTGATTTAGTGAATACCAGAAGCTTGGGTTCAGTCTGCAAAATGCTTTATATACAAGCAAGAAGACCCAAGTTCAGATCCCAGGACCCATGTAAAAATCAGACATAGCAATAAACATCTGTAATACACTAGCTGCACCTAATCTGTCAGCTCTAGTTTCAGTGAGAGATCTTGTGCCAAACAGAAATGTAGGTCTGGAGAGATGGCTCAGACATTAAGAGCTCTTGCTTTTCTTCCAAAGGACCCATGTTTGATTTCCAGCCCCCATGGCAGATAACTCACCTGTAATCTCGCTGCAAGAGCTGGTTTATTTAGCCTCCGTGGGCACACACAGTCTCACACACACAAATAAAATAAATATGGACAATAATAAAAATAAACACAAATGAATCCAAACAGACAAAAATCTCAGAGTTACAGATTTGAACTTTTACCCTTATTTATCGTCTTTTACCCAAGATGATATATAAGCGTGGCAAACACACACATAAAAAGACATTCAACATACCTTGCAAATTGTAGATATTCAAATCACAGTGAGATAGCAGTCAGCTGTTGGAATGGGCAACATAATTAACAGGTCCTTGACAGGTCCAGACAAGGAGAGAGATTACTTGAAGAATGCTCAGGCATTGCTAACAGAATGAAATCCAGCACAGCTGCTCTGGGGAAATAGTTTGACAGTTTCGCTCAAACATTTAGCCTTAGTGTATATCCTAACACACACACACACACACACAGCACACACATACATGAGCACAGTGACAGAGACAGACAGACACAGAGACAGAGAGTTGTCCAGGCATGAAAGCACATCCCAGTAATCCCAGCAATTCAGCAGATGAGGCAGGAGAACTGTGATTTTGATGCTAGCCTAGAGTATACACAGAGATTCTAACTAAATAATAGAAAGCAAGTTAGTCAGTCTACCCATGTAGCCTCCTGGATTAAAAACTCTAACTTGGGATAGAATCCAATCTCCCTTCCTCAGTGCACAAATCCATAACAAACCTGGCTCCAGGGACCCTTTAATGGCATCTTCCCTATCTCTCCCTCAATGGCCACTCTACCTGATCGATCTGAGACTCATTTCCTGTTTCCAGGTTCTCCAAGATATTTCCACCTACTCCTGAGCTTCTAATTAAACTGAATTTTGGCTCTAAGACAGACAGAATGCCACTAAACACAGGTAAGAATGCCTCAATATTTGTTGAATGGATAAATGAATAAACCTAAGAGATGACTCTCTAGTCATGACATTTCTAGTGCTCTGAAATTGGTGTTATATTTCAGTTTTTTATATTTATATTTATAAATATATTTATATTTCAGTTCTTTAAAATAGATCATCTCCAATATATAGAAAAATTAATTCGGCTCTTGGTACTTTAAAACTGTACTCAATCTGGCATCTTCTTGTAGCTTCCCTGAGCAGGAACAGGATCTAGGAGACACCTAGGGCGGGACACTCATGTTTTCTTAGAGTAAGGCTATGTGAACCTTAGCCAAGAGAAAGCTGCCCAGAAGCACTACCACCATGAGAAAATGAAATGTCTTTGTAGTAGTTTTCAAAGGAGGATTAGCAGCTGGTTCTGGGCATCCTACAGGTTCAGTGGGTCTTTTCAGTGACAACCCAGTGAGTCCTACAAGTGAAGGAAACTAAATACACAGAGTGTCTGTAACAAACTCACTGTCACACCCCAAAGGGAGGTAACACCTGGTGTATCTTCCACTCAGGTTTTTGTAGGCTTCAGCCCCATTCTTTATCCACTTGGGATTTTGGAAGCAACATTTATTCAAGAGAAAAAATGTCAGAGGAGTCAATAGGATACACCAACTCTAAGATGGCCTGGCTCTCCTCTCAACTTTCCCAAAGACTGGCATAGTCAAGGCTGACAGAGCAAGACAGAGATCACCACAAATATTTATTGAGCATCTGTTCTGTAACAGGTCCTTGGCTGGGGTTTTCCCCCAGGTGCTGTCATTTGATTGTCAATATTGTTGAAAACACTTTCAGCATGCATGCAAGTGTTGGGGCTGTTTATACAAAGAGAATGACATAAACTCTGCAAGTAGGGATGCCTGGGAACTCCCCAATACCAGCCAAACCAGCTCATAACCTGTTAGTTACCTTGGAGACAAAACAGTATGCAGCCCCATGCACACCCATGCAGACTTTGAATTTCTACATCTTTTAGGTGGGGCCAGTATCTTGAGCACTGATGAGCGCAGACATTGTTGTTGAAGGATACATACTCACAAGCCACATATAATGAATGTTTTGGTGACTGAACTTTTTTCAAAGGTATTTTCGGTATACAGCTCTTCCTACTATGCTCTTGTGACCTTAAAAAGGTGAAGGTTGCTGCTATACCCTTGTCTATTCTTACTGAAGAAAAATGAAGATATCTGAGATCTAAAGGGAAGGTTGAAGGCAATACGGTTCTGTTTATTGCCAGGATTTCTGCCTACTTTGAGCAAGAGCAAGTAAGGTGGACACTACTCTGCTTGTCAGCTCTGTCTTCCTCTCTCTGTTCAGGCTATCTTCTCTTCTTCCACTTATTCCTATGAGCTGCATCCTCCAGTCCGGTAGAGTAATGACTGTTTCTTTCCTGTGATAACCTTTTGCACATTTGGATGATACTTTCTTTAAACACATGGACTGGACAAAGAGTCATGTGTCAGCCTTTTTGGAGTTGACTTTATGTGTTTTAAGTCTGTCTATAAATCTCAGATGTCATTCAAGGTATTGAATGTGTTTTAGGTCTGGCTATTAATTTTAGATATCATTCATGGTATTGAGACTTGATTGCTCATTAAAAAGTACCAGAAACTTATTTTGCTCAACATTTTGGAAGCCACAGTCTTGAAACAAGCAGCTTAGTTGGAAAGACTAAGAGGAGAAAGCCTATGTGATGGGAGCTGGTGTAGATGCATGGATATATGCCAGCCACATGTGCAGAGAATGGGTGGGTCTCAATCCACCCATGAGGAAAGACTGCTCACCTGTGAGGCAAATCCAACATGAAATAGGGCTTGTGTCCTATGCTTACTACAGGACAATAGCCCGGCCTCTCATTATAACTGCACACTCCACACTGAATCACTCAGACACCTGTCACAATGCCAAGTACAGATTATCTAGTCTGTGAGTCTTTCTATTCTTCTAACTAGAAGAGGCCCAGAAGCATGAATAATTAAGTTCATGTCCAACTTGTCAACTGAAGAAAACCCTTCCTCATCTTATAAGGACAATACAAATTGAAGCACCTAATACAGGAAGACATGGTCACCATTTTGCCCATCTATGGAATGAGTAGCAGGCATGGGACAATCCATGTTCTGTACTGTGATCTCTTAGCTGTGAGTTGAGGGCCTGATCTGTAGAATATGAAGCTTTGTTCAGACTCAGGTCACTCCGATCTCCTGCAGCCATCTCGGGCAGTAAAAGAGACAACCCACAACAGTCTGGATGGGCTGATGTATAACAAACTTGGGGCATGGTTTCTAGAACAATGAACAAGCAATGAAACAAAGGCCTAGAAGACTGAGATCCACAGCCCTGATCCTTGCCAGTTACCCTGAAACTGCCTCCACCCTGGTGTGTCTTCCAGGATGGGTTTAGATATCAGCCTTATTATTCACTAAATGGATGACCTTTCATAAGCCTTTCCACTATGACAGCCTTGACTTTACACATCTGTGCAGTGGAATTAATCTGTCCATCCTGGGAATGCACAAAAAATACAGTGTATAGCTACTGTGAAGCCCCTGTCATCTAGGGAACATAAGTCACATGCCTCTTCATTTAAGCATTAGGTACCCATCAACCTCAACCTGCCCAACTCATTCTGAAGCTCATTCCTCTCTAAGGCCCAAGCACCAGTGCTAGAAAGTCTTTAAAAATTGACCGAGGCTTAGAAAAAATGGTGACAACTCAAGGAAGTGCCAGTTCTTCTTCAACAAAGCCTGGCCTGGAGGCAGGGTGTCAGCCACCAAAGGCTACACAAGACACAGAGAGGACCCTTTGTAGGCTCCACTCCTTAAAGAAATTTGGAATGCCTCTCCTTTGTGACCAAATTCTGAGGATTAGCTTAGCTTTTGACTGCTGCTAAGGGGTGGGAAGTTTACCGTGGCGATTCTGTCATCATGTGTATGAGGTACAAGAACATCATGAAGTACTGATGAGGTGAAAGTCAGAGGTGTCATCAAGCCACAGTTCCCAGATGCTCCCCGCGTGTATGCCCACCTCTGCTCCTTTTAGTTTACCCACTGAGTCAGACACTCGCGCACTGAAAGCCTTTCAGCACAGGTAGAAACAGGAACTGGCTGGACTCCACCCCCACAGTCACCAGGCTACAGCCAAGTTTGCCCACCCCACAGTTGCCAGAAAACCCAGCCAACACTATGAAGGGGGCTGTCAGGCCCCTCCTAGGTCTCTTGCTTTTCTCTCTTGTCCTTAAGCTCTTATTCCCCTGTTCCCTCCTCTACCCTTTTTCTCCCCTCTTTCCATGTGGTCATGGCGAGCTCTCATCTCTCTATCTCTTCTTTCTCTCTCTACTTCTCTGTCTCGTTTCTCTTCCTACTTTTCTATAATCAAGTTTTAAAACTATGAGCTGTCTCTTCTTATCAAAACCAGCTGTGTAGGAGCAGTGAAACAGGCCTCAGCATCTCCAGCCACGAGAAAGGACCAAGATTCTTCCCAGCCAGGCTCTCTCAACAGGTATGGGAGGCCCATGTCAGAGTAGCACTGATTTCTGAGCAAGGAGCTCCTCCCCGATAGCTGGGCAGCTCCCCTCAGCAGATACATGGGTGCCCGCTTTCCCTACAGCTCAGGCCAGCTGTTTTTTCCCTACAGGACATGATCATTCTGACTGAGACAGTCAGCAGCATGGTAGATGTGTACAGTGGCAAGACCTTCAACCAGGTGGAGATCAAACCAGAGATGATCAGCTACTACCTGGGAGATTTCGTCATCACCTACAGGCCTGAGAAGCATGGCCGGTCCAGTATTGGTGCCACCCACTCTTCCTGATCCATCTACCTCAAGTGTCTGAGGCCAGTACCATACAGTAAAGGACGGACTGTGTGCATTCAGAGATGATGCACCTCACCCTTAAGAGACGTGAGGACCTAGGGAGTTTAGAGGTCAGGTGAAGTCGGGATTGGGGTCATCCAGGAGGAGACAATGGGGTGGAGAGGAGGTGTGGGATGTGTAGCAGTCAGAGGGTGGGAGGATAAAATATGGAGTGTAAAACATAAATTAATTATTAAGAAGGAAAGAAGACAGAAAGAAAGAAAGAAAGAAAGAAAGAAAGAAAGAAAGAAAGAAAGAAAGAAAGAAAGAAAGAAAGAGAAAGAAAGAAAGAAAAAAGAAAGAGAAGAGAAGAGAAGAGAAGAGAAGAGAAGAGAAGAGAAGAGAAGAGAAGAGAAGAGAAGAGAAGAGAAGAGAAGAGAAGAGAAGAGAAGCATCACAACCGTGCTAACCACACTATAGAAGTAATTGTGGCATGCTCTTGCCTATAACCATCGTGCCTGAGCAGCTGGACAGTGCTCCAGATTCTTGCAGGCACATTAGTAACTCAGGGGTCAGTGACCTGAGGGTTCCTGGCAAACAAGATAAACTCTGAGAGTCGGCAGCAATTTCTGGAGAAATTTTGCTCTGTAGTCTACTGAGGTGGAGCACTAAGAAGGGCGTACAGAAAATACACAGAAGGGCCAACGTTACAGCTGGGTCCTTTGCACATCAGCTCCTATCCTGGCTTGATTCCCAAAGCCAGGCCTTTATCTTTAGGGGGCATTTGAGAGAAAGGTACCCCAAGAACAAGTTGGGTCCCAGAGCGTCCTGAGCACAGTGCCTGCCAGCACTTGCCAGAACCATGTGCACTTTAGCAAACAGGCCCAGAAAGGGAGCTCGGCCTTCCTGAGATCACACTGCAGGTGAGTGGCAGCCACTGGCCAGAGCTGGTCCCGGACACCCGCCTACATCTGTTGCTTCCCCTTCCCAGAAGCTTTCCTTCACTGCCCAGACCCACTGCCCATTCCAGATCCTTGGGCTCACCTCCTAGTTCTAAGGGTCCCTCCAAGTTTTACAATGCTCAGAAGTAGGTAGGTGTTAAATAATTCATTGAGGGCATGTGGAGCCATGCCCATCCCAGGTGGCATGGAGAGGCTACAGCCCTGCAAAGTGCTCTCTTTCATGTGAAGAACAACTCTTCTTCTTCTTCCTCCTCCCACTCTTGCCACCCCTCTACTAGGTACTGCTGTGTAGTACTACTGGAACATGTGCTTTATGTTGGAGGGAGGCAGGAGACAAGTATGATTTTATTGGAATGCCAACAGCAGTGTGCTGAGCCCTGCCATTAGTTTACACTAAGGAAAGGAGGGATATGTTAGGGTGGGATATACATATATATACACATATATATATATATGTGTATATATATATATATGTACACACACGCACATACACTCATGTATATATACAAAGATATCTATATATACACACACATATATACATATATACATACACACATGTATATATACATATATACACACATTTCATACATATATACATACATAGGTATGTGTGTGTATATATATATACATATACATATATAAATATATATATGAAAGAATGATAATGATTAAGCCTTCTGTTCCAGCTTTGTTCTCAGGGAAATCAGAGAAATATTATACTTAAACAACTGAGTACTTGCATCAGGCATTATACCACCAGTGAGCTCCTTTATTGGGTAATAATTCCTAAAAGGCAAAATCCTATTTCTAGATCCTTAACCCTTTCCTACTTATCAAACCAATAGGAATTTTATTTATACAACTGTTTCCTCAGCTTGTTTTCTTTTAAATATAATTCCTCTGATGAGCATCCTAAATGTGTAGGTTATAGTGAGAGACTTCAAATTATCCATACAAATACTTTATAGGGTATGTGGATATCTATTTCAACAGTATTAAAAAATACTGAACCTAGTGCACTCAGAATTCTTCCTTGCCAATAGTAGTGATATGTTTTCCTGAGCTTATATAATACACTCAACGCTTAGTGACTCTTCTCATGCATGCCCTACTCTGAACAGTGGACATTAGGGCTCCTGTTTCACAATTAAGGTTCAGCCAGGCCTCCTGGCATAGGTCTGCCATTCCAGCTACTCAGGAGGCCAAGGAAGGAGGATGGCTTGTTCAATACTAGCTTGAAGTACAGAGTAAGTTCACGACCAGCCTTCAGAACAGAGTGAGGTCATGACTCAAAATAAGAGGTAAAGAGTGATAAAGATGGCTCCATTAGAGAGTACCAGCATGCCCTGAATGAGGTTCTGAGGTCAGCCATTTGCATTGGACAAAAAGAGACCCTACGTGATTTGCACAAGAGCTGGGACTCACTTTGAGGGCTGGCTGTTTTACCCTATCTTAATTCTATGTGAGGTTCCCAATTTTTTAAACAGCCAGTTATCACTACATATATATCCTTGGCTGTCCTAGAACTTGCTATGTTAGTGAGTCTGGCATGGAACTCACCTACCTGCCTCTATCTTGACTGCAGGGACTAAAGACCTCAACCACTATGTCCAGCATGAAGGTAAAGTTCAATCAGGCCATTTGCTTTGCATTTTGCATTTGTCCATCATGGTTTTCAAGATTTCAGAAAATACTGATAGAGTGGATGTGCCAGGAATGCCAGAGCCTGAGGAGAGCAGGACTGGAAAGTGAGTTCTCATGCAGGCATACCCAGAGGCTGCCAGCTGTTCTAGAATTCCTTTCCTCGCTCCAGTTCATTCTGTCTGCTTCTTCTGCAGACCTCAGCCTCACAGTCATGGTCTCTAGGAACCTCCCTCCTACCTATACACCCGGGAGAGCTGCCCTCGCTCTGGGCCTCTCAGGTGGCTCTATCTGGGAGCTGTGCTTGCTTGTTTACTGGATCACCTTGATGCAATTAAAGCTGTGTCTACCCTTTCCACCCACATATGCCCAGAACAGCGCCAGCCATGTGTGAATACTCAGTCATGGCTGACAGGGAGAATGGGACCAGAGGGAGAGGCTTGTGTTGAAGTTGTACATGACATCATCATGCTGGGATGAGAGAGGCAGAAGGCTGGAAGCCTGGGACCCACTCGAGTTAACTGTCTGATCTTGGTCATCTTGGTTGAGATGGGAGGTTTATTCTTGGCTTCTTTGTCTTAACAAGGACCACATTACCTCCTTTATAGGGTAGCTGTGTGTGTCACATTAAAGACTGGCCCAGCATCATATGTTTTCCTCCATGCCTTTTCTCACAAGAATTCACCTGTTTCATGGTTGACATCTGAGGGCTGACAACTGTTTTCTGTATCCAAACTCAGGCTTATCTGCTAGTCTACAGACCCACATGAAATGCATGCTCCTCATGACTATATATGATGCATTTGAGTAGTCCAGCATAGTACAGCCTGCTTTTGCCGAGTCTCTCCACTGTCAAAACACCCACATTATCCATCTAATGTTTTAGAAATTGGTCTTACATTTTGCACAGTTAAGCACTTTGATGAATATGGTTGAGTTGCACTTAGCACCTTCATACTGTAGGCCACGCCCACCTCTGTCCAGTTCCAAGGCCTCACCATCACTACAAAGGAAACCATTCAACTCTTCCTGCTTACTCTTAGCCTGGGACAATTGTAGTTTTCCTTCTTCTGTCTGTGGACTTAAACGTATGGATAACTGTGTACTGTGCAGCATCTGGATTCTTCTGCCCACACATTCTGTGTGTCTCTACAGCCATGTATTTGCACACTTAACTCAGGATTGCATAAATATAAGCCAAGGATTAAGGGTGGGGTGGCCTTCTCTATCATTCTCACTCCATCTTTTGAAACTGACTCTGCACGTCTGGACTTCCCTGCTTCTGATAGGCTGCCTCGTGAGAGCTACTGGTCTCTTACCTGCTAATGTTGGGTTATAGGTGCATACCACCACACTCAGCCTATTTACATGGTTGTAGAAGATCAAAACTCACATCCTCATGCTAGGGTAGTAAGCACTTTACCATGAAGCACTCTCCCATCCCTGTGTGCGCGTTCTTTTATTTATATTTTGTAATGCTTATAAGGTCCATTTATACTGTAGCGTGTATTATAATTTAGTTATAATATAATATAATTCATAATTGAATTTAATTATAATACAATATAATTTCTTTGATCACTTTCTGACTCACACGTCTTTGTGTCCATATGGCACACGTCATTCTTCCATTCACCCTGCGATAGAGATCTTTCATCCAGCCAATCTTAAGCCCTATGCCTAACAGCACTTCTGGCCTTTCTTTCTTCTATATACTTCCAGTCAACTATAGCAACAAATCTAATCCATTCCATGGCAAACTATATTTCAAATCTTTCTGCTCTTTCTCTTTTCTTACACAAGACACCCATATCTCAGTACGCACCCAACTTGTAGTTGGTGTCAAGACTTCATTATTTTCTCTAAATGTAGCTATTGGGATGCTGTGCAAACTTAAGCTAGATCATCCACTCATTAAACTACAGTGCCTTGGCCTCTTTCTTTACAGAGATTGCCTCTTAGAGGCAAGGAAAAAAATCAACAAACACATAACATTATATTATATCCGGTCATTACTTGGGTTAAAATACTTCACTAGGTTCATTGTGCTTTGAGTAAAATCTGTACTCAGTATTTTCAAATTAGTATACCTCTAATTTCAAGCAAGTACAAATGCATCTCAACAGACTTGAAGCAACCCTTCACTGATATTTCCACTATATTTCTCTTCCTCATGGTCTACAGGCAAACTATTCTTTCTGCTTCCTGATCTTAGCTTTGCTGAATATCATTTATCAGAAATAAATAACAAACAAATACTCATACACACACACACACACACACACAAGGTGAGAGAGAGGGTAGGAGAGAGTAAGAGAGAGCAAACAAGCGACAGAGAGGGAGGTAGGGAGGGTCACTAAGACAGATGCTGTCAGATGGTTCTTGGTGAAATAACACAGGCACCTTTTTCCTTGGGGACAGGGACCTTATAAACTTTTTTGAGTAGGCTGAGATCCAGGAATAGATGCTTCAGTTTGGCTCAATCTGAGATGTTAGGGATGTTTCATTTGCATGGAAATGGCCTGGAGTATTCTCTCTAAGTGACATTTTCCTCTAGTACAATGTCATTCACTTGTTCTGAGACAGGTACACCTTATCCTGAATTGGAACTAATGAATACTGTTCACAATTATGAGAATACCTAGGGTTTATGTTACCATCATGACTGTTAGCAAGCAAACCAAGGCCAAAAATGATGGCCAAGACAGGGAGAATCATGGTTGCTTACACCCTAAGTGGGAAGTGAACCTGGGCAGACCACCCTGGATGCCAGTATGATAGCTCCACAAAACAAGTAAAATAGGAGAGCTGTCTGAAAAGTAACTATGATGCAAGGATACTCAGACATCCAGGACCACTGTTGTACTGTTCACTATAGCTCAGAAAATGAACCATATAGAATGAGTCTCAACACATGAGTGGGGACACTGACACATCCTTACCTATAAAGGACAATGGGATGAGCAGTACATGTGTCGTCCTGGAGATCAACATGCTAAGGGCAATAAGCCAGTTTCTGGAAGACACATGTCAGCTTTTCTATAATATGCAGAATGCACATGTGTGTTGTACATTCTACATGCCTTCCTGTGTGTATGTGTGCATGTGTTTGTGTGTTTGTGTATGCCGTAGAGTGCCTATGTTCATGTGTTTCTGTGTTTTTGTGTAGAACTTAGGACAGAAAAAAAGAATAGTACACCAGTTAGGAGAATGGAAGAGAAGCTTTGCCATTTCTCTTCACTCTGGCACCTAAGAGTGATGTCCTTGTCAATTTAGGATGAGGCAACTGGTCTCTCAGTCCTAGTTGAGCCACTTCCATGTGAAAGTAGACTACTTCTGGACTTGACACATTCGACTTTCTCTTGGTCCCTACACAAAAGCAGGATAGGGACCATTTCACTGACAGAAGTGAGGACCAGTCAGGGCCTCTTTCTGCCTACAGCTTTCTAGAGCAGGCAGGTCAGAGCCATACATGTCTCTCATATCTGTGCCAGGAAGATCCACTCTACCTAAATCCTAGCTTCCAATCTTCCAGGCCCTAAAGTCTACTTAAAATAGGTCTTGAAACAGCTATGATGAATAGACAACTGCTTCTGACAGTTTGACATTCTTTCTGAGTCTCTCCCTCTGGTGACATTTCACCTGACTCTATCACTTCTCTTTCCATTTGTATGGTGCCCATATGTGCTAGTCAGCTGGTCAACAAGAGCAGAGGAATACTGAATGTAGCAAAATATGATTGACAGAACAGTTGTATCAGTAGTCTTCAGGAAAGTGTGTAGGGAGATTCTTCATCAGGGACCTGTATGGGAGTTTGGGATCCCACTAGGGGATGTGCTGGGCAGCATGTTCTGAGCAGGAATGTCAGGTCAGCAAGGCAGTCATCA
Source organism: Apodemus sylvaticus (assembly GCF_947179515.1). Taxonomy (NCBI): domain Eukaryota; kingdom Metazoa; phylum Chordata; class Mammalia; order Rodentia; family Muridae; genus Apodemus; species Apodemus sylvaticus. Next base: position 52,547,950 of record NC_067491.1, on the reverse strand, counting down.
GCCCCCCTCTGTAGGCTCTCTTCCACTTCCTGCCTCCAGGCACATGCCCTGTTTGAGTTCCTGCCTTGACTTCTCTTCAAAGATGGTCCACGATCAGGATACATGAGCCATATTAAACATTTTGCACCCCATGTTGCTTTTGGTTATAGTATCTGTCACATTGAAGCAAGGTAGCATGAGACAGGCATGCATATTATACACTGGTCTTCATCAGTGGATATTCCGTGGCAGAGCATGAAGAAGAAAGGGAGGCTGATAGACCCGTCCCCTCTGAGAAAGGGGATTGATGGGAAGAACTTTGGGGGATGGGCAAGCCCTAACTGTCAAAAGCTGTAGTTTAACTTACATTACCTTCCCCAGTGCCCACGAAGAGGTGCTCAGATATGGTGCCTTCATTTCAGCATGACATTTCTCATTCTGAGGCAGGCTGACCTCAAGGCAGGGCTACTTTCTGTTGCACTGACTGTTCCTGGAACTCCATCAGTAGACCAGGGTGGCTACTAACTCAAACCTCCACCTGCCTCTGCCTGCTGGAATTAGAGATTTGCATCTCCACCACAAGGCTACCTCAAGGCATTTCTAACCATTCATCTACCAAATGTGGAAAGCCCAGTGACCATCCCCAGCTACCAGACACAGGGACAGCAGCAGTTTGGATTCTTTCCAGAGTCAAGTCATAATGTCTCCATATTCAGTGATCAGTACTCAGCCTGTGGACCTCCACAGTTGAACAGCCCAGAGGCAGGAAGTATTGAGGGTGCAGTTGACCTGGCCACAATGGAGGTCCCATACTGTATAAAAGCCACCAAAAATGTCCCTGAGAATGACTGTGAAGGCGTCCTGAGGAAGCAGATCTAGGAGTCCTCTTTTCCTTACAGAAGGAGAACTACAAAGCTGAAACAGGAATCTGGAGACATTTCTGTCTCCTATTTTGATTTTTAATGGACACTAAGTATACCAAATACTCAAATGTCACTAAGAGCCTGGATAGAAAGTGGCTACACCAGTCAAGACGTGCAGGGGAAACAATATCAGGCCTCTGGCCTCAGCATCTAGAAATTACTTCTGTGAGGTTCAGTGAAAGAATGCTGTCATGTGTGTCCTATTCTGCTACCCAGGATGACAGCTGTGAGTGATACTTTCCTAGTGTCCCAAGTTTTGCTTGATGCACAGCTCCATGCCTCTGAAACTGATACAGCTGTCCAAGGAAGACAGACCTGGCTGAGTGGGACAGCTCCCACACTGTGCTCTATGGGAGGCTATATCCAAGCACAGACCAGTCACAATGACCACAGTGAGGACTGCAGAAAGAAAGGATCGTCCTCAGTCCAGCAGGGGGAAGATACAGCCGGCTGCCAGGAAGAACTCAAGGATATTTGTCCTGTGATTATGAAATTGATCCTGGCAGCTTTGTAGTCCTATAAAAATTTCTGTTTTGTTTGATCCTCACCAAGTATCCAGAACTGCTTTTCTCCTCATTCCATTCATGGGTCTTAAAAGCCCAGCCTTCCTTGTGACAGAGGCTAACATCCAGGCCTTGAAGCAGTGTGAAAACTAAGAAGTATACATGGGGAAGTTGATGCTGGTGGTGCCCTAAGTCTTCTGTGCCTATAGAAGGAGTTGGGTGTGTCTCAGGATGTAATAGAAGGAAGGGGCTTGCCTAATTGCCTTCTACCTCCAAACAACAGAGTGGCAAGGATCTATCACCTCTGATGAGACATAGGTGGCAAAACTTGACTTCCATTCTACGTTATTCCTTCAGGAGTACAATTAACTGTCAAGACAAGATGCTCCCCGCTTTGGAAGAAGACAGACAGGCTTTCAACATCCTATGAGACCTCTCCTTCAACTTTCCAATCGTGCTTCCTACTAAGAGAGAGGGCAATGTTTGTCAAATAACAACAAAGTGCTGACATTGTATGAGACCTCCAACTCACCATATATTCCACAACAAAAATACATTCGTTCATTCATTCATTCATTCATTCATTCATTCTGTTCCTCTCGTGCCTCCATGCCTCCCTCTCTGACTGATGAAAAAAAAGTACCTAGAATGTCCTCAGGTTCTCCTGCCTGTGAACCTGATCTCCAAAGTCACACATTTTCTGGTGCCCGCCTCCCATAGAAGGATGTTTTTGGATTCAGTTCCCTAAGCTCAATTCCTGATTTCATGGCAGTCACAGAAACTTTGCCAGACTGCTGTCTCCCAGAGCACCCAGCCTGGACTGCACTATGTTGAGTTCTTCTGCACTTTGGAGGTCATGGGTTCTTTCCTTTGCTGGGATCCCCATTCTGCAGCTGTGCATTGTTTCTCCTTATCAATTCCAACATCCACATGATCCTGTTTGAGTGAGCCATAGACTTCATTAAATCCACTGGGGTTCTCCTTCTCTCTGGAAACACCCTGGAGGATTTCCTAAGTGAGTTTTGACATATCGCTGGGAACTGAAGAATTGGACAAGCTGGCAGGCCTCAGTAAAACAGCCCAGGCTTTTCTTGCTGATTACCCTCTCTAGACATGAGAAGCCTCTAGCTGTCCAGCAAGAAAGGTAGGACCTCCTTGTCTACAAGTAGGAAGATACTATGATGAAAGTTTCCAACACATCTAGGGCATTAGCACACGAGTAGTGAGATCAGTTCCTGGAGAAGCCTTTTGACCTATGCACAGGCTGAACCCACATGGAGGATTATATAGGGACTTCAGGAAGAAGAATGGGTTACAGGCTGAATATAAGGAGAGGAGCCCTGCACTGAAAAGCTGTCTCCTAGCACTTGGGTGACAAGTGAGAGGGCGGGATGACATGGAGTCAATGCAAGTTTGGGGATGAGCTGGGCTCTTTGCCCTCTGTGATTAAGTATGGACAGAGACGCTCTTGTTTTTAAATTAAAAGAAAATTTCTCCATAAGGAGTTCATTGTAATGTGTCCTGCAGCTTCCAAGGGCGGCCAAGCAAGAAGTTTGAGGAGCAACGTACATAGTAAGGAGTGCAGGTTCTAATCAGTGGATTGACAGAGTTCACGCCAAAAAAACAAAAACAAAAAAAAAAAATGAGGCTGCTGGGTCTGCGCACTGTGCAGCCTGCTGCCCCTCTTGATCACCTGAATCAATTATTACTACTCGCATTGTATCTTCCTAATGCTTCTTTACATAGCTGACACTGCAGGTCTTCTCCAGACAAATATCTATTGCCATGACATTGTCAACTGCTTTTAGGGGGATACTCATATTCTATGATAGGATTTACATGCTTTGAAATGTTATGTCAATCTCTTATGACAAGTGTATGATATGCCTAGGATGTAAGCCTGGGAATATTGCCATTTCAAAGATACTCTATACTTTCTCTCTCTTGAGTCTGCCTTTTGTACAGAGTAGAATTCAGATTGTCTATGGTGGGCTAGATTCATACACTCAAGCATGCTCTTATCTCTTTAGGGATGCTTCTGTGTGGGGATGGTCATTGTGCAAGCTTTTTTCCTTAATGTGTCCTTCAGAGACCAGAGGAAAATGCATTTGCCATTAGTACTCATCAGGTGACACATGAGTGGATTCCCAGTGACTGTCCTCCCTGGGTTACAGAGGTGCCATTCTCTGGATCCTCATGTGACAGGGACTTCTTTTTATCTGCATTTCAGTGCATGGTAAACTCCTATCATAGGGACAAAATCTGTTCCTACCTCCCCCTACAAGAGGCCTATCTCTAAATGCTACTCCCAGGTGTGAGAGCCTTACCATTTCATGTTTTTTTCTTTAAGGGGTCCTGCCTGATGACCCATGATCTCCTGTATTTCTTTAAGAGATTTTTGTGTTTCCTCTTTAAGGACTTTTACCTGTTGACTGATGTTTTCCTGTATTTCTTTAAGGGAGTTTAAGTCTTTCCTGAAGCCCTCTATCAGCATCATGAGATATGACTTTAAATCCAACTCTGCTTTTCCGGGGTTTTGGGGTATTCGGGACGTGTTGTACTGAGAGAACTGGATTCTGATGTTGCCATGTGGCCTTGGTTTCTGTTGGTAGGGTTGTTGTGCTTGCCTTTTGCCATCTGGTTATCTCTAGTGTTAGTTGGTATTGTTGGCTCTGGCTGGAGTTTGTTCCCTCTGTGGGCCTGTAAGCCAGTGTCCTTCCTCTAAGCTCAAAAGTGAAAGCACTTCTGGGAGATCTCTCTCTCTCTCTCTCTCTCTCTCTCTCTCTCTCTCTCTCTCTCTCTCTCTCTCTCTCTCTCTCTCTCTCTCTCTCTCTCTCCTGGGGGTGGGGGGACTATGCACAGAAGGCTGTGGAGTTTCCCTGCACCCTGGTGCAAATGGCTGTGGGAAGACTGCCTTATTATTTCAATCTGGGAACAGTCAAGGATTGAACTCTTTCACACTGCAGGTTATAAAATAACCCTGAAAGATATTCCTTCATTTTCTCCCCTGCCTCTTCTATGGCTCCTCTCACTTTGCACACAGTATGCAAATAGGTTATTTCCCAAATGGCAAGGTCACTGCTCCTGAGACTTCACTGAAGCTCACACAGGGACAGACACAGAAAAGTGCTGTATGGCTCCAGTCTACCTGCGGCCCTCATTTATGGGACATTAGAAGAAAATGAAAAGCATGGAGACACTTTTTACCATGATATGTCTACAGCCAGGTGCTGTTCTGAATTCTGGGGCCTGAACAGACATGAACAAAATAAATGCTTCTTAGTTAATGGGAAAAACAGAAGGAGAAGAAATTGTGGGGCATAGAAAATTATATGGCCGCATCTTTGTGAAGGTCTTTTAACCAAGTCCAAGTTTATGACATGATCTTTTAATATTAAGTATGTCCCCATTATTTCCTTATACCCTATTTTCTGGGCAGATGCATAGATGATATGTTTGTCATATAAAAGTCACAGAACGTGGAAAGCTAAGATGGTGTGGTCTGATTAGGCTCACTTGAATTGTCTTAGACTTTTGCTCATTCCTATTGTGTTTCTGAATACCTCCTATTAGGTGCCTTCTCTGGAGCAATTCTCAAAAGTTTGTCCATGAGGGCTTTCAGCTGACCAGAGATAGGACGTGGAACTTCATGGGTCCCTGTTAGAATGTTGTTCTGCACTAACCTGGTGTGTTGTGCATGCGAAGGGGGTGCCCTGTGTTCTTATATGAGAAAGCATCCTGCCCAGACGCCACTCAACATGACCATTGTATGACTCCCTCAGGACAGGTTTTGGGGTACTGAAGGGCTCAGGTTCACAAGGTACTGCTCTACGCATTATGACAAAAACAAAGTCACTTGGCCCTGTGCAGACACAGTTGATTTGGGCTTTCTTTTGGGGCAGTATTTGAATGTGATTATGATTTCTTAAGAACTTTTGATCTTCAGCTTGAAAAACATCCTCTATTAGCTTCATGTTTCTGTCTGCAGCTTGAAAAATGGTTTGATGCTTAAGGTCTCCATGAACAATGATAATGTTGTGGCAGTAATGACTGCCACCCTCTGCCCGAAGGTTTTCTTTGCCTATTGCTCCTACAGCAGGCCATCTGCCCTTACCTGGTTAAATATGTTTCCTCCTGGATCATAATCCAGCTAGACAGACTAGGTTTGGTGTTACTAGAACCTGGAAGAGGCTAATGATTTTAGGATGGTCTAATTTGGGAACGAGGTCTATATTGTGATGTACCGTCCCATATGTACCCTTTTCATTTGGGTTCTGACTCCTTCCTCTTTCAGAGGACCCACTTTTGTGGAATTTATATTGTGGGTTTTTTGTCTTTAGAGACTTTGTGAAGCAACACTCTTGACAGGCAAGCCCAGTGAAAGCGTTTGAAATACCCAATCTTTAGAGGGGAGATTTTGCTTCCATGTCAATGTCTTGCTGAGGAGGCTGTGGTGTTTCCTGTAGACATAAACTTGTGCAGACACATGGGGCAGCCCCTGCTCTGGAATGGAGGGAACAGTTGGAATCACTGCTCTTCTTGTGACAATTTAGACCAGTGAGAGGCATGAAAATACTTTTTCATACGTGGTGTCCTTAGAGTGTCAGAGGAACAGGCCCTTGCTCTTTTGGAGGCAGGTGGTGGAAGAGGCCAAAGTTTGATTGAGTGTTTCTTCTCTGTTGGAAGAACAGAGATAAGTGGATGTGATGTTGATGGCGTGGCATAAAGCACAGATGCACATGCTTGGTTGAACAGGTAGATGCCTGTTCAATCACTTTGTGTACTTCATTGTACAAAATCAAATATGTGCCCATTTTTGTCATATTCATGTGCAGAGATTCTAAGATCTCGTTGCTATTAAACTCCATGCCACAAAGCATGTCAATAATGTTGGAAACTGGGTCAGTCACAGTGGTGATATTTAGTTCACATTTCATGACCCATGACTATCTCTCCATGTCCTCATGGAGGACCTCTTCTCTGGGGAAACAGTGAGGATCTGGTAAATGATGTTTCCAAGTTGCCCAGAGATGTAATTTGGAATGTCAAAGGACGCCATGGCAATCTTTTTCTCTATCTCTTTCATGGTGTTTCCTCTGAAGGGGTCATACCCAGTGGTGATAATGAGTAGCAAGCCCAAACTCCACACTCTGCCTCCTAGAAATCATATGGATGCCCTGGTATGAGCCCCGGGGCAGAAAAGCCCCTGGTCTCCCACTGCATGTTCAGTAAGGGCCCATGACAGCACTAGATGGCCAGGCCAGGTCTGTCAACTTCACAATACCCTGTGCATTTCTGAGGATATTCTGGAGTTTTATGACCTGATGGACAATGTTAAGGCTGTTGCAGTATTTTGCAGTATTTTACACTATCTGTCCAAATATTTCCGTTGCCTCTTGCTGCTGAAGCAGGCCATCCTCCATTATCAGGTTGAACGTGTTTCCTCCTGGAGCATATTCTGTAACTAGATAGACCCACTATGAGGTTACTAGAACCTAGAAGAGGCTAGAACCATGGTGATAGCATGGTGCAGTGAACAAGGTAGAGGTTTTGATGCACAGTCCTATACTTGCTTACACATTCATTGGGTTCTGCATCCTGCTTTCTTTAGAGGATCCAATTTTTTGGAAGCTATATGGTGGGTTTTGTAATTCAGAGACCTCTTGAAGCAACAGTCTTGACAGCAAGCCTCACACATGGTGTAGCCACAGCTCCAGAAGGGAAGGCACAGCTAGAAGCACTGCTCTTCTTCTTGGGACAATGTAGAGCAATTGGAGACATGGTGGCACGTCTGGCCATCTTGAATCTTGGGAGTGTCAGTGTAACAGACCCGTTCTCTCCTGGGGACTGTATGTGAAGGAGGCCAAAGCTGGTCTCTCTGGACTTTCTATTTGGGAGAAGATCAGAGATAATGGGATATGCCGGTGATAAATATGGGATAGGGCAGGAATCCACAGGCTTGGCTGAACTGGTAGAAGCATGTACACACACTTTGTGTACCTCTTGTTTTAAAATCAAATATGTAACCATTTTTCATCATACTTGTTCATTTGCCAGGATTCCAACATCTCATTGCTATTAAACTCCATGCCACAGAGCATGTCCATAATGTTGGAAACTGGGTCATTCATAGTGGGGATATTTACTTCATGTTTCATGACCCATGAATGTCTCTCAATGTCCTGAATGGAGGGCCTCTTCTCTGGGGAACCTCTGAGGATCTGGTGAACTATGTTTCCAAGTTGCCCAGAGATGTAATTTGGAATGTCAAAGGTCCCCATGGCAATATTTTCACGATCTCTTTCATGGTGTTTCCACAGAAAAGGTTGTAAACAATGTTGATAATATAGAGTAGCAAGCCCAACCTCTCCATATCTACCTCCTAGCCAACTATTGGGCCATAGAATCTGTAGAGACCATCTCTGGTAGATAGGCATGGCCCCCAGCTAATGGATGGGACCAACCAACCATCTCAAAATTGTTAAGCCAGAAATGTTCCTGTTCAAAGTCATGACAGTGATAAAAAATTGGAACAGAGACTGAAGGCTATTCAGACACTGTTTACCTAGCAATCACTCCCATCTGCAGATACCAAGCCCCAACACTATTGCTGATGCCAAGAATCACTTACTGACAGAAGCCTGGTAGAACTGTTCCCTGAGAGGTTCTAGCCACAGTTGACCAAAATATATGCAGATAATCACACCTTCCATCAACTGAGACCAAGGAGCCCAATGAAGTTCCTAGGGGAAGGATTGAAGGAACTGAGTGGGATTGCAATCCCATCTGAAGAGAAATATCAACTTACTGGACCACCCACATTTCCCAGTGACTAAAGCACCAACAAAGAATCATACATCAAGGGATCCATGGTTCTAGATACACATGGAGCAGAGAATGACCTTACCTGAAATCAAATGGAAGGCAAGGCCATTGGTCTGTGGAGGATTGCTAGTTAGGTGAGGAGGGATTGGGTGAGTGGCTGGAGAAGCACCCTCAGAGAGGCAAATGGGAGGGCAGAGGGGGAATGGGGCTGGAATTTGTGGAAGCATAATCAGGAAGGAGGATATCATTTGAAATGTAAATAAAATGATTAATAAAGAGAAAATAACGTAAAATAAAATATAAGGAATTGGTATGCTAGACTGAATAATCCCAAATCTATGCACATATTCCCAAACAGGCAGTACTACCTGAATATAAAGGGTCTTTATTTTTATCTTGAGGTCGTGAATAGGAAATGTTGGAGGTATACAGGAGAAGCTAGAGGGGGGAAATCGTGGATAGCTTTATATATTTCGTGGTATAACTGAATATGTTTCTAAGAAGAAAAATCTGTTAAAAAATCACACCAATCGCCATTAAGATATTAGTACACTGAATGCAGAGACAAGTGACAATAGCAAGAAACTGAGCCAAGTGTGCCCAGAAATAGAGTTCAAAAATTAGTTAAGTAGACTTTGTGTAGAATAATTTAGTTATGGAAATGCAGATAAGAAATTAAATTTCCTGAAGATTTTGAGAATGTTACTACTTACTTAATAAATGTGTGAATTGTTGGAATATTAAAAATCTTACCTGCTTAGCTGTTTTGTATGTTTCTCATTTTTCTTCGGTTCTTCCTTCAAGCTATAATTCAAGGATTGATTTAACTCAATATACTTTTTTAATTGTTTTTCATATTTTTCAGACATTGAAAAAATATTTTTATAAATCTAGGCAAGCTCTTTTCCTTCTCAAACATAGTTCTTCTAACGAGTTCAAATGGCCTGGTTTAAGCTTCTGGGTAGAGGAATGGAACACCAATAGGCTGTGGGACAGGGACCAGCTGTGGCCAGTGGCTGCCACTGGCCTGCAGTGTGCTCTCGGGAAGGGAGGTCTCCCTTTCTGGGCTGGTTTGTTAAAGTGCACGTGGTTCTGGCAGATTCTGGCAGGTTCTGGCAGGCACTGCAATCACAAGGACCTGGGCACAGACTTGTCCTTGGTGTAGCTTTCTGTCAAAAGCTCCCTAAAGGTAAAGGCTTTGGTTTGGGAATCAAGCCATCATGGGAGCTGATGTCCAAAGGATCCAGCTTTATAGCTGACCCATCGTTGTACTGTCTGCACTCCCACCTTAGTGTCCCAACCCATCACACTATGGAGCAAAATTTCTACTGAAATCACTGAATGCACTCTGAGAGTTTATCTTGTTTACCAAGAACCCTCAGGTCAATGACTGAGTCTTGAGCACTCTCTCATACTGGAATGTCAGAGGATAGAAAATGCCTCGATTTCTATAACACTGTAGACAGCACAGTTTGGATGGATTTCTTGTCTATTATACATTATTATACAATAATGACATACCTTTCCTAAATGGTTTCCAGTGCATGCATGTCTAATTCCCTGGGTAAACTAAAAAAGACAGAGGAAGGCATACATGTGGGGAGCATCTGGGAACTGCTGCTTGCTGAAAATGCTGACCTTCACCACATCAGACCTTCACAACATTCTCATATCTCATACTTGCATCTTATACACACACTATGGCACAATCTCCATGGTACACCCCCATGCTATGCAGAAGTAAAACGCTCAGAAACTCCTCAGAATTACTTCATAAAGAAGAGGGGTTCCAATTTTCTTTAAGGAGAGTGGAGCCTTCAAAGTGTTCTCTCAGTCTCTATTGTAGCCCTTGGTATCTGCCACTCTGACTCTAGACTAGGTTTGGTGATGCAGAATTGGCATATCCTAGAGCTGTCACTAATTTTTTTCTGAGCCTTAGTCCTTTTGTTTTCCCATCGTAGAGTTTAAAAGGAGCAGGGGGAATGGATTTTTAGAGCAGTTCTAGCTCCAGGTGGTTGTGCCTGGGAGGGATGACTTCAGAATGAGTGGTTGGATGGATTCAGGGTGACAGGTTTGCAATGTTTAAACGATGGGGCATGCCACCTGTGGAACCTGGGTAACTGAGGGTTCACAGGAGTTAAGCACTGTATTTTTTGTACATTCCCAGGAATGGGCAGGTTAACTCCAGTGCACAGATATGTAAATTCAAGGCTGTCACATGTGGAGTGACTTAACAAAGGTCATCCTTTTACTGAATAAAAAGACTGATATCTAAATTCATCCAGGGAGACACACTGGGGTGGCAGCAGATGCAGAAGTGATGGTGGGTAGGAGAGCTAGAGATGGCAGCATTATCTGCCTTTGTTTTTTTTCTTGATCTTTATTTTAGATGTCATGCCCCAACTTTGATATAGGTCATCCCAGCCAGATTATTGTGGATTGTCTGTTTTACTACCTGAGATAGCTGGAGATTGGAGTACCCTGAGTCTGAAAGAAAGCTCATATTCTGCAGATCAGGCTGCTGAACTTATAGCTGAGAAAATTCAGTACACAGTAAGTGGATTGTCCTATCCCAGCTAGTTTTTCCATACATAATAAGAATTGGAGATCATGTCTTCCTGTATTAAGAGCTTTGAGTTCTTATTAGATGTGATTTTTTTCAGGTGAGAAGTTTGAGATGAACTTAATTTAATTATTCTTGCTCCCAGGCCTCCTTGTACATTAAGACTCACAGAGTAAACTCACACAATACATAATATTTTTGTTATAGTCTTTATTTACATTTCAAATGATTTCCCCTTTCCTGGATCCCCTGTCTCCAAAAGTCCCATGAACCCTCTTCCCTCCCTCTGTTCCCCAATCAAGCCCTTCCTGCTTCCCTGTCCTGGTATTCCCATACACTGCTGCACTGAGCCTTTCCAGGACCAGGGGCCTTGGTATTATGACAGGAGTCTGAGGTGTAGTGTAGATTGAGCATTGTACATTTCCCTATGTACAGGGAATATGGCTGTTGGTGACAGACTATGGCTAGATTTCAAAAACAACAAAAATAACAGAAAACTCACATCACATAGCCATGGGAAGTGAAAACTCTACTAAATGATAACTTGGTTGGGAAAGAAACAAAGGAAGGAAGGAAGGAAGGAAGGAAGGAAGGAAGGAAGGAAGGAAGGAAGGAAGGAAGGAAGGAAGGAAGGAAGGAAGGATAGGAAGGAAGGAGGAAGGAAGGAAGGAAAGAAAGAAAGAAAGAAAGAAAGAAAGAAAGAAAGAAAGAAAGAAAGAAAGAAAGAAAGAAAGAAAGAAAGAAAGAAAGAAAGAAAGAAAGAAAGAAAGAAAGATAGAAAGAAGGAAGGAAAGGAAAGAAGGAAAGAAATGAAGGAAGGTTGGAAGGAAAGGAAGGAAGGAAAGGAAAAGAAAGGAAGAGAGAGAGAGAGAGAGAGAGAGAGAGAGAGAGAGAGAGAGAGAGAGAGAGAGAGAGAGATTGAGAGAGACAAACAGAGTTCTGGCATTCAATGAAAATGAAGCAACAGCATACCCAAAATTGTGGGACTCAATGAAAGCAGTGCTAAGAGGAAAATTCTTAGCACTAAACGCCCTGATAAAGAAGTGGAGTGATCCTACACTAGCAAAATAGCAGCACACCTGAGAGCTCTGGAACAAAAAGAAGCTAACACACCCGAGAGGAGAAGATAGCAGGAAATTTTCAAACTCAATGCTAAAGTCAAAAAAATAGAATCAAAGAGATACAAAAGAATGATACAAAGAACCAACAAAACCAAAAGCTGGTTCTTTAAAGAAATCAGAAAGATAGATAAATCCCTAACCAAACTAAAGTGCCAGATACAGTATCTTAAATAACATAATAAGTATGGAAAAGGTAGACATAACAAGGGAAACAGAGAAAATTAAAAAAAAAACATCAGATTTTACTACAAAAGGCTATGCTCAACAAAAGAGGGAAATCAAGATAAAATGGATGAATTTCTAGACAGATAAAACATACCAAAGTTAAGAGCAGGTAAACTATTTAAACAGGCCCATGTCCCCTAAGGAAATATAAGAATTTCTTAAAAACCTCCCAACCAAAAACAGGCCAGGGCCAGATGGCTTCAGTGTAGAATTCTACCAGCCCTTCAAAGAAGAGTTAATACCAAAACTCTCCTAACTATTCCATAAAATAGAAATGAAAGGAACACTACCTAATTCATTCTAGGAACCCACAATTACTCTGATATCTAAACCACACAGTAAAGACCCAACAAAGAAAGAGAACTTCATATCAATTTCACTTACATAGATGCATATATACTCAATAAAATTCACACAAACTGAAGTCAACAACATATAGAAACCATCATTTACCATGATAAATTAGACTTCATCCCAGGGATGTCCAATTGTTTCAATATATGAAAATCCATTAAGGTAACCCACTAGATAAACAAACTGAAAATAAAGTAACTTGGCATTCTCATTACATGCTGAAAAATCATTTGACAAAACACAATACCCCTTCATGTTAAAAGTATTGGAGACACCAGGAATTCACTGCCTATACATAAATATAATAAAACTAAAATAGAGCAAACCATCAAAAAATATCAAATTAAATGAAATAAGTGAAGCAATACAACTAAAATCAGGAACAAGAAATGAATGTCCACTCTCCCCATATCTATGCAACACAGCACTGGAAGTTCTAGCTAGTGCAGTAAGACCACATAAGAGATCAAGGGGTTAAAACTTTGCAAAGAGGTCAGAGTATCACTATATGCCAGTGATATGGTAGTATACATAAGCGAACAAAAAATTCTATCAGGAAACTTCTACACCTGATAAAAAACTCAAGCAAAGCTGCTAGAAATTAAATTAACTCAAATTTATCTGTAGCCTTACTTTATACAATGATAAATGGTCCTGGAAAGAGTCTTAGGGAAACACCACCATTCAATGTAGTCACAAATTATAAAATATATCAGGGAAACTCTAACCACAAAGTAAAATATCTGTATGACAAGAGTTTCAAGTCTCTCAAGAATAAATTGAATGAGAACTCAGAATATGAAGTGATATCTCACACTCATGGCTTGGTAGAATTAACATCCTGAAAATGGCCATCCTACTAAAAGCAATGTACAGATTCAACACAATCACCATCAAAATTTGAACACAAATATTCAAAAACTGGGAAAGAATAATTTTGAAAATCAAAACAAACAAAAAAAGAATAGGGAAAAACATTCTTTAAAGAACTTCTGTAGTAATTATCATCCTGACCTTAAGCTATACTAAAAACTGCATGGTATTCTTACAAAAGCACACAGGTTTATCAATAGAATAGAAATAAATACCAAGCAATAAAACCACACACTTATGGACAATTGATCTTTGACATTGAAACAAAAAATATACATTGGAAAAATAAAGCATCTTCAGTGAATGGCACTGGTCTAACTGGCAGTCTGAACGTAGAAAAAGGAACATAGATCATGCTCTTCACCTTGCACAAGTCTCATTTCCAAGTGGATCAAAGTCCTCAGCATAAAAGAAGACACACTGAATCCAATAGTAGAGAAAGGGGAAAATTGTCTTGAAGAAATGTAATGGGGTTGGGAGATTTCCTAAAGAGAATTCCAGTGTCTCAGGCTCTAAGATCAGGAATTGATAAATTAGACCTCATAAAACTGGAAAGCCTACATAGTGCAACGGATACTACCAATAGGACAAACCAGCCATCTACAGATTGGGAAATATATCTTCACTAATCCCACATCCATTAGAGGGCTGATATCCAAAGTGTATAAAGAACTCAAGAAGCTAACCACCAAAACCCCAAATAATCCAATATAAAAATGGGGCAAACAAGTAAACAGGGAAATCACAACAGAGGAATCTCAAATGGCCTAGGAGTACATAAAGAAATGTGAAAAGTCTGTAGTGATCCCGGAAATGCAAATCAAAACAACCCGGAGATTCCACCTTACACCAATCAGAATGCCTAAGATCAAAAACCCTGCTAATAGCACATGTTGGCATGGACACAGAGGAAAGGGAGCACTCATCCATTGCTCAGGGATTGCAACCTGGTATAATCACTCTGAAAAGCAATCTGGAGGCACCCAAGTAGAGATACCTGAAGACCCAGCTACATCACTTTTAGGCATATCAACAAAAGATTCCCTACCATGCCACAGGACCACATGTTCCACGATGATCATAGTGGCCATATGTATGATAGCCAAAACTAGAAACAACCAAGATGTCCCACAATGGATGACTAGATACAGAAAATGTAGTTCATTTACACAATGTCAGCTGTAAACCATGAGGACATCATGAGTTTGGCAGACAAATGGTTGGAAGTAGAAAATAACACCATGAGTAATGTGACTGAGACCTAAAATAACATGCATGTTTTGTACTCACTAAGTGAATATTAGCCCCCCAAATTACACAGTACCCAGGATACAATCCTCAGAAATGAACAGTGTTAACAAGCTGAAACCTAATTGAAGATGACTCAATCTAACTTTGTAGGGAGAAGAAAGCAATCATGGAGGGGGTGGGGGAGGGAGGGACCCGAATGGGAGAAAAGTCAGGGAAGGGAATAGTACAACATGATCAGGTATTGGTGGTGAGAGGAAAGAGGACCACAAGAAAGAATAGAAACAGGCATTTTCAGCAGATGGGAGTTGGAGGGACCCTATAGAAAGTACCAGAGACCTGGGAGGTAAGGGACTCTCAAGATTCAAAAGGAGGGACCTTAGATGAAATGACCAGCAGGGCAGAGAGGAAACTTGTAGAGCCCACCTCCAATAGAAAGACAGGGCATCAAGTGTAGGGATGAGGATGCCATCCCACAGCCAAAATCTCTGATGCAGAATTGTTCCTCTCTAAAAGAACTGCTCTGTGAGAGGCCCAACAAGCAGCTGAAGTAGTCAGATGCAAATGTTTACACCCAAATAATGGACAAAAGCTGGGGAACCCTGTGGTGGAATTCTGTAAGAGCTGAAGAATCTAAGGAGGAGGATGAGCCCTTAGGGAGACCAACAGTCACAACTAACATGGACCCCCAAGATCTCTCAGACAATGAACCACCAACCATGCAACACACACCAGCTGATATGAGACCCCAACACATATACAGCAGAGGATCCCCT
The DNA here is from genome assembly GCF_947179515.1 of Apodemus sylvaticus. Taxonomy (NCBI): domain Eukaryota; kingdom Metazoa; phylum Chordata; class Mammalia; order Rodentia; family Muridae; genus Apodemus; species Apodemus sylvaticus. Next base: position 52,532,560 of record NC_067491.1, on the reverse strand, counting down.
TGCCTGGCCCCTGTGAAGAAATCACAATTAGCCCTCAAGAAACTTGAGGACCCAGGGTATGGAGAGGTCTAGTGATGGTTGGAGACATTGTCTTGGAGATTCAGGGGGAGAAATGGGATGAAGAGGAGTCAGAGGTTAGACCAGAAAGGGGGATAACAAATGGACTGTAAAAAAAAGGATTAAAGAGTAAAAACAGTAAAAATAAAAACAAAAACAAAAAAGGATAAACCCTGTTCTTAAAAGTAGCAGTGACATTCACAAACGAATGTTGAGAAATGAGCAAATTAACTGTATGTAGCACAGAGTAGAGTGACCAAAAAGTGAGAGAAGGTGGGTGGGTAAGGAGGCAGACCTGTCCCACACAGCAGACCTTGCTGCCTGTGCTGCACATGATAGGGCTCCTCTCAGTCTTAAATCTGATCATTCTTGTTGTTGTTGTTGTTGTTGTTGTTGTTTAAAAACAAAAAGAATTTCTACTTTTCTTTAGTGAGACAAATGTGAAAAGCACTGTCAAAGGTCCACCTTCCACATGTGCCCAGATGTTGGTCTCTGATCCAGGAGAGGTGATGTGCATCCCTCCATTCCTGGGTTCTGACGAAACCTTAGCTCCAGTTCTCTCAGAAGAACAAACCCTCAGTTGGAGAATACAGACACAAGCTGCCTTCCCTTAAGGTCTTACGCCTTTGCTCTTGCTTTCTGCTTGCATTGGAAGCCGACCTTTATAGACTGTGTTTCTTGACCTCCAGCTATGGCACCTAAGGCATCAGCATGTCCTGAGCAATAGCTCCATCCTGGTTGCTCTCCTCCAGTGAGTGTATTTCATGAACACCAATTAAGTAGGGAAAACTGCTACGGAGACCCTGCCCAGGATCTGAGGTTGTAGAGAGTCAGTCTCTGGTTGTCTTCATTGCAGGAAGTTAGGGGGCTCTGGGATCTTCTTAGACTTCTTGTGCCTCTGCTACATTCACATGAGACAAGATGCCTGGATTCCATGGACTGGTCCCACATAGAAATTACATATACACACATATTCATACATATTTGAATACATGTATATGTTTATGTATATACCTACAAACACACACACATCTAAACCTGTCACCTTGATTTTCAGTCTTTAAGACAATTCAACCACTGTCTACTAATTCTTTACCTGACCCTTCTTCCAGACACTTTCAGAGGCCCAGTACCATTACGGACATTGACTCAGCTCGGGCACGGGTTCAGCCTTTCACATCTGCTGAGCTCGGCGTTCTCTCACAGGGCTGTGACAGACAGGGCACACATGAGATTAATAGTGGACTAATGAGCATTTGTGGAGCCCCATGACTGAGGAAGGGTTCACTGCTTCTCAGCACTGCATGCATGGCAGCAATTAAATAGCTTATTGGTCACAGGTTCATTGTTTTCAGATTTGCTGTCCTCCTAGCATTCTGTCTTTGTCTCTGTTATCATCACGATCCACACTTAATGTCTGACTAGGAGATATTTGTGTGCAGAATGAGGAAGCCACTAACTATCCCTGGGTAATCCTTGTCTCCAGTAGGCCAGTGGTTTTCCATATTTAGGGGTTAGAAACTGTAAGACACACAAGCACAGGTGCCAAGACCATCACACTCAGCACAGTACCTGGTGGGGTAATCCACTTAGAGAACTACATTCACAGGTCACCTGACATTGAGTTGCCAGAGATGGGGGAAGGGAGAACAGTCAGTGGAAGAGTCTATAGTCTCAAACCCTTGGGTTCTCTGAAAAGTTTGGGAGGCACTGGTAATACTTTTGTGACTTGGCAAAGGAAAGAGACACATGGCTAGTGGAATGAGTCTAGTGTTCATAGGGAATTCTATGACTTACATTTCTCCTTACAGTGACTCAGAAGTGATGACAATACAGTACCTCATGAGGAAAACAGCAGGGTATTAGGAGAAAGAGCAAGTGATGTCATTGTGTCCGTGGTCAGGAATCCCAGGAAGCTGAAGGTTGATTGTCTAGTTGCTTTCTCAGTTTGATACAGCTGGAAATGCATCCTGAGGAAATGTTCCAGAAACCATCCATGGTGTGTCATACCTACCTTAGAGAAAATCTCTCAAAAACACTCAGACACATTCCCATTTGTTTCCATCATCTGTCACAGTACACAAAGAAGATTAATTTCTGGGAAGCCAAGGTACTCACAGAGAGAAGTTCTTTTAGTTCATAAAGATTACTTCTGATCAAGACCAATGCTGGCTAAAAAAGGAGATGGGAGGGCACAGAGCCAAGATCTTGGAAACCACATGGAGCTGGCTGAATGTGAGGCTGCCAGACACCAAGGGAGAGAGGGAAGAAGAACAAACACTTGGCCAGCTCCAAAGGGGGAGGGAGGACAGCAGAGACAGCTGTTCCCTGGTGACACAAGGTTTACCCAGGTGAACTGTCATTGTCTCACCTTTGCTGGCCCACAGCTGACACCCCAAGCACAGCCCAGGCACACTACACTTTACCAGGTGGCTGTCTGTGCACAGAACCCTGTGCTGTGGAGGACAGACACTGCCAACAGGTCTGCTCCCCACAGAGCCACTTAAGATGAGCCCCTCATTTGCACACAGTGAGCACAGGAGCTTCCAATTACCTGACAACAGCCATTTCAGGCACTCCATAGTGCTTGCCTCATCTTAGCCTGGCACAGCCTGAGCTGCCTGGGCAGGCTCTCTTGGCACATTCTTGTCCCCTTAGATGGGGAAAGCAGTAAATGGAAGGGTCACCGGGTCAATGGAGTCTGTCTTTCACTGCTTGAACTCTGATCAAGGCAGAGTGTGCAGGGCTGAGATGGGTGCTGAGGACAACCAGCACCAATGCAGGTCCCCTTTCATTAAATACAAGACATGCTAGCTAGCCTGGCTCAGTGAGCTAATTAGGGTATTGGGGGGGGGGGGAGCATCCTGCCTGTGCCTTGAAGCCTGTGCACTGCTTTTGTTTGTGATCTTGCAACAAACTCAGAAATGGCTCCTACCCAGCCCCACTAAAAAGCTTGTTTCTGGAGCCTTCTTCAAGGATTCACATGGTACCTTCCTTCTAACCTTCAGGAAGATGTTTATCTTCCAGCTGCTCAGGGCTCTCAAGCCCAGACCTGCTTTAGAGTCCTGGAGTGACCACAACCCCTGACTGCTGTCTCAGGGGTACTAGAGCCTGTTTGGACTCAGAAGTAAAAGTAAAGTAATTTTGAAGGAAACAACTCATTTCTAAAGATGACATGGTGACATGCCTTTTTATTTTATATCCTCTGCCTCCTAGGCTAATTTTTTCAGCATTAAATAAAACATTTCAAATATACTATATATGGCTCTAGTTGTAAAGTGTATTGTGGACTTGCAGGGGAGTGCCTTGTATGCTAGACCCAGATTTCTCTTGACACCAGAAGATGATAAGCAATGGTGTCAACAGACCAGCTCCACACTGCCCCCTGCCAGTGAATACTGGACAGTAGCTACTTGGAACTGCAGTGGGGTGGGTGGTGCTCTGTGCATATGTAGTTAAACCAGTTGTTCTCAAAGTAGAGTTCCCAGGTACTGTAGAAAGAATTTTCAACTGAGGAATGTAGGATGGACTAAAAGCACCTAAAGAAATGTTCAACATCCTTAGTCATCAGGGAAATGCAAATCAAAACAACCCTGAGATTCCCCCTCACACCAGTCCAAAGGGCTAAGAACAAAAACTCTGGTGCCAGCAGATGCTGGCCAGGATGTGGAGAAAGAGGAGCACTCCTCCATTGTTCATGGGATTGCAAGCTGGTACAACCACTTTGGAAATCAGTATGTTGGTCCCTCAGAAAATTCAACATAATATTCCCTGAGGACCCAGCTATACCACTCCTGGGCATATACCCAGAAGATGCTCCAACATGTAATAAGGACACATGCTCCATTGGTTCATAGCAGACTTATTTATAATAGCCAAAAGCTGGAAAGAACCCAGATGTTCTTCAACAGAGGAATGGATACAGAAATTGTGGTACATTTGCACAATGGAGTACTACTCAGCTATTAAAGCAATGAATTCATGGAATTCTTAAGCAAACTGACGGAACTAGAAAATTATCATAGTGAGTAAGGTAGCACAATCACAAAATAGCACACATGGTTTGTGTTCACTAATAAGTGCATATTAACCCAAAAGATCTGAATACTCAACATACAATTCACAGACCACATGAAGTTCAAGAAAAAGGAAGACCAAAGTGTGTGTGTGTGTGGGGGGGGGGAATGGTTCCTTCCTTCTTAGAAAGCGGAACAAAATACTTTCTGGTTCTTTATGATCCCTGTAAATCTCTCCCAGGGAAACAGCTTAATTTTCTTCTTTTCTAGCTCTCTCCATGGCTCTGATTAAGTAGACTCTTTTCCCCCTGTTTTCTCACGAGAGTGGGCATATCCTCTTCTCTTGAATGTTCTCTGATTCAGATCATTTCTACCACTCAATTAGATATAACTTTCAAACATACTGCTACTTTCTATATTATTAACTTTATCTTCATCATTTGGGATTAAATATGTGCATTAAGGGTGAATCACACCTCTACTAGGAACATGATTTACCAGGAAACATCACAATCACTGGTATCAGAGTGTAATCAAATATCCTTCGAGAATTCATGGATAGTGAGACTAGTATTCAGCAGTTTGGAAGATCAAAGTGTGGGTGCTTCAGTCAATATTAGATGGGAAACAAAATACACACAGGAGCAAACATGGGGACACATTGTAGAGCACAGTCTGAAGGAAAGACCATCCAGAGACTATCCTGCCTGGGGATATAGCCTATATACAATCACCAAACCCTGACACTATTATGGATGCCAAGAAATGCTTGCTGAAAGGAGCCTGATATGGCTGTTTCCTAAAAGGACCTGCCAGAGCCTTCCAAATAGAAAGGTGGATGCTTGCAGCCAACCATTGGACTGAGCACAGGTTCCCCAGTGGAGGAGTTTGAAAGAGGCTTGAAGGAGCTGAAGGGGTTTGCAACCACCTAGGAAGAACAACAATATCAACCAACCAGATCCCCCTGAGCTCCCAGGGACTAAGCCATGAGCAAAGAGAATACAAGGCTCCAGCTGCATATGTAGCAGATGATTGCCTTGTCAAACATAAAAGGGAGGAGAGGTTCTTGGTTCCATGAAGGCTTGATAGATGCCCCAGTGTAGGGGAATCAAGGGCAGGGATGCAAAAGTGGGTGGGTATGTTAAGGAAAACCCTTATAGAAGCAAGGGAAGGGCGATCTCACCAGACTTAAACATGTTGTCCTGGGTGAATTTGACCAGAAGTTGGATATGAGTTTTGCTGATCAGCTGGAAGAAATTTCACATGTAGCATTCAAGACAGATTCTGAAGTCAACACCCAAACATTGCTTTTCTCTGCAACTAGCTCAAATTTGGTATCTAATGTTGTTAAAAGATACATGAAATCTACATATGAACAGATAGACCTGATTGGTAAAAAAAGACTCAGAAAGCAGCTATAGCTGTGGAGCACCTGGAGATTAAGTGTCACTGGACAGAGTGCAGCACTGATTGGTGATGTGATCTGAGAGTACAGTAGTTATCATGGGCACACAATCATCTCTGTGAAACTAAGAAGGATGACCAGGAACTGTTACAAAACACATGCACAAAGCAGGATGCCTAGTCCTTACAAGGCAAAATTCTGCCGAAGCAAGGAAAATAGCCCTGAAAGGTTTCCAAAATGGCAATTTTAGAGTTTGGGTGGTTACCAATGTTGTTGCCCATGTGTTAGACATCCTGAGGTTTACCTGATCATTAAGGACTGTCAACCCAAGGATGTGGAGTTTTACAGTCATTATTCGGAGTGAACAGGAAAAGCAGGAAAGTCAGGCTTTTGCATCTGCATTTATCAGCACAAAGAAGAGTACCAGTTAGCTCAAGTGGAGCAGAAATCAGGAATTAAGTTTAAATGAATAGTTGTTCCCTCTGCAACAGAAATCATAAAGGCCTCCAGCAAAGATGCCATCAGTCTTTAGGATTCAGTGCCTCCCACTGCCAATGGCCATATCAAGCAGTCAGCTGAGAAGCTGATTGAGACAAAGGACCTTTAGAAGCCCTGGCAGTTGCTCTGGCCTACATCTCAACCAGCACTCTGTGATCAACCAGGAAGCCGACTTTGCGACCAGGATCCTGCGCTATTTAGATGCCCAACATTAGTTGTGCTTGGCAAGAAGATAAGGAGCAGCTAGGTGAGAACATCAACGCCAAAGCGAAGAAGATGGTCTTCCTCAAAGAAAACTGGGAGATTGTTTTGGTGTCTGCACTGAATGAGTCACAGAAATACAGGAGAATCGGCATGAATCGAGATGCTGGCAGCTGACCTTGGCCACTGAGCAGCCAGAGCAGGATGGACCCCAGATTGATATCGAAGCAGCCAGGGCTACGTGGAGAAAACCTCTCTTCAACAAAAAGAAAAAGAAAAAGAAACAAACAAAGATAGAAAGAAAAGAAAAGAAAAGAAAAGAAAAGAAAAGAAAAAAACCTGGAGATAAATACAATGATAGATGGCCATTTGACCCCATATAATATTATTTTGGTGTAAGCAATAAATAATTAATATGTTCGGTAATTATTGTAGTTTTATATAACACCTTTAAGTAGGTTCAAAATAAAGCTGATATAGATAAGTCAGAAACCGGATACTAGGTTAGAGGCCGGATAACAGAGATGAGAGTATTTTTAAAATCAGTACAGAGTCTTAAAAGAATCCAATCTGGAACTTAGAATGAGAGAAGAAGAAGAATTTCTAGAGGAGCAAATTGCAGGACGGCTTGAAGCATGACACTGGCAGCTCATAGAGGCTCAACATTCTGTTAAAATTGAGACTCTGATTTGTAATAAAATTAATTAAATTTCCATAGCAATAACACACAAGAGATGTGTTTCATTAAATGTCATGTGCTTGCTTTTGTTGAGTTTGAAATTTTTAAAAATGAAGAGTAGATACAAAAAATGTGGTATATCTACACAATGGAGTACTATTCAGCCATTAGAAACAATGAATTCATGAAATTCTTAGGCAAATGGATGGAGCTAGAGAACATCATACTAAGTGTGGTAACCCAGACTCAAAAGGTGAATCATGGTATGCACTCACTAATAAGTGGTTATTAACCTAGAAAACTGGAATACCCAAAACATAATCCACACATCAAATGAGATACAAGAAGAAAGCAGGAGTGGTCCCTGGTTCTGGAAAGTCTCAGTGAAACAGTATTTGGCAAAACCAGAACGGGGAACTGGGAAGGGGTGGGAGGGAGGACAGGGGAAGAGAAGGGGGCTTACGGGACTTTCGGGGAGTGGGGGGGGGCTAGAAAAGGGGAAATCATTTGAAATGTAAATAAATTATATCGAATAAAAAAAAATCCTAAAAAAAAAAGTGTCTTTGCTCGTATGAAGAAATTTAAAAAAAAAACAAAATAAAAATGTACATATGTTAATACATCATGCACTGGATACATATTTAGTCTTCTAAGCAGCTTCAGCTTTGGAAACCTTAGTCTTGACTTTTGAAAGGGATGGTTCTGAAACTGCACATTTATTAGAGATGGTGGCTATTGTGGAAATGTCTTTGCAGATCAGAGCTGATGGTGCTTTAACCTGTGTATCTATCCATTGCACACTTTTCCCATTGTGGCATAAAAGTGTTATACATCACCAATGTACAGACCAAGCAATTATGGAGAACTCTCACAGGACTTCAAAGGAAATGCTTCTGGAACAAAAAGGAGATCTGAGATCCTCCAAAGATAGTTTAAATCATGCTTTATTGACTTGAAATTTTAAGATGGCAATGAGACAGTTTATTCAGCTGCACAAGATCTTAGAATGCACTGTTTAGATTTAGATAAGCATAACTATGTGATAACCTCAGAACAGAAGGCAGCAAATATTCTGCATAGGGAAATTAAATGTGATAGGTTTTAAACAGAAAAAGGAAAACTGTGGAATCCTTCAAAATTAATAAAACTCAGAGTTGACAGGGAGAGACCTCTTGAAGATCCTTGCTACAGACCAGAAAGAAATCATGAAGATCAATAAAACAGGTTACTTATTTTTCTGATCCCTCTACCTGGGAACTGCACTCAAACTGTCTGAGACATGAAAAAGTCTATAGCTTAGACTTCATCTAAGTATTGCTAATAATCTTGTTGGCTACAGAATCTTCAGGGTGGATTCATGTCATTCTTTGAAATGACATGGATGAAAATTCATATTAAACTTTGTGTATATAGTCCAAGCTAACTTAGGAAAACAACAACCTACCAGCTCAAACAGACATCATCACATCCTCTTAAGCTGATTGAGCACACTTCATATTCCATATATATGCTTATGCAGAAATGTGTATTACCTGTAAAATTTTATATGCTTACAGACACCAATGAAGTAGAAGCCATGACAAGATTCACTCTCAGGGATCCTGGGTAGGGTATTATGACCCTGAGAAATATTTATTCTAGCATCTTGCTAGGCTCAGTTTCAGACTACGTAAATAGCTTTTTCATCAAAATTCACTTCTAGGAAAGCTTGAAAGCTGCTGATCCCAGTTGGTCTGGACTCTTAGACTTTTCCACGAGGGTCTTGGTTTAATTAAGCCTTATATCTTTTAGTAAACAGAACTTGGACAACTGATAGTACAACCAGCTTTCTTAATACTGGCCAATTCCCCAATTTTTTGGACACACATAAGGAAAAGACACCACCAAACAGTAGGAAGCAATTTCAAGAGAATGACATCCCGTTCACCAAAAGTGGGGTGGATGGTTGTGGTTATAAATCACGTTATTTATATTTGTCCTCCTTTAAGGGGGATTACTTAAAAGTTGTTAATTGGCTTGGTCAGTGTGGAATCACAGTAAGGGAGGTTAGACTCAGGACTTTCTTTTTCTCTTCCCTTCTCTTTCCTTGATCCTTCTCTTGCTCCTATCTAATGCTCAAGGAGAGTGGAAGAAGGCATTAAAAGAAAAGTGTGATAGGGGAATAATAGCATGTATATGTATAGGTGTATATATGCATATATATTTGTACATATGCATATATGTGTGGATATGTGTGTATGAGTGTGTGAATAAAGCAGTAGATTATGAAAATCAACTTTTAGACCAAAGAACATAACAAGCCAAATATTTTCACATTTGCTTTGTATCTTAATACAGAATAGGATAATATTTGCAAGAATATACTATGTATATCTGTTTCAAATCTCATTAAGGTATTATACCTATGTAATGTGGAGTTCTATTCATTGAAGGCTGCTGTTGCAAACTGTCTAGGATAATTAAGAAATGCAAGTTACTGGTGAGTCAAACAAACTTACAGGCTTGTTAGATATGAATATTGTTGATTACAAAAAATGTATAATATGTTAAACATATATTAGCTACGAACAATCAATTCACATATATTATAGTCTTCAAAAACCTCAAACATCTATAGAATATGGCATTTCTAGATGTTTTGTTAATAAAACAGTCTTAAGGTGAGGCATGTCTGTTCCTGGCAGCACACGGACATCTTCAAAGTAGATGATGAGCACTGAAGAACCACTATATGGAGTTTGCTTCAAACGTGACAAGCTAGACACTAGGCAAGAAATTGTGCTCGCCTAAACTGCAGACAAATGCAGTCCAAGATGTAGATAAATAAGACACAGGGAAGTCGATGCCCAAGCTTTGCCAGGAGAAGATAAGGAGTCCTTCACAATTCCTACTTGAAAGTCTGGCATATATTCTGGGCCGGAAGGCAAAAGATAGATACTCCAAAGATTCATAGACTTTTGGGTGTCTGTCTAAGGAAGCAGCTGTCTGTCAGTTGCATAAATGAGGAAGCTGCTTGTGTTGTATGTTCTGGCAATTGAGGGTATTTAATTCCTCAGGTCTCTGACTGGATTGAAGACTAAGTAGTCAGAGTCCCATATTTCAAAATGGGAAATTGAAATATGGGAAAATTGTTTAGAATTTCAGAAAATGTTATAAGGTCTAGGAGAAACTCTTAGTTGTATGAATGCATAAATTGATAGTAAATGATTTCTGTATACAAATTCAAATTCAATCACCAAGGTAGTTCTGATTGCAGAGTACTTTCCCCTAATGTGTCCAAATACAGATAAAATGGACACTGTGGACTTAAATTCTTATCTGCTGGTTTTGATAGTTGTCCCTCCCTATTAGAGTTTACTAATGTTAGCAATGGACATTTAGTTGGACTATGGAGGGGAATAAATAAAGAGAATCTCTTTGGTACTATGTATAAGCATCACTTGACAATAAAAAGCGTAATTGAGGGTCAATTTAGCAAGGCAGGAAATAAAAGGTGGGACATCAGGCAGGGGGAGATAGGACTCTAGGAAACAGTGAAGACCTGCAGATTGGCCTTGAACTCTGAGGAAGACAGAAACATGAATCTCAGGAGAGATAACCATCTATGTGGCAGACACAGACTAGAGTAAATGGGTTATATCACTCACAAGCCAGCTGGGGAACTATCCACAGCTTATAGCCTAGGTAGTTCCTCATATATAATTAAGTCTCAGAGTCCCATTCTGAGAACAAAGAGGCTGGGTAGCAAAGCTAAGATTACATTTTGTGGAGACTTAACCCCTCTCTGCAGAACACTTGTCTAAAATGCTTGAAAGTCCAGATGGTTGGTTTGACCTACTCAGCACCCAGCTACAATGGCTGCTAATGCACTCTGCTGCCTGTGATTGCTAAACGAGTTAAGTTTTGATCTGTCTTTTTGATCTGCTGAAGAAGTAGCTTATAGTCTCATTTTTATGAGAACGGAAAGGTCCCTCTGGCTCAGAGTGAGGATAGCCCCTGTGGGTTACAACCTCTGGTAGGTGCATTTTGTGCTCTGACCACACAAAAATCTTCTGTGATGGAAGAATGCGTGCCCTCTGTATAAGACTGTGGACTGGCCTGTTGGATTTGTCCATACAGAGCAGGGAGCCGATTTGGGTGACCTGTGGGACTCGTTCAGTGCACTCGATATTGTTAGTTGTGGGTTCCTTGAACCTCACAACCGGTGGTAACCAGAATGCACGGAACACTCAGCCCCAAGACCGACGATGCCAAAAGCAAGAATTTGGCAAGTCAATTCAAAGTACTTTTCCATCTCGGTGAGGGTGCCTTTGGTACTGTCAGATTGGCCTTGCACCTGACAACCAAGGTGATGGTCGCCGTCAAATCGATAGAAATCACCAAGAAGTCCGAGAGAATCATCCTGGCAGAACGCGCAGCGTTGGAGACCTTAAACCATCCGAACATCATCCGCCTCTTCCAGGTCCTGATAACACCAAGCCACGTTAATTTTATACTCGAATACGCTCCGGGAGGGAACTTATCTGATTTAACAGAGGAGAATGGCCCACTGCAGGAGGCAGAGGCAAAGAAAATATTTGGTCAAGTAGTGTCTGCAGTAAAGTATTGCCACAACAATGACTTTATTCACAGAGACATTAAACCACAGAATATCCTCAGGGACGCGGAGGGTAACGTCAAGTTGACAGACTTTGGGCTGGCCACCAAGATCAGGCCTGGCAGCTTCCTGAAACGGAGGTGTGGGACCAAGGTCTTTTATGCCCCAGAACTCGTACTAGGGGAGGCTTACGACAGCAGGAAAACCGATGTGTGGAGTTTGGGCGTGCTGCTTTATTTCATAAGCACTTCGTACTACCCCTTTACAGGAAACAGCGTGAAGGAGATAGAAGAAAATATCGCCACAGGGACCTATCACATTCCACCTTACTTCTCTGGTCACCTTGAAAATCTAATCCACCAGATCCTTACTGTTGCCCCAGAGATGAGGCCCTCCGTCGAAGATATTGAAGAACATCCCTGGATACTAAAGGCTGAAGTAAACATCCCCACTGACTCCTATCCAGACTGCGACATCGTAGACAGGCTCCGTGTCATGGGGTTTAATGCCAACGAGATTTTGGAGTCGCTGCACAAGAGAAAGTTTGATGAAAAAATGGGGACCTATTTGCTTTTACAAGAACAGGTACGCCTAGGAATCGAGACTATACCTACAGGTTCAGCCAAGCCTGTCAATCCGTGCCCTACGCCACCCCCATCGCCAGCACATGCCTCTAGCCCTGGCCTTCCCCTCAAAAGAAGAGCCAGTGAACCCAACTCTGGCCTCCTCCACATAAGGCCCTCAGGACAGCTGCGACCTGATGCCCTGGCATTATCAGGGCACATAGTGGCCAGAAGTGTCTCCTTGCCGCCATGGCCCTCCATTTTCCAAAAAAGAAGAGCCCTGCTTCTGCCTCTGCCCCTGCCCTCCACTCTGGAGCCGTGGCTGCCGCGTGTCTTTTCGACACCATCACCGCGGAAGACAAAACACACTTGCCCCCTGAGCAAAGCTGGTCTGTGGAACCACTGCATCCCCCTGTGAAGAGCGGGCGTTTCAAACGCTTTCGAAAAAGAATCAGGGATTGCCTGTGGAGACTTTGTTGCATCCCCCGGGCTCCAAACACAAAAACCCAGTGTACATCCTCCTAGAACGTGGCTCCCCTGGAAGAGGTTGGATGATGAACCCAATGAACGGATAGGCAAGTATGGGAGGGTGCATTTCGGCTCTGAAGTTTATTCTCTCTGTATTTATTCGTGTCTTCTCATTGGAAATGAGATGTATATTTCCAGGGTCTCTTGAGATGGTCAGATATATTTCTTTTAATTTTAATTTATTTACATTTCAGGTGTTATCCCCTTACCTGGTTTCCTCCTGTCCTGGAAACCCCCTCTCCTATCTACCCTCCTGCTGCTTCTAGTAAGGTGTTCTTCCACCCATCCACCCACTCCCATCTCCACGTCTTCAATTCCCCTACCCTGGGGCATCTATCAGAGCTTCAGAGGACCAAGGAACTCTCCTCCTATTGATGCCTGACAAGGATGTCATCTGCTATTATGCAGCCACAGGTATCTGCACTCCGTGATTGGTGGCTTGGTCTCTGGAAGCTCTGGGAGGTTTGGTTGGTTTGTTTTGTTGTTCTTCCTATGGGGCTGCAAAACCTTTCCACTCCCTCAGACCCTTCTCTACCTCCTTCATTGGGGACCCCATGCTCAGTGCTATGGTTGGCTGTGAGCATCCGACTGTATTTGTAAGGCTCTGGCAGGACCTGTCAGGAGACAGCTATAACAAAGGCATTTTCAGCAAGCTTTTCTTAGCATCCACCATAGTATCTGAGTTTTGTGACTGTATATGGGATGGATCTGCTGCTGGGGCAGACTCTGGATGGTCTTTCCTTCAGGTTCAGCTTGACACTTTGTCTCTGAATCTCCTCCCATTGGTATTTTGTTCCTCCTTCTAAGAAAGACCAAAGTATCCACACTTTGTTCTCCCTCCTTCTTGAGCTTTGTTTGCTCTGTGAATTGTGTCTTGGGTGTTCCCAGCTTCTGGACTAATATCCACTTATCAGAATGTGCATTCATGTGTGGTCTTTTGTGATTCGTTTGCCTAACCTAATGTAATATTTCTAGTTCCATCAATTAGGCTAAGAATTTCATGAAGTCACTGTATTTAATAACAGAGTATTCCATTGTGTAAATGTATCACATTTTCTGTATCCATTCTTCTGTTGAGGGACATCTGGGTTCTTTCCGGCTTCTGGCTATTATAAATAAGGCTGCTATTATGTCCTTAGCCTTAAAAAAGCTTTGCAATTCTATGAGGTCCCAATTGTCAATTCTTGATCTTAGATTATAAGCCATTGGTGTTCTGTTCAGGAAATTTTCCGCTGTGCCAATGTATTTGAGACTATTTCCCACTTTTTCTTCTATTAGATTGAGTGTATCAGGTTTTCTGTAGAGGTCCTTGATCCACTTGGATTTGTGCTTTGTACAGGGAAATAAGAATGGATCGATTTAAAAACAATACAAAACAAAAGAATGGATCGGTTTGTATTATTTTTTATTAGATACATTCTTTATTTACATTTCAAATGATTTCCCCTTTCCTGGTTCCATGTACCCAAAGTCCCAGAAGCCATCTACGCCCCCCTGTTCCCCAATCACCCCCTAACGCTTCCCTGTCCTGGTATTCCCCTACACTGCTGCATCAAACCTTCCAGTACCAGGGTCCTCTTCTCCCTCTGATGCCCAACAAGACCATCCTTTGCTGCCTGTGTGTCTGGAGCCATGGGTAACACCATGTGAACTCTCTGGTTGATGGTTTTGTGCCTGGGAGCTCTGGGAGTTCTGGGTGGCTCATTTTGTTGTTCTTCCTATGGCACTGCAAACCCCTTCAGCTCCTTGGGTCCTTTCTCTAGCTCCCCCATTAGAGACCCTGTGTTCAGTTCAATGGCTGACTGAGAGTGTCGCCCTCTGTATTTGTCATGCACTAGCAGAGCCTCCCAGGTGACAGCTATATCAGACTCCAGTCAGCAAGCACTTGCTGGCATCCTCAATAGTGTCTGGGTTTTGTAACTGTATATGGGATGGCACTTGTGGGAATCCTCAATAGTGTCTGGGTTTTGTAACTGTATATGGGATGGCACTTGTGGGAATCCTCAATAGTGTCTGGGTTTTGTAACTGTATATGGGTTGGATCCCTAGGTGGGGCAGTCTCTGGATGATCTTTCCCTCAGTCTCTGCTCCACCCTTTGTCTCTGTATCTCCTTCTGTGAGTATTTTGTTCCCCCATCTAAGAAGGACCAGAGTATCCATACTTTGTTCTTCCTTCTTTTTAGGCATCATTTGATATGTGAATTGTGTCTTGGGTATTCCTAACTTCTGGGCTAATATCCACTGATCAATGAGTGCATACCATGTGTGTTCTTTTGTGATTAGGCTGCCTCACACAAGATGATATTTTCCAGTTCCACCCATTTGCCTAAGAATTTGATGAATTCATTGTTTTTAATAGCTGACTAGTATTCTATTGTGTAAATATATGACATTTTCTGTATCCATTCCTCCATTGAGGGACATCTGGGTTCTTTCCAGCTTCTGGCTATTATAAATAGGGCTGCTGTGAACATAGTGAAGCATGTGTCCTTATTACATACTGGAGAATCCTCTGGATTATAAGTCCAGGAGTGGTATAACAGGGTTCTCTGGTAGTGAAAAAGTATGCCTACTTTTCTGAGAAACTACCAAACTGATTTCCAGAGTGGTTGTACCAGCTTGTAATACCAGCTTGTACCAATCACAGCTTGTACCAGCAGTGAAGGAGTGTTCCTCCTCCTCCATATCCTCCCCAGAACTTGCTGTCTCCTGAGTTTTTGATCTTAGCCATTCTGACTGGTGTGAGGTGAAATCTCTGGGTTGTTTTGATTTACATTTCCCTGATTACTAAGGATGTTGAACATTTCTTTAGGTGCTTCTCAGCCATTTAATATTACTCAGGTGAAAATTCTTTGTTTAGATCTATGCCCCATTTTTAATAGGGTTTTTTGGCTCTCTGGAATCTAACTTCTTGAGTTCTTTGTATATCTTGGATATTAGCCCTCTGTCGGATGTAGGGTTGGTAAAGATCCTTTCCCAATTTGTTGGTTGCCATTTTGTCTTATTGACTGTGACTTTTGCCTTACAAAAACGTTGTAATAAGTTTCAGTGTGTCTGGATTAAGGTGGGGGTCCTTGATCCACTTGGGCTTGAAATTAGTACAAGGAGATAAGAATAGATCGATTTGCATTCTTCTGCATGCTGCCCTCCAGTTGAACCAGCACCTTTTCCCCTTATTACTTTAAATATTCTTTCTGTGTTTTGGGCATTTGGTGTTTTAACTCTAATGTGACAAGAAGAATTTCCTTTCTGGTCCAATCTATTTGGTGCGCGGTAGGCTTCTTGTATGTTTATGTGCTTCTCTTTCTTTGGGTTAGGGAAGTTTTCTTCTATAATTTTCTGAGGTTTTACATATACTCACAGGCTTGTTGACACTCCTGGAGGATAGCTCTCTCCCTGTGCTATTTGGGTATGGAGCAGTGTTGACACCATCTGCTACAAGAACCCATGTCCCAGTAGACTATCCTCTAACCAAGCTATTCTGCCCTTTATGTCCATGTGACGATATTTCCTTTCAGCCTATAGGAGACCTGGCCTTACAAGGTGCTACTGTCATGAGGAGACAGTAAGAAGAGGAGGACTGTGACAGTGGGCAGCTGTATGCAGAAACACTGCGAGTCCCAGTTGTACCTGGAAGCTGTGTGGTGCAACCCCTTATCTCTTCTGAAGACATTTATTCTATGCTGGGGTCTTCCTAGTGACAGCCCTGTCACCACGTGACAGCAATTTCACCGTGACACTCCCTCATCTTTGCTTCTCAATCTTGAGGATAAAGAGCCTAGAGGAGGGCCTCTACAGATCAGTCAGTGGGTGTGCCCCTGACCACTGCCACAGCTTTTTTTGGGGGGGGGGATTGTGTCCTAAATGTGGGGTGTCTAATAGAGCTGGTCTCCCAGTTCTTGCCATGCAGCCTGTTCCTCACTTCCTGGACTGTGACTGCTCCAGTCCTCCTGAAGCATCATGGAAGACATTCTTCCCTTCACAGGCTTGAATTCACTCTTACCTACAAGGAGGAACAGTGAAGATTGGCTCTGAGATGTAACCCCAGCTTCTAGACTGTCTATGTGAAGTGGTGTGATCTGCCCTTTGTCAGTTGCCACTCGATAGGTATAGTGAAGTGTGAGGCTCTTGCTAGGTGCTCGGTGCCAGGATAATTAGTGTCATGGACAAGCTGTGCTCAAGGAGCTGATGACACTCTGGCAGAGTCAAGGACATTCACGAAGACAAAGGTGGTAAGGTAAGTTTGCATCAAAACAGGTAAAAACAGTAATAAAACTGGGAGTTCCCATCCTAGGACAAGTTGTTGGCAAACACTGTCCCTGAACAGACAGCTCTGCTGGGCTAAACCTGGAGAGAAAGAAGGCCTGAGACAGAGGGCCTTGAGAGCAGCCATGTGACTGGCAGCCATCATGAATGACTGGACCTGATGAGTGCCTGTGTTTGATTTTTTATGGTTACCCTAAAAGAAAGTTATTTTAATTCATGTCTTGGTGGAATTGTGTTCTCAACTCAGACCACAGGCTCTGGGCATGTTGGGTGTCACAACATGCCAAAGGCCTGAACTGTACAGTCCTCTTGTGTTGGTCATGGGAAAGTCAGATAAGAAGGCCATGGTGATAGCTGGACAATGTAGGAATCCCCAAAACAAGAGGCCATGTTCAGGCATGGCGATCTACCATTCATCACCTATGCATGTGGAATTTCTAAGCAGGTAAGGAGTGGAGATAAAAACTGTCACCAGAAGGAATCCTGGACCTTGGTTGTCCCTCAGAACTTTAGTCTGCTTTCTCTCTCATGAAGACACTCAGTCTTCTTGAGAACACCCTCCTATTTTCTAGGATGTTTCTTAACTATGAAAATAAGACACTGAGTGATACAGGTAGCAGGGGATACCTAAATTCTCTGTGCTCTGACCTTCTGTCACTGTCATGTCTTTAGATGTTTCCAGCTATGATTCTGACCTCCAGAAAAGCACTTGAGGGTCATGAGGCTTTCCTGGCAGAAAACAAAACACGAAGGCTGGATCCAAAATCCTGATGCTGTGCACCAAAGGCCTTTCCTCTCCATGGCTGCTGAGGATAATCTGACCTGAAAGTCTCCATGAAGGTACAACCTCTTGAACTTTCTGAGTTTGAAATGTTGTTGTACCTAATTCTGCTGCTGATCCAAAAATCTAATTCAATATCTGAAGATATAATCTTTCTGACATCCTACCTGGAACATTCTGTCTCAGAGAGGACAGTGTTTGTACGTGAAAGGGAAAGACCAGGTGAGGAATATGGAGAGGTCCCATGTGGCTTTCTCACCATGTGCTTCATGTCAACCCACTTCCCAAAGTTCCTTCAGTCCCATCACAAAATTATTAGTAGTTCTTGGATGACTTGTTGATAGGTACTGAGGTATCCCTGCGTGGCACGTCCCATACATGGACTCTTCAGGATCTTCTGTGAAGGCCTATTTCCCTTCATTCTTTGAAAATCCTGTAGTATGGATGATTTCCCTGCACACTCTGATACTTACTCTTCAGTTTGCAGACCTGCTCACCAAGTCAGGAATGTTCTCTCATTCTGATTGACTTCTGAGTTGTAGCTTCTTTTCCGTAGAAGGTGTTTGATATAGACAGGAACCTGGCTAACACAGTGCATTGATTGTCTAGACATCTCTAATCCCTAGAGGCAACAGAAGATGGGACCACTGGATACAGTCAGCTGTTTCTCTCAGCACTCTAAACAATGTAATCAGTCATCAGCTTAGAAAGACACTTTTCTCTGCTTCTATCTTCAGTTGCTAAGTCTTTTCTGGTTGTCATTAAACTAGTATTGACCTGCTTGTCTGGCAACATGGGAGTATCCTGTAATATTCTACCATTTGTACACTCTCTGCTGTCCTCTCCTACTGGGCACATTGCCCCTGTGACTCCCTTCCTGGGCATCTCATCCTCTGGATGATTCACACATCTTCTATCCAGAGCTCAGTACAGTGTCAGGTTGTCAGGAAGCTATGGGCTTGTTCCTAACCAAGGTCCTGGGGACTCTGTCCTTCTCATTCCATGGTATTTAATCCTCTCCCTTCTTCCTTGCAGATGTGCTTTACCGTAAGAAGTTGCAGAATGTGGCTACCTGGAAAACCAACCAAAAGCTTCTGTATGCCATTCAGGAGGGCACTATCAATAAGACAAGGGGCCTCATCTGCATCATCTCAAGCATCTGTAGTATGGAGTTCTGGCACACACGGTGTGAGCCTCTCCCTACCCTGGTTGACATCAAGTGTGATGTAGGTCATTCATTTCAATGCCTAGACCTAGAGTCTCCTGCAGGTTGGGGCTTGGAAAAGGGCCATGTGCAGAGGTGCTGGTGGTTCATGTCACTGGTTATTCCTTAAATATGAGAAATCTGAGTGTCCAGCTGTTACAGAGCTCCTTCCTCCCTTGCTCTTCACCCATGCTTCAGCAAGGATGCTGCTCACTAATCTCTCAGTGGAATGGTGGCACAAGGGAAGTAAGGAGAGTATCATAGGCTTGCCACTCAATATGATTGGTAATTGGTGGAAGGTCTTTAGTGGAGGGATGTTCAGGGTCTGTGAAACTCGTCTTACTGTCATCTGACTCATGACGTGCACTGACAAAGGTCCTTCTGACCCTTGACAGAACTCCTGGGAGGCAATTCTTAGATTATGACTGCAGATCAGACATTCAGAGAGAGTGAGACAGAATACCTCAACTAGCATGACTTGGGAGCCACAGTTGATAACTTTGACTGACTAAGGGAACTGTCTGATATCTTCCACTGTTGTTGCTGGGTTGTTTTAGAGTCAGTGTGATTATCTGAAACAAAACCTTCTCAGTTTCATTTCCTCCACACTGACTTGACACTTCCAGGTTTTATTGCATTACCACAGTGAAGCCAAGGCCCATGTGCACATGTGTCATATCCACAGTCAAGTGTGGAGAGAAATAAATCCATGCATGTGAGCTTGCATGTGCTCATCTAAATCTCTCTGCTCCTATGGAGTCTGGCAGCCAAGCCTAGGGAATGGCACTGCCCAAATTGTTGTGTCTTCCCATTTCAGTTCAGATGATGAAATCTCCACTATTGTCAGACTCTTCACTAGAGGCATCAGCTTCTCATTTTACCTAGGCCCAAAGATGGCATCTCCCTACATCAGACCTGACACTTTTCACTCAGCCATTACCTCATCACTGGGATGTCTAAACTGTGAACTTGACTAATGCTTTCTAGACATGGATTAAGGTTTCACAACAGAATTCTTCGTCTTCATGTTGATCATTTTTTATGTTTCCTCTGCCAGGTCCTTTTCCAGTTTTGGAGCCCCTCCCTCCAAGAAAGGTTAGCAACTGGTCAGACTAACATGTCATTGTTCTTCTGCTTGAGTAGGTCAAATTCAGTGCTACTAGGTATGTATGATACTTACAGAACTTACATTAATTTTTACAGATGGAATGGGCACTGACAGCATGGAACCTTGCAAATCACTTTAAATTAGTTACATATGTTCTTACATATGACCTATTAGCTGTCTTATCTCTCTCTCTCTCTCTCTCTCTCTCTCTCTCACTCTCACTCTCTCTCTCTTTCTCTCCTTCTATATTTCTTTGTTACTCCACCTTTGTCTCTGTCCCAGCATCAGTTTCTGACTCTCTACTGTTCTTTTTCTCTTTCTTTCTTTCCTTCCTTCCTTCTTTCTGCTTCTCTCTTTATTTTTCTGTAACACTCTGTCTCTCTATCTCAGACTCTCTTTCTCTTTCTCTTTCTCTTTCTGTTTCTCTCTCTCACTCTTTTTTATAACTCCGTATGTGTGTTGGGGTGGGGGAGGTAGCATGTCTATTTTCTGGGTTGCCTGTGGATTTCAGAGGAAAGCTCTTGAGGCATTTATCAGACCCTCAAAAGACCTAGGAATTGAACTCTACTGACTATTCTTGGAATAGTTTTATAGGTGAAGAACCTGAAGGATCAGAGGCTGTACCAGTACATGCTGGAGAAGTACCTGACTGGACTAGGGAGTGTGAACCTCGGCCTTGGCCTACACATGTGCTGTTCTCCTTCCTTGGATGACAGTAGGACAATGGGATCTTCTCTGTCCTTCAGAATTGTCTTGGTTGTTGATTTGGGGATCCTCCATCTCAGCTTAGTTCTGTAATGTCAAATCTTATTGAACATTAGCATCCTACTTTATTTACCCCTGTGCTTTCAACCTACCTTTATTTTGCCAGAATTTTCTATGGTTATGACAGTACATCAGTAACAGTTTAGGACTGGCAAGCTCACAACAGGATACCCAGAGCCCTTCCACAAGATGCTCTGATTTACCTGTGAGAAGTCCAAGGCATTAACCCTAATCTTGATTTGGTGGTAAGAGTGAACTTAAAACTCAGATCGTTATCTGCCCTGGTGTTGTTCCTGAGTCTGAGAGCTCCCAGTTCCACTGTCCAACCTCTTGGTTTCTTCAGGACCTTTGCATCCCTTTCTTGTCAGTATCAGCAACTACTTTTGTAGAAGCCAGGAATCCAGAAAGCAAGAGGTGGGGTTTTCTTACATTATCTTGACACATGTTTGGTCTTCTGTCTTCCATCTCCACTTTCAACATTAATTGTACCCCATCTCTCCAAAGGTGACGCCTGAACTAGTGTGCTGGAACATTGAGGAGGTGGGAACAAGTTTCAAATGAGTGAAGGTCAAGATCTGTCTTTATCAGAGAGTCTAAGTGAGACCACTGATGCCCTGGGAAACAACTGGCTTCTCAGTGGGATCTTGATCTGCTGTAAATAACCAACAATAAGGAACACTATTCCTCTGCCATGATGAAAACCAGGTAGACAGTGAGTCCACATAAGAAAATGGGTCTGAGGTTTACCACCTTAAAGCTTCTAATTCTGTCTTCTAGGGATCACTAACGAATCTGCATAGTCCTCCCTCTCAGAGAGTGATTCAAGGTGTTGCAGTTAGTATGACTGGTGACATGAGGCACTGAGAGGTTCACCACAAATCTGAAAGACAATATTCAGATGGTCTTTGCAGTCTTTCCTTCGTCTCCTCTTAGAGACAGAACTGAAATTCACAATGGACCTCATGTTTGACAAGCAGGTAAGATGATCACCTTAGATCTCCTGGATTTTGATGCTAAGACACTGAGATTCCCAAAAGCTATGAGAGGAGAAGGCACAAAGTACAGCTCAGTTCCCAACTCATAACATGGATAGCTGATGGCCTGGGTTCCTGTTCTCAGGGGGCAGCATGGGGAAATATCTGTTTCCTGTAACAGGAAACTCTCCCAAGCAGTCTCAGATCTCTGTACCTAGAGCAGAGGTGTTGTTTTGTTTTGTTTTGTTTTGTTTTTGTTTTTGTTTGTTTCCACTTTCGTTTTTTTATTTTATTTTATTTATTTTTTTAATTCGATATATTTTTATTTACATTTCAAATGATTTCCCCTTTTCTAGCCCCCCACTCCCCGAAAGTCTCATAAGCCCCCTTCTCTCCCCCAGTGCTTCCACCCACCCTTTCCCACTTCCCCGTTCTGGTTTTGCCAAATACTGCTTCACTGAGTCTTTCCAGAGCAAGGGGCTACTCCTCCTTTCTTCTTGTACCTCATTTGATGTGTGGATTATGTTTTGGGTATTCCAGTTTTCTAGGTTAATATCCACTTATTAGTGAGTGCATACCATGATTCACCTTTTGAGTCTGGGTTACCTCACTTAGTATGATGTTCTCTAGCTCCATCCATTTGCCTAAGAATTTCATGAATTCATTGTTTCTAATGGCTGAATAGTACTCCATTGTGTAGATATACCACATTTTTTGCATCCACTCTTCTGTTGAGGGATACCTGGGTTCTTTCCAGCATCTGGCAATTATAAATAGGGCTGCTGTGAACATAGTAGAGCATGTATCCTTATTACATGGTGGGGAATCCTCTGGGTATATGCCCAGGAGTGGTATAGCAGGATCTTCTGGAAGTGAGGTGCCCAGATTTCGGAGGAACCGCCAGACTGATTTCCAGAGTGGTTGTACCAATTTGCAACCCCTCCAGCAGTGGAGGAGTGTTCCTCTTTCTCCACACCCTCTCCAATACCTGCTGTCTCCTGAGCAGAGGCTTTGAATGCACCACATTCTAAAACAAGTGAGGCTAGAAATATTGTTGCATATGACAAGCACTACTATACTTGCTGCAACTGATGTAAGGGATGATGATCCCCATTCATGTTTATCCAATGCTATTCAAGCATGACTGTGATACTTTTGCTAGAATAACAACTGAGTGTTTCAAGTTTGTTGATATATAGAAGGAAAGGGTATTAATTGTGTTTTGGCAAAACTACCCATGTCTGTCCATGACTGAGATAAATATACACTGTGTCCTTGTGAGAAAGGGGAAAGAAGGCTGAGGAAGGTCTCTCCTGAGGACGACTGTCCTGACAACATGGAAACCCATCAAGGCTCACAGAAAAGGTCCGCATTTGAAGCCCTGCTTGACAGGCCATATACCCAGAATCTCTCCTTTCTCCTTGCTTTCTTTGTAAAATATTCTCTGCCTCAGACACACACATTTCAGTCATTCTCACAGCTGTCACCTGGTCACATAGTCTGCATGCCATCCACCTCTTATACCTCTCCCTTTGTGTAACATGGAAAGATGGTGGTCATGTCCAGTGTCCTAAGAGCTCTAGACTCAGCCTGCCTTACTGCACATTTAGACCTACCATAGCAGGCTGTGTTCTTGTGTAACATGGGCATATGTTGGACATGTCCAGTATCCTGACAGCTATAGAATGAGCCCACTTCCTTACACAAGTAGGCGGGTCACAGCAGGCTTTTCTGTGAACCATTTAGGCATCTTTATCCTTTGTATGCTTTCCTTGTAAAGTAGACCTAGGGGATATCTGAGGACATCCTTCTATCTTGTAAGTCTTCATAGCTCCTCCATCATGCCCTTGGCCTTTTTGGTGAATCAAGGCTCCAATTCCACCCCTTGCCAATGGCAGCCAAATCACACCCCATTCATTCCTCACCTGGTCCTGATCTAATCTCCAAACTACTCAGAGGACATAATCCAACTGTCAATTCTCTGAGGTCCAGATGATGAGCTGACACTGGGAAGGAAAGCAGAGGTGAAATATGCTCTCTGGTATCCTTAGAGAGTTTTAGCACTTCAAAATCACATAAAGGAAGACCATGACATCATGGCCTTTGTAAACACCATATCGGACATGAAACAATGACATTGTGAGTCCTCTAAAGTGGCAGTAGCCCATAGTCTCAGAGCAGAGTGCTGTGTCTTTTTAAATCATAGGGGAGTGAAAGTCTCCTTCGTCCACAGATATGAGCTGGGTTTAATGCAGTTCATGCTGGGCGATGAGCGTGTTCAATCAGAAGGTAGCATTTTTCTTCTGGCCCAACATGGAGCCATGGATCACCAGACTCTTTTGAGCTGAACATAGGGAGCCACTGGGCTATAGGCCAGTGGGATCTCTGATGCAGAAGTTCCTCCACTTCCTGTACATTCTACCCACATACCAACCATGCTCTCTTCATTCCCAGAATGCTATAGTATCCTTTAAGCCTTCCCAGTCTCTCTAGACTACTCACTCTGGCTAGTTATTAGCACTTCCTATGGAGGATGCCAATGAAAAACCATGTGGATTTTTAAATTGTCATTGCACACTTTTACTGTTCTGTTTGGTATTAAGTGAACATTCTTGAAAATCTACTTAAAACTCCACATACAAGATGTATTCAGGAGCATGTCAGTGCTGCTGCCCCAAGCTGTTATCCCCTCAAGCCCTTGCTCCAACCCGAGAAGTTATTTCATTCCCAAGATTCGCTCAGTCTTTCTAGTGTTTGCTCAGTTGCACCAGCCCCATGTTTCCTGGGAATGTTTCCTTCTGGTTTCAAGCATTCTGCTTTTAACTGGCAGACAACCTCATTTTTCTACGGTGTTTGGTGAGTAGACCATCTCCCTTGTCTTATCTCCTGTGAAGTTACAATTATGAAACAGCTTTCAAGACGGAGGTGAAAAGACCATGTGCAATGTTGTATTTATGGGCATATTGTCAAGACATGAGACTGCAGTGGGTCAAGAGAAACATAGTAAGGTGCTAAATCCTGTCAAATTCCCAGTGATATGTTCAAATGTGTGATGCTTAAACTTTGGAGAACTCATTTGATACTTGGGAGCCTAAATAATCCTTTTCAAAGGGCTAGGCTAGGGCCTAGCCATGCAGAATCCAAAGAATTCTACTTCAGGCTTTAGGTTTACCCAGGCCTGAAAGACAAATCTACTAATAGCCTTTGGCATTTCCACAAACATCTAGTAAAGCCAGATGCTACTACCAGATGCCATGAATGAAACTTTTCTTGTAGTTTGCCACCCTTTGGCCTTTTACCTTCCTTTCTTATCATGTGTGCTTGCTGCCTCTTGGATAATACCATGCTCCCTTTTCTGCAGTACCAGCCTTCCCCAACAATCTGGGCAATTATAAAGGCTGGATGATGTTGCAATGAGGGATCTACTGGCATATGCCCTAAATAGAAGCTGAGTGAGTTGTGGGGTTTTCCCAAGTTCAGAGTACTTGTGCAGAGTGAGGAGGACAGGTACCCACTTGAATCAGTGGCCATGCTTTATCCATACAGTGCTCTACTCTGGACAACAGCGCAGGATAGGAGCATGACACTTAGTTGGATGGCCCCTCACTACATTCTCGCAGCTTTTCAACTTGGACTAACCTTTGTCCTGGTCACAGATGCAGTCTAGTGTGTTTTAAGTTCCAATCTATTGGTTGGTGGATGAGTTAGGATACTCATGGATACTGTATTTTAGACCATTCTGTGCCTTCCTTGTGATCCTTGCCTTTGATATCACCATGTTATGTGATCCCTCCAGCATTCATCCCAACATTTATCATCATGAGTAAACCTTCTAACAATCTTTGAAAATTCATTTCCCAGAAAATATAATGTCCTTGGCTGGCAATAACATCTCTGTGCTCTGATAAGCCAATCCTGGTGTATGGTGGAGCTCTGTCAATCATTGGAACAATGAGTTTCAGATGGTCCCTGAGGTACAGATGCCAGGCACCTTTGATTAAAATGTAAGGAGATAATCTCAAACCTTTGATAAGTAAGTAAGTATTCAAAATTCTTCATGGACACCCCATTTGTACAAAGGAGGTAAGAAGTCTACTGAAGTCTTTTGGGGCTTTTGGATCCTGCCTGTGTGCTTCCCAAGGTCCTGGTCCGGGAGTACTTCTCTGGACAGTGGCATATCTGCATTGTCTCACCATTTCTCCATGATGCTCCCAAGAGACTGGGAAATGGAGAGGACACAGGCAAAGTAAAATGAAATTTCTGGTATATGAATTTGGGGCTGTGCACAGTACAGAGTGTACTCATTAGAAATAACATTTGGACATTTTTCAGCTATGGAGGAAGAACCATGTGGCCATCACCTTCATACCTGGATGTGTTTATATTTGCATCCTAATCTTTGAGATTTTGAGTCTCCAGGGGAAATCTTCTGCGGGGGTTGCTGCAGGATCTATGTGCAAGTCACTTTGCTTGCCTTCTATACATGGATAAAACAGGTGATGTTTTATATAATTGGGCATGTGATCCAAGAAGGAGTAGTTGTGTCTTTTGCTCCCCTCAGAGTACCCAAGGTCTTTATATTCTCTGTGGGCACTTCCACAGTTCTTGAAGGTCTTGCACACCTGCTCACCAGTCATGATCTGACCACAAGTGATTAGACTTTTGATGTGTCCAGGAGGACATCCCTGACTGCATGTTTCCATTCTTAGCCCCATTGTAGAGAGGAGAACAATGGCATGAAGATGTCATGCTGTTCACCAGATGAGACAGTGCAGAAGAAGGGCAGGTATCCAACACCAGAACTTCTGAGTGCTAGAGCCAATCGCTTTCTAGGATACTTCTGGACAGGCAGTATGGCAGAAGTTAACTCTTTGCAAAAGAGCCTGACAGACATAGTGGAGAGTGATCCCACCAAGCCCCCGCCTCAGTCTCATTCAGCTCTTGCATATCTCCTTGGCTAACACCAGAGAGCTTCTAAATCTCCTGGCAGGAGAACTCAATCAAAAACCTAGACTTTAGGTTAGGAAAACAAGTCTAGCAATGAGGGTTTCATATGCATTGGGGTTGTGCTAGGATATCTGGGATATGCAAAGCCTGGTGGGAAGGAGATGGGAACATATCTTCTGCAAGAAAACCATTCTTCTCTCAACTTACACAAGTTCCTTCATTTTGTTCTCTATATTCAGTCTCTTGATACTGAACAGACTGTTCTAGCTGATAAGCCCAGGCTTAGAAGATACTCTACAGTCAAAAAGCCTGGCCACCATAAGAACAAGTTACATCTTGTGGAAATATTGAAAAGCGCTTATGCACAGGAGAAATGTGAAAGGATTAAAGGCTCATCAGACATTCCAATGTAAGAGAGTCTGACAGATTCGGATCAGAGGTCACCTTTGAAACCTAGATTAGGAAGAAGGCCCCACCTCGCAGAAGAAGCCTTTTGCTGATGCTGATGCATCCTGGACTATGATTGTGAAACTTGTTTCTTTGTGGATACCGGTGCCAGGAATCTTGGGCCCAGGTATCCACAGTCCTCCTTGCATACCTCATTTTGTGGAACTTTGCAAGTCCTGACATCATGATTTTCAAGTGCTGATGGTATCCCACGGGAAACACAGGCTCAAAAAGATTTTTATCCATTTAAAGAGCTGGAAATAGGCTGGACACACTTGATTAAAGATGCATTTCTCTACCCCGTGGCTATTGACCATTTTCAAACTTGTTTGACTGGGAACACGGCTCAGAGCCTGAAATTTTAAGATCCATCACTATGAAATTAAGAATCCCACAACTCAAAAGAGTCTTGTGGAATGAATCCAAAGACAAAGTGTCTGGTATAGGAATTTTATAGATTTATTTTTAGTTCTGGGACTTAGCAACATGAACCCTAGAGAGAATCATTCAGGGATTTCAACTTTAGAAATTGAGAGATAACCATAAAAGTAAATTGTCCAAGGGAGGCTTACATAGCCACATCCTTGGTTCTGGGACCCATAGTGCTATGATGGCCATGTTTTCTGTCACCCTCAAAATGAGATCACCAGTTACAGAATAATAGTGCAAGGCAGCAGAGCAATGCAGTGTCCCTAGGGTGGTGCAGTGGGTGGATCCAGGAGATACTGCCATCACTCCATCCTCCACAATTAGGATGGAAGCAAGAGTTGAAAATGGGAGGGATGCTGTGAGGCTGAGATTTGTGGCACAAATGCAGCCTAGGTGTTAGCTACCAGGCTGGAAGAGCACAGCTGCCTCTGTATGGAGGATTTAGGTCAAGAATGTCACCAGGGACAGAGGAGTCAATGTTCTCTCTAGGAATGTACTGTACCTAACATCTTTCACCTATGACAAAACAAACACAGGATAGCTTGCCAATACAGGGACTGGCACACGACTGTCATAGAGGAATTCTCTGGAAGGTACAGTGTTGGTTGAGTATACAGTTGGGCTGACAAGCTAGCAGAAGTGTAGGACACACACTGGGGTCCTGTGACAGGTAGCATGAGCTACGTAGCCTCACAGCTGGATAAAAGTGCTTTTTTGTGCTCTGACTGAAGCAGTACCATTGGAGGACCTGCCTAGCCCTCCATCAGTACCTTTGATTGCAGATGCTTCTCTCTCTTGGAAGTCACAAGCAGTTTGAAGCACTACTCTCGGCTGCCAGCATCAAAAGGGCTTTGTTCAGGTTACAGATAGGGCTTACAAGAATCTATTCCCCTCCTACATATGAGCTGGACTAGGAACAGGAGGATGTCAGATCCATAGGCACAATCTTCTGATAATTCCCATAGAGCATCAGGGAAATGTTTTAACCGTGATTTTCCTGCGCTTAGAAGCCAAATTTAACCTGTCAGTCCAGCAGACTTATCAAGGATGATACTCTAAGAGTCAACTAAACCAGGCCTTATTCTCAACCCTCTCTGCTGGCTATTTCCTGGTCACTCACTGCCTATGTGACAGTCCTAATGTCAAGGACCTCAAAATCAACCTAATACTCAATACTTGTGTTCACACAGGTGAGGGGCATTTAAGATTGATCTTTGAGCTACTCAAGAGTACACACTTGGGCCTCCCCACAAAGAAAAATAGATCAAAGCTGACCTAGGCTATGGAGTTTGGACTCTGACTCAGAAGTGCTTGCCCTGTGAGTATTTAACACACCCATGAATATGGGACCCCCAGGACCAGATTCAGAGCCCATAATTGAGTGGTACTATATGGTGCATAATTAATACCCAAAGGAATCTTTAGTGGCAAGCCAATCAGATACAGGGAAAACTCTAATACAGCCTGCTGTGTGAAGCCAAGATCCAGTTAGGAAACCTTCCTAAGAGGAAACTGTCCCCAAGAGAATTACAGCTGACTAACATGGATGCTCTCAGATGATTCTTAGTGAAATTACTCATGCATTTTTTCCCTTGTGAACAAGGAACCTATATAAAATATGGGGTGAGGTGGGAACCAGGGAAGGATGGTCCCGGCTCACTCAATTTGAGAAATTACAATGTTTTCTCTGCGTGGGCATGGCCCTCAGGTGTTATCCTTAAGTGACATGGTCCTCTTAGTAGAATGTCATGTTCACTTAGCCAGAATTGGAACTAATGCCTACTGTTCTCCATTCTGAGAATTCCTGAGGATTTTTTTAAACATACTTCAACCTTGCAAGGTCTTCTGTCTGGTGGCAGGCTCCACTGCTCCACATAAAACTGCTCAAAAATCTATGTCATCTAATAAGTACATGGGGTAGAAAAATAAAGAGATGGTCCTCAAATAAGACATGCAAAAGCAGATACCTCTAGAAGCGTTCAGCATACTGATCATGCTGGAAATGGAATTAAAAGTGTTTTAGGTGACCTGTGCCCCCTCCTCCATGACTGGTAACAAGGAAACCAAAGACAACAAATGATGGTCAGGACAGGAAGAATCATGGATACTAACACACTGATAATAGAAAGTGAAAATAGGGCAGCCACCCTGGCTGCAAGCATGAAAGTCCCTCAGAACAAGGAAAATAGTGCTGTCTGATCCACCAATATGATGCAGGGACACTCAGACATCCATGTTCACCTTTGCACTGTTTACTAAAGCTCAGAAAAGGAACCAGTCAGGAGGTATTCCAACACATGATTGGGAATAAGAAATAAGGGACAAGGAACACTGACACACCATTCGTGTTCTGTTTAGAGACTGTGTGTCTGTGTGTGTCCGTGTCCGTGTGTGTGTGTGTGTGTGTGTGTGTGTGTGTGTGCATGTGTAAGATTGTACAATTGTACATGTGTACTTGTACTTGTAATATATCTTATTTATATTCTCTTCCCAGGGGGTCTGTTTACTTTCCTGACACTGATTTGTGGATTTCTTTCCACTCTTCACTCATACTATTTACATATTATGCCTCCGTCTCCTTGCCCACAATATCTCTTGTCTTCCCCTCTCAGAACTGATCTACTCTTTTCTTTAGTATGTGTCCCACTGCACTCTGCATATAACAAGTGGTCTGGGCTTTGTTTTAGGACAGTATTTGATTGCTGTTAGTATATGATTACATAGTTTCTGATCCTTTTCTTCACAGATATAGCAAGATTCTTCTTCCAGGAGGAACATACAATTATTAAAATAACAAAAATCGATGTCATTATGACATGGAGTATGAGTATTGAATTCAGATGCTGTTACTTTTGGAAAGCAGTAATATCAAAGCAAATGTAGTAAAAACGCTTCTCTTTGCTTTCCAGGGTACTAGTAGTATGACTGTCAGGTCCCTGTAAGGCCTGGGTAAGGTAATATATTACAAAGTCAAGCCCACAAAACTATGCTTACTCCTGAGGCTTCTCTTTTGAAGAGGCTGGCCATGAAGTGAGGTTTAGTACTTTCCTTGATGTCTGCTGACATATTCAGAGAAAATCCCAACTCGTGGATTAGAAACTAAATCAAGATAGGTACATAGGACCCCTTTGGTTGCAAAAAATCAGCCCCCTGGACTATAGGGACAAAACCACAGCCCAGACCACAGACTAACATATATGGTGCTGCATTTTCACTTATAATTTCCTCACCAATGCTCCATATGAACAAGAAATGACCAGTGCCCCTCTTACCATAGCTCCAAGTGACTGTTTCGACTTTTCCCTTCAGGGCATTTTTCTTCCTTCTAACAATGTTAAGGATCTATTTAGGGGGTTGAATGATTCTGGTTCTCATAGGATCTTGTGCTTTGGTATTTTGTTCTTTGTTGGTACATCTGTCTCATTAGGATAAAGCTATGCTTCATGGGGGAAGAGATTTATCCCTGGGGTTAGATTTACAGGTTTCAAAATTCCAAGCCACTCTCATTGATGCCCCTTCTACGTCCTAAGTGTAGCCCAAGTGAGCTCTCAGCTGTTTTCTTCACTATGCCTTTGCGCTACCACAGTGGACTCCTATAAACATGAGTTTGAATTATACATAATCTTTTATAAATTTGTTGCCTTGGTCATGGAATCTTATTAAAACCAAAGAAAGGACACTAAAGACCTTAGAAGCTCTTGCATTTGTGAATCAAATTGACCCATGTTTACTCATTCAAAAGTCTAAGCCTGTAGATACTTCAGTGTCCTTTTATGTTGTGTGGATCATGTCATTTGAGACTGCTAAGGCGTAGTTTGTTGAAGAGAGGCAGTCCTCAGCCCTACCCACTTGGGATGCCTATGATCCAAATAAAGACCAGCATGTCCAAACATCCAGTTGCTAGGAGCTCCAGAAATGCAGATTTTCTAAGGAGAAGCCCATCCTGGGTCAGGCATTCGGAAATCAACAGGCCTTGACTGACCCCTTCCTATAATTGACAACATATGCATACATCAGCAATGAACTCCTGTGAACCCACTGGTTGAATAAGCTGGACCTAGGTAGAATAATTCTGTGGTCTGCTGCTGGGGACCAGCTTCAACATGGGATCATTGCTCTCAACTGGAAGCAGGGATATATTGAAGATATGAAAGGCACAGACAGGCTGTGCTCCACTCTTTGTCCCTGCATTTCTTTAGAGAGGAAAAATTCTGAGTTAATATTTTGGAGATCAGTGGGTGGCCTCATCCCTCAACCAGGGGCCATGTCTAACTTCCTGATATGGTCTCTGCAGGTTCTCTGTCCCTTTGTAGGGTACTTCAGCTAATATCATCCCTATTGGTTCCTGGGAGACTTTTGCTTTCCTCACATGTGGTACTTTTAGTGGCTACCTGAGTTCCGTATCCCCCACTGCTACATACCTCCATTCACATTCCTGATCCTCTGTACTTCTGACCACATTCCAGCCACACCATAACCTGCCCCCTTTTCTCCCTACCCTTCTTCTTCCCTCCCCTTCCAAGTGCCCTCCAGATCTCCCTCTACAATCCATGATTATTTTGTTCCCCCTTCTAAGTAGGACTGAAGCATCCACACTTTGATCTTCCTTCTCCTTAAGCTTCATATGGTCTGTGAGTTGTATTGTGGGCATTCTGAACTTTTTTCCTAATATCCACTTACCAGTAAATACATACCATGTGTGTTCTTTTGCGACTGAGTTATCTCAATCAGGGTGATGTTTTCTAGTTCCATCCATTTGCCTGTGAATTTCCTGAAGTGAATTTTTAATAGCCTGAGTAGTACTACATTATGCAAATGTACAACATTTTCTGTATCCAATCCTCTGTTGAGGGACATCCGGGTTGTTTCTAAGATTCCCTAGAAAATTTCTGAGCATATTTCTCTTTCTCTTTTAGGGAGATAGCCTTATCTGGCTCTACTTGAAAGTTATCCTTGCCCTCTGGAGGTTGTGACTCAAATAAAGACACCAGATATCTCCTAATGAGTCTCTGGCTCTAGATACTCTTGGAACATCTGCCTTGTACTTACTCAGTTACAAGATAATCATAACAAAGTAAACTGTAAAAAGTAAACAAGATTCAGTGGGCTAAAAATGTTGGCAGCAGATCAGGTTAAAATCTTCCTACTATACCTGAGGGCAATTATGTGGCATATAAGATTGGGGTCTGCATATACTATGCCTCTCCAAGGAAAGATAGAGGGACAAAGTTATACTGGCTATAGTTCTGTCCAGTTTATACTGATGGACAAATAATGGCTTGAAGAAATGATAAATGGGAGATGTTTTAGGACCTCCCTTTCTAGGAAATTTATCACATACAAGGCCATTGGAAACCTTATATGTGAAAGAGGAGCCTTAATGTCCACTCTTCAAATTAGGACATGAGAAAAGCCACTAAGTGTTGACTCTATTATATAAGCTCAAAAAAAAGTCACTGTTCTAGGCAAAGAAGCGTTCTGGGGGACCTAGATCACTTATTTGTTATACTGTTAAAATGGATAACCACATACAATTTGACAGTTGTAGTATGGACAATTTGAAGTGTATTACTATAACCTGCATGTTTATGATGATCTGCAGAAGAATCAGATTTTAAAAGGGAAAAATTGAGGAAACACTCATATAAACCAAATCCTTTTTGGTTTGATAAGTAGGAAAGGTTTAAGCATCTAGAAATGACATTTTGCCTTTTAGGAAGTGTTAGCCAATGACGAGCTCAGTGGTGATGCAATGCCTGGGGCCTGCGCTCCATTGGTTAAGTGTACTGATTTTCTAGATTCACTAAGTTGTAGAGTCAGAACAGAAGGATTAATCATTATTCTCTTCTCTCCCTCCCAGCTCTCCTCTCCCCCCCATCCCTCATATCCCCCCTCATATCCCTCCTCTCTTGAGTGTGAAGCAATAGCAAAGCTCAGGACACTGTTGGAATTTGCTTTCCAATAAAAGCCATCTTCGCCTCCTGCCTCCATCCCTAGTACAGCACATGTCCCAGTAGTACTACAGAGGAGGACCTAGGAGGGGGTTGGGAAGTGCGGGAGAAGAGGGAAGAGGAGGAGTTGTTCTTTACATGAAAGAGACCAACCTTGCAGGGCTGTAGCCTCTCCATGCCATCTGGGATGGGCACAGGTTCACATGACTCTAATGAATTGTTTAACAGCCACCTGCTTCGGATCATTGTTCAACCTGGGGGTTGAGCCCAAGGAGCTTGAAAAGGGAGGGGTCTGGGAACTGAATAGGAACCATCTGGGAACGGGGAAGCAACAGACCTAGGTTGGGTGTCAGGGACCAGGTCTGGCCAGCGACTGCCACTGGCCTGCTGTGTGATCTCAGGAAGGCAGAACTCCCTTTCCGAGTCTGTTTGAAACATGGTTCTGGCAGGGGCTGTCAGGCACTGAGCTCAGGAGGAGCTGAGAACAGACTTGTCCTTGGGGTAGCTTTCTGTCAAACATTCCCTAAAGATTAAGGCTTTGCCTTGACAATCCCTCCAGGATGGGAGAGGCTGTGCCCAGGGTCCACCTATAATGCTGGACCTTCCTTGTGTTGTCTGTGCTCCCTCCTCTGTACTCCACCCCACACACTGTGGAGTACAATTTCTCTAGAAAACGCTGGATGCTCTCAGAAAGATTATCTGGTTTTCCATGAACCCTCTGGTCACTGACCACTGAGTTCCTAATGTGAATGAACCAGGAGCGCTCTCTGCCTGTTCAGGCTGGGTTGTCCGAGGATAGAGAATGCCTCAATTCCTATTATACTGTAGATAGCACAGTTTTGATGGTTTTCTTGTCTGTGTCCAATGAGGTATAGGCTGTTTGCTTGTTGCCCAAGGCAGAAACCCCTCACTAACTGTCTTGAAAGGCTCCCAGTGTATGCATGTCTGCTTCAGGGGGGAAAATAAAGTGAGCACGGGTGAGCATAAATGTGCTCAATGAGAGTTCTTCTTGTTGTATTTTTCCTTTGACCAGCAAGAAGTGTCCCTCAGAGTCTCTTTTGATGACTTTGGGTTGAAAGTCAATTTTATCTGATATTAAAATGGCTACTCCAGCTTGTTTCCTGAGACCATTTGCTTGTAAAATTGTCTTCCAGCCTTTTACTCTAAGGTAGTGTTTGTCTTTGACCCTGAGGTGTGTTTCCTGTAAGCAGCAAAGTGTAGGGTCCTGTTTACGTATCCAGTCAGTTAGTCTGTGTCTTTTTATTGGGGCATTAAGACCATTGATGTTAAGAGATATTAAGGAATAGTGATTGTTACTACCTATCATTTTTGACGTTATTTCTTAAATTTGATTGCTTAACTTCTTGTGGGTTTGATGAAAGGTTACTATCTTGCTTTTTCCAGGGTGAAGTTTCCCTCCTTGTATTGTTGTTTTCCACCTATTATCCTTTTTAGGGCTGGGATTGTGGATAGATATTAGGTAAACTTGGTTTTGTCATGAAATATCTTAGTTTCTCCATCTACGGTGATTGAGAGTTTTGCTGGATATAGTAGTTTTGGCTGGCATTTGTGTTCTCTTAGAGTCTGCATGAGATCTGCCCAGGACCTTCTAGCCTTCATAGTCTCAGGTGAAAAGTCTGCTGTGATTCTGATAGGTCTTCCTTTATATGTTACTTGGCCTTTTTCTCTTACTGCCTTTAGTATTCTTTCTTTGTTTAGAACATTTGGTGTTTTGATTATTATGTGACGGGAAGTATTTCTCTTCTGGTCCAGTCTGTTTGGAGTTCTGTAGGCTTCTTGTATATTCATGGGCATCTCTCTCTTTAAGTTAGGGAAGTTTTCTTCCATAATTTTATTGAAGATATTTGCTGGTCCTTTAAGTTGTAAATCTTCACTCTCATCTATGCCTATAATCCTTAGGTTTGGTCTTCTCATTGTGTCCTGGATTTCCTGGATATTTTGGTTTACAAGCTTTTTGCATTTTGCATTTTCTTTAACTGTTGAGTCCATGGTTTCTATGGTATCTTCAGCATCTGAGATTCTTTCTTCTATCTCTTGTATTCTGTTGTTGATATTTGCATCTATGTCCCCTGATTTCTTCCCAAGGCTTTCTATCTCCAAAGTTGTCTCACTTTGAGTTTTCTTAGTTGTTTCTACTTCTGATTTTAGATCCTGGATGGTTTTGCTTAGCTCCTTCACTTGATTGTTTGTGCTTTCCTGTAATTCTTTAAGAGATTTTTGTGTTTCCTCTTTCATGATCTCAGCCTGTTGACCAAAGTTCTCCTGTATTTCTTTAAGTGTTTTTTGCGTTTCCTCATTGTTGGCTTTTGTATTCTCCTGGATTTCTTTCAATGATTTTTGTGTTTCCCTTGCAAGGGCTTCTAACTTTTGATCCATTTTCTCCTGAATTTCTTTAAGTATGTCCTTCATGTGTTCTTGTACCAGCATCATGACCAGTGATTTTAAATCCAAATCTTGTTTTACTGGTGTAATGGGGTATCCAGGACATGCTGGTAGAGGAGAATTGGGTTCAGATGTTGCCATATTGCCTTGATTTCTGTTAGTGACGTTCCTGCGTTTGCCTTTTGCCATCTAGTTCTCACTGGTGTTAGTTGGTCTTGTCAGTGCTGGACTCACCAGTCCAAACTGCCCCTTCCCAGGTGGCCTCTGGTGCACAGCTTACCTCCTACACTGCCTGGAGACAGGATGCTGTTGCCCAGGCTGTTCAGATCCCAAAGCAGATACCGGAAGGCTCCCGCTGGTGCCTGCTGGATTCACCAGAGCACAGGAGCACACAGACTTCTCCCAGCTGGCCGCCCAGAAGCCCCTCCTGCCTCTTGCAGGACCTGGAGAGGACCTGGGTGTTGCCACCCAGGCTGATCTGGATCCGGAAGCGGAGAGAGTTGAGCTGAGGGCTCCAGCCAGAGGCCTCAGGACTGGTACCCAAGCTCTGGGCCGCAGGAGCAAGCCATGCTGCGAGCTCCCAGACTGCCTCTGGGTGCACACCGGGTCTCCCGCACTTCCTGGAGACCGAGCACTGTGGCCCTAGTCCTTCAGATCCCAAAGCAGGCACCCAAAGGCTCCCGCTGGGGCCCGCTGGGTTCACCTGAGCACACCAACTTCTCCCTGCTGGCCGCCCGGAAGCCCCTCTTGCCTCTTGCAGGACCTGGAGGTATGGTTTTGCTGCCCAGGCTGATCTGGATCCGGAAGCAGAGAGAACCCAGGTATCCCTCAACAGAAGAGTGGATGCAAAAATGTGGTATATCTACACAATGGAGCACTATTCAGTCATTAGAAACAATGAATTCATGAAATTCTTAAGCAAATGGATGGAGTTAGAGAACATCATACCAGAATGGGGAAGAGGGAAGGGGTGGGGGGGGGAGGACAGGGGAAGGGAAAGGGGCTTATGGGACTTTCGGGGAGTGGGGGGCTAGAAAAGGGGAAATCATTTGAAATGTAAATAAAAAATTATATCAAATAAAAAAAAGAAAAATAAATAAATGTGCTCAATGTTCAAATGTGAACAATATTGGAACTGCTGCTTGCTGAAAACTCTGACTTTCACCTCCTCTGAACTTCAAGACATTCTCATATCTCATACTTGCATCTCATTCACAAGCTTTGGCAGGATCTCCATTTTAAACCCCTCACCCCAAGCAAAAGTAAAATTCAGATACTTCTCAGAATTTGGTCACATCAGAGAGGGCTTCCAAATGTCTTTAAGGAGAGTGGAGCCTATGAAGATTCCTCTCAATGTACTGTGTAGCCCATGGTGTCTGACACCCTGCTTGTAGGCCAGGCTTTGTTGATGAAGAACTGGCTTGTCTTTGAGCTGTCACCATTTTTTCTGAGTCTTTCGAGCACTGGCTGCTTGTGGCAAAGAGAAGTGAGCTTCAGAACCAGTGGGTGGGTTGAGGTTGATGGGTACACAATGGTTAAATAAAGGAGCATGCCACCTGTGTTCCCTGGGTGACAGGGACTTCACAGTAGTAAAGCTTTGCGTTTTCTGTGCATTCTAAGGAAAGGGCAGATTAATTGGAGTGCACAGATGTGTAATGTCAAGGTTGTCACAAGTTGAGTGACTTGCCAAAGTTCATCCATTTTAATAAGACTGATATATAAATACATCCTGGTAGACATACTGGGGTGGCAGCAGTTGCAGGGGCGGGGAACAGGACTGGAGATGGCAGCCTTATCTGCCTTTGTTACATTCCCATTTCTTTGTCCTAAAACCATGTCCAAACTTTGATATAGGTCAGCCAGCCAGATTACTGTGGGTTGTCTGTTTTACTAACGGAGATAGCTGCAGGAGATTGGAGTTCCCTAAATCTCAATGAAACCTCATATTCTACAGACTAGACCTCTCAACTTATGGCTGAGAAAATACAGTACAGACTAATTGGATTGTCCCATGCATGCTAGTTATTCCATAGGTGGTAAGAAATGAAGACCATGTCTTCCAGTCTTAGGTGTTTCAGACTGTATTGTTATTAGATGAGGTGTTTCTTTAGGTTAAGATGTGTAAAATGAACTTAAATATCATTTCTTCCAGGCCTCTTTGTAGTTTGAAGACAGGAATAGACTCTGTACTTGGCATTGTGACAGGTGTTTGAGGCCTCAGTGTGGCGTGAACAGCCATCATGTGGGGCCAGGTCATTGTCCTATAGAAGGCTCGGGACACAAGCCCTAATCCTTGAGGGCTGTGCCTCCACAGTGAGTAGTTTTCCCATAAGGGTGGATTGAGACCCACCCATTCTCTGCACATGTGGCTGCTGTGTATCCATGCATCTACACCAGCTCCCATCACATAGGCTTTCTGTTCTTGGTCTTTCCAAGTAAGCTGCTTGTTTCCTGAGTGTGGCTTCCAAGATGTTGAACCAAATTAGGTTCTAGTTCTGTAGAATGAGGAGGCAAGTGTCAATACCTTGCACGACACCTAACATTTATAGCCAGATCTAAAACACATGAAGGCCACATTAAAAAATGCAGACAGCAGATTCTTTGTCCAGTCCAGGTGTTTTTTTTTTGTGAAAGCATTATTCATATATGCACAAGGTTATCACAAGAAATAAACAGTCCTCAGAAAATCGGAAATTGATCTACTTAGACATCCAGGTATGCCACTCTTGGGCATATTCCCAAAAATGCCCCAGCATGCCACAGGGGCACATCTTTCACTATATTCATAGTGACCTTGTTTGTGATAGCCAAGAGCTGGAAACAACACAGATATCTTAAAACAGAAGAGTGGATACAGAAAATGTGGTTCCTTTACACAGTCAGATACTACTTAGCTATTAAAAATGAGTACATCCTGAATTTTCTAGACAATGGATAGAACTAGAAAATATCATTCTGATTTAGGTTAATAAGACTCAAAAGGACATACATGTTATGAACTCACTAATAAGTGGATATTCGTCAATATATAACAGAATACCCAGGCTACAATCCACAGAACTAAAAATGGTAAACTGAAGGGACCAAAAGAGGATGCCTTGATCCCACTTGGGAGGAGAAGAAAGCAATCAAATGGAAGGGAGGAAGTGACCTGGTTGGGAAAGGGGACAAGGAGGGGAAGAGGGAAACAAGATCAAGTTTCAGGTGTGGAGAACAAGACTGAAGTCCTGTGGAGCAGCAGAAAAAATGGAAACAGGCAACTTTGGGAGGTAGGAAGTGGAGGGACACTCCAGAATGTACCAGAGACCTGAAAGGTGGGAGACCGTCAGAAGTGAAAGGGAGGACCTTAGAGAAATGCCCTACATTTGGGAGAGGGAAACTGCAGAGCCCAGCTCCTGCAGAAAGACAGGGAGGGCATCAAGTAAGGACTGGAGTTACCATGCCACAGTCAAAAACTCTGACCCATAATTGTTCAACTCTAAAAAGAACTTCAGGAACAAAAATGGAGAATAGCCTGAGACAAAGGAGGTCCAGGGACAGGCCCACATTGGCACCCAGCTCAGAGGGGAGGCCCCATAGTCTGACACTATTACTGATGCTATGGTGAGGGAATATTTTTACTGCCCTTCAAAGATCCAACAAGCATCTGAAAGAGTCAGATGCAGATTTTTGCACCCAACCAATGGACATAAGCTGCTGAGAGCCCTGTGATTGAATTAGGGAAAAGCTGGAAAAAGCTGAGGAGGAGGATGACCCTGTAGAAGGACTAGTATTCTCATGTAACCTGAACCCCTGAGATATCTCAGGTACTGTGCCACCAACCAGGCAGCATACACCAACTGCTATAAGTCCCCAAACACATGTACAGCAGAGGACTGCCAGGTCTAGACTCAGAGAAGATGCACCTAACCTTCAGGGATTGGAGGACAATGGGTCTGGTGGGGAAGGGGTTGGGGACATCCTTGTGGAACTATGCTGAGGAGGTATGTGATGGGGAACAGTCAGAGGATAGACCTGGAGGGTGATGCAATCTGGACAGTAAAAAACATTAAATAAAATTAAAAAAAATGCTTCTTCAAGAATTAAAAGATTCATTGTTGTGTGGTGTGTACCTCATTTGCCAGCATATGGGGAACAGATGCAGAGAAAACTAGAATGAGGTAGCAAAGACAGTGCTCAATTGAGAGAATAGTGTGAGTGTATAAGGTATACCATGAACAAGACATTCTGCTATTATCATCCTATTCCCTATAGACACACATGTACAAAAACATATACACATATCAAAGAATGACAGGCAGGTTCTCAGGAAAGTTGTGTTTTTCAAAGCTTGGTACATCCTGCAGGAAACTTGGTGTTGAATATCTGAACTAAAACAACAGGATAGCCAGGCAGTAGTGGCACATGCCTTTAATCCCAGCACTTGGGAGGCAGAGGCAGGTAGATTTCTGAGTTTGAGGCCAGTCTGGTCTACAAAGTGAGTTCCAGGTCAGCCAGGGCTATACAGAGAAACCCTGTCTCGAAAAAACCAAAAACCAACCAACCAACCAAACAAACAAACAAAAATAAGACATGATTGAAAATGTAGACTATGGACCATATCCAAGCATCCACTTGTTTCTTGACACAGTCACACATAATTCCAAGTATACTAAGTTGTATCCTGTTTTATGGCTTCTATTCACAAATACTGCTATCTTGGCACATTCTATCTAATTCATGTCATTCTTTCAATACGTCTTATTTTTTAACCTAATGGAAAGTCTTTATTAGCAGTCCAATGGCTCAACTGTGTTCTAGATCACACTGTAGCACTGAGCATTTCTCAAGTTGAGATTTTAAGCCTGAATACCATGCTCAGGCTTGACATAATTCAGTTAACCAGAACAGTTTCCTAGAAGTAGAGCTACAGAAGCCAAGAAGAATCATTAGCACATTTAGATATTTTTCCAGAACAAGGCACTTTGATGGATTAGATTTCGTTTATAATTAATTATTTTGTTTATTTATATCTTAAATGTTATCCTCCTCCCTGTCCCCCTCATAGAATTTGTCACCCTATGCTTCCTTACTTTAACCTCTGAGAGGTTGTTCCCCCCTGGCATCCCCTTTCCTGGACCATCAAGTCTATGCAGAATTAGACACATCCTCACCTACTAATGCCAGAAATGACAGTCCTCTACTACATATTAGCCAGGGTCCTCAGACCAGCATACATATGCTCTTTGGTTGGGGGCTCAGTCTCTGGGATCTTCCAGGAGTCTAGGGTAGTTGGCATTGTTATTCCAATAGGGTTACCTATTCCATCAGGTCCTACAACCCTTCTGTAACACTTGCACAGACGTTGCTGACCTCAGTCCTCTGTGTTTTAAGTATCTGTATATGTCTCAGACAGCTGCTGGTAGAGCCTCTCAGAGGACTTGCATGCTAGGCTCCCATATGCAAGCACACAATAGTGTCAGTAATTGCTTCAGGGTTTACTGCCTGCCCATATGACATATGCCAAGTTGGGCGGATAACTAAATGGTCTTTCCTTCAATCTCTGCTTCATTTTGATTCCTTTCATTTCTTTTAGACAGGACCTTCTTGGTCAAAAATTTTAAACATGTGTTGGTGACCTCCACTGGGGTTCCTGTCTATCTACGGGAGGTGGTCTCTTCAGCTTCTATTTCCTGACTATAGGACATTTTGAATACTAATGTCACTCCCATAGATTCATTGGAGCCTCCCACATCCCACCCATCCCCAGCAGCAATGTTTTTCCATTCATTCTATTGGACCTCTGGGCTTCTTTCTTATCTTTCTCCATGCCTGATTCTGCTCCCATTTCTCATATTCTCCCCTCTCCCACTCAGGTCCCTCCCTCCTTCTGCCTCCAGTAATTATTTTGGTCCTTCTAAGTGGGATTGAAGCAACCTCACTTGAGCCTTCCTTCTTGTTATACTTCTTTAACATGGTCTGTGGGTTGTATCATAGGTATTCTGTAAGTTTTGCTGGGATATCTCTATTAAGTACCAATACAACATTATCTGACTCATGTGTCCACAATTATCATTGTTACCTCTGTTCTTCCCTTCAGCTATCTTCCAGTTTGAACCCATAAAGATAGAATCACCTGAGCTCTTGCCTGTCATCGTGGACTTGTAATATCACCAGAAACATTTCTTCCTTCTCACTTTCATTTATGTCTTTCTCCTTCATATTTTTTCCTCTACAATTTGGTTCCCTTTTCCCATCTTTACTCAGTTAAGGACAGTATTTTCATTTATATAAATGATATCAAAGGAAACAGTCTGTTGGCATGCACCACAAACTATCAGCTTTCTTAGCAATTCAGATGAACTTCTCCATTGACCTGAGCTTTGGAATAAAAAATATTTTGTCAAAGAGTCATTTTTATCAAACTATGAAAAATTTAAATGTTATTACATGTCCTGAAGATAATAGATATCTGAAATAATACAACAAGATGTGGTTAAGGTTCTAACAAAACTGATCATACGGGTTTTTTACTTGGTTGATTAGAGTTAAACCAAGGTATTGTAGAGTACGTGTGGCCACTGTGAAGAGTGTGCTCCCATGCTATCTCTTTTCTGTTTCTCTTTTATATAAAGGAGGGCTACTGTTTTGTTGATTTGACATCCATCCCAAATTCTAAAATTGTTTATCAGTTTTAGGAGAACTCTGGTAAAATTATTGGATAACTTTTGTATACAATCATATCATCTGTAAATAGTGTGGCTTTGATTTCTTCCTTTTAAGTTCATATTCCTATGGTCTACTTTTGTTGTCTTATTGCTGTTGCAAGAATTCAAATATTATATTGACGACATACAGAGGGAGGTAACAGTCTTGCTTTGTCTCTGATTTTAGTAGAATTGAATTACATTTATCTTTGTTTAATTCTTTGTTGACTATTGGCTTTCTCTTTGTGATCATTATTGTGTTTAGGTATGTGCACTGTATCCTTGATCTCTATAAGACATTTGGCATTAATGTGTTTTGCAATTTTTGAAAGGATGTTTCAACATCTAATGAAATGACGGTTTGATTTTTTTTTCTTTTAAGACTGTCATTATTGTGTTTACGAATGCACACTGTATTCTTGATCTCATTAAGACATTTGACATTAATGAGTTTGGGAATTTTCCAAAGGATGTTTCAGCATCTAATAAGATGACAATTTGCTTTTTTTTTTTTCTTTTCAGATCATCTATTTGGTGGATTACATTGATAGATTTTAGTATGTTGAAACATTCCTCCATTTCTGGGTTGACTCCTTCTGGATCATAGAGGATGATATTTTACATGTGTTCGTGGATTCAGTTTGCAAGCATTTTATTGAGTTTATTTTTATCAATGTCCATAAAGAAAATTGTTCTGAAATTCTCATTCTTTGTTGTGTCTTTGTGAGGTAAAGAATGAATTTCCCAATGCTCCTTTTTTTCTATTTTGTAGGATAGTTTGAAGAGTATAAGGTATAAGAGTACAAGGTAGGAGTGTTCCTCTTTCTCCACACCCTCTCCAACACCTGCTATCTCCGGAATTTTTAATCTTAGCCATTCTGACTGGTGTAAGGTGAAATCTCAGGGTTGTTTTGATTTGCATTACCCTAATGACCAATGAAGTTGAACATTTTTTTTGTCTTTTTTTTTTATTTGATATAATTTATTTACATTTCAAATAATTTCCCCTTTTCTAGCCCCCCCCCCCCACTCCCCGAAAGTCCCGTAAGCCCCCTTCTCTTCCCCTGTCCTCCCTCCCACCCCTTCCCAGTTCCCCGTTCTGGTTTTGCCAAATACTGTTTCACTGAGTCTTTCCAGAACCAGGGACCACTCCTGCTTTCTTCTTGTATCTCATTTGATGTGTGGATTATGTTTTGGGTATTCCAGTTTTCTAGGTTAATAACCACTTATTAGTGAGTGCATACCATGATTCACCTTTTGAGTCTGGGTTACCTCACTTAGTATGATGTTCTCTAGCTCCATCCATTTGCCTAAGAATTTCATGAATTCATTGTTTCTAATGGCTGAATAGTACTCCATTGTGTAGATATACCACATTTTTTGTATCCACTCTTCTGTTGAGGGATACCTGGGAAGTTGAACATTTTTTAAGATACTTCTCCGCCATCTGATGTTCTTCAGGTGAGAATTCTTTGTTTAACTCTGTACCCCATTTTTTAATAGGGTTGTTTGGTTTTCTGGAGTCTAACTTCTTGAGTTCTTTATATATATTGGATATTAGCCCTCTATCTGATGTAGGATTGGTGAAGATCTTTTCCCAATTTGTTGGTTGCCGATTTGTCCTCTTGATGGTGTCCTTTGCCTTACAGAAACTTTGTAATTTTATGAGGTCCCATTTGTCAATTCTTGCTCTTAGAGCATACGCTATTGGTGTTCTGTTCAGAAACTTTCTCCCTGTACTGATGTCCTCAAGGGTCTTCCCCAGTTTCTTTTCTATTAACTTCAGAGTGTCTGGCTTTATGTGGAGGTCTTTGATCCATTTGGATTTGAGCTTGGTACAAGGAGAAAAGGATGGATCAATTTGCATTCTTCTGCATGCTGACCTCCAATTGAACCAGCACCATTTGTTGAAAAGGCTATCTTTTTTCCATTGGATGTTTTCAG
This sequence comes from Apodemus sylvaticus, assembly GCF_947179515.1. Lineage (NCBI taxonomy): Eukaryota > Metazoa > Chordata > Mammalia > Rodentia > Muridae > Apodemus > Apodemus sylvaticus. Next base: position 52,488,111 of record NC_067491.1, on the reverse strand, counting down.
CCTCTTTGTCGAGGATCAAGTGGCCATAGGTGTGTGGGTTCATTTCTGGATCTTCAATCCTGTTCCATTGATCCTCCTGCCTGTCACTGTACCAATACCATGCAGTTTTTAACACTATTGCCCTGTAGTATTGCTTGAGGTCAGGGATACTGAGTCCCCCAGAATTTCTTTTGTTGCTGAGAATAGTTTTAGCTATCCTGGGTTTTTTGTTATTCCAGATGAATTTGAGTATTGCTCTTTCTAACTCTGTGAAGAATTGAGTTGGGATTTTGATGGGTATTGCATTGAATCTGTAGATTACTTTTGGCAAAATGGCCATTTTAACTATATTGATTCTACCGATCCATGAGCATGGGAGGTTTTCCCATTTTTTTGAGGTCTTCTTCCATTTCCTTCTTCAGAGTCTTAAAGTTCTTGTCATACAGATCTTTCACATGTTTGGTAAGAGTCACCCCAAGATACTTTATACTATTTGTGGCTATTGTGAAAGGGGTCATTTCCCTAATTTCTTTCTCAGCCTGCTTATCCTTTGAGTATAGGAAGGACACTGATTTGCTTGAGTTGATTTTATAACCTGCCACTTTGCTGAAGTTGTTTATTAGCTGTAGGAGTTCTCTAGTGGAGTTTTTTGGGTCACTTAGGTAGACTATCATGTCATCTGCAAATAATGATTGTTTGACTTCTTCCTTTCCAATTTGTATCCCTTTGTCGTCCTTATGTTGTCGAATTGCCTGAGCTAGTACCTCAAGTACAATATTGAAAAGATAAGGAGAAAGGGGGCAGCCCTGTCTAGTCCCTGATTTTAGTGGGATTGCTTCAAGTTTCTCTCCATTTAGTTTGATGCTGGCTACCGGTTTGCTGTATATTGCTTTTACTATGTTTAGGTATGGGCCTTGAATTCCTGTTCTTTCCAAGACTTTAAGCATGAAAGGATGCTGAATTTTGTCAAATGCTTTTTCAGCATCCAATGAAATGACCATGTGTTTTTTTTTGTTTGAGTTTGTTTATGTAGTGGATTGCATTGATGGATTTCCGAATATTGAACCAACCCTGCATTCCCGGGATAAAGCCTGCTTGATCATGGTGGATGATCATTTTGATGTGTTCTTGGGTTCGGTTGGCAAGAATTTTATTGAGTATTTTTGCATCGATGTTCATAAGGGAAATTGGTCTGAAGTTCTCTTTCTTTGTTGGATCTTTGTGTGGTTTTGGTATCAGCGTAATTGTGACTTCCAGAAGATCCTGCTATACCACTCCTGGGCATATACCCAGAGGATTCCCCACCATGTAATAAGGATACATGCTCTACTATGTTCATAGCAGCCCTATTTATAATTGCCAGATGCTGGAAAGAACCCAGGTATCCCTCAACAGAAGAGTGGATGCAAAAAATGTGGTATATCTACACAATGGAGTACTATTCAGCCATTAGAAACAATGAATTCATGAAATTCTTAGGCAAATGTATGGACCTAGAGAACATCATACTAAGTGAGGTAACCCAGACTCAAAAGATGAATCATGGTATGCACTCACTAATAAGTGGATATTAACCTAGAAACCTGGATTACCCAAAACATAATCTACACATCAAATGAGGTACAAGAAGAAAGGAAGAGTGGCCCCTTGTTCTGAAAAGACTCAATGAAGCAGTATTCAGCAAAACCAGAACAGGGACCTGGGAAGGGGTCGGTGGGAAGACAGGGCGAGAGAAGGGGGCTTACGGGACTTTTTGGGAGTGGGGGGGGGGCTAGAAAAGGGGAAATCATTTAAAATGTAAATAAAAAATATACCAAATAAAAAAATTAAAAAAAAATTAAAAAGAAGCACAGATTTTGGGGGAAAAAGAGTACAAGGTATAAGGTATATAAGAGTATAAGGTCTTCTCAGGAAGTCTGCTTGAATTCATTGGGAGACTTTTAATAACTTCTATTTCCTTAGGGGATTAGGACAACTGATATAGATTCCCTGATCTAGAGTTAGCTTTGGTAAGGGGACAGAGCATCCTCCATTTGTTTACATTCTCTCCATTTTGTGTACTACAGGTTTTTTAGGTGAGATGGATTTGTTTTTAATTTTCTCTGTTTGTATTTATATCTCACTTTTCTTCTGATTTTCCTAGTATTTGTATAGTCTCTTGACTTTTACTTAGTTTGAGTAAGTGTTTGTGTTGTTGGTTTTCTAAACAAACATGTTCCTCTTTTCAATCATTATTGTTTAATTTGTTTGTAACTGACTTCAAACCTGAGTTTGATTATTTTCTGCTCTTCACTCTTTTTGGGGTTGCTTTGTTTTATATAGAGCTTTCAGGTATACTTGTAAATTGTTAGTATGGGATCTTCACCTTTCTTAATGAAGAAACTAAGTGCTATGAATATTCCTCTTAGCACTGTTTTTACTATGTCCCGAAGTCTGGGTACATTGAGCATTCATTTTCACTGAGTCTGAGAAAGACATTAATTTTCTTCATTATTTCTTCTTTCATCCTGTGGAAACTAAGTCAGTTTGCATGTGTTCATAGGTTTTCTGTTGTTTCAGTTGTGGCTGAAGTTTGGTTGTAATTCATGCTGATCTGCTAAGATGCAAGGGGTTATTTCAAACTTCTTGCATTTGTTGAGCATTGCTTGTGCCCTCATATAAAGCAAATTTTGAAGAAGGATTCTTGTGCTGCTGAAAAAAATACATTATTTTGTATTTCTGTGAAATATCTTAGAAACATCTGGTATGTTAATTTGACTCAAAGTTGGTTACTTGCATTATTTCTCTGTTTAGTTTGTGTTTGTTCCTTTGACATTAGTCATTAGTCAAATGGGCTATTAATCATCATTAGTCAAATGGAGGATTCATGTGTGAAGATGAGTGATTACAGCTTTAGTAATGTATATTTTACAAATGCCAATGCCTTTGGATTTGGGGCATCAGTGTTCAGAACTGAAGTATCATCTGGGTGAAGTTTTTCATTGAACTTCATTTCATGCTTTGTCCTACTACATTTTTTTATTACTTTTGGTTGAAATTCTACTTTTTTTTAATGGTAAATAAGAGAAGTTTAATACGAACAAACATTGAGTATATTTCATTCAGTTGTTCCATTCTTAATATTCTTGTCTGTGTGCTTATTTAAAAGCAATGAATCAGAAACATACTACAGGTTTGACAGTGGACTTTTTCAATCAATTGTTGCACCATGCACATTAGCTCCTACAGTTAAATATTCTGCAAAAGAAAAATGATCACTCATTACTACACTATCACTGATGTAAAGAACCTCCACCCAAGGAAAGTAGCTATTACAGCAGTTGGCACATCAACCGCTTTCAGGCAAAATTAGTCCTGATTATTCTCATAGTTACTCTTTGACACTTCGGTTTTGAATCTATGGAAAACTTTATCAGAGTCCTTAAATCTTTTCATGAGTTTCGTTGAGTCATGGTTTCTCAGGCACTAGGAACTGGGAATTTTTTTTAAAAGAGGATGTAGTAATTGCTTTCCCATTTCTACTACCCAATACTTGACAAGAAGCACCTTGGGGAAGAAGGGTACATTTTAGTTGATAGATTCCTGGTGGGGTCAGCATGGTGGTTCCAGCTGCAATACAAACTTGACAACACACTTTGTTATGATACTGTGGAATAACAAGCAGACACAGACAGGAAGTGAAGCCACACCAGAAACTTGAGGGCTTATTCCTCAGAGATCCACTTCTGCCAGTTAGATCTCACCTCTTAAGAGTTCCACAATATCACTGGATAGGGCTACTCACTATCCTATTGAAATACACAGGCTTGTGGAAGGCATTTGATATTAAGACTTAATCTGTTAACTAACCTTTCCACTATGAGATGCTGATCCTTGTCCTGTGCCTGGCAGATGCCAATAGGAGCCCTGCATATGATGACAGTCAATCATACCCCTTATCATTGCCAACTATGCCTTGTGGGGACAGAACTACAACCTCTACACTTGGTAAGTCTGTCAAAACCCATAAGAACAATCGTTTCTAAAGACCCTCCACTGTCTAAAACTTCTTTGTAGGGTGAAGTGACATTGTCTCCTAACGTCTCCTAAACTTCACCATGTACTTCTTGAGATCCCCAAAATGGCTAGAATTAGCTGTGTCAGATGTCTAATCCAGGGAATTTCATTAAAAGCCACACACTGGAGTAAGCTATTTGGCTTCTGAAAATTCTATCCATCTGCATCTAGAAACTGGATAAGAGCATGGGACAATGAAATGATTTATGAAAATAAAATGATTTATGAAGTACAAACTGTCACCTCCAACTCCTTTATCCTGTCCTATATGTGATATAAAGACCATGTGTTACTCTATATAATTATAGTATATAATTATGGTATATAATTAAACAACAAAAAATGTGTTTCAAAAATTAAGTTGCTAAGATAGATACATTGATCAATTGGTGAAATGCTTGTCTAAGCATCATGAAGTCCTGGATATGACCATCAACCTTACATAAAATCCAGAGTGGTACAAGCAGGAGTGTCAGACGTTCACGGTTATCCTTGGAGCCTAGACTGGGATTCATGAGACCTGACACCCTACCTCTCAAGGTCTTTCAAAAAGAAAAGGAAAGAAAAGAACAAAGTAAATATAATATAATGAAAGTATTTGAAACACTTCAGGACGATTTGCTTTGAAGAAAACACAGTATAGGATAACTATCATTATGGCCTGCCAAAATTTTGGAGATTATAGTCTTTTGTTTCTTCCTTTCTTTCAATTATGACCTTAAACTCACATTAGAATTTAAAGGTGCATTTAGCAGAATATAAACGCATTATGATTATAATAACCAGAAAATCCATGGTGTCATTTGAATGCTTTCATGAGGGCAATGTTAACTATTGTAACAAGTAAACACTTAAGTTCAATGATTAAACATAGCATAGAGGACAGACATTCAGTGCTTACACAACAACTCAATTGGGATATTTTATAGTCCCTAGGTAAGCAGCTTCCCTCCATAGATATTTGCCAGTCTTACGCTCCTGAGTCTTCTTTTTTTTTTTAAATTTTTTTTATTCGATATAATTTATTTACATTTCAAATGATTTCCCCTTTTCTAGCCCCCCACTCCCCGAAAGTCCCGTAAGCCCCCTTCGCTTCCCCTGTCCTCCCACCCACCCCTTCCCACTTCCCCGTTCTGGTTTTGTCGAATACTGCTTCACTGAGTCTTTCCAGAACCAGGGGCCACTCCTCCTTTCTTCTTGTATCTCATTTGATGTGTGGATTATGTTTTGGGTATTCCAGTTTTCTAGGTTAATATCCACTTATTAGTGAGTGCATACCATGATTCATCTTTTGAGTCTGGGTTACCTCACTTAGTATGATGTTCTCTAGGTCCATCCATTTGCTTTGAAAATTTTTTCCAACCTTCACTCTGAGATAGGGTCTATATTGTTGCTGAGATTTATTTGTTGTATAGAAGAGAATAATGGATTCTATTTGTAAATATACTTTTGTAGCTTGTGCCTTTTCATTGTGCAATTGAATCTAATGACATTGAGAAATAGTAACTTTCAACTATTGTGAACTCCTGTTATTTTAGTGTTGATTTTTTTTTTGTATGTGCAGTAAATTTATCTTTTTGGTTTATTCATATGAAGTTATTCACTTCTTGTGTTTTTGTGGATGTAGAGACCCTCCTTGCATTGGTGTTTTCCTTCTAGTCCTCTTTTAAAGGCTGGATTTGTGGAAATATGTTGTTTAAATTTTGTTTTGTCATGGCACATCTTGTTTTACATATCACTGGTGATAAAAAGTTACAATAGTTTGGGCTGTTATCTCTGGTCTCTTCATGTCTGGAAAACATTGATTAAGGCCCTTCAGGCTTTGAAAGTTTCTGTGAGAACTTGGGTATACTTCTCATAGGTTTGGCTGTATATGTTACTTGGACGTGTTCATTTGCAGTTTTTAATATCCTTCCTTTGTTCTGCACATTTAGCATTTTGATTAATATGCGGTAGTTTTTCTGGTCCAATATGTTTGGTGTTCTGTAAAGTTTTATGTTTATATGGCCATCTCTTTCTTTAGGTTAGGATATTTCTTCTGTGATTTTGTTGAAGTTATTTCCTGGGCCTTTCAGGTGGGAATTTTCTCCTTCTTCTATTGGAATTATTCTTGGATTTGGACTTTTCTTGGTAGCCCAAAGCCAAAAGAGGTTTTATGAAAGAAATTTTTTTATTTGGCATTTTCCATGAGCAATACAGATTTTTTTTGTAGCTTGTCTTTTATGCCTGAGGTTTTCTCTTCCATCTCTTGTATTTTGTTTGATACTTTCACCTGTATATTGTTTTCCTTTCTAACTTTTCCATCTCCAGGATGGCCTCTTATTGTATTTTCTTTATGCATTTATTTCCATTTTCAGGTCTTGAATAATTTTATTTCCTTCACCAGTGTGAGTGTATTTTCTTCTATCACGTTATATTTATTCACTTCTTTAATGTATTCTACCTTTTATTGTATTTTCTGTATTTGTTTAAGGGACTTACTCATTTCTATTTTAATATGATTAGACTTAAGGTCATTTTCTTGTGGTTTAGGTGTGTTAGTACATTCTGGGATTGCTGTAGTAGGATATCTGGGTTCTGGTGGTATCACATTGCCCTAGCTTTTGTTTATTGTGCTTCTGCTGGCTTTTAGCCATGTGGTTACTCCTGATGTTGGCTGGCATGGTGGTCTCTGAAAGCAACACACTTCTGTGATTGCACATAGAGGTGCTTGTCTTTGCTGGCCCTGGCTTCCAGCGATGCAGGCATAGATGATGGTTACTGATGGCTTCAGGGCTGTCTTTGTCCCAGAAGGCAGCAAGCCTCCAGTGATGAAGTGGAGTGCATAAATGGTATCAGACAATTATGTATGGGCTTCAAGGTAGAGGACAGAAGGGACAGAAATGAACCCTATAGCTTCTAGGCTTGCCAGGTGACTCTCTCAGGCACTATGGTCTGATCTGGGCATCTATGCCTGAGAGGGCCTTCAGGTCCCCACATACCCCATGTCTAAACAGAAAGCTGGTCAGCCACCACCTGAGATCAGCACCTGTGAGGCAAACAAAGCCAGAAGGGCTCAGAAGCCAAGTGACAGTGTACAGAGCCAAACAGCAGGAGGGCGGAGACAGAGGTATAAGAAGTCCAGATCAGGTAAAAACAATATAAACTGACTATATATACATATACATATATATATATGCACATATATACATATATACATATTATATGTATACATATATACATATGTTTGTGAGAGAGAGATAGAGATTTCAAGATACTGAAATATGAGTAACACAAAAAATATATTTTGTGTTTTATGGCATGATATTTTGAAATGCTTGACAGGGCTGGATTTAAAGGAAATTGACATGTTACCAGTTATCATTATTACAATATTTACTATTTTAGTTCATCATGTCTGCTTAAAATACAGGGCTGTCATCGAAAAATTACGAGCCTGAGAAAAGAAACTAAAAGGAACACTGGAACAAAAGACAAAGAATTTTATAGGTCGAAATGAGTCATAGAGAAGAGCAAATGAAATTTGGATACAGGAGATAGAAAGGATGTAGAACAAAATGCAGAAATTCATAGATGGGACGGAATAGTATAGTGAGAGCAATAAAATTTGAAAGCAGAATGTAGAGGAATATTTACTACAGCTTAGAAAGTCAAAATAAAGTAGATGCTGCAATATCAGAATGACAACATAATGAGAAATTAAAATTATGGAAGCAGGAGAATATATGAAATTATGGAAGAGGAGGAATGATAAATGGAGAAATAGGAAGAGTGGGCACATCCCTCAAGGGAGGAAGTCTAAACATCAATTAGGGAAACTACTCAGGTAGAGACAGAAGATAACATTAGAGAAAGTCAACCAAACCTTGTGTGAAAAACAAACTTCAGCTTATCCGGTATTATATAACAAAGACCACTGGACAATTATTATCCACGGGAGTATAAGGAATGGCAACCCGTGGATGTTGTAGAACTGAGACAATTTAAGGAAAGTTTCACTAATTTTGGAATGGATTCACAGTTTGGAAAACAAATCCTGATGTCTTATTAAAAATAGAATAATCCCCCAGTATTGGAAGGAAATGGCAAAAGCAATATCAGGATCTGTATAACATTGACAATGGTTCTAATGGTGGAGAGAAGAGGAGGAGGAGATAGTATGACAGAATAAGGTCAGAGGTAAAGATATTTCTAAAGATTAGCTGCTTGATGAAGGTCATTTTGCTGAGATAAAGGTGCATTCTCTATATGATGATGAAACCTTGACCTTGGGTTGCCTGGCAGCCTTAACAAGCCTGGAGCAAAGTCACAGATACAGGCCAAGGACTTGAACCAGTTTTTCAAGTCATGCAAGCTCCAAAAGAAACATTTCCTTACTTCTTGCAAATGTTTAGTGCCAGAAGTAAAATTACATAGAAAACATCATTCAGGAGATACACATGAGTTGAAATGTTCTGTTAGTTTATAGAAAAAAGGAACCTTTTGTTTTGTGAGTAGTGAAAAGTTAGGGGGAAAGCAAATGCCATGCTTTTAAGTGAATTTAAGAAATGAAAGGACTCACTCACAGCTGTCAATTTGACATTTGCATCCATCTTTACCAGTTGCTCTCAGGAAACCATATAAACAGCTAAGTGTTAATGAGACTACTTGTTGGTTCTAGCAAATCAGAAAATCTTGAGAATAAAAGAAGTGTATTCACTTCCATTTTATTTGCACTTTGTAACCACTTCTGAATCATTTAGAATTAATGAAGTATAATTAATGTCTCTATTATCAGACACCCAGCCAAACTAATTACAAAAGAGGGCACAATTTCAAAGATAAGATGTTTGAAGCATTTCTTTCTATTCAACTTAAAACTTTTAATGAAAGTTCACTTATTGTGGTTCTTGTGGTTCTCAGATTCCGAGAATGGGAAGAGTAGAATCTTTCAGACAAATGAAGAATGAAGACTGATTAGAGGCTTAATGGATTCCATGTGACTGTGGTGTCTACCTGATAGCCCAATGTACATGTTTTGAAGGTTCTAAAATAATTTGAAAACTGCTTTTAAACATAATGTTTCAGAATTTTCAGTCTTTTTATCACATAGTTTTAAAAACAAAAAGTCATCATAACCCACATTGAAATTCCCTTGCAATAAACTGAATGCACTTCTGTCCAGAAATCCACTGAAGAGCAAATATGTTGTTACTTTTATCACAATAATTCTATAATATTCTGGATTTAATGTATTAAACATTTTGATTATGAAGTGTCAGTACTGCTAGTTCAGTAACCAATAGAGTATTTATTCAAACCTAACACCTGATGAACACAATCTGTCTGTTAAACTCTTATTATGATTATCATTAGTTCAATACTAAATTGATCACTAATTATGGCAGTTATTCAAAAATCTCTGTTATTAAAAAATAAATAGTGCCAAACCATAACCTCCATTATATATGAAAATGACTACCCTGTCAGAATGAATTTTTCATATTAATCAAATTGTTCTTTACTAGTGTACGTTTGAAATAAAACGCTAGTATATATAGTGTCTGATATCTCATATTTGACATTTAATACACTCACTCAAACAGAAAATGTAGCTTTGAATGTATCAGCTGGCATTGTCATTACATCTATTACATCTGATTCTCAGAATTTTGATTATTTCACATGCATGCAAGGTATTTTATTACTTCTGTCACTGCTTTGAAAAATTCTACTCTAAGTCAACTACAGAAAAGAGGGTTTCTTTGGATCACAGTTTGAGACCTTACCATCCAACCTTATATGGAAGCTTTGATGACACAGCATAAGAAAGCTTGGAACACTGTACAATTAGGAAGTCAACACAGTTATTTCTAATGTTCAGTTGTCAACTTCTTTTTATTTGTATTTTATTTTTATTGGATGTTTTCTTTACTTACATTTGAAATGTTATCCCCTTTCCTGGTTTGCCCCCAGAAACAGTCTGTCCCATCCTCCCTGTCCCTGATTCTATGAGGGTGTTCCCCCAGCCAAATACCCACTCCCCCACCCTGCCCTCAAGGACACCGGGGCATGGAGACTTCACAGGACTAAGGGCCTCTCCTCCCATTGATGCCCAATAAGGTTATCCACTGCTATATATGCGGCTGGAGCTGTGGGTCCCTCCATATGTATGCCTTGGTAGGTGGTTTAATTTCTGGGAGCTCTGGGGAGGGCTGAGGTTGGATGATATTGTTGTTCTTCCTATGGGGTTGTAAACACCTTCCGCAGTTTTAGTCCTATCTCTACCTCCTCCATCGAGGTCCCCATGCTCAGTCCAATGGCTGGCTGTGAGCATCTGCCTCTGTATCCGTCAGCCTCTGGCAGAGTCTCTCAGGAGTCTGCTATATCAGGCTCCTGTTAGCATGCACTTCTTGGCATTCACAATAGTGTCTGGGTTTGGTGACTGTACATGGGGTGAATCTCCAGGTGGGGTAGTCTCTGGATGGCCTTTCCTCCAGTCTCTGCTCCACACTCTTTCTCCATATTTGCTTCCATGAGTATTTTATTCCCCTTTCTAAGAAGGACAGAAACACCTACACTTTGGTCTTCCTTCTTCTTGAGTTTCATGTGGTCTGTGAATTTTATCTTGAGCATTCTGAGCTTTTGTGCAAAACATACCGAACTTATGGGACACAATAAAAGCAGAGCTAAGAGGAAAACTCATAGCTCTGAGTACCTCCAAAAAGAGCCTGGAAAGGGCATACACTAACAGCTTCACAGCACAGCTGAAGGCTCTAGAACAAAAGGAAGCAAATGCATCCAAGAGGAGTAGACATCAGGAAATATTCAAACTCAGGGCTGAAATCAACCAAGTAGAAACAAAAAAGACCTATACATACAAATAGCCAACGAAACCATGAGCTGGTTCTTTGAACAAAACCAACAAGATAGATAAATCCTTAACTAAATGAACCAGAGGGCAAAGAGACAGTATGCAAATAAGCAAAATCAGAAATGAAAAGGGAAACATAGCAAAAGAAACTGAGAAAATCCAAAAAAAAAAAAAAAAAAAATCATCGGATCCTACTACAAAATCCTATACTCAACAAAAGTGGAAAATCTAGATGAATTATACAAGTTTCCACACAGATACCAGGTATCAAAGTTAAATCACGATCACATAAATGATCTAAACAATCCCATATCCCCTAAACAAATAGAAGCAGTCATTAATAATCACCCAACCAAAAAAAGTGCAGGACCAGATGGGTTCAATGCAGAATTCTATCAGACCTTCAAAGAAGCCTTAACACTCATACACTTCAAACTGTTCCACAGAAGGAACAGTACCCAATTCATTTTATGAAGCTATAATTACTCTAATACCTAAACCATAGAAAGACCCAACAAAAAAAGAGAAATTTAGACAAATTTTCCTCATGAATATCTATGCAAAAACACTCCATAAAATTCTTGAGAATTGAATCCAATTTACAAGTGTTACAAAATAGAAACCCTGTTGACTGCACTGTGGGTCAGGACAGACCACAACATTACACTAGGAGGACAATGTCACTTAAAGAGAACACCACAGACCCTCTCCATGCAAATGAAGCATCCCTAACATCTCGGACTGAGCCAAACTGAAGCATCTATCCCTGGATCCCAGCCTACTCCAAAATGTTTATAAGGTCTCTGTCCCCAAGGAAAAGGGTGCCTGTGTTATTTCACCAAGAATCATCAGAGATTATCAGTCTTGGTGACCTTTAATGCTCCTGGGAAGAATTTACTCTCAGGAAGGGTTTATTTAGTTCTTGTTGGTGGTAGTGGTGATTTTTTTTTTTTTTTTTTTTTTTTTTTTTTTTTTTGTGGAATCTTGTTTCTGCCCAGCAGTCCTAGTTGGAGGTTTCTCTGTAGCTGCTTGGCTAGCTTTTGTGAAATCTATTTGTGATCAGTAATCTCAGCCACTTCTTTCCACTCCCTTAGTTGCTCCAGCTCTGGCTCTGGCTTCCAGATGCCCGTTATATCCTGTCCCTTGCCACAGGCCTGTGAGGGAAGTACAAGTGGGCCAGTCATCTGCCTTTACTGGCTTCCCCTTGAAGAACTGTAAAATTTGACTCTTCTGGCTAGGCCAGAGCCTTTTGGGGCCTTCCCTTCCAACCAGTCCCAAATGGACATCATCCTGAGGTAGGTCACCAAAGGAGACCTCTGGTGTGTGTGCATGTACACACACACACAAACACACACACACACACACAGAGAGAGAGAGAGAGAGAGAGAGAGAGAGAGAGAGAGAGAGCATATTTACACCACACTGCACATACGCACATAGACATACATACTACACTCTCATACAAATGTTCACAGACAGACATACTCAACCTCCTTCATGGACACACATACATACATATACCACAGTACACAAGCACATATACTACACCATATACATATGCAACACAGACCACACACATACCACTTACACACATGACACATGTGGTGGTCTTTAGGAATAGCTTTGTGGAGGGTGGTAGTAAAAAAAAGAAAAGAAACCAAGGCCTCAGAGCCTCAGAGCCTCAGAGCCTCAGAAATATTCCCATTTGAGAGGTGGAAGGAGGGAGAGGAATGGATAAAAGAGAGTAAATGCTCCCACTCTGGGGTCTGAGAGACAAAATAATAAATACAGAGCATCTGAGAGAGCAAGTCTCTGAGAGATCATGTCAAGGGTGGGTAAGTTTACAGAGGGAAGGAATAAGTAGGAAAGTTGGGGAGATCAAGGCCTAACATACAGACCAAGGGTCAACTCATAGAGACTCACTTTCCTGGGTCACGAGTCTGTTGCTGATTCTGTGCTATTCAGTCAGAACTGATCTTGTATGGCTAGATGATGAGATGGTGGACAGATGTCAGAGGGGAGGGTTAAATGCTGGGCCAGGCTCATACAACCTATGAAGAATTAGAGACAATCTGAAGATCACGTTGAAAAAGAATAAAGGAAAGTCCTCTGGTCTTAAATCCACACTGGCAACTGCAGGGCTTATTAAAAGCATGCGATTGTAGGAAGCATGACACCGGGCTATTTCAGCCTCGAAGGTTATAGCTTGCCCAATTGTATTAGAATCTCCAGAGACACAGAACCAGTATGAGCCAGAAGGCAGGGAGGACTGGATAGAAGCAATGTCTTCTGGGAATGACATGACAACTCTACCTCATGAACTCACAGCAGCTGTGGTTGCCTCCACAAGACGTGCATAAAATCAAGCCAGTTGGCATTCTAGAATGGAGGAAGAAAGGGCTTCTTACTCCCCATCCCTGAGGAGCCAGAGTTGGCTGAAGGCTTCAAGGAGAGGGAGAACCAGCTTTCGTGAAGGAAGTGGCCTTTCTCTAGCAGGCTGACCACGATTCACTGGACAGAGGACTCACCGTGCTTCCTCTCACATGCAGGACAAATTCAATTCACAAACTGGACTTGATGGGCTACAAAAAACCAGTAATAATAAAGAGGACATGAAGACAGGGAGGGTAGGAGATAGGGACGGTCTTGGGAGGAATAAAGGGTTAATATGATAAAAGTATATTTTATGAAGTTTTCAAGGAATTAATAAAATACTATCTTTTTTTTTTTAAAAAAAAAAAAGCAACTGTATAAAAATGAGAACGCAAGCATGGTTGGTGCGGGCAGATGGCTCTCTAACCTCCACCCCCTCACTTTTCCATAGTAGTGATTAGTCGACAAATCGTGGCCAGCTAATGACTTCACTTAGCTCTCCTTGCAATTAGGTGTCATGCTCACATGACAGGGTTCTGTCAGAAATGAGGAATGAAACTGTGGACCACGGCCTCAAAGCCAGGAATGTTAACCCCCTGTCCCTTTCCCTCCTCCCAGCTGTTGATCACCAGTGTCTCTCACACACTGAGTGTTTGTGGCAGCTCTCCATGATCTACCCAGACATTATGCTCGGGCCACATGAACTTCTGTCTCATTCAAGCCACTGTATTTCACCTAGAAGAGGCCTAAAGCAGTTCTGAGCATGCTGTGTGCCCCTTTACAACTACATTAGAAGAGGCCAAGTGAATTGTGTGTAATCAGAGCTACTTAGGAGGCTAAGGCAGTTGGTTCAAGGCTAGTCTAGTCTATATAGCAGGAGTCTGTCTCAGAATCAAAGCAAACAAAGGACTGAAAAAGGCACTAGGTTCAAACTCTGGGAGCAAGATACATACAACTCTAGGACTGTGTAATGTAAGTGTTGCCAATTTTCTCCCTTTTGCCTCTGCCTGGAGAGTGCTGGGATATTGGCCTGCAGCATCACCAACCAGATGTCATTGTTTTAAAGGCCAGGTAATGAATATTCAAGACTTTGTCAGTCACCTTGCACTACAACTCCTCACCTCTGAAGAAACTGTGAGACTGGCTTAGATTTTTCTCTACTCCAAGGAAGGGCATGTCTAAAATCAGCTGCCAAGATCAGTGTAAGTTGGTCTGGAAAAAAAGGCATTTGGGTCTCAAACATTCAATTCCCCTTTGAAGTCAATATTTCTAAGATCTGGGGGTTTGTTCGTTGTTTGTTTTAAAACTTCGCTGTCTGATCCCGCAGTGAGGGTTAAATAAGTTAATATGCCAAGGGGGCTTTTGTATATTCTCCCCATGGTGCTTGAGTGTTTTCTGATCAGTACACACATGGTGACCACTCCAGCTTCTCAGTAGGCGGCATCTTCTCCATAAATAAAAGACTGGAGCATAGACACCCAAGTCAGAGTTGTATCCACCACTCAGTAGAAAACCCAGCTCAACCAGGATCCAGGCTAGCCAGGTGTCATCATGGAAACCTGAGGCTGGAGAGGAGGGCAAACCATCCAGCCCTAAAGGAAAAGTCTCAGCAGCTGGGCCAGAGCTGCCCCCTACCAGCATCTGGAAGCTCAGGGTGCATGACCCCCCCCCTCCCAGGCTTCAGGAGCCAAGTTCACTGAGGCCCCGCCCCGGTTCCGCCCCAGTCCCGCCCCAGTCGCGCCCTCTGTGAGCTTGCTGAGGCCCCGCCCCGGTTCCGCCCTGTCCCTCCCCAGCTGCACACCTGCCCAGGATTTTGCTGAGGCCCCGCCCCCGCGGCCTGCTGCACCCTGAGACCCACCGGCGGGGCAGGCCCGGGCGCTGTGCCTTCGCTCCGCTCCCTCTGCGCCCTCACGCGGTCCGCAGGCTGCGCTGGGTCGCTGAGGGCCCGGCAGGCAGACCTGGCGCCAGGACTAGGCCTGCGCTGCCCTGGGTGAAGGCGCTAGGTGAGCTGCTCAACTCTGCGCAGCTGCGGCGGCTGGAGGAGGACCGTTACCGCGGTGTGGGAGAGTCGCTGTTCCAGCCGCCACTGTGGCTTTACTGGACTTGGCTGCTCCGATGGATCCCGCTCTGGATGGCCCCCAACACCATCACCCTCATCGGCCTTGCCATCAACCTGGTCACCACACTAGTGCTCATCTTCTGCTGCCCCACGGTCAAGGAGGAGGTAGGGCTGGCCTTTTGTCAGTACTGTTCCCTGGAGCCCTGGGGCCTCCTTCTGAGAGGGCAACACTATAGGCATTGGTGGAGCATGGAGACCCTGTGTAGGAGCATCCTCTAGGTCTCAGAGGAAGGTGAGGGTGGGACCAGACTGCTGTCCCCAGCAGGTGTTAATTTTCAGCCTCCCCAGGGACTCCTGGAGACTGTCACTCCACTAGCCCAATCCTGTCACCATTCTGAGCTTCCCCAGAGGGGGCTGTCAAGGTCACTGCCCCAGTCCTGTGTCTGCCCACTTCCTCCCTGGGCCATGGCTCCATCAGCCCATATTTCACACACTGGGGAGTAAATACCCACATCTCCATGCTAGCAGGACTTGCGGATGGGTTGGGCAGGGCCAAGATGCCTTCAGCCCTTTATAATTCTGTTTCTCAAAGGTGGTGCCTAGTGATCCTAAAACTACTGGTAGCACTGATCAAAGATAAGTTATTTCTGGACGGCAACTTCCTTGTTGCTTCATTGGCTTTTTCATGAAAAACAAGCAGGAAGTAGGTGACTGTCCTTACAATGATCTAGACATAGATATAAAAATATCTAGACTTAGATTATAAAAGCCAACATATTTTATTGGTAGTGATTATATCCAACCTATGTCTAAAGTAAGAATATTAAGTAATGTGGGCTTTGGACAATGGTGGTCAGAAGTGGTTCCTTGGGCTGAGCATAGAGAACATAACAACATGGGGGGAGTGCCCGCTACACCATATGGGACAGCATGGGCCTGCAGAGTCCATGACATCACTTTCTTTACGCTCCCTCCATAAGTACCTGTAAGCATCGATCATACACAAATGAGAGACCAGGTTGGATGGATACCAGGAATACAATAGAAATAGCTCATGTCCTGCATCCATGCAGACACTTCTTTAAGGGCTTAGTGGAGGAGGTCCTTTAGAGCATCTTGCCTGCAGATGACTGTGTTAGTCACCTGTACCTCAGCAAACACTTGTTTTCCTGGGATTTGGGGTTTCACTGGTTCTCGAAGCCCCAGAGGCTCACTGTGTCAGGATGGAAGGACAGCAGGCCTGCAAGTGAAGGGCTTGGCTCCCTGTCAGCCTCCTCATGGCAGACCTGACCTACCCGATCTGTTTTCCTGTGTTGAAAATAGAAGTAATGTCTGCCAGGCCAATTTTACAAGGCAGCCGCAAGGAGCTAGTGATAGGTGCAGATAGTTGTGGGGTCCTTCACATTATTCAACAAAGTAAAACTCTCTCAACTCCTTAGAAACACACAGTTGGTGAACAGTGTTACAAAGCCTGCATAGTAAAATTTAGTGTTGATTTGGGCTTAGATTTGGGTAACAGTCTTTGGGTGTTTTTGGCATCAGCCAATTAAGCTGTCAACATTGAAGTTGTTTACCATTCATTTGTGGTCAGAGCGCTTAGGAGAATGGAAAACAAGGTCTGAGGCCCTAGGGTGGAGGGGACCTGAGGATGAGATAAATTTGTGATTTCCTAATAAGCTTAGACCCAGTTAAAAGGGCTATGGGGTGGAAGGTAGACAACTATGAGAGTTTGTAAAGTGCGTGTCCCTGGATCCTGCATTTGCCTCTAAATAAGAGGAAAAACATTGTAGGATCCACGTAAAACGTAGCTGCTAACACAGTCTTAGAATAGTTTCTGGCAATTTTGCTTCAATGAATGGCAGGGCTGGATAAAATTCAGGTCCAAGTTGATTCAGCTGTGAAGGATGCATTCCTTTTGTTGGATTTGTGGCATGTCTGTAAACACTGGAGCTTTATATGATGCAAGTATGTACGTGACAGGCACTCACATTTGTTGCGGATTTTACCCTTTTCCACCTGAGGAGGTTGGTGAGTTTCCCCTTCCTAGGGCAGCCTTCCTGCCAGCTTGGAATTCCTTCTCGCCAGCCTGAAGTAACAGTGGCATATTTTCCTAAGAGGAGACTGAAGTCCACGGAGGTCAAGTGACTCTGACCTAGCTTGGAAGTCTCTGATTCTCAGACCTGAGGGATCCTAGTGCCCTTTCACACCCTGTGTATACACAGGCCATACTGGAGACTGAACCAGGGCCTCCAACGTGATAGCCAAGAAAGCTCTGCCACGGAGCTTAGATCAGCTCCAGCAGTTTTTAAAGTTTGTTTTTTTTAATTTTGAGATGGGCACACTTCATTGATGAGGCTGACCTGGAGCTCAGTAACTACACACTTATTTCTGGAACGTGAGTGGGAGTGAAGGGAAGCGGATCAGAGAGGCTGCGGTTTATATGAAGTGTCCCTAAAGGTGCTCCGAAGCTCTTTGCAGAGCATCCCTTCTGCTTAGGGATCTTCCCTGTCTGTCCTCAAGGCCAACAGTTTGCTGTGGCCGGGACTTTTCCTCTCATCCTTTCCTCCTTCAGGTACCCAATCACCCACCTGTCTTTAAGTGACCCATTCTAGCTCTGTTTCCCCTAACACTACTGCCCCATGAACTTTTGTCTTCTAAGTCAGACCAACCACTCAATATCCCCTCACTCCCAAAATCCTGATAGTGTGGTAACTAACAGCCACAGGCTGTTTCCTGTCTATCAGGCACTCCTCAGAGCTGTTCTGTTCTCTCAGTCTGCTCATCTCATGAAGAAGATAGTTACTATCCCCATCTCATAGATTCAGAAAGGGAAGGGAAATTACCTTCTAGGATTGTAGAGCTATTAAGTGGGGCACTTGGATTCCAAACCTGGGCTGTGTTTCTACTGCTGCAGGTCCCTGTGGCTCTCCAGTAGAAAGTCTCCGTTCCTTTTTTGTTGTGTGGTGTTAGGAGCAGGACAGCCCTGCCACATTTCAACTGGTGATGCAGTGGCTTGCATAGTGTTTGCTAATTGAGTGTATGAGCAAAACAGTGTATCCTGAGACGGATTCTTTTTTTTTTTTTTATTCGCAGTTTTATTTTATTTTTTTTAATCTTTTTTTTATTCGATATATTTTTTATTTACATTTCAAATGATTTCCCCACTCCCAAAGAGTCCCGTAAGCCCCCTTCTCTCCCCCTGTCCTCCCACCCACCCCTTCCCACTTCCCCATTCTGGTTTTGCTGAATACTGCTTCATTGAGTCTTTCCAGAACAAGGGGCCACTCTTCCTTTCTTCTTGTACCTCATTTGATGTGTGGATTATGTTTTGGGTAATCTAGGTTTCTAGGTTAATATCCACTTATTAGTGAGTGCATACCATGATTCACCTTTTGAGTCTGGGTTACCTCACTCAGTATGATGTTCTCTAGCTCCATCCATTTACCTAAGAATTTCATGAATTCGTTGTTTCTAATGGCTGAATAGTACTCCATTGTGTAGATATACCACATTTTTTGCATCCACTCTTCTGTTGAGGGATACCTGGGTTCTTTCCAACACCTGGCAATTATAAATAGGGCTGCTATGAACATAGTAGAGCATGTATCCTTATTACATGGTGGGGAATCCTCTGGGTATATGCCCAGGAGTGGTATAGCAGGATCTTCCGGAAGTGAAGTGCCCAGTTTTCGGAGGAACCGCCAGACTGGTTTCCAGAGTGGTTGTACCTATTTGCAACCCCACCAGCAGTGGAGGAGTGTTCCTCTTTCTCCACACCCTCTCCAACACCTGCTATCTCCTGAATTTTTAATCTTAGCCATTCTGACTGGTGTAAGGTGAAATCTCAGGGTTGTTTTGATTTGCATTTCCTTAATGACTAATGATGTTGAGCATTTTTTAAGATGCTTCTCCGCCATCTGAAGTTCTTCAGGTGAGAATTCTTTGTTTAACTCTGTACCCCATTTTTTAATAGGGTTGTTTGGTTTTCTGGAATCTAACTTCTTGAGTTCTTTATATATATTGGATATTAGCCCTCTATCTGATGTAGGATTGGTGAAGATCTTTTCCCAATTTGTTGGTTGCCGATTTGTCCTCTTGATGGTGTCCTTTGCCTTACAGAAACTTTGTAATTTTATGAGGTCCCATTTGTCAATTCTTGCTCTTAGAGCATACGCTATAGGTGTTCTGTTCAGAAACTTTCTCCCTGTACCGATATCCTCAAGGGTCTTCCCCAGTTTCTTTTCTATTAGCTTCAGAGTGTCTGGCTTTATGTGGAGGTCCTTGATCCATTTGGATTTGAGCTTAGTACAAGGAGACAAGGATGGATCAATTCGCATTTTTCTGCATGCTGACCTCCAGTTGAACCAGCACCATTTGTTGAAAAGGCTATCTTTTTTCCATTGGATGTTTTCAGCCTCTTTGTCGAGGATCAAGTGGCCATAGATGTGTGGGTTCATTTCTGGATCTTCAATCCTGTTCCATTGATCCTCCTGCCTGTCACTGTACCAATACCATGCAGTTTTTAACACTATTGCTCTGTAGTATTGCTTGAGGTCAGGGATACTGATTCCCCCAGAATTTCTTTTGTTGCTGAGAATAGTTTTAGCTATCCTGGGTTTTTTGTTATTCCAGATGAATTTGATAATTGCTCTTTCTAACTCTGTGAAGAATTGAGTTGGGATTTTGATGGATATTGCATTGAATCTGTAGATTACTTTTGGCAAAATGGCCATTTTAACTATATTGATCCTACCGATCCATGAGCATGGGAGGTTTTCCCATTTTTTGAGGTCTTCTTCCATTTCCTTCTTCAGAGTCTTGAAGTTCTTGTCATACAGATCTTTCACATGTTTGGTAAGAGTCACCCCAAGATACTTTATAATATTTGTGGCTATTGTGAAGGGGGTCATTTCCCTAATTTCTTTCTCAGCCTGCTTATCCTTTGAGTATAGGAAGGCCACTGATTTGCTTGAGTTGATTTTATAACCTGCCACTTTGCTGAAGTTGTTTATCAGCTGTAGGAGCTCTCTAGTGGAGTTTTTTGGGTCACTTAGGTAGACTATCATGTCGTCTGCAAATAATGATAGTTTGACTTCTTCCTTTCCAATTTGTATCCCTTTGACCTCCTTATGTTGTCGAATTGCCCGACCTAGTACCTCAAGTACAATATTGAAAAGATAAGGAGAAAGGGGGCAGCCCTGTCTAGTCCCTGATTTTAGTGGGATTGCTTCAAGTTTCTCTCCATTTACTTTGATGCTGGCTACCGGTTTGCTGTATATTGCTTTTACTATGTTTAGGTATGGGCCTTGAATTCCTGTTCTCTCTAAGACTTTAAGCATGAAAGGATGCTGAATTTTGTCAAATGTTTTTTCAGCATCCAATGAAATGACCATGTGGTTTTGTTCTTTGAGTTTGTTTATGTAGTGGATTGCATTGATGGATTTCCGTATATTGAACCAACCCTGCATTCCCGGGATAAAGCCTACTTGATCATGGTGGATGATCGTTTTAATGTGTTCTTGGATTCGGTTGGCAAGAATTTTATTGAGTATTTTTGCATCGATGTTCATAAGGGAAATTGGTCTGAAGTTCTCTTTCTTTGTTGGATCTTTGTGTGGTTTTGGTATCAGAGTAATTGTGGCTTTGTAGAAGGAATTGGGTAGTGTTCCTTCTGTTTCTATTTTGTGGAATACTTTGAAGAGTATTGGTGTTAACTCTTCTTTGAAGGTCTGATAGAATTCTGCACTGAAACCATCTGGTCCTGTGCTTTTTTTGGTTGGAAGGCTTTCTATGACTCCTTCAATTTCTTTAGGCATTATGGGACTGTTTAGATGATCTATTTGGTCCTGATTTAATTTTGGTATTTGGTATCTGTCAAGGAAATTGTCCATTTCCTCCAGATTCTCCAGTTGTGTTGAGTACAGGCTCTTGTAGTAGGATCTGATGATTTTTTGGATTTCCTCAGTTTCTGTTGTTATATCTCCCTTTTCATTTCTAAGTTTGTTAATTTGGATACTTTCTCTGTGCCCTTTGGTCAGTCTGGCTAAGGGTTTATCTATCTTGTTGATTTTCTCAAAGAACCAGCTCCTGGTTTTGTTGATTTTTTGTATGGTTCTCTTTGTTTCTACTTGATTGATTTCGGCCCTGAGTTTGATGATTTCCTGCCTTCTACTCCTCCTGGGTGAAATAGCTTCTTTTTGTTCCAGGGCTTTCAGGTGTGTCATTAAGCTGGTAATGTAAGCTCTCTCCATTTTCTTTTTGGAGGCACTCAGGGCTATGAGTTTTCCTCTTAGCACTGCTTTCATTGTGTCCCATAGATTTGGGTATGTTGTGTTTTCATTTTCATTGTGTTCTAAAAAGTCTTTAATTTCTTTCTTTATTTCTTCCTTGACCAATGTATCATTGAGTAGAATATTATTCAGTTTCCACGTATATATGGGTTTTCTGTTGTTTTTGTTGCTATTGAAGACCACTTTTACTCCATAGTGATCTGATAGGAGACATGGGATTAGTTCGATCTTCTTATATTTGTTGAGGTCTGTCTTGTGACCAATTATATGGTCGATTTTGGAGAAGGTACCATGAGGTGCTGAGAAAAAGGTATATTCTTTTGCTTTAGGATAGAATGTTCTATATATATCTGTTAAATCTAATTGGTCCAAAGCTTCAATTAATTTCATTATGTCCCTGTTTAGTTTCTGTTTTCCTGATCGGTCCATTGAGGAAAGTGCAGTGTTGAAGTCACCCACAATTATTGTGTTAGGTGCAATGTGTGCTTTGAGCTTTAATAAAGTTTCTTTTACGAATGAGGGTGCCCTTGCATTTGGGGCATAGATGTTCAGGATTGAGAGTTCTTCTTGTTGTATTTTTCCTTTGACCAGCAAGAAGTGTCCCTCTGGGTCTCTTTTGATGATTTTGGGTTGAAAGTCAATTTTATCTGATATTAAAATGGCTACTCCAGCTTGTTTCCTGAGACCATTTGCTTGTAAAATTGTCTTCCAGCCTTTTACTCTAAGGTAGTGTTTGTCTTTGACCCTTAGGTGTGTTTCCTGTGAGCAGCAAAATGTAGGGTCCTGTTTACGTATCCAGTCAGTTAGTCTATGTCTTTTTATTGGGGCATTGAGTCCATTGATGTTAAGAGATATTAAGGAATAGTGATTGGTACTTCCTGTCATTTTTGACGTTATTTTTTAAATTTGATTGCTTAACTTCTTTTGGGTTTGATGAAAGGTTACTTTCTTGCTTTTTCCAGGGTGAAGTTTCCCTCCTTGTATTGGTGTTTTCCTCCTATTATCCTTTGTAGGGCTGGGTTTGTGGATAGATATTGGGTAAACTTGGTTTTGTCATGAAATATCTTAGT
This sequence comes from Apodemus sylvaticus, assembly GCF_947179515.1. Taxonomy (NCBI): domain Eukaryota; kingdom Metazoa; phylum Chordata; class Mammalia; order Rodentia; family Muridae; genus Apodemus; species Apodemus sylvaticus. The sequence continues at coordinate 52,465,431 of NC_067491.1, read as the reverse complement.
TTCTCCATCTATGGTGATTGAGAGTTTTGCTGGATATAGTAGTTTTGGTTGGCATTTGTGTTCTCTTAGAGTCTGCATGAGATCTGCCCAGGACCTTCTAGCCTTCATAGTCTCAGGTGAAAAGTCTGCTGTGATTCTGATAGGTCTTCCTTTATATGTTACTTGGCCTTTTTCTCTTACTGCCTTTAATATTCTTTCTTTGTTTAGTACATTTGGTGTTTTGATTATTATGTGACGGGAAGTATTTCTGTTCTGGTCCAGTCTGTTTGGAGTTCTGTAGGCTTCTTGTATATTCATCGGCATCTCTCTCTTTAGGTTAGGGAAGTTTTCTTCCATAATTTTATTGAAGATATTTGCTGGCCCTTTAAGCTGTAAATCTTCACTCTCATCTATGCCTATAATCCTTAGGTTTGGTCTTCTCATTGTGTCCTGGATTTCCTGGATATTTTGGGTTACAAGCTTTTTGCTTTTTGCATTTTCTTTAACTGTTGAGTCCATGGTTTCTATGGTATCTTCAGCGTCTGAGATTCTTTCTTCTATCTCTTGTATTCTGTTGTTGATATTTGCATCTATGTCCACTGATTTCTTCCCAAGGCTTTCTATCTCCAAAGTTGTCTCCCTTTGAGTTTTCTTAGTTGTTTCTACTTCTGATTTTAGATCCTGGATTGTTTTGCTTAGCTCCTTCACTTGCTTGTTTGTGCTTTCCTGTAATTCTTTAAGAGATTTTTGTGTTTCCTCTTTCATGACCGCAGCCTGTTGACCAAAGTTCTCCTGTATTTCTTTAAGTGTTTTTTGTGTTTCCTCCTTATTGGCTTTTGTATTCTCCTGGATTTCTTTCAATGATTTTTGTGTTTCCCTTGCAAGGGCTTCTAACTTTTGATCCATTTTCTCCTGAAATTCTTTAAGTATGTCCTTCATATGTTCCTGTACCAGCATCATGACCAGTGATTTTAAATCCAAATCTTGTTTTACTGGTGTGATGGGGAATCCAGGACATGCTGGTAAAGGAGAATTGGGTTCAGATGTTGCCATATTGCCTTGATTTCTGTTAGTGACATTCCTGCGTCTGCCTTTTGCCATCTAGTTCTTACTGGTGTTAGTTGGTGTTGTCAATGCTGGACTCACCAGTGCAAGCTGCCCCTTCCCAGGTGGCCTCTGGTGCACAGCTTACCTCCTGCACTGCCTGGAGATAGGGTGTTGTTGTCCAGGCTGTTTAGACCCTGAAGCAGACACCTGAAGGCTCCTGCTGGGGCCCGCTGGATTCACTGGAGCACACCAACTTCTCCCTGCTGGCCGCCTGGAAGCCCCACCTGCCTCTTTCAGGACTTAGGAGATGTGGTGTTGCCGCTCAGGCTGATCTGGATCCGGAAGCGTAGAGGCTACTGCCAGAGGCCTCAGGACCGAAATCTAGGCTCTCTCCCGCTGGCCGCCCGGAAGCACCACCTGCCTCCTTCAGGACCTGGAGATGTGGCACTGCTGCTCAGGCCGATCTGGATCCGGAAGAGGAGAAGTCGGAGGGCTACCACCAGAGGCCTCAGGACAGCAGCCCAAGCTGGAACGAGCTGTGCTGTGAGCTCCCAGACTGCCTCTGGGCGCACACCGGGTCCCCAGCACCGCCTGGAGACCGAGCACTGCAGCCCAGGCTGTTCAGATCCCAAAGCAGGTGCCTGAAGGCTCCCGCTGGGGCCTGCTGGATTCACCGGAGCACACTGACCTCTCCCGCTGCCCGGAAGCCCTGAGACGGCTTCTTCAGCTGCCACTCACCGTCAAGTTATTCTTGGACTAAATATTCACCTGTTGGGTCTGAGTGTAAGCAACCATTAGTAAATGGGTAGAACCCCGCCCACACATGCCCACACACACCTTGATGAAGGATTTACCTCTTTTAAGTATATGATCCTTGGGCTTCCATCCTTGGCTATCTCTTGCTGAAGTAGAATTGTAGATTCCTAGGAAATGAAAAGATCCCAGATCCTATTTAACCCACTTAATTTAAAGTGTATGTCTGATAACTTGGTGAGTCAAAGCTCGATCCAGCTTCAGGCTTCTAGCGTTACCAGAATCAAATACCCTTGCTCCTAGCCAGTGAGGCACCAGTGTTGAAGAGAATGAGCATTGGTAGAAAGGAACCAGGTTTATGGAGAAGCCAGCACTGAAGGAGCTGGAAGAGCTGGTTTCTCAAACTTTCTTCTTGCTAAGGGAGTCTCCACGGAGAGGAGGCAGCAGTGCAGTTAGGGTTAGCAGTCTTGGCTAGCCAGGGTGTGTGCTCTCAGAGCATTGTGACCAACTTGCACCTTCTCATCCCAGTAGTTACTGAGGAGGAGTGGTGTAAAAGCCATCTGGGTTCTGGAAATCTAAAGAAAGAGTTAGGGGGGCTTCTTGTTATCCAAAGGTATATGGAGGTGCAAAGGGCAAAGGGGTGGGTGTGGGGAGCCCCAGCTACAGTAGCATGTTCTACTACAAAATACTTCCTTGCCTTTTTTTTTGGGGGGGGGGGTAATATAAATTGTGGCATGATTCTCTTTTACCTATTTGCTTTGATATTCTCTCCCTACCTTCTTAATCTATATGTTTACATTCATGTTAGTGACTTTTTCAAGGGCACTATGTACTGCCATTCATATTTTTTTAAACTAGGCTTAATTCTTAGAGATTTTATTTCCTTTTAATCACCTCTTATTTATCTATCCATTCATTCGTTCATTCATTCAAAACAGCTCAATACTTTGTCAAGCATCATTTGCTAAGGCAGGTGTCTTGTCATGGAGTGGCCTCTCTTAGTAAAAGAAAGTATCAATTCCCATCTGCCAGAAGGTGAAGAAAGTTCGAGAAGTAGGGAGGACAGGCTGGAGAGATGGCTCAGTGGTTAAGAGCACTGACTGCTCTTCCAGAGCTCCTGAATTCAGTTCCCAGCAACCACATGGTGGCTCTTAACATCTGTAATGGGATCTGCTGCCCTCTTCTGGTGTGTCTGAAGACAGCCACAGTGTACTCATACCAAATTAATAAATGAATCTTAAAAAAATAATAATAGTAGGGAAGACTGGGATGAAGCAAACCCCGGCCCAGGATTCCGTGCTGTCCTAGAGCCCCCAGGAGCAGAGGTTTCCATACATTCTGCAGCTAAGGTGCCTCCTGGCCTTCTTACACTTTCCAGATGTGCCTGGAAGAGGCCTGAGATAAACTTTCCTTTCCAATTCATTTCCGTGGCTTGGTGACTGCACTCTAGTTAATTTCTATGGAACATGCTGCTCCTCCCATAGAAGTCTGCATCCGGTACTGACTGCATGGGCATGGTGATATATAGAAAGAATTACACATTCCACTCTTGTTTCATTTGGCCTGGAAGTAGATGTTGACCCCTCCCATCCAGCTAGAGAACAGAACATTTATTGGCCATCTAATGCATTTGGTGTACCAATAGGAGATTAGGCGTGGGAGTTTACTCCTCCTCCTCCTCCTCCTCCTCCTCCTCCTCCTCCTCTTCCTCCTATGCCTTTTTCTTCTCATTCTCCTCCTCCTTTTTCTTCTCATTCTCCTCTTCCTTCCCCTCCCTCTCCCCCTCCTCCTACCACTCCTCCTCAGCACCTAACATTTCAACAACTCCAGAAGGCCCAAAGATGGGGAAAGTAACACAGGGCTGTTCAACAAAGAGAGAAAGGAAGGCCTCCTCTGGTCTCAAGCTAACCCTTGGTCCTGGAGCCTGGCTGAGCTCCTTCATGAGTGTTGTAGGAGGATCTTTGCCCCTGCTGCTAGCTGCCCTATGTCATAGAAATGAGTGTGCTCAACTCAGTGTTAGTGTGTAAACTGTGCTGAAGCCCAGTGCAGAGGAATCCAGTGAGCCCCTGGGGCTGTTCTGCTTGGCCAAGGAGGTTCTGCTTCCTGACCATTCACCTGCCCTGAAGGAAGATTGCCTTTGGAAACAAGGAAGTCCCCTGCTTGTCACAGGCTCCCAATAATCAATCTCTCTCTCTCTCTCTCTCTCTCTCTCTCTCTCTCTCTCTCTCTCTCTCTCTCTCTCTCTCTCTCTCTCTGTGTGTGTGTGTGTGTGTGTGTGTGTGTGTGTGTGTGATCAGTTTCTAGTGTTGTTTCTCAGGAGCCTCTTCCCATCTTGTTTTTTGAAACATGATCTCTAGCTGGGTTTAAGGGCTCAGTTAACCTAAGCTGGCAGGCCAGGGTGCCCCAGGGGTTTCCTATCTCTGCCTCCCTATCACAGCAATCATAAACAACTCACCTGTGCTAACTTGGCCAACTGATACCAGCTGGCATGTAGAGGGAAGGTACAGGGGTGAAGTGTTGAGCTATTTCTAAGTGGTCTGTTTTCCTGAGCCGGGATAGCATTGCACTGGTGACACTACAAGTTCTCTTAAGAGTCTCAGACTCACAGACAGGGTGTGAAACCACTTAGCAGCATCCCATCTTTCCACACACAGTCTGACTCTTCTCATTCCCTTCCTTCTGAACATCCTGAAATGCGGTTTCCATTTTCATGGGATGACAACAGAAGTGTGGATACTATCACACTCTTTCCAGCTGACATAATGGTGGCTCTGTGAATCCCCTTTGCATGCCTGTCAGTTCACCCCTGGCCAGTTAAGGCAGAGGGATACTTTTGTAAGTATAAAACTCCATAAAAATAGATAATGTATAATTCTAGTGTTTCCTTAATTTCCATTGCAGAAGACTCTTGGAGTATTGCCTATTCTAGCATGATTGGTTAATCGAACTTGATCAACAGGATCTGGGATCTTTGGGGTCTTTGGAGTGTGTCTGGGAATGTTTCCAGAGGGGTGAACTGAAGAGTGGAGACTCGAATGTGGGTAATCAGTGGTTCATGGTGACTGGATAGAAAAGTGAATCAAAGTGAACCCCACCATGTGTCACCGCTCTGCTTCCTGGCTGTGGGGCACAGTGTGACCAGTGTTCTCATAAACCTCCTGCTGTGCCTTCCCACAGTGCTGGATTAGATCACTACCTAAATCACAGAGCCAAAGTAAATCCTTCTCTGAATTTTTGTCATACATTCTGCTGCAACAAGAAAATGAGCAAGTATGGAAACTCAGCACCAAGGAGTGGGGACATTTCTTAATGAACTTGATCATATGGTTTGCAGGCTTTTGAACTGCTTTATGGGAGGAGTGTGGAAGAGTGTGGAGTTGTGGGCTAGAGAAGACCCGGGATGGTGTAAATGGATTATTGGGCTATTGTGGTGGGGGCGGTAAGACCAAGAGGAACACTGTATAGGTTTGGATCATGTGATTTCAGAGTGGGGAAAAGATGCTTTTAGGACCAATCATGTAACTCTTTGGTAAACCATCTGACTGTATCTGCCAATGGTCTAAAACTTTGAGGAAAGCTGACTCGAAAAGCAGTGGACTGAGTTGGTCTAGCAAATTTAGAGACAACATGACATCCAGTCTGTGACATGGTCACTGTGACCTGCTGACAGCTCTGGGGTGAGAGAGAAGACAAAGTGGATGCAATGAGTAGCTTCAGTCCTTCCAGAGGCTTCTGACACTCTTCTGCAAGACAGCCCGTTCCCAAGACAACTGGTGTCCCAGAAGGGAAACCTTGTCCATAAGGGCAAACCTAATCCCAGAAGCCTCCAACTTGTGAAATTGCCTGTTCATTTGAAAAGGAGATCCTGAATTGACAGTGTCTCTGTATTTCACTGTGTCAGCTGATTCAAAGACACACTCAGTCTCAGCCTTGTATGTATAAAATCTTAGATGTGCTGTATTAACTATTTGTTTTTTCAAAATATATGAAATAAGTTCCTAACTATTCAGACAATAACATCACCCATGAGTCTCATAATATTATCCAGAAGAGCCAGTAATAGAAAAACAATAATTAATACCAACACAACTCCTTTCTTGTTCTAGATTTTTCCATAAGCGCTTTATGTCTAATAATTTGCTTAATTCTCAGGAGACAATAATTGTTTCTTTTCTTTCTCTCTCTCATGTTTGGAGACTAAGTCTCCAGGAAGTTAAATAATTTTTCTAACTCTCTCCACTCCTAAGTGGTACAGCAAGGGTCTGGGTACACATAAAACCCAAAAGAAAGCCTGGGGGTGCATTCTCTCCTTCAACGGATTACTGCAAACTGTTCCTGGGGGGATTAGTTAGAATGTCACTGGGGTTTCTTCATCTAGATATTTACCTTGTGGGTCATGTATAGCAGCTGTCACAAATCCCATGCCTGAAAGTCATGTTACAGAACCTAGAGTGGACACGTCTTACAGTCAATGTGATGTAGCACTCTGAGTCACAGCAAGCAGAGACTGTCGTCCAGGAACTCCAGTGCTTGTGAGTCTAAATCAGAAGTGAAGTTTGTCCAGTAAGCAGATGTATAACTGCTGCTCAGCGTCTGTCCTGTCTCCTTCCTATTCTGCACACACTGAGAGATGCCCAGGGTTAGTAATTGGTCACTGTTAACAGTTAATTTGAACATGGGCAATTACACATGCTCTCCCTCGTATCTCTGTGTCTAACCTCCCTCCACATGATTTCAATTCTGATGAGTAGTGTGTTCTATAATATAGATTTAACTTTATGATAAGGCTGTCTGTTAAGGAAAGAACTGTGCCTCCTTGGGCTCCCGGCATCTTATTTCTCTGTACTTTACTCTCTGACATGTCTTACTTAGAGGGTGGAAGCTTCTGGGTCCTCCTGTTTGAGGACCCACTGCTGTACTCTGAACCTGCTTGGGACCACACACAGCCAGTGACAGCAATAATCCAGTTACTCTACAACCCAGGGCCCTCATTCTTAGGATACTTGAACAGCCTGCTGAGGACACTGGCCTCCTCTTCTAAGCTGCATGTCTTGGGTATTTTTCACACCCCAGAAACATCAGGAGAGGAACCTGAAGTAACAGGCAGGGGGCTGGCCTTTCCCTGGTGTCGCAAATTCTCCAACTTAAGGTGACACAACTTTGAAGTTCCAAAGATGAAATGAAGCCACATGAAATGGCTAGACTGACCATGGTGCCTTTGAGGTCCTGGATGTTCCTGCCTCACTGTGGAGCGGTAAGTGTGAGTCTGCTCTACAAGGCTTCAGGGTTGAATACAAAATGGAGTCAGGGGAAAAGCTTTAGAATTAAGGTAATAGACAATTTTTTTAAAAGCTGTTGAAACTGAGCACATCCTGTACTGCTGTAGCTTGGAATATGTCTTATGCCCCTCCTGGGGGAGACTAGATTAGAGTCTCTGCCTTAGAATACTCAGTATTTCTTGCTGCTATTATTCATTTATGCCTCTATGAGAAACATTGTTTGTCATGTGTGGCTTGCCGTTGTGATTTTGTGCACCCTGAATTTATGAGAACCTTTCCACAAGTGATATCTCTTCACCCTCAGAGTACAGGCAGTCTGAGGCTCTGAGTAAAGTTAGCTGTTTTTTGAGCTTTATTGCAGGAGCTTTGCATGGCTTCCCTTTGCAGGTCCACCCTCCCGCCGTCCACCACCGTTAAAGTGCGATGGATCATCATCTTCATTTTTCCAGCTTTTAGTCACTGGTTTCTGAGATAGGGCTCTCACTGTGTAGATTTGTCTAAGGTTTGCTGTGAGGCGCTGGGAGGGGTATTTTGCCTCAATGTACGGCCATGGTCCATGTGGGTGAAGTACATATGGAGGCCAGGAGAGGACTTTAGATCTGTTTGAACTGGAGTCACTGATGGGTGCGAGCCTCCATGTGTGTCCTGGGGCTGGAACCCAGGCCATGTGTATGAGCAACCTGAAAACTTAACTCTTGAGCTTGTGTCCCATTGATGGATCCCATAGATTGGAACCTGGTGACTTGTCCTTTTTCTCCTTCCCTGTTAAAAACCTTATAGGATGTTCTGAAAGCTAGCGAGACAAGTCCATCCATCCCCTTACTGGGCTAGTTGTTCTTCCTCAGGCCTTTACCACATTCTAGTTGCATATGTATTGAATGTCAGCAATCAAAAGCCCCTTTTGACTCACCTATTTGCTGTACCCAATAACAACAAACCAGGTAATCCTACCCAGTCCTAATACCTGTTCCTGTTGAAAATCAGAGCTCCTAAGTCATTTGTTGCTGTTCCTGCCTGAGTTGAAATTCAGGCACTTTAAAACATCTCTGAAAAATGGGAGTTTGGATATGGATTCTGGTCTCAGCTTAATCCTGGGCCCTGTAGTGAGCTTTCTCTATTCCTCATGTGTGGGGGTCCCTTCAAGATGTTCCTTGGGCATATGCAACACATAAATCCACCTACCACAGGTAGGAAATGAACAAAATATTATGGATACCACACAGTCCAGCTTTGCAATGCAATGTCTTTTATTCCAGTGAAAAACAGGAATATGGGCTGGGAGGTGATTAACCTAATATAAATGACTTGAAGACAGATACTTCATCCCAGCCCATCCCAGCATGGATTGCAAGGTCACTAAAGCTAGGAACTTGGAGCACACTGCACATCCTGTTGGCAGTTGAACGGGTGGAAGATTGTCTGAAGTCTCAGTTTGTCTAAACTTCTTCCAGGCAGCATGGGTGTTTCCTGACTCTGCCAAGGAGTTTGCTGTTCTGGTTTTAGTTGTTTTCATAACTTGTCTTCTCTGAGAGGAAAACTGAACAAGATTGGTTTGATCACATTTTGAAAATGAGAGCCCTAGATAATCTGGTCAGGTTCAGGGACTTCCTGAAGCTGTATGGCAGTGGTTACCTTCCTGTTTAATTCCCTGCAGAAAAGTCTCAATCTCTCAAGCAGAGGATACACAACACAGATACTGGAAACCACCCAACTCTGATAAGTTGTACTCCTCCTCTTCATCTCCCTCCTATCTTCTGCCTCTTATTCATTCTCTTCCTCTCCATCTCCTCCCTCCTTTGTTCCTGCTCCTCCTCTCCCTTCCCTTCTGTCTTTCACTGCCCTTCCCCTTCTCGTCCTCCTCCTCTTCCTCCTGCTGCTCCTCCTGCTCCTTCTCATCTCTCTATCAGGTCCATTTTTAGTTACTCAACTAATTTCTGATGTCTACCTTGGGCAATCAGAGACCTCTCAAGGTTTTGTATTAAAAACAGTTTCCCTCTCCCAGCATGTGTCAAATGCCAGCTGTCCCTCGTCTTGTGATTGGATTTTGGCCATGTCCCCACTTTCATTTTTATGAGATTCTTCCTAGAATGAGCTTGCTCTCATGCAGGCTATAACAAGCACTCTGAGTTTATTTCCAACAACCCTGTTGTGTCCTTAATGTCCTTAATGTTAACTACAACAATGACATTTATAAGCTTTCTACCTCTCATTCTAAAAAAAAAACAAACAAGAAAAAAACCCTGATTTTTGGGTTTGTAGTTCTACTCTGATTATTTTACTTAACTCTATATTATTTTGGGGTGTGTGTGTGAGAGAGAGGGGGGGAAAGGGGGAAAGAGAGAGTTTTACTTCCCCTCCAGTCCATTCTTCATTCTTACCACCTTTCTCCACTCATAGGGCAAAAATATCATTGAGAAAGTTGTATTATGTCCCCATTGGTTCTGCACCTTTGTGTCTGCAAATGTTTATTATGTTGGCTGTTTGGTGTGGTATGAGGCTCCTGCTACTCTATTAACACTGGAATTTCAGACATCTCAGACATCTTGTTGTCATGGAGATTATGTGTGTCAGGAAGATCTTGGAGTTTTGGATCTACATGACAGGATGCTTCATGTACTCCAGAAGTTCAACAACGGGCTAGATATTGGTGTGGGACAATTCGAACCCCCCATCTGGGCCTGAGAAATACCTGAGCTGGTCAGCCTGCTGGCTTTAGCACACACCAATGGGACTGCCTATGCAGCATTCCATGCAAACAGGGCCAGCTCTACCCTGCAGCCCTGGTGAAGTGCAAGTCCCAGTGTCTTAAGTATTGTAGCTAGTGAGGACATGGCCAGTTCTGTTAGAGATGACCACAGGGTCAGCTTGCCTGCCTCCCTTAGATATGAAGGCATGAATGAGGGAAAGGCGTCTCTCTGTAATCCCCACCATTTCCTGGCAGTCAATATGCAGGACCAAGAGGCATGCTCATAAACAACCCACACATCCAGGGTTAGCCCTACTGTGCTGCTCAGCAGGATCCAGGGCCTGAACTAACAAGTGTCATAGCAAGTGAGTGGCAGGGCAGCTCTCCTGCTCACTCACACCAGAGTCAAGTCTCATGCTTGCTGCAGGTGGTGAGGTACAAGGGCAAAGGTAGTTTTCTCTTTCTTGTCCAGAATGCCAGAATCCCCACACTTTCTCTTACCGAGGGCTGAGCACACCATCCTCAGGCTGTGAGTGTGATTTAGGCAGTGGGGCTCCTAATAGTTTTGAAGGCTATGGAGAATGCTATGTGGCAATGTTGGGCAGTGCCTAACCTGTCCCGTGGTGAGTTTTTCTGGAGAGCATGCTTATGATGTCTCTTTTCAGCATGAAAAACTCCAGACCTTGTCTAAAATAGATTGTCTTTGTTTTGGAGTCAGGTGACCCATTGATGGTTCCAGTGGTGGAACCTGGAGACTAGAATATAACACAGCTGTGCTGACGAATTTTTACGTTTTGAGGAGAAGCTTTCTTGTGCAAGACCACTCACACATGCCCAGATACACAGCTGACTAAAGACTTGCCCATTTTGGCTGGGACCTTATGAATTTTGGATTAGTTATACCACTAAGGGGAACAATACCTGTACCTGATATTTCAGACCCATTGGATAAAACTGACCTTCTTTCCTCCTGTGTGGGGAGCTCTGGTTTGCTCTTTCGACTGTTTGGTTACTGATTTCATTTAAACCAGACAGTATAGCAAAAGGGAATATCTCCACCTTTCTTCAGACATGTCTCCAACCTGAACAGTTCCCCAACACTCAGCAGGATCATGAGGCCCTGGACAATGTTTGCCAAGCTCGTATTGGAATTGATGGGAGCTCTTAGGAAATTTTGCTTTTGTTGTGTTGTTGGCCTCAGATCTTGGAAAACAAACTTCAAATTTTGAAAGATTTGAATATATAAGTAGGTCCTCATTACTGGAGATTGCTCAAAAGGTTTAAAAGACCCATGACTGTGTAAGAGAAAAGAAAACAAAAGATAAAACAGACCCCATAGGGGAATCCAGAATCACCAGGAGAGGAAGAGGAAAGAAAAATGACTGGTCCCATGTCAGTGAGATGACAGTGGACATCCACATATTATGCTCTATTGGCCCTCCTCTGGGGCAAGTGAAGTGGACGTACAAATGTCAAATAATCAGACACTTATCCCAGACTAGCAACATATCAAATTCTGTTAACTTCAGCCCAGCCGGCCTGCTCCCAGACACTGACCCTACAGAGCCTCTTCCAGAGAATAAAGGAGTTGTGGGAGTCAACAGTTCCCCAACATAGATGGGGGAACAAAAGGAGGTGACTCTGTGATGTTGCCTGCAGTGGATGCAGACAGAATGCCTCAAAATGAGTCTCCTTGAGGGTTAGGTGCATTATAGGTTCCTCCTCAGGCCAGCTCACTTACGTTCCACTCCTGGAATTTGTAGCTCAGCGCCTTCAGATAGGCACTAGCAAATTGGCTTCAGCACTTAGCCATCTTAGAACTGGGAAGAGCTCTTTTAATATGATTCATTTCTTTCCACAGTGATTTCCCACTCTCCTTGGTAGATGCCTTTATTAGTGGCAAGCTTAGCTAGGATCCAAGTGTCTAATCTGAACCTCTGGATGAGTCCAGATGTTCATGAGAAGAGCAGTGGAACAGAAAGCATTGTCACCACCTGCCATCCTCCCTGTACATAGGCACTGCCTTCCTTCTGTACAATGAGCATCTTTCTGCAGCTGACTTCCTCCCTGTACATAGGATATCTCTGGGAAACCGCCTTCTTTCTTGTATGTAGAGCATCTTCCAACAATTGCTTTCCTGCCTATAAATAGGTTTTGGCTTGCAAACTGCCTTCCTCCCTGTACATAGAATATCTCCTACCAACTGCCTTTCTGCCTGCCTGTAAAAAATTTAACTGGATGAAGAGTACTCTGGGGGTGTTGGGGCAAGAACTAATGTCTCAGAATTGGCATCTCTCAAAGACCATTCAGATTTAGAGTTTGCACAGTAGAAGAAGAGAGCCTTCTGCCTGAGCACTTCAGGGTAGAATTTTTTTCCCAGTTCCATAGAATGCTAGGTAAGTGTGTGTCAGCTTGGCTCTGCGAGGTATTTGTGCATAGATAGGAGTATCCCACATAAACTGTGAGTTAGGTCTAATTCCTAGAAACCCTTTGTGACAAATCAGGAAAGTTCAGTGATGAGAAGATGTGCAATTAAAAAGCAAAACCACATGAAGAAGGGTGAGAGGGTAGGAAATATTGTGTAAAGTACTGCATCTGGTTACTGAGTATGCTGCAGGAGGAAGCTTCTTTCACCTAATAATGTAGGATGGCTCACTGCAGGAGCAAGAGGGAAAGAACATTTTCAGATAGATAGTAGCAGTCATAGAGTATTGCCACAACCATGATATTGTGCATCCAGACATGATACCCAGAACATCTCCAGAGATGCCGAGTATACATTGTGAAGTTAATAGACTTAGCCTGACCAACAAGTGCAGACATTGTCCCTTAATGAAACGGCAGTGTAGGCCCAAGGGCGTTTATACCCCAGAGGTCATACTAGTGGAGCCATATGATGGCTAGGAGGCAAGAGTGCAGAGTTTGGGCTTGCTATTCTATATTAACACCACTGGGTACTACATCTTCAGAGGAAGAACCATGAAAGAGATAGAGAAAATGATTTCCACGTGGACCTATGTATGACATTCCAAATTACGTTTCTGGGCAACTTGGAAGCCTAAATCACTAGATCCTCACAGATTCCACAGAGATGAAGCTGTCCATTGAGAACATTGAGACACATGGGTCTTCAAATTTGAAGCAGTTATCCCCACTGTGACCTACCCAATTTCCAACATAATAGACATGCTTTGTGGCATGGAGTTTAATACCAACGAGATCTTGGGATCCCTGCAGATGAACGAGTATGATGAAACAAATGGGGACATATTTGATTTTAAAAGAAGAGGACACAAAGTGTTTGCAGGAGCATCGACCATTTCAGCCAAGCCTGTGGATCCATGCCCTTCCCCACCCCCATCACCAGCACATCCCTCTCTCTATGGGCTTCCACCAAAGAGAAGTGCCAGTGAAACCAACTTAGGTCCCCTCAACATCCAGCCCTCAGAAGAGCAGGGTCCTGTTCCCCTAATACTCTCAGGACACAAGGTACCCAGGAATATCACCATGCCTCACATTGCTCTATGTTGTACCAGAAAAAAGAACAGGGCTTGTAGCAGTGCCTTCCACTCCAGAGCTGTGGTCGCCCCACTGTCTGCAGCAGCTTATCAGAAGAGGAAATGCCTCAGCCACCTGAGCAAAAGTTGCCATGGAAACATCATCTCCACGTCAGTAGATTGGGTGCTTCAGGTGACTGCTCAGGAGAATCAGGGCTTGCCTATCAAGATGCTGTTGCTTTAAGGGGTCACTGAAGACAAAAACCCTCCATATATCTCCCAGGAATGTGGTTCCTCTGAAAGAGGCCGGAAGCAGAACCCAGTAAAAGGATAAGCAAGTTTAGGAGGGTGCATCAAAACCTCTACCTTGTTCAATACACCATGCTTATACCACTAGCCTCTTCCAGGTTCTAGTAACATCAAAATGTGTGTATCTAGTTACAGAGTATGCTCCAGGAAGAAACACATTTAACTTGATAATGGAGGATGGCCTGCTTAAGGAGGAAGAGGCAAAGAAAATATTTGGACAGATAGTGGCAGCCGCAAATGATTGCCACAACCTTAACATTTTCCATCAAGTCATAAAACTCCAGAATATTCTCAGAGATACAAAATGTTATTATCAAGCTGATAGACCTGGCTTGGCCATCAAGTGTAGATATGGCCCTTTACTGAAAGGACAGTGTGGGACCAAGGGCTTTTATGCCGCAGAGTTCATACTAGGGGCACCTTATGACTTCGAAGACAGATGTGTGAAATTGGGCTTGCTACTCTATTTCATAAGCACATAGCACCACACGCTCATAGGAAGTACCAGGAAAGAGATCAAGAAAATAATTACCATGGAGACATTTGAAATTCCAAATAAGGTGTCCAGTCAACTTGGATTCAACCTAATTCAACAGATTTCCAGTTTCCCCAGAGATGAGGCCTTTCATTAAGGATACTGAGAAACATCCAGGGGTCATGAAATCTGAAATAAACATCCCCACTGTGACCTACCCAGTTTCTAATGCAATAAACATGCCCAGTGGCATGGAGTTTAATACCAATGAGATCTTGGAATCCCAGCAATTGAAAAAATATGATGAAAAAATGGGGACATATTTGATTTTAAAAGAAGAGGTACATAAATTATTTGAACATGCATCTACAACTTCAACACGCCTGTGGATCCATGCCCTTCCCCACCCCCATCACCAGCACATCCCTCTATGGTCTTCCACCAAAGAGAAGAGCCAGTGAGCCCAACCTTGGCCTCTTCCACATTCAGCTCTAGAAGAACAGGGGCCTGTTCCCCGAATACTCTCAGAACACAAGGTTGCCAAAAGTGTCTCCATGCCTCCCATTGCTCTACATTGTCCCAAAAAGAACACAGTACTTCTAGCTGTGACCTCTATTCTGGAGCCATGGCTTCCCCATGTGTCTGCATTACCACAAGAGAAGACGAAATATAGTTGTTTCTTGAGCAAGATTTTGACATGGAAACATCATCTCCCCATCTGAAGATTTGGGTGCTTCAAGAGACTGCACAGGAGAATCAGGGCTTGCCTGTCCATTCTCTGTTGTTTCAAGAAGTCTCTGAAAACAAAAATCCAGTATATATCTTCCAACAATCTGGGTCCTCTGAAAGAGGCAGGACACAAAACCCAGTGAAATTTTGTAAGCAAGTATGGGAGGGTACATCACAACCTAGGCCTTGTTCCCAACACCATCCTAGCATCATTAGCCTCTTCTGGGATCTAGTACCATCAAAGTGGGTCTATCTATTTACAGAGTATGTTCCCGGAGAAAACACGTTTAACCTGAGTACTAAGTACTGCCACAATGTTGATATTCTTCATGGAGACCTTCAACGTCAAAGACATTTTCAAGTTGCAGACAGAAATAAGAGGCTAATAGGGGATGGTTTCCAGGTCGAAGATCAAGAGTTCTTCTGTAAACCTATATGTGCTCCTACAAGAGGAGTGTATGTGTACCAGGTAGCAATCCGGGTGGAGATATGAACAAATATCTATGTAACCAGATGTGGTACCAACCACAGACCCCAGAATTACTCTACCCAAGTCTAATTCATTCAACCAGTGGGATTTCATGAGCTCTGTTCTCAAGTGTGCTTGTGGAGTGCCTTAGAAAAGGGGTGACTCGGGGCAGTTATTCTCAAAATGCCTGACTCGGCACTGACTTCTACTTAAAAAAGCTGCATTTCTAGAGCTTCAGATAACTGGATATCAGGCCATGATTGTCACTGTTGAGGGCCATAGGTCCCCTAAGTGATTAGGTGTGTGGATTAGCTCTTTAAATAACCTACATTTTCTCACTACTAAATGTTATTATACACTTAAAGCCAAGGCCACTAAAGTATCTACTGGCCTTGACTTCTGAATGAGTAAATGTCAGTTTATGTGATCCACTAAAGCAGTAGTTACTAAGGTCTGCATCTTCCTTCCTTTTGCTGCAATAAGACACCGTGTCCATGGCAGCAAACATATACAAGTGAATGTGTACTTCAGACTCATATTACAGACTGAGAGTCTCCTATAGCACAACAAAGGCATTGCGACAGGAACAGCTGTGAACTCCCTTGGTTCACAAGTGGGAGGGCAGAGAGGAAGTCACTGGGAATGGGCTGGGCATTGAATCTGCAAACACAGCCTCAGGGTCACACCTCTTCCCTAGGCCACCCTGTCTAATCCTTCCCACACAGTTGTACCATGAAAGAATAGTACTGAAGAACATGTCCTTATGGGGACCAACCTCATTCAAACCCCTACATAGGTACTTAGCATCACCACTAGGAATAAAATGCCCTAAATATAAAAGTCTAGACTGCCACTGTGTTGACCTAGTGAGAGGGGCCACTTCCTGTTCAAATGGAGCATTTGTGAGGGAATTATAATAAAGACCTGGTGGATAAGTCTGTGGTCTGGGTTGGGGTTTTGTTCCTACAGTCCATGAATCCACTTTTTCTTTTTCTTTTTTTCTTTTTTTTAAGTCATAAAAAATTATTTTATTCCTGAATACAGATAATTTGAAAACCTTCCTTCTTTACTGATCAGAATTTCTGTTGATTTCAGACAAATACTTTTTATTTCATGTGCTTCTAAGTCAACCCAAAAGCATACTCTTTTTTTTTTAATTATATGTAAGTACATTGTAGCTGTCTTCAGACAAACCAGAAGAGGGCATCAGATCTCATTACAGATGGTTGTGAGCCACAATGTGGTTACTGGGATTTGAACTCAGGACCTTTTGGAAGAACAGTCAGTGCTCTTAACTGCTGAACCATCTCTCCAGCTTTCAGAAGCATACTTTTTTTTTTGCAGATAATATCTTTTTTTATTCAATATATTCTTTATTTACATTTCAACTGATTTTCCCTTTCCTGGATCCCCCTCTCCAAATGTCCCATAAGACCTCTTCCCTCCCCCTGTTCCCCAATCCACCCCTTTCTACTTCCCTGTCCTACTCTTCCCCTACACTGCTGCACTGAGTTTTTCCAAGACCAAGGGCCACTTCTTCCTTCTTCTTGGGCATCATTTGAAAAGTGAATTGTGTCTTGGGTTATGCAGAACTTTTCATTTAACTTAATAACCAGAGCGTCTCTGTCCATACTTAATCATAGAAGTTTCAAAGAGCCCAGCTCATCCCTAAACGTGCATTGACTCCATGTCATCCCGCCCTGTCACTTGTCACCCAAGTGCTAGGAGACAGCGTTTCAGTGCAGGGCTCCTCCCCTTATATTCAGCCTGTAACCCATCCTTCTTCCTGAGTCCCTATATAATCCTCCATGTGGCCTCAGCCTGTGCATAGGTCAAAAGGTTTCTCCAGGAACTGATCTCACTACTCATGTGCTAATGCCCTAGTTGTAGTGGAAACTTTCATCATGGTATCTTCCTACTTGTAGACAAGGAGGTCCTACCTTTCTGCCCTTGCTGGACAGCTAGAGGCTTCTCATGTCTAGAGAGGGTAATCAGCAAGACAAGCCTGGGCTGCTTTGCTGAGGCCTGCCAGCTTGTCCAATCCTTCAGGTTCCCAGTGATATGTCAAAACTCACTTAGGAAATCCTCCAGGGTGTTTCCAGAGAGCAGGAGGATCCCAGTGGATTTAAAGAAGTCTATGGCTCACTCAAACAGGATCATGTGGATGTTGGAATTGATAAGGAGAAACAATGCCCAACTGCAGAATGGGGATCCCAGCAAAGGAAAGAATCTATGACCTCCAAAGTGCAGAACTACTCAACATAGTGCAGTCCAGGCTGGGTGCCCTAGGAGACAGCAGTCTGGCAAAGTTTCTGTGACTGCCATGAAATCAGGAATTGAGCTTAGGGACCTGAATCCAATAACATCCTTCTATGGGAGGATGGTACCACAAAATTTGTGACTTTGGAGACCAGGTTCACAGGCAGAAGAACCTGGGCACATATTTTTTCCTCAAGGAGAGAGTCAGGGATGGAGTCATGAGAGGGGTGGGGGTGGGGAGGTGAGGATGGAGAATATGAATGATTTGGGGGAGAGTAACATATGATGTGCTGGAATTCTCATAAGAAGACAGCACATTCTCCTTACTTCATGGATATTGCCCTCTCCCTTTGTGGGACACACTTTTGGAAAGTTGAAGGAGAGGCCTCTCATAGGATGTTGAAGGACTTTGCATCTGTCTTTTTCCAAACTGGGGAACATCCTGATTTGACAGTTCATTGTCCTCCTGAGGGAGTAACCTACAGTGGAACTCAAGTTTGGCTACCTATGTCTCATCAGAGGTGACAGATCCTCAACAGGTTGTTGTGTAGAGGCAGAAGGCAATTAGGCAAGCCCCACCTTCCCATCATGTCCTGAGATACAAGTCCCTCCTTCTATAGGCACAGCAGACTTAGGACACCACCAGCATCACCTTCCCCATGTATACTTCTGAGGTTTCACTCTTCTTCAGGGCCTGGATGTTAGCCTCTGTTAGTTACAAGGAAGAGTGGGTTTTTATGACCCATGAATGAAGTGGGAAAACAAGCAGTTCTGGATACTTGGAGAGGGCCAAACAAGACAGAATATTAGTTATATTAAGGACTACCAAGCTGCCAAGATCAATCCACAATCACAGGACAAACATCCTTGAGGCATTCCTTGCACCTGGCTGTATCTTCACCCTGCTGTACTGAGGACCATACTTTCCACAATCCTCTGAGGTCATTGACACAGTCGTAGGTCTGTGCTTGGATTTGATCTCCCATAGAGCAGATTGTAGGAGTTGTCTGTCCCATTCTACCAGGTCTGTTCTCCCTAGGACAGCGATGGTATCCCATTCTCAGAAGCTTGCAGCTGTGACTCAAGCATAACTTTGGACATTTGAAAAGTCTCCCTCACAGCTCAAATCCCAGGGGCCAGCACACATGCCAGCATTCTTTCACTGGACATTATTGCAGTAATTTCTAGAGGCTGAGGCCAAAGGCCTGAAGTTATTTCCCCTGCAGGCCTTGACTGGTGAGGTGACACCTGGCCCAAAAAACCACCTTCTGTCCAGGCTCTTAGTGACGTTTCAGTATTTGGAATACTTAGTTTCCAGTATATAAACTGTTTCTGCTCTGTAGACAGCCTTCTGGAATGAAAATGAGGACACCTAGACCTCTTCCTCAGGCTACCTTCATATTCTTTCCCAGGGGTATTTTCAGTGACTTTTATACAGTATAGGACCTGCATCATGGTCCAGTCAACTGACATATCCACACTTCCTGCCTATTGACTGTTCAACTATGGAGGCTGAGAGGCTGGGGCCTATACACAGATTATGAAGACATCATGTATTAACTCTGGAAATAATCCAAACTGGGCTCATTCTCTACCCACTTTCCACAAATCCAGGGCATTGTGGTCTCCGTGCTGTCTACTTAAGGTCCCAGGGCAGAGAAAGCTGGCAGTTGCTCTGAACATCGTAGGAGAGATTGCTGTAGGATGACTGTTACCCTGCTGTGCAGAATGTCTGAAATGTCTCATGCTCATCTGAAGTTTGTTCCCTTAAGCCTACTTCCCATCTGCTGCTATCCCTGGGACTTGTAGCTGGAGATGGTCACTGGGCTTTTTAAATTTGGTGGTTGAATGGTTAGAAATGCCTTGAGGAAGTCTTGTGCTGGAGGTGCACACTTTTAACTCCAGCAGGCAGAGGCAGGTGGATCTCTGAGTTCCTTGCCAGCCTAGTCTACTAAGGGAGTTCCATGACAGACAGAGCTACACAGAGAAACCCTGTCTTGAGGTCAGCCTGCCGCAGAATGAAAAATGTCATGGGGAGATAAAGGCACCATATCTGAGTTCCTCTTCGTTGGCAGTGGGGAAGGTAAAGTAAGTTAAACTACAACTTCTGTCAGTTAGGGCTTGCCCATCCCCCAAAGTTCTGCCCACCAATCCCCTTTCTCAAGGGGGGGTGTCAATCACCCACCTTTTCTTCTTCAGGGTCTGCCTCATAACATCCACTGCCTGATGAGGACCAGTATACAAAATACATGTCTCTCATAGGTTACTTTCATCTATGTGTCAGATACCTGGACCAACATCAACATGAGGCACAATAGGATTGATGTGGCTCATGTACCCTGATCATTGCCCAGGTTTGAAGAGAGGTCAAGGCAGCAACTCAATCAGGGCATGAACCTGGAGGCAGGAACTGAAAGACAGCATTCAGAGGAGGGCTGATGACTGGCTTGCTGACCTGACATTCCTGCTCAGAATGTGCTGTGCACTAATGGCAACACCCCCAGTGGGATATCATACTCCCGCACTAGTCCCTGATGACGAAATCCCCTACACACTCCTGTAGGCGATTCATGCAGGCATCCTCTTAATCACATTTCCCTCCATTCCGATTTCTTCTGCTTTTGTTGTTGACACATTAACTAGCACACATGGGCACCATAAAAACAGAAAGAGCAGGGCTAGGGCCAGATGAAATGTCACCAGAGGCTGGGACGCAGACTATCTAGTGTGAGAAGCAGCTGTCTGTTCTTCATAGCTGTTTCAAGAACTATTTGAATTAAAAGTGCCAGCCTGGAGGATTTCAGGCTAGAATTCAGTGTTAAGTAAGTAGAGTGGATCTGTCTGGCACAGATCTTAGAGAAGATTATGGCTCTGACCTTCCTGCTGTTGAAAGCCCAGGGCAAAGGGATCCCCTGACTGGTACTCACTCCTGTCAGTTAAATGGTTCCTAACCGTGTTTTGTATAGGGACCAAGAGAAAGTTGAATGGGTGAGGTCCCAAGGTAGTCTATTTTGACATGGACTTGGCTCAACAAGGTCTCTGAGACCAGTTGTCTCATCCTAAATTGACAAGGACATCACTCTTAGGTGCCAGAGTGAAGAGCAATGGCAAAGCTTTGCTCTAGAGCCCAGTCATGATTGCTTATGAATGATTGATCAGTGCATGCAAATTCTAGCGATTGTGGTTTACCCCCTTTGGATGTTTACAGCCTGATACTGCTCATGGACAGAGACCTCTCACCCAGTCTAGCTCACTCTTCCTCCTGTGCTGTACCAATTAATCAGCCCGAGATTCCTGGTACCCATAGGCATACTCAGAAAATCCAGCTGATCCCAGCTTCACTAACCATGAGTCTGTGTCTTTCCTTCTTTATTTTCTTACCAGTTCAGGATAGCACAGTGAGCCAGGTGACCCTCTGGAGATATCCTTCATAGCCTACACACTCTGTATAACCCCTCAAAGGGCTGATGGGTTATTTTGTTTTGATTTGAGACAGGGATTCTCTGTGTAGTCCTGGGTGTCCTGGAACTCACAATGTAAAACAGGTTGCTATCAAACTCACAGACTGTCACCTGCCTGGGCTTCCTGACTGCTGGAATTAAGGCCTGCATCATCACCACCATCTAACCTGGTGTGTTCTTAAGTCTTAGACTTGCTGGCCTCCTGGAATTCAGAGAGGACACACAGATTGACTGGCAGCTCTCCTGTTAGTCAGAACTCAGCTAACCAGGCTTAGTGGTCCAATCTGATCCAATCTGTGGAGCAGGCTGCAGAGCTGATTGTCCCACAGGACCTGGGTCTTATTTATAATTATTCTTTGATTTCCGACATTTAATGAAATGCCTTAGTTTTTTATTTCTAGAATTGATTAATAAATTCATTAAACTTTTCATCCCAAAATACTGATGAATTTGATTTGGGAACTTTTTAATATGTGCTTGGAATTGAGCAGCCATTGGAACCATTATTTCATGCATTGGAAATGTGATTCCAGGTGATTCTGAAAACTTGTAGCTATGCCTGGAGAAACTCTAATCCTCCTATTGGTCACCTTTCTGCATTTAACACAGCAATCCTTTACAAACTCTTGTGTTTCTGATCAGTGTAAGTGTGCTTATAATATTTAATCTTTAATTACCTTTTCTTGTGTGTAGTTGTGTGTGGGTTCACGTGATGTGTGCACATGTGCATTTCTTACTGACTGTATGTGGGTTGGTGTACTGTGCAATTTTCATAAGGGTCACGTGGTCAGAGGACAATATTTGATGGTGAGGTCTTTCCTTCTACCTGCTGTCCTACATTCTCGGTTGTTTTGTTCTTGTGTCATAAATTAGTCTAACTGGCCTTGGAAATTTTAGGCAGTTCTACGGTCTCTACCTCATACTTTGATGTAGGATTTACCATTTTTACTACCAGGTAAGCCTTTTTGGGGGATGTGTGAATGTCCCATGGATCCTTAAGCTTGGATATCTTTCCTCCTTATATCCTTGTTCTCATTTAGTCTTAGATACATTTTTAATGTTGTAGTATACATCGTTTTTGCAAACCAATTGAAATAATTATGCTTCTTTATGTGTGTGTGTGCATGGAAGCGTGTGTGTTTATAATTAAGAATAGATTGTGTAGTATTTGCATCTTCTTCCCTGTGGCTTGTTGACTTCCTTTATCCTGATATGTGGGTTCCCTTCCATGCCCAACACTTTCCTCATTCTGATGTTGTGTCATATGCATTACATACTATGCCTACCTCTTCTTGCCCACAATATTTCTTGGCTTCCTGTCTTTGAACTGGGCACACAAACACACACACTCTCACAGAAGGGCATATGGAATGCACAACACACATGTAGCTTCTGTATTTTACAGAAATCCTGGCATCTGTCCTCCTGAGACTGGCTTATTTCACGTAGCATCTTGATTGATCTCCATTTCTACACATGTCCTGCTCCTCGTCTCGTTTTTCTTTACAGGTAATGATGTCTCAGTGTCCCTGATTTCCTATCCTCACACATGCCTTGGAGTTCATCCTGGATGGTTTCTTTTGAGCCAAGCAGTTGTTTAGCTTGTGTCTGTAAAAGTCATTGTGATCAGTAATCTCAGCCACTTCCCGCCACTCCCATAGTTGCTTCAGGTCTGGCTATGTTTTCTATTATTGTGATTCAATATATTTTTATTTACATTTCAAGTGATTTCTTCTTTCCTGGCTCCCCACTCCCTGAAAGTCCCATAAGCACTCTTCTTCCATCTCTTCCCCCATCCACCCTTTCCCAAGTCCCTTTTAGCTGTCCCTTACTTCCTGTCCCTTGTCACAGGGCTGTGAAGGAAGCACAAGTGTGCCATCCATCTGCCTTCCCTGGCTTCCCCTTGAAGAACTGTAAAGTTTGACTCTTCTGGCTAGGCCAGAGCCTTTTGGTTCCTTCTCTTCCATCCAGCTCCATTAGGGATTCCATGCCAGATTCATCCTGGTATAGAGACCAACAGATTGACATCATTTCAGTGAGTTTGAAATACCAAACAGATATAGACCTGACAACCAGTTTTCTGTTTTTATATTTTGCATTTTTTCATGGTACCCATTTGCTTTGGTCACTTTTTTTTTGGTTGTACAGAAGATTTTTAAATTTCAGGGAAGCCCACTTATGTTTTCCTGAGCATATTTCTAACCTTACCCATATCATTTTCAATGTTCTAGGCTTACTTATCTATGTGTTAAAGTGTGTTGTGTTTTTCTGAAGCATATTGGATCTTAACCTCTGTGCATTTTATTCATTTGGAATAATCTTAATGTGTAGTCAAAGGTAATGTCAATCTTCTGTACATGGAAATTCATATTTCCAGCACCATTTGTTGACCGAGCTGAAACTTTTTCGGCAGATTTTCATCACCCCTTTATATAGAATTGGATGTCACTTACTGTGCGGCTTCATTTATAGATGATCCTTCAGGTCAGTGATCTGCTCCTGTGTTTCTGAGCCACAGCATTGTTTCATCCATTCTGTGGAGGTGGAGAATCAGAAACTCTCTAGCATGGTGCTTTCTACCCCTTCTTTTCTCTTCTTCCTCCTCTTTCTTTCATCTTTCTTCTCCTCTTGCTGTTCTTCTTCCTCCTCCATCTTTTCTTTCTCCCCCTCCATATCCTGTTCATTTCCTTCTTCTCTTTCCTTCTATTCTTCTCCACCTTCAGGTCTTCTTTAGCTTTCTCTTACACCTCATATTTTCTTTTGTGTTGCTTCCCCAGTTTCTTTTCTATTAGTTTCAGTGTGTCTGGTTTTACATGGAGTCTAACTTCTTGAGTTCTTTATATATATTGGATATTAGCCCTCTATCTGATGTAGGATTGGTGAAGATCTTTTCCCAATTTGTTGGTTGCCGATTTGTCCTTTTGATGGTGTCCTTTTCCTTACAGAAACTTTGTAATTTTATGAGGTCCCATTTGTCAATTCTTGATCTTAGAGCATATGCTATTGGTGTTCAGTTCAGAAACTTTCTCCCTGTACCGATGTCCTCAAGGGTCTTCCCCAGTTTCTTTTCTATTAGCTTCAGAGTGTCTGGCTTTATGTGGAGGTCCTTGATCCATTTGGATTTGAGCTTAGTACAAGGAGACAAGGATGGATCAATTCGCATTCTTCTGCATGCTGACCTCCAGTTGAACCAGCACCATTTGTTGAAAAGGCTATCTTTTTTCCATTGGTTGTTTTCAGCCCCTTTGTCGAGGATCAAGTGGCCATAGGTGTGTGGGTTCATTTCTGGATCTTCAATCCTGTTCCATTGATCTGCCTGCCTGTCACTGTACCAATACCATGCAGTTTTTAACACTATTGCTCTGTAGTATTGCTTGAGGTCAGGGATACTGATTCCCCCAGAATTTCTTTTGTTGCTGAGAATAGTTTTAGCTATCCTGGTTTTTTTGTTATTCTAGATGAATTTGAGAATTGCTCTTTCTAACTCTGTGAAGAATTGAGTTGGGATTTTGATGGGTATTGCATTGAATCTGTATATTGCTTTTGGCAAAATGGCAATTTTAACTATATTGGTTCTACCAATCCATGAGCATTGGAGGTTTTTCCATTTTTTCAGGTCTTTTTCCATTTCCTTCTTCAGAGTCTTGTCATACAGATCTTTCACATGTTTGGTAAGAGTCACCCCAAGATACTTTATACTGTTTGTGGCTATTGTGATGGGGGTCATTTCCCTAATTTCTTTCTCAGCCCGCTTATTCTTTGAGTATAGGAAGGCCACTGATTTGCTTGTGTTGATTGTATAACCTGTCACTTTGCTGAAGTTGTTTATCAGCTGTAGGAGTTCTCTAGTGGAGTTTTTTGGGTCACTTAGGTAGACTATCATGTCATCTGCAAATAATGATAGTTTGACTTCTTCCTTTCCAAATTGTATCCCTTTGACCTCGTTATGTTGTCTAATTGCCCGAGCCAGTACCTCAAGTACAATATTGAAAAGATAAGGAGAAAGGGGGCAGCCCTGTCTATTCCCTGATTTTAGTGGGATTGCTTCAAGTTTCTTTCCATTTAGTTTGATGCTGGCTACCGGTTTGCTGTATATTGCTTTTACTGTGTTTAGGTATGGGCCTTGAATTCCTGTTTTTTCCAAGACTTTAAGCATGAAAGCATGCTGAATTTTGTCAAATGCTTTTCCAGCATCCAATGAATTGACCATGTGGTTTTTTTCTTTGAGTTTGTTTATGAGGTGGATTGCATTGATGGATTTCCGTATATTGAACCAACCCTGCATTCCCGGGATAAAGCCTACTTGATCATGGTGGATGATCGTTTTGATGTGTTCTTGGATTCGGCTGGCAAGAATTTTATTGAGTATTTTTGCATCAATGTTCATAAGGGAAATTGGTCTGAAGTTCTCTTTCTTTGTTGGATCTTTGTGTGGTTTTGGTATCAGCGTAATTGTCATTTTGTAGAAGGAATTGGGTAGTGTTCCTTCTGTTTTTATTTTGTGGAAGAGTTTGAAGAGTATTGGTGTTAGGTCTTCTATGAAGGTCTGATAGAATTCTGCACTGAAGCCATCTGGTCCCGTGCTCTTTTTGGTTGGGAGACTTTCTATGACCCTTTTTATTTCTTCAGGTTTTATGGGACTGGAGGAAATGGACAATTTCCTTGACAGATACAAAATACCAAAATTAAATCAGGACCAAATAGATCATCTAAACAGTCCCATAACGCCTAAAGAAATAGAAGGAATCATAGAAGTCTTCCAACCAAAAAAAGCATAGGACCAGATGGTTTCAGTGCAGAATTCTATCAGACCTTCAAAGAAGACATTTGGAATAATCTTAATGTGTAGTCAAAGGTAATGTCAATCTTCTGTACATGGAAATTCAGTTTTCCAGCACCATTTGTTGACCAAGGTGAAATTTTTTCAGCATCTTTTCATCACCCCTTTATGTAGAATTGGATGTCTCTTACTGTGCAGGTTCATTTATAGATGATCCTTCAGGTCAGTGATCTGCTCCTGTGTTTCTGAGCCATAGCATTGTTTCATCCATTCTGTGGAGGTGGAGAATCAGAAACTCTTTAGCATGGTGCTTTCTACCCCTTCTTTTCTCTTCCTCCTCCTCTTTCTTTTGTCTTTCTTCTCCTCTTGCTGTTCTTCTTCCTCCTCCATCTTTTCTTTCTCCCCCTCCATATCCTATTCATTTCCTTCTTCTCTTTCCTTCTATTCTTCTCCACCTTCAGGTCTTCTTTAGCTTTCTCTTACACCTCATATTTTCTTTTGTGTTGCTCCCCTGCCATGAACTCGATATGCCCACCTGTCTGGCCTCACCCTCAAGGCCTGTCCCCTCTTTTGCCTCACCAGGGCTAGAATTAATGGCCTGTGCAACACTCCTGACAGGACTTCATTCTGTTTAGGAATACATTGGGTCATGGACGACTTCTGTTCTTCAATAAGAAAAGATTCTTGTCCGTAATGAATTTAGCTGGAATCTAAATGCAGATGGAGGTTAATTAGCAGATCACTTTTACCAATATAGCCTTTTGCAATGGAGATTACCTTAATCAATAAGCTCAAGGTGTCTTTCCATCTTCTTTCCAACCCCAAGGCCAGAAATCCCATGCTCTACTGAGTTCAATTCTACCCATCAATAGGCTGTAGGCACCTTTATTCACCAATTAATAATAACTTGGAGTTCAAGGATCATTAGTGGCACTTGGGTCTATGTATGGACTCTGTCCTCTCTGGGAGCAACCAGGCTTTAGGGGACAGTATTTATCATTACAAAACAAGTAGCTTGAGACCAACCCACCACACCCAAGCGATCTAATGAATACCAGAAGCCTGGGTTTAGTCTGCAAAATGCTTTATATACAAGCAAGAAGCCCCAAGTTCAGATCCCAGGACCCATGTAAAATCAGACATAGCAGCACACATCTGTAATACACTAGCTGCACCTAATCTGTCAGCTCTAGTTTCAGTGAGAGATCTTGTGCCAAACAGAAATGTAGGTCTGGAGAGATGGCTCAGACATTAAGAGCTCTTGCTTTTCTTCCAGAGGACCCATGTTTGATTTCCAACCCCCATGGCAGATAACTCACCTGTAACCCAGCTACAAGAGCTGGTTTATTTAGCCTCCATGGGCACACACAGTTACACACACACAAATAAAATAAATATGGGCAATAATAAAAATAAACACAAATGAATCCCAACAGACAAAAAAACTCAGAGTTACAGATTTGAACTTTTACCCTTATATATCGTCTTTTACCCAAGATGATATATAAGTGTGGCAAACACACACATAAAAAGACATTCAACATACCTTGCAAATTGTAGATATTCAAATCACAGTGAGATAGCAGTCAGCTGTTGGAATGGGCAACATAATTAACAGGTCCTTACCAGGTCCAGACAAGGAGAGAGATTACTTGAAGAATGCTCAGGCATTGCTAACAGAATGAAATCCAGCACAGCTGCTCTGGGGAAATAGTTTGACACTTCCGCTCAAATATTTAGCCTTAGTGTATTTCCTAACACACACACACACACACACACACACACAGCACACACATACATGAACACAGTGACAGAGACAGACAGACTCAGAGACAGAGAGTCATCCAGGCATGAAAGCACATCCCAGTAATCCCAGCAATTCAGCAGATGAGGCAGGAGAACTGTGATTTTGATGCTAGCCTAGAGTATACACAGAGATCCTAACTAAATAATAGAAAGCAAGTTAGTCAGTCTACCCATGTAGCCTCCTGGATTAAAAACCCTAACTTGGGATAGAATCCAATCTCCCTTCCTCAGTGCACAAATCCATAACAAACCTGGCTCCAGGGACCCTTTAATGGCATCTTCCCTATCTCTCCCTCAATGGCCACTCTACCTGATCGATCTGAGACTCATTTCCTGTTTCCAGGTTCTCCCAGATATTTCCACCTACTCCTGAGCTTCAAAGTAAATTGAATATTGGCTCTAAGACAGACAGAATGCCACTAAACACAGGTAAGAATGCCTCAATATTTGTTGAATGGATAAATGAATAAACCTAAGAGATGACTCTCCAGCCATGACATTTCTAGTGCTCTGAAGCTGATGTCATATTTCAGTTTTTTTATATTTATATTTATAAATATATTTATATTTCAGTCCTTTAAATAAGCAAACCCAATATATAGAAAAAATAATTCGGATCTTGGTACTTTAAAACTGTACTCAATCTGGCATCTTATTTGTAGCTTGCATGAGCAGGAACAGGATTTGGAGATACCTAGGGCAGGACACTCATATTTTCTTAGAGTAAGGCTATGTGAACCTCAGCCAAGAGAAAGCTGCCCAGAAGCACTACCACCACGAGAAAATGAAATGTCTTTGTAGTAGTTTTCAAAGGAGGATTAGCAGCTGGTTCTGGGCATCCTACAGGTTCAGTGGGTCTTTTCAGTGACAACCCAGTGAGTCCTACAAGTGAAGGAAACTAAATACACAGAGTGTCTGTAACAAACTCACTGTCACACCCCAAAGGGAGGTAACACCTGGTGTATCTTCCACTCAGGTGTTTGTAGGCTTCAGCCCCATTCTTTATCCACTTGGGATTTTGGAAGCAACGTTTATTCAAGAGAATAAATGTCAGAGGAGTCAACAGGATGCACCAACTCTAAGATGGCCTGGTTCTCCTCTCAACTTTCCCAAAGACTGTCATAGTCAAGGCTGACAAGAGTAAGACGCGGATCACCACAAATATTTATTTAGCATCTGTTCTGTAACAGGTCCTTGGCTGGGGTTTTCCCCCAGGTGCTGTCATTTGATTGTCAATATTGTAAAAAACACTTTCAGCATCATGCAAGTATTGGGGCTGTTAATAGAAAGAGAATGACATAAACTCTGTATGCAGGGATACCTGGGAACTCCCCACTCCCAGCCAAACCAGCTCATAACCTGTTAGTTACCTTGAAGACAAACCAGTATGCAGCCCCATGCACACCCATGCAGACTTTCAATTTCTACATCTTTTAGGTGGGGCCAGTATCTTGAACACTGATCAGCACAGGCATTGCTGTTGAAGGATACATACTCACAAGCCACATATAATGAATGTTTTTGGTGACTGAACTTTTTTCAAAGGTATTTTCGGTATACAGCTCTTCATACTATGCCGTTGTGACCTTAAAAAGATGAAGGTTGCTGCTCTACCCTTGTCTATTCTTACTGAAGAAAAATGAAGAAATTGGAGATCTAAATGGAAGCTTGAAGAATATAGGCTTCTGTTTATTGCCAGGATTTCTGCCTACTTTGAGCAAGAGCAAGTAAGGTGGACACTACTCTGCTGGACAGGTCTGTCTTCCACTCTCTATCCAGGCTATCTTCTCTTCTTCCACTTATTCCTATGAGCTGCATCCTCCAGTCCTGTAGAGTAATGACTGTTTCTTTCCTGTGATAACCTTTTGCACATTTGGATGATACTTTCTTTAAACACATGGACTGGACAAAGAGTCATGTGTCAGCCTTTTTGGAGTTGACTTTATGTGTTTTAGGTCTGGCTATAAATCTCAGATGTCATTCAAGGTATTGTATGTGTTTTAGGTCTGGCTATTAATTTTAGATATCATTCATGGTATTGAGACTTGTTTGCTCATTATACAGTACCAGAAACTTATTTTGCTCAACATTTTTTAAGCCACAGTCTTGAAACAAGCAGCTTAGTTGGAAAGACCAAGAGGAGAAAGCCTATGTGATGGGAGCTGGTGTAGATGCATGGATATATGCCAGCCACATGTGCAGAGAATGGGTGGGTCTCAATCCACCCATGAGGAAAGACTGCTCACCTGTGAGGCAAAGCCAATATGAAATAGGGCTTGTGTCCTATGCTTACTACAGGACAATAACCCAGCCTCACATTATAACTGCACACTCCACACTGAATCACTCAGACACCTGTCACAATGCCAAGTACAGATTATCTAGTCTGTGAGTCTTTCTATTCTTCTAACTAGAAGAGGCCCAGAAGCATGAATAATTAAATTAAGTTCATGTCCAACTTCTCAACTGAAGAAAACCCCACCTCATCTTATAAGGACAATACAAATGGAAGCACCTAATACAGGAAGACATGGTCACCATTTCGCCCATCTATGGAATGAGTAGCAGGCATGGGACAATCCATGTTCTGTACTGTGATCTCTCAGCTGTGAGTTGAGGGCCTGATCTGTAGAATATGAAGCTTTGTTCAGACTCAGGTCACTCCGATCTCCTGCAGCCATCTCGGGCACTAAAAGAGACAACCCACAACAGTCTGGCAGGGCTGATGTATAACAAACTTGGGGCATGGCTTCTAGAACAAAGAACAAGGAATGAAACAAAGGCCTAGAAGGCTGAGATCCACAGCCCTGATCCTTGCCAGTTACCCTGAAACTGCCTCCACCCTGGTGTGTCTTCCAGGATGGGTTTAGATATCAGCCTTATTATTCACTAAATGGATGACCTTTCATAAGCCTTTCCACTATGACAGCCTTGACTTTACACATCTGTGCAGTGGAATTAATCTGTCCATTCTTGGGAATGCACAAAAAATACAGTGTATAGCTACTGTGAAGCCCCTGTCATCTAGGGAACATAAGTCACATGCCTCTTCATTTAAGCATTAGGTACCCATCAAACTCAACCCACCCAACTCATTCTGAAGCTCATTCCTCTCTAAGGCACAAGCACCCAGTGCTAGAAAGTCTTTAAAAATTGACCGAGGCTTAGAAAAAAATGGTGACAACTCAAGGAAGTGCCAGTTCTTCTTCAACAAAGCCTGGCCTGGAGGCAGGGTGTCAGCCACCAAGGGCTACACAAGACACAGAGAGGACCCTTTGTAGGCTCCACTCTATTTAAAGAAATTTTGAATGCATCTCCTCTGTGACCAAATTCTGAGGATTAGCTTAGCTTTTGACTGCTGCTAAGGGGTGGGAAGTTTACCGTGGCGATTCTGTCATCATGTGTATGAGATGCTAGTATGAGGTACAAGAACATCATGAAGTACTGATGAGGTGAAAGTCAGAGCTGTCATCAAGCCACAGTTCCCAGATGCTCCCCGCGTGTATGCCCACCTCTGCTCCTTTTAGTTTACCCACTGAGTAGGACACTCGTGCACTGAAAGCCTTTCAGCACAGGTAGGAACAGGAACTGGCTGGACTCCACCCCCACAGTCACCAGGCTACAGCCAAGTTTGCCCACCCCACAGTTGCCAGATAACCCAGCCAACACTATGAAGGGGGCTGTCAGGCCCCTCCTAGGTCTCTTGCTTTTCTCTCTTGTCCTTAAGCTCTTATTCCCCTGTTCCCTCCTCTACCCTTTTTCTCCCCTCTTTCCATGTGGTCATGGCGAGCTCTCATCTCTCTATCTCTTCTGTCTCTCTCTACTTCTTTGTCTCTTTTCTCTTCCTACTTTTCTATAATCAAGTTTTAAAACTATGAGCTGTCTCTTCTTATCAAAACCAGCTGTGTAGGATCAGTGAAACAGGCCTCAGCGTCTCCAGCCACGAGAAAGGACCAAGACTCTTCCCAGCCAGGCTCTCTCAACAGGTATGGGAGGCCCATGTCAAAGTAGCACTGATTTCTGGGCAAGGAGCTCCTTCCTCCCCGATAGCTGGGCAGCTCCCCTCAGCAGATACATGGGTGCCCGCTTTCCCTACAGCTCAGGCCAGCTGTTTTTTCCCTACAGGACATGATTATTCTGACTGAGACAGTCAGCAGCATGGTAGATGTGTACAATGGCAAGACCTTCAACCAGGTGGAGATCAAACCAGAGATGATCAGCTACTACCTGGGAGATTTCGTCATCACCTACAAGCCTGAGAAGCATGGCTGGTCCAGTATTGGTGCCACCCACTCTTCCTGATCCATCTACCTCAAGTGTCTGAGGCCAGTACCATACAGTAAAGGACGGACTGTGTGCATTCAGAGATGATGCACCTCACCCTTAAGAGACGTGAGGACCTAGGGAGTTTAGAGGTCAGGTGAAGTCGGGATTGGGGACATCCAGGAGGAGACAATGGGGTGGAGAGGAGGTATGGGATGTGTAGCAGTCAGAGGGTGGGAGGATTAAATATGGAGTGTAAAAGATAAATTAATTATTAAAAAGGAAAGAAAGAAAGAAAAAAGAAAAGAAAAGAAAAGCGAAGCATCACAACCGTGCTATCCACACTATAGAAGTAATTGTGGCATGCTCTTGCCTATAACCATCGTGCCTGAGCAGCTGGACAGTGCTCCAGATTCTTGCAGGCACATTAGTAACTCAGGGGTCAGTGACCTGAGGGTTCCTGGCAAACAAGATAAACTCTGAGAGCCGGCAGCGATTTCTGGTGAAATTTTGCTCTGTAGTCCGCTGAGGTGGAGCACTAAGAAGGGCGTACAGAAAATACACAGGAGGGCCAACGTTACAGCTGGGTCCTTAGCACATCAGCTCCTATCCTGGCTTGATTCCCAAAGCCAGGCCTTTATCTTTAGGGGGCATTTGAGAGAAAGGTACCCCAAGAACAAGTCAGGTCCCAGAGCGTCCTGAGCACAGTGCCTGCCAGCACTTGCCAGAACCATGTGCACTTTAGCAAACAGGCCCAGAAAGGGAGCTCGGCCTTCCTGAGATCACACTGCAGGTGAGTGGCAGCCACTGGCCAGAGCTGGTCCCGGACACCCGCCTACATCTGTTGCTTCCCCTTCCCAGAAGCTTTCCTTCACTGCCCAGACCCACTGCCCCTTCCAGATCCTTGGGCTCACCTCCTAGTTCTAAGGGTCCCTCCAAGTTGTACAATGCTCAGAAGTAGGTGGGTGTTAAATAATTCATTGAGGGCATGCGGAGCCATGCCCATCCCAGGTGGCATGGAGAGGCTACAGCCCTGCAAAGTGCTCTCTTTCATGTAAAGAACAACTCTTCTTCTTCTTCCTCCTCCCACTCTTGCCACCCCTCTACTAGGTACTCCTGTGTAGTACTACTGGAACATGTGCTTTATGTTGGAGGGAGGCAGGAGACAAGTATGATTTTATTGGAATGCCAACAGCAGTGTGCTGAGCCCTGCTATTAGTTTACACTAAGGAAAGGAGGGATATGTTAGGGATGGAGATATATATATGTATGTATATATATATATATATATATATACACACACATATACACTCATGTATATATACAAAGATGTATATATACAAACACACATATATGTATATACAAACATATACATACACACACATACATATATATATATATGTGTGTGTGTGAAAGAATGATAGATTAAGCCTTCTGTTCCAGCTTTGTTCTCAGGGAAATCAGAGAAACATTATACTTAAACAACTGAGTACTTGCATCAGGCATTATACCACTAGTGAGCTCCTTTATTGGGTAATAATTCCTAAATGGCAAAATCCTATTTCTAGATCCTTAACCCTGTCCTACTTATCAAACTAATAGGAATTTTTTTTATACAAGAGTTTCCTCAACTTGTTCTCTTTTAAATATGATTCCTCTGAAGAGCATCCTAAATGTGTAGTGTATAGTGATAGACTTCAAATTATCCATATAAATACTTTATAGGGTATGTGGATATCTGTTTCAACAGTATTAAAAAACACTGAACCCAGTGCACTCAGAATTCTTCCTTGCCAATAGTAGTGATATGTTTTCCTGAGCTTATATAATACACTCAACGCTTAGTGACTCTTCTCATGCATGCCCTACTCTGAACAGTGGACATTAGGGCTCCTGTTTCACAATTAAGGTTCAGCCAGGCCTCCTGGCATAGGTCTGCCATTCCAGCTACTCAGGAGGCCAAGGAAGGAGGATGGCTTGTTCAATACTAGCTTGAAGTACAGAGTAAGTTCACGACCAGCCTTCAGAACAGAGGTCATGTCTCAAAATAAGAGGTAAAGAGTGATAAAGATGGCTCCATTAGAGAGTACCAGGCAAGCCTCATCAAAGCAGCCCAGGCTTGTCTTGCTGATTACCCTCTCTAGACATGAGAAGCCTCTAGCTGTCCAGCAAGGGCAGAAAGATAGGACCTCCTTGTCTACAAGTAGGAAGATACTGTGATAAAAGTTTCCAGTACAACAAGACCATTAGCATATGAGTAGTGAGATCAGTTCCTGGAGAAACCTTTTGACCTATGCACAGGCTGAACCCACATGGAGGATTATATAGGGACTTCAGGAAGAAGGATGGGTTACAGGCTGAATATAAGGGGAGGAGCCCTGCACTGAAACGCTGTCTCCTAGCACTTGGGTGACAAGTGAGAGGGCGGGATGACATGGAGTCAATGCAAGTTTGGGGATGAGCTGGGCTCTTTGCCCTCTGTGATTACGTATGGACAGAGACACTCTGGTTTTTAAATTAAAACAAAATTTCTCCATAAGGAGCTCATTGTAATGTGTCCTGCAGCTTCCAAGGGCGGCCAAGCAAGAAGTTTGAGGAGCAACGTACATAGTAAGGAGTGCAGGTTCTAATCAGTGGATTGACAGAGTTCACGCCAAAAAAAAAAAAAAAAAATGAGGCTGCTGGGTCTGCGCACTGTGCAGCCTGCTGCTCCTCTTAATCACCTGAATCAATTATTACTAAAACCATTGTATCTTCCTAATGCTTCTTTACATAGCTGACACTGCAGGTTTTCTCCAGACAAATATCTATTGCCGTGACATTGTCAACTGCATTTAGGGGGATACTCATATTCTATGATAGGATTTACATGCTTTGAAATGTTATGTCAATCTCTTATGACAAGTGTATGATATGCCTAGGATGTAAGCCTGGGAATATTGCCATTTCAAAGATACTCTATACTTTCTCTCTCTTGAGTCTGCCTTTTGTGCAGAGTAGAATTCAGATTGTCTATGGTGGGCTAGATTCATACACTCAAGCATGTTCTTATCTCTTTAGGGATGCTTCTGAGTGGGGATGGTCATTGTGCAAGCTTTTTTCCTTAATGTGTCCTTCAGAGACCAGAGGAAAATGCATTTGCCATTAGTACTCATCAGGTGACACATGAGTGGATTCCCAGTGACTGTCCTCCC
Organism: Apodemus sylvaticus; assembly: GCF_947179515.1. Taxonomy (NCBI): domain Eukaryota; kingdom Metazoa; phylum Chordata; class Mammalia; order Rodentia; family Muridae; genus Apodemus; species Apodemus sylvaticus. The sequence goes on along the minus strand of NC_067491.1, from coordinate 52,430,445 downwards.
TGGGTTACAGAGGTGCCATTCTCTGGATCCTCATGTGACAGGGACTTATTTTTATCTGCATTTCAGTGTGTGGTAAACTCCTATCTTAGGGGCAAAATCTGTTCCTGCCTCCCCCTACAGGAGGCCTATCTCTAAATGCTACTCCCAGGTGTGAGAGCCTTATCATTTCATGTTTGTTTTCTTTAAGGGCTCCTGCCTGATGACCCATGATCTCCTGTATTTCTTTAAGAGATTTTTGTGTTTTCTCTTTAAGGACTTTTACCTGTTGACTGATGTTTTCCTGTATTTCCTTAAGGGAGTTTGTTTAAGTCTTTCTTGAAGCCTTCTATCAGCATCATGAGATATGACTTTAAATCCAACTCTGCTTTTCAGGTGTGTTGGGGTATTTGGGACTTGCTGTAGTGAGAGAATTGGGTTCTGATGTTCCCATGTGGCCTTGGTTTCTGTTGATAGGGTTCTTCTGCTTGCCTTTCACCATCTGTTTACCTCTGGTGTTAGTTGGTATTGTTGGCTCTGACTGGAGTTTGTTTCTCCCTTGTCCTTACTCCTCTGAGGTCAAAAGTGAAAGCACTTCTGGAATCTCTCTCTCTCTCTCTCTCTCTCTCTCTCTCTCTCTCTCTCTCTCTCTCTCTCTCTCTCCTGGGGGGGGGGGGCTATGCACAGAAGGCTGTGGAGTTTCCCTGTTCCCTGGTGCAAATGACTGTGGGAAGACTGCCTTACTATTTCAATCTGGGAACAGTCAAGAATTGAACTCTTTCACACTGCAGGTTATAAAATAACCCTGAAAGATATTCCTTCATTTTCTCCCCTGCCTCTTCTATGGCTCCTCTCACTTTGCAAACAGTATGCAAATAGGTTATTTCCCAAATGGCAAGGTCACTGCTCCTGAGACTTCACTGAAGCTCACACAGGGACAGACACAGAAAAGTCCTGTGTGGTTCCAGTCTACCTGCTGCCCTCATTTATGGGACATTAGAAGAAAATGAAAAGCATGGAGACACTTTTTACCATGATATGTCTACAGCCAGGTGCTGTTCTGAATTCTGGGGCCTGAACAGACATGAACAAAATAAATGCTTCTTAGTTAATTGGGAAAACAGAAGGAGAAGAAATTGTAGGGCATAGAAAATTATATGGCCAGAAACCACATCTTTGTGAAGGTCTTTTAACCAAGTCCAAGTTTATGACATGATCTTTTAATATTAAGTACGTCCCCATTATTTCCTTATACCCTATTTTCTGGGCAGATGCATAGATGATATGTTTGTCATACAAAAGTCACAGAACGTGGAAAGCTAAGATGGTGTGGCCTGATTAGGCTCACTTGAATTGTCTTAGACTTTTGCTCATTCCTATTGTGTTTCTGAATACCTTCTATTAGGTGCCTTCTCTGGAGCAGCTCCCAAAAGTTTGTCCATGAGGGATTTCAACTGACCAGAGATAGGACGTGGAACTTCATGGGTCCCTGTTAGGATGTTGTTCTGCACTAACCTGGTGTGTTGTGCATGCGAAAGGGGTGCCCTGTGTTCTTATATGAGAAAGCATCCTGCCCAGACGCCACTCAACGTGACCATTGTATGACTCCCTCAGGACAGGTTTTTTGGTACTGAAGGGCTCAGGTTCACAAGGTACTGCTCTACGCATTATGAGAAAAACAAAGTCACTTGGCCCTGTGCAGACAGTTGATTTGGGCTTTCTCTTGGGGCAGTATTTGAATGTGATTATGATTTCTTAAGAACATTTGATCTTCAGCTTGGAAACCATTCTCTATTAGCTTCATGTTTCTCTCTGCAGCTTGAAAAATGTTTTGATGTTTAAGGTCTCCATGAACAATGATAATGTTGTGGCAGTAATGACTGCCACCCTCTGTCTGAAAGTTTTCTTCGCCTATTGCTCCTGCAGCAGGCCATCTGCCCTTACCTGGTTAAACATGATTCCTCCTGGATCATATTCCAGCTAGACAGACTAGGTTTGGTATTACTAGAACCTGGAAGAGGCTAATGATTTTAGAATGGTCTAATTTGGGAACGAGGTCTATATTGTGATGTACCGTCCCATATGTACCCTTTTCATTTGGGTTCTGACTCCTTCCTCTTTTAGAGGACCCACTTTTGTGGAATATAAATTGTGGGTTTTGTCTTTAGAGACTTTGTGAAGCAACACTCTTGACAGGCAAGCCCTGACTCTCCAGTGAAACCGTTTGAAATACCCAATCTTTAGAGGGGAGATTTTGTTTCCATGTCAATGTCTTGCTGAGGAGGCCGTGGTGTTTCCTGTGGACATGAACTTGTGCAGACACATGGGGCAGCCCCAGCTCTGGAATGCAGGGAACAGCTGGAATCACTGCTCTTCTTGTGATAATTTAGATCAGTGAGAGGCATGAAAACACTTTTTCATACCTGGTGTCCTGAGAGTGTCAGAGGAACAGGCCCTCACTCTCCTGAGGGCAGGAATTGGAAGAGGCCAAAGTTTGACTGAGTGGCCCTTTTCTGTTGGAAGAACAGAGATAAGTGGATGTGATGTTTATTGTGTGGCATAAAGCACAGATGCACATGCTTGGTTGAACTGGTAGATGCCTGTTCAATCACTTTGTGTACTTCCTCGTACAAAATCAAATATGTGCCCATTTTTGTCATATTTATTCATGTGCAGGGATTCTAAGATCTCGTTGCTATTAAACTCCATGCCATAAAGCATGTCAATAATATTGGAAACTGGGTCAATCACAGTGGTGATATTTAGTTCACATTTCATGACCCATGACTATCTCTCCATGTCCTCATGGAGGACCTCTTTTCTGGGGAAACAGTAAGGACCTGGTGAATGCTGTTTCCAAGTTGCCCAGAGATATAATTTGGAATGTCAAAGACCAAATGGCAATCTTTTTCTCTATCTCTTTCATGGTGTGTCCTCTGAAGGGGTTGTACCCAGTGGTGATAATGAGTAGCAAGCCCAAACTCCACACTCTGCCTCCTAGAAATCACATGGATGCCCTGGTATGAGCCCTGGGGCAGAAAAGCTCCTGGTCCTGCACTGCGTGTTCAGTAAGGGCCCATGACAGCACTAGATGGCCAGGCCAGATCTGTCAACTTCACAATAACCTCTGCATTACTGAGGATATTCTGGAGTTTTATGACCTGATGGACAATGTTAAGGTTGTGGCAGTATTTTGCAGTATTTTACACTATCTGTCCAAATATTCCCATTGACTCTTGCTCCTGAAGCAGGCCATCCTCCGTTATCAGGTTGAATGTGTTTCCTCCTGGAGCATATTCTGTAACTAGATAGACCCACTATGATGTTACTAGAACCTAGAAGAGGCTAGAACCATGGTGATAGCATGGTGTATTGAACAGGGTAGAGGTTTTGATGCACACTCCTATACTTGCTTATACATTCATTGGGTTCTGCATCCTGCTTTCCTTAGAGGATCCACTTTTTTGGAAGCTGTATGGTGGGTTTTGTAATTCAGAGACCTCTTGAAGCAACAGTCTTGACAGCAAGCCTCACACATGGTGTAGCCACAGCTCCAGAAGGGAAGGCACAGCTAGAAGCACTGCTCTTCTTCTTGGGACAATGTAGAGCAATTGGAGACATGGTGGCACGTCTGGCCATCTTGAATCTTGGGAGTGTCAGTGGAACAGACCCCTTCTCTCCTGGGGACTGTATGTGGAGGAGGCCAAAGCTGGTCTCTCTGGACTTTCTCTTTGGGAGATCAGAAATAATGGGATATGCCAGTGATAGGGGTGGGATAGGGCAGGAATCCACATGCTTGGCTGAACTGGTAGATGCATGTTCACACACTTTGTGTACCACTTGTTTTAAAATCAAATATGTAACCATTTTCATCATACTTGTTCATTTGCCAGGATTCCAACATCTCAATGCTATTAAACTCCATGCCACAGAGCATGTCCATAATGTTGGAAACTGGGTCATTCATAGTGGGGATATTTACTTCACGTTTCATGACCCATGAATGTCTCTCAATGTCCTCAATGGAGGGCCTCTTCTCTGGGGAACCTGTGAGGATCTGATGAATTATATTTCCAAGTTGCCCAGAGATGTAATTTGGAATGTCAAAGGTCCCCATGGCAATATTTTCTCGATCTCTTTTCACTGTTTACAACAGAAAGTGTTGTAAACAGTAGTGATAATATAGACTATCAAGCCCACTCTCTACATATCTGCCTCCTAGCCAACTATTGGGACATAGAATCTGTAGAGAGCACCTCTGGTAGATAGGCATGGCCCCCAGCTGATGGGTGGGGCCAACCAACCATCTCAAAATTGTTAAGGCAGAAATGTTCCTGTTCAAAGTCAAGACAGGGATAAACAAATGGAACAGAGACTGAAGGATATTCATACACTGCTTACCTAGGGATCACTCCCATCTTCAGACACCAAGCCCCAACACTATTACTGATGGCAAGAATCACTTACTGACAGGAGTCTGGTAGAACTGTTCCCTGAGAGTTTCTAGCCACAGTTGACCAAAACATATGCAAATAATCACACCTTCCATCAACTGAGACCAAGGAGCCCAATGGAATTGCTAGGGGAAGGATTGAAGGAACTGAGTGGGATTGCAATCCCATCGAAAGAAAAATATCAACTAACTGACCACCCACATCTCTCAGTGACTAAACCATCAACCAAGAAGCATACATCAAGGGATCCATGGTTCTAGATACATATGTAGCAGAGAACGACCTTATCTGACATCAAATGGGAGGCAAGGCCATTGGTCTGTGGAGGATTGCTAGTTAGGTGAGGAGGGATTGGGTGAGTGGCTGGAGAAGCACCCTCAGAGAGGCAAATGGGAGGGCAGAGGGGGAATGGGGCCGGAATTTGTGGAAGCATAATCAGGAAGGAGGATATCATTTGAAATGTAAATAAAATTATTAATAAAGAGAAAATACCGTAACATAAAATATAAGGAATTGGTATGCTTGACTGAATAATCCCATATCTATGCACATATTCACAAACAGGCAGTACTACCTGAACATAAAGGGTCTTTATTTTTATCTTGAGGTCGTGAATAGGAAATGTTGGAGGTATACAGGAGGAGCTAGAGGGGGGAAGTCGTGGATAGCTTTATATATTTCTTGGTATACCTGAATACGTTTCTAAGAAGAAAATCTGTTAAAAAATCACACCAATCGCCATTAAGATATTAGTACACTGAATGCAGAGACAAGTGACAATAGCAAAAGAAACTGAGCCAAGTGTGCCCAGAAATAGAGTTCAGAAATTAGTTAAGTAGACTTTGTGTAGAATAATTTAGTTATGGAAATGCAGATATGAAATTAAATTTCCTAAAGATTTTGAGAATGTTACTACTTACTTAATAAATGTGTGAATTGTTGGAATATTAAAAATCTTACCTGCTCAGCTGTTTTGTATGTTTCTCATTTTTCTTCAGTTCTTCCTTCAAGCTATAATTCAAGGATTGATTTAACTCAATATACTTCTTTAATTGTTTCTCATCTTTTTCAGACATTGAAAAAATATTTTCATAAATCTAGGCAAGCTCTTTTCCTTCTCAAACATATTACTTCTAACGAGTTCAAATGGCCTGGTTTAAGCTTCTGGGTAGAGGAATGGAACAGCAATAGGCTGCGGGACAGGGACCAGCTGTGACCAGTGGCTGCCACTGGCCTGCAGTGTGCTCTCGGGAAGGGAGGTCTCCCTTTCTGGGCTTGTTTGTTAAAGTGCATGTGGTTCTGGCAGGTTCTGGCAGGTTCTGGCAGGTTCTGGCAGGTTCTGGCAGGCACTGCAGTCAGGAGGCGCTGGGCTCAGACTTGTCCTTGGTGTAGCTTTCTGTCAAAAGCTCCCTAAAGGTAAAGGCTTTGATTTGGGAATCAAGCCAGCATGGGAGTTGATGTTCAAAGGATCCAGCTTTATAGCTGACCCATCCTTGTACTGTCTGCACTCCCACCTTAGTGTCCCAACCCTTCACACTATGGAGCAAAATTTCTACTGAAATCACTGAATGCACTCTGAGAGTTTATCTTGTTTACCAAGAACCCTCAGGTCAATGACTGAGTCTTGAGCACTCTCTCATACTGGAATGTCAGAGGATAGAAAATGCCTCAATTTCTATAACACTGTAGACAGCACATTTTGGATGGATTTCTTGTCTATGTGTAATGACATACCTTTCCTAAATGGTTTCCAGTGCATGTATGTCTAATTCCCTGGGTAAACTAAAAAGGACAGAGGAAGGCATACATGTGGGGAGCATCTGGGAACTGCTGCTTGCTGAAAACGCTGACCTTCACCACATCAGACCTTCACAACATTCTCATATCTCATACTTGCATCTTATACACACACTATGGCACAATCTCCATGGTACACCCCCATGCTATGCAGAAGTAAAACGCTCAGAAACTCCTCAGAATTACTTCATAAAGAAGAGGGGTTCCAATTTTCTTTAAGGAGAGTGGAGCCTTCAAAGTGTTCTCTCAGTCTCTATTGTAGCCCTTGGTATCTGCCACTCTGACTCTAGACTAGGTTTGGTGATGCAGAATAGGCATATCCTAGAGCTGTCACTAATTTTTCTCTGAGCTTAGTCCTTTTGTTTTCCCGTCATAGAGTTTAAAAGGAGCAGGGGGAATGGAATTTTAGAGCCTTTCTAGCTCCAGGTGCTTGTGCCTGGGAGGGATGACTTCAGAATGAGTGGTTGGATGGATTCAGGGTGATGGGTTTGCAATGTTTAAATGATGGGGCATGCCACCTGTGGAACCTGGGTAACTGAGGGTTCACAGGAGTTAAGCACTGTATTTTTTTGTATATTTCCAGGAATGGGCCAATTATCTCCAGTGCACAGATATGTAAATTCAAGGCTGTCACATGTGGAGTGACTTAACAAAGGTCATCCTTTTACTCAATAAAAAGACTGAAACCTAAATTCATCCAGGGAGACACACTGGGGTGGCAGCAGATGCAGAAGTGATGGTGGGTAGGAGGGCTGGAGATGGCAGCATTATCTGCCTTTGTTTTATTCCTTGATCTTTGTTTTAAATGTCATGCCCCAACTTTGATATAGGTCATCCCAGCCAGATTATTGTGGATTGTCTGTTTTACTACCTGAGATAGCTGGAGATTGGAGTACCCTGAGTCTGAAAGAAAGCTCATATTCTGCAGATCAGGCTGCTGAACTTATAGCTGAGAAAATTCAGTACACAGTAAGTGGATTGTCCTATCCCAGCTAGTTTTTCCATAGATAATAAGAATTGGGGATCATATCTTCCTGTCTTAAGAGCTTTGAGCTCTTATTAGATGTGATTTTTTTCAGGTGAGAAATTTGAGTTGAACTTAATTTCATTTTAATTTATTCTTGCTCCCAGGCCTCCTTGTATGTTGAAGACTCACAAAGTAGACTCACAGAATACATAATATTTTTGTTATACTCTTTATTTACATTTCAAATGATTTCCCCTTTCCTGTATCCCCCTCCCCAAAAGTCCCATAAGCCCTCTTACCTCCCTCTGTTCCCCAATCAAGCCCTTCCTGCTTCCCTGTCCTGGTATTCCCCTACACTGCTGCACTGAGCCTTTCCAGGACCAGTGTCCTTGGTATTATGACAGGAGTCTGAGGTGCAGTGTAGATTGAGCAGCCATAATGTGAGACCAGGTCTTTGTCCTGTAGTAGGCTCAGGACAAAAGCCCTATTTCATGTGGGCTTTCCCTCCCAGGTGAGCAATCTTTCTTCACGGGTGGATTGACACCGATTCCCTGCACATGTGGCTGATACACATTCCATGCAACTGTACAACCTCTGGTCACATATGTTATCTGTTCTTGATCTTTCGAACTAACCAGCTTCTTTCATGAGTGTGGCTACATACAGGGAGGAAGGCAGATGGAGAGAGAGGCTCATTATTCAATAGGAAGGCTGTTGGAGAAAAATCTCTATGTACAGGGAAGATGGCTGTTGATGACAGACTATGGCTAGATTTCAAAAACAACAACAATAACAGAAAACCCACATAGCCATGGGAAGTGAAAAACTCTACTAAATGATAACTTGGTTTGGGAAGGAGGGAAGGAAGGAAGGAGGGAAGGAAGGAAGGAAGGAAGGAAGGAAGGAAGGGAGGGAGGGAGGGAGGGAGGGAGGGAGGGAGGGAGGGAGGGAGAGAGAGAGAGAGAGAGAGAGAGAGAGAGAGAGAGAGAGAGAGAAACAAAAGAGAGAGAGAGAGAGAGAGAGAGAGAGAGAGAGAGAGAGAGAGAGAGAGAGAGAGAAACAAAATAAAGTGTTCTGGCATTCAATGAAAATGAAGCAACAGCATACCCCAAATTGTGGGACTCAATGAAAGCAGTGCTAAGAGGAAAATTCTTAGCACTAAACACCCTGGTAAAGAAGTGGAGTTATCCTACACTAGCAAAATAACAGTACACCCGAGAGCTCTGGAACAAAAAGCTAACACACCCAAGAGGAGGAGATGGCAGGAAATTGTCAAACTCAAGGCTAAAATCAACAAAATAGAAACAAAGAGAAACTAAATAGATACAAAGAGAATGATACAAAGAACCAACAAAACCTGGTTCTTTAAGGAAATCAACAAGATAGATAAATCCCTAACCAAACTAAAGTGCCATATACAATATCCTAAATAACATAATAAGTATGGAAAAGGTAGACATAACAAGGGAAACAGAAAAATCATCAGATTCTACTACAAAAGGCTATGCTCAATAAAAGAGGGAAATCAAGTGGAAATGGATGAATTTCTAGACAGATAAAACATACCAAAGTTAAGAGCAGGTAAACTATTTAAACAGGCCCATGTCCCCTAAGAAAATATAAGAATTCCTTAAAAACCTCCCAACCAAAAACAGGCCAGGGCCAGATGACTTCAGTGCAGAATTCTACCAGACCTTCAAAGAAGAGTTAATACCAAAACTCTACAAACTATTCCATAAAATAGAAATGGAAGGAACACTACCTAATTCATTCTAGGAACCCACAATTACTCTGATACCTAAACCACACAGTAAAGACCCAACAAAGAAAGAGAACTTCATATCAATTTCACTTACATAGATGCATATATACTCAATAAAATTCACACAAACTGAAGTCAACAACATATAGAAACCATCATTCACCATGATAAATTAGACTTCATCCCAGGGATGTTCAATTGTTTCAATATATGAAAATCCATTAATGTAACCCACAAGATAAACAAACTGAAAGAAAAATAACTTGGCATTCTCATTACATGCTGAAAAATCATTTGACAAAACACAATACCCCTTCATGTTAAAAAGTATTGGAGAGACCACTAATTCAATGCCCATACATAAATATAATAAAACTAAAATAGATGGGAAGGGTTGGGTGGGAAAACAGGGGGAGGGAAGGGGGCTGATGGGACTTTCGGGGAGTGGGGGTCTAGAAAAGGGGAAATCATTTTAAATGTAAATAAAAATAAATCAGAAAAATCACAATTAAAAAAAAGAAGTCATGGTGAATTGCCAACAAAATATATCTAATTAAAAGAATTTTAAAAAATTAAAATAAAACTAAAATAGAGCAAACCACAAAAAACTATCAAATTAAAAGAAATACCTGAAGCAATACAACTAAATTCAGGAATAAGACATGAATGTCCACTCTCCCCATAACTATGCAATATAGCCCTGGAAGTTCTAGCTAGTGCAGTAAGACCACATAAGAGATCAAGGCCTTACAACTTTGCAAAGAGGTCAGAGTATCACTATATGCCAGTGATATGGTAGTATACATAAGCAAACAAAAAATTCTACCAGGAAACTTCTACACCTGATAAACAACTTAAGCAAAGCTGCTGGAAATTAAACTCAAATTTATCTGTAGTCTTCCATTATACAATGATAAATGGTCCTGGAAAGAGTCTTAGGGAAATACCACCATTCAATGTAGTCACAAATTATAAAATGTATCAGGGAAACTCTAACCACAAAGTAAAATATCTGTATGACAAGAGTTTCAAGTCTCTCAAGAATAAATTGAATGAGAACTCAGAATATGAAGTGATATCTTACACTCATGGCTTGGTAGAATTAACATCCTGAAAATGGCCATCCTACTAAAAGCAATCTACAGATTCAACACAATCACCATCAAAATTTGAACATAAATATTCAAAAACTGGGAAAGAGTAATTCTGAAAATCAAAACAACAAAAAGCAGAATAGGGAAAAACATTCTTAAAAGAACTTCCGTAGTAATTATCATCCTGACCTCAAGCTATACTAACAACTGCATGGTATTCTTACAAAAACACACAGGTTTATCAATAGAATAGAAATAAATACCAAGCAATAAAACCACACACTTATGGACAATTGATCTTTGACATTGAAACAAAAAATATATATTGGAAAACTAACGCATCTTCAATGAATGGCACTGGTCTAACTGGCAGTCTGTACGTAGAAAAAGGAACATAGATCATGCTCTTCACCTTGCACAAGTCTCATTTCCAAGTGGATCAAAGTCCTCAACATAAAAAACACACTGAATCCAATAGTAGAGAAAGGAGAAAAGTGTCTTGAAGAAATGGAATGGGGTTGGGAGATTTCCTAAAGAGAATTCCAGTGCCTGGGGCTCTAAGATCAAGAATTGATTAATTAGACCTCATAAAACTGGAAAGCCTACATACTGCAACAGATACTACCAATAGGACAAAGCAGCCATCTAAAGATTGGGAAATATATCTTTACTAACGCCACATCCAATAGAGGGCTAATATCCAAAGTGTATAAAGAACTCAAGAAACTAACCACCAAAACCCCAAATAATCCAATATAAAAATGGGGCATACAAGTAAACAGAGAAATCACAACAGAGGAATCTCAAATGGCCTAGGAGTACATAAAGAAATGTGAAAAGTCTGTAGTGATCCCGGAAATGCAAATCAAAACAACCCTGAGATTCCACCTTATACCAATCAGAATGGCTAAGATCAAAAACCGTGCTAATAGCACATGTTGGCATGGACACAGAGGAAAGGGAGCACTCATCCATTGCTCAGGGATTGCAACCTGGTATAATCACTCTGAAAAGCAATCTGGAGGCACTTCAGAAAACTGCAAGTAGAGATACCTGAAGACCCAGCTACATCACTTTTAGGCATATCAACAAAAGATTCTCTACCATGCCACAGGACCACATGTTCCACGATGGTCATAGTGGCCATATGTGTGATAGCCAAAACTAGAAACAAGCAAGATGTCCCACAATGGAGGACTAGATACAGAAAATGTAGTTCATTTACACAATGTCAGCTGTAAACCATGAGGACATCATGAGTTTGGCAGACAAATGGTTAGAACTAGAAAATAACACCATGAGAAATGTGACTGAGACCTAAAATAACATGCATGTTTTGTACTCACTAAGTGAATATTAGCCCCCCAAATTACACAGTACCCAGGATACAATCCTCAGAAATGAACAGTGTTAACAAGCTGAAACCTAATTGAAGACGACTCAATCTAACTTTGTAGGGAGAAGAAAGCAATCATGGAGGGGGTGAGGGAGGGAGGGACCCGAATGGGAGAAAAGTCAGGGAAGGGAATAGTACAACATGATCAGGTATTGGTGGTGAGAGGAAAGAGGACCAGAAGAAAGAATAGAAACAGGCATTTTCAGCAGATGGGAGTTGGAGGGACCCTATAGAAAGTACCAGAGACCTGGGAGGTAAGGGACTCTCAAGATTCAAAAGGAGGGACCTTAGATGAAATGACCAGCAGTGCAGAGAGGAAATTTGTAGAGCCCACCTCCAATAGAAAGACAGGGCATCAAGTGTAGGGATGGGGTTGCCATCCCACAGCCAAAATCTCTAAAAGAACTGCTCTGTGAGAGGCCCAACAAGCAGCTGAAGTAGTCAGATGCAAATGTTTACACCCAAATAATGGACAAAAGCTGGGGAACCCTGTGGTGGATTCTGTAAGAGCTGAAGAATCTAAAGAAGAGGATGAGCCCTTAGGGAGACCAACAGTCACAACTAACCTGGACCCCCAAGATCTCTCAGACAATGAACCACCAACCAGGCAACACACACCAGCTGATATGAGACCCCAACACATATACAGCAGAGGATCCCCTTGTCTGGCCCCTGTGATAGAAATCACAATTAGCCCTCAAGAAACTTGAGGACCCAGGGTATGGAGAGGTCTAGTGATGCTTGGAGACATTGTCTTGGAGATTCAGGGGGAGAAATGGGATGAAGAAGAGTCAGAGTTTAGACCAGAATGGGGGACAACAAATGGACTATAAAAAAAAAGATTAAAGAGTAAAAACAGTAAAAATAAAAACAAAAACAAAAAAGGATACACCCTGTTCTTAAAAGTAGCAGTGACATTCACAAACGAATGTTGAGAAATGAGCAAATTAACTGTATGTAGCACAGAGTAGAGTGACCAAAAAGTGAGAGAAGGTGGGTGGGTAAGGAGGCAGACCTGCCCCAAACAGCAGACCTTGCTGCCTGTGCTGCACATGATAGGGCTTCTCTCAGTCATAAATCTGATCATTCTTCTTCTTCTTGTTGTTGTTGTTGTTTAAAAACAAAAAGAATTTCTACTTTTATTTAGTGAGACAAATGTGAAAAGCACTGTCAAAGGTCCACCTTCCACATGTGCCCAGATGTTGGTCTCTGATCTAGGAGAGGTGATGTGCATCCCTCCATTCCCGGGTTCTGACGATACCTTAGCTCCAGTGCTCTCAGAAGAACAAACCCTCAGTTGGAGAATACAGACACAAGCTGCCTTCCCTTAAGGTCTTACGCCTTTGCTCTTGCTTTCTGTTTGCATTGGAAGCTGACCTTTATAGACTGTGTTTCTTGACCTCCAGCTATGGCACCTAAGGCATCAGCATGTCCTGAGCAATAGCTCCATCCTGGTTGCTCTCCTCCAGTGAGTGCATTTCATGAGCACCAGTTAAGTAGGGAAAACGGCTACTGAGACCCTGCCCAGGATCTGAGGTTGTAGAGAATCAGTCTCTGGTTGTCTTCATTGCAGGAAGTTAGGGGGCTCTGGGATCTTCTTAGACTTCTTGTGCCTCTGCTACATTCACATGAGACAAGATGCCTGGATTCCATGGACTGGTCCCACATAGAAATTACATATACACACATATTCATACATATTTGAATACATATATATGTTTATGTATATACATACATACACACACACACATCTAAACCTGTCACCTTGATTTTCAGTCTTTAAGGCAATTCAACCACTGTCTACTAATTCTTTACCTGACCCTTCTTCCAGACACTTTCAGAGGCCCAGTACCATTACGGACATTGACTCAGCTCGGGCACGGGTTCAGCCTTTCACATCTGCTGAGCTCGGCGTTCTCTCACAGGGCTGTGACTGACAGGGCACACATGAGATTAATAGCAGACTGATGAGCATTTGTGGAGCCCCATGACTGAGGAAGGGTTCACTGCTTCTCAGCACTGCATGCATGGCAGCAATTAAATAGCTTATTGGTCTCAGGTTCATTGTTTTCAGATTTGCTGTCCTCCTAGCATTCTGTCTTTGTCTCTATTATCATCATGGTCCACACTTAATGTCTGACTAGGAGATATTTGTGTGCAGAATGAGGAAGCCACCAACTATCCCTGGGTAATCCTTGTCTCCAGTAGGCCAGTGGTTTTCCATATTTAGGGGTTAGAAACTGTAAGACCCACAAGCACAGGTGCCAAGACCATCACACTCAGCACAGTACCTGGTGGGGTAATTCACTTAGAGAAGTACATTCACAGGTCACCTAACAATGAGTTGACAGAGATGGGGGAAGGGAGAACAGTCAGTGGAAGAGTCTATAGTCTCAAACCCTTGGGTTCTCTGAAAAGTTTGGGAGGAAATGGTAATACTTTTGTGACTTGGCAAAGGAAAGAGACACATGGCTAGTGGAATGAGTCTAGTGTCCATAGGAAATTCTATGACTTACATTTCTCCTTACATTCACTCAGAAGTGATGATGATACAGTACCTCATGATGAAAACAGCAGGGTATTAGGAGAAAGAGCAAGTGATGTCATTGTGTCCGTGGTCAGGAATCCCAGGCAGCTGAAGGTTGATTGTCTAGTTGCTTTCTCAGTTTGATACAGCTGGAAATGCATCCTGAGGAAATGTTCCAGAAACCATCCATGGTGTGTCATACCTACCTTAGAGAAAATCTCTCAAAAACACTCAGACACATTTCCATTTGTTTCCATCATCTGTCACAGTACACAAAGAAGATTAATTTCTGGGAAGCCAAGGTACTCACAGAGAGAAGTTCTTTAAGTTCAGAAAGATTACTTCGGATCAAGACCAATGCTGGCTAAAAAAGGAGATGGGAGGGCACAGAGCCAAGATCTGGGAAACCACATGGAGCTGGCTGAATGTGAGGCTGCCAGACACCAAGGGAGAGGGGGAAGAAGAACAAACACCTGGCCAGCTCCAAAGGGGGAGGGAGGACAGCAGAGACAGCTGTTCCCTGGTGACACAAGCTTTACCCAAGTGAACTGTCATTGTCTCACCTTTGCTGGCCCACAGCTGACACCCCAAGCACAGCCCAGGCACACTACACTTTACCAGGTGGCTGTCTGTGCACAGAACCCTGTGCTGTGGAGGACAGACACTGCCAACAGGTCTGCTCCCCACAGAGCCACTTAAGATGAGCCTCTCATTTGCACACAGTGAGCACAGGAGCTTCCAATTACCTGAATACAGCCATTTCAGGCACTCCATAGTGCTTGCCTCATCTTAGCCTGGCACAGCCTGAGCTGCCTGGGCAGGCTCTCTTGGCACATTCTTGTCCCCTGAGATTGGGAAAGCAGTTAATGGAAGGGTCACCGGGTCAATGGAGTCTGTCTTTGACTGCTTGAACTCTGATCAAGGCAGAGTGTGCAGGGCTGAGATGGGTGCTGAGGACAACCACCACCATTGCAGGTCCCCTTTCATTAAATACAAGACATGCTAGCTAGCCTGGCTCAGTGAGCTAATTAGGGTATTGGGGGGGGGAGCATCCTGCCTGTGCCTTGAAGCCTGTGCACTGCTTTTGTTTGTGATCTTGCAACAAACTCAGAAATGGCTCCTACCCAGCCCCACTAAAAAGCTTGTTTCTGGAGCCTTCTTCAAGGATTCACATGTTACCTTCCTTCTAACCTTCAGGAAGATGTTTGTCTTCCAGCTGCTCAGGGCTCTCAAGCCCAGACCCTGCTTTAGAGTCCTGGAGTGACCACAACCCCTGACCGCTGTCTCAGGGGTACAAGAGCCTGTTTGGACTCAGAAGTAAAAGTAAGGTAATTTTGAAGGAAACAACTCATTTCTAAAGACGACATGGTGACATGCCTTTTCATTTTACATCCTCTGCCTCCTAAGCTAATTTATTCAGCATTAAATAAAACATTTCAAATATACTATATATGGCTCTAGTTGTAAAGTGTATTGTGGACTTGCAGGGGAGTGCCTTGTGTGCCAGGCCCAGATTTCTCTTGACACCAGAAGATGATAAGCAATGGTGTCAACAGACCAGCTCCACACTGCCCCCTGCCAGTGAATACTGGACAGTAGCTACTTGGAACTGCAGTGAGGTGGGTGGTGCTCTGTGCATATGTAGTTAAACCAGTTCTTCTCAAAGTAGAGTTCCCAGGTACTGTAGAAATAATTTTCAACTGAGGAATGTAGGATGGACTAAAAGCACCTAAAGAAATGTTCAACATCCTTAGTCATCAGGGAAATGCAAATCAAAACAACCCTGAGATTCCCCCTCACACCAGTCCAAAGGGCTAAGAACAAAAACTCTGGTGCCAGCAGATGCTGGCCAGGATATGGAGAAAGAGGAACACTCCTCCATTGTTCATAGGATTGCAAGCTGGTACAACCACTTTGGAAATCAGTATGTTGGTCCCTCAGAAAATTCAACATAATATTCCCTGAGGACCCAGCTATACCACTCTTGGACATATACTCAGAAGATGCTCCAATATGTAATAAGGACACATGATCCATTGGTTCATAGCAGACTTATTTATAATAGCCAAAAGCTGGAAAGAACCCAGATGTTCTTCAATAGAGGAATGGATACAGAAATTGTGGTACATTTGCACAATGGAGTACTACTCAGCTATTAAAGCAATGAATTCATGAAATTCTTAAGCAAACTGATGGAACTAGAAAATTATCATTCTGAGTAAGGTAGCACAATCACAAAATAGCACACATGGTATGTGTTCACTAATAAGTGCATATTAACCCAAAAGATCTGAATACTCAACATACAATTCACAGACCACGTGAAGTTCAAGAAAAAGGAAGACCAAAGTGTGTGTGGGGGGGGGGGGGAGAGGGTTCCTTCCTTCTTAGAAAGCGGAACAAAATACTTTCTGGTTCTTTATGATCCCTGTAAATCTCTCCCAGGGAAACAGCTTAATTTTCTTCTTTTCTAGCTCTCTCCATGGCTCTGATTAAGTAGACTCTTTTCCCCCTGTTTTCTCAGGAGAGTGGGCATATCCTCTTCTCTTGAATTTTCCCTGATTCAGATCATTTCTACCACTCAATTAGATATAACATTCAAACATGCTGCTACTTTCTATATTATTAACTTTATCTTCATCATTTGGGATTAAATATGTGCATTAAGGGTGAATCACACCTCTACTAGGAACATGATTTACCAGAAAACATCACAATCACTGGTATCAGAGTGTAATCAAATATCCAGCGAGAATTCATGGATAGTGAGACTAGTATTCAGCAGTTTGGAAGATCAAAGTGTGGGTGCTTCAGTTAATATTAGATGGGAAACAAAATACACACAGGAGCAAACATGGGGATACATTGTAGAGCACAGTCTGAAGAAAAGACCATCCAGAGACTATCCTGCCTATGGATAAATCCTATATACAATCACCAAACCCTGACACTATTATGGATGCCAAGAAATGCTTGCTGAAAGGAGCCTAATATGGCTGTCTCCTAAAAGGACCTGCCAGAGCCTTTCAAATAGAGAGGTGGATGCTTGCAGCCAACCATTGGACTGAGCACAGGTTCCCCAGTGGAGGAGTTTGAAAGAGGCCTGAAGGAGCTGAAGGGGTTTGCAACCCCCTAGGAAGAACAACAATATCAACCAACCAGATCCCCCTGAGCTCCCAGGGACTAAGCCATGAGCTAAAGAGAATACAAGGCTCCAGCTGCATATGTAGCAGAGGATTGCCTTGTCAAACTTCAAAGGGAGGAGAGGTTCTTGGTCCCATGAAGGCTTGATAGATGCCCCAGTGTAGGGGAATCAAGGGCAGGGATGCAAAAGTGGGTGGGTGTGTTAAGGAAAACCCTTATAGAAGCAAGGGAAGGGAGATCTCACCAGACTTAAACATGTTGTCCTGGGTGAATTTGACCAGAAGTTGGATATGAGTTTTGCTGATCAGCTGGAAGAAATTTCACATGTAGCATTCAAGACAGATTCTGAAGTCAACACCCAAACATTGCTTTTCTCTGCAACTAGCTCAAATTGGGTATCTAATGTTGTTAAAAGATACATGAAATCTACATATGAACAGATAGACCTGATTGGTAAAAAAGACTCAGAAAGCAGCTATAGCTGTGGAGCACCTGGAGATTAAGTGTCACTGGACAGAGTGCAGCACTGATTGGTGATGTGATCTGAGAGTACAGTAGTCATCATGGGCACACAATCATCTCTGTGAAACTAAGAAGGATGACCAGGAACTGTTACAAAACACATGCACAAAGCAGGATGCCTAGTCCTTACAAGGCAAAATTCTGCGGAAGCAAGGGAAATTACCCTGAAAGGTTTCCAAAATGGCAATTTTAGAGTTTTGGTGGTTACCAATGTTGTTGCCCATGTGTTAGACATCCTGAGGTTTACTTGATTATTAAGGACTGTCAACCAAAGGATGTGGAGTTTTACAGTCATTATTCGGAGAGAACAGGAAAAGCAGGAAAGTCAGGCGTTTGCATCTGCATTTATCAGCACAAAGAAGAGTACCAGTTAGCTCAAGTGGAGGGGTAATCAGGAATTAAGTTTAAATGAATAGCTGTTCCTTCTGCAACAGAAATAATAAAGGCCTCCAGCAAAGATGCCATCAGTCTTTAGGATTCAGTGCCTCCCACTGCCAATGGCCATATCAAGCAGTCAGCTGAGAAGCTGATTGAGACAAAGGACCTCTAGAAGCCCTGGCAGCTGCTCTGACCTACATCTCAACCAGCACTCTGTGATCAACAAGGAAGCAGACTTTGCAACCAGGATCCTGCGCTATTTTGATGCCCAACATTAGTTGTGCTTGGCAAGAAGATAAGGAGCTGCTAGGTGAGAACATCAAGGCCAAAGTGAAGAAGATGGTCTTCCTCAAAGAAAACTGGGAGATTGTTTTGGTGTCTGCACTGAATGAGTCACAGAAATACAGGAGAATCGGCATGAATCGAGATGCTAGCAGCTCACCTTGGCCACTGAGCAGCCAGAGCAGGATGGACCCCAGATTGATATCGAAGCAGCCAGGGCTACATGGAGAAAACCTCTCTTCAAAATAAGAAAAAGAAAAAGAAACAAACAAAGATAGAAAGAAAAGAAAAGAAAAGAAAAGAAAAGAAAAGAAAAGAAAAGAAAAGAAAAAAAAAACCTGGAGATAAATACAATGATAGATGGCCATTTGACCCCATATAATATTATTTTGGTGTAAGCAATAAATAATTAATATGTTCGGTAATTATTGTAGTTTTATATAACACCTTTAAGTAAGTTCAAAATAAAGCTGATATACATAAGTCAGAAACCGGATACTAGGTTAGAGGCCGGATAACAGAGATGAGAGTATTTTTAAAATCAGAACAGAGTCTTAAAAGAAGCCAATCTGGAACTTAGAATGAGAGAAGAAGAAGAATTTCTAGAGGAGCAAATTGCAGGACGGCTTGAAGCATGACACTGGCAGCTCATAGAGGCTCAACATTCTGTTAAAATTGAGACTCTGATTTGTAATAAAATTAATTAAATTTCCATAGCAATAACACACAAGAGATGTGTTTCAGTAAATGTCATGTGCTTGATTTTGTTGAGTTTGAAATTTTTAAAATGTGCATATGTTAATACATCATGCACTGGATACATATTTAGTCTTCTAAGCAGCTTCAGCTTTGGAAACCTTAGTCTTGACTTCTGAAAGGGATGGTTCTGAAACTGCACATTTATTAGAGATGGTGGCTATCGTGGAAATGTCTTTGCAGATCAGAGCTGATGGTGCTTTAACCTGTGTATCTATCCATTACACACTTTTCCCATTGTGGCATAAAAGTGTTATACATCACCAATGTACAGACCAAGCAATTATGGAGAACTCTCACAGGACTTCAAAGGAAATGCTTCTGGAACAAAAAGGAGATCTGAGATCCTCCAAAGATAGTTTAAATCATGCTTTATTGACTTGAAATTTTAAGATGGCAATGAGACAGTTTATTCAGCTGCACAAGATCTTAGAATGCACTGTTTAGATTTAGATAAGCATAACTATGTGATAACCTCAGAACAGAAGGCAGCAAATATTCTGCATAGGGAAATTGAATGTGATACTTTTTAAACAGGAAAAGGAAAACTGTGGAATCCTTCAAAATTAATAAAACTCAGAGTTGACAGGAAGAGACCTCCTGAAGATCCCTGCTACAGACCAGAAAGAAATCATGAAGATCAACAAAACAGGTTACTTATTTTTCTGATCCCTCTACCTGGGAACTGCACTCAAACTGTCTGAGACATGAAAAAGTCTATAGCTTGGACTTCATCTAAGTATTGCTAATAATCTTGTTGGCTACAGATTCTTCAGGGTGGATTCATGTCATTCTTTGAAATGACGTGGATGAAAATTCATATTAAACTTTGTGTATATAGTCCAAGCTAACTTAGGAAAACAACAACCTACCAGATCAAACAGACATCATCACATCCTCTTCAGCTGATTGAGCACACTTCATATTCCATATATACGTTTATGCAGAAATGTGTATTACCTGTAAAATTTTATATGCTTACAGACACCAATGAAGTAGAAGCCATGACAAGATTCACTCTCAGGGATCCTGGGTAGGGTTTTATGACCCTGAGAAATATTTATTCTAGCATCTTGCTAGGCTCAGTTTCAGACTATGAAAATAGCTTTTTCATCAAAATTCACTTCTAGGAAAGCTTGAAAGCTGCTGATCCCAGTTGGTCTGGACTCTTAGACTTTTCCACGAGGGTCTTGGTTTAATTAAGCCTTATATCTTTTAGTAAACAGAACTTGGACAACTGATAGTACAACCAGCTTTCTTAATACTGGCCAATTCCCCAATTTTTTGGACACACATAAGGAAAAGACACCACCAAACAGTAGGAAGCAATTTCAAGAGAATGACATCCCGTTCACCAAAAGTGGGGTGGATGGTTGTGGTTATAAATCACGTTATTTATATTTGTCCTCCTTTAAGGAGGATTACTTAAAAGTTGTTAATTGGCTTGGTCAGTGTGGAATCACAGTAAGGGAGGTTAGACTCAGGACTTTCTTTTTCTCTTCCCTTCTCTTTCCTTGATCCTTCTCTTGCTCCTCTCTAATGCTCAAGGAGAGTGGAAGAAGGCATTAAAAGAAAAGTGTGATAGGGGAATAATAGCATGTATATGTATAGGTGTATATATGCATATATATTTGTACATATGCATATATGTGTGGATATGTGTGTATGAGTGTGTGAATAAAGCAGTAGATTATGAAAATCAACTTTTAGACCAAAGAACATAACAAGCCAAATATTTTCACATTTGCTTTGTATCTTAATACAGAATAGGATTATATTTGCAAGAATATACTATGTATATATGTTTCAAATCTCATTAAGGTATTATACCTATGTAATGTGGAGTTCTATTCATTGAAGGCTGCTGTTGCAAACTGTCTAGGATAATTAAGAAATGCAAGTTACTGGTTAGTCAAACAAACTTACAGGCTTGTTAGATATGAATATTGTTGATTACAAAAAATGTATAATATGTTAAACATATATTAGCTACGAACAATCAATTCACATATATTATAGTCTTCAAAAACCTCAAACATCTACAGAATATGGCATTTCTAGATGTTTTGTTAATAAAACAGTCTTAAGGTGAGGCATGTCTGTTCCTGGCAACACACGGACATCTTCAAAGTAGATGATGAGTACTGAAGAACCACTATATGGAGTTTGCTTCAAACGTGACAAGCTAGACACTAGGCAAGAAATTGTGCTCGCCTAAACTGCAGACAAATGCTGTCCAAGATGTAGATAAATAAGACACAGGGAAGTCGATGCCCAAGCTTTGCCAGGAGAAGGTAAGGAGTCCTTCACAATTCCTACTTGAAAGTCTGGCATATATTCTGGGCCGGAAGGCAAAAGATAGATACTCCAAAGATTCATAGACTTTTGGGTGTCTGTCTAAGGAAGCAGCTGTCTGTCAGTTGCATAGATGAGGAAGCTGCTTGTGTTGTATGTTCTGGCAATTGAGGGTATTTAATTCCTCAGGTCTCTGAATGGATTGAAGACTAGGTAGTCAGAGTCCCATATTTCAAAGTGGGAAATTGAAATATGGGAAAATTGTTTAGAATTTCAGAAAATGTTATAAGGTCTAGGAGAAACTCTTAGTTGTATGAATGCATAAATTGATAGTAAATGATTTCTGTATACAAATTCAAATTCAATCACCAAGGTAGTTCTGATTGGAGAGCACTTTCCCCTAATGTGTCCAAATACAGATAAAATGGACACTGTGGACCTAAATTCTTATCTGCTGGTTTTCATAGTTGTTCCTCCCTATTAGAGTTTACTAATGTTAGCAATGGACATTTAGTTGGACTATGGAGGGGAATAAATAAAGAGAATCTCTTTAGTACTATGTATAAGCATCACTTGACAATAAAAAGCATAATTGAGGGTCAATTTAGCAAGGCAGGAAATAAAAGGTGGGACATCAGGCAGGGGGAGATAGGACTCTAGGAAACAGTGAAGACCTGCAGATTGGCCTTGAACTCTGAGGAAGACAGAAACATGAATCTCAGGAGAGATAACCATCTATGTGGCAGACACAGACTAGAGTAAATGGGTTATATCACTCACAAGCCAGCTGGGGAACTATCCACAGCTTATAGCCTAGGTAGTTCCTCATATATAATTAAGTCTCAGAGTCCCATTCTGAGAACCAAGAGGCTGGGTAGCAAAGCTCAAGATTACATTTTGTGGAGACTTAGCCCCTCTCTGCAGAACACTTGTCTAAAATGCTTGAAAGTCCAGATGGTTGGTTTGGCCTACTCAGCACCCAGCTACAATGGCTGCTAATGCACTCTGCTGCCTGTGATTGCTAAACGAGTTAAGTTTTGATCTGTCTTCTTGATCTGCTGAAGAAGAAGCTTATAGTCTCATTTTTATGAGAATGGAAAGGTCCCTCTGGCTCAGAGTGAGGATAGCCACTGTGGGTTACAACCTCTGGTAGGTGCATTTTGTGCTCTGACCTCACAAAAATCCTCTGTGATGGAAGAATGCGTGCCCTCTGTATAAGACTGTGGACTGGCCTGTTGGATTTGTCCATACAGAGCAGGGAGCCGATTTGGGTGACCTGTGGGACTCGTTCAGTGCACTCGATATTGTTAGTTGTGGGTTCCTTGAACCTCACAACCGGTGGTAACCAGAGTGCACGGAACACTCAGCCCCATGGCCGACGATGCCAAAAGCAAGAATTTGGCAAGTCAATACAAAGTACTTTTCCATCTCGGTGAGGGTGCCTTTGGTAGTGTCAGATTGGCCTTGCACCTGACAACCAAGGTGATGGTCGCCGTCAAATCGATAGAAATCACCAAGAAGTCCGAGAGAATCATCCTGGCAGAACGCGCAGCGTTGGAGACCTTAAACCATCCGAACATCATCCGCCTCTTCCAGGTCCTGATAACACCAAGCCACGTTAATTTTATACTCGAATACGCTCCGGGAGGGAACTTATCTGATTTAACAGAGGAGAATGGCCCACTGCAGGAGGCAGAGGCCAAGAAAATATTTGGTCAAGTAGTGTCTGCAGTAAAGTATTGCCACAACAATGACTTTATTCACAGAGACATTAAACCACAGAATGTCCTCAGGGACGCGGAGGGTAACGTCAAGTTGACAGACTTTGGGCTGGCCACCAAGATCAGGCCTGGCAGCTTCCTGAAACGGAGGTGTGGGACCAAGGTCTTTTTTGCCCCAGAACTCGTACTAGGGGAGGCTTACGACGGCAGGAAAACCGATGTGTGGAGTTTGGGCGTGCTGCTCTATTTTATAAGCACTTCGTACTACCCCTTTACAGGAAAGACCATGAAGGAGATAGAGGAAAATATCGCCACGGGGACCTATCACATTCCACCTTACTTCTCTGGTCACCTTGAAAATCTAATCCACCAGATCCTTACTGTTGCCCCAGAGATGAGGCCCTCCGTCGAAGATATTGAAGAACATCCCTGGATACTAAAGGCTGAAGTAAACATCCCCACTGACTCCTATCCAGACTGCGACATCGTAGACAGGCTCCGTGGCATGGGGTTTAATGCCAACGAGATTTTGGAGTCGCTGCACAAGAGAAAGTTTGATGAAAAAATGGGGACCTATTTGCTTTTACAAGAACAGGTACGCCTAGGAATCGAGACTATACCTACCGGTTCAGCCAAGCCTGTCAATCCGTGCCCTACACCACCCCCATCGCCAGCACATGCCTCTAGCCCTGGTCTTCCCCTCAAAAGAAGAGCCAGTGAACCCAACTCTGGCCTCCTCCACATAAGGCCCTCAGGACAGCTGCGACCTGATGCCCTGGCACTATCAGGGCACATAGTGGCCAGAAGTGTCTCCTTGCCGCCCATGGCCCTCCATTTTCCAAAAAAGAAGAGCCCTGCTTCTGCCTCTGCCCCTGCCCTCCACTCTGGAGCCGTGGCTGCCGCGTGTCTTTTCGACACCATCACCGCGGAAGACAAAACACACTTGCCCCCTGAGCAAAGCTGGTCTGTGGAACCACTGCCTCCCCCTGTGAAGAGCGGGCGTTTCAAACGCTTTCGAAAAAGAATCAGGGATTGCCTGTGGAGACTTTGTTGCATCCCCCGGGCTCCAAAAACCCAGTGTACATCCTCCTAGAACGTGGCTCCCCTGGAAGAGGTTGGATGATGAACCCAATGAACGGATAGGCAAGTATGGGAGGGTGCATTTCGGCTCTGAAGTTTATTCTCTCTGTATTTATTCGTGTCTTCTCATTGGAAATGAGATGTATATTTCCAGGGTCTCTTGAGATGGTCAGATATATTTCTTTTAATTTTAATTTATTTACATTTCAGGTGTTATCCCCTTACCTGGTTTCCTCCTCTCCTGGAAACCCCCTCTCCTATCTACCCTCCTGCTGCTTCTAGTAAGGTGTTCTTCCACCCATCCACCCACTCCCATCTCCACGTCTTCAATTCCCCTACCCTGGGGCATCTATCAGAGCTTCAGAGGACCAAGGAACTCTCCTCCTATTGATGCCTGACAAGGATGTCATCTGCTATTATGCAGCCACAGGTATCTGCACTCCGTGATTGGTGGCTTGGTCTCTGGAAGCTCTGGGAGGTTTGGTTGGTTTGTCTTGTTGTTCTTCCTATGGGGCTGCAAAACCTTTCCACTCCCTCAGACCCTTCTCTACCTCCTTCATTGGGGACCCCATGCTCAGTGCTATGGTTGGCTGTGAGCATCCGACTGTATTTGTAAGGCTCTGGCAGGACCTGTCAGGAGACAGCTATAACAAAGGCTTTTTCAGCAAGCTTTTCTTAGCATCCACCATAGTATCTGAGTTTTGTGACTGTATATGGGATGGATCTGCTGCTGGGGCAGACTCTGGATGGTCTTTCCTTCAGGTTCAGCTTGACACTTTGTCTCTGAATCTCCTCCCATTGCTATTTTGTTCCCCCTTCTAAGAAAGACCAAAGTATCCACACTTTGTTCTCCCTCCTTCTTGAGCTTTGTTTGCTCTGTGAATTGTGTCTTGGGTGTTCCCAGCTTCTGGACTAATATCCACTTATCAGAATGTGCATTCATGTGTGGTCTTTTGTGATTCGTTTGCCTAACCTAATGTAATATTTCTAGTTCCATCAATTAGGCTAAGAATTTCATGAAGTCACTGTATTTAATAACAGAGTATTCCATTGTGTAAATGTATCACATTTTCTGTATCCATTCTTCTGTTGAGGGACATCTGGGTTCTTTCCAGCTTCTGGCTATTATAAATAAGGCTGCTATTATGTCCTTAGGCTTAAAAAAGCTTTGCAATTCTATGAGGTCCCAATTGTCAATTCTTGATCTTAGATTATAAGCCATTGGTGTTCTGTTCAGGAAATTTTCCGCTGTGCCAATGTATTTGAGACTATTTCCCACTTTTTCTTCTATTAGATTGAGTGTATCAGGTTTTCTGTAGAGGTCCTTGATCCACTTGGATTTGCGCTTTGTACAGGGAAATAAGAATGGATCGATTTAAAAACAATACAAAACAAAAGAATGGATCGGTTTGTATTCTTTTTTATTAGATACATTCTTTATTTACATTTCAAATGATTTCCCCTTTCCTGGTTCCATGCCCCCAAAGTCCCAGAAGCCATCTCCCCTCCCCTGTTCCCCAATCACCCCCTAACGCTTCCCTGTCCTGGTATTCCCCTACACTGCTGCATCAAACCTTTCCAAGACCAGGGTCCTCTTCTCCCTCTGATGCCCAACAAGGCCATCCTTTGCTGCCTGTGTGTAGGGAGCCATGGGTAACACCATGTGAACTCTCTGGTCGATGGTTTTGTGCCTGGGAGCTCTGGGAGTTCTGGGTGGCTCATTTTGTTGTTCTTCCTATGGCACTGCAAACCCCTTCAGCTCCTTGGGTCCTTTCTCTAGCTCCCCCATTAGAGACCCTGTGTTCAGTTCAATGGCTGACTGAGAGTGTCGCCCTCTGTATTTGTCATGCACTAGCAAAGCCTCCCAGGTGACAGCTATATCAGGCTCCAGTCAGCAAGCCCTTGCTGGCATCCTCAATAGTGTCTGGGTTTTGTAACTGTATATGGGATGGCACTTGCTGGCATCCTCAATAGTGTCTGGGTTTTGTAACTGTATATGGGATGGCACTTGTGGGAATCCTCAATAGTGTCTGGGTTTTGTAACTGTATATGGGTTGGATCCCTAGGTGGGGCAGTCTCTGGATGATCTTTCCCTCAGTCTCTGCTCCACCCTTTGTCTCTGTATCTCCTTCTGTGAGTATTTTGTTCCCCCGTCTAAGAAGGACCAGAGTATCCATACTTTGTTCTTCCTTCTTTTTAGGCATCATTTGATATGTGAATTGTGTCTTGGGTATTCCTAACTTCTGGGCTAATATCCACTGATCAATGAGTGCATACCATGTGTGTTCTTTTGTGATTAGGCTGCCTCACACAAGATGATATTTTCCAGTTCCACCCATTTGCCTAAGAATTTGATGAATTCTTTGTTTTTAATAGCTGACTAGTATTCTATTGTGTAAATATATGACATTTTCTGTATCCATTCCTCCGTTGAGGGACATCTGGGTTCTTTCCAGCTTCTGGCTATTATAAATAGGGCTGCTGTGAACATAGTGAAGCATGTGTCCTTATTACATACTGGAGAATCCTCTGGATTATAAGTCCAGGAGTGGTATAACAGGGTTCTCTGGTAGTGAAAAAGTATGCCTACTTTTCTGAGAAACTACCAAACTGATTTCCAGAGTGGTTGTACCAGCTTGTAATACCAGCTTGTACCAATCACAGCTTGTACCAGCAGTGAAGGAGTGTTCTTCCTCCTCCATATCCTCCCCAGAACTTGCTGTCTCCTGAGTTTTTGATCTTAGCCATTCTGACTGGTGTGAGGTGAAATCTCTGGGTTGTTTTGATTTACATTTTCCTGATTACTAAGGATGTTGAACATTTCTTTAGGTGCTTCTCAGCCATTTAATATTACTCAGGTGAAAATTCTTTGTTTAGATCTATGCCCCATTTTTAATAGGGTTTTTTGGCTCTCTGGAATCTAACTTCTTGAGTTCTTTGTATATCTTGGATATTAGCCCTCTGTCGGATGTAGGGTTGGTAAAGATCCTTTCCCAATTTGTTGGTTGCCATTTTGTCTTATTGACTGTGACTTTTGCCTTACAAAAACGTTGTAATAAGTTTCAGTGTGTCTGGATTAAGGTGGGGGTCCTTGATCCACTTGGGCTTGAAATTAATACAAGGAGATAAGAATTGATCGATTTGCATTCTTCTGCATGCTGCCCTCCAGTTGAACCAGCACCTTTTCCCCTTATTACTTTAAATATTCTTTCTGTGTTTTGGGCATTTGGTGTTTTAACTCTAATGTGACAAGAAGAATTTCTTTTCTGGTCCAATCTATTTGGTGCGCGATAGGCTTCTTGTATGTTTATGTGCATCTCTTTCTTTAGGTTAGGGAAGTTTTCTTCTATAATTTTCTGAGGTTTTACATATACTCACAGGCTTGTTGACACTCCTGGAGGATAGCTCTCTCCCTGTGCTATTTGGGTATGGAGCAGTATGGCAGAGGACAGCTCCTGGATCAGACAGAAAACATGATCAAATGTATTTCTACTCCAGCAGGATCAAGCCCTGATCCTTAACTTACCATCTGAGGAAGCAATCTAACTGGAGAATGCCTAGGGGCTATCTGATGAAACTGAACTAGCAATAATCAGCAAGTGCCTGTGGATACAGCCAAGGTGAAAGGGGGAATGTGGAGCTGTCATCCATGCTGGATATATTCAGATAGAGACTCGGATTGTGGACCGAGTGCCTGGCAGAGTAGCCATGGTCAAAATACAAAGGGGCCACCTCTACCTTCCTACAATTCAATTGGACAGGCAGGGTGTGCTGAGACCTGTGAAGTCTGACATTGCTGCTTGGATACCTCCATGGAGAAGCAGACCTGGATACCCAGTTCCTGTGTATCCTGCATGAGTCTTAGAGAGGACATGGTTGTAGTGTCTCTAGAACCTCCACTGTGGCATTCAGAGCCTTGGCATACAGCATCATGCTAGTCTTATGGAAAGGGTCCATAACTTCTCCCATCCCTGCACTTGTTCCAGTGTCCTTGCATTCTGAGCCTCTTGGCTCTTACCATAATTGTGTCATCCTCCAAGGAAGCTCTCATTCAGTAGGACGTCCTCAGAAAGAGGAGCCTGCTGTTGTCTAAGGTGCCCGGGTTTAAGTTACCCTGACATCTAATATCTTTCCCTCCTTCAGCTTCTCCTCTGCAGATGATGGTGCTGTGCTACAGAACCTGCTGCTTGACAGGCAAGGAAGGTCCTGAATTCCTGACTACAATGGCAGTAGTTCATTGTTGCCGAGGATCACCTCTTAAAATAACAACACTGAACTAGAAACACAAAGTAAAATTCTCCTACTTGGGCAAGGTGTGCAGGAAAGATGTGAGGCTGTTGTACACAGGGACAAGTGTCCAGATGGAATCTAATGTGAGGATATAATATCTGGCAGAGGAACAACTGTCAAGCCTCTAATTGGCCACCTCCAAGTCTTCCTGCAGATCAGAAGGACACCCAGGGCCTGAGATCTGTGGGCACTATATCAGTGTGGAGGATCTGCCAATAATGGACTCCAGCATCTGTAGATGAGGGAGAGACTAGATTCCCACACTTTTATGCTACCTGCCCAACTAGGAAAAACAACAGCCAGACCACTAATGAGGTGAACAATGAGCAAAACCACAGAGACTCCATTCACAAGAAGAGGGTCTTTTTCGTAGCTGCCCAAAACATCTGGTAAACAGGCAAGAATATCTGAGCACTTACCTTCAACCCCTGTACCCCAAGAACAATTAACACACATTCTCATGGGACAGATAAGCTGATCCTTGTTTCTCCTTCTTCCCCCATTTGTTCTACCTTCTATCAAGATGAAGACATTTCCTTCCCATGCACAGAAATGAATCTTGTTCAACAATTAAGGGAAGGCAGTGAAAAGAGGATCTGGACCTCTCCGTCCTCACTTCTCTGTAACGACATTCATAATGGACAGTCTGAAAGTTCCTGTACCAGCTTCAGGATGGGCTGAGAGGCTGTGTTGTCCACATCTATTGCAGAAACACTTGAGCCAATAGACTATCCTCTGACAAGGCCCTTGACAATGATGTGATGATTCTTCTGTCTCCATATGAACACATCCAGCCTGCCCCAACACTGTGCTGTTGTCACTACTGGGACATTAAGGACCAGATGACTATGAGAGTAGATGCTGAATACAACAATTAATAATAATTGAGTCACCTTCCAACGCTGACAAAAGAAGCTCATGCCTCAAAGTAGGTGGACATCAAGTGTGAGAGCTGAAGATTATGTCTGGATCTGCGTCAACACCAATACCCAGGAATCCACCAGCTTTGGATAGTGGATGTTTCTGACCAGACATGAAGAGTGGTAAGTGGCCCCTGCTCTCCTATGGCCAGGTCTAGGGGAGGCCAAAGGTAGGTTCACTGGCCCTTCCTTTTAGGGGAAGAACAGAGGTAGTGATATGTGCTGTTGATGAAGGTGGTGTAGGGAATGGATCCTCTGGCTTGGCTGGACTGGTAGATGCATGCTCAATCTCTTTGCATACCTGTTCTTTTAAAAGTAAATAGTTCCCAAATTTTCTTCAAACCTTTTCTTCTGCAGGAATTTCAAGATCTCGTTGGCATTAAACCCCATGTCACAGAGCCTGTCTACGATGTTGCAGTCTGTATAGGTATCTGTCTAGATATCTACTCTACATTTCATGATCCATGGATGTCTCTCAGTGAAAGAGCACTCACTCTGTGTAGGAGTACAGCAAATGAACTAGTCTTGTGTCCCTGGGCATCATGGCCCAAATGAGAAAAATAGCATGCATGGGCTTCTCTATTGGGAAAATAGTCGGGGTCGGCACAGATTCTGCGTATGTCCTCACCTCTTGAAAAGCATGCAGTGTGATGTGAAAGCATGAATCACTGTGAAACATGCTGTCTGGCAGTACCAGCGTCCTTCCTGAGAGGAGAATGTAGAAATGAGAGGGAGGCCCAGGCTTGCATATATACTGACCTCTTAAAGGTCATCCAGTTGGATAGGGAACCTCTAAGACCTGAATCACTTTGAAACCTGTTGTCTTCAAGTACTACAGTCATTCCTGAGAACAGAATATACTCCCAAACCACCATAGGCCAAAAGGAATGTCGAATAAGTTGACACCTGTTCTTGTGACCTGTAACACCATCAGGAGCCCTGAGGCTCACCTCATACTATAAACAAATATAACCTTCAGTGGGGCAGGTCACTCCAGAGCAGCTGTCACTGTTCTAGAATTCCTTCAGAGAGGAAAACTAAGGAGGTCTCCTCCTCCCTGTTGCCTTTGTCTTCTTAGGAAATTTGAGAACTGAAGTACCACCAGATTTCGTCACCTGCCTGAACTCTCAGCTAATGCATTCATCCAGTACTCTCCAACTGTGCAGCAAAAGAAGACCACAGATAATTTGCAACTCTGATCCAATCTAACAGAACTTCTAGTACTCAAACAAAGAGAGTGGTTGGAGATTTGTGAAGCCTCTCCATGATTGCTGTCCAAAATCAAGCTCTGGGGTAGTTCATTGTGGAAGACCTGCAGGACCTTGGATGTAGTCTGGGGTCTAGGGAATGAAATCTGTCTTCATTAGAGCCAGAAGACACATGATGGCCAGAGTAGATACAGAAGACAGAGACAGTGTCATGATGCGGAGCCCAAGGCCAAGGGAGGCTACTGAGAAGTGTCATGCCTGTATAAGTGAAGCTGGAGATGGGGACATGAACCATGGAGATCGACATGGTCCCTTTCGGTTCAAGCTGCAGTGTTGACACCGTCTGCTACAAGAACCCATGTCCCAGTAGACTATCCTCTAACCTGGCTATTCTGCCCTTTATGTCCATGTGACGATATTTCCTGTCAGCCTATAGGAGACCTGGCCTTACAAGGTGCTACTGTCATGAGGAGACAGTAAGAAGAGGAGGAGTGTGACAGTGGGCAGCTGTGTGCAGAAACACTGCGAGGCCCAGTTGTACCTGGAAGCTGTGTGCTGCAACCCCTTATCTCTTCTGAAGACATTTATTCTATGCTGGGGTCTTCCTAGTGACAGCCCTGTCACCAAGTGACAGCAATTTCACCGTGACACTCCCTCATCTTTGCTTCTCAATCTTGAGGATAAAGAGCCTAGAGGAGGGCCTCTACAGATCAGTCAGTGGGTGTGCCCCTGACCACTGCCACAGCTTTTTTTTGGGGGGGGGATTGTGTCCTAAATGTGGGGCGTCTAATAGAGCTGGTCTCCCAGTTCTTGCCATGCAGCCTGTTCCTCACTTCCTGGACTGTGACTGCTCCAGTCCTCCTGAAGCATCATGGAAGACATTCTTCCCTTCACAGGCTTGAATTCACTCTTACCTACAAGGAGGAACAGTGAAGATTGGCTCTGAGATGTAACCCCAGCTTCTAGACTGTCTATGTGAAGTGGTGTGATCTGCCCTTTGTCAGTTGCCACTCGATAGGTATAGTGAAGTGTGAGGCTCTTGCTAGGTGCTAGGTGCCAGGATAATTAGTGTCATGGACAAGCTGTGCTCAAGGAGCTGATGACACTCTGGCAGAGTCAAGGACATTCACGAAGACAAAGGTGGTAAGGTAAGTTTGCATCAAAACAGGTAAAAACAGTAATAAAACTGGGAGTTCCCATCCTAGGACAAGTTGTTGGCAAACACTATCCCTGAACAGACACAGCTCTGCTGGGCTAAACCTGGAGAGAAAGAAGGCCTGACAGAGGGCCCTGAGAGCAGCCATGTGACTGGCAGCCATCATGAATGACTGGACCTGATGAGTGCCTGTGTTTGATTTTTTATGGTTACCCTAAAAGAAAGTTATTTTAATTCATGTCTTGGTGGAATTGTGTTCTCTACTCAGACCACAGGCTCTGGGCATGTTGGGTGTCACAACATGCCAAAGGCCTGAACTGTACAGTCCTCTTGTGTTGGTCATGGGAAAGTCAGATAAGAAGGCCATGGTGATAGCTGGACAATGTAGGAATCCCCAAAACAAGAGGCCATGTTCAGGCATGGCGATCCACCATTCATCACCTATGCATGTGGAATTTCTAAGAAGGTAAGGAGTGGAGATAAAAACTGTCACCAGAAGGAATCCTGGATCTTGGTTGTCCCTCAGAACTTTAGTCTGCTTTCTCTCTCATGAAGACACTCAGTCTTCTTGAGAACACCCTCCTATTTTCTAGGATGTTTCTTAACTATGAAAATAAGACACTGAGTGATACAGGTAGCAGGGGATACCTAAATTCTCTGTGTTCTGACCTTCTGTCACTGTCATGTCTTTAGATGTTTCCAGCTATAATTCTGACCTCCAGAAAAGCACTTGAGGGTCATGAGACTTTCCTGGCAGAAAACAAAACACGAAGGCTGGATCCAAAATCCTGATGCTGTGCACCAAAGGCCTTTCCTCTCCACGGCTGCTGAGGATAATCTGACCTGAAAGTCTCCATGAAGGTACAACCTCTTGAACTTTCTGAGTTTGAAATGTTGTTGTACCTAATTCTGCTGCTGATCCAAAAATCTAATTCAATATCTGAAGATATAATCTTTCTGACATCCTACCTGGAACATTCTGTCTCAGAGAGGACAGTGTTTGTACGTGAAAGGGAAAGACCAGGTGAGGAATATGGAGAGGTCCCATGTGGCTTTCTCACCATGTGCTTCATGTCAACCCACTTCCCAAATTTCCTTCAGTCCCATCACAAAATTATTAGTAGTTCTTGGATGACTTGTTGATAGGTACTGAGGTATCCCTGGGTGGCACATCCCATACATGGACTCTTCAGGATCTTCTGTGAAGGCCTATTTCCCTTCATTCTTTGAACATCCTGTAGTATGGATGATTTCCCTGCACACTCTGATACTTACTCTTCAGTTTGCAGACCTGCTCACCAAGTCAGGAATGTTCTCTCATTCTGATTGACTTCTGAGTTGTAGCTTCTTTTCCATAGAAGGTGTTTGATATAGACAGGAACCTGGCTAACACAGTGCATTGATTGTCTAGACATCTCTAATCCCTAGAGGCAGCAGAAGATGGGACCACTGGATACAGTCAGCTGTTTCTCTCAGCACTCTAAACAATGTAATCAGTCATCAGCTTAGAAAGACACTTTTCTCTGCTTCTATCTTCAGTTTCTAAGTCTTTTCTGATTGTCATTAAACTAGTATTGACCTGCTTGTCTGGCAACATGGGAGTATCCTGTAATATTCTACCATTTGTACACTCTCTGCTGTCCTCTCCTACTGGGCACTTTGCCCCTGTGACTCCCTTTCTGGGCATCTCATCCTCTGGTTGATTCACACATCTTCTATCCAGAGCTCAGTACAGTGTCAGGTTGTCAGGAAGCTATGGGCTTGTTCCTAACCAAGGTCCTGGGGACTCTGTCCTTCTCATTCCATGGTATTTAATCCTCTCCCTTCTTCCTTACAGATGTGCTTTACCATAAGAAGATGCAGAATGTGGCTACCTGGAAAACCAACCAAAAGCTTCTGTATGCCATTCAGGAGGGCACTATCAATAAGACAAGGGACCTCATCTGCATCATCTCAAGCATCTGTAGTATGGAGTTCTGGCACACACGGTGTGAGCCTCTCCCTACCCTGGTTGACATCAAGTGTGATGTAGGTCATTCATTTCAATGCCTAGACCTAGAGTCTCCTGCAGGTTGGGGCTTGGAAAAGGGCCATGTGCAGAGGTGCTGGTGGTTCATGTCACTGGTTATTCCTTAAATATGAGAAATCTGAGTGTCCAGCTGTTACAGAGCTCCTTCCTCCCTTGCTCTTCACCCATGCTTCAGCAAGGATGCTGCTCACGAATCTCTCAGTGGAATGGTGGCACAAGGGATGTAAGGAGAGTATCATAGGCTTGCCACTCAATATGATTGGTAATTGCTGGAAGGTCTTTAGTGGAGGGATGTTCAGGGTCTGTGAAACTCGTCTTACTGTCATCTGACTCATGACATGCAGTGACAAAGGTCCTTCTGACCCTTGACAGAACTCCTGGGAGGCAATTCTTAGATTATGACTTGAGATCAGACATTCAGAGAGAGTTAGACAGAATACCTCAACTAGCATGACTTGGGAGCCACAGTTGATAACTTTGACTGACTAAGGGAACTATCTGGTATCTTCCACTGTTGTTGCTGGGTTGTTTTAGAGTCAGTGTGATTATCTGAAACAAAACCTCAGTTTCATTTCCTCCACACTGACTTGACACTTCCAGGTTTTATTGCATTACCACAGTGAAGCCAAGGCCCATGTGCACATGTGTCATATCCACAGTCAAGTGTGGAGAGAAATAAATCCATGCATGTGAGCTTGCATGTGCTCATCTAAATCTCTCTACTCCTATGGAGTCTGGCAGCCAAGCCTAGGGAATGGCACTGCCCAAATTGTTGTGTCTTCCCATTTCAGTTCAGATGATGAAATCTCTGCTGTTGTCAGACTCTTCACTAGAGGCATCAGCTTCTCATTTTACCTAGGCTCAAAGATGGCATCTCCCTACATCAGACCTGACACTTTTCACTCAGGCATTACCTCATCACTGGGATGTCTAAACTGTGTCCTTGACTAATGCTTTCTAGACATGGATTAAGGTTTCACAACAGAATTCTTCGTCTTCATGTTGATCATTTTTTATGTTTCCTCTTCCAGGTCCTTTTCCATTTTTGGAGCCCCTCCCTCCAAGAAAGGTTAGCAACTGGTCAGACTTACATGTCATTGTTCTTCTGCTTGCCTGTGCTTCTTTGAGTAGGTCAAATTCAGTGCTACTAGGTATGTATGATACTTACAGACCTTACACTAATTTTTACAGATGGAATGGGCACTGAGAGCATGGAACCTTGCAAAGCACTTTAAATTAGTTACATATGTTTTCACATATGACCTATTAGCTGTCTTATCTATCCTCTCTCTCTCTCTCTCTCTCTCTCTCTCTCTCTCTCTCTCTCTCTCTCTCTCTCTCTCTCTCTCTCTCTCTCTCTCTCTCTCCTTCTATATTTCTTTGTTACTCCACCCTTGTCTCTGTCCCAGCATCAGTTTCTGACACTGTACTGTTCTCTTTCTTTCTCTTTCTTTCCTTCCTTCCTTCTTTCTACTTCTCTCTTTCTTTTTCTGTAACACTCTGTCTCTCTATCTCAGACTCTCTTTCTCTTTCTGTCTCTCACTCTTTTTTTTCTAACTCCATATGTATGTTGGAGTGGGGGAGGTAGCATGTCTATTTTCTGGGTTGCCTGTGGATTTCAGAGGAAAGCTCTTGAGGCATTTATCAAACCCTCAAAAGACCTAGGAATTGAACTCTACTGACTATTCTTGGAATAGTTTTATAGGTGAAGAACCTGAAGGATCAGAGGCTGTACCAGTACATGCTGGAGAAGTACCTGACTGGACTAGGGAGTGGGAACCTCGGCCTTGGCCTACACATGTGCTGTTCTCCTTCCTTGGATGACAGTAGGACAATGGGATCTTCTCTGTCCTTCAGAGTTGTCTTGGTTGTTGATTTGGGGATCCTCCATCTCAGCTTAGTTCTGTAATGTCAAATCTTATTGAACATTAGCATCCTACTTTATTTACCCCTGTGCTTTCAACCTACCTTTATTTTGCCAGAATTTTCTATGGTTATGACAGTACATCAGTAACAGTTTAGGACTGGCAAGCTCACAACAGGATACCCAGAGCCCTTCCACAAGATGCTCTGATTTACCTGTGAGAAGTCCAAGGCATTAACCCTAATCTTGATTTGGTGGTAAGAGTGAACTTAAAACTCAGATCATTATCTGCCCCGGTGTTGTTCCTGAGTCTGAGAGCTCCCAGTTCCACTGTCCAACCTCTTGGTTTCTTCAGGACCTTTGCTTCCCGTTCTTGTCAGTATCAGCAACTACTTTTGTAGAAGCCAGGAATCCAGAAAGCAAGGGGTGGGGTTTTCTTACATTATCTTGACACATGTTTGGTCTTCTGTCTTCCATCTCCACTTTCAACATTAATTGTACCCCATCTCTCCAAAGGTGACGCCTGAACTAGTGTGCTGGAACATTGAGGAGGTGGGAACAAGTTTCAAATGAGTGAAGGTCAAGATCTGTCTTTATCACAGACTCTAAGTGAGACCACTGATGCCCTGGGAAACAACTGGCTTCTCAGTGGGATCTTGATCTGCTGTAAATAACCAACAATAAGGAACACTATTCCTCTGCCATGATGAAAACCAGGTAGACAGTGAGTCCACATAAGAAAATGGGTCTGAGGTTTACCACCTTAAAACTTCTAATTCTGTCTTCTAGGGATCACTAACGAATCTGCATAGTGCTCCCTCCCAGAGAGTGATTCAAGGTGTTGCAGTTAGTATGACTGGTGACATGAGGCACTGAGAGGTTCACCACAAATCTGAAAGACAATATTCAGATGGTTTTTGCAGTCTTTCCTTCGTCTCCTCTTAGAGACAGAACTGAAATTCACAATGGACCTCATGTTTGACAAGCAGGTAAGATGATCACCTTAGATCTCCTGGATTTTGATGCTAAGACACTGAGATTCCCAAAAGCTATGAGAGAAGAAGGCACAAAGTACAGCTCAGTTCCCAACTCATAACATGGATAGCTGATGGCCTGGGTTCCTGTTCTCAGGGGGCAGCATGGGGAAATATCTGTTTCCCATAACAGGAAACTCTCCCATGCAGTCTCAGATCTCTGTACCTAGAGCAGAGGCGTTGTTTTGTTTTGTTTTGTTTTGTTTTTGGTTTTTTTTGTTTCCACTTTCGTTTTTTTTATTTTATTTTATTTATTTTTTTAATTCGATATATTTTTATTTACATTTCAAATGATTTCCCCTTTTCTAGCCCCCCACTCCCCGAAAGTCTCATAAGCCCCCTTCTCTCCCCCAGTGCTTCCACCCACCCTTTCCCACTTCCCCGTTCTGGTTGTGCCAAATACTGCTTCACTGAGTCTTTCCAGAGCAAGGGGCTATTCCTCCTTTCTTCTTGTACCTCATTTGATGTGTGGATTATGTTTTGGGTATTCCAGTTTTCTAGGTTAATATCCACTTATTAGTGAGTGCATACCATGATTCACCTTTTGAGTCTGGGTTACCTCACTTAGTATGATGTTCTCTAGCTCCATCCATTTGCCTAAGAATTTCATGAATTCATTGTTTCTAATGGCTGAATAGTACTCCATTGTGTAGATATACCACATTTTTTGCATCCACTCTTCTGTTGAGGGATACCTGGGTTCTTTCCAGCTTCTGGCAATTATAAATAGGGCTGCTGTGAACATAGTAGAGCATGTATCCTTATTACATGGTGGGGAATTCTCTGGGTATATGCCCAGGAGTGGTATAGCAGGATCTTCTGGAAGTGAGGTGCCCAGATTTCGGAGGAACCGCCAGACTGATTTCCAGAGTGGTTGTACCAATTTGCAACCCCTCCAGCAGTGGAGGAGTGTTCCTCTTTCTCCACACCCTCTCCAATACCTGCTGTCTCCTGAGCAGAGGCTTTGAATGCACCACATTCTAAAACAAGTGAGGCTAGAAATATTGTTGCATATGACAAGCACTACTATACTTGCTGCAACTGATGTAAGGGATGATGATCCCCATTCATGTTTATCCAATGCTATTCAAGCATGACTGTGATACTTTTGCTAGAATAACAACTGAGTGTTTCAAGTTTGTTGATATATAGAAGGAAAGGGTATTAATTGTGTTTTGGCAAAACTACCCATGTCTGTCCATGACTGAGATAAATATACACTGTGTCCTTGTGAGAAAGGGGTAAGAAGGCTGAGGAAGGTCTCTCCTGAGGACGACTGTCCTGACAACATGGAAACCCATCAAGGCTCACAGAAAAGGTCCGCATTTGAAGCCCTGCTTGACAGGCCATAGACCCAGAATCTCTCCTTTCTCCTTGCTTTCTTTGTAAAATATTCTCTGCCTCAGACACACACATTTCAGTCATTCTCACAGCTGTCACCTGGTCACATAGTCTGCATGCCATCCACCTCTTGTACCTCTCCCTTTGTGTAACATGGAAAGATGGTGGTCATGTCCAGTGTCCTAAGAGCTCTAGACTCAGCCTGCCTTACTGCACATTTAGACCTACCATAGCAGGCTGTGTTCTTGTGTAACATGGGCATATGTTGGACATGTCCAGTATCCTAACAGCTATAGAATGAGCCCACTTCCTTACACAAGTAGGCAGGTCACAGCAGGCTTTTCTGTGAGCCATTTAGGCATCTTTATCCTTTGTATGCTTTCCTTGTAAAGTAGACCTAGGGGATATCTGAGGACATCCTTCTATCTTGTAAGTCTTCATAGCTCCTCCATCATGCCCTTGGCCTTTTTGGTGAATCAAGGCTCCAATTCCACCCCTTGCCAATGGCAGCCAAACCACGCCCCATTCATTCCTCACCTGGTCCTGATCTCATCTCCAAACTACTCAGAGGACATAATCCAACTGTCAATTCTCTGAGGTCCAGATGATGAGCTGACACTGGGAAGGAAAGCAGAGGTGAAATATGATCTCTGGTATCCTTAGAGAGTTTTAGCACTTCAAAATCACATAAAGGAAGACCATGACTTCATGGCCTTTGTAAACACCATATCGGACATGAAACAATGACATTGTGAGTCCTCTAAAGTGGCAGTAGCCCATAGTCTCAGAGCAGAGTGCTGTGTCTTTTTAAATCATAGGGGAGTGAAAGTCTCCTTCGTCCACAGATATGAGCTGGGTTTAATGCAGTTCATGCTGGGCGATGAGCGTGTTCAATCAGAAGGTAGCATTTTTCTTCTGGCCCAACATGGAGCCATGGATCACCAGACTCTTTTGAGCTGAACATAGGGAGCCACTGGGCTATAGGCCAGTGGGATCTCTGATGCAGAAGTTCCTCCACTTCCTGTACATTCTACCCACATACCAACCATGCTCTCTTCATTCCCAGAATGCTATAGTATCCTTTAAGCCTTCCCAGTCTCTCTAGACTACTCACTCTGGCTAGTTATTAGCACTTCCTATGGAGGATGCCAATGAAAAACCATGTGGATTTTTAAATTGTCATTGCACACTTTTACTGTTCTGTTTGGTATTAAGTGAACATTCTTGAAAATCTACTTAAAACTCCACATACAAGATGTATTCAGGAGCATGTCAGTGCTGCTGCCCCAAGCTGTTATCCCCTCAAGCCCTTGCTCCAACCCGAGAA
This sequence comes from Apodemus sylvaticus, assembly GCF_947179515.1. Classification (NCBI taxonomy): domain Eukaryota; kingdom Metazoa; phylum Chordata; class Mammalia; order Rodentia; family Muridae; genus Apodemus; species Apodemus sylvaticus. The sequence continues at coordinate 52,391,125 of NC_067491.1, read as the reverse complement.
GTTATTTCATTCCCAAGATTCGCTCAGTCTTTCTAGTATTTGCTCAGTTGCACCAGCCCCATGTTTCCTGGGAATGTTTCCTTCTGGTTTCAAGCATTCTGCTTTTCACTGGCAGACTACCTCATTTTTCTACGGTGTTTGGTGAGTAGACCATCTCCCTTGTCTTATCTCCTGTGAAGTTACAATTATGAAACAGCTTTCAAGACGGAGGTGAAAAGACCATGTGCAATGTTGTATTTATGGGCATATTGTCAAGACATGAGACTGCAGTGGGTCAAGAGAAACATAGTAAGGTGCTAAATCCTGTCAAATTCCCAGTGATATGTTCAAATGTGTGATGCTTAAACTTTGGAGAACTCATTTGATACTTGGGAGCCTAAATAATCCTTTTCAAAGGGCTAGGCTAGGGCCTAGCCATGCAGAATCCAAAGAATTCTACTTCAGGCTTTAGGTTTACCCAGGCCTGAAAGACAAATCTACTAATAGCCTTTGGCATTTCCACAAACATCTAGTAAAGCCAGATGCTACTACTAGATGTCATGAATGAAACTTTTCTTGTAGTTTGCCACCCTTTGGCCTTTTACCTTCCTTTCTTATCATGTGTGCTTGCTGCCTCTTGGATAATACCATGCTCCCTTTTCTGCAGTACCAGCCTTCCCCAACAATCTGGGCGATTATAAAGGCTGGATGATGTTGCAATGAGGGATCTACTGGCATATGCCCTAAATAGAAGCTGAGTGAGTTGTGGGGTTTTCCCAAGTTCAGAGTACTTGTGCAGAGTGAGGAGGACAGGTACCCACTTGAATCAGTGGTCATGCTTTATCCATACAGTGCTCTATCTGGACAACAGCGCAGGATAGGAGCATGACACTTAGTTGGATTGCTCCTCACTACATTCTCGCAGCTTTTCAACTTGGACTAACCTTTGTCTGGTCACAGATGCAGTCTAGTGTGCTTTAAGTTCCAATCTATTGGTTGGTGGATGAGTTAGGATACTCGATGGATACTGTATTTTAGACCATTCTGTGCCTTCCTTGTGATCCTTGCCTTTGATATCACCATGTTATGTGATCCCTCCAGCATTCATCCCAACATTTATCATCATGAGTAAAACTTCTAACAATCTTTGAAAATTCATTTCCCAGAAAATATAATGTCCTCGGCTGGCAATAACATCTCTGTGCTCTGATAAGCCAATCCTGGTGTATGGTGGAGCTCTGTCAATCGTTGGAACAATGAGTTTCAGCTGGTCCCTGATGTACAGATGCCAGGCACCTTTGATTAAAATGGAAGGAGATAATCTCAAACCTTTGATAATTAAGTAAGTATTCAAAATTCTTCATGGACACCCCATTTGTACAAAGGAGGTAAGAAGTCTACTGAAGTCTTTTGGGGCTTTTGGATCCTGCCTGTGTGCTTCCCAAGGTCCTGGTCCGGGAGTACTTCTCTGGACAGTGGCATATCTGCATTGTCTCACCATTTCTCCATGATGCTCCCAAGAGACTGGGAAATGGAGAGGACACAGGCAAAGTAAAATGAAATTTCTGGTATATGAATTTGGGGCTGTGCACAGTACAGAGTGTACTCATTAGAAATAACATTTGGACATTTTTCAGCTATGGAGGAAGAACCATGTGGCCATCACCTTCATACCTGGATGTGTTTATATTTGCATCCTAATCTTTGAGATTTTGAGTCTCCAGGGGAAATCTTCTGCGGGGGTTGCTGCAGGATCTATGTGCAAGTCTCTTTGCTTGCCTTCTATACATGGATAAAACAGGTGATGTTTTATATAATTGGGCATGTGATCCCAGAAAGAGTAGTTGTGTCTTATGCTCCCCTCAGAGTACCCAGGGTCTTTATATTCTCTGTGGGCACTTCCACAATTCTTGAAGGTCTTACACACCTGCTCACCAGTCATGGTCTGACCACAAGTGATTACTTTTGATGTGTCCAGGAGGACATCCCTGACTGCATGTTTCCATTCTTAGCCCCATTGTAGAGAGGAGAACAAAGGCATGAAGATGTCATGCTGTTCACCAGATGAGACAATGCAGAAGAAGGGCAGGTATCCAACACCAGAACTTCTGAGTGCTAGAGCCTATCGCTTTCTAGGATACTTCTGGACAGGCAGTATGGCAGAAGTTAACTCTTTGCAAAAGAGCCTGACAGACATAGTGGAGAGTGATCCCACCAAGCCCCCGCCTCAGTCTCATTCAGCTCTTGCATATCTCCTTGGCTAACACCAGAGAGCTTCTAAATCTCCTGGCAGGAGAACTCAATCAAAAACCTAGACTTTAGGTTAGGAAAACAAGTCTAGCAATGAGGGTTTCATATGCATTGGGGTTGTGCTAGGATATCTGGGATATGCAAAGCCTGGTGGGAAGGAGATGGGAACATATCTTCTGCAAGAAAACCATTCTTCTCTCAACTTACACAAGTTCTTTCATTTTGTTCTCTATATTCAGTCTCTTGATACTGAACAGACTGTTCTAGCTGATAAGCCCCGGCTTAGAAGATACTCTACAGTCAAAAAGCCTGGCCACCATAAGAACAAGTTACATCTTGTGGAAATATTGAAAAGCGCTTATGCACAGGAGAAATGTGAAAGGATTAAAGGCTCATCAGACATTCCAATGTAAGAGAGTCTGACAGATTCAGATCAGAGGTCACCTTTGAAACCTAGATTAGGAAGAAGGCCCCACTTCACAGAAGAAGCCTTTTGCTGATGCTGATGCATCCTGGACTATGATTGTGAAGCTTGTTTCTTTGTGGATACCGGTGCCAGGAATCTTGGGCCCAGGTATCCACAGTCCTCCTTGCATACCTCATTTTGTGGAACTTTGCAAGTCCTGACATCATGATTTTCAAGTGCTGATGGTATCCCATGTGAAACACAGGCTCAAAAAGATTTTTATCCATTTAAAGAGCTGGAAATAGGCTGGACACACTTAATTAAAGATGCATTTCTCTACCCCGTGGCTATTGACCATTTTCAAACTTGTTTGACTGGGAACACGGCTCAGAGCCTGAAATTTTAAGATCCATCACTATGAAATTAAGAATCCCACAACTCAAAAGAGTCTTGTGGAATGAATCCAAAGACAAAGTGTCTGGTATAGGAATTTTATAGATTTATTTTTAGTTCTGGGACTTAGCAACATGAACCCTAGAGAGAATCATTCAGGGATTTCAACTTTAGAAATTGAGAGATACCATAAAAGTAAATTGTCCATGGGAGGCTCACATAGCCACATCCTTGGTTCTGGGACCCATAGTGCTATGATGGCCATGTTTTCTGTCACCCTCAAAATGAGATCACCAGTTACAGAATAATAGTGCAAGGCAGCAGAGCAATGCAGTGTCCCTAGGGTGGTGCAGTGGGTGGATCCAGGAGATACTGCCATCACTCCATCCTCCACAATTAGGATGAAAGCAAGAGTTGAAAATGGGAGGGATGCTGTGAGGCTGAGATTTGTGGCACAAATGCAGCCTAGGTGTCAGCTACCAGGCTGGAAGAGCACAGCTGCCTCTGTATGGAGGATTTAGGTCAAGAATGTCACCAGGAACAGAGGAGTCAATGTTCTCTCTAGGAATGTACTGTACCTAACATCTTTCACCTATGACAAAACAAACACAGGATAGCTTGCCAATACAGGGACTGGCACAGGACTGTCATAGGGGAATTCTCTGGAAGGTACAGTGTTGGTTGAGTATACAGTTGGACTGACAAGCTAGCAGAAGTGTAGGACACACACTGGGGTCCTGTGACAGGTAGCATGAGCTACGTAGCCTCACAGCTGGATAAAAGTGCTTTTTTGTGCTCTGATTGAAGCAGTACCATTGGAGGACCTGCCTAGCCCTCCATCAGTACCTTTGATTCCAGATGCTTCTCTCTCTTAGAAGTCACAAGCAGTTTGAAGCACTACTCTCGGCTGCCAGCATCAAAAGGGCTTTGTTCAGGTTACAGATAGGGCTTACAAGAATCTATTCCCCTCCTACATATGAGCTGGACTAGGGACAGGAGGATGTCAGATCCATAGGCACAATCTTCTGATAATTCCCATAGAGCATCAGGGAAATGTTTTAACCGTGATTTTCCTGCGCTTAGAAGCCAAATTTAACCTGTCAGTCCAGCTGACTTATCAAGGATGATACTCTAAGAGTCAACTAAACCAGGCCTTACTCTCAACCCTCTCTGCTGGCTATTTCCTGGTCACTCACTGCCTATGTGACAGTCGTAATGTCAAGGACCTCAAACTCAACCTAATACTCAATACTTGTGTTCACACAGGTGAGGGGCATTTAAGATTGATCTTTGAGCTACTCAAGAGTACACACTTGGGCCTCACCACAAAGAAAAATAGATCTAAGCTGACCTAGGCTATGGAGTTTGGACTCTGACTCAAAGTGCTTGCCCTGTGAGTATTTAACACACCCATGAATATGGGACCCCCAGGACCAGATTCAGAGCCCATAATTGAGTGGTACTATATGGTGCACAATTAATACGCAAAGGAATCTTTAGTGGCAAGCCAATCAGCTACAGGGAAAACTCTAACACAGCCTGCTGTGTGAGGCCAAGTTCCAGTTAGGAAACCTTCCAAAAGGAAACTGTCCCCAAGAGAATTACAGCTGACTAACATGGATGCTCTCAGATGATTCTTAGTGAAATTACTCATGCATTTTTTCCCTTGTGAACAGGGAACCTATATGAAATATGGGGTGAGGTGGGAACCAGGGAAGGATGCTCCCCGCTCACCCAATCTGAGAAATTACAATGTTTTCTCTGCATGGGTGTGGCCCCCAGGTGTTATCCTTAAGTGATATGATCCTCTTAGTTGAATGTCATGTTCACTTAGCCAGAATTGGAGCTAATGCCTACTGTTCTCCATTCTGAGAATTCGTGAGAATTTTTTTAAACATACTTCAACCTTGCCAGGTCTTCTGTCTGGTGGCAGGCTCCACTGCTCCACATAAAACTGCTCAAAAATCTATGTCATCTAATAAGTACATGGGGTAGAAAAATAAAGAGATGGTCCTCAAATAAGACATGCAAAAGTCTAGAAGCGTTCAGCATACTGATCATGCTGGAAATGGAATTAAAAGTGTTTTAGGTGACCTGTGCCCCCTCCTCCATGACTGGTAACAAGGAAACCAAAGACAACAAATGATGGTCAGGACAGGAAGAATCATGGATACTAACACACTGATAATAGAAAGTGAAAATAGGGCAGCCACCCTGGCTGCAAGCATGAAAGTCCCTCAGAACAAGGAAAATAGTGCTGTCTGATCCACCAATATGATGCAGGGACACTCAGACATCCATGTTCACCTTTGCACTGTTTACTAAAGCTCAGAAAAGGAACCAGTCAGGAGGTATTCCAACACATGATTGGGAATAAGAAATAAGGGACAAGGAACACTGACACACCATTCGTGTTCTGTTTAGAGACTGTGTGTCTGTGTGTGTCCGTGTCCATGTCCATGTGTGTGTGTGTGTGTGTGTGTGTGTGCACGTGCAAGATTGTACAATTGTACATGTGTACTTGTCCTTTAATATATCTTATTTGTATTCTCTTCCCAGGGTGTCTGTTTACTTTCCCAACACTGATTTGTGGATTTCTTTCCACTCTTCACTCATACTATTTACATATTATGCCTCCGTCTCCTTGCCCACAATATCTCTTGTCTTCCCGTCTCAGAACTGATCTACTCTTTTCTTTAGGATGTGTCCCACTGCACTCTGCATATAACAAGTGGTCTGGGCTTTGTTTTAGGACAGTATTTGATTGCTGTTAGTATATGATTACATAGTTTCTGATCCTTTTCTTCACAGATATAGCAAGATTCTTCTGCCAGGAGGAACATACAATTATTAAAATAACAAAAATCGATGTCATTATGACATGGAGTATGAGTATTGAATTCAGATGCTGTTACTTTTGGAAAGCAATAATATCAAAGCAAATGTAGTAAAAACGCTTCCCTTTGCTTTCCAGGGTACTAGTAGTATGACTGTCAGGTGCCTGTAAGGCCTGGGTAAGGTAATGTTACAAAGTCAAGCCCACAAAACTATGCTTACTCCTGAGGCTTCTCTTTTGAAGAGGCTGGCCATGAAGTGTGGTTTAGTACTTTCCTTGGTGTCTGCTGACATATTCAGGGAAAATCCCAACTCATGGATTAGAAACTAAATCAAGATAGGTACATAGGACCCCTTTGGTTGCAAAAAATCAGCCCCCTGGACTATAGGGACAAAACCACAGCCCAGACCACAGACTTACATATCTGGTGCTGCATTTTCACTTACAATTTCCTCACCAATGCTCCATATGAACAAGAAATGACCAGTGCCCCTCTTACCATAGCTCCAAGTGACTGTTTCGACTTTTGCCTTCAGGGCATTTTTCTTCCTTCTAACAATGTCAAGGATCTATTTAGGGGTTTGAATGATTCTGGTTCTCATAGGATCTTGTGCTTTGGTATTTTGTTCTTTGTTGGTACATCTGTCTCATTAGGATAAAGCTATGCTTCCTGGGGGAAGAGATTTATCCCTGGGGTTAGATTTACAGGTTTCAAAATTCCAAGCCACTCTCATTGATTCCCCTTCTACGTCCTAAGTGTAGCCCAAGTGAGCTCTCAGCTGTTTTCTTCACTATGCCTTTGCGCTACCACAGTGAACTCCTATAAACATGAGTTTGAATTATACATAATCTTTTATAAATTTGTTGCCTTGGTCATGGAATCTTATTAACACCAAAGAAAGGACACTAAAGACCTTAGAAGCTCTTTCATTAGTGAATCAAATTGAGCCATGTTTACTCATTCAAAAGTCTAAGCCTGTAGATACTTCAGTGTCCTTTTATGTTGTGTGGATCATGTCATTTGAGACTGCTAAGGCGTAGTTTGTTGAAGAGAGGCAGTCCTCAGTCCTACCCACTTGGGATGCCTATGATCCAAATAAGGACCAGCATGTCCAAATATCCAGTTGCTAGGAGCTCCAGAAATGCAGATTTTCTAAGGAGAAGCCCATCCTGGGTCAGGCATTCAGAAGTCAACAGGCCTTGACTGACCCCTTCCTATAATTGACAACACATGCATACATCAGCAATGAACTCCTGTGAACCCACTGGTTGAATAAGCTGGACCTAGGTAGAATAATTCTGTGGTCTGCTGCTGGGGACAAGCTTCAACATGGGATCATTGCTCTCAACTGGAAGCAGGGATATATTGAAGATATGAAAGGCACAGACAGGCTGTGCTCCACTCTTTGTCCCTGCATTTCTTTAGAGAGGAAAAATTCTGAGTTAATATTTTTGAGATCAGTGGGTGGCCTCATCCCTCATCCAGAGGCCATGTCTAACTTCCTGATATGGTCTCTGCAGGTTCTCTGTCCCTTTGTAGGGTACTTCAGCTAATATCATCCCTATTGGTTCCTGGGAGACTTTTGCTTTCCTCACATCTGGTACTTTTAGTGGCTACCTGAGTTCCGTATCCCCCACTGCTACATACGTCCATTCACATTCCTGATCCTCTGTACTTCTGACCACATTCCAGCCACACCATAACCTGCCCCCTTTTCTCCCTACCCTTCTTCTTCCCTCCCCTTCCAAGTTCCCTCCAGATCTCCCTCTACAATCCATGATTATTTTGTTCCCGCTTCTAAGTAGGACTGAAGTATCCACACTTTGATCTTCCTTCTCCTTAAGCTTCATATGCTCTGTGAGTTGTATTGTGGGCATTCTGAACTTTTTTTCCTAATATCCACTTACCAGTAAATACATACCATGTGTGTTCTTTTGTGACTGAGTTATCTCAATCAGGGTGATGTTTTCTAGTTCCATCCATTTGCCTGTGAATTTCATGAAGTTAATTTTTAATAGCCTGAGTAGTACTACATTGTGCAAATGTACAACATTTTCTGTATCCAATCCTCTGTTGAGGGATATCTGGGTTGTTTCTAAGATTCCCTAGAAAATTTCTGGGCACATTTCTCTTGCTGATTTTAGGGAGATAGCCTTATCTGGCTCTACTTGAAAGTTATCCTTGCCCTCTGGAGGTTGTGACTCAAATAAAGACACCAGATATCTCCTAATGAGTCGTTGGCTCTAGATACTCTTGGAACATCTGCCTTGTACTTACTCAGTTACAAGATAATCATAACAAAGTAAATTGTAAAAAGTAAACAAGATTCAGTAGGCTAAAAATGTTGGCAGCAGTTCAGGTTAAAATCTTCCTATTATACCTGAGGGCAATTATGTGGCATATAAGATTGGGGTCTGCATATACTATGCCTCTCCAAGGAAAGATATAGGGAAAAAGTTATATTGGCTATAGTTCTGTCCAGTTTATACTGATGGAAAAATAATGGCTGGAAGAAATGATAAATGGGAGACGTTTTAGGACCTCCCTTTCTCAGAAATTTATCACATACAAGGCCATTGGAAACCTTATATGTGAAAGAGGAGACTTAATGTCCACTCTTCAAATTAGGACATGAGAAAAGCCACTAAGTGTTGACTCTATTATATAAGCTCAAAAAAAAAGTCACTGTTCTAGGCAAGGAAGCGTTCTGGGGGGACCTAGATCACTTGTTTGTTATACTGTTAAAATGGATATCCACATACAATTTGACAGTTGTAGTATGGACAATTTGAAGTGTATTACTATAACCTGCATGTTTATGATGATCTGCAGAAGAATCGGATTTTAAAAGGGAAAAATTGAGGAAACACTCATATAAACCAAATCCTTTTTGGTTTGATAAGTAGGAAAGGTTTAAGCATCTAGAAATGACATTTTGCCTTTTAGGAAGTGTTAGCCAATGACGGAGCTCAGTGGTGATGCAATGCCTGGGGCCTGCGCTCCATTGGTTAAGTGTACTGATTTTCTAGATTCACTAAGTTGTGGAGTCAGAATGGAAGGATTAATCATTATTCTCTTCTCTCCCTCCCAGCTCTCCTCTCCCCCCATCCCTCATATCCCCCCTCATATCCCTCCTCTCCTGAGTGTGAAGCAATAGCAAAGCTCAGGACACTGTTGGAATTTGTTTTCCAATAAAAGCCATCTTCGCCTCCTGCCTCCATCCCTAGTACAGCACATGTCACAGTAGTACTACAGAGGAGGACCTAGGAGGGGGTTGGGTAGTGCAGGAGAAGAAGGAAGAGGAGGAGTTGTTCTTTACATGAAAGAGACCAACCTTGCAGGGCTGTAGCCTCTCCATGCCATCTGGGATGGGCACAGGTTCACATGACTCCAATGAATTGTTTAACAGCCACCTGCTTCTGACCATTGTTCAACCTGGGCGTTGAGCCCAAGGAGCTGGAAAAGGGAGGGGTCTGGGAACTGAATAGGAACCATCTGGGAACGGGGAAGCAACAGACCTAGGTTGGGTGTCAGGGACCAGCTCTGGCCAGCGACTGCCACTGGCCTGCTGTGTGATCTCAGGAAGGCAGAACTCCCTTTCTGAGTCTGTTTGACACATGGTTCTGGCAGGAGCTCTCAGGCACTGAGCTCAGGAGGAGGTGAGAACAGACTTGTCCTTGGGGTAGCTTTCTGTCAAACATTCCCTAAAGATTAAGGCTTTGCCTTGAAAATCCCTCCAGGATGGGAGAGGCTGTGCCCAGGGTCCACCTATAATGCTGGATCTTCCTTGTGTTGTCTGTGCTCCCTCCTCTGTACTCCACCCACACACTGTGGAGTACAATTTCTCTAGAAAACGCTGGATGCTCTCAGAAAGATTATCTGGTTTTCCATGAACCCTCTGGTCACTGACCACTGAGTTCCTAATGTGAATGAACCAGGAGCGCTCTCTGCCTGTTCAGGCTGGGTTGTCCGAGGATAGAGAATGCCTCAATTCCTATTATACTGTAGATAGCACAGTTTTGATGGTTTTCTTGTCTGTGTCTAATGAGGTATAGGCTGTTTGCTTGTTGCCCAAGGCAGAAACCCCTCCCTAACTGTCTTGAAAGGCTCCCAGTGTATGCATGTCTGCTTCAGGGGGTAAAGTAAGGTGAGCAGTGTTCAAATGTGAACAATATTGGAACTGCTGCTTGCGGAAAACTCTGACTTTCACCTCCTCAGAACTTCAAGACATTCTCATATCTCATACTTGCATCTCATTCACAAGCTTTGGCAGGATCTCCATTTTAAACCCCTCACCCAAAGCAAAAGTAAAAGTTCAGATACTTCTCAGAATTTGGTCACATCAGAGAGGGCTTCCAAATGTCTTTAAGGAGAGTGGAGCCTATGAAGATTCCGCTCAATGTACTGTGTAGCCCATGGTGTCTGACACCCTGCTTGTAGGCCAGGCTTTGTTGATGAAGAACTGGCTTGTCTTTGAGCTGTCACCATTTTTTCTGAGTCTTTCGAGCACTGGCTGCTTGTGGCAAAGAGAAGTGAGCTTCAGAACCAGTGGGTGGGTTGAGGTTGATGGGTACACAATGGTTAAATAAAGGAGCATGCCACCTGTGTTCCCTGGGTGACAGGGACTTCACAGTAGTAAAGCTTTGCGTTTTCTGTGCATTCTCAGGAAAGGGCAGATTAATTGGAGTGCACAGATGTGTAATGTCAAGGTTGTCCCAAGTTGAGTGACTTGCCAAAGTTCATCCATTTTAATAAGACTGATATATAAATACATCCTGGTAGACATACTGGGGTGGCAGCAGTTGCAGGGGTGGGGAACAGGACTGGAGATAGCAGCCTTGTCTGCCTTTGTTACATTCCCATTTCTTTGTCCTAAAACCATGTCCAAACTTTGATATAGGTCAGCCAGCCAGATTACTGTGGGTTGTCTGTTTTACTAACTGAGATAGCCCTAAATCTCAATGAAACCTCATATTCTACAGACCAGACCTCTCAACTTATGGCTGAGAAAATGCAGTACAGACTAATTGGACTCTCCCATGCATGCTAGTTATTCCATAGATGGTAAGAAATGAAGACCATGTCTTCCAGTCTTACGTGTTTCAGACTGTATTGTTATTAGATGAGGTGTTTCTTTAGGTTAAGATGTGTAAAATGAACTTAAATATCATTTCTTCCAGGCCTCTTTGTAGTTTGAAGACAGGAATAGACTCTGTACTTGGCATTGTGACAGGTGTTTGAGGCCTCAGTGTGGCGTGAACAGCCATCATGTGAGGCCAGGTCATTGTCCTATAGAAGGCTCGGGACACAAGCCCTAATCCTTGAGGGCTGTGCCTCCACAGTGAGTAGTTTTCCCATAAGGGTGGATTGAGACCCACCCATTCTCTGCACATGTGGCTGCTGTGTATCCATGCATCTACACCAGCTCCCATCACATAGGCTTTCTGTTCTTGGTCTTTCCAAGTAAGCTGCTTGTTTCCTGAGTGTGGCTTCCAAGATGTTGAACCAAATTAGGTTCTAGTTCTGTAGAATGAGGAGGCAAGTGTCAATACCTTGCACGACACCTAACATTTATAGCCAGATCTAAAACACATGAAGGCCACATTAAAAAGTGCAGACAGCAGATTCTTTGTCCAGTCCAGGTGTTTTTTTGTGAAAGCATTATTCATATATGCACAAGGTTATCACAAGAAATAAACAGTCCTCAGAAAATTGGAAATTGATCTACTTAGACATCCAGGTATACCACTCTTGGGCATATTCCCAAAAATGCCCCAGCATGCCACAGGGGCACATCTTTCACTATATTCATAGTGACCTTGTTTGTGATAGCCAAGAGCTGGAAACAACACAGATATCTTACAACAGCAGAGTGGATACAGAAAATGTGGTTCCTTTACACAGTCAGATACTACTTAGCTATTAAAAATGAGTATATCCTGAATTTTCTAGACAATGGATAGAACTAGAAAATATCATTCTGATTTAGGTTACTAAGACTCAAAAGGACATACATGTTATGAACTCACTAATAAGTGGATATTCGTCAATATATGACAGAATACCCAGGCTACAATCCACAGAACTAAAAATGGTAAACTGAAGGGACCAAAAGAGGATGCCTTGATCCCACCAGGGAGGAGAAGAAAGCAATCAAATGGAAGGGAGGAAGTGACCTGGTTGGGAAAGGGGACAAGGAGGGGAAGAGGGAAACAAGATCAAGTTTCAGGTGTGGAGAACAAGACTGAAGTCCTGTGGAGCAGCAGAAAAAATGGAAACAGGCAACCTTGGGAGGTAGGAAGTGGAGGGACCCTCCAGAATGTACCAGAGACCTGGAAGGTGGGAGACCCTCAGAAGTGAAAGGGAGGACCTTAGAGAAATGCCCTACATTTGGAAGAGGGAAACTGTAGAGCCCAGCTCCTGCAGAAAGACAGGGCATCAAGTAAGGACTGGAGTTACCATCCCACAGTCCTTAATTGTTCATCTCTAAAAAGAACTTCAGGAACAAAAATGGAGAATAGCCTGAGACAAAGGAGGTCCAGGGACAGGCCCACATTGGCACCCAGCTCAGAGGGGAGGCCCCATGGTCTGACACTATTACTGATGCTATGGTGAGGGAATATTTTTACTGCCCTTCAAAAATCCAACAAGCATCTGAAAGAGTCAGATGCAGATTTTTGCACCCAACCAATGGACATAAGCTGCTGAGAGCCCTGTGATTGAATTAGGGAAAAGCTGGAAAAAGCTGAGGAGGAGGATGACCCTGTAGAAGGACTAGTATTCTCATGTAACCTGAACCCCTGAGATATCTCAGGTACTGTGCCACCAACCAGGCAGCATACAACAACTGCTATGAGTCCCCCAACACATGTACAGCAGAGGACTGCCAGGTCTAGACTCAGAGAAGATGCACCTAACCTTCAGGGATTGGAGGACAATGGGTATAGGTAGGTCTGGTGGGGAAGGGGTTGGGGACATCCTTGTGGAACTATGCTGAGGAGGTATGTGATGGAGAACAGTCAGAGGGTAGACCTGGAGGGTGATGCAATCTGGACAGTAAAAAACATTAAATAAAATAAAAAAAATGTTTCTTCAAGAATTAAAAGATTCATTGTTGTGTGGTGTGTATCTCATATGCCAGCATATGGGGAACAGACGCAGAGAAAACTAGAATGGGGTAGCAAAGACAGTGCTCAATTGAAAGAATAGTGTGAGTGTATAAGGTATACCATGAACAAGACATTCTGCTATTATCATCCTATTCCCTATAGACACACATGTACAAAAACATATACACATATCAAAGAATGACAGGCAGGTTCTCAGGAAAGTTGTGTTTTTCAAAGCTTGGTACATCCTGCAGGAAACTTGGTGTTGAATATCTGAACTAAAACAACAGGACAGCCAGGCAGTAGTGGCACATGCCTTTAAGCCCAGCACTTGGGAGGCAGAGGCAGGTAGATTTCTGAGTTTGAGGCCAGTCTGGTCTACAAAGTGAGTTCCAGGTCAGCCAGGGCTATACAGAGAAACCCTGTCTCGAAAAAACCAAAAACCAACCAACCAACCAATCAAACAAACAAACAAACAAACAAACAAACAAACAAAAATAAGACATGATTGAAAATGTAGACTATGGACCATATCCAAGCATCCACTTGTTTCTTGACACAGTCACACATAATTCCAAGTATACTAAGTTGTATCCTGTTTTATGGCTTCTATTCACAAATACTGCTATCTTGGCACATTCTATCTAATTCCTGTCATTCTTTCAATATCTCTCATTTTTTAACCTAATGGAAAGTCTTTATTAGCAGTCCAATGGCTCAACTGTGTTCTAGATCACACTGTAGCACTGAGCATTTCTCAAGTTGAGATTTTAAGCCTGAATACCATGCTCAGGCTTGACATACTTCAGTTAACCAGAACAGTTTTCTAGAAGTAGAGCTACAGAAGCCAAGAAGAATCATTAGCACATTTAGATATTTTTCCAGAACAAGGCACTTTGATGGATTAGATTTCGTTTATAATTAATTATTTTGTTTATTTATATCTTAAATGTTATCCTCCTCCCTGTCCCCCTCATAGAATTTGTCACCCTATGCTTCCTTACTTTAACCTCTGAGAGGTTGTTCCCCCCTGGCATCCCCTTTCCTGGAGCATCAAGTCTATGCAGAATTAGACACATCCTCACCTACTAATGCCAGAAATGACAGTCCTCTACTACATATTAGCCAGGGTCCTCAGACCAGCATACATATGCTCTTTGGTTGGGGGCTCAGTCTCTGGGATCTTCCAGGAGTCTAGGGTAGTTGGCATTGTTATTCCAATAGGGTTACCTATTCCATCAGGTCCTACAACCCTTCTGTAACACTTGCACAGACCAGACGTTGCTGACCTCAGTCCTCTGTGTTTTAAGTATCTGTATATGTCTCAGACAGCTGCTGGTAGAGCCTCTCAGAGGACTTGCATGCTAGGCTCCCATATGCAAGCACACAATAGTGTCAGTAATTGCTTCAGGGTTTACTGCCTGCCCATATGACATATGCCAAGTTGGGCGGATAACTAAATGGTCTTTCCTTCAATCTCTGCTTCATTTTGATTCCTTTCATTTCTTTTAGACAGGACCTTCTTGGTCAAAAATTTTAAACATGTGTTGGTGACCTCCACTGGGGTTCCTGTCTATCTACGGGAGGTGGTCTCTTCAGCTTCTATTTCCTGACTATAGGACATTTGAATACTAATGTCACCCCCATAGATTCATTGGAGCCTCCCACATCCCACCCATCCCCAGCAGCAATGTTTTTCCATTCATTCTATTGGACCTCTGGGCTTCTTTCTTATCTTTCTCCATGCCTGATTCTGCTCCCATTTCTCATATTCTCCCCTCTCCCACTCAGGTCCCTCCCTCCTTCTGCCTCCAGTAATTATTTTGGTCCTTCTAAGTGGGATTGAAGCAACCTCACTTGAGCCTTCCTTCTTGTTATACTTCTTTAACATGGTCTGTGGGTTGTATCATAGGTATTCTGTAAGTTTTGCTGGGATATCTCTATTAAGTACCAATACAACATTATCTGACTCATGTGTCCACAATTATCATTGTTACCTCTGTTCTTCCCTTCAGCTATCTTCCAGTTTGAACCCATAAAGATAGAATCACCTGAGCTCTTGCCTGTCATCGTGGACTTGTAATATCACCAGAAACATTTTTTCCTTCTCACTTTCATTTATGTCTTTCTCCTTCATATTTTTTCCTCTACAATTTGGATCCTTTTTCCCATCTTTACTCAGTTAAGGACAGTATTTTCATTTATATAAATGATATCAAAGGAAACAGTCTTTTGGCATGCACCACAAACTATCAGCTTTCTTAGCAATTCAGATGAACTTCTCCATTGACCTGAGCTTTGGAATAAAAAATATTTTGTCAAAGAGTCATTTTTATCAAACTATGAAAAATTTAAATGTTATTACATGTCCTGAAAATAATAGATATCTGAAATAATACAACAAGATGTGGTTAAGGTTCTAACAAAACTGATCATACGGGTTTTTTACTTGGTTGATTAGAGTTAAACCAAGGTATTGTAGAGTATGTGTGGCCACTGTGAAGAGTGTGCTCCCCTGCTATCTCTTTTCTGTTTCTCTTTTATATAAAGGAGGGCTACTGTTTTGTTGATTTGACATCCATCCCAAATTCTAAAATTGTTTATCAGTTTTAGGAGAACTCTGGTAAAATTATTGGATAACTTTTGTATACAATCATATCATCTGTAAATAGTGTGGCTTTGATTTCTTCCTTTTAAGTTCATATTCCTATGGTCTACTTTTGTTGTCTTATTGCTGTTGCAAGAATTCAAATATTATATTGACGACATACAGAGGGAGGTAACAGTCTTGCTTTGTCTCTGATTTTAGTAGAATTGAATTACATTTATCTTTGTTTAACTCTTTGTTGACTATTGGCTTTCTCTTTGTGATCATTATTGTGTTTAGGTATGTGCACTGTATCCTTGATCTCTCTAAGACATTTGGCATTAATGTGTTTTGCAATTTTCGAAAGGATGTTTCAACATCTAATGAAATGACGGTTTGATTTTTTTTTCTTTTCAGACTGTCATTATTGTGTTTACGAATGCACACTGTATTCTTGATCTCACTAAGACATTTGACATTAATGAGTTTGGGAATTTTCCAAAGGATGTTTCAGCATCTAATAAGATGACAATTTGCTTTTTTTTTTCTTTTCAGATCATCTATTTGGTGGATTACATTGATAGATTTTAGTATGTTGAAACATTCCTCCATTTCTGGGTTGACTCCTTCTGGATCATAGAGGATGATATTTTACATGTGTTCGTGGATTCAGTTTGCAAGCATTTTATTGAGTTTATTTTTATCAATGTCCATAAAGAAAATTGTTCTGAAATTCTCATTCTTTGTTGTGTCTTTGTGAGGTAAAGAATGAATTTCCCAATGCTCCTTTTTTTCTATTTTGTAGGATAGTTTGAAGAGTATAAGGTATAAGAGTACAAGGTAGGAGTGTTCCTCTTTCTCCACATCCTCTCCAACACCTGCTATCTCCGGAATTTTTAATCTTAGCCATTCTGACTGGTGTAAGGTGAAATCTCAGGGTTGTTTTGATTTGCATTTCCCTAATGACCAATGAAGTTGAACATTTTTTAAGATGCTTCTCCGCCCTCCGATGTTCTTCAGGTGAGAATTCTTTGTTTAACTCTGTACCCCATTTTTAATAGGGTTGTTTGGTTTTCTGGAGTCTAACTTCTTGAGTTCTTTATATATATTGGATATTAGCCCTCTATCTGATGTAGGATAGGTGAAGATCTTTTCCCAATTTGTTGGTTGCCGATTTGTCCTCTTGATGGTGTCCTTTGCCTTACAGAAACTTTGTAATTTTATGAGGTCCCATTTGTCAATTCTTGCTCTTAGAGCATATGCTATTGGTGTTCTGTTCAGAAACTTTCTCCCTGTACCGATGTCCTCAAGGGTCTTCCCCAGTTCTTTTCTATTAACTTCAGAGTGTCTGGCTTTATGTGGAGGTCTTTGATCCATTTGGATTTGAGCTTGGTACAAGGAGAAAAGGATGGATCAATTCGCATTCTTCTGCATGCTGACCTCCAGTTGAACCAGCACCATTTGTTGAAAAGGCTATCTTTTTTTTCATGGGATGTTTTCAGCCTCTTTGTCGAGGATCAAGTGGCCATAGGTGTGTGGGTTCATTTCTGGATCTTCAATCCTGTTCCATTGATCCTCCTGCCTGTCACTGTACCAATACCATGCAGTTTTTAACACTATTGCTCTGTAGTATTGCTTGAGGTCAGGGATACTAAGTCCCCCAGAATTTCTTTTGTTGCTGAGAATAGTTTTAGCTATCCTGGGTTTATTGTTATTCCAGATGAATTTGATAATTGCTCTTTCTAACTCTGTGAAGAATTGAGTTGGGATTTTGATGGGTATTGCATTGAATCTGTAGATTGCTTTAGGCAAAATGGCCATTTTAACTATATTGATTCTACCGATCCATGAGCATGGGAGGTTTTCCCATTTTTTTGAGGTCTTCTTCCATTTCCTTCTTCAGAGTCTTGAAGTTCTTGTCATACAGATCTTTCACATGTTTGGTAAGAGTCACCCCAAGATACTTTATACTATTTGTGGCTATTGTGAAAGGGGTCATTTCCCTAATTTCTTTCTCAGCCTGCTTATCCTTTGAGTATAGGAAGGCCACTGATTTGCTTGAGTTGATTTTATAACCTGCCACTTTGCTGAAGTTGTTTATCAGCTGTAGGAGTTCTCTAGTGGAGTTTTTTGGGTCACTTAGGTAGACTATCATGTCATCTGCAAATAATGATTGTTTGACTTCTTCCTTTCCAATTTGTATCCCTTTGTCCTCCTTATGTTGTCGAATTGCCTGAGCTAGTACCTCAAGTACAATATTGAAAAGATAAGGAGAAAGGGGGCAGCCCTGTCTAGTCCCTGATTTTAGTGGGATTGCTTCAAGTTTCTCTCCATTTAGTTTGATGCTGGCTACCGGTTTGCTGTATATTGCTTTTACTATGTTTAGGTATGGGCCTTGAATTCCTGTTCTTTCCAAGACTTTAAGCATGAAAGGATGCTGAATTTTGTCAAATGCTTTTTCAGCATCCAATGAAATGACCATGTGTTTTTTTTGTTTGAGTTTGTTTATGTAGTGGATTGCATTGATGGATTTCCGAATATAGAACCAACCCTGCATTCCCGGGATAAAGCCTGCTTGATCATGGTGGATGATCATTTTGATGTGTTCTTGGGTTCGGTTGGCAAGAATTTTATTGAGTATTTTTGCATCGATGTTCATAAGGGAAATTGGTCTGAAGTTCTCTTTCTTTGTTGGATCTTTGTGTGGTTTTGGTATCAGCGTAATTGTGACTTCCAGAAGATCCTGCTATACCACTCCTGGGCATATACCCAGAGGATTCCCCACCATGTAATAAGGATACATGCTCTACTATGTTCATAGCAGCCCTATTTATAATTGCCAGATGCTGGAAAGAACCCAGGTATCCCTCAACAGAAGAGTGGATGCAAAAAATGTGGAATATCTAGACAATGGAGTACTATTCAGCCATTAGAAACAATGAATTCATGAAATTCTTAGCCAAATGGATGGACCTAGAGAACATCATACTAAGTGAGGTAACCCAGACTCAAAAGATGAATCATGGTATGTACTCACTAATAAGTGGATATTAACCTAGAAACCTGGATTACCCAAAACATAATCCACACATCAAATGAGGTACAAGAAGAAAGGAAGAGTGGCCCCTTGTTCTGGAAAGACTCAATGAAGCAGTATTCAGCAAAACCAGAACAGGGACGTGGGAAGGGGTGGGTGGGAGGACAGGGGGAGAGAAGGGGGGTTACGGGACTTTTTGGGAGTGGGGGGGCTAGAAAAGGGGAAATCATTTAAAATGTAAATAAAAAATATACCGAATAAAAAAATTAAAAAAAAATTAAAAAAAATAAAAAAAATTAAAAAGAAGCACAGATTTGGGGGGAAAAAAGAGTACAAGGTATAAGGTATATAAGAGTATAAGGTCTTCTCAGGAAGTCTGCTTGAATTCATTGGGAGACTTTTAATAACTTCTATTTCCTTAGGGGATTAGGACAACTGATATAGATTCCCTGATCTAGAGTTAGCTTTGGTAAGGGGACAGAGCATCCTCCATTTGTGTACATTCTCTCCATTTTGTGTACTACAGGCTTTTTAGGTGAGATGGATTTGTTTTTAATTTTCTCTGTTTGTATTTATATCTCACTTTTCTTCTGATTTTCCTAGTATTTGTATAGTCTCTTGACTTTTATTTAGTTTGAGTAAGTGTTTGTGTTGTTGGTTTTCTAAACAAACATGTTCCTCTTTTCAGTCATTATTGTTTAATTTGTTTGTAACTGACTTCAAACCTGAGTTTGACTATTTTCTGCTCTTCACTCTTCTTGGGGTTGCTTTGTTTTATATAGAGCTTTCAGGTATACTTGTAAATTGTTAGTATGGGATCTCCACCTTTCTTAATGAAGAAACTAAGTGCTATGAATATTCCTCTTAGCACTGTTTTTACTATGTCCCGAAGTCTGGGTACATTGAGCATTCATTTTCACTGAGTCTGAGAAAGACATTAATTTTTTTCATTATTTCTTCTTCCATCCTGTGGAAACTAAGTCAGTTTGCATGTGTTCATAGGTTTTCTGTTGTTTCAGTTGTGGCTGAAGTTTGGTTGTAATTCATGCTGATCTGCTAAGATGCAAGGGGTTATTTCAAACTTCTTGCATCTGTTGAGCATTGCTTGTGCCCTCATATAGAGCAAATTTTGAAGAAGGATTCTTGTGCTGCTGAAAAAAATACATTATTTTGTATTTCTGTGAAATATCTTAGAAACATCTGGTATGTTAATTTGACTCAAAGTTGGTTACTTGCCTTATTTCTCTGTTTAGTTTGTGTTTGTTCCTTTGACATTAGTCATTAGTCAAATGGGCTATTAATCATCATTAGTCAAATGGAGGATTCATGTGTGAAGATGAGTGATTACAGCTTTAGTAATGTATATTTTACAAATGGCAATGCCTTTGGATTTGGGGCATAAGTGTTCAGAACTGAAGTATCATCTGGGTGAAGTTTTTCATTGAACTTCATTTCATGCTTTGTCCTACTACATTTTTTTATTACTTTTGGTTGAAATTCTACTTTTTTTTTAATGGTAAATAAGAGAACTTTAATACGAACAAACATTGAGTATATTTCATTCAGTTGTTCCATTCTTAAAATTCTCGTCTGTGTGCTTATTTAAAAGCAATGAATCAGAAACATACTACAGGTTTGACAGTGGACTTTTTCAATCAATTGTTGCACCATGCACATTAGCTCCTACAGTTAAATATTCTGCAAAAGAAAAATGATCACTCATTACTACACTATCACTGATGTAAAGAACCTCCACCCAAGGAAAGTAGCTATTACAGCAGTTGGCACATCAACAGCTTTCAGGCAAAATTAGTCCTGATTATTCTCATAGTTACTCTTTGACACTTCGGTTTTGAATCTATGGAAAACTTTATCAGAGTCCTTAAATCTTTTCATGAGTTTCGTTGAGTCATGGTTTCTCAGGCACTAGGAACTGGGAATTTTTTTTAGAAGAGGATGTAGTAATGGCTTTCCCATTTCTACTACCCAATACTTGACAAGAAGCACCTTGGGGAAGAAGGGTACATTTTAGTTGATAGATTCCTGGTGGGGTCAGCATGGTGATTGCAGCTGCAATACAAACTTGACAACACACTTTGTTATGATACTGTGGAACAACAAGCAGACACAGACAGGAAGTGAAGCCACACCAGAAACTTGAGGGCTTATTCCTCAGAGATCCACTTCTGCCAGTTAGATCTCACCTCTTAAGAGTTCCACAATATCACTGGATAGGGCTACTCACTATCCTATTGAAATGCACAGGCTTGTGGAAGGCATTTGATATTAAGACTTAATCTGTTAACTAACCTTTCCACTCTGAGATGCTGATCCTTGTCCTGTGCCTGGCAGATGCCAATAGGAGCCCTGCATATGATGACAGTCAATCATACCCCTTATCATTGCCAACTATGCCTTGTGGGGGCAGAACTACAACCTCTACACCTGGTAAGTCTGTCAAAACCCATAAGAACAATCGTTTCTAAAGACCCTCCACTGTCTAAAACTTCTTTGTAGGGTGAAGTGACATTGTCTCCTAACGTCTCCTAAACTTCACCATGTACTTCTTGAGATCCCCAAAATGGCTAGAATTAGCTGTGTCAGATGTCTAATCCAGGGAATTTCATTAAAAGCCACACACTGGAGTAAGCTATTTGGCTTCTGAAAATTCTATCCATCTGCATCTAGAAACTGGATAAGAGCATGGGACAATGAAATGATTTATGAAGTACAAACTGTCACCTCCAACTCCTTTATCCTGTCCTATATGTGATATAAAGACCATGTGTTACTCTATATAATTATAGTATATAATTATGGTATATAATTAAACAACAAAAAATGTGTTTCAAAAATTAAGTTGCTAAGATAGATACATTGATCAATTGGTGAAATGCTTGTCTAAGCATCATGAAGTCCTGGATATGACCATCAACCTTACATAAAATCCAGAGTGGTACAAGCAGGAGTGTCAGACGTTCACGGTTATCCTTGGAGCCTAGACTGGGATTCATGAGACCTGACACCCTACCTCTCAAGGTCTTTCAAAAAGAAAAGGAAAGAAATGAACAAAGTAAATATAATATAATGAAAGTATTTGAAACACTTCAGGACGATTTGCTTTGAAGAAAACACAGTATAGGATAACTATCATTATGGCCTGCCAAAATTTTGGAGATTATAGTCTTTTGTTTCTTCCTTTCTTTCAATTATGACCTTAAACTCACATTAGAATTTAAAGGTGCATTTAGCAGAATATAAACTCATTATGATTATAATAACCAGAAAATCCATGGTGTCATTTGAATGCTTTCATGAGGGCAATGTTAACTATTGTAACAAGTAAACACTTAAGTTCAATGATTAAACATAGCATAGAGGACAGACATTCAGTGCTTACACAACAACTCAATTGGGATATTTTATAGTCCCTAGGTAAGCAGCTTCCCTCCATAGATATTTGCCAGTCTTACGCTCCTGAGTCTTCTTTTTTTTTTTAATTTTTTTTATTCGATATAATTTATTTACATTTCAAATGATTTCCCCTTTTCTAGCCCCCCACTCCCCGAAAGTCCCGTAAGCCCCCTTCGCTTCCCCTGTCCTCCCATCCACCCCTTCCCACTTCCCCGTTCTGGTTTTGTCGAATACTGCTTCACTGAGTCTTTCCAGAACCAGGGGCCACTCCTCCTTTCTTCTTGTATCTCATTTGATGTGTGGATTATGTTTTGGGTATTCCAGTTTTCTAGGTTAATATCCACTTATTAGTGAGTGCATACCATGATTCATCTTTTGAGTCTGGGTTACCTCACTTAGTATGATGTTCTCTAGGTCCATCCATTTGCTTTGAAAATTTTTTCCAACCTTCACTCTGAGATAGGGTCTATGTTGTTGCTGAGATTTATTTGTTGTATAGAAGAGAATAATGGATTCTATTTGTAAATATACTTTTGTAGCTTGTGCCTTTTCATTGTGCAATTGAATCTAATGACATTGAGAAATAGTAACTTTCAACTATTGTGAACTTCTGTTATTTTAGTGTTGATTTTTTTGTATGTGCAGTAAATTTATCTTTTTGGTTTATTCATATGAAGTTATTCACTTCTTGTGTTTTTGTGGATGTAGAGACCCTCCTTGCATTGGTGTTTTCCTTCTAGTCCTCTTTTAAAGGCTGGATTTGTAGAAATATGTTGTTAAATTTTGTTTTGTCATGGCACATCTTGTTTTACATATCACTGGTGATAAAAAGTTACAATAGTTTGGGCTGTTATCTCTGGTCTCTTCATGTCTGGAAAACATTGATTAAGGCCCTTGAGGCTTTGAAAGTTTCTGTGAGAACTTGGGTATACTTCTCATAGGTTTGGCTGTATATATTACTTGGACGTGTTCATTTGCAGTTTTTAATATCCTTCCTTTGTTCTGCACATTTAGCATTTTGATTAATATGCGGTAGTTTTTCTGGTCCAATATGTTTGGTGTTCTGTAAAGTTTTATGTTTATATGGCCATCTCTTTCTTTAGGTTAGGATATTTCTTCTGTGATTTTGTTGAAGTTATTTCCTGGGCCTTTCAGGTGGGAATTTTCTCCTTCTTCTATTGGAATTATTCTTGGATTTGGACTTTTCTTGGTAGCCCAAAGCCAAAAGAGGTTTTATGAAAGAAATTTTTTTATTTGGCATTTTCCATGAGCAATACAGATTTTTTGTAGCTTGTCTTTTATGCCTGAGGTTCTCTCTTCCATCTCTTGTATTTTGTTTGATACTTTCACCTGTATATTGTTTTCCTTTCTAACTTTTCCATCTCCAGGATGGCCTCTTATTGTATTTTCTTTATGCATTTATTTCCATTTTCAGGTCTTGAATAATTTTATTTCCTTCACCAGTGTGAGTGTATTTTCTTCTATCACGTTATATTTATTCACTTCTTTAATGTATTCTACCTTTTTATTGTATTTTCTGTATTTGTTTAAGGGACTTACTCATTTCAATTTTAATAGGATTAGACTTAAGGTCATTTTCTTGTGGTTTAGGTGTGTTAGTACATTCTGGGATTGCTGTAGTAGGATATCTGGGTTCTGGTGGTATCACATTGCCCTAGCTTTTGTTTATTGTGCTTCTGCTGGCTTTTAGCCATGTGGTTACTCCTGATGTTGGCTGGCATGGTGGTCTCTGAAAGCAACACACTTCTGTGATTGCACATAGAGGTGCTTGTCTTTGCTGGCCCTGGCTTCCAGCGATGCAGGCATAGATGATGGTTACTGATGGCTTCAGGGCTGTCTTTGTCCCAGAAGGCAGCAAGCCTCCAGTGATGAAGTGGAGTGCATAAATGGTATCAGACAATTATGTATGGGCTTCAAGGTAGAGGACAGAAGGGACAGAAATGAACCCTATAGCTTCTAGGCTTGCCAGGTGACTCTCTCAGGCACTATGGTCTGATCTGGGCATCTATGCCTGAGAGGGCCTTCAGGTCCCCACATACCCCATGTCTAAACAGAAAGCTGGTCAGCCACCACCTGAGATCAGCACCTGTGAGGCAAACAAAGCCAGAAGGGCTCAGAAGCCAAGTGACAGTGTACAGAGCCAAACAGCAGGAGGGCGGAGACAGAGGTATAAGAAGTCCAGATCAGGTAAAAACAATATAAACTGACTATATATACATATACATATATATATATATGCACATATATACATATATACATATTATATGTATACATATATACATATGTTTGTGAGAGAGAGATAGAGATTTCAAGATACTGAAATATGAGTAACACAAAAAATATATTTTGTGTTTTATGGCATGATATTTTGAAATGCTTGACAGGGCTGGATTTAAAGGAAATTGACATGTTACCAGTTATCATTATTACAATATTTACTATTTTAGTTCATCATGTCTGCTTAAAATACAGGGCTGTCATCGAAAAATTACGAGCCTGAGAAAAGAAACTAAAAGGAACACTGGAACAAAAGACAAAGAATTTTATAGGTCGAAATGAGTCATAGAGAAGAGCAAATGAAATTTGGATACAGGAGATAGAAAGGATGTAGAACAAAATGCAGAAATTCATAGATGGGACGGAATAGTATAGTGAGAGCAATAAAATTTGAAAGCAGAATGTAGAGGAATATTTACTACAGCTTAGAAAGTCAAAATAAAGTAGATGCTGCAATATCAGAATGACAACATAATGAGAAATTAAAATTATGGAAGCAGGAGAATATATGAAATTATGGAAGAGGAGGAATGATAAATGGAGAAATAGGAAGAGTGGGCACATCCCTCAAGGGAGGAAGTCTAAACATCAATTAGGGAAACTACTCAGGTAGAGACAGAAGATAACATTAGAGAAAGTCAACCAAACCTTGTGTGAAAAACAAACTTCAGCTTATCCGGTATTATATAACAAAGACCACTGGACAATTATTATCCACGGGAGTATAAGGAATGGCAACCCGTGGATGTTGTAGAACTGAGACAATTTAAGGAAAGTTTCACTAATTTTGGAATGGATTCACAGTTTGGAAAACAAATCCTGATGTCTTATTAAAAATAGAATAATCCCCCAGTATTGGAAGGAAATGGCAAAAGCAATATCAGGATCTGTATAACATTGACAATGGTTCTAATGGTGGAGAGAAGAGGAGGAGGAGATAGTATGACAGAATAAGGTCAGAGGTAAAGATATTTCTAAAGATTAGCTGCTTGATGAAGGTCATTTTGCTGAGATAAAGGTGCATTCTCTATATGATGATGAAACCTTGACCTTGGGTTGCCTGGCAGCCTTAACAAGCCTGGAGCAAAGTCACAGATACAGGCCAAGGACTTGAACCAGTTTTTCAAGTCATGCAAGCTCCAAAAAGAAACATTTCCTTACTTCTTGCAAATGTTTAGTGCCAGAAGTAAAATTACATAGAAAACATCATTCAGGAGATACACATGAGTTGAAATGTTCTGTTAGTTTATAGAAAAAAGGAACCTTTTGTTTTGTGAGTAGTGAAAAGTTAGGGGGAAAGCAAATGCCATGCTTTTAAGTGAATTTAAGAAATGAAAGGACTCACTCACAGCTGTCAATTTGACATTTGCATCCATCTTTACCAGTTGCTCTCAGGAAACCATATAAACAGCTAAGTGTTAATGAGACTACTTGTTGGTTCTAGCAAATCAGAAAATCTTGAGAATAAAAGAAGTGTATTCACTTCCATTTTATTTGCACTTTGTAACCACTTCTGAATCATTTAGAATTAATGAAGTATAATTAATGTCTCTATTATCAGACACCCAGCCAAACTAATTACAAAAGAGGGCACAATTTCAAAGATAAGATGTTTGAAGCATTTCTTTCTATTCAACTTAAAACTTTTAATGAAAGTTCACTTATTGTGGTTCTTGTGGTTCTCAGATTCCGAGAATGGGAAGAGTAGAATCTTTCAGACAAATGAAGAATGAAGACTGATTAGAGGCTTAATGGATTCCATGTGACTGTGGTGTCTACCTGATAGCCCAATGTACATGTTTTGAAGGTTCTAAAATAATTTGAAAACTGCTTTTAAACATAATGTTTCAGAATTTTCAGTCTTTTTATCACATAGTTTTAAAAACAAAAAGTCATCATAACCCACATTGAAATTCCCTTGCAATAAACTGAATGCACTTCTGTCCAGAAATCCACTGAAGAGCAAATATGTTGTTACTTTTATCACAATAATTCTATAATATTCTGGATTTAATGTATTAAACATTTTGATTATGAAGTGTCAGTACTGCTAGTTCAGTAACCAATAGAGTATTTATTCAAACCTAACACCTGATGAACACAATCTGTCTGTTAAACTCTTATTATGATTATCATTAGTTCAATACTAAATTGATCACTAATTATGGCAGTTATTCAAAAATCTCTGTTATTAAAAAATAAATAGTGCCAAACCATAACCTCCATTATATATGAAAATGACTACCCTGTCAGAATGAATTTTTCATATTAATCAAATTGTTCTTTACTAGTGTACGTTTGAAATAAAACGCTAGTATATATAGTGTCTGATATCTCATATTTGACATTTAATACACTCACTCAAACAGAAAATGTAGCTTTGAATGTATCAGCTGGCATTGTCATTACATCTATTACATCTGATTCTCAGAATTTTGATTATTTCACATGCATGCAAGGTATTTTATTACTTCTGTCACTGCTTTGAAAAATTCTACTCTAAGTCAACTACAGAAAAGAGGGTTTCTTTGGATCACAGTTTGAGACCTTACCATCCAACCTTATATGGAAGCTTTGATGACACAGCATAAGAAAGCTTGGAACACTGTACAATTAGGAAGTCAACACAGTTATTTCTAATGTTCAGTTGTCAACTTCTTTTTATTTGTATTTTATTTTTATTGGATGTTTTCTTTACTTACATTTGAAATGTTATCCCCTTTCCTGGTTTGCCCCCAGAAACAGTCTGTCCCATCCTCCCTGTCCCTGATTCTATGAGGGTGTTCCCCCAGCCAAATACCCACTCCCCCACCCTGCCCTCAAGGACACCGGGGCATGGAGACTTCACAGGACTAAGGGCCTCTCCTCCCATTGATGCCCAATAAGGTTATCCACTGCTATATATGCGGCTGGAGCTGTGGGTCCCTCCATATGTATGCCTTGGTAGGTGGTTTAATTTCTGGGAGCTCTGGGGGAGGGCTGAGGTTGGATGATATTGTTGTTCTTCCTATGGGGTTGTAAACACCTTCCGCAGTTTTAGTCCTATCTCTACCTCCTCCATCGAGGTCCCCATGCTCAGTCCAATGGCTGGCTGTGAGCATCTGCCTCTGTATCCGTCAGCCTCTGGCAGAGTCTCTCAGGAGTCTGCTATATCAGGCTCCTGTTAGCATGCACTTCTTGGCATTCACAATAGTGTCTGGGTTTGGTGACTGTACATGGGGTGAATCTCCAGGTGGGGTAGTCTCTGGATGGCCTTTCCTCCAGTCTCTGCTCCACACTCTTTCTCCATATTTGCTTCCATGAGTATTTTATTCCCCTTTCTAAGAAGGACAGAAACACCTACACTTTGGTCTTCCTTCTTCTTGAGTTTCATGTGGTCTGTGAATTTTATCTTGAGCATTCTGAGCTTTTGTGCAAAACATACCGAACTTATGGGACACAATAAAAGCAGAGCTAAGAGGAAAACTCATAGCTCTGAGTACCTCCAAAAAGAGCCTGGAAAGGGCATACACTAACAGCTTCACAGCACAGCTGAAGGCTCTAGAACAAAAGGAAGCAAATGCATCCAAGAGGAGTAGACATCAGGAAATATTCAAACTCAGGGCTGAAATCAACCAAGTAGAAACAAAAAAGACCTATACATACAAATAGCCAACGAAACCATGAGCTGGTTCTTTGAACAAAACCAACAAGATAGATAAATCCTTAACTAAATGAACCAGAGGGCAAAGAGACAGTATGCAAATAAGCAAAATCAGAAATGAAAAGGGAAACATAGCAAAAGAAACTGAGAAAATCCAAAAAAAAAAAAAAAATCATCGGATCCTACTACAAAATCCTATACTCAACAAAAGTGGAAAATCTAGATGAATTATACAAGTTTCCACACAGATACCAGGTATCAAAGTTAAATCACGATCACATAAATGATCTAAACAATCCCATATCCCCTAAACAAATAGAAGCAGTCATTAATAATCACCCAACCAAAAAAAGTGCAGGACCAGATGGGTTCAATGCAGAATTCTATCAGACCTTCAAAGAAGCCTTAACACTCATACACTTCAAACTATTCCACAGAAGGAACAGTACCCAATTCATTTTATGAAGCTATAATTACTCTAATACCTAAACCATAGAAAGACCCAACAAAAAAAGAGAAATTTAGACAAATTTTCCTCATGAATATCTATGCAAAAACACTCCATAAAATTCTTGAGAATTGAATCCAATTTACAAGTGTTACAAAATAGAAACCCTGTTGACTGCACTGTGGGTCAGGACAGACCACAACATTACACTAGGAGGACAATGTCACTTAAAGAGAACACCACAGACCCTCTCCATGCAAATGAAGCATCCCTAACATCTCGGATTGAGCCAAACTGAAGCATCTATCCCTGGATCCCAGCCTACTCCAAAATGTTTATAAGGTCTCTGTCCCCAAGGAAAAGGGTGCCTGTGTTATTTCACCAAGAATCATCAGAGATTATCAGTCTTGGTGACCTTTAATGCTCCTGGGAAGAATTTACTCTCAGGAAGGGTTTATTTAGTTCTTGTTGGTGGTGGTGGTGATTTTTTTTTTTTTTTTTTTTTTTTTTTTTTTTTTTTGTGGAATCTTGTTTCTGCCCAGCAGTCCTAGTTGGAGGTTTCTCTGTAGCTGCTTGGCTAGCTTTTGTGAAATCTATTTGTGATCAGTAATCTCAGCCACTTCTTTCCACTCCCTTAGTTGCTCCAGCTCTGGCTCTGGCTTCCAGATGCCCGTTATATCCTGTCCCTTGCCACAGGCCTGTGAGGGAAGTACAAGTGGGCCAGTCGTCTGCCTTTACTGGCTTCCCCTTGAAGAACTGTAAAATTTGACTCTTCTGGCTAGGCCAGAGCCTTTTGGGGCCTTCCCTTCCAACCAGTCCCAAATAGACATCATCCTGAGGTAGGTCACCAAAGGAGACCTCTGGTGTGTGTGCATGTACACACACACACAAACACACACACACACACACACCCAGAGAGAGAGAGAGAGAGAGAGAGAGAGAGAGCATATTTACACCACACTGCACATACGCACATAGACATACATACTACACTCTCATACAAATGTTCACAGACAGACATACTCAACCTCCTTCATGGACACACATACATACATATACCACAGTACACAAGCACATATACTACACCATATACATATGCAACACAGACCACACACATACCACTTACACACATGACACATGTGGTGGTCTTTAGGAATAGCTTTGTGGAGGGTGGTAGTAAAAAAAAGAAAAGAAACCAAGGCCTCAGAGCCTCAGAGCCTCAGAGCCTCAGAAATATTCCCATTTGAGAGGTGGAAGGAGGGAGAGGAATGGATAAAAGAGAGTAAATGCTCCCACTCTGGGGTCTGAGAGACAAAATAATAAATACAGAGCATCTGAGAGAGCAAGTCTCTGAGAGATCATGTCAAGGGTGGGTAAGTTTACAGAGGGAAGGAATAAGTAGGAAAGTTGGGGAGATCAATGCCTAACATACAGACCAAGGGTCAACTCATAGAGACTCACTTTCCTGGGTCACGAGTCTGTTGCTGATTCTGTGCTATTCAGTCAGAACTGATCTTGTATGGCTAGATGATGAGATGGTGGACAGATGTCAGAGGGGAGGGTTAAATGCTGGGCCAGGCTCATACAACCTATGAAGAATTAGAGACAATCTGAAGATCACGTTGAAAAAGAATAAAGGAAAGTCCTCTGGTCTTAAATCCACACTGGCAACTGCAGGGCTTATTAAAAGCATGCGATTGTAGGAAGCATGACACCGGGCTATTTCAGCCTCGAAGGTTATAGCTTGCCCATTGTATTAGAATCTCCAGAGACACAGAACCAGTATGAGCCAGAAGGCAGGGAGGACTGGATAGAAGCAATGTCTTCTGGGAATGACATGACAACTCTACCTCATGAACTCACAGCAGCTGTGGTTGCCTCCACAAGACGTGCATAAAATCAAGCCAGTTGGCATTCTAGAATGGAGGAAGAAAGGGCTTCTTACTCCCCATCCCTGAGGAGCCAGAGTTGGCTGAAGGCTTCAAGGAGAGGGAGAACCAGCTTTCGTGAAGGAAGTGGCCTTTCTCTAGCAGGCTGACCACGATTCACTGGACAGAGGACTCACCGTGCTTCCTCTCACATGCAGGACAAATTCAATTCACAAACTGGACTTGATGGGCTACAAAAAACCAGTAATAATAAAGAGGACATGAAGACAGGGAGGGTAGGAGATAGGGACGGTCTTGGGAGGAATAAAGGGTTAATATGATAAAAGTATATTTTATGAAGTTTTCAAGGAATTAATAAAATACTATCTTTTTTTTTAAAAAAAAAAAAAAGCAACTGTATAAAAATGAGAACGCAAGCATGGTTGGTGCGGGCAGATGGCTCTCTAACCTCCACCCCCTCACTTTTCCATAGTAGTGATTAGTCGACAAATCGTGGCCAGCTAATGACTTCACTTAGCTCTCCTTGCAATTAGGTGTCATGCTCACATGACAGGGTTCTGTCAGAAATGAGGAATGAAACTGTGGACCACGGCCTCAA
The DNA here is from genome assembly GCF_947179515.1 of Apodemus sylvaticus. Lineage (NCBI taxonomy): Eukaryota > Metazoa > Chordata > Mammalia > Rodentia > Muridae > Apodemus > Apodemus sylvaticus. The sequence continues at coordinate 52,360,237 of NC_067491.1, read as the reverse complement.
AGCCAGGAATGTTAACCCCCTGTCCCTTTCCCTCCTCCCAGCTGTTGATCACCAGTGTCTCTCACACACTGAGTGTTTGTGGCAGCTCTCCATGATCTACCCAGACATTATGCTCGGGCCACATGAACTTCTGTCTCATTCAAGCCACTGTATTTCACCTAGAAGAGGCCTAAAGCAGTTCTGAGCATGCTGTGTGCCCCTTTACAACTACATTAGAAGAGGCCAAGTGAATTGTGTGTAATCAGAGCTACTTAGGAGGCTAAGGCAGTTGGTTCAAGGCTAGTCTAGTCTATATAGCAGGAGTCTGTCTCAGAATCAAAGCAAACAAAGGACTGAAAAAGGCACTAGGTTCAAACTCTGGGAGCAAGATACATACAACTCTAGGACTGTGTAATGTAAGTGTTGCCAATTTTCTCCCTTTTGCCTCTGCCTGGAGAGTGCTGGGATATTGGCCTGCAGCATCACCAACCAGATGTCATTGTTTTAAAGGCCAGGTAATGAATATTCAAGACTTTGTCAGTCACCTTGCACTACAACTCCTCACCTCTGAAGAAACTGTGAGACTGGCTTAGATTTTTCTCTACTCCAAGGAAGGGCATGTCTAAAATCAGCTGCCAAGATCAGTGTAAGTTGGTCTGGAAAAAAAGGCATTTGGGTCTCAAACATTCAATTCCCCTTTGAAGTCAATATTTCTAAGATCTGGGGGTTTGTTCGTTGTTTGTTTTAAAACTTCGCTGTCTGATCCCGCAGTGAGGGTTAAATAAGTTAATATGCCAAGGGGGCTTTTGTATATTCTCCCCATGGTGCTTGAGTGTTTTCTGATCAGTACACACATGGTGACCACTCCAGCTTCTCAGTAGGCGGCATCTTCTCCATAAATAAAAGACTGGAGCATAGACACCCAAGTCAGAGTTGTATCCACCACTCAGTAGAAAACCCAGCTCAACCAGGATCCAGGCTAGCCAGGTGTCATCATGGAAACCTGAGGCTGGAGAGGAGGGCAAACCATCCAGCCCTAAAGGAAAAGTCTCAGCAGCTGGGCCAGAGCTGCCCCCTACCAGCATCTGGAAGCTCAGGGTGCATGACCCCCCCCTCCCAGGCTTCAGGAGCCAAGTTCACTGAGGCCCCGCCCCGGTTCCGCCCCAGTCCCGCCCCAGTCGCACCCTCTGTGAGCTTGCTGAGGCCCCGCCCCGGTTCCGCCCTGTCCCTCCCCAGCTGCACACCTGCCCAGGATTTTGCTGAGGCCCCGCCCCCGCGGCCTGCTGCACCCTGAGACCCACCGGCAGGGCAGGCCCGGGCGCTGTGCCTTCGCTCCGCTCCCTCTGCGCCCTCACGCGGTCCGCAGGCTGCGCTGGGTCGCTGCGGGCCCGGCAGGCAGACCTGGCGCCAGGACTAGGCCTGCGCTGCCCTGGGTGAAGGCGCTAGGTGAGCTGCTCAACTCTGCGCAGCTGCGGCGGCTGGAGGAGGACCGTTACCGCGGTGTGGGAGAGTCGCTGTTCCAGCCGCCACTGTGGCTTTACTGGACTTGGCTGCTCCGATGGATCCCGCTCTGGATGGCCCCCAACACCATCACCCTCATCGGCCTTGCCATCAACCTGGTCACCACACTAGTGCTCATCTTCTGCTGCCCCACGGTCAAGGAGGAGGTAGGGCTGGCCTTTTGTCAGTACTGTTCCCTGGAGCCCTGGGGCCTCCTTCTGAGAGGGCAACACTATAGGCATTGGTGGAGCATGGAGACCCTGTGTAGGAGCATCCTCTAGGTCTCAGAGGAAGGTGAGGGTGGGACCAGACTGCTGTCCCCAGCAGGTGTTAATTTTCAGCCTCCCCAGGGACTCCTGGAGACTGTCACTCCACTAGCCCAATCCTGTCACCATTCTGAGCTTCCCCAGAGGGGGCTGTCAAGGTCACTGCCCCAGTCCTGTGTCTGCCCACTTCCTCCCTGGGCCATGGCTCCATCAGCCCATATTTCACACACTGGGGAGTAAATACCCACATCTCCATGCTAGCAGGACTTGCGGATGGGTTGGGCAGGGCCAAGATGCCTTCAGCCCTTTATAATTCTGTTTCTCAAAGGTGGTGCCTAGTGATCCTAAAACTACTGGTAGCACTGATCAAAGATAAGTTATTTCTGGACGGCAACTTCCTTGTTGCTTCATTGGCTTTTTCATGAAAAACAAGCAGAAAGTAGGTGACTGTCCTTACAATGATCTAGACGTAGATATAAAAATATCTAGGCTTAGATTATAAAAGCCAACATATTTTATTGGTTTTAATTATATCCAACCTATGTCTAAAGTAAGAATATTAAGTAACGTGGGCTTTGGACAATGGTGGTCAGAAGTGGTTCCTTGGGCTGAGCATAGAGAACATAACAACATGGGGGGAGTGCCCGCTACACCATATGGGACAGCATGGGCCTGCAGAGTCCATGACATCACTTTCTTTACGCTCCCTCCATAAGTACCTGTAAGCATCGATCATGCACAAATGAGAGTCCAGGTTGGATGGATACCAGAAATACAATAGAAATAGCTCATGTCCTGCATCCATGCAGACACTTCTTTAAGGGCTTAGTGGAGGAGGTCCGTTAGAGCATCTTGCCTGCAGATGACTGTGTTAGTCACCTGTACCTCAGCAAACACTTGTTTTCCTGGGATTTGGGGTTTCACTGGTTCTCGAAGCCCCAGAGGCTCACTGTGTCAGGATGGAAGGACAGCAGGCCTGCAAGTGAAGGGCTTGGCTCCCTGTCAGCCTCCTCATGGCAGACCTGACCTACCCGATCTGTTTTCCTGTGTTGAAAATAGAAGTAATGTCTGCCAGGCCAATTTTACAAGGCAGCCGCAAGGAGCTAGTGATAGGTGCAGATAGTTGTGGGGTCCTTCACATTATTCAACAAAGTAAAACTCTCTCAACTCCTTAGAAACACACAGTTGGTGAACAGTGTTACAAAGCCTGCATAGTAAAATTTAGTGTTGATTTGGGCTTAGATTTGGGTAACAGTCTTTGGGTGTTTTTGGCATCAGCCAATTAAGCTGTCAACATTGAAGTTGTTTACCATTCATTTGTGGTCAGAGCGCTTAGGAGAATGGAAAACAAGGTCTGAGGCCCTAGGGTGGAGGGGACCTGAGGATGAGATAAATTTGTGATTTCCTAATAAGCTTAGACCCAGTTAAAAGGGCTATGGGGTGGAAGGTAGACAACTATGAGAGTTTGTAAAGTGCGTGTCCCTGGATCCTGCATTTGCCTCTAAATAAGAGGAAAAACATTGTAGGATCCACGTAAAACGTAGCTGCTAACACAGTCTTAGAATAGTTTCTGGCTATTTTGCTTCAATGAATGGCAGGGCTGGATAAAATTCAGGTCCAAGTTGATTCAGCTGTGAAGGATGCATTCCTTTTGTTGGATTTGTGGCATGTCTGTAAACACTGGAGCTTTATATGATGCAAGTATGTACGTGACAGGCACTCACATTTGTTGCGGATTTTACCCTTTTCCACCTGAGGAGGTTGGTGAGTTTCCCCTTCCTAGGGCAGCCTTCCTGCCAGCTTGGAATTCCTTCTCGCCAGCCTGAAGTAACAGTGGCATATTTTCCTAAGAGGAGACTGAAGTCCACGGAGGTCAAGTGACTCTGACCTAGCTTGGAAGTCTCTGATTCTCAGACCTGAGGGATCCTAGTGCCCTTTCACACCCTGTGTATACACAGGCCATACTGGAGACTGAACCAGGGCCTCCAACGTGATAGCCAAGAAAGCTCTGCCACGGAGCTTAGATCAGCTCCAGCAGTTTTTAAAGTTTGTTTTTTTTAATTTTGAGATGGGCACACTTCATTGATGAGGCTGACCTGGAGCTCAGTAACTACACACTTATTTCTGGAACGTGAGTGGGAGTGAAGGGAAGCGGATCAGAGAGGCTGCGGTTTATATGAAGTGTCCCTAAAGGTGCTCCGAAGCTCTTTGCAGAGCATCCCTTCTGCTTAGGGATCTTCCCTGTCTGTCCTCAAGGCCAACAGTTTGCTGTGGCCGGGACTTTTCCTCTCATCCTTTCCTCCTTCAGGTACCCAATCACCCACCTGTCTTTAAGTGACCCATTCTAGCTCTGTTTCCCCTAACACTACTGCCCCATGAACTTTTGTCTTCTAAGTCAGACCAACCACTCAATATCCCCTCACTCCCAAAATCCTGATAGTGTGGTAACTAACAGCCACAGGCTGTTTCCTGTCTATCAGGCACTCCTCAGAGCTGTTCTGTTCTCTCAGTCTGCTCATCTCATGAAGAAGATAGTTACTATCCCCATCTCATAGATTCAGAAAGGGAAAGGAAATTACCTTCTAGGATTGTAGAGCTATTAAGTGGGGCACTTGGATTCCAAACCTGGGCTGTGTTTCTACTGCTGCAGGTCCCTGTGGCTCTCCAGTAGAAAGTCTCCGTTCCTTTTTTGTTGTGTGGTGTTAGGAGCAGGACAGCCCTGCCACATTTCAACTGGTGATGCAGTGGCTTGCATAGTGTTTGCTAATTGAGTGTATGAGCCAAACAGTGTATCCTGAGACGGATTCTTTTTTTTTTTTTTTTTATTCGCAGTTTTATTTTATTTTTTTTAATCTTTTTTTTATTCGATATATTTTTTATTTACATTTCAAATGATTTCCCCACTCCCAAAGAGTCCCGTAAGTCCCCTTCTCTCCCCCTGTCCTCCCACCCACCCCTTCCCACTTCCCCATTCTGGTTTTGCTGAATACTGCTTCATTGAGTCTTTCCAGAACAAGGGGCCACTCTTCCTTTCTTCTTGTACCTCATTTGATGTGTGGATTATGTTTTGGGTAATCTAGGTTTCTAGGTTAATATCCACTTATTAGTGAGTGCATACCATGATTCACCTTTTGAGTCTGGGTTACCTCACTCAGTATGATGTTCTCTAGCTCCATCCATTTACCTAAGAATTTCATGAATTCGTTGTTTCTAATGGCTGAATAGTACTCCATTGTGTAGATATACCACATTTTTTGCATCCACTCTTCTGTTGAGGGATACCTGGGTTCTTTCCAACACCTGGCAATTATAAATAGGGCTGCTATGAACATAGTAGAGCATGTATCCTTATTACATGGTGGGGAATCCTCTGGGTATATGCCCAGGAGTGGTATAGCAGGATCTTCCGGAAGTGAAGTGCCCAGTTTTCGGAGGAACCGCCAGACTGGTTTCCAGAGTGGTTGTACCTATTTGCAACCCCACCAGCAGTGGAGGAGTGTTCCTCTTTCTCCACACCCTCTCCAACACCTGCTATCTCCTGAATTTTTAATCTTAGCCATTCTGACTGGTGTAAGGTGAAATCTCAGGGTTGTTTTGATTTGCATTTCCTTAATGACTAATGATGTTGAGCATTTTTTAAGATGCTTCTCCGCCATCTGAAGTTCTTCAGGTGAGAATTCTTTGTTTAACTCTGTACCCCATTTTTTAATAGGGTTGTTTGGTTTTCTGGAATCTAACTTCTTGAGTTCTTTATATATATTGGATATTAGCCCTCTATCTGATGTAGGATTGGTGAAGATCTTTTCCCAATTTGTTGGTTGCCGATTTGTCCTCTTGATGGTGTCCTTTGCCTTACAGAAACTTTGTAATTTTATGAGGTCCCATTTGTCAATTCTTGCTCTTAGAGCATACGCTATAGGTGTTCTGTTCAGAAACTTTCTCCCTGTACCGATATCCTCAAGGGTCTTCCCCAGTTTCTTTTCTATTAGCTTCAGAGTGTCTGGCTTTATGTGGAGGTCCTTGATCCATTTGGATTTGAGCTTAGTACAAGGAGACAAGGATGGATCAATTCGCATTCTTCTGCATGCTGACCTCCAGTTGAACCAGCACCATTTGTTGAAAAGGCTATCTTTTTTCCATTGGATGTTTTCAGCCTCTTTGTCGAGGATCAAGTGGCCATAGATGTGTGGGTTCATTTCTGGATCTTCAATCCTGTTCCATTGATCCTCCTGCCTGTCACTGTACCAATACCATGCAGTTTTTAACACTATTGCTCTGTAGTATTGCTTGAGGTCAGGGATACTGATTCCCCCAGAATTTCTTTTGTTGCTGAGAATAGTTTTAGCTATCCTGGGTTTTTTGTTATTCCAGATGAATTTGATAATTGCTCTTTCTAGCTCTGTGAAGAATTGAGTTGGGATTTTGATGGATATTGCATTGAATCTGTAGATTACTTTTGGCAAAATGGCCATTTTAACTATATTGATTCTACCGATCCATGAGCATGGGAGGTTTTCCCATTTTTTGAGGTCTTCTTCCATTTCCTTCTTCAGAGTCTTGAAGTTCTTGTCATACAGATCTTTCACATGTTTGGTAAGAGTCACCCCAAGATACTTTATAATATTTGTGGCTATTGTGAAGGGGGTCATTTCCCTAATTTCTTTCTCAGCCTGCTTATCCTTTGAGTATAGGAAGGCCACTGATTTGCTTGAGTTGATTTTATAACATGCCCCTTTGCTGAAGTTGTTTATCAGCTGTAGGAGCTCTCTAGTGGAGTTTTTTGGGTCACTTAGGTAGACTATCATGTCGTCTGCAAATAATGATAGTTTGACTTCTTCCTTTCCAATTTGTATCCCTTTGACCTCCTTATGTTGTCGAATTGCCCGACCTAGTACCTCAAGTACAATATTGAAAAGATAAGGAGAAAGGGGGCAGCCCTGTCTAGTCCCTGATTTTAGTGGGATTGCTTCAAGTTTCTCTCCATTTAGTTTGATGCTGGCTACCGGTTTGCTGTATATTGCTTTTACTATGTTTAGGTATGGGCCTTGAATTCCTGTTCTTTCCAAGACTTTAAGCATGAAAGGATGCTGAATTTTGTCAAATGTTTTTTCAGCATCCAATGAAATGACCATGTGGTTTTGTTCTTTGAGTTTGTTTATGTAGTGGATTGCATTGATGGATTTCCGTATATTGAACCAACCCTGCATTCCCGGGATAAAGCCTACTTGATCATGGTGGATGATCGTTTTAATGTGTTCTTGGATTCAGTTGGCAAGAATTTTATTGAGTATTTTTGCATCGATGTTCATAAGGGAAATTGGTCTGAAGTTCTCTTTCTTTGTTGGATCTTTGTGTGGTTTTGGTATCAGAGTAATTGTGGCTTCGTAGAAAGAATTGGGTAGTGTTCCTTCTGTTTCTATTTTGTGGAATACTTTGAAGAGTATTGGTGTTAACTCTTCTTTGAAGGTCTGATAGAATTCTGCAGTGAAACCATCTGGTCCTGTGCTTTTTTTGGTTGGAAGGCTTTCTATGACTCCTTCAATTTCTTTAGGCATTATGGGACTGTTTAGATGATCTATTTGGTCCTGATTTAATTTTGGTATTTGGTATCTGTCAAGGAAATTGTCCATTTCCTCCAGATTCTCCAGTTGTGTTGAGTACAGGCTCTTGTAGTAGGATCTGATGATTTTTTGGATTTCCTCAGTTTCTGTTGTTATATCTCCCTTTTCATTTCTAAGTTTGTTAATTTGGATACTTTCTCTGTGCCCTTTGGTCAGTCTGACTAAGGGTTTATCTATCTTGTTGATTTTCTCAAAGAACCAGCTCCTGGTTTTGTTGATTTTTTGTATGGTTCTCTTTGTTTCTACTTGATTGATTTCAGCCCTGAGTTTGATGATTTCCTGCCTTCTACTCCTCCTGGGTGAAATAGCTTCTTTTTGTTCCAGGGCTTTTAGGTGTGTCATTAAGCTGGTAATGTAAGCTCTCTCCATTTTCTTTTTGGAGGCACTCAGGGCTATGAGTTTTCCTCTTAGCACTGCTTTCATTGTGTCCCATAGATTTGGGTATGTTGTGTTTTCATTTTCATTGTGTTCTAAAAAGTCTTTAATTTCTTTCTTTATTTCTTCCTTGACCAATGTATCATTGAGTAGAATATTATTCAGTTTCCACGTATATATGGGTTTTCTGTTGTTTTTGTTGCTATTGAAGACCACTTTTACTCCATAGTGATCTGATAGGAGACATGGGATTAGTTCGATCTTCTTATATTTGTTGAGGTCTGTCTTGTGACCAATTATATGGTCGATTTTGGAGAAGGTACCATGAGGTGCTGAGAAAAAGGTATATTCTTTTGCTTTAGGATAGAATGTTCTATATATATCTGTTAAATCTAATTGGTCCAAAGCTTCAATTGATTTCATTATGTCCCTGTTTAGTTTCTGTTTTCCTGATCGGTCCATTGAGGAAAGTGCAGTGTTGAAGTCACCCACAACTATTGTGTTAGGTGCAATGTGTGCTTTGAGCTTTAATAAAGTTTCTTTTACGAATGAGGGTGCCCTTGCATTTGGGGCATAGATGTTCAGGATTGAGAGTTCTTCTTGTTGTATTTTTCCTTTGACCAGCAAGAAGTGTCCCTCTGGGTCTCTTTTGATGACTTTGGGTTGAAAGTCAATTTTATCTGATATTAAAATGGCTACTCCAGCTTGTTTCCTGAGACCATTTGCTTGTAAAATTGTCTTCCAGCCTTTTACTCTAAGGTAGTGTTTGTCTTTGACCCTTAGGTGTGTTTCCTGTGAGCAGCAAAATGTAGGGTCCTGTTTACGTATCCAGTCAGTTAGTCTATGTCTTTTTATTGGGGCATTGAGTCCATTGATGTTAAGAGATATTAAGGAATAGTGATTGGTACTTCCTGTTATTTTTGACGTTATTTTTTAAATTTGATTGCTTAACTTCTTTTGGGTTTGATGAAAGGTTACTTTCTTGCTTTTTCCAGGGTGAAGTTTCCCTCCTTGTATTGGTGTTTTCCTCCTATTATCCTTTGTAGGGCTGGGTTTGTGGATAGATATTGGGTAAACTTGGTTTTGTCATGAAATATCTTAGTTTCTCCATCTATGGTGATTGAGAGTTTTGCTGGATATAGTAGTTTTGGTTGGCATTTGTGTTCTCTTAGAGTCTGCATGAGATCTGCCCAGGACCTTCTAGCCTTCATAGTCTCAGGTGAAAAGTCTGCTGTGATTCTGATAGGTCTTCCTTTATATGTTACTTGGCCTTTTTCTCTTACTGCCTTTAATATTCTTTCTTTGTTTAGTACATTTGGTGTTTTGATTATTATGTGACGGGAAGTATTTCTGTTCTGGTCCAGTCTGTTTGGAGTTCTGTAGGCTTCTTGTATATTCATCGGCATCTCTCTCTTTAGGTTAGGGAAGTTTTCTTCCATAATTTTATTGAAGATGTTTGCTGGCCCTTTAAGCTGTAAATCTTCACTCTCATCTATGCCTATAATCCTTAGGTTTGGTCTTCTCATTGTGTCCTGGATTTCCTGGATATTTTGGGTTACAAGCTTTTTGCTTTTTGCATTTTCTTTAACTGTTGAGTCCATGGTTTCTATGGTATCTTCAGCGTCTGAGATTCTTTCTTCTATCTCTTGTATTCTGTTGTTGATATTTGCATCTATGTCCACTGATTTCTTCCCAAGGCTTTCTATCTCCAAAGTTGTCTCCCTTTGAGTTTTCTTAGTTGTTTCTACTTCTGATTTTAGATCCTGGATTGTTTTGCTTAGCTCCTTCACTTGCTTGTTTGTGCTTTCCTGTAATTCTTTAAGAGATTTTTGTGTTTCCTCTTTCATGACCGCAGCCTGTTGACCAAAGTTCTCCTGTATTTCTTTAAGTGTTTTTTGTGTTTCCTCCTTATTGGCTTTTGTATTCTCCTGGATTTCTTTCAATGATTTTTGTGTTTCCCTTGCAAGGGCTTCTAACTTTTGATCCATTTTCTCCTGAAATTCTTTAAGTATGTCCTTCATATGTTCCTGTACCAGCATCATGACCAGTGATTTTAAATCCAAATCTTGTTTTACTGGTGTGATGGGGTATCCAGGACATGCTGGTAAAGGAGAATTGGGTTCAGATGTTGCCATATTGCCTTGATTTCTGTTAGTGACGTTCCTGCGTCTGCCTTTTGCCATCTAGTTCTTACTGGTGTTAGTTGGTGTTGTCAATGCTGGACTCACCAGTGCAAGCTGCCCCTTCCCAGGTGGCCTCTGGTGCACAGCTTACCTCCTGCACTGCCTGGAGACAGGGTGTTGTTGTCCAGGCTGTTTAGACCCCGAAGCAGACACCTGAAGGCTCCTGCTGGGGCCCGCTGGATTCACTGGAGCACACCAACTTCTCCCTGCTGGCCGCCTGGAAGCCCCACCTGCCTCTTTCAGGACTTAGGAGATGTGGTGTTGCCGCTCAGGCTGATCTGGATCCGGAAGCGTAGAGGCTACTGCCAGAGGCCTCAGGACCGAAATCTAGGCTCTCTCCCGCTGGCCGCCCGGAAGCACCACCTGCCTCCTTCAGGACCTGGAGATGTGGCACTGCTGCTCAGGCCGATCTGGATCCGGAAGAGGAGAAGTCGGAGGGCTACCACCAGAGGCCTCAGGACAGCAGCCCAAGCTGGAACGAGCTGTGCTGTGAGCTCCCAGACTGCCTCTGGGCGCACACTGGGTCCCCAGCACCGCCTGGAGACCGAGCACTGCAGCCCAGGCTGTTCAGATCCCAAAGCAGGTGCCTGAAGGCTCCCGCTGGGGCCTGCTGGATTCACCAGAGCACACTGACCTCTCCGGCTGCTGCCCGGAAGCCCTGAGACGGCTTCTTCAGCTGCCACTCACCGTCAAGTTATTCTTGGACTAAATATTCACCTGTTGGGTCTGAGTGTAAGCAACCATTAGTAAATAGGTAGAACCCCGCCCACACATGCCCACACACACCTTGATGAAGGATTTACCTCTTTTAAGTATATGATCCTTGGGCTTCCATCCTTGGCTATCTCTTGCTGAAGTAGAATTGTAGATTCCTAGGAAATGAAAAGATCCCAGATCCTATTTAACCCACTTAATTTAAAGTGTATGTCTGATAACTTGGTGAGTCAAAGCTCGATCCAGCTTCAGGCTTCTAGCGTTACCAGAATCAAATACCCTTGCTCCTAGCCAGTGAGGCACCAGTGTTGAAGAGAATGAGCATTGGTAGAAAGGAACCAGGTTTATGGAGAAGCCAGCACTGAAGGAGCTGGAAGAGCTGGTTCCTCAAACTTTCTTCTTGCTAAGGGAGTCTCCACGGAGAGGAGGCAGCAGTGCAGTTAGGGTTAGCAGTCTTGGCTAGCCAGGGTGTGTGCTCTCAGAGCATTGTGACCAACTTGCACCTTCTCATCCCAGTAGTTACTGAGGAGGAGTGGTGTAAAAGCCATCTGGGTTCTGGAAATCTAAAGAAAGAGTTAGGGGGGCTTCTTGTTATCCAAAGGTATATGGAGGTGCAAAGGGCAAAGGGGTGGGTGTGGGGAGCCCCAGCTACAGTAGCATGTTCTACTACAAAATACTTCCTTGCCTTTTTTTTGGGGGGGGGGGTAATATAAATTGTGGCATGATTCTCTTTTACCTATTTGCTTTGATATTCTCTCCCTACCTTCTTAATCTATATGTTTACATTCATGTTAGTGACTTTTTCAAGGGCACTATGTACTGCCATTCATATTTTTTTAAACTAGGCTTAATTCTTAGAGATTTTATTTCCTTTTAATCACCTCTTATTTATCTATCCATTCATTCGTTCATTCATTCAAAACAGCTCAATACTTTGTCAAGCATCATTTGCTAAGGCAGGTGTCTTGTCATGGAGTGGCCTCTCTTACTAAAAGAAAGTATCAATTCCCATCTGCCAGAAGGTGAATAAAGTTCGAGAAGTAGGGAGGACAGGCTGGAGAGATGGCTCAGTGGTTAAGAGCACTGACTGCTCTTCCATAGCTCCTGAGTTCAGTTCCCAGCAACCACATGGTGGCTCATAACATCTGTAATTGGATCTGCTGCCCTCTTCTGGTGTGTCTGAAGACAGCCACAGTGTACTCATACCAAATTAATAAATGAATCTTAAAAAAATAATAATAGTAGGGAAGACTGGGATGAAGCAAACCCCGGCCCAGGATTCCGTGCTGTCCTAGAGCCCCTGGGAGCAGAGGTTTCCATACATTCTGCAGCTAAGGTGCCTCCTGGCCTTCTTACACTTTCCAGATGTGCCTGGAAGAGGCCTGAGACAAGCTTTCCTTTCCAATTCATTTCCGTGGCTTGGTGACTGCACTCTAGTTAATTTCTATGGAACATGCTGCTCCTCCCATAGAAGTCTGCATCCGGTACTGACTGCATGGGCATGGTGATATATAGAAAGAATTACACATTCCTCTCTTGTTTCATTTGGCCTGGAAGTAGATGTTGACCCCTCCCATCCGGCTAGAGAACAGAACATTTATTGGCCATCTAATGCATTTGGTATACCAATAGGAGATTAGGCGTGGGAGTTTACTCCTCCTCCTCCTCCTTTTTCTTCTCATTCTCCTCTTCCTTCCCCTCCCTCTCCCCCTCCTCCTACCACTCCTCCTCAGCACCTAACATTTCAACAACTCCAGAAGGCCCAAAGATGGGGAAAGTAACACAGGGCTGTTCAACAAAGAGAGAAAGGAAGGCCTCCTCTGGTCTCAAGCTAACCCTTGGTCCTGGAGCCTGGCTGAGCTCCTTCATGAGTGTTGTAGGAGGATCTTTGCCCCTGCTGCTAGCTGCCCTATGTCATAGAAATGAGTGTGCTCAACTCAGTGTTAGTGTGTAAACTGTGCTGAAGCCCAGTGCAGAGGAATCCAGTGAGCCCCTGGGGCTGTTCTGCTTGGCCAAGGAGGTTCTGCTTCCTGACCATTCACCTGCCCTGAAGGAAGATTGCCTTTGGAAACAAGGAAGTCCCCTGCTTGTCACAGGCTCCCAATAATCTCTCTCTCTCTCTCTCTCTCTCTCTCTCTCTGTGTGTGTGTGTGTGTGTGTGTGTGTGTGTGATCAGTTTCTAGTGTTGTTTCTCAGGAGCCTCTTCCCATCTTGTTTTTTGAAACATGATCTCTTGCTGGGTTTAAGGGCTCAGTTAACCTAAGCTGGCAGGCCAGGGTGCCCCAGGGGTTTCCTATCTCTGCCTCCCTATCACAGCAATCATAAACAACTCACCTGTGCTAACTTGGCCAACTGATACCAGCTGGCATGTAGAGGGAAGGTACAGGGGTGAAGTGTTGAGCTATTTCTAAGTGGTCTGTTTTCCTGAGCCGGGATAGCATTGCACTGGTGACACTACAAGTTCTCTTAAGAGTCTCAGACTCACAGACAGGGTGTGAAACCACTTAGCAGCATCCCATCTTTCCACACACAGTCTGACTCTTCTCATTCCCTTCCTTCTGAACATCCTGAAATGCGGTTTCCATTTTCATGGGATGACAGCAGAAGTGTGGATACTATCACACTCTTTCCAGCTGACATAATGGTGGCTCTGTGAATCCCCTTTGCATGCTTGTCAGTTCACCCCTGGCCAGTTAAGGCAGAGGGATACTTTTGTAAGTATAAAACTCCATAAAAATAGAGAATGTATAATTCTAGTGTTTCCTTAATTTCCATTGCAGAAGACTCTTGGAGTATTGCCTATTCTAGCATGATTGGTTAATCGAACTTGATCAACAGGATCTGGGATCTTTGGGGTCTTTGGAGTGTGTCTGGGAATGTTTCCAGAGGGGTGAACTGAAGAGTGGAGACTCGAATGTGGGTAATCAGTGATTCATGGTGATTGGATAGAAAAGGGAATCAAAGTGAACCCCACCATGTGTCACCGCTCTGCTTCCTGGCTGTGGGGCACAGTGTGACCAGTGTTCTCATAAACCTCCTGCTGTGCCTTCCCACAGTGCAGGATTAGATCACTACCTAAATCACAGAGCCAAAGTAAATCCTTCTCTGAATCTTTGTCATACATTCTGCTGCAACAAGAAAATGAGCAAGTATGGAAACTCAGCACCAAGGAGTGGGGACATTTCTTAATGAACTTGATCATATGGTTTGCAGGCTTTTGAACTGCTTTATGGGAGGAGTGTGGAAGAGTGTGGAGTTGTGGGCTAGAGAAGACCCGGGATGGTGTAAATGGATTATTGGGCTATTGTGGTGGGGGCGGTAAGACCAAGAGGAACACGGTATAGGTTTGGCTCATGTGATTTCAGAGTGGGGAAAAGATGCTTTTAGGACCAATCATGTAACTCTTTGGTAAACCATCTGACTGTATCTGCCAATGGTCTAAAACTTTGAGGGAAGCTGACTCAAAAAGCAGTGGACTGAGTTGGTCTAGCAAATTTAGAGACAACATGACATCCAGGCTGTGACATGGTCACTGTGACCTGCTGACAGCTCTGGGGTGAGAGAGAAGACAAAGTGGACGCAATGAATAGCTTCAGTCCTTCCAGAGGCTTCTGACACTCTTTTGCAAGACAGCCCGTTCCCAAGACAACTGGTGTCCCAGAAGGGAAACCTTGTCCATAAGGGCAAACCTTATCCCAGAAGCCTCCAACTTGTGAAATTGCCTGTTCATTTGAAAAGGAGATCCTGAATTGACAGTGTCTCTGTATTTCACTGGGTCAGCTGATTCAAAGACACACTCAGTCTCAGCCTTGTATGTATAAAATCTTAGATGTGCTGTATTAACTATTTGTTTTTTCAAAATATGTGAAATAAGTTCCTAACTCTTCAGACAATAACATCACCCATGAGTCTCATAATATTATCCAGAAGAGCCAGTAATAGAAAAACAATAATTAATACCAACAGAACTCCTTTCTTGTTCTAGATTTTTCCATAAGCACTTTATGTCTAATAATTTGCTTAATTCTCAGGAGACAATAATTGTTTTTTTTCTTTCTCCCTCTCATGTTTGGAGCCTGAGTCTCCAGGAAGTTAAATAATTTTTCTAACTCTCTCCACTCCTAAGTGGGTACACATAAAACCCAGAAGAAAGCCTGGTGGTGCATTCTCTCCTTCAACCGATTACTGCAAACTGTTCCTGGGGGGATTAGTTAGAATGTCACTGGGGTTTCTTCATCTAGATATTTACCTTGTGGGTCATGTATAGCAGCTGTCACAAATCCCATGCCTGAAAGTCATGTTACAAAACCTAGAGTGGACGCTTCTTGCAGTCAATGTGATGTAGCACTCTGAGTCACAGCAAGCAGAGACTGTCGTCCAGGAGCTCCAGTGCTTGTGAGTCTAAATCAGAAGTGAAGTTTGTCCAGTAAGCAGATGTATATATAAGTGCTGCTCAGCGTCTGTCCTGTCTCCTTCCTATTCTGCACACACTGAGAGATGCCCAGGGTTAGTAATTGGTCACTGCTCACAGTTAATTTGAACATGGGCAATTACACATGCTCTCCCTCATATCTCTGTGTTTAACCTCCCTCCACATGACTTGAATTCTGATGAGTAGTGTGTTCTATAATATAGATTTAACTTTATGATAAGGCTGTCTGTTAAGGAAAGAACTGTGCCTCCTTGGGCTCCCGGCATCTTATTTCTGTGTACTTTACTCTCTGACATGTCTTACTTAGAGGGTGGAAGCTTCTGGGTCCTCCTGTTTGAGGACCCAGTGCTGTACTCTGAACCTGCTTGGGACCACACACAGCCAGTGACAGCAATAATCCAGTTACTCTACAACCCAGGGCCCTCATTCTTAGGACACTTGAACAGCCTGCTGAGGACACTGGCCTCCTCTTCTAAGCTGCATGTCTTGGGTATTTTTCACACCCCAGAAACATCAGGAGAGGAACCTGAAGTAACAGGCAGGGGGCTGGCCTTTCCCTGGTGTCGCAAATTCTCCAACTTATGGTGACACAACTTTGAAGTTCCAAAGATGAAATGAAGCCACATGAAATGGCTAGACGGACCATGGTGCCTTCGAGGTCCTGGATGTTCCTGCCTCACTGTGGAGCAGTAAGTGTGAGTCTGCTCTACAAGGCTTCAGGGTTGAATACAAAATGGAGTCAGGGGAAAAGCTTTAGAATTAAGGTAATAGACAATTTTTTAAAAGCAGTTGAAACTGAGCACATCCTGTCCTGCTGTAGCTTGGAATATGTCTTATGCTCCTCCTGGGGGGAGCCTAGATTAGAGTCTCTGCCTTAGAATACTCAGTATTTCTTGCTGCTGTTATTCATTTATGCCTCTATGAGAAACATTGTCATGTGTGGCTTGCCGTTGTGATTTTGTGTACCCTGAATTTATGAGAACCTTTCCACAAGTGATATCTTTTCACCCTCAGAGTACAGACGGTCTGAGGCTCTGAGTAACGTTAGCTGTTTTTTGAGCTTTATTGCAGGAGCTTTGCATGGCTTCCCTTGGCAGGTCCACCCTCCCGCCGTCCACCACCGTTAAAGTGTGATGGATCATCATCTTCATTTTTCCAGCTTTTAGTCACTGGTTTCTGACATAGGGCTCTCACTGTGTAGATTTGTCTAAGGTTTGCTGGGAGGCGCTGGGAGGGGTATTTTGCCTCAATGTACGGCCATTGTCCATGTGGGTGAAGTACATATGGAGGCCAGGAGAGGACTTTAGATCTGTTTGAACTGGAGTCACTGATGGGTGCGAGCCACCATGTGTGTCCTGGGGCTGGAACCCAGGCCATGTGTATGAGCAACCTGAAAACTTAACTCTTGAGCTTGTGTCCCATTGATGGATCCCGTAGATTGGAACCTGGTGACTTGTCCTTTTTCTCCTTCCCTGTTAAAAACCTTATAGGATGTTCTGAAAGCTAGCGAGACAAGTCCATCCGTCCCCTTACTGGGCTAGTTGTTCTTCCTCAGGCCTTTACCACATTCTAGTTGCATATGTATTGAATGTCAGCAATCAAAAGCCCCTTTTGACTCACCGATTTGCTGTGCCCAATAACAACAAACCAGGGAATCCTACCCAGTCCTAACACCCGTTCCTGTTGAAATCAGAGCTCCTAAGTCATTTGTTGCTGTTCCTGCCTGAGCTGAAATTCAGGCACTTTAAAGCATCTCTGAAAAATGGGAGTTTGGATATGGATTCTGGTCTCAGCTTAATCCTGGGCCTGTAGTGAGCTTTCTCTATTCCTCATGTGTGTGGGCCCTTCAAGATGTTCCCTGGGCATATGCAACACATAAATCCACCCACCACAGGTAGGAAATGAACAAAATAGTATGGATACCACACAGTCCAGCTTTGCAATGCAATGTCTTTTATTCCAGTGAAAAACAGGAATATGGGCTGGGAGGTGATTAACCTAATATAAATGACTTGAAGACAGATACTTCATCCCAGCCCATCCCAGCATGGATTGCAAGGTCACTAAAGCTAGGAACTTGGAGCACACTGCACATCCTGTTGGCAGTTGAACAGGTGGAAGATTGTCTGAAGTCTCAGTTTGTCTAAACTTCTTCCAGGCAGCATGGGTGTTTCCTGACTCTGCCAAGGAGTTTGCTGTTCTGGTTTTAGTTGTTTTCATAACTTGTCTTCTCTGAGAGGAAAACTGAACAAGATTGGTTTGATCACATTTTGAAAAAGAGAGCCCTAAATAATCTGGTCAGGTTCAGGGACTTCCTGAAGCTGTATGGCAGTGGTTACCTTCCTGTTTAATTCCCTGCAGAAAAGTCTCAATCTCTCAAGCAGAGGATACACAACACAGATTCTGGAAACCACCCAACTCTGATAAGTTGCACTCCTCCTGTTCATCTCCCTCCTATCTTCTGCCTCTTATTCATTCTCTTCCTCTCCATCTCCTCCCTCCTTTGTTCCTGCTCCTCCTCTCCCTTCCCTTCTGTCTTTCACTACCCTTCCCCTTCCCGTCCTCCTCCTCTTCCTCCTGCTTCTCCTCCTGCTCCTTCTCATCTCTCTATCAGGTCCATTTTTAGTTACTCAACTAATTTCTGATGTCTACCTTGGGCAATCAGAGACCTCTTAAGGTTTTGTATTAAAAAGTTTCCCTCAAATGACCCCCTTCACAATAGCCACAAACAGTATAAAGTATCTTGGGGTGACTCTTACCAAACATGTGAAAGATCTGTATGACAAGAACTTCAAGACTCTGAAGAAGGAAATGGAAGAAGACCTCAAAAAATGGGAAAACCTCCCATGCTCATGGATCGGTAGAATCAATATAGTTAAAATGGCCATTTTGCCTAAAGCACTATACAGATTCAATGCAATACCCATCAAAATCCCAACTCAATTCTTCACAGAGTTAGAAAGAGCAATTATCAAATTCATCTGGAACAACAAAAAACCCAGGATAGCTAAAACTATTCTCAGCAACAAAAGAAAATCTGGGGGAATCAGTATCCCTGACCTCAAGCAATACTACAGAGCAATAGTGTTAAAAACTGCATGGTATTGGTACAGTGACAGGCAGGAGGATCAATGGAACAGGATTGAAGATCCAGAAATGAACCCACACACCTATGGCCACTTGATCCTCGACAAAGAGGCTGAAAACATCCAATGGAAAAAAGATAGCCTTTTCAACAAATGGTGCTGGTTCAACTGGAGGTCAGCATGCAGAAGAATGCGAATTGATCCATCCTTGTCTCCTTGTACTAAGCTCAAATCCAAATGGATCAAGGACCTCCACATAAAGCCAGACACTCTGAAGCTAATAGAAAAGAAACTGGGGAAGACCCTTGAAGACATCGGTACAGGGAGAAAGTTTCTGAACAGAACACCAATAGCGTATGCTCTAAGAGCAAGAATTGACAAATGGGACCTCATAAGGTTACAGAGTTTCTGTAAGGCAAAGGACACCATCAAGAGGACAGATCGGCAACCAACAAATTGGGAAAAGATCTTCACCAATCCTACATCAGATAGAGGGCTAATATTCAATATATATAAAGAACTCAAGAAGTTAGACTCCAGAAAACCAAACAACCCTATTAAAAAATGGGGTACAGAGTTAAACAAAGAATTCTCACCTGAAGAACTTCGCATGGCAGAGAAGCATCTTAAAAAATGCTCAACTTCATTAGTCATTAGGGAAATGCAAATCAAAACAACCCTAAGATTTCATCTTACACCAGTCAGAATGGCTAAGATTAAAAATTCAGGAGACAGCAGGTGTTGGAGAGGATGTGGAGAAAGAGGAACACTCCTCCACTGCTGGTGGGGTTGCAAATTGGTACAACCACTCTGGAAATCAGTCTGGCGGTTCCTCCGAAAACTGGGCACCTCACTTCCAGAAGATCCTGCTATACCACTCCTGGGCATATAACCAGAGGATTCCCCACTATGTAATAAGGATACATGTTCTACTATGTTCATAGCAGCCCTATTTATAATTGCCAGATGCTGGAAAGAACCCAGGTATCCCTCAACAGAAGAGTGGATGCAAAAAATGTGGTATATCTACACAATGGAGTACTATTCAGCCATTAGAAACAATGAATTCATGAAATTCTTAGGCAAATGGATGGAGCTAGAGAACATCATACTAAGTGAGGTAACCCAGACTCAAAAGGTGAATCATGGTATGCACTCACTAATAAGTGGTTATTAACCTAGAAAACTGGAATACCCAAAACATAATCCACACATCAAATGAGATACAAGAAGAAAGGAGGAGTGGCCCCTGGTTCTGGAAAGACTCAGTGAAACAGTATTCGGCAAAACCAGAACGGGGAAGTGGGAAGGGGTGGGAGGGAGGACAGGGGAAGAGAAGGGGGCTTACGGGACTTTCAGGGAGTGGGGGGGCTAGAAAAGGGGAAATCATTTGAAATGTAAATAAATTATATCGAATAAAAAAAAAACCCAATACACTGAAACTAATAGAAAAGAAATTGGGGAAGAGCCTTGAGCACATGGTTACATGGGGAAATTTCCTGAACAAAACACCAATAGCTTATGCTCTAAGATCAAGAATTGACAAATGGGACTTCATACAATTGCAAAGCTTCTGTAAGGCAAAGTTGGTTCTGTATGGCAACCAACAGACTGAGAAAAGATCTTTACCAATCCTATATCCAACAGAGGACTAATATCTAATATATACAAAGAACTTAAGAAGTTAGACTCCAGAGAATCAAATAACCCTATTAAAAATGGTGTACAGAGCTAAACAAAGAATTTTCAAGTGAGGAACATCGAATGGCCAAGAAACACTTAAAGAAATATTCAACATCCCTAATTATCAGGGAAATGTAAATCAAAACAACCCTGAGATTCCACCTCGTACCAGTCAGAATGGCTAAGATGAAAAGCTCAGGGACAGCAGATACTGGCAAGGATGTGTAGAAAGTGGGACACCCCTCCACTACTGGTGGGATCGCAAGCTGGTACAACCACTCTGGAAATCAGTCTGGCATTTCCTCAGAAAATTGGACATAGTATTTCCTGAGGACCCAGCTATACCACTCCTGAGCATATACCAAAATGATGTTCCAATATGTAACAAGGACACATGCTCCACTATGTTCATAGCAGCCTTATTTATAATAGCCAGAAGCTGGAAAGAACCCAGATGTCCTTTAACAGAGGTGTGGATACAGAAAATGTGATACATTTACACAATGGAGTACTACTCAGCTATCATAAACAATAAATTCATGAAATTCTTAAGCAAATGGATAGAACTAGAAAACATCATCCTGAGTGAGGTAACCCAATCACAAAGGAACACACAAGGTATGCACTCACTGATAGGTGGGTATTAGCCACCCAAGGTACAAGTCACAGACCACACGAAACTCAAGAAGGAAGAAGGAAGACCAAAGGGTAGGTGCTTTGGTTCTTCTTTAAAAGGGGAACTAAATACTCACAGGAGGAAATATGGAGGCACAGTGTGGAGCAGAGTCTGCCACACCTGGGGATCCATCTCATACATAGTCACCTATGCAGACACTATTGTGGATGCCAAAAAGTGCTTGATGACAGGAGCCTGATAGAGCTGTTTCTTGAGAAGCTCTGCCAGAGCCTGACAAGTACAGAGACAAATGCTCCCAGCCAACCTTTGGCCTGAGAATGGGGCTCCCGTGAAGTAGTTAGAGAAAGGACTGAAGGAGCTGAAGGGGTTTGCAACCCCGTAGGAAGAACAACAATATTAACTAACCAGACTCCTGATCACTGGCCCCTGAGCTCTCAGGGAGTCATGGAGGGACCCACAGCTCCAGCAGCCTATGTAGCAGAGGATGGCCTTGTTGGACATTAACGGGAGAAGAGGCCTTTGGTTCTGTGAAGGCTTGATGCCTTCCGACCAGTGTAGGGGAATTGGAGGGGAGGGCTGTGGGTGTAGGTGGGTCTATGGAGAACACCCTTATAGAAACAGGGGAGGGGGATTAGTTAGGGTTTTTTTGGGGGGGACTGGGAAAGGGGATAACATTTAAAATGTAAATAAAGAAAATATCCAATAAAAATAATTTAAGGAAAAAAAATAAAAAAAAATAAAAAGTTTCCCTCTCCCAGCGTGTGTCAAATGCCAGCTGTCCCTCATCTTGTGATTGTATTGTGGCCATGTCCCCACTTTCATTTTTATGAGATTCTTCCTAGAATGAGCTTGCTCTCATGCAGGCTGTAACAAGCACTCTGAGTTTATTTCCAACAACCCTGTTGTGTCCTTAATGTCCTTAATGTTAACTACCACAATGACATTTATAAGCTTTCTACCTCTCATTCTAAAAAAAAAAAAAAAACCCTGATTTTTGGGTTTGTAGTTCTACTCTGATTATTTTACTTAACTCTATATGATTTTGGGGTGTGTGTGTGAGAGAGGGGGGGAAGGGGTAAAGAGAGAGTTTTACTTCCCTTCCAGTCCATTCTTCAATCTTACCACCTTTCTCCACTCATAGGGCAAAAATATTGTTGAGAAAGCTGTATTATGTCCCCATGGATTCTGCACCTTTGTGTCTGCAAATGTTTATTATGTTGGCTGTTTGGTGTGGTATGAGGCTACTCTATTAACACTGGAATTTCAGACATCTCAGACATCTTGTTGTCATGGAGATTATCTGTGTCAGGAAGATCTTGGAGTTTTGGATCTACATGACAGGATGCTTCATGTACTCCAGAAGTTCAACAACGGGCTAGATATCGGTGTGGGACAATTCGAACCCCCCATCTGGGCCTGAGAAATACCTGAGCTGGTCAGCCTGCTGGCTTTAGCACACACCAATGGGACTGCCTACGCAGCATTCCATGCAAACAGGGCCAGCTCTACCCTGCAGCCCTGGTGAAGTGCAAGTCCCAGTGTCTTAAGTATTGTAGCTAGTGAGGACATGGCCAGTTCTGTTAGAGATGACCACAGGGTCAGCTTGCCTGCCTCCATTAGATATCAAGGCATGAATGAGGGAAAGGAGTCTCTCTGTAATCCCCACCATTTCCTGGCAGTCAAGATGCAGGACCAAGAGGCATGCTCATAAACAACCCACACATCCAGGGTTAGCCCTACTGTGCTGCTCAGCAGGATCCAGGGCCTGAACTAACAAGTGTCATAGCAAGTGAGTGGCAGGGCAGCTCTCCTGCTCACTCACACCAGAGTCAAGTCTCATGTTTGCTGCAGGTGGTGAGGTACAAGGGCAAAGGTAGTTTTCTCTTTCTTGTCCAGAATGCCAGAATCCCCACACTTTCTCTTACCGAGGGCTGAGCACACCATCCTCAGGCTGTGAGTGTGATTTAGGCAGTGGGGCTCCTAATAGTTTTGAAGGCTATGGAGAATGCTATGTGGCAATGTTGGGCAGTGCCTAACCTGTCCCGTGGTGAGTTTTTCTGGAGAGCATGCTTATGATGTCTCTTTTTAGCATGAAAAACTCCAGACCTTGTCTAAAATAGATTGTCTTTGTTTTGGAGTCAGGTGGCCCATTGATGGTTCCAGTGGTGGAACCTGGAGACTAGAATATAACACAGCTGTGCTGACGAATTTTTACGTTTTGAGGAGAAGCTTTCTTGTGCAAGACCACTCACACATGCCCAGATACACAGCTGACTAAAGACTTGCCCATTTTGTCTGGGACCTTATGAATTTTGGATTAGTTATACCACTAAGGGGATCAATACCTGTACCTGATATTTCAGACCCATTGGATAAAACTGACCTTCTTTCCTCCTGTGTGGGGAGCTCTGGTTTGCTCTTTCGACTGTTTGGTTACTGATTTCATTTAAACCAGACAGTATAGCAAAAGGGAATATCTCCACCTTTCTTCAGACATGTCTCCAACCTGAACAGTTCCCCAACACTCAGCAGGATCATGAGGCCCTGGACAATGTTTGCGAAGCTCGTATTGGAATTGATGGGAGCTCTTAGGAAATTTTGCTTTTGTTGTGTTGTTGGCCTCAGATCTTGGAAAACAAACTTCAAATTTTGAAAGATTTGAATATATAAGTAGGTCCCAATTACTGGAGATTGCTCAAAAGGTTTAAAATACCCATGACTGTGTAAGAGAAAAGAAAACAAAAGATAAAACAGACCCCATAGGGGAATCCAGAATCACCAGGAGAGGAAGAGGAAAGAAAAATGACTGGTCCCATGTCAGTGAGATAACAGTGGACATCCACATATTATGCTATATTGGCCTTCCTCTGGGGCAAGTGAAGTGGACGTACAAATGTCAAATAATCAGACACTTATCCCGGACTAGCAACATATCAAATTCTGTTAACTTCAGCCCAGCCGGCCTGCTCCCAGACAATGACACTACAGAGCCTCTTCCAGAGAATAAAGGAGTTGTGGGAGTCAACAGTTCCCCAACATAGATGGGGGAACAAAAGGAGGTGACTCTATGATGCTGCCTGCAGTGGATGCAGACAGAATGCCTCAAAATGAGTCTCCTTGAGGGTTAGGTGCATTATAGGTTCCTCCTCAGGCCAGCTCACTTACGTTCCACTCCTGGAATTTGTAGCTCAGCTCCTTCAGCTAGGCACTAGCAAATTGGCTTCAGCACTTAGCCATCTTAGAACTGGGAAGAACTCTTTTAATATGATTCATTTCTTTCCACGGGGATTTCCCACTCTCCTTGGTAGATGCCTTTATTAGTGGCAAGCTTAGCTAGGATCCAAGTGTCTAATCTGAACCTCTCGATGAGTCCAGATGTTCACGAGAAGAGCAGTGGAACAGAAAGCATCGTCACCAGCTGCCATCCTCCCTGTACATAGGCACTGCCTTCCTTCTGTACAATGAGCATCTTTCTGCAGCTGGCTTCCTCCCTGTACATAGGATATCTCTGGGAAACCACCTTCTTTCTTGTACGCAGAGCATCTTCCAACAATTGCTTTCCTGCCTATAAATAGGTTTTGGCTTGCAAACTGCCTTCCTCCCTGTACATAGAATATCTCCCACCAACTGCCTTTCTGCCTGCCTGTAAAAAATTTAACTGGATGAAGAGTACTCTGGGGGCGTTGGGGCAAGAACTAATGTCTCAGAATTGGCATCTCTCAAAGACCATTCAGATTTAGAGTTTGTACAGTAGAAGAAGGGAGCCTTCTGCCTGAGCACTTCAGGGTAGAATTTTTTTCCCAGTTCCATAGAATGCTAGGTAAGTGTGTGTCAGCTTGGCTCTGGGAGGTATTTGTGCATAGATAGGAGTATCCCATATAAACTGTGAGTTAGGTCTAATTCCTAGGGACCCTTTGTGACAAATCAGGAAAGTTCAGTGATGAGAAGATGTGTAATTAAAAAGCAAAACCACATGAAGAAGGGTGGGAGGGTAGGAAATATTGTGTAAAGTACTGCATCTGGTTACTGAGTATGCTGCAGGAGGAAGCTTCTTTCACCTAATAATGTAGGATGGCTCACTGCAGGAGCAAGAGGGAAAGAACATTTTCAGATAGATAGTAGCAGTCATAGAGTATTGCCATAACCATGATATTGTGCATCCAGACATGATACCCAGAACATCTCCAGAGATGCCGAGTATACATTGTGAAGTTAATAGACTTAGCCTGACCAACAAGTGCAGACATTGTCCCTTGATGAAACGGCAGTGTAGGCCCAAGGGCGTTTATGCCCCAGAGGTCATACTAGTGGAGCCATATGATGGCTAGGAGGCAAGAGTGCAGAGTTTGGGCTTGCTATTCTATATTAACACCACTGGGTACTACATCTTCAGAGGAAGAACCATGAAAGAGATAGAGAAAATGATTTCCACATGGACCTATGTATGACATTCCAAATTACGTTTCTTGGCAACTTGGAAACCTAAATCACTAGATCCTCACAGATTCCACAGAGATGAAGCTGTCCATTGAGAACATTGAGACACATGGGTCTTCAAATTTGAAGTAGTTATCCCCACTGTGACCTACCCAATTTCCAACATAATAGACATGCTTTGTGGCATGGAGTTTAATACCAACGAGATCTTGGGATCCCTGCGGATGAACGAGTATGATGAAACAAATGGGGACATATTTGATTTTAAAAGAAGAGGACACAAAGTGTTTGCAGGAGCATCTACCATTTCAGCCAAGCCTGTGGATCCATGCCCTTCCCCACCCCCATCACCAGCACATCCCTCTCTCTATGGGCTTCCACCAAAGAGAAGTACCAGTGAGCCCAACCTTGGCCTCCTCCACATCCAGCCCTCAGAAGAGCAGGGTCCTGTTCCCCTAATACTCTCAGGACACAAGGTACCCAGGAATATCACCATGCCTCACATTGCTCTATGTTGTACCAGAAAAAAGAACAGGGCTTGTAGCTGTGCCTTCCACTCCAGAGCTGTGGTCGCCCCACTGTCTGCAGCAGCTTATCAGAAGAGGAAATGCCTCAGCCACCTGAGCAAAAGTTGCCATGGAAACATCATCTCCACATCAGCAGATTGGGTGCTTCAGGTGACTGCTCAGGAGAATCAGGGCTTGCCTATCAAGATGCTGTTGCTTTAAGGGGTCACTGAAGACAAAAACCCTCCATATATCTCCCAGGAAATTGGTTCCTCTGAAGGAGGCCAGAAGCGGAACCCAGTAAAAGGATAAGCAAGTTTAGGAGGGTGCGTCAAAACCTCTACCTTGTTCAATACACCATGCTTATACCACTAGCCTCTTCCAGGCTCTAGTAACATCAAAGTGTGTGTATCTAGTTACAGAGTATGCTCCAGGAAGAAACACATTTAACTTGATAATGGAGGATGGCCTGCTTCAGGAGGAAGAGGCAAAGAAAATATTCGGACAGATAGTGGCAGCCGCAAATGATTGCCACAACCTTAACATTTTCCATCAAGTCATAAAACTCCAGAATATTCTCAGAGATACAAAATGTTATTATCAAGCTGATAGACCTGGCTTGGCCATCAAGTGTAGATATGGCCCTTTACTGAAAGAACAGTGTGGGACCAAGGGCTTTTATGCCGCAGAGTTCATACTAGGGGCACCTTATGACTTCGAAGACAGATGTGTGAAATTGGGCTTGCTACTCTATTTTATAAGCACATAGTACCACATGCTCATAGGAAGCACCAGGAAAGAGATCAAGAAAATAATTACCATGGAGACATTTGAAATTCCAAATAAGGTGTCCAGTCAACTTGGATTCAACCTAATTCAACAGATTTCCAGTTTCCCCAGAGATGAGGCCTTTCATTAAGGATCCTGAGAAACATCCAGGGGTCATGAAATCTGAAATAAACATCCCCACTGTGACCTACCCAGTTTCTAATGCAATAAACATGCCCAGTGGCATGGAGTTTAATACCAATGAGATCTTGGAATCCCAGCAATTGAAAAAATATGATGAAAAAATGGGGACATATTTGATTTTAAAAGAAGAGGTACATAAATTATTTGAACATGCATCTACAACTTCAACACGCCTGTGGATCCATGCCCTTCCCCACCCCCATCACCAGCACATCCCTCTATGGTCTTCCACCAAAGAGAAGAGCCAGTGAGCCCACCCTTGGCCTCTTCCACATCCAGCCCTAGAAGAACAGGGGCCTGTTCCCCGAATACTCTCAGGACACAAGGTTGCCAAAAGTGTCTCCATGCCTCCCATTGCTCTACATTGTCCCAAAAAGAACACAGTACTTCTAGCTGTGACCTCTATTCTGGAGCCATGGCTTCCCCATGTGTCTGCATTACCACAAGAGAAGACGAAATACAGTTGTTTCCTGAGCAAGATTTTGACATGGAAACATCATCTCCCCATCTGAAGATTTGGGTGCTTCAAGAGACTGCACAGGAGAATCAGGGCTTGCCTGTCCATTCTCTGTTGTTTCAAGAAGTCTCTGAAAACAAAAATCCAGTATATATCTTCCAACAATCTGGGTCCTCTGAAAGAGGCAGGACACAAAACCCAGTGAAATTTTGTAAGCAAGTATGGGAGGGTACATCACAACCTAGGCCTTGTTCCCAACACCATCCTAGCATCATTAGCCTCTTCTGGGATCTAGTACCATCAAAGTGGTCTATCTATTTACAGAGTATGTTCCCGGAGGAAACACGTTTAACCTGAGTACTAAGTACTGCCACGATGTTGATATTCTTCATGGAGACCTTCAATGTCAAAGACATTTTCAAGTTGCAGACAGAAATAAGAGGCTAATAGGGGATGGTTTCCAGGTCGAAGATCAAGAGTTCTTCTGTAAACCTATATGTGCTCCTACAAGAGGAGTGTATGTGTACCAGGTGGCAATCCTGGTGGAGACATGAACAAATATCTATATAACCAGATGTGGAAACAACCACAGACCCCGGAATTACTCCACCCAAGTCTAATTCATTCAATCAGAGGGTTTTCATGAGCTTTGTTCTCAAGTGTGCTTGTGGAGTGCCTTAGAAAAGGGGTGACTCGGGGCAGTTATTCTCAAAATGCCTGACTCGGCACTGACTTCTACTTAAAAAAGCTGCATTTCTAGAGCTTTTGATAATTGGATATCAGGCCATGATTATCTAGAGAGGGTAATCAGCAAGACAAGCCTGGGCTGCTTTGCTGAGGCCTGCCAGCTTGTCCAATCCTTCAGGTTCCCAGTGATATGTCAAAACTCACTTAGGAAATCCTCCAGGGTGTTTCCAGAGAGCAGGAGGACCCCAGTGGATTTAATGAAGTCTATGGCTCACTCAAACAGGATCATGTGGATGTTGGAATTGATAAGGAGAAACAATGCATAGCTGCAGAATGGGGATCCCAGCAAAGAAAAGAACCCATGACCTCCAAAGTGCAGAAGAACTCAACATAGTGCAGTCCAGGCTGGGTGCTCTGGGAGGCAGCAGTCTGGCAAAGTTTCTGTGACTGCCATGAAATCAGGAATTGAGCTTAGGGACTTGAATCCAATAACATCCTTCTATGGGAGGCGGGTACCACAAAATATGTGACTTTGGAGACCAGGTTCACAGGAAGAAAATCCTGGGCACATATATTTTCCTCAGGGAGAGAGTCAGGGATGGAGTCATGAGAGGGGTGGGGGTGGGGAGGTGAGGATTGAGAATATGAATGATTTTGGGGAGAGTAACATATGATGTGCTGGAGTTCTCATAAGAAGACAGCACATTCTCCTTACATCACAGGCATTGCCCTCTCCCTTTGTGGGACACACTTTTGGAAAGTTGAAGGAGCGGCCTCTCATAGGATGTTGAAGGACTTTGCATCTGTCTTTTTCCAAACTGGGGAACATCCTGACTTGACAGTTCATTGTCCTCCTGAGGGAGTAACCTGCAGTGGAACTCAAGTTTGGCTACCTATGTCTCATCAGAGGTGACAGATCCTCACCAGGTTGTTGTGTAGAGGCAGAAGGCAATTAGGCAAGCCCCACCTTCCCATCATGTCCTGAGATACAAGTCCCTCCTTCTATAGGCACAGCAGACTTAGGACACCACCTGCATCACCTTCCCCATGTATACTTCTGAGGTTTCACTCTTCTTCAGGGCCTGGATGTTAGCCTCTGTTAGTTACAAGGAAGGGTGGGTTTTTATGACCCATGAATGAAGTGGGAAGAAAAGCAGTTCTGGATACTTGGAGAGGGCCAAACAAGACAGAATATTAGTTATATTAAGGACTACCAAGCTGCCAAGATCAATCCATAATCACAGGACAAACATCCTCGAGGCATTCCTTGCACCTGGCTGTATCTTCACCCTGCTGTACTGAGGACCATACTTTCTTTCCACAATCCTCTGAGGTCATTGAGACTGTCCTAGGTCTGTGCTAGGATTTGACTTCCCATAGAGCAGATTGTAGGAGTTGTCTGTCCCATTCAACCAGGTCTGTTCTCCCTAGGACAGCGATGGTATCCCATTCTCAGAAGCTTGCAGCTGTGACTCAAGCATAACTTTGGACATTTGAAAAGTCTCCCTCACAGCTCAAATCCCAGGGGCCAGCACACATGCCAGCATTCTTTCACTGGACATTATAGCAGTAATTTCTAGAGGCTGAGGCCAAAGGCCTGAAGTTGTTTCCCCTGCAGGCCTTGACTGGTGAGGTGACACCGGGCCCAAAAAACGAGCCAGTAATAGAAAAACAATAATTAATACCAACAGAACCCCTTTCCTGTTCTAGTTTTTCCATAAGTGCTTTATGTCTAATAATTTGATAATTCTCAGGAGACAATAATTTCTTTCTCTCTCTCATGTTTGGAGACTGAGTCTCCAGGAAGTTAAATAATTTTTCTAACTCTCTCCACTCCTAAGTGGTACAGCAAGGGTCTGGGTATACATAAAACCCAGAAGAAAGCCTGGGGGTGCATTCTCTCCTTCAACCGATTACTGCAAACTGTTCCTGGGGGGATTAGTTAGAATGTCACTGGGGTTTCTTCATCTAGATATGTACCTCGTGGGTCATGTATAGCAGCTGTCACAAATCCCATGCCTGAAAGTCATGTTACAAAACCTAGAGTGGACACATCTTGCAGTCAATGTGATGTAGCACTCTGAGTCACAGCAAGCAGAGACTGTCGTCCAGGAACTCCAGTGCTTGTGAGTCTAAATCAGAAGTGAAGTTTGTCCAGTAAGCAGATGTATAAGTGTTGCTCAGCGTCTGTCCTGTCTCCTTCCTATTCTGCACACACTGAGAGATGCCCAGGGTTAGTAATTGGTCACTGCTAACAGTTAATTTGAACATGGGCAATTACACATGCTCTCCCTCATATCTCTGTGTTTAACCTCCCTCCACATGACTTGAATTCTGATGAGTAGTGTGTTCTATAATATAGATTTAACTTTATGATAAGGCTGTCTGTTAAGGAAAGAACTGTGCCTCCTTGGGCTCCCGGCATCTTATTTCTGTGTACT
This sequence comes from Apodemus sylvaticus, assembly GCF_947179515.1. Lineage (NCBI taxonomy): Eukaryota > Metazoa > Chordata > Mammalia > Rodentia > Muridae > Apodemus > Apodemus sylvaticus. The sequence goes on along the minus strand of NC_067491.1, from coordinate 52,330,261 downwards.
TTACTCTCTGACATGTCTTACTTAGAGGGTGGAAGCTTCTGGGTCCTCCTGTTTGAGGACCCACTGCTGTACTCTGAACCTGCTTGTGACCACACACAGCCAGTGACAGCAATAATCCAGTTACTCTACAACCCAGGGCCCTCATTCTTAGGATACTTGAACAGCCTGCTGAGGACACTGGCCTCCTCTTTTAAGCTGCATGTCTTGGGTATTTTTCACACCCCAGAAACATCAGGAGAGGAACCTGAAGTAACAGGCAGGGGGCTGGCCTTTCCCTGGTGTCGCAAATTCTCCAACTTAAGGTGACACAACTTTGAAGTTCCAAAGATGAAATGAAGCCACATGAAATGGCTAGACTGACCATGGTGCCTTCGAGGTCCTGGATGTTCCTGCCTCACTGTGGAGCGGTAAGTGTGAGTCTGCTCTACAAGGCTTCAGGGTTGAATACAAAATGGAGTCAGGGGAAAAGCTTTAGATTTAAGGTAATAGACAATTTTTTAAAAGCAGTTGAAACTGAGCACATCCTGTCCTGCTGTAGCTTGGAATATGTGTTATGCTCCTCCTGGGGGGAGCCTAGATTAGAGTCTCTGCCTTAGAATACTCAGTATTTCTTGCTGCTGTTATTCATTTATGCCTCTATGAGAAACATTGTTTGTCATGTGTGGCTTGCCGTTGTGATTTTGTGTACCCTGAATTTATGAGAACCTTTCCACAAATACTATTGCCTCACCCTCAGAGTACAGACGGTCTGAGGCTCTGAGTAAAGTTAGCTGTTTTTTGAGCTTTATTGCAGGAGCTTTGCATGGCTTCCCTTGGCAGGTCCACCCTCCCGCCGTCCACCACTGTTAAAGTGCGATGGATCATCATCTTCATTTTTCCAGCTTTTAGTCACTGGTTTCTGAGATAGGGCTCTCACTGTGTAGATTTGTCTAAGGTTTGCTGGGAGGCGCTGGGAGGGGTATTTTGCCTCAATGTACGGCCATGGTCCATGTGGGTGAAGTACATATGGAGGCCAGGAGAGGACTTTAGATCTGTTTGAACTGGAGTCACTGATGGGTGCGAGCCTCCATGTGTGTCCTGGGGCTGGAACCCAGGCCATGTGTATGAGCAACCTGTAAACTTAACTCTTGAGCTTGTGTCCCATTGATGGATCCCGTAGATTGGAACCTGGTGACTTGTCCTTTTTCTCCTTCCCTGTTAAAAACCTTATAGGATGTTCTGAAAGCTAGCGAGACAAGTCCATCCGTCCCCTTACTGGGCTAGTTGTTCTTCCTCAGGCCTTTACCACATTCTAGTTGCATATGTATTGAATGTCAGCAATCAAAAGCCCCTTTGGACTCACCTATTTGCTGTGCCCAATAACAACAAACCAGGGAATCCTACCCAGTCCTAACACCCGTTCCTGTTGAAAATCAGAGCTCCTAAGTCATTTGTTGCTGTCCCTGCCTGAGCTGAAATTCAGGCACTTTAAAGCATCTCTGAAAAATGGGAGTTTGGATATGGATTCTGGTCTCAGCTTAATCCTGGGCCCTGTAGTGAGCTTTCTCTATTCCTCGTGTGTGTGGGCCCTTCAAGATGTTCCCTGGGCATATGCAACACATAAATCCACCCACCACAGATAGGAAATGAACAAAATAGTATGGATACCACACAGTCCAGCTTTGCAATGCAATGTCTTTTATTCCAGTGAAAAACAGGAATATGGGCTGGGAGGTGATTAACCTAATATAAATGACTTGAAGACAGATACTTCGTCCCAGCCCATCCCAGCATGGATTGCAAGGTCACTAAAGCTAGGAACTTGGAGCACACTGCACATCCTGTTGGCAGTTGAACAGGTGGAAGATTGTCTGAAGTCTCAGTTTGTCTAAACTTCTTCCAGGCAGCATGGGTGTTTCCTGACTCTGCCAAGGAGTTTGCTGTTCTGGTTTTAGTTGTTTTCATAACTTGTCTTCTCTGAGAGGAAAACTGAGCAAGATTGGTTTGATCACATTTTGAAAAAGACAACCCTAGATAATCTGGTCAGGTTCAGGGACTTCCTGAAGCTGTATGGCAGTGGTTACCTTCCTGTTTAATTCCCTGCAGAAAAGTCTCAATCTCTCAAGCAGAGGATACACAACACAGATACTGGAAACCACCCAACTCTGATAAGTTGTACTCCTCCTCTTCATCTCCCTCCTATCTTCTGCCTCTTATTCATTCTCTTCCTCTCCATCTCCTCCCTCCTTTGTTCCTGCTCCTCCTCTCCCTTCCCTTCTGTCTTTCACTGCCCTTCCCCTTCCCGTCCTCCTCCTCTTCCTCCTGCTTCTCCTCCTGCTCCTTCTCATCTCTCTATCAGGTCCATTTTTAGTTACTCAACTAATTTCTGATGTCTGCCTTGGGCAATCAGAGACCTCTCAAGGTTTTGTATTAAAACATTTCCCTCTCCCAGCATGTGTCAAATGCCAGCTGTCCCTCATCTTGTGATTGGATTTTGGCCATGTCCCCACTTTCATTTCTATGAGATTCTTCCTAGAATGAGCTTGCTCTCATGCAGGCTGTAACAAGCACTGTGAGTTTATTTCCAACAACCCTGTTGTGTCCTGAATGTTAACTACCACAATGACATTTATAAGCTTTCTACCTCTCATTCTTAAAAAAAAAAAATCCCTGATTTTTGGGTTCGTAGTTCTACTCTGTTTATTTTACTTAACTCTATATCATTTTGGGATGTGTGTGTGAGAGAGAAGGGGGGAGAGGGGGAAAGAGAGGGTTTTACTTCCCCTCCAGTCCATTCTTCAATCTTACCACCTTTCTCCACTCATAGGGCAAAAATATTGTTGAGAAAGTTGTATTATGTCCCCAATGGGCTCTGCACCTTTGTGTCTGCAAATGTTTATTATGTTGGCTGTTTGGTGTGGTATGAGGCTCCTGCTACTCTATTAACACTGGAATTTCAGACATCTCAGACATCTTGTTGTCATGGAGATTATCTGTGTCAGAAAGATCTTGGAGTTTTGGATCTACATGACAGGATGCTTCATGTACTCCAGAAGTTCGACAACGGGCTAGATATTGGTGTGGGACAATTCGAACCCCCCATCTGGGCCTGAGAAATACCTGAGCTGGTCAGCCTGCTGGCTTTAGCACACACCAATGGGACTGCCTACGCAGCATTCCATGCAAACAGGGCCAGCTCTACCCTGCAGCCCTGGTAAAGTGCAAGTCCCAGTGTCTTAAGTATTGTAGCTAGTGAGGACATGGCCAGTTCTGTTAGAGATGACCACAGGGTCAGCTTGCCTGCCTCCCTTAGATATGAAGGCATGAATGAGGGAAAGGAGTCTCTCTGTAATCCCCACCATTTCCTGGCAGTCAAGATGCAGGACCAAGAGGCATGGTCATAAACAACCCACACATCCAGGGTTAGCCCTACTGTGCTGCTCAGCAGGATCCAGGGCCTGAACTAACAAGTGTCATAGCAAATGAGTGGCAGGGCAGCTCTCCTGCTCACTCACACCAGAGTCAAGTCTCATGCTTGCTGCAGGTGGTGAGGTACAAGGGCAAAGGTAGTTTTCTCTTTCTTGTCCAGAATGCTGAATGGGCAACAGGTGGCAGTGTCAGAATCCCCACACTTTCTCTTACTGAGGGCTGAGCACACCATCCTCAGGCTGTGAGTGTGATTTAGGCAGTGGGGCTCCTAATAGTTTTGAAGGCTATGGAGAATGGTATGTGACAATATTGGGCAGTGCCTAACCTGTCCCGTGGTGAGTTTTTCTGGAGAGCATGCTTATGATGTCTCTTTTCAGCATGAAAAACTCCAGACCTTGTCTAAAATAGATTGTCTTTGTTTTGGAGTCAGGTGGCCCATAGATGGTTCCAGTGGTGGAACCTGGAGACTAGAATATAACACAGCTGTGCTGACGAATTTTTACGTTTTGAGGAGAAGCTTTCTTGTGAAAGACCACTCACACATGCCCAGATACACAGCTGACTAAAGACTTGCCTATTTTGTCTGGGACCCTATGAATTTTGGATTAGTTATATCACTAAGGGGAACAATACCTGTACCTGATATTTCAGACCCATTGGATAAAACTGACCTTCTTTCCTCCTTTGTGGTGAGCTCTGGTTTGCTCTTTTGACTGTTTGGTTACTGATTTCATTTAAACCAGACAGTATAGCAAAAGGGAATATCTCCACCTTTCTTCAGACATGTCTCCAACCTGAACAGTTCCCCAACACTCAGCAGGATCATGAGTCCCTGGACAATGTTTGCGAAGCTCGTATTGGAATTGATGGGAGCTCTTAGGAAATTTTGCTTTTGTTGTGTTGTTGGCCTCAGATCTTGGAAAACAAACTTCAAATTTTGAAAGATTTGAATATATAAGTAGGTCCTCATTACTGGAGATTGCTCAAAAGGTTTAAAATACCCATGACTGTGTAAGAGAAAAGAAAACAAAAGATAAAACAGACCCCATAGGGGAATCCAGAATCACCAGGAGAGGAAGAGGAAAGAAAAATGACTGGTCCCATGTCAGTGAGATAACAGTGGACATCCACATATTATGCTATATTGGCCTTCCTCTGGGGCAAGAGAAATGGACGTACAAATGTCAAATAATCAGACACTTATCCCGGACTAGCAACATATCAAATTCTGTTAACTTCAGCACAGCCGGCCTGCTCCCAGATACTAACCCAACAGAACCTCTTCCAGAGAATAAAGGAGTTGTGGGAGTCAACAGTTCCCCAACATAGATGGGGGAACAAAAGGAGGTGACTCTGTGATGCTGCAGTGGATGCAGACAGAATGCCTCAAAATGAGTCTCCTTGAGGGTTAGATGCATTATAGGTTCCTCCTCAGGCCAGCTTACTTACGTTCCACTCCTGGAATTTGTAGCTCAGCTCCTTCAGATAGGCACTAGCAAATTGGCTTCAGCACTTAGCCATCTTAGAACTGGGAAGAACTCTTTTAATATGATTCATTTCTTTCCACAGGGATTTCCCACTCTCCTTGGTAGATGCCTTTACTAGTGGCAAGCTTAGCTAGGATCCAAGTGTCTAATCTGAACCTCTGGATGAGTCCAGATGTTCACGAGAAGAGCAGTGGAACAGAAAGCATCGTCACCAGCTGCCATCCTCCCTGTACATAGGCACTGCCTTCCTTCTGTACAATGAGCATCTTTCTGCAGCTGGCTTCCTCCCTGTACATAGGATATCTCTGGGAAACCGCCTTCTTTCTTGTATGTAGAGCATCTTCCAACAATTGCTTTCCTGCCTATAAATAGGTTTTGGCTTGCAAACTGCCTTCCTCCCTGTACATAGAATATCTCCCACCAACTGCATTTCTGCCTGCCTGTAAAAAATTTAACTGGATGAAGAGTACTCTGGGGGTGTTGGGGCAAGAACTAATGTCTCAGAATTGGCATCTCTCAAAGACCATTCAGATTTAGAGTTTGCACAGTAGAAGAAGGGAGCCTTCTGCCTGAGCACTTCAGGGTAGAATTTTTTTCCCAGTTCCATAGAATGCTAGGTAAGTGTGTGTCAGCTTGGCTCTGGGAGGTATTTGTGCATAGATAGGAGTATCCCATATAAACTGTGAGTTAGGTCAAATTCCTAGGGACCCTTTGTGACAAATCAGGAAAGTTCAGTGATGAGAAGATGTGTAATTAAAAAGCAAAACCACATGAAGAAGGGTGTGAGGGTAGGAAATATTGTGTAAAGTGCTGCATCTGGTTACTGAGTATGCTGCAGGAGGAAGCTTCTTTCACCTAATAATGTAGGATGGCTCACTGCAGGAGCAAGAGGGAAAGAACATTTTCAGATAGATAGTAGCAGTCATAGAGTATTGCCACAACCATGATATTGTGCATCCAGACATGATACCTAGAACATCTCCAGAGATGCCGAGTATACATTGTGAAGTTAATAGACTTAGCCTGACCAACAAGTGCAGACATTGTCCCTTGATGAAACGGCAGTGTAGGCCCAAGGGCGTTTATACCCCAGAGGTCATGCTAGTGGAGCCATATGATGGCTAGGAGGCAAGAGTGCAGAGTTTGGGCTTGCTATTCTATATTAACACCACTGGGTACTACATCTTCAGAGGAAGAACCATGAAAGAGATAGAGAAAATGATTTCCACATGGACCTATGTATGACATTCCAAATTACGTTTCTTGGCAACTTGGAAACCTAAATCACTAGATCCTCACAGATTCCACAGAGATGAAGCTGTCCATTGAGAACATTGAGACACATGGGTCTTCAAATTTGAAGTAGTTATCCCCACTGTGACCTACCCAATTTCCAACATAATAGACATGCTTTGTGGCATGGAGTTTAATACCAACGAGATCTTGGGATCCCTGCGGATGAACGAGTATGATGAAACAAATGGGGACATATTTGATTTTAAAAGAAGAGGACACAAAGTGTTTGCAGGAGCATCTACCATTTCAGCCAAGCCTGTGGATCCATGCCCTTCCCCACCCCCATCACCAGCACATCCCTCTCTCTATGGGCTTCCACCTAAGAGAAGTACCAGTGAAACCAACTTAGGTCCCCTCAACATCCAGCCCTCAGAAGAGCAGGGGCCTGTTCCCCTAATACTCTCAGGACACAAGGTACCCAGAAATGTCACCATGCCTTGCATTGCTCTATGTTATCATAGATAAAAGAACAGGGCTTGTAGCTGTGCCTTCCACTCCAGAGCTGTGGTCGCCCCTCTGTCTGCAGCAGCTTATCAGAAGAGGAAATGCCTCAGCCACCTGAGCAAAAGTTGCCATGGAAACATCATCTCCACATCAGCAGATTGGGTGCTTCAGGTGACTGCTCAGGAGAATCAGGGCTTGCCTATCAAGATGCTGTTGCTTTAAGGGGTCACTGAAGACAAAAACCCTCCATATATCTCCCAGGAAAGTGGTTCCTCTGAAAGAGGCCGGAAGCAGAACCCAGTAAAAGGATAAGCAAGTTTAGGAGGGTGCATCAAAACCTCTACTTTGTTCAATACACCATGCTAACACCACTAGCCTCTTCCAGGTTCTAGTAACATCAAAGTGTGTGTATCTAGCTACAGAGTATGCTCCAGGAAGAAACACATTTAACTTGATAATGGAGAATGTCCTGCTTCAGGAAGAAGAGGCAAAGAAAATATTTGGACAGATAGTGGCAGCCGCAAATGATTGCCACAACCTTAACATTTTCCATCAAGTCATAAAACTCCAGAATATTCTCAGAGATACAAAATGTTATTATCAAGCTGATAGACCTGGCTTGGCCATCAAGTGTGGATATGGCCCTTTACTGAAAGGACAGTGTGGGACCAAGGGCTTTTATGCCCCAGAGTTCATACTGGGGGCACCTTATGACTTCGAAGACAGATGTGTGAAATTGGGCTTGCTACTCTATTTTATAAGCACATAGCACCACACGCTCATAGGAAGCACCAGGAAAGAGATCAAGAAAATAATTACCATGGAGACATTTGTAATTCCAAATAAGGTGTCCAGTCAACTTGGATTCAACCTAATTCAACAGATTTCCAGTTTCCCCAGAGATGACGCCTTTCATTAAGGATCCTGAGAAACATCCAGGGGTCATGAAATCTGAAATAAACATCCCCACTGTGACCTACCCAGTTTCTAATGCAATAAACATGCCCAGTGGCATGGAGTTTAATACCAATGAGATCTTGGAATCCCAGCAATTGAAAAAATATGATGAAAAAATGGGGACATATTTGATTTTAAAAGAAGAGGTACATAAATTATTTGAACATGCATCTACAACTTCAACACACCTGTGGATCCATGCCCTTCCCCACCCCCATCACCAGCACATCCCTCTATGGTCTTCCACCAAAGAGAAGAGCCAGTGAGCCCAACCTTGGCCTCTTCCACATTCAGCTCTAGAAGAACAGGGGCCTGTTCCCCTAATACTCTCAGGACACAAGGTTGCCAAAAGTGTCTCCATGCCTCCCATTGCTCTACATTGTCCCAAAAAGAACACAGTACTTCTAGCTGTGACCTCTATTCTGGAGCCATGGCTTCCCCATGTGTCTGCATTACCACAAGAGAAGATGAAATATAGTTGTTTCCTGAGCAAGATTTTGACATGGAAACATCATCTCCCCGTCTGAAGATTTGGGTGCTTCAAGAGACTGCACAGGAGAATCAGGGCTTGCCTGTCCATTCTCTGTTGTTTCAAGAAGTCTCTGAAAACAAAAATCCAGTATATATCTTCCAACAATCTGGGTCCTCTGAAAGAGGCAGGACACAAAACCCAGTGAAATTTTGTAAGCAAGTATGGGAGGGTACATCACAACCTAGGCCTTGTTCCCAACACCATCCTAGCATCATTAGCCTCTTCTGGGATCTAGTACCATCAAAGTGGTCTATCTATTTACAGAGTATGTTCCCGGAGGAAACACGTTTAACCTGAGTACTAAGTACTGCCACGATGTTGATATTCTTCATGGAGACCTTCAATGTCAAAGACATTTTCAAGTTGCAGACAGAAATAAGAGGCTAATAGGGGATGGTTTCCAGGTCGAAGATCAAGAGTTCTTCTGTAAACCTATATGTGCTCCTACAAGAGGAGTGTATGTGTACCAGGTGGCAATCCTGGTGGAGATATGAACAAATATCTGTGTAACCAGATGTGGAACCAACCACAGACCCCAGAATTACTCTACCCAAGTCTAATTCATTCAACCAGTGGGTTTTCATGAGCTCTGTTCTCAAGTGTGCTTGTGGAGTGCCTTAGAAAAGGGATGACTCGGGGCAGTTATTCTCAAAATGCCTGACTCGGCACTGACTTCTACTTAAAAAAGCTGCATTTCTAGAGCTTCAGATACCTGGATATCAGGCCATGATTGTCACTGTTGAGGGCCATAGGTCCCCTAAGTGATTAGGTGTGTGGATTAGCTCTTTAAATAACCTACATTTTCTCACTACTGAATGTTATTATACACTTAAAGCCAAGGCCACTAAAGTATCTACTGGCCTTGACTTCTGAATGAGTAAATGTCAGCTTATGTGATCCACTAAAGCAGTAGTTACTAAGGTCTGCATCTTCCTTCCTTTTGCTGCAATAAGATACCGTGTCCATGGCAGCAAACTTATACAAGTGAATGTGTACTTCAGACTCATATTACAGACTGAGAGTCTTCTATGGCACAACAAAGGCATTGCAACAGGAACAGCTGTGAACTCACTTGGTTCACAAGTGGGAGGGCAGACAGGAAGTCACTGGGAATGGCCTGGGCTTTGAACCTGCAAACACAGCCTCAGGGTCAGACCTCTTCCCTAGGCCACCCTATCTAATCCTTCCCACACAGTTGTACCATGAAAGAATAGTACTGAAGAACATGTCCTTATGGGGACCAACCTCATTCAAACCCCTACATAGGTCCTTAGAATCACCACTAGGAATAAAATACCCTAAATATAAAAGTCTAGACTGCCACTGTGTTGACCTAGTGAGAGGGGCCACTTCCTGTTCAAATGGAACATTTGTGAGGGAATTATAATAAAAACCTGGTGGATAAGTCTGTGGTCTGTGTTGGGGTTTTATTCCTATAGTCCAGGAATCCACTTTTTCTTTTTCTTTTTTTCTTTTTTTTAAGTCATAAAAATTTATTTTATTCCTGAATACAGATAATTTGAAAAGCTTCCTTCTTTACTGATCAGAATTTCTGTTGATTTCAGACAAATACTTTTTATTTCATTTGCTTCTAAGTCAACCCAAAAGCATACTCTTTTTTTTTTTTTTTTTGATTATATGTAAGTACATTGTAGCTGTCTTCAGACAAACCAGAAGAGGGCATCAGATCTCATTACAGATGGTTGTGAGCCACAATGTGGTTACTGGGATTTGAACTCAGGACCTTTTGGAAGAACAGTCAGTGCTCTTAACTGCTGAACCATCTCTCCAGCTCTCAGAAGCATACTTTTTTTTTTGCAGATATCTTTTTTTATTCAATATATTCTTTATTTACATTTCAACTGATTTTCCCTTTCCTGGATCCCCCTCTCCAAATGTCCCATAAGACCTCTTCCCTCCCCCTGTTCCCCAATCCACACCTTTCTACTTCCCTGTCCTGCTCTTCCCCTACACTGCTGCACTGAGTTTTTCCAAGACCAGGGGCCACTTCTTTCTTCTTCTTGGGCATCATTTGATAAGTGAATTGTGTCTTGGGTTATGCAGAACTTTTCATTTAACTTAATGACCAGAGCGTCTCTGTCCATACTTAATCATAGAAGTTTCAAAGAGCCCACCTCATCCCTAAACGTGCATTGACTCCATGTCATCCCGCCCTCTCACTTGTCACCCAAGTGCTAGGAGACAGCGTTTCAGTGCAGGGCTCCTCCCCTTATATTCAGCCTGTAACCCATCCTTCTTCCTGAAGTCCCTATATAATCCTCCATGTGGCCTCAGCCTGTGCATAGGTCAAAAGGTTTCTCCAGGAACTGATCTCACTACTCATGTGCTAATGCCCTAGTTGTAGTGGAAACTTTCATCATGGTATCTTCCTACTTGTAGACAAGGAGGTCCTACCTTTCTGCCCTTGCTGGACAGCTAGAGGCTTCTCATGTCTAGAGAGGGTAATCAGCAAGACAAGCCTGGGCTGCTTTGCTGAGGCCTGCCAGCTTGTCCAATCCTTCAGGTTCCCAGTGATATGTCAAAACTCACTTAGGAAATCCTCCAGGGTGTTTCCAGAGAGCAGGAGAACCCCAGTGGATTTAATGAAGTCTATGGTTCACTCAAACAGGATCATGTGGATGTTGGAATTGATAAGGAGAAACAATGCACAGCTGCAGAATGGGGATCCCAGCAAAGGAAAGAATCTATGCCCTCCAAAGTGCAGAACTACTCAACATAGTGCAGTCCAGGCTGGGTGCCCTAGGAGACAGCAGTCTGGCAAAGTTTCTGTGACTGCCATGAAATCAGGAATTGAGCTTAGGGACCTGAATCCAATAACATCCTTCTATGGGAGGCGGGTACCACAAAATATGTGACTTTGGAGACCAGGTTCACAGGCAGAAGAACCTGGGCACATATTTTTTCCTCAGGGAGAGAGTCAGGGATGGAGTCATGAGAGGGGTGGGGTTGGGGAGGTGAGGATGGAGAATATGAATGATTTTGGGGAGAGTAACATATGTTGTGCTGGAGTTCTCATAAGAAGACAGCACATTCTCCTTACTTCATGGATATTGCCCTCTCCCTTTGTGGGACACACTTTTGGAAAGTTAAAGGAGAGGCCTCATATGATGCTGAAGGACTTTGCATCTGTCTTTTTCCAAACTGGGGAACATCCTGACTTGACAGTTCATTGTCCTCCTGAGGGAGTAACCTACAGTGGAACTCAAGTTTGGCTACCTATGTCTCATCAGAGGTGACAGATCCTCACCAGGTTGTTGTGTAGAGGCAGAAGGCAATTAGGCAAGCCCCACCTTCCCATCATGTCCTGAGATACAAGTCCCTCCTTCTATAGGCACAGCAGACTTAGGACACCACCAGCATCACCTTCCCATGTATACTTCTGAGGTTTCACTCTTCTTCAGGGCCTGGATGTTAGCCTCTGTTAGTTACAAGGAAGAGTGGGTTTTTATGACCCATGAATGAAGTGGGAAAAAAAGCAGTTCTGGATACTTGGAGAGGGCCAAACAAGACAGAATATTAGTTATATTAAGGACTACCAAGCTGCCAAGATCAATCCATAATCACAGGACAAACATCCTTGAGGCATTCCTTGCACCTGGCTGTATCTTCACCCTGCTGTACTGAGGACCATACTTTCTTTCCACAATGCTCTGAGGTCATTGACACAGTCCTAGGTCTGTGCTTGGATTTGATCTCCCATAGAGCAGATTGTAGGAGTTGTCTGTCCCATTCAACCAGGTCTGTTCTCCCTAGGACAGCGATGGTATCCCATTCTCAGAAGCTTGCAGCTGTGACTCAAGCATAACTTTGGACATTTGAAAAGTCTCCCTCACAGCTCAAATCCCAGGGGCCAGCACACATGCCAGCATTCTTTCACTGGACATTATTGCAGTAATTTCTAGAGGCTGAGGCCAAAGGCCTGAAGTTGTTTCCCCTGCAGGCCTTGACTGGTGAGGTGACACCTGGCCCAAAAAACGACCTTCTGTCCAGGCTCTTAGTGACGTTTCAGTATTTGGAATACTTAGTTTCCAGTATATAAACTGTTTCTGCTCTGTAGACAGCCTTCTGGAATGAAAATGAGGACGCCTAGATCTCTTTCTCAGGCTACCTTCATATTCTTTCCCAGGGGCATTTTCAGTGACTTTTACCCAGTATAGGACCTGCATCATGGTCCAGGTCAACTGACACACCCACATTTCCTGCCTCTTGACTGTTCAAGTATGGAGGCTGAGAGGCTGGGGCCTCCGTACAGATTATGAAGACATCATGTATTAACTCTGGAAACAATCCAAACTGGGCTCATTCTCTACCCACTTTCCACAAATCCAGGGCGTTGTGGTCTCCGTGCTGTCTACTTAAGGTCCCAGGGCAGAGAAAGCTGGCAGTTGCTCTGAACATCGTAGGAGAGATTGCTGTAGGATGACCATTACCCTGCTGTGCAGAATGTCTGAAATGTCTCATGCTCATCTGAAGTTTGTTCCCTTAAGCCTACTTCCCACCTCCTGCTGTCCCTCGGACTTGTAGCTGGAGATGGTCACTGGGCTTTTTAAATTTGGTGATTGAATGGTTAGAAATGCCTTGACGAAGTCTTGTGCTGGAGGTGCACACTTTTAACTCCAGCAGGCAGAGGCAGGTGGATCTCTGAGTTCCTTGCCAGCCTAGTCTACTAAGGGAGTTCCAGGACAGACAGAGCTACACAGAGAAACCCTGTCTTGAGGTCAGCCTGCCGCAGAATGAAAAATGTCATGGGGAGATAAAGGCACCATATCTGAGTTCCTCTTCGTGGGCAGTGGGGAAGGTAAAGTAAGTTAAACTACAGCTTCTGTCAGTTAGGGCTTGCCCATCCCCCAAAGTTCTGCCCACCAATCCCCTTTCTAAAGGGGTGGGGGGTCAATCACCTGCCTTTTCTTCTTCAGGGTCTGCCTCATAACATCCACTGCCTGATGAGGACCAGTATACAAAATACATGTCTCTCTTAGGTTACTTTCATCTATGTGTCAGATACTAGGACCAACATCAACATGAGGCACAATAGGATTGATGTGGCTCATGGACCCTGATCATTGCCCAGGTTTGAAGAGAGGTCAAGGCAGCAACTCAATCAGGGCATGAACCTGGAGGCAGGAACTGAAAGACAGCATTCAGAGGAGGGCTGATGACTGGCTTGCTGACCTGACATTCCTGCTCAGAATGTGCTGTGCAGTAATGGCAACACCCCCAGTGGGATATCATACTCCCGCACTAGTCCCTGATGACGAAATCCCCTACACACTCCTGTAGGCGATTGATGCAGGCATCCTCTTAATCACATTTCCCTCCATTCCGATTTCTTCTGCTTTTGTTGTTGACGCATTAACTAGCACACATGGGCACCATAAAAACAGAAAGAGCAGGGCCAGGGCCAGGTGAAATGTCACCAGAGGCTGGGACTCAGACTATCTAGTGTGAGAAGCAGCTGTCTGTTCTTCATAGCTGTTTCAAGAACTATTTGAATTAAAAGTGCCAGCCTGGAGGATTTCAGGCTAGAATTCAGTGTTAAGTAAGTAGAGTGGATCTGTCTGGCACAGATCTTAGAGAAGATTATGGCTCTGACCTTCCTGCTGTTGAAAGCCCTGGGCAAAGGGATCCCCTGACTGGTACTCACTCCTGTCAGTGAAATGGTTCCTAACCGTGTTTTGTATAGGGTCCAAGAGAAAGTTGAATGGGTGAGGTCCCAAGGTAGTCTATTTTGATATGGACTTGGCTCAACAAGGTCTCTGAGACTAGTTGTCTCATCCTAAATTGACAAGGACATCACTCTTAGGTGCCAGAGTGAAGAGCAATGGCAAAGCTTTGCTCTAGAGCCCAGTCATGATTGCTTATGAATGATTGATCAGTGCATGCAAATTCTAGCGATTGTGGTTTACCCCCTTTGGATGTTTACAGCCTGATACTGCTCATGGACAGAGACCTCTCACCCAGTCTAGCTCACCCTTCCTCCTGTGCTGTACCAATTAATCAGCCCGAGATTCCTGGTACCCATAGGCATACTCAGAGAATCCAGCTGATCCCAGCTTCACTAACCATGAGTCTGTGTCTTTCCTTCTTTATTTTCTCACCAGTTCAGGATAGCACAGTGAGCCAGGTGACCCTCTGGAGATATCCTTCATAGCCTACACACTCTGTATAACCCCTCAAAGGGCTGGTGGGTTATTTTGTTTTGATTTGAGACAGGGATTCTCTGTGTAGTCCTGGGTGTCCTGGAACTCACAATGTAAAACAGGTTGCTCTCAAACTCACAGACCACCTGCCTGGGCTTCCTGAAGGCTGGAATTAAGGCCTGCATCATCACCACCATCCAACCTGGTGTGTTCTTAAGTCTTAGAATTACTGGCCTCCTGGAATTCAGAGAGGACACACAGATTGACTGGCAGCTCTCCTGTTAGTCAGAACTCAGCTAACCAGGCTTAGTGGTCCAATCTGATCCAATCTGTGGAGCAGGCTGCAGAGCTGATTGTCCCACAGGACCTGGGTCTTATTTATAATTATTCTTTGATTTCCGACATTTAATGAAATGCCTTAGTTTTTTATTTCTAGAATTGATTAATAAATTCATTAAACTTTTCATCCCAAAATACTGATGAATTTGATTTGGGAACTTTTTAATATGTGCTTGGAATTGAGCAGCCATTGGAACCATTATTTCATGCATTGGAAATGTGATTCCAGGTGATTCTGAAAACTTGTAGCTATGCCTGGAGAAACTCTAATCCCCCTATTAGTCACTTTTCTGCATTTAACACAGCAATCCTTTACAAACTCTTGTGTTTCTGATTAGTGTAAGTGTGATTATAATATTTAATCTTTAATTACCTTTTCTTGTGTGTAGTTGTGTGTGGGTTCACGTGATGTGTGCACATGTGCATTTCTTAGTGACTGTATGTGGGTTGGTGTACTGTGCAATTTTCATAAGGGTCACGTGGTCAGAGGACAGTATTTGATGGTGAGGTCTTTCCTTCTACCTGCTATCCTACATTCTCGGTTGTTTTGTTCTTGTGTCATAAATTAGTCTAACTGGCCTTGGAAATTTTAGGCAGTTCTACGGTCTCTACCTCATACCTTGATGTAGGATTTACCATTTTTACTACCAGGTAAGCCTTTTTTTTGGGATGTGTGAGTGTCCCATGGATCCTTAAGCTTGGATATCTTTCCTCCTTATATCCTTGTTCTCATTTAGTCTTAGATACATTTTTTAATGTTGTAGTATACATCATTTTTGCAAACCAATTGAAATAATTATGCTTCTTTATGTGTGTGTGTGCATGGAAGCATGTGCGTTTATAATTAAGAATAGATTGTATAGTATTTGCATCTTCTTCCCTGTGGCTTGTTGACTTCCTTTATCCTGATATGTGGGTTCCCTTCCATGCCCAACACTTTCCTCATTCTGATGTTGTGTCATATGCATTACATACTATGCCTACCTCTTCTTGCCCACAATATTTCTTGGCTTCCTGTCTTTGAACTGGGCACACAAACACACACACTCTCACAGAAGGGCATATGGAATGCACAACACACATGTAGCTTCTGTAATTTACAGAAATCCTGGCATCTGTCCTCCTGAGACTGGCTTATTTCACGTAGCATCTTGATTGATCTCCATTTCTACACATGTCCTGCTCCTCGTCTCGTTTTTCTTTACAGGTAATGATGTCTCAGTGTCCCTGATTTCCTATCCTCACACATGCCTTGGAGTTCATCCTGGATGGTTTCCTTTTAAGCCAAGCAGTTGCTTGGCTAGCCTCTGTGAAAATCATTGTGATCAGTAATCTCAACCACTTCCTGCCATGCCCATAGTTGCTGCAGCTCTGGCTCTGTTTTTATTATTGTTATTCGATATATTTTTATTTACATTTCAAATGATTTCCTCTTTCCTGGATGCCTACTCCCTGAAAGTCCCATAAGCACACTTCCTTCCACCTCTTCCCCCATCCACCCTTTCCCACTTCCCTTTTAGCTGTCCCTTACTTCCTGTCCCTTGCCACAGGGCTGTGAGGGAAGCACAAGTGTGCCAGCCATCTGCCTTCCCTGGCTTCCCCTTGAAGAACTGTAAAATTTGACTCTTCTGGCTAGGCCAGAGCCTTTTGGGCCCTTCACTTCCATCCAGCCCCATTAGGGATTCCATGCCAGATTCATCCTGGTATAGAGACCAACAGATTGACATACTTCAGTGAGTTTGAAATACCAAACAGATATAGACCTGACAACCAGTTTTTGGTTTTTTTATTTTGCATTTCTACATGGTACTCATTTGCTTTGGTCACTCTTTTTTTTTTTTTTGGTTGTACAGAAGATTTTTAAATTTCAGGGAAGCCCACTTGTTTTTTCCTGAGCACATCTCTGACCTTACCCATATCATTTTCAATGTTCTAGACTTAGGTAACTATGTGCTAAAGTGTGCTGTGAGTTTTTCTGAAGCATTTCAGGTCTTAACCTCTGTGCCTGTTATTCATTTGGAATAATCTTAATGTATAGTCAAAGGAAATGTCAATCTCCCATATATGGGAGATTCTCATATATGGGAATTTGGTTTTCCAGCACCATTTGTTGACCAAGGTGAAACTTTTTCAGCATATTTTCATCACCCCTTTATGTAGAATTGGATGTCTCTTACTGTGCAGGTTCATTTATAGATGATCCTTCCGGTCAGTGATCTGCTCCTGTGTTTCTGAGCCACAGCATTGTTTCATCCATTCTGTGGAGGTGGAGAATCAGAAACTCTCTAGCATGGTGCTTTCTACCCCTTCTTTTCTCTTCCTCCTCCTCTTTCTTTTGTCTTTCTTCTCCTCTTGCTGTTCTTCTTCCTCCTCCATCTTTTCTTTCTCCCCCTCCATATCCTGTTCATTTCCTTCTTCTCTTTCCTTCTATTCTTCTCCACCTTCAGGTCTTCTTTAGCTTTCTCTTACACCTCATATTTTCTTTTGTGTTGCTCCCCTGCCATGAACTCGATATGCCCACCTGTCTGGCCTCACCCTCAAGGCCTGTCCCCTCTTTTGCCTCACCAGGGCTAGAATTAATGGCCTGTGCAACACTCCTGACAGGACTGCATTCTGTGTAGGAATACATTGGGTCATGGACGACTTCTGTTCTTCAGTAAGAAAAGATTCTTGTCTGTAATGAATTTAGCTGGAATCTAAATGCAGATGGAGGTTAATTAGCAGATCACTTTTACCAATATAGCCTTTTGCAATGGAGATTACCTTAATCAATAAGCTCAAGGTGTCTTTCCATCTTCTTTCCAACCCCAAGGCCAGAAATTCCATGCTCTACTGATTTCAATTCTACCCATCAATAGGCTGTAGGCACCTTTATTCACCAATTAATAATAACTTGGAGTTCAAGGATCATTAGTGGCACTTGGGTCTATGTATGGACTCTGTCCTCTCTGGGTGCAACCAGGCTTTAGGGGACAGTATTTATCATTACAAAACAAGCAGCTTCAGACCAACCCACCACACCCAAGTGATTTAGTGAATACCAGAAGCTTGGGCTCAGTCTGCAAAATGCTTCATATACAAGCAAAAAGACCTAAGTTCAGATCCCAGGACCCATGTAAAATCAGACATAGCAGCACACATCTGTAATACACTAGCTGCACCTAATCTGTCAGCTCTAGTTTCAGTGAGAGATCTTGTGCCAAACAGAAATGTAGTTCTGGAGAGATGGCTCAGACATTAAGAGCTCTTGCTTTTCTTCCAGAGGACCCATGTTTGATTTCCAGCCCCCATGGCAGATAACTCACCTGTAACCCAGCTACAAGAGCTGGTTTATTTAGCCTCCATGGGCACACACAGTTACACACACACAAATAAAATAAATATGGGCAATAATAAAAATAAACACAAATGAATCCCAACAGACAAAAAACTCAGAGTTACAGATTTGAACTTTTACCCTTATATATCGTCTTTTACCCAAGATGATATATAAGTGTGGCAAACACACACATAAAAAGACATTCAACATACCTTGCAAATTGTAGATATTCAAATCACAGTGAGATAGCAGTCAGCTGTTGGAATGGGCAAAATAATTAACAGGTCCTTACCAGGTCCAGACAAGGAGAGAGATTACTTGAAGAATGCTCAGGCATTGCTAACAGAATGAAATCCAGCACAGCTGCTCTGGGGAAATAGTTTGACACTTCCGCTCAAATATTTAGCCTTAGTGTATATCCTAACACACACACACACACACACACACACACACAGCACACACATACATGAACACAGTGACAGAGACAGACAGACTCAGAGACAGAGAGTCATCCAGGCATGAAAGCACATCCCAGTAATCCCAGCAATTCAGCAGATGAGGCAGGAGAACTGTGATTTTGATGCTAGCCTAGAGTATACACAGAGATCCTAACTAAATAATAGAAAGCAAGTTAGTCAGTCTACCCATGTAGCCTCCTGGATTAAAAACTCTAACTTGGGATAGAATCCAATCTCCCTTCCTCAGTGCACAAATCCATAACAAACCTGGCTCCAGGGACCCTTTAATGGCATCTTCCCTATCTCTCCCTCAATGGCCACTCTACCTGATCGATCTGAGACTCATTTCCTGTTTCCAGGTTCTCCGAGATATTTCCACCTACTCCTGAGCTTCAAAGGAAACTGAATATTGGCTCTAAGACAGACAGAATGCCACTAAACACAGGTAAGAATGCCTCAATATTTGTTGAATGGATAAATCAATAAACCTAAGAGATGACTCTCCAGCCATGACATTTCTAGTGCTCTGAAGCTGATGTCATATTTCAGTTTTTTTATATTTATATTTATAAATATATTTATATTTCAGTCCTTTAAAATAAGCAAACCCAATATATAGAAAAAATAATTCGGATCTTGGTACTTTAAAACTGTACTCAATCTGGCATCTTATTTGTAGCTTGCATGAGCAGGAACAGGATTTGGAGATACCTAGGGCAGGACACTCATATTTTCTTAGAGTAAGGCTATGTGAACCTCAGCCAAGAGAAAGCTGCCCAGAAGCACTACCACCACGAGAAAATGAAATGTCTTTGTAGTAGTTTTCAAAGGAGGATTAGCAGCTGGTTCTGGGCATCCTACAGGTTCAGTGGGTCTTTTCAGTGACAACCCAGTGAGTCCTACAAGTGAAGGAAACTAAATACACAGAGTGTCTGTAACAAACTCACTGTCACACCCCAAAGGGAGGTAACACCTGGTGTATCTTCCACTCAGGTGTTTGTAGGCTTCAGCCCCATTCTTTATCCACTTGGGATTTTGGAAGCAACGTTTATTCAAGAGAATAAATGTCAGAGGAGTCAACAGGATGCACCAACTCTAAGATGGCCTGGTTCTCCTCTCAACTTTCCCAAAGACTGTCATAGTCAAGGCTGACAAGAGTAAGACGCGGATCACCACAAATATTTATTGAGCATCTGTTCTGTAACAGGTCCTTGGCTGGGGTTTTCCCCCAGGTGCTGTCATTTGATTGTCAATATTGTAAAAAACACTTTCAGCATCATGCAAGTATTGGGGCTGTTAATAGAAAGAGAATGACATAAACTCTGTATGCAGGGATGCCTGGGAACTCCCCACTCCCAGCCAAACCAGCTCATAACCTGTTAGTTACCTTGAAGACAAAACAGTATGCAGCCCCATGCACACCCATGCAGACTTTCAATTTCTACTTCTTTTAGGTGGGGCCAGTATCTTGAACACTGATCAGCACAGGCATTGCTGTTGAAGGATATATACTCACAAGCCACATATAATGAATGTTTTTGGTGACTGAACTTTTTTCAAAGGTATTTTCGGTATACAGCTCTTCATACTATGCCGTTGTGACCTTAAAAAGATGAAGGTTGCTGCTCTACCCTTGTCTATTCTTACTGAAGAAAAATGAAGAAATTGGAGATCTAAATAGAAGGTTGAAGAATATAGGCTTCTGTTTATTGCCAGGATTTCTGCCTACTTTGAGGAAGAGCAAGTAAGGTGGACACCACTCTGCTGGACAGGTCTGTCTTCCTCTCTCTATCCAGGCTATCTTCTCTTCTTCCACTTATTCCTATGAGCTACATCCTCCAGTCCTGTACAGTAATGACTCTTTCTTTCCTGTGATAACCTTTTGCACATTTGGATGATAACTTTCTTTAAACACATGGACTGGACAAAGAGTCATGTGTCAGCCTTTTTGGAGTTGACTTTATGTGTTTTATGTCTGGCTATTAATTTTAGATATCATTCAAGGTATTGAGACTTGTTTGCTCATTATACAGTACCAGAAACTTATTTTGCTCAACATTTTGGAAGCCACAGTCTTGAAACAAGCAGCTTAGTTGGAAAGACCAAGAGGAGAAAGCCTATGTGATGGGAGCTGGTGTAGATGCATGGATATATGCCAGCCACATGTGCAGAGAATGGGTGGGTCTCAATCCACCCATGAGGAAAGACTGCTCACCTGTGAGGCAAAGCCAATATGAAATAGGGCTTGTGTCCTATGCTTACTACAGGACAATAACCCAGCCTCACATTATAACTGCACACTCCACACTGAATCACTCAGACACCTGTCACAATGCCAAGTACAGATTATCTAGTCTGTGAGTCTTTCTATTCTTCTAACTAGAAGAGGCCCAGAAGCATGAATAATTAAATTAAGTTCATGTCCAACTTCTCAACTGAAGAAAACCCCACCTCATCTTATAAGGACAATACAAATGGAAGCACCTAATACAGGAAGACATGGTCACCATTTCGCCCATCTATGGAATGAGTAGCAGGCATGGGACAATCCAAGTACTCTGTACTGTGATCTCTCAGCTGTGAGTTGAGGGCCTGATCTGTAGAATATGAAGCTTTGTTCAGACTTAGGTCAATCCGATCTCCTGCAGCCATCTCGGGCAGTAAAAGAGACAACCCACAACAGTCTGGCTGGGCTGATGTATAACAAACTTGGGGCATGGCTTCTAGAACAAAGAACAAGGAATGAAACAAAGGCCTAGAAGGCTGAGATCCACAGCCCTGATCCTTGCCAGTTACCCTGAAACTGCCTCCACCCTGGTGTGTCTTCCAGGATGGGTTTAGATATCAGCCTTATTATTCACTAAATGGATGACCTTTCATAAGCCATTCCACTATGACAGCCTTGACTTTACACATCTGTGCAGTGGAATTAATCTGTCCATCCTGGGAATGCACAAAAAATACAGTGTATAGCTACTGTGAAGCCCCTGTCATCTAGGGAACATAAGTCACATGCCTCTTCATTTAAGCATTAGGTACCCATCAAACTCAACCCACCCAACTCATTCTGAAGCTCATTCCTCTCTAAGGCACAAGCACCCAGTGCTAGAAAGTCTTTAAAAATTGACCAAGGCTTAGAAAAAATGGTAACAACTCAAGGAAGTGCCAGTTCTTCTTCAACAAAGCCTGGCCTGGAGGCAGGGTGTCAGCCACCAAGGGCTACACAAGACACAGAGAGGACCCTTTGTAGGCTCCACTCTATTTAAAGAAATTTGGAATGCATCTCCTCTGTGACCAAATTCTGAGGATTAGCTTAGCTTTTGACTGCTGCTAAGGGGTGGGAAGTTTACCGTGGCGATTCTGTCATCGTGTGTATGAGATGCTAGTATAAGGTACAAGAACATCATGAAGTACTGATGAGGTGAAAGTCAGAGCTGTCATCAAGCCACAGTTCCCAGATGCTCCCCGCGTGTATGCCCACCTCTGCTCCTTTTAGTTTACCCACTGAGTCGGACACTCATGCACTGAAAGCCTTTCAGCACAGGTAGGAACAGGAACTGGCTGGACTCCACCCCCACAGTCACCAGGCTACAGCCAAGTTTGCCCACCCCACAGTTGCCAGAAAACCCAGCCAACACTATGAAGGGGGCTGTCAGGCCCCTCCTAGGTCTCTTGCTTTTCTCTCTTGTCCTTAAGCTCTTATTCCCCTGTTCCCTCCTCTACCCTTTTTCTCCCCTCTTTCCATGTGGTCATGGCGAGCTCTCATCTCTCTATCTCTTCTTTCTATCTCTACTTCTCTGTCTCTTTTCTCTTCCTACTTTTCTATAATCAAGTTTTAAAACTATGAGCTGTCTCTTCTTATCAAAACCAGCCTTGTAGGATCAGTGAAACAGGCCTTAGCGTCTCCAGCCATGAGAAAGGACCAAGACTCTTCCCAGCCAGGCTCTCTCAACAGGTATGGGAGGCCCATGTCAGAGTAGCACTGATTTCTGGGCAAGGAGCTCCTTCCTCCCCGATAGCTGGGCAGCTCCCCTCAGCAGATACATGGGTGCCTGCTTTCCCTACAGCTCAGGCCCGCTTGTTTTTCCCCTACAGGACATGATCATTCTGACTGAGACAGTCAGCAGCATGGTAGATGTGTACAGTGGCAAGACCTTCAACCAGGTGGAGATCAAACCAGAGATGATCAGCTACTACCTGGGAGATTTCGTCATCACCTACAAGCCTGAGAAGCATGGCCGGTCCAGTATTGGTGCCACCCACTCTTCCTGATCCATCTACCTCAAGTGTCTGAGGCCAGTACCATACAGTAAAGGACGGACTGTGTGCATTCAGAGATGATGCACCTCACCCTTAAGAGACGTGAGGACCTAGGGAGTTTAGAGGTCAGGAGAAGTCGGGATTGGGGACATCCAGGAGGAGACAATGGGGTGGAGAGGAGGTGTGGGATGTGTAGCAGTCAGAGGGTGGGAGGATAAAATATGGAGTGTAAAAGAGAAATTAATTATTAAAAAGGAAAGAAAGAAAGAAAAGCGAAGCATCACAACCGTGCTATCCGCACTATAGAAGTAATTGTGGCATGCTCTTGCCTATAACCATCGTGCCTGAGCAGCTGGACAGTGCTCCAGATTCTTGCAGGCACATTAGTAACTCAGGGGTCAGTGACCTGAGGGTTCCTGGCAAACAAGATAAACTCTGAGAGCCGGCAGCGATTTCTGGAGAAATTTTGCTCTGTAGTCTGCTGAGGTGGAGCACTAAGAAGGGCGTACAGAAAATACACAGAAGGGCCAACGTTACCGCTGGGTCCTTAGCACATCAGCTCCTATACTGGCTTGATTCCCAAAGCCAGGCCTTTATCTTTAGGGAGCATTTGAGAGAAAGGTACCCCAAGAACAAGTCGGGTCCCAGAGCGTCCTGAGCACAGTGCCTGCCAGCACTTGGCAGAACCATGTGCACTTTAGCAAACAGGCCCAGAAAGGGAGCTCGGCCTTCCTGAGATCACACTGTAGGTGAGTGGCAGCCACTGGCCAGAGCTGGTCCCGGACACCCGCCTACATCTGTTGCTTCCCCCTTCCCAGAAGCTTTCCTTCACTGCCCAGACCCACTGCCCCTTCCAGATCCTTGGGCTCACCTCCTAGTTCTAAGGGTCCTTCCAAGTTGTACAATGCTCAGAAGTAGGTGGGTGTTAAATAATTCATTGAGGGCATGCGGAGCCATGCCCATCCCAGGTGGCATGGAGAAGCTACAGCCCTGCAAAGTGCTCTCTTTCATGTAAAGAACAACTCTTCTTCTTCCTCCTCCCACTCTTGCCACCCCTCTACTAGGTACTGCTGTGTAGTACTACTGGAACATGTGCTTTATGTTGGAGGGAGGCAGGAGACAAGTATGATTTTATTGGAATGCCAACAGCAGTGTGCTGAGCCCTGCTAATAGTTTACACTAAGGAAAGGAGGGATATGTTAGGGATGGATATATATATATATATATACACACATACATACACATATATGTATGTGTATATATATATACACACACACATATACACTCATGTATATATACAAAGATGTATATATACAAACACACATATATGTATATACATATACATACACACACATATATATATATATATACATATATATATATATATATATATGTGAAAGAATGATAATGATTAAGCCTTCTGTTCCAGCTTTGTTCTCAGGGAAATCAGAGAAACATTATACTTAAACAACTGAGTGCTTGCATCAGGCATTATACCACCAGTGAGCTCCTTTATTGGGTAATAATTCCTAAACGGCAAAATCCTATTTCTAGATCCTTAACCCTTTCCTACTTATCAAACCAATAGGAATTTTTTTTATACAAGAGTTTCCTCAACTTGTTCTCTTTTAAATATGATTCCTCTGAAGAGCATCCTAAATGTGTAGGTTATAGTGATAGACTTCAAATTATCCATATAAATACTTTATAGGGTATGTGGATATCTGTTTCAACAGTATTAAAAAACACTGAACCCAGTGCACTCAGAATTCTTCCTTGCCAATAGTAGTGATATGTTTTCCTGAGCTTATATAATACACTCAACGCTTAGTGACTCTTCTCATGCATGCCCTACTCTGAACAGTGGGCATTAGGGCTCCTGTTTCACAATTAAGGTTCAGCCAGGCCTCCTGGCATAGGTCTGCCATTCCAGCTACTCAGGAGGCCAAGGAAGGAGGATGGCTTGTTCAATACTAGCTTGAAGTACAGAGTAAGTTCACGACCAGCCTTCAGAACAGAGTGAGGTCATGTCTCAAAATAAGAGGTAAAGAGTGATAAAGATGGCTCCATTAGAGAGTACCAGCATGCCCTGAATGAGGTTCTGAGGTCAGCCATTTGCATTGGACAAAAACAGACCCTACGTGATTTGCACAAGAGCTGGGACTCACTTTGAGGGCTGGCTGTTTTACCCTATCTTAATTCTATGTGAAGTTCCCAATTTTTTAAACAGCCAGTTATCACTATATATATATCCTTGGCTGTCCTAGAACTTGCTATGTTAGTGAGTCTGGCATGGAACTCACCTACCTGCCTCTATCTTGACTGCAGGGACTAAAGACCTCAACCACTATGTCCAGCACGAAGGTAAAGTTCAATCAGGCCATTTGCTTTGCGTTTTGCATTTGTTCATCATGGTTTTCAAGATTTCAGAAAATACTGATAGAGTGGATGTGCCAGGAATGCCAGAGCCTGAGGAGAGCAGGACTGGAAAGTGAGTTCTCATGCAGGCATACCCAGAGGCTGCCAGCTGTTCTAGAATTCCTTTCCTCGCTCCAGTTCATTCTGTCTGCTTCTTCTGCAGACCTCAGCCTCACAGTCATGGTCTCTAGGAACCTCCCTCCTACCTATACACCCGGGAGAGCTGCCCTCGCTCTGTGCCTCTCAGGTGGCTCTATCTGGGAGCTGTGCTTGCTTGTTTACTGGATCACCTTGATGCAATTAAAGCTGTGTCTACCCTTTCCACACACATATGCCCAGAACAGCGCCGGCCATGTGTGAATACTCAGTCATGGCTGACAGGGAGAATGGGACCAGAGGGAGAGGCTTGTGTTGAAGTTGTACATGACATCATCATACTGGGATGAGAAAGGCAGAAGGCTGGAAGCCTGGGACCCACTCAAGTTAACTGTCTGATCTTGGTCATCTTGGTTGAGGTGGGAGGTTTATTCTTGGCTTCTTTGTCTTAACAAGGACCACATTACCTCCTTTATAGGCTAGCTGTGTGTGTCACATTAAAGAATGGCCCAGCATCACATGTTTTCCTCCATGTCTTTTCTCACAAGAATTTACCTGTTTTATGGTTGACATCTGAGGGCTCTCAACTGTTTTCTGTATCCCAGCTCAGGCTTATGTGCTAGTCTACAGACCCACATGAAATGCATGCTCCTCATGACTATATATGATGCATTTGAGTAGTCCAGCACAGTACAGCCTGCTGTTCTCCAGTCTCCCCACTGTCATCATACCCACATATTCCATCTAATGTTTTAGAAATTGGTCTTACATTTTGCACAGTTAAGCACTTTGATGAATATGGTTGAGTTGCACTTAGCACCTTCATACTGTAGGCCACCCCCACCTCTGTCCAGTTCTAAGGCCTCACCATCACTACAAAGGAAACCATTCACCCCTTCCTGCTTACCCTTAGCCTGGGTCAATTGCAATCTTCCTTCTGTGGACTTAAACGTATGGATAACTGTGTACTGTGCAGCATCTGGATTCTTCTGCCCACACATTCTGTGTGTCTCTACAGCCATGTATTTGCACACTTAACTCAGGATTGCATAAATATAAGCCATGGATTAAGGGTGGGGTGGCCTTCTGTATCATTCTCACTCCATCTTTTGAAACTGACTCTGCACGTCTGGACTTCCCTGCTTCTGATAGGCTGCCTCGTGAGAGCTACTGGTCTCTTACCTGCTAATGTTGGGTTATAGGTGCACGCCACCACACTCAGCCTATTTACATGGTTGTAGAAGATCAAAACTCACATCCTCATGCTGGGGTAGTAAGCACTTTACCATGAAGCACTCTCCCATCCCTGTGTATGCGTTCTTTTATTTATATTTTGTCATGCTTATAAGGTCCATTTATACTGTAGCATGTATTATAATTTAGTTATAATATAATATAATTCATAATTGAATTTAATTATAATACAATATAATTTCTTTGATCACTTTCTGACTCACAGGTCATTGTGTCCATATGGCACACGTCATTCTTCCATTCACCCTGCGATAGAGATCTTTCGTCCAGCCAATCTTAAGCCCTATGCCTAACAGCACTTCTGGCCTTTCTTTCTTCTATATACTTCCAGTCAACTATAGCAACAAATCTAATCCATTCCATGGCAAACTATATTTCAAATCTTTCTGCTCTTTCTCTTTTCTTACACAAGACACCCATATCTCAGGAACCACCTAACTTGTAGTTGGTGTCAAGACTTCATTATTTTCTCTAGATGTAGCTATTGGGATGCTGTGCAAACTTAAGCTAGATCATCCACTCATTAAACTACAGTGCCTTGGCCTCTTTCTTTACAGAGATTGCCTCTTAGAGGCAAGGAAAAAAATCAACAAACACGTAACATTATATTATATCTGGTCATTACTTGGGTTAAAATACTTCACTAGGTTCATTGTGCTTTGAGTAAAATCTGTACTCAGTATACCTCTAATTTCAAGCAAGTACCAATGCATCTCAACATGCTTGAAGCAACCCTTCACTGATATTTCCACTATGGTGAGGTATATTTCTCTTCCTCATGGTCTACAGGCTAACTATTCTTTCTGCTTCCTGATCTTAGCTTTGCTGAATATCATTTGTCAGAAATAAATAACAAATACACACACACACACACACACACACACACACAAACACACGAGGTGAGAGAGAGGGTAGGAGAGAGCAAGAAAGAGCAAACAAGCGACAGAGAGGAGGAAGGGTCACTAAGACAGATGCTGTCAGATGGTTCTTGGTGAAATAACACAGGCACCTTTGTCCTTGGGGACAGGGATCTTATTAACATTTTGGAGTAGGCTGGGATCCAGGAATAGATGCTTCAGTTTGGCTCAATCTGAGATGTTAGGGATGTTTCATTTGCATGGAAAGGGCCTGGAGTATTCTAAGTGATATTTTCCTCTAGTACAATGTCATTCACTTGTTCTGAGACAGGTACACCTTATCCTGAATTGGAACTAATGAATACTGTTCATAATTATGAGAATACCTGGGGTTTATGTTACCATCATGACTGGTAGCAAGCAAACCAAGGCCAAAAATGATGGCCAAGACAGGGAAAATCATGGTCGCTTAAACCCTAAGTGGGAAGTGAAACTGGGAAGACCACCCGGGATGCCAGCATGATAGCTCCACAAAACAAGTAAAATCGGAGAGCTGCCTGAAAAGTAACTATGATGCAGGGATACTCAGACATCCAGAACCACTGTTGTACTGTTCACTATAGCTCAGAAAATGAACCATACAGAATGAGTCTCAACACATGAGTGGGGACACTGACACATCATTACCTATAAAGGACAATGGGATGAACAGTACATGTGTCGTCCTGGAGATCAACATGCTAAGGGCAATAAGCCAGTTTCTAGAAGACACATGTCAGCTGTTCTATATTATGCAGAATGTACATGTGTGTTGTGCATTCTACATGCCTTCCTGTGTGTGTGTGTGTATATGTGTGTGTATGTGTGTGTGTGTGTGTGTGTGTGTGTGCCTGTGCCTTAGAGTGCCTATGTTCATGTGTTTCTGTTTTTGTGTGGAACTTGGGACAGAGAAAAAGAAGAGTGCACCAGTTAGGAGAATGGAAGAGAAGCTTTGCCATTTCTCTTCACTCTGGCACCTAAGAGTGATGTCCTTGTCAATTTAGGATGAGGCAACTGGTCTCTCAGTCCTAGTTGAGCCACTTCCATGTGAAAATAGGCTACTTCTGGACTTGACCCATTCGAATTTCTCTTGGTCCCTACACAAAAGCAGGAGAGGGACCATTTCACTGACAGAAGTGAGGACCAGTCAGGGCCTCTTTCTGCCTACAGCTTTCTAGAGCAGGCAGGTCAGAGCCATACATTTCTCTCATATCTGTGCCAGGAAGACCCACTCTACCTAAATCCTAGCTTCCAATCTTCAAGGCCCTAAAGTCTACTTAAAATAGGTCTTGAAACAGCTATGATGAATAGACAACTGCTTCTGACAGTTTGACATTCTTTCTGAGTCTCTCCCTCTGTTGACATTTCACCTGACTCTAGCACTTCTCTTTCCATTTGTATGGTGCCCATATGTGCTAGTCAGCAGGTCAACAAGAGCAGAGGAATACTGAATGTAGTAAAATATGATTGACAGAACAGTTGTATCAGTAGTCTTCAGGAAAGTGTGTAGGGAGATTCTTCATCAGGGACCTGTATGGGAGTTTGGGATCCCACTAAGGGATGTGCCACTGCTGGGCAGCATGTTCTGAGCAGGAATGTCAGGTCAGCAAGGCAGTCATCAGCCCCCCTCTGTAGGCTCTCTTGGACTTCCTGCCTCCAGGCACATGCCCTGTTTGAGTTCCTGCCTTGACTTCTCTTCAAAGATGGTCCATGATCAGGATACATGAGCCATATTAAACATTTTGCACCCCATGTTGCTTTTGGTTATAATATCTGTCACATTGATGCAAGGTAGCATGAGACAGGCATGAATAATTATACACTGGTCCTCATCAGTGGATATTCCGTGGCAGAGCATGAAGAAGAAAGGGAGGCTGATAGACCCGTCCCCTCTGAGAAAGGGGATTGATGGGAAGAACTTTGGGGGATGGGCAAGCCCTAACTGTCAAAAGCTGTAGTTTAACTTACATTACCTTCCCCAGTGCCCACGAAGAGGTGCTCAGATATGGTGCCTTCATTTCAGCATGACATTTGTCATTCTGTGGCAGGCTGACCTCAAGGCAGGGCTATTTTTTGTTGCACTGACTGTTCCTGGAACTCCCTCAGTAGACCAGGGTGGCTACGAACTCAAACCTCCACCTGCCTCTGCCTGCTGGAATTAGAGATTTGCACCTCCACCACAAGGCTACCTCAAGGCATTTCTAACCATTCATCTACCAAATGTGGAAAGCCCAGTGACCATCCCCAGCTACCAGACACAGGGACAGCAGCAGTTTGGATTCTTTCCAGAGTCAAGTCATAATGTCTCCACATTCAGTGATCAGTCCTCAGCCTGTGGACCTCCACAGTTGAACAGCCCAGAGGCAGGAAGTATTGAGGGTGCAGTTGACCTGGCCACAATGGAGGTCCCATACTGTATAAAAGCCACCAAAAATGTCCCTGAGAATGACTGTGAAGGCGTCCTGAGGAAGCAGATCTAGGAGTCCTCTTTTCCTTACAGAAGGAGAACTACAAAGCTGAAACAGGAATCTGGAGACATTTCTGTCTCCTATTTTGATTTTTAATGGACATTAAGTATACCAAATACTCAAATGTCACTAAGAGCCTGGATAGAAAGTGGCTACACCAGTCAAGACGTGCAGGGGAAACAATATCAGGCCTCTGGCCTCAGCATCTAGAAATTACTTCTGTGAGGTTCAGTGAAAGAATGCTGTCATGTGTGTCCTATTCTGCTACCCAGGATGACAGCTGTGAGTGATACTTTCCTAGTGTCCCAAGTTTTGCTTGATGCACAGCTCCATGCCTCTGAAACTGATACAGCTGTCCAAGGAAGACAGACCTGGCTGAGTGGGACAGCTCCCACATTGTGTTCTATGCGAGGCTATATCCAAGCACAGACCAGTCACAATGACCACAGTGAGGACTGCAGAAAGAAAGGATAGTCCTCAGTCCAGCAGGGGGAAGATACAGCCGGCTGCCAGGAAGAACTCAAGGATATTTGTCCTGTGATTATGAAATTGATCCTGGCAGCTTTGTAGTCCTATAAAAATTTCTGTTTTGTTTGATCCTCACCAAGTATCCAGAACTGCTTTTCTCCTCATTCCATTCATGGGTCTTAAAAGCCCAGCCTTCCTTGTGACAGAGGCTAACATCCAGGCCTTGAAGCAGTCTGAAAGCTACGAAGTATACATGGGGAAGTTGATGCTGGTGGTGTCCTAAATCTGCTGTGCCTATAGAAGGAGTGGGGTGTGTCTCAGGATGTAATAGAAGGGAGGGACTTGCCTAATTGCCTTCTACCTCCAAAAAAACAATGTGGTAAAGATCTATCACCTCTGATGGTAAAGATAGATGGCCAAACTTGAGTTCCACTCTAAGTTATTTCCTCAGGAGGAAATTTAACTGTGAAGGCAGGATGCTCCCCACTTTGGAAGAAGACAGATAAAGAGGCTTTCAACATCCTATGAGGCCTCACCTTCAAATTTGCAAAAGTGCTTCCTACTAAGGGAGAGGGTAATGACTGAAGTGAGGACAATGTGCTGACATAGTATGAGACCTCCAACATACCATATATCCTACACCACAATTCATTCATTCATTCATTCATTCATTCATTCATTCTCTTCCTCTCATGCCTCATCCCTCCCTCTCTGACTGAAGAAAAAAATGTATCTAGAATGTCCCCAGGTTCTCCTGCCTATGAACCTGATCTCTAAAGTCACACATTTTCTGGTGCCCGCCTCCCATAGAAGGATGTTTTTGGATTCAGGTCCCTAAGCTCAACTCCTGATTTCATGGCAGTCACAGAAACTTTGCCAGACTGCTGTCTCCCAGAGCACCCAGCCTGGACTGTACTATGTTGAGTTCTTCTGCACTTTGGAGGTCATGGGTTCTTTCCTTTGCTGGGATCCCCATTCTGCAGCTGGGCATTGTTTCTCCTTATCAGTTCCAACATCCACATGATCCTGTTTGAGTGAACCATAGACTTCATTACATCCACTGGGGTTCTCCTGCTCTCTGGAAACACCCTGGAGGATTTCCTAAGTGAGTTTTGACATATCACTGGGAACCTGAAGGATTGGACAAGCTGGCAGGCCTCAGCAAAGCAGCCCAGGCTTGTCTTGCTGATTACCCTCTCTAGACATGAGAAGCCTCTAGCTGTCCAGCAAGGGCAGAAAGGTAGGACCTCCTTGTCTACAAGTAGGAAGATACCATGATGAAAGTTTCCACTACAACTAGGGCATTAGCACATGAGTAGTGAGATCAGTTCCTGGAGAAGCCTTTTGACCTATGCACAGGCTGAACCCACATGGAGGATTATATAGGGACTTCAGGAAGAAGGATGGGTTACAGGCTGAATATAAGGGGAGGAGCCCTGCACTGAAACGCTGTCTCCTAGCACTTGGGTGACAAGTGAGAGGGCGGGATGACATGGAGTCAATGCAAGTTTGGGGATGAGCTGGGCTCTTTGCCCTCTGTGATTACGTATGGACAGAGACACTCTGGTTTTTAAATTAAAACAAAATTTCTCCATAAGGAGCTCATTGTAATGTGTCCTGCAGCTTCCAAGGGCGGCCAAGCAAGAAGTTTGAGGAGCAACGTACATAGTAAGGAGTGCAGGTTCTAATCAGTGGATTGACAGAGTTCACGCCAAAAAAAAAAAAAAAAAAAAAAAAAAAATGAGGCTGCTGGGTCTGCGCACTGTGCAGCCTGCTGCCCCTCTTGATCACCTGAATCAATTATTACTACTCGCATTGTATCTTCCTAATGCTTCTTTACATAGCTGACACTGCAGGTCTTCTCCAGACAAATATCTATTGCCATGACATTGTCAACTGCTTTTAGGGGGATACTCATTTTCTATGATAGGATTTACATGCTTTGAAATGTTATGTCAATCTCTTATGACAAGTGTATGATATGCCTAGGATGTAAGCCTGGGAATATTGCCATTTCAAAGATACTCTATACTTTCTCTCTCTTGAGTCTGCCTTTTGTGCAGAGTAGAATTCAGATTGTCTATGGTGGGCAAGATTCATATACTCAAGCATGCTCTTATCTCTTTAGGGATGCTTCTGAGTGGGGATGGTCATTGTGCAAGCTTTTTTCCTTAATGTGTCCTTCAGAGACCAGAGGAAAATGCATTTGCCATTAGTACTCATCAGGTGACACATGAGTGGATTCCCAGTGACTGTTCCCCCTGCGTTACAGAGGTGTCATTCTCTGGATCCTCATGTGACAGGGACTTCTTTTTATCTGCATTTCAGTGCATGGTAAACTCCTATCATAGGGACAAAATGTGTTCCTGCCTCCCCCTACAGGAGGCCTATCTCTAAATGCTACTTCCAGGTGTGAGAGCATTACCATTTCATGTTTTTTTCTTTAAGGGGTCCTGCCTGATGACCCATGATCTCCTGTATTTCTTTAAGAGATTTTTGTGTTTCCTCTTTAAGGACTTTTACCTGTTGACTGATGTTTTCCTGTATTTCTTTAAGGGAGTTTGTTTAAGTCTTTCCTGAAGCCCTCTATCAGCATCATGAGATATGACTTTAAACCCAACTCTGCTTTTCCAGGGTGTTGGGGTATTCGGGACATGTTGTACTAAGAGAACTGGATTCTGATGTTGCCATGTGGCCTTGGTTTCTGTTGGTAGGGTTGTTGTGCTTGCCTTTTGCCATCTGGTTATCTCTAGTGTTAGTTGGTATTGTTGGCTCTGGCTGGAGTTTGTTCCCTCTGTGGGCCTCTAAGCCAGTGTCCTTCCTCCTCTAAGCTCAAAAGTGAAAGCACTTCTGGGAGATCTCTCTCTCTCTCTCTCTCTCTCTCTCTCTCTCTCTCTCTCTCTCTCTCTCTCTCTCTCTCTCTCTCTTTCTTTCTCTCTCCTGGGGGTGGGGGGACTATGCACAGAAGGCTGTGGAGTTTCCCTGTACCCTGGCGCAAATGGCTGTGGGAAGACTGCCTTACTATTTCAATCTGAGAACACTCAAGGATTGAACTCTTT
Organism: Apodemus sylvaticus; assembly: GCF_947179515.1. Taxonomy (NCBI): domain Eukaryota; kingdom Metazoa; phylum Chordata; class Mammalia; order Rodentia; family Muridae; genus Apodemus; species Apodemus sylvaticus. The sequence goes on along the minus strand of NC_067491.1, from coordinate 52,296,941 downwards.
CACACTGCAGGTTATAAAATAACCCTGAAAGATATTCCTTCATTTTCTCCCCTGCCTCTTCTATGGCTCCTCTCACTTTGCACACAGTATGAAAATAGGTTATTTCCCAAATGGCAAGGTCACTGCTCCTGAGACTTCACTGAAGCTCACACAGGGTCAGACACAGAAAAGTCCTGTATGGCTCCAGTCTACCTGCGGCCCTCATTTATGGGATATTAGAAGAAAATGAAAAGCATGGAGACACTTTTTACCATGATATGTCTACAGCCAGGTGCTGTTCTGAATTCTGGGGCCTGATCAGACATGAACAAAATAAATGCTTCTTAGTTAATGGGAAAAATAGAAGGAGAAGAAATTGTGGGGCATAGAAAATTATATGGCCGCATCTTTGTGAAGGTCTTTTAACCAAGTCCCAGTTTATGACATGATCTTTTAATATTAAGTATGTCCGCATTATTTCCTTATACCCTATTTTCTGGGCAGATGCATAGATGATATGTTTGTCATACAAAAGTCACAGAACGTGGAAAGCTAAGATGGTGTGGTCTGATTAGGTTCACTTGAATTGTCTTAGACTTTTGCTCATTCCTATTGTGTTTCTGAATACCTTCTATTAGGTGCCTTCTCTGGAGCAATTCTCAAAAGTTTGTCCATGAGGGATTTCAGCTGACCAGAGATTGGACATGGAACTTCATAGGTCCCTGTTAGGATGTTGTTCTGCACTAACCTGGTGTGTTTTGCATGCGAAAGGGGTGCCCTGTGTTCTTATATGAGAAAGCATCCTGCCCAGACGCCACTCAACATGATCATTGTATGACTCCCTCAGGACAGGTTTTGGGGTACTGAAGGGCTCAGGTTCACAAGGTACTGCTCTACACCTTATGACAAAAACAAAGTCACTTGGCCCTGTGCAGACACAGTTGATTTGGGCTTTCTTTTGGGGCAGTATTTGAATGTGATTATGATTTCTTAAGAACTTTTGATCTTCAGCTTGGAAACCATCCTCTATTAGCTTCATGTTTCTGTCTGCAGCTTGAAAAATGGTTTGATGCTTAAGGTCTCCATGAACAATGATAATGTTGTGGCAGTAATGACTGCCACCCTCTGCCCGAAGGTTTTCTTTGCCTATTGCTCCTACAGCAGGCCATCTGCCCTTACCTGGTTAAACATGTTTCCTCCTGGATCATATTCCAGCTAGACAGACTAGGTTTGGTATTACTATAACCTGGAAGAGGCTAATGATTTTAGGATGGTCTAATTTGGGAACGAGGTCTATATTGTGATGTACCGTCCCATATGTACCCTTTTCATTTGGGTTCTGACTCCTTCCTCTTTCAGAGGACCCACTTTTGTGGAATTTATATTGTGGGTTTTTTGTCTTTAGAGACTTTGTGAAGCAACACTCTTGACAGGCAAGCCCAGTGAAAGCGTTTGAAATACCCAATCTTTAGAGGGGAGATTTTGTTTCCATGTCAATGTCTTGCTGAAGAGGCCGTGGTGTTTCCTGTAGACATAAACTTGTGCATACACACGGGGCAGCCCCTGCTCTGGAATGGAGGGAACAGTTGGAATCACTGCTCTTCTTGTGACAATTTAGACCAGTGAGAGGCATGAAAATACTTTTTCATACCTGGTGTCCTGAGAGTGTCAGAGGAACAGGCCCTTGCTCTTTTGGGGGCAGGAATTGGAAGAGGCCAAAGTTTGATTGAGTGTTTCTTCTCTGTTGGAAGAACAGAGATAAGTGGATGTGATGTTAATGGCGTGGCATAAAGCACAGATGCACATGCTTGGTTGAACTGGTAGATGCCTGTTCAATCACTTTGTGTACTTCCTCATACAAAATCAAATATGTGCCCATTTTTGTCATATTCATGTGCAGGGATTCTAAGATCTCGTTGCTATTAAATTCCATGCCACAAAGCATGTCAATAATGCTGGAAACTGGGTCAGTCACAGTGGTGATATTTAGTTCACATTTCATGACCTATGACTATCTCTCCATGTCCTCATGGAGGACCTCTTCTCTGGGGAAACTGAGGATCTGGTGAATGATGTTTCCAAGCTGCCCAGAGATGTAATTTGGAATGTCAAAGGACCCCATAGCAATCTTTTTCTCTATCTCTTTCATGGTGCTTCCTCTGAAGAGGCCGTACCCAGTCGTGATAATGAGTAGCAAGCCCAAACTCCACACTCTACCTCTTGGAAATCATGTGGATGCCCTGGTATGAGCCCTGGGGCAGAAAAACCCCAGGTCCATACTGCATGTTCAGTAAGGGCCCATGACAGCACTAGATGGCCAGGCCAGGTCTGTCAACTTCACAATAACCTCTGCATTTCTGAGGATATTCTGGAGTTTTATGACCTGATGGACAATGTTAAGGTTGTGGCAGTATTTTGCAGTATTTTACACTATCTGTCCAAATATTTCCGTTGCCTCTTGCTGCTGAAGCAGGCCATCCTCCTTTATCAGGTTGAACGTGTTTCCTCCTGGAGCATATTCTGTAACTAGATAGACCCACTATGAGGTTACTAGAACCTAGAAGAGGCTAGAACCATGGTGATAGCGTGGTGCAGTGAACAAGGTAGAGGTTTTGATGCACACTCCTATACTTGCTATACATTCATAGGGTTCTGCATCCTGCTTTCTTTAGAGGATCCAATTTTTTGGAAGCTATATGGTGGGTTTTGTAATTCAGAGACCTCTTGAAGCAACAGTCTTGACAGCAAGCCTCACACATAGTGCAGCCACAGCTCCAGAAGAGAAGGCACAGCTAGAAGCACTGCTCTTCTTCTTGGGACAATGTAGAGCAATTGGAGACATGGTGGCACGTCTGGCCATCTTGAATCTTGGGAGTGTCAGTGGAACAGATCCCTTCTCTCCTGGGGACTGTATGTGAAGGAAGCCAAAGCTGGTCTCTCTGGACTTTCTCTTTGGGAGAAGATCAGAGATAATGGGATATGCCAGTGATAGGGGTAGGATAGGGCAGGAATCCACAGGCTTGGCTAAACTGGTAGAAGCATGTACACGCACTTTGTGTACCACTTGTTTTAAAATCAAATATGTAACCATTTTTCATCATACTTGTTCATTTGCCAGGATTCCAACATCTCATTGCTATTAAACTCCATGCCACAGAGCATGTCCATAATGTTGGAAACTGGGTCATTCATAGTGGGGATATTTACTTCATGTTTCATGATCCATGAATGTCTCTCAATGTCCTGAATGGAGGGCTTCTTCTCTGGGGAACCTGTGAGGATCTGGTGAACTATGTTTCCAAGTTGCCCAGAGATGTAATTTGGAATGTCAAAGGTCCCCATGGCAATATTTTCACGATCTCTTTCATGGTGTTTCCACAGAAAGGGTTGTAAACAGTGTTGATAATATAGAGTAGCAAGCCCAACCTCTCCATATCTACCTCCTAGCCAACTATTGGGCCATAGAATCTGTAGAGACCACCTCTGGTAGATAGGCATGGCCCCCAGCTGATGAATGGGACCAACCAACCATCTCAAAATTGTTAAGTCAGAAATGTTCCTGTTCAAAGTCATGAAAGGGATAAAAAATTGGAACAGAGACTGAAGGCTATTCAGACACTGTTTACCTAGCAATCACTCCCATCTGCAGGTACCAAGCCCCAACACTATTGCTGATGCCAAGAATCACTTACTGGCAGAAGCCTGGTAGAGCTGTTCCCTGAGAGGTTCTAGCCACAGTTGACCAAAACATATGCAGATAATCACACCTTCCATCAACTGAGACCAAGGAGCCCAATGAAGTTCCTAGGGGAAGGATTGAAGGAACTGAGTGGGATTGCAATCCCATCTGAAGAGAAATATCAATTTACTGGACCACCCACATTTCCCAGTGACTAAAGCACCAACAAAGAAGCATACATCAAGGGATCCATGGTTCTAGATACACATGTAGCAGAGAACGACCTTACCTGACATCAAGTGGAAGGCAAGGCCATTAGTCTGTGGAGGATTGCTAGTTAGGTGAGGAGGGATTGGGTGAGTGGCTGGAGAAGCACCCTCAGAGAGGCAAATAGGAGGGCAGAGGGGGAATGGGGCTGGAATTTGTGGAAGCATAATCAGGAAGGAGGATATCATTTGAAATGTAAATAAAATGATTAATAAAGACAAAATACCGTAAAATAAAATATAAGGAATTGGTATGCTAGACCGAATAATCCCAAATCTATGCACATATTCCCAAACAGGCAGTACTACCTGAATGTAAAGGGTCTTTATTTTTATCTTGAGGTCGTGAATAGGAAATATTGGAGGTATACAGGAGGAGCTAGAGGGGGGAAATCGTGGATAGCTATATATATTTCTTGGTATAACTGAATATGTTTCTAAGAAGAAAAATCTGTTAAAAAATCACACCAATCGCCATTAAGATATTAGTACACTGAATGCAGAAACAAGTGGCAATAGCAAGAAACTGAGCCAAGTGTGCCCAGAAATAGAGTTCAAAAATTAGTTAAGTAGACTTTGTGTAGAATAATTTAGTTATGGAAATGCATATAAGAAATTAAATTTCCTGAAGATTTTGAGAATGTTACTACTTACTTAATAAATGTGTGAATTGTTGGAATATTAAAAATCTTACCTGCTTAGCTGTTTTGTATGTTTCTCATTTTTCTTCGGTTCTTCCTTCAAGCTATAATTCAAGGATTGATTTAACTCAATATACTTTTTTAATTGTTTTTCATATTTTGCAGACATTGAAAAAATATTTTTATAAATCTAGGCAAGCTCTTTTCCTTCTCAGACATATTACTTCTAACAAGTTCAAATTGGCCTGGTTTAAGCTTCTGGGTAGAGGAATGGAACACCAATAGGCTGCGGGACAGGGACCAGCTGTGACCAGTGGCTGCCACTGGCCTGCAGTGTGCTCTCAGGAAGGGAGGTCTCCCTTTCTGGGCTGGTTTGTTAAAGTGCACGTGGTTCTGGCAGGTTCTGGCAGGTTCTGGCAGGCACTGCAATCACAAGGACCTGGGCACAGACTTGTCCTTGGTGTAGCTTTCTGTCAAAAGCTCCCTAAAGGTAAAGGCTTTGATTTGGGAATCAAGCCAGCATGGGAGTTGATGTTCAAAGGATCCAGCTTTATAGCTGACCCATCCTTGTACTGTCTGCACTCCCACCTTAGTGTCCCAACCCATCACACTATGGAGCAAAATTTCTACTGAAATCACTGAATGCACTCTGAGAGTTTATCTTGTTTACCAAGAACCCTCAGGTCAATGACTGAGTCTTGAGCACTCTCTCATACTGGAATGTCAGAGGATAGAAAATGCCTCGATTTCTATAACACTGTAGACAGCACAGTTTGGATGGATTTCTTGTCTATGTGTAATGACATCCCTTTCCTAAATGGTTTCCAATGCATGCATGTCTAATTCCCTGGGTAAACTAAAAAGGACAGAGGAAGGCATACACGTGGGGAGCATCTGGGAACTGCTGCTTGCTGAAAACGCTGACCTTCGCCACATCAGACCTTCACAACATTCTCATATCTCATACTTGCATCTTATACACACACTATGGCACAATCTCCATGGTACACCCCCATACTATGCAGAAGTAAAAAGCTCAGAAACTCCTCAGAATTACTTCATAAAGAAGAGGGGTTCCAATTTTCTTTAAGGAGAGTGGAGCCTTCAAAGTGTTCTCTCAGTCTCTATTGTAGCCCTTGGTATCTGCCACTCTGACTCTAAACTAGGTTTGGTGATGCAGAATTGGCATATCCTAGAGCTGGCACTAATTTTTTTCTGAGCCGTAGTCCTTTTGTTTTCCCATCATAGAATTTAAAAGGAGCAGGGGGAATGGAATTTTAGAGCAGTTCTAGCTCCAGGTGCTTGTGCCTGGGAGGGATGACTTCAGAATGAGTGGTTGGATGGATTCAGGGTGATGGGTACGCAATGTTTAAATGATGGGGCATGCCACCTGTGGAACCTGGGTAACTGAGGGTTCACAGGAGTTAAGCACTGTATTTTTTTGTACATTTCCAGCAATGGGCCAATTAACTCCAGTGCACAGATATGTAAATTCAAGGCTATCACATGTGGAGTGACTTAACAAAGGTCATCCTTTTACTGAATAAAAAGACTATATCTAAATTCATCCAGGGAGACACACTGGGGTGGCAGCAGATGCAGAAGTGATGGTGGGTAGGAGAGCTGGAGATGGCAGCAGTATCTGCCTTTGTTTTATTCCTTGATCTTTGTTTTAAATGCCATGCCCCAACTTTGATATAGGTCATCCCAGCCAGATTATTGTGGATTGTCTGTTTTACTACCTGAGATAGCTGGAGATTGGAGTACCCTGAGTCTGAAAGAAAGCTCATATTCTGCAGATCAGGCTGCTGAACTTATAGCTGAGAAAATGCAGTACACAGTAAGTGGATTGTCCTATCCCAGCTAGTTTTTCCATAGATAATAAGAATTGTGGATCATATCTTCCTGTCTTAAGAGCTTTGAGCTCTTATTAGATGTGATTTTTTTCAGGTGAGAAATTTGAGTTGAACTTAATTTCATTTTAATTTATTCTTGCTCCCAGGCCTCCTTGTATGTTGAAGACTCACAAAGTAGACTCACAGAATACATAATATTTTTGTTATACTCTTTATTTACATTTCAAATGATTTCCCCTTTCCTGTATCCCCCTCCCCAAAAGCCCCATAAGCCCTCTTACCTCCCTCTGTTCCCCAATCAAGCCCTTCCTGCTTCCCTGTCCTGGTATTCTCCTACACTGCTGCACTGAGCCTTTCCAGGACCAGGGTCCTTGGTATTATGACAGGAGTCTGAGGTGCAGTGTAGATTGAGCAGCCATAATGTGAGACCAGGTCATTGTCCTGTAGTAGGCTCAGGACAAAAGCCCTATTTCATGTGGGCTTTCCCTCCCAGGTGAGCAATCTTTCTTCACGGGTGGATTGACACCGATTCCCTGCACATGTAGCTGATACACATCCCATGCAACTGTACAACCTCTGGTCACATATGTTATCTGTTCTTGATCTTTCCAACTAACCAGCTTGTTTCATGAGTGTGGCTACATACAGGGAGGAAGGCAGATGGAGAGAGAGGCTCATTATTCAATAGGAAGGCTGTTGGAGAAAAACCCCTATGTACAGGGAGGATGGCTGTTGGTGACAGACTATGGCTAGATTTCAAAAACAACAAAAATAACAGAAAACCCACATAGCCATGGGAAGTGAAAAACTCTACTAAATGATAACTTGGTTTGGAAAGAAAGAAAAGGAAGGAAAGAAGGAAGGAAGGAGGGAGGGAGGGAGGGAGGGAAGGTTGGAAGGAAGAAGGAAAGGGAGAGAGAGGGAGGGGGAGAGAGAGAGAGAGAGAGAGAGAGAGAGAGAGAGAGAGAGAGAGAGAGAGAGAGAGAGAGAGAGAGAGAGAGAGAGAGAGGGAGGGAGAGAGGGAGAGAGTAAGTTCTGGCATTCAATGAAAATGAAGGAACAGCATACCCAAAATTGTGGGACTCAATGAAAGCAGTGCTAAGAGGAAAATTCTTAACACTAAATGCCCTGGTAAAGAAGTGGAGTTATCCTACACTAGCAAAATAGCATACCTGAGAGCTCTGGAACAAAAAGCTAACACACCCAAGAGGAGGAGATGGCAGGAAATTGTCAAACTCAAGGCTAAAATCAACAAACTAGAATCGAAGAGAAACTAAATAGATACAAAGAGAATGATACAAAGAACCAACAAAACCAAAAGCTGGTTCTTTAAGGAAATCAGCAAGATAGATAAATTCCTAACCAAACTAAAGTGCCAGATACAGTATCTTAAATAACATAATAAGTATGGAAAAGGTAGACATAACAAGGGAAACAGAAAAATCAAGAAAAATCATCAAATTCTACTACAAAAGGCTATGCTTGATAAAAGAGGGAAATCAAGTGGAAATGGATGAATTTCTAGACAGATAAAACATACCAAAGTTAAGAGCAGGTAAACTATTTAAACAGGCCCATGTCCCCTAAGAAAATATAAGAATTCCTTAAAAACCTCCCAACCAAAAACAGGCCAGGGCCAGATGGCTTCAGTGCAGAATTCTACCAGACCTTCAAAGAAGAGTTAATACCAAAACTCTTCAAACTATTCCATAAAATAGAAATGGAAGGAACACTACCTAATTCATTCTAGGAACCCACAATTACTCTGATACCTAAACCACACAGTAAAGACCCAACAAAGAAAGAGAACTTCATATCAATTTCACTTACATAGATGCATATATACTCAATAAAATTCACACAAACTGAAGTCAACAACATATAGAAACCATCATTCACCATGATAAATTAGACTTCATCCCAGGGATGTTCAATTGTTTCAATATATGAAAATCCATTAATGTAACCCACTAGATAAACAAACTGAAAGAAAAATAACTTGGCATTCTCATTACATGCTGAAAAATCATTTGACAAAACACAGTACCCCTTCATGTTAAAAGTATTGGAGAGACCAGGAATTCACTGCCCATACATAAATATAATAAAACTAAAATAGATGGGAAGGGTTGGGTGGGAATGCAGGGGGAGGGAAGGGGGCTGATGGGACTTTCGGGGAGTTTTGGTCTAGAAAAGGGGAAATTTGAAATGTAAATAAAAAATATATCAAATTAAAAAAATCACAATAAAAAAAAAGAAGGCATGGTGAATTGCCAAAAAAAGAAAGAAAATATCTAATTAAAAGAATTTTTTATTGATATATTTTTATATACATTTCAAATGATTTCCCCATTTCTGGGTCCCCACTCCCCGCAAGTCCCATAAGCCCTCTTCTGTCCCCCTGTTCTTCCATCCACCCCTTCCCATTTCCCTATTCTGGAATTCCCCTATACTCTTGCACTGAGTCGAATTAAAAGAATTTTTAAAAATTAAAAAAAAAACTAAAATAGAGCAAACCACAAAAAAAATATCAAATTAAATGAAATAAGTGAAGCAATACAACTAAATTCAGGAATAAGACATGAATGTCCACTCTCCCCATAACTATGCAATATAGCCCTGGAAGTTCTAGCTAGTGCAGTAAGACCACATAAGAGATCAAGGGGTTACAACTTTGCAAAGAGATCAGAGTATCACTATATGCCAGTGATATGGTAGTATACATAAGCAAACAAAAAATTCTACCAGGAAACTTCTACACCTGATAAACAACTTAAGCAAAGCTTCAGGAAATTAAATTAACTCAAATTTATCTGTAGCCTTCCTTTATGTAATGATAAATGGTCCTGGAAAGAGTCTTAGGGAAACACCACCATTCAATGTAGTCACAAATTATAAAATATATCAGGGAGACTCTAACCACAAAATAAAATATCTGTATGACAAGAGTTTCAAGTCTCTCAAGAATAAATTGAATGAGAACTCAGAATATGAAGTGATATCTCACGCTCATGGCTTGGTAGAATTAACATGCTGAAAATGGCCATCCTACTAAAAGCAATCTACAGATTCAACACAATCACCATCAAAATTTGAATACAAATATTCAAAAACTGGGAAAGAGTAATTCTGAAAATCAAAAAAAAAAAAAAAAAAAAAACAGAACAGGGAAAAACATTCTTAAAAGAACTCCTGTAGTAATTATCATCCTGACACAGGTTTATCAATAGAATAGAAATAAATACCAAGCAATAAAACCACACACTTATGGACAATTGATCTTTGACACTGAAACAAAAAATATACACTGGAAAAATAAAGCATCTTCAATGAATGGCACTGGTCTAACTAGCAGTCTGTACGTAGAAAAAGGAACATAGATCATGCTCTTCACCTTGCACAAGTCTCATTTCCAAGTGGATCAAAGTCCTCAACATAAGAGAAGACACATTGAATCCAATAGTAGAGAAAGGAGAAAATTGTCTTGAAGAAATGGAATGGCATTGGGAGATTTCCTAAAGAGGATTCCAGTGCCTCAGGCTCTAAGATCAAGAATTGATAAATTAGACCTCATAAAACTGGAAAGCCTACATACTGCAAGGGATACTACCAATAGGACAAACAAGCCATCTACAGATTGGGAAATATATCTTTATTAACCCCGCATCCAATAGAGGGCTAATATCCAAAGTGTATAAAGAACTCAAGAAGCTAACCAACAAAACCCCCAAATAATCCAATATAAAAATGGGGCATACAAGTAAACAGAGAAATCACAACAGAGGAATCTCAAATGGCCTAGGAGTACATAAAGAAATGTGAAAAGTCTGTAGTGATCCCGGAAATGCAAATCAAAACAACCCTGAGATTCCACCTTACACCAATCAGAATGGCTAAGATCAAAAACCCTGCTAATAGCACATGTTGGCATGGACACAGAGGAAAGGGAGCACTCATCCATTGCTCAGGAACTGCAACCTGGTATAATCACTCTGAAAAGCAATCTGGAGGCACTTCAGAAAACTGCAAGTAGAGATACCTGAAGACCCAGCTACATCACTTTTAGGCATATCAACAAAAGATTCCCTACCATGCCACAGGACCACATGTTCCACGATGATCATAGTGGCCATATGTGTGATAGCCAAAACTAGAAACAACCAAGATGTCCCACAATGGATGACTAGATACAGAAAATGTAGTTCATTTACACAATGTCAGCTGTAAACCATGAGGACATCATGAGTTTGGCAGACAAATGGTTAGAACTAGAAAATAACACCATGAGTAATGTGACTGAGACCTAAAATAACATGCATGTTTTGTACTCACTAAGTGAATATTAGCCCCCCAAATTACACAGTACCCAGGATACAATCCTCAGAAATGAACAGTGTTAACAAGCTGAAACCTAATTGAAGACGACTCAATCTAACTTTGTAGGGAGAAGAAAGCAATCATGGAGGGGGTGAGGGAGGGAGGGACCCGAATGGGAGAAAAGTCAGGGAAGGGAATAGTACAACATGATCAGGTATTGGTGGTGAGAGGAAAGAGGACCAGAAGAAAGAATAGAAACAGGCATTTTCAGCAGATGGGAGTTGGAGGGACCCTATAGAAAGTACCAGAGACCTGGGAGGTAAGGGACTCTCAAGATTCAAAAGGAGGGACCTTAGATGAAATGACCAGCAGTGCAGAGAGGAAACTTGTAGAGCCCACCTCCAATAGAAAGACAGGGCATCAAGTGTAGGGATGGGATTTCCATCCCACAGCCAAAATCTCTGATGCAGAATTGTTCCTCTCTAAAAGAACTGCTCTGTGAGAGGCCCAACAAGCAGCTGAAGTAGTCAGATACAAATGTTTATACCCAAATAATGGACAAAAGCTGGGGAACCCTGTGGTGGAATTCTGTAAGAGCTAAAGAATCTAAGGAGGAGGATGAGCCCTTAGGGAGACCAACAGTCACAACTAACCTGGACCCCCAAGATCTCTCAGACAATGAACCACCAACCAGGCAACACACACCAGCTGATATGAGACCCCAACACATATACAGCAGAGGATCCCCTTGTCTGGCCCCTGTGAAGAAATCACAATTAGCCCTCAAGAAACTTAAGGACCCAGGGTATGGAGAGGTCTAGTGATGGTTGGAGACATTGTCTTGGAGATTCAGGAGGAGGAATGGGATGAAGAAGAATCAGAGGTTGGACCTGAAAGGGGGATAACAAATGGACTGTAAAAAAAAGATTAAAGAGTAAAAACAGTAAAAATAAAAACAAAAACAAAAAAGGATACACCCTGTTCTTAAAAGTAGCAGTGAGATTCACAAACGAATGTTGAGAAATGAGCAAATTAACTGTATGTAGCACAGAGTAGAGTGACCAAAAAGTGAGAGAAGGTGGGTGGGTAAGGAGGCAGACCTGTCCCACACAGCAGACCTTGCTGCCTGGGCTGCACATGATAGGGCTCCTCTCAGTCATAAATCTGATCATTCTTCTTGTTGTTGTTGTTTAAAAACAAAAAGAATGTCTACTTTTCTTTAGTGAGACAAATGTGAAAAGCACTGTCAAAGGTCCACCTTCCGGATTAGGGAGGAGGGCGGCGGCGGCGGCGGCGGCGGCGGCGGCGGCGGCGGCGGCGGCAGTAGCAGTGGCTGCTCCAGCTGAAGGGCCATCAGCGGTGGAACCAAGGCGACACAGGGTCCAGTTAGGCCCTGCGCCCACGACCACTGTCCTTCGCTGACCAGCCGGGCAGCAAGCAGCTGCGATTCTGCGGAGCCTTTCGCTGCATGGAAGCCACTTCAGAACTCGGCTTCCCGCCAGTCAGGAGAGACTCACCTCCATCTTGATCCCGGGCTCCAGAGATCGGTCAGACTGAGGTACACAAACATAATCCTAGGCCCAACACCTCAGGGGTCTGAGCCAGACGGGCGTTGGCCTGCACCCAGGCCCTGGGCTGTTCGAGTGGCCATCGGGGCGCCAACCCAGCCAGGAGTTTTTTTTTGCCCCGGCCGGCGCACGCACCACCATTTTGCCTACAGGAGCCAGAGTGCTCGGGAGGGCAGAGACTGCTAACAAGCGTAGCCTGAGGCTAACAAAACGGGGGTCTAGGCCCCAAAAGGCACAGGACTGACCCCAAGAACTGGGCGGCTTGGTGGGCCATCTCTGTGTCAACCCGCCCAGGAGGTTATTAGCACAACAGACTCTCCCGGTGCTTTCGGGGAGCGCGGACGCGCACGCCCGCCATCCGGGTCACCTGGCGGACCCAAATAACAGTCATAGCCCTAGGGGAACTTTGCTCGGACCTTGGCCTCCCAGGCGTTTGCCTGGACTCAGGGCCCGGGCGACAAGGCTAACCTAGTGTGCGCCAGCCCGGTTGGGGAAATCGGCTGCCCAGCAGAGTGAGCGGAACACAGGGGAGGTCACAGCAGCATACACCTTCGGAGCTCCCTGGGGGTGCACACGGGTTCCATCTGGTCCACAGACACAATCTGGGGCAAGGCCTCAGGCAGAAGCCCGCAGGTAAACTCTCTCCGCTTCAGATCAGCCTGGGTGGCCGCCACATCTCCAGGTCCCTCAAGAGGCTAGTGGGGGCTTCCGGGCGGCCAGCTGGGAGAAGTCGGTGTACTCCAATAAATCCTGTGGGCCCCAGCGGGAGCCTTCAGGTGCCTGCTTCGGGATCTGAACAGCCTGGACAACAGCACCCTGTCTACAGGCAGTGCAGAGTGTAAGCTGTGCACCAGAGGCCAACGGGGAAGGGGCAGCTTGCACTGGTGAGTCCAGCACTGACAAGACCAAGTAACACCAGTGAGAGCTAGATGGCAAAAGGCAAACGCAGGAACGTCACTAACAGAAATCAAGGCAATATGGCAACATCTGAACCAAATTCTCCTCTACCAGCAAGTCCTGGATACCCCATCACACCAGTAAAACAAGATTTGGATTTAAAATCACTGGTCATGATGCTGGTACAGGAACACATGAAGGACATTCAGGAGAAAATGGATCAAAAGTTAGAAGCCCTTGCAAGGGAAACACAAAAATCATTGAAAGAAATCCAGGAGAATACAAAAGCCAACAAGGAGGAAATGCAAAAAACACTTAAAGAAATACAGGAGAACTTTGGTCAACAGGCTGAGGTCATGAAAGACGAAACACAAAAATCTCTTAAAGAAATACAGGAGAACTTTGGTCAACAGGCTGAGGTCATGAAAGAAAAAACACAAAAATCTCTTAAAGAATTACAGGAAAGCACAAACAAGCAAGTGAAGGAGCTAAGCAAAACCATCCAGGATCTAAAAACAGAAGTAGAAACAACTAAGAAAACTCAAAAGGAGACAACTTTGGAGATAGAAAGCCTTGGGAAGAAATCAGGGGACAGAGATGCAAATATCAACAACAGAATACAAGAAATAGAAGAAAGAATCTCAGATGCTGAAGATTCCATAGAAACCATGGACTCAACAGTTAAAGAAAATGCAAAATGCAAAAAGCTTGTAACCCAAAATATCCAGGAAATCCAGGACACAATGAGAAGACCAAACCTAAGGATTATAGGCATAGATGAGAGTGAAGATTTACAACTTAAAGGGCCAGCAAATATCTTCAATAAAATTATGGAAGAAAACTTCCCTAACCTAAAGAGAGAGATGCCCATGAATATACAAGAAGCCTACAGAACTCCAAACAGACTGGACCAGAACAGAAATACTTCCCGTCACATAATAATCAAAACACCAAATGTTCTAAACAAAGAAAGAATATTAAAGGCAGTAAGAGAAAAAGGCCAAGTAACATATAAAGGAAGACCTATCAGAATCACAGCAGACTTTTCACCTGAGACTATGAAGGCTAGAAGGTCCTGGGCAGATCTCATGCAGACTCTAAGAGAACACAAATGCCAACCAAAACTACTATATCCAGCAAAACTCTCAATCACCATAGATGGAGAAACTAAGATATTTCACGACAAAACCAAGTTAACCCAATATCTATCCACAAACCCAGCCCTAAAAAGGATAATAGGAGGACAACACCAATACAAGGAGGGAAACTTCACCCTGAAAAAAGCAAGATAGTAACCTTTCATCAAACCCAAAAGAAGTTAAGCAATCAAATTTAAAAAATAACGTCAAAAATGATGGGAAGTAACAATCACTATTCCTTAATATCTCTTAACATCAATGGACTCAATGCCCCAATAAAAAGACACAGACTAACTGACTGGATACGTAAACAGGACCCTACATTTTGCTGCTTACAGGAAACACACCTCAGGGTCAAAGACAAACACTACCTTAGAGTAAAAGGCTGGAAGACAATTTTACAAGCAAATGGTCTCAGGAAACAAGCTGGAGTAGCCATTTTAATATCAGATAAAATTGACTTTCAACCCAAAGTCATCAAAAGAGACTCTGAGGGACACTTCTTGCTGGTCAAAGGAAAAATACAACAAGAAGAACTCTCAATCCTGAACATCTATGCTCCAAATGCAAGGGCACCCTCTTTCATAAAAGAAACTTTATTAAAACTCAAAGCACACATTGCACCTAACACAATAATTGTGGGTGACTTCAACACTGCACTTTCCTCAATGGACCGATCAGGAAAACAGAAACTAAACAAGGGCACAATGAAACTAATTGAAGCTTTGGACCAATTAGATTTAACTGATATATATAGAACATTCTATCCTAAAACAAAAGAATATACCTTTTTTTCAGCACCTCATGGTACCTTCTCCAAAATCGACCATATAATTGGTCACAAGACAGACCTCAACAAATATAAGAAGATCGAACTAATCCCATGCCTCCTATCTGATCACTATGGAGTAAAAGTGGTCTTCAATAGCAACAGAAATAACAGAAAACCCACATACACGTGGAAATTGAACAATACTCTACTCAATGATACCTTGGTCAAGGAAGAAATAAAGAAAGAAATTAAAGACTTTTTAGAACACAATGAAAATGAAAACACAACATACCCAAATCTATGGGACACAATGAAAGCAGTGCTAAGAGGAAAACTCATAGCCCTGAGTGCCTCCAAAAAGAAAATGGAGAGAGCATACATTACCAACTTAATGACACACCTGAAAGCCCTAGAACAAAAAGAAGCTATTTCACCCAGGAGGAGTAGAAGGCAGGAAATCATCAAACTCAGGGCCGAAATCAATCAAGTAGAAACAAAGAGAACCATACAAAAAATCAACAAAACCAGGAGCTGGTTCTTTGAGAAAATCAACAAGATAGATAAACCCTTAGCCAGACTGACCAAAGGGCACAGAGAAAGTATCCAAATTAACAAACTTAGAAATGAAAAGGGAGACATAACAACGGAAACCGAGGAAATCCAAAAAATCATCATATCCTACTACAAGAGCCTGTACTCAACACAACTGGAGAATCTGGAGGAAATGGACAATTTCCTTGACAGATACCAAATACCAAAATTAAATCAGGACCAACTAGACCATCTGAACAGTCCCATAAAGCCTAAAGAAATAGAAGGAGTCATAGAAAGTCTTCCAACCAAAAAAAGCACAGGACCAGATGGTTTCAGTGCAGAATTCTACCAGACCTTCAAAGAAGAGTTAACACCAATACTCTTCAAACTATTCCACAAAATAGAAACAGAAGGAACACTACCCAATTCCTTCTACGAAGCCACAATTACGCTGATACCAAAGCCACACAAAGATCCAACAAAGAAAGAGAACTTCAGACCAATTTCCCTTATGAACATCGATGCAAAAATACTCAATAAAATTCTTGCCAACCGAATCCAAGAACACATCAAAACGATCATCCACCATGATCAAGTAGGCTTTATCCCGGGAATGCAGGGTTGGTTCAATATACGGAAATCCATCAATACAATCCACTACATAAACAAACTCAAAGAACAAAACCACATGGTCATTTCATTGGATGCTGAAAAAGCATTTGACAAAATTCAGCATCCTTTCATGCTTAAAGTCTTGGAGAGAACAGGAATTCAAGGCCCATACCTAAACATAGTAAAAGCAATATACAGCAAACCGGTAGCCAGCATCAAACTAAACGGAGAGAAACTTGAAGCAATCCCACTGAAATCAGGGACCAGACAAGGCTGCCCCCTTTCTCCTTATCTATTCAATATTGTACTTGAGGTACTAGCTCGGGCAATTCGACAACATAAGGAGGTCAAAGGGATACAAATTGGAAAGGAGGAAGTCAAACTATCATTATTTGCAGACGACATGATCGTCTACCTAAGTGACCCAAAGAACTCCACTAGAGAGCTCCTACAGCTGATAAACAACTTCAGCAAAGTGGCAGGTTACAAAATCAACTCAAGCAAATCAGTGGCCTTCCTATACTCAAAGGATAAGCAGGCTGAGAAAGAAATTAGGGAAATGACCCCCTTCACAATAGCCACAAACAGTATAAAGTATCTTGGGGTGACTCTTACCAAACATGCGAAAGATCTGTATGACAAGAACTTCAAGACTCTGAAGAAGGAAATGGAAGAAGACCTCAAAAAATGGGAAAACCTCCCATGCTCATGGATCGGTAGAATCAATATAGTTAAAATGGCCATTTTGCCTAAAGCACTATACAGATTCAATGCAATACCCATCAAAATCCCAACTCAATTCTTCACAGAGTTAGAAAGAGCAATTATCAAATTCATCTGGAACAACAAAAAACCCAGGATAGCTAAAACTATTCTCAGCAACAAAAGAAAATCTGGGGGAATCAGTATCCCTGACCTCAAGCAATACTACAGAGCAATAGTGTTAAAAACTGCATGGTATTGGTACAGTGACAGGCAGGAGGATCAATGGAACAGGATTGAAGATCCAGAAATGAACCCACACACCTATGGCCACTTGATCCTCGACAAAGAGGCTGAAAACATCCAATGGAAAAAAGATAGCCTTTTCAACAAATGGTGCTGGTTCAACTGGAGGTCAGCATGCAGAAGAATGCGAATTGATCCATCCTTGTCTCCTTGTACTAAGCTCAAATCCAAATGGATCAAGGACCTCCACATAAAGCCAGACACTCTGAAGCTAATAGAAAAGAAACTGGGGAAGACCCTTGAGGACATCGGTACAGGGAGAAAGTTTCTGAACAGAACACCAATAGCGTATGCTCTAAGAGCAAGAATTGACAAATGGGACCTCATAAGGTTACAGAGTTTCTGTAAGGCAAAGGACACCATCAAGAGGACAGATCAGCAACCAACAAATTGGGAAAAGATCTTCACCAATCCTACATCAGATAGAGGGCTAATATCCAATATATATAAAGAACTCAAGAAGTTAGACTCCAGAAAACCGAACAACCCTATTAAAAAATGGGGTACAGAGTTAAACAAAGAATTCTCACCTGAAGAACTTCGGATGGCGGAGAAGCATCTTAAAAAATGCTCAACTTCATTAGTCATTAGGGAAATGCAAATCAAAACAACCCTAAGATTTCATCTTACACCAGTCAGAATGGCTAAGATTAAAAATTCAGGAGACAGCAGGTGTTGGAGAGGGTGCGGAGAAAGAGGAACACTCCTCCACTGCTGGTGGGGTTGCAAATTGGTACAACCACTCTGGAAAGCAGTCTGGCGGTTCCTCCGAAAACTGGGCACCTCACTTCCAGAAGATCCTGCTATACCACTCCTGGGCATATACCCAGAGGATTCCCCACCATGTAATAAGGATACATGCTCTACTATGTTCATAGCAGCCCTATTTATAATTGCCAGATGCTGGAAAGAACCCAGGTATCCCTCAACAGAAGAGTGGATGCAAAAAATGTGGTATATCTACACAATGGAGTACTATTCAGCCATTAGAAACAATGAATTCATGAAATTCTTAGGCAAATGGATGGAGCTAGAGAACATCATACTAAGTGAGGTAACCCAGACTCAAAAGGTGAATCATGGTATGCACTCACTAATAAGTGGTTATTAACCTAGAAAACTGGAATACCCAAAACATAATCCACACATCAAATGAGATACAAGAAGAAAGCAGGAGTGGTCCCTGGTTCTGGAAAGACTCAGTGAAACAGTATTTGGCAAAACCAGAACGGGGAACTGGGAAGGGGTGGGAGGGAGGACAGGGGAAGAGAAGGGGGCTTACGGGACTTTCGGGGAGTGGGGGGGGGCTAGAAAAGGGGAAATCATTTGAAATGTAAATAAATTATATCGAATAAAAAAAAAGAATGAAAAAAAAAAAAAAGGTCCACCTTCCACATGTGCCCAGATGTTGGTCTCTGATCTAGGAGAGGTGATATGCATCCCTCCATTCCTGGGTTCTGACGAAACCTTAGCTCCAGTGCTCTCAGAAGAACAAACCCTCAGTTGGAGAATACAGACACAAGCTGCCTTCCCTTAAGGTCTTACGCCTTTGCTCTTGCTTTCTGTTTGCATTGGAAGCCGACCTTTATAGACTGTGTTTCTTGACCTCCAGCTATGGCACCTAAGGCATCAGCATGTCCTGAGCAATAGCTCCATCCTGGTTGCTCTCCTCCAGTGAGTGCATTTCATGAGCACCAGTTAAGTAGGGAAAACGGCTACTGAGACCCTGCCCAGGATCTGAGGTTGTAGAGAGTCAGTCTCTGGTTGTCTTCATTGCAGGAAGTTAGGGGGCTCTGGGATCTTCTTAGACTTCTTGTGCCTCTGCTACATTCACATGAGACAAGATGCCTGGATTCCATGGACTGGTCCCACATAGAAATTACATATACACGCATATTCATACATATTTGAATACATATATGTGTTTATGTATATACATACATACACACATACACATCTAAACCTGTCACCTTGATTTTCAGTCTTTAAGACAATTCAACCACTGTCTACTAATTCTTTACCTGACCCTTCTTCCAGACACTTTCAGAGGCCCAGTACCATTACGGACATTGACTCAGCACGGGCACGGGTTCAGCCTTTCACATCTGCTGAGCTCGGCGTTCTCTGACTGACAGGGCACACATGAGATTAATAGCAGACTAATGAGCATTTGTGGAGCCCCATGACTGAGGAAGGGTTCACTGCTTCTCAGCACTGCATGCATGGCAGCAATTAAATAGCTTATTGGTCTCAGGTTCATTGTTTTCAGATTTGCTGTCCTCTTAGCATTCTGTCTTTGTCTCTGTTATCATCATGATCCACACTTAATGTCTGACTAGGAGATATTTGTGTGCAGAATGAGGAAGCCACTAACTATCCCTGGGTAATCCTTGTCTCCAGTAGGCCAGTGGTTTTCCATATTTAGGGGTTAGAAACTGTAAGACACACAAGCACAGGCGCCAAGACCATCACACTCAGCACAGTACCTGGTGGGGTAATCCACTTAGAGAAGTACATTCACAGGTCACCTGACATTGAGTTGACAGAGATGGGGGAAGGGAGAACAGTCAGTAGAAGAGTCTATAGTCTCAAACCCTTGGGTTCTCTGAAAAGTTTGGGAGGCACTGGTAATACTTTTGTGACTTGGCAAAGGAAAGAGACACATGGCTAGTGGAATGAGTCTAGTGTTCATAGGGAATTCTATGACTTACATTTCTCCTTACAGTGACTCAGAAGTGATGATAATACAGTACCTCATGATGAAAACAGCAGGGTATTAGGAGAAAGAGCAAGTGATGTCATTGTGTCCGTGGTCAGGAATCCCAGGAAGCTGAAGGTTGATTATCTAGTTGCTTTCTCAGTTTGACACAGCTGGAAATGCATCCTGAGGAAATGTTCCAGAAACCATCCAGGCTGTGTCTTACCTACCTTAGAGAAAATCTCTCAAAAACACTCAGACACATTCCCATTTGTTTCCATCATCTGTCACAGTACACAAAGAAGATTAATTTCTGGGAAGCCAAGGTACTCACAGAGAGACGTTCTTTAAGTTCAGAAAGATCATTTCAGATCAAGACTAATGCTGACTAAAAAAGGAAATGGGAGGGCACAGAGCTAAGAGCTTGGAAACCACATGGAGCTGGCTGAATGTGAGGCTGCCAGACACCAAGGGAGAGGGGGAAGAAGAACAAACACCTGGCCAGCTCCAAAGGGGGAGGGAGGACAGCAGAGACAGCTGTTCCCTGGTGACACAAGCTTTACCCAGGTGGACTGTCATTGTCTCCCCTTTGCTGGCCCACTGCTGACCCCCTCCCCAGCTGACACCCCAAGCACAACCCAGGCACACTACACTTTACCAGGTGGCTGCCTGTGCACAGAACCCTGTGCTGTGGAGGACAGACACTACCATCAGGTCTGCTCCCCACAGAGCCACTTAAGATGAGCCCCTCATTTGCACACAGTGAGCACAGGAGTTTCCAATTACCTGACAACAGCCATTTCAGGCACTCCATAGTGCTTGCCTCATCTTAGCCTGGCACAGCCTGAGTTGCCTGGGCAGGCTCTCTTGGCACATTGTTGTCCCCTGAGATTGGGAAAGCAGTAAATGGAAGGGTCACTGGGTCAATGGAGTCTGTCTTTCACTGCTTGAACTCTGATCAAGGCAGAGTGTGCAGGGCTGAGATGGGTGCTGAGGACAACCAGCACCATTGCAGGTCCCCTTTCATTAAATACAAGACATGCTAGCTAGCCTGGCTCAGTGAGCTAATTAGGGTATGGGGGGGGGGGGCTCCTACAGCTGATAAACAACTTCAGCAAAGTGGCAGGTTATAAAATCAACTCAAGCAAATCAGTGGCCTTCCTATACTCAAAGGATAAGCAGGCTGAGAAAGAAACTAGGGAAATGACCCCCTTCACAATAGCCACAAACAGTATAAAGTATCTTGGGGTGACTCTTACCAAACATGTGAAAGATCTGTATGACAAGAACTTCAAGACTCTGAAGAACGAAATGGAAGAAGACCTCAAAAAATGGGAAAACCTCCCATGCTCATGGATCGGTAGAATCAATATAGTTAAAATGGCCATTTTGCCAAAAGCAATCTACAGATTCAATGCAATACCCATCAAAATCCCAACTCAATTCTTCAAAGAGTTAGAAAGAGCAATTCTCAAATTCATCTGGAATAACAAAAAACCCAGGATAGCTAAAACTATTCTCAGCAACAAAAGAAATTCTGGGGGAATCAGTATCCCTGACCTCAAGCAATACTGCAGAGCAATAGTGTTAAAAACTGCATGGTATTGGTACAGTGACAGGCAGGAGGATCAATGGAACAGGATTGAAGATCAAGAAATGAACCCACACACCTATGGCCACTTGATCCTCGACAAAGAGGCTGAAAACATCCAATGGAAAAAAGATAGCCTTTTCAACAAATGGTGCTGGTTCAACTGGAGGTGAGCATGCAAAAGAATGCGAATTGATGCATCCTTGTCTCCGTGTACTAAGCTCAAATCCAAATGGATCAAGGACCTCCACATAAAGCCAGACACTCTGAAGCTAATAGAAAAGAAACTGGGGAAGACCCTTGAGGACATCGGTACAGGGAGAAAGTTTCTGAACAAAACACCGATAGCGTATGCTCTAAGATCAAGAATTGACAAATGGGACCTCATAAAATTACAAAGTTTCTGTAAGGCAAAGGACACCATCAAGAGGACAAATCGGCAACCAACACATTGGGAAAAGATCTTCACCAACCCTACATCAGATAGAGGGCTAATATCCAATATATATAAAGAACTCAAGAAGTTAGACTCCAGAAAACCAAACAACCCTATTAAAAAATGGGGTATAGAGTTAAACAAAGAATTCTCAACTGAAGAACTTTGGATGGTGGAGAAGCATCTTAAGAAATGCTCAACTTCATTAGTCATTAGGGAAATGCAAATCAAAACAACCCTGAGATTTCATCTTACACCAGTCAGAATGGCTAAGATTAAAAATCCAGGAGACAGCAGGTGTTGGAGAGGGTGTGGAGAAAGAGGAACACTCCTGCACTGCTGGTGGGGTTGCAAACTGGTACAACCACTCTGGAAATCAGTCTGGCGGTTCCTCCAAAAACTGGGCACCTCACTTCCAGAAGATCCTGCTATACCACTCCTGGGCATATACACAGAGGATTCCCCACCATGTAATAAGGATACATGTTCTACTATGTTCATAGCAGCCCTATTTATAATTGCCAGATGCTGGAAAGAACCCAGGTATCCCTCAACAGAAGAGTGGATGCAAAAAATGTGGTATATCTACACAATGGAGTACTATTCAGCCATTAGAAACAATGAATTCATGAAATTCTTAGGCAAATGGATGGAGCTAGAGAACATCATACTAAGTGAGGTAACCCTGACTCAAAAGGTGAATCATAGTATGCACTCACTAATAAGTGGATATTAACCAAGAAAACTGGAATACCCAAAACATAATCCACACATCAAATGAGGTACAAGAAGAAAGGAAGAGTGGCCCCCTGTTCTGGAAAGACTCAGTGAAGCAGTATTCGGCAAAACCAGAATGGGGAAGTGGGAAGGGGTGGGTGGGAGGCAGGGGGAGAGAAGGAGGCTTGCGGGACTTTCGGGGAGTGGGGGGTTAGAAAAGGGGAAAGCATTTGAAATGTAAATAAAAAATATATCGAATTAAAAAAATTAAGAAAAAAAAAGAAAATATTTTTGCATTAAGACGTGGAGAAGCCCCGTCACTGCCCCTTTCCTGCAGATGTGGGATACTTGCTCCACATCTGGCATGAAGAGGACACCACTTCCTGATACTCTCTAGAGAACCTACAGGAGTAGGGTATTAGAGAACCTACAGGAGCAGGGCATTCAAGAATTGGCAGGAGCAGGGCATTCAACCCTTGCCAAGTCTGCCACAGGGGAGACCCCATCGCCTGTTACTTTCTGGAGAATCAGCTGTTTGCAGGGCATTGGACAGAAAGAGAATCCCAGGAGTACAGAAACACAGGCCTGCAGAAGACAGTGTCAGCAAGACCAGCTAACACCAGAGAAAACGAGATGACCAAAGGCAAACACAAGAGCATTACCAACAGAAACCAAGGCAACATGGCACCATCAGAACCCAGCTCTCCCAGCTCTCCCACAACAGCAAATTCTGCATACTCCATCACACCAGAAAAGCAAGAACCAGATTTAAAAACACATATCGTTGAGGGAGGACTTCAAGAAGGACATAAATAACTCCCTTAAAGAAATACAAGAGAACATAGGTCAACATGTAGAAGCACAAAAATCCCTTAAAGAAAGACAAGAGAATATGGATCAAAAGGTAGAAGCCCTTAAAGAGGAAACACAAAAATCTCTTAAAGAAATATGGGAGAATATGGGTCAACAGGTTGAAGCCCTTAAAGAGGCAATACAAAAATCCCATAGGGAATTATGGGAGAACATGCAGAAACCTTTAAAGAGGAATCACAAAAATCCCTAAAAGAAACACAGGAGAACATGGATCAACAGGTAGAAGCCCTTAAAGAGGAAACACAAAAATTCCTTAAAGAATTTCAGGAAAAAAAAAAAAACAAACACGTGAAGGAACTGAACAAAACTATCCAGGATCTAAACCTGGAAGTAGAATCAACAAAGAAATCACAAAGTGAGACATCTCTGAAAATAGAAAACCTTGGAAAGAATTCAAGAGTCATAGATGGAAGCATCAACAACAGAATACAAGAGATAGAAGAAAGAATCTCGGATGCTGAAGATGCCATAGAAATCATTGACTCAACAGTCAAAATGCAAAAATCTTGTAACCCAAAACATCCAGGAACTCCAGGACACAATGAGAAGACCAAACCTAAGGACTATAGGAATATAAGAAAGCGAGGATTTACATCTTAAAGGCCCAATAAATATCTTCAACAAAATTATAGAAGAAAACTTCTCTAACTTAAAGAAAGAGATGCCCATAAACATACAGGCAGCCTACAGAACTCCAAACAGATTGGACCAGAGCAGAAATTCCTCCCGTCACATAATAAAACACCAAATGCACTAAACAAAGAATATTAAAAGCAGTGAGAGAAAAAGATCAAGTAACATATAAAGGCAGACCTATCAGAATTACAGCAGACTTCTCACCAGAGACTATGAAAGCCAGAAGAGCCTGGGCAGATATCATACAGACCCTAAGAGAATATAAATGTCAGCCTAGACTACTATACCCAGCAAAACTTTCAATTACCATAGATGGTGAAAACAATACATTCCAGGATAAAAGCAAATTTACACAGTATCTTTCTACAAATCCAGCTCTACAAAGGATAATGGGTGGAAAATACCAACCCAAGACAGTGAACCACACTCTAGAAAAATCAATAAGGTAATCTTTCATCAAACCTAATAGAAGATAGCTACACAAATAGAATGTCACCTTTAACTATGAAGATAACAGTAAGCAACAATCACTTTTCCTTAATATCTCTTAATATCAATGGTCTCAATTCCCCTATAAAAAGGCATAGAGTAATGGACTGGATATGTAAACAGGACCCAACGTTTTGCTGCATACAAGAAACCCACCTCAGTGACAAAGACAGGCACTATTTAAGAGTCAAAGGATGGAAAGCAATTTTTCCAAGCTAATGATCCCAAGAAACAAGCTGGAATGACTATTCTTATATTGGATAAAATTGACTTTCAACCAAAAGTTGTCAAAAAAGATAAGGAGGGACACTTCATACTGGTCAAAGGAAAAGTCTACCAAGATGAACTCTCAATTCTGAACATCTATGCTCCAAATGCAAGGGCACCCATATTCATAAAAGAAACTTTACTAAAGCTCAAAGCACACATTGCACCCCACACAATAATAGTGGGAGACTTCAACACCCCACTGTCAAAAATGGATAAATCATGGAACCAGAAACTAAACAGAGATACAGTGAAACTAACTGAAGTTATGGACCAACTGGAACTAACATATTTATAGAACATTCCACCCTAAAGCAAAAGAATATACCTTCTTCTCAGCACCTCAGTACCTTCTCCAAAACTGACCATATAATCGGTCACAAAACAGGCCTCAACAGACATAGAAATATTGAAATTATTCCATGTATCTTATCAGATAACCACAGCCTAAGGCTGGTCTTAAGCTCAAACAAAAGCAATGGAAAACACACATGCACATGGACTTTGAACAATGCTCTTCTCAATGATAGCTTGGTCAAGGAAGAAATAAAGAAAGAAATTAAAGACGTTTTAGAATTCAATGAAAATGAAGATATCATACCAAAATTTATGGGACACAATGAAAGCAGTGCTAAGAGGAAAACTCATAGCTCTGTGTGCCTCCAAAAAGAGAATGGAGAGAGCTTACACTAACAGCTTGACAGTGCATTTGAAGGCTCTAGAACAAAAGGAAGTAAATACCCCCAAGAGGAGTAGATGGCAGGAAATAATCAAACTTAGAGCCGAAATCAACCAAGCAGAAACAAAAAGAGCTATACAAAGAATCAACAAAACAAGGAACTGGTTCTTTGAAAAAATCAACAAGATAGATAAACCCTTAGCCAGACTAACCCAGAGGGCATGGAGATAGTATCCAAATTAATAAAATCAGAAATGAAAAGGGAGACATAACCACAGAAACTGTGGAAATTAAAAAAAAAAAATCATCAGATCTTACTACAAGAGTTTATACTCAACAAAGTTTGAAAACCTGGATGAAATTGGATATGAAATGGATAACTTTCTAGATACATACCAGGTGCCAATGTTAAAACAGGATCAGATAAACCATCTAAATAGTCCCATAAGCCCTGAGGAAATAGAAACAGTCATTAATAGTCTCCCTTCAAAAAAAAAGCCCAGGACAGGATGGGTTTAGGGGGGAATTTTATCAGATCTTCAAAGAAGAGTTAATACCGATGATCTTCAAAGAAGAGTTAATACTGATACTCTTCAAACTTTTCCATGAAATAGAAACTCAAGGAACACTACCTAACTCATTCTATGAAGCCACAATTATGTTTATACCTAAACCAAAGACCAACAAGGAAGGAGAACTTCAGTCCAATCTCCCTTATGAACATTGATGCAAAAATACTGAACAAAATCCTGGCCAACCAAATCCAGGGATGCATCAGAATTATAATTCACCACGATCAGGTAGGCTTCATCCCAGGGATACAGGGATGGTTCAATATATGGAAATCAATGTAATTCAGGACATAAACAAACTAAAGGAAAAAACCACATGGTCACTTCATTAGATGCTGAAAAGGCTTTTGACAAAATTCAGCATCCCTTCATGATAAAAGTCTTAGAGAGATTGGGAATCCAAGGCCCATAACTAAACATAGTGAAAGAAATATGCTGCAAACCAGTAGACAACATCAAACTAAATGGAGAAAAACTTGAGGCAATCCCACTAAAATCGGGGACCAGACAAGGCTGCCCACTCTCTCCCTATCTGTTCAATATAGTACTTGAAGTCCTAGCCAGAGCAATCAGGCAGCAAAAAGAGGTCAAAGATATACAAATTGGAAAGGAAGAAGTCAAACTATCACTATTTGCAGATGATATGAAAATATACTTAAGTGACCCCAAGACTTCCACCAGAGAACTCCTAAAGCTGATAAACAGCTTCAGCAAAGTGGCTGGATATAAAATTAACTCAAGCAAATCAGTAGCCTTCCTCTACTCAAAGGATAAACAAGATGAGAAAGAAATTAGGGCAATGACACCCTTCACAATAGTCCCAAATAATATTTCATACGTAGGTGTGACCCTGACAAAGCAAGTGAAAGGTCTATATGACAAGAACTTTAAGCCTCTGAAGAAAGAAATCGAAGAAAGTCTCAGAAGATGGAAAAGATCTCCCATGTTCATGGATTGGCAGGATCAATATAGTAAAAATGGCCGTCTTGCCAAAAGCAATCTACAGAGTCAATGCAATCCCCATCAAAATTCCAAGTCAATTCTTCATAGATCTAAAAAGAGCAATTCTCAAATTCATCTGGAATAACAAAAAAACAGGATAGCAAAAACTATTCTCCACAACAAAAGATATTCTGGGGGAATCACCATCCCTGATCTCAAACTCTACTACAGAGCAATAGTGATAAAAACTGTTTGGTACTGGTATGCAGACAGGCAGGAAGATCAATGGAATAGAATTGAAGACCCAGAAAAGAACCCCCACACTTATGGTCACATAATTTTTAACAAAGGAGCTAAAAACATCCAGTGGGAAAAAAGACAGCATTTTTAACAAATGGTGCTGGATCAACTAGAGGTCTGCATGCAGAAAATGCAAATCAACCCATTTCCTTGTACAAGTCTAAGTGGATCAAAGAACTACACATAAAATCAGACACACTGAAGCTTATAGAGGAGAAAGTAGGGACAAACTTTGAACACATGGGCACAGGGGAAAAGTTTCTGAACAGAACACCAACGGCTTATGCTCTAAGAACAAGAATCGACAAATGGGACCTCATAAAACTGCAAAGCTTCTGTAAGGCAAAGTACAGTCAATGGGACAAAATGGCAACCAACAAATTGGGAAAAGATCTTTACTAACCCTACATCCAATAGAGGGCTAATATCCAACATATACAAAGAACTCAAGAAGTTAGTGTCCAGAGAATCAAATAACCCTATTTTAAAAATGGGGTACAGAGCTCAACAGGGAATTCTCAACTGAAGAAACTCAAATGGCTCTAAAGCACCTAAAGATATGTTTAGCATCCTTAGTTATCAGGGAAATGCAAATCAAAACCACACTGAGATTCCACCTTACACCAGTCAGAATGGCTAAGATGAAAAACTCAGGGGACAGCAGATGCTGGAGAGGATATGGAGAAAGAGGAACACTTTTCCATTGTTGGTGGGATTGCAAGCTGGTAAAACCACTCTAGAAATCAGTTTGGCTATTCCTTCGAAAATTAAACAAATCACTTACTACCTGTGGACCCAGCTACACCCCTCCTGGGCATATACCCAGAAGGTGCTCATATATGTAATAAGGACACATGCTCCACTATGTTCATAGCTGCCTTATTTATAATAGCCAGAAGTTGGAAAGAACCCTGATGTCCCTCAACAGAGGAATGGATACAGAAACTGTGGTGTATATATATATATATATATATATATATATATATATATATATATATATATATATATATATATATATATAATAGAGTACTATTCAGCTATTAAAAACAATGGATTCATGAAATTCTTAGGCAAATGGATAGAACTAGAAAGTGTCATCCTGAGTGAGGTAACATAGTCACAAAAGAACGCACATGGTATGCACTCACTGATAAGTGGATGCTAGTCCAAAAGCTCAAAATAACCAAGTTACAATTCACCCAGCACAGGAAACTCAAAAAGAAGGAGGACTTAAGTGAGGGTGCTATGGTTTCTCTGAGAAAAGGAACATAATACAGGAGCAATAAGGGAGGCAATGTGTGGAGCAGAGACTGAAGTAAAGGCCACCCAGCGACTGCCCTACCTGGGGATTCATCCTATAAACAGTCACCAAACCCAGACACTACAACAAGAAGCATGTACCAAAAGGAGCATACCATGACTGTCTCCAGAGGGGCCCTGCCAGAGCCCTACAAATATAGAGGCAGAAACTAGCAACCAACTATTGGACTGGGCTTGGGGTCCCCAACAGAGAATCTGAAGGGTGGTCTGGAGGAGGTGAAAGGGTTTACAGCCCCATGGGAAGAACAATGACTTCAGACACCCAGACACCCCAAGACTCCCAGGAACTGAACCATCAACCAAGGAGTACGCATGGTTCCAGCCAAAAATGTAACAGAGGAATGCCTTGTTGGGTGTCAGTGGAAGGAGTGATCTTTGGTCAAATAAAGACTCAATAGAAGCCCCAACAAAGGGAAACGGATGGTGGGGGAGGTGGGAGTCTGTTGGGTAGAGGGGCATATACATGGAGGCAAGGGGTGGGAGGAGGGTAGGGAGTCTTTGGGGAGGGAGGCTTTTGGGAGGGGGAAATTGGGAAAGGTTTTACCATTGGCAATGTAAATGAAGAAGATACTTGATAAAAATAAATAAAAATAAATAAAATAAAAAAGAAACAAACGTGAAAAAAAAAGAAGTGGAGAAATGCCAGATAGTGGTGGAACATGCCCAATCCCAGCACACAGGAGGCAGAGGCAGAGGCAGAGGCAGAGGCAGAGGCAGAGGCAGAGGCAGGCAGATTTCTGAGTGGGAGACCAGCCTGGTCTACAGAGTGAGCTACAGGACTGCCAGGGCTACACAGAGAAACCCTATCTTCAAAATAAAAAAAAAAAAACTGGAGATAAATATAATAACAGACAGCCATTTGACCCCTTATAATATTGTTTTGGTATAAGCAAGAAATAATATGTTCAGTAATGATTGTAATTTTATATAACACCTTTAAGTAGGTTCAAAATAAAGCTGACTTAGATATAACAGGAACAGGATGGAATACTAGGTTAGAGGCTAGAGAACAGAGATGAACGAACAAGTAATTCACATATTATAGATAGTCTTCAAAAACCTCAGACACCTACAGAATATGGCATTTTAGGATGTTTTGTTAATAAAACACTCTGCAGGTGAGACATGTCTATTTCTGGCAGCACACTGACTCTACTTCAAAGAAGATGATGAACAATGAAGACCCTTTATATGGAGTTTGCTTCAAACGTGACAAGCTAGGCACTAGGCTCTTTTAAACTGCAGACAAAATGCTGTCCAAGATGTGGATAAATAATACACAGGGAAGTCGATGGCCAAGCTCTGCCATGAGAAGGTAAGGAGTCCTTCACAATCCCTACTTTATAGATACATCTGCCAGATATTCTGGTTCAGAAGGCTAAAAGATAGATGCTCCAAAGATGCACAGACATTTTGGGTGACTGTCCGAGGAACCAGCTGTCCCTCTCATTTCTACAGATTTGGAAGCTGCTTATGTTGTATTTTCTGGCTATTCAGGCTATTTAACTCCTGAGGTCTCTTATGAGATTGAAGACTAGGTAGTCATAGTCTCATATTTCAGTGTAAATTATTTAGAATTTCAAAAACTGTTATAAGGTCTAGGAGAAACTCTTAGGTTTATAAATGCATGGTTTGATAGAAAATGATTTCTGTATACAAACTCAATCAGCAAGTTAATTCTGACTGTACTTTCCTCTACTGTGTTCAAATAGTTAAAATGGACACTGTGGGCATAATTCTTATCTGCTGGTTTTCATAATTGTTCCTTGGGATTATAGTTTACTAATGTTAGCAATGGGCATTTAGTTGGACTATGGAGGGGAATATATAAAGAGAATCTCTTTGGTACTGTGTACAAGCATTACTTGTCAATAAAAGGCTGAGGGTCAATTAAGCAAGGCAGGAAATAAAAGGTGGGATGTCAGGCTGGAAGAGATAG
The DNA here is from genome assembly GCF_947179515.1 of Apodemus sylvaticus. Lineage (NCBI taxonomy): Eukaryota > Metazoa > Chordata > Mammalia > Rodentia > Muridae > Apodemus > Apodemus sylvaticus. The sequence continues at coordinate 52,266,214 of NC_067491.1, read as the reverse complement.
GACTCTAGGAAACAGTGAAGATCTGCAGATTGGCCTTGAACTCTGAGGAAGACAGAAGAAACATGAATCTCAGGAGAGATAACCATCTATGTGGCAGACACAGACTAGAGTAGATGGGTTATATCACTTAGAAGCCAACTGGGGAACTGGTCAAAGCTTATGGCCTAGGTATTTCTTCGTGAATAATTAAGGCTCAGAGTCTTATTCTGGGAATAAAGTGGCTGGGTAGAAAAGCTCCCACATTTTGTGGTGACTAAGATTCTCTGCAGAACACTTGTACAAAATGCACCACATCTTTGAAAGTCCAGATGGTTGGTTTGACATACTCAGCATCCAACTACAATGGCCACTAAGGCACTTTGCTGCCTGTGATTGTTAAACAAGTAAATATCTGTCTCTTTGATCTGTTGAAGAAGAAGCTTACAGAGGCTAGTCTCATTTTCATGAGAATGGAAAGGTCCCTCTGGCTCAGAGTGAGGACAGCTACTATGGGTTGTAACCTCTGCTTGGTGCATTTTGTGCTCTGACCTCACAAAGAACCTCTGTGATGGAAAGAATGGGTGCCCTCTGTATAAGATTGTGGACCAGCCTGTTGAATTTGTCCATACGGAGCAGGGAGCTTTTTATGGTGACCTGTGGGACTCGTTCAGTGCACTCGAGTTTGTTAGTTATCGTTTGGTTATACCTCACCACCTGTGTGCACCAGAGCGCACGGAACACTTAGCCTTATGGCTAGCAACACCAAAATTGAGAATTTGGCAAGTCAGTATAGGGTGCTTTCCCATCTTGGGGAGGGTTCAGTTGGCACTGTAAAATTAGCCTGCCACCTGAAAACCAATGCCCTGGTTGCCATCAAAACGATAGAGATCACCAACAAGAACATTGTCGTTATCCTGTCGGAAAGAGCAGTACTGGAGAGGCTAAACCATCCACACGTCATCCGCCTCTTCCAGGTACTAATAACAACAGGCCACATTAATTTTGTTCTTGAATACGCTGCGGGAGGAACTTTATTTGACTTTATAAAGGAGAATGGTCCTCTGCATGAGGAAGAAGCGAAAGAAGTTTTTGGACAGATCGTGGCTGCCATTAAATACTGCCACAATCTTGGCATCGCCCATCGAGATATTAAGGCCAAAAATATACTCAGGGATGAGGATGGCAATGTAAAATTGACAGACTTTGGGCTGGCCATCAAATGCAGACCGGGCAGCTTACTGAATGTGAGGTGTGGGACCAGAGGCTTTTACGCCCCAGAGGTCGTACTACGGGAGCCATACGATGGTAAGAAGACAGATGTATGGAGTTTGGGCGTGCTACTCTTTTATATTACCACTGGGTACTACCCGTTCACAGGAAACAATGTTAAAGAGACAGAGAAAAACATTGCCACGGGGACCTATCACATTCCATCTTACTTCTCTGGTCACCTTGAAAATCTAATCCACCAGATCTTCACCGTTGCCCCAGAGAGGAGGCCCTCCATTGAAGACATTGAAGAACATCCATGGGTAATGAAATGTGAAGCAAAGATCCAGACTGATGCCTACCCAGACTGCAACATCGTGGACAGGCTCTGTGGCATGGGGTTTAATGCCAACGACATCTTGGAATCCGTGCAGAAGAAATGGTTTGATGAAAAAATGGGGACCTACTTGCTTTTAAAAGAACAGGTACGCTTAGGAATCGAGACTATACCTACCAGTTCAGCCAAGCCTGAAGATCCATGCCCTACGCTACCCCCATTACCAGCACATGCATCTACCACTGGTCTTCCCCTCAAAAAAAGTGCCAGTGAACCCAGCTTTGGCCTCCTCCACAACCAGCCCTCAGGACAGCAGGGACCTGATGCCTTGACACTACTATCAGGTCTCAAGGTGGCCAGAAGTGTCTCCTTGCTGCCCATGGTCCTCCATTGTCCAAACAAGAGTACCGATTCTACCCGTGGCCTCCGGTCTGGAGCTATGACTGCCCCGTGTGTCTGCAGCACCAAATTGGTAGACAAAATAGACGAGGCACCCGAGCCAAGCTTTGCTGTGGAAGCATCACCTCCCCCTGTGAAGATCGGGCGCTTTAAGAAACTACGCAACAGAATCAGGGATTGCCTGTCGAGACTTTGTTGTTTCCCCCGGGCTCCAAGGAGAAAAACCCCACATCCATCCTCAAAGAAAGTGGCTCCCCTGTAAGAGGCCGGATGAGTGAAGGCAAGTATGGGAGGGTGCATCTTGGTTCTGAACTTTATTATCTCTGTATTTATTCATTTCTCATTGGAAAAAATCAAAAAGGTGACTATTTCTGGGGTCTCTCGGGATGGTCAGATGTATTTCTACCCCAGCTGGATTAGACCCTGCTCCTTGACTTACCGTCTGAGGAAGCAATCTAACTGGAGAATGCCTAGGTGGTGTCTGATTCAACTGAACTAGCAGGAATCAGCAAGTGCCTGTGGATACAGCCAAGGTGAAAGGGGGAATGTGGAGCTGTCATCCATGCTGGACATATTCAGATAGAGACTCAGATTGTGGACCCAGTGCCTGGCAGAGTAGCCATGGTCAAAATACAAAGGGGCCACCTCTATCTTCCTACAATTCAATTGGACAGGCAGGGTGTGCTGAGACCTGTGAAGTCTGACATTGCTGCTTGGATACCTCCATGGAGAAGCAGACCTGGATACCCAGTTCCTGTGTATCCTGCATGAGTCTTAGAGAGGACATGGTTTTAGTGTCTCTAGAACCTCCACTGTGGCATTCAGAGCCTTGGCATACAGCATCATGCTAGTCTTATGGAAAGGGTCCATAACTTCTCCCATCCCTGCACTTGTTCCAGTGTCCTTGCATTCTGAGCCTCTTGGCTCTTACCATAATTGTGTCATCCTCCAAGGAAGCTCTCATTCAGTAGGACGTCCTCAGAAAGAGGAGCCTGCTGTTGTCTAAGGTGCCCAGGTTTAAGTTACCCTGACATCTAATATCTTTCCCTCCTTCAGCTTCTCCTCTGCAGATGATGGTGCTGTGCTACAGAACCTGCTGCTTGACAGGCAAGGAAGGTCCTGAATTCCTGACTACAATGGCAGTAGTTCATTGGTGCCGAGGATCACATCTTAAAATAACAACACTGAACTAGAAGCACAAAGTAACCTGGGCAAGGTGTGCAGGAAAGATGTGAGGCTGTTGTACACAGGGACAAGTGTCCAGATGGAATCTAATGTGAGGATATAATATCTGGCAGAGGAACAACTGTCAAGCCTCTAATTGGCCACCTCCAAGCCTCCCTGCAGATCAGAAGGACAACCAGGGCCTGAGCTCGGTGGGCACTATATCAGTGTGGAGGATCTGCCAATAATGGACTCCAGCATCTGTAGATGAGGGAGAGACTGGATTCCCACACTTTTGTACTGCATGCACAACCAGTAAAACAAGAGGTTTGTACACAATGAACAATATTCTCCACAGAGACTCCACTAAAAAGAACATGGCCTTTTTCATAGCTGCACAAAGCAACTGATAAACAGGCAGAACGGCCTGAACATATGCCTTCAATCCCTGTACTCCAAGACCAAAAAACACATATTCTCATAGGACACATGAGCTTGTTTCTTTTGTTTCTCTTCCTTCCCCAATTTGTTCTACCTCTTATCAAGTCAAAGACATTTCCTTCCCATGCTCAGAACTGAATATTGTTCCACAATTCAGGAAACACATTTGAAAAGAGGATCTGGACCTCTCAGTCCTCACTTGTCTGTATGGACATTCATAATGGACAGTCTCTGAAAGTTCCTGTACCAGCTTCAGGAGGGGCTGAGAGGCTGTTGTCCACATCTACTGCAGAAACACTTAAGCCAATAGACTATCCTCTGACAAGACCATTCAGCCCTTGACAATGATGTGATGATTCCTCTGTCTCCATATGAACACATCCAGCCTGCCCCAACACTGTGCTGTTGTCACTACTGGGACATTAAGGACCAGATGACTATGAGAGAAGATGCTGAATACAACAATTAATAATAATCATTAAGTCACCTTCCAACGCTGACAAAAGAAGATCAGGTCTCAAAGTAGGTGGACATCAAGTGTGAGAGCTGAAGGTTACATCTGGATCTGCGTCAACACCAACACCCAGGAATCCACCAGCTTTGGATAGTGGATGCTTCTGACCAGACATGAAGAGTGGTAAGTGGCCCCTGCTCTCCTATGGCCAGGTCTAGGGGAGGCCGAAGGTGGGTTCACTGGCCCTTCCTTTTAGGGGAAGAACAGAGGTAGTGATATGTGCTGTTGATGAAGGTGGTGTAGGGCATGGATCCTCTGGCTTGGCTGGACTGGTAGATGCATGCTCAATCTGTTTGCATATCTGTTCTTTTAAAAGCAAATAGTTCCCCATTTTATCATCAACCCTTTTCTTCTGCAGGAATTTCAAGATCTCGTTGGCATTAAACCCCGTGTCACAGAGCCTGTCTATGATGTTGCAGTCTGTATAGGTATCTGTCTGGATATTTACTCCATATTTCATGATCCATGGGTGTGGCTCAGTGAAAGAGCACTCACTCTGTGTAGGAGCACAGAGAATGAAATAGTCTTGTTCCCCTGGTCATCAGGGCCCACATGAGAAATATAGCATTCATGTATTTCTCCATTTGGAAAAGTGGTAGGAGTGGGCAGAGACTGTGTATCTATCCTAACCCCTTGAAAAGCATGCAGTTTGGGAAGGGAATGTGAATCACTGTGAAACATGCTGTCTGCCAGTACCAGAATCCTTGCTGGGAGGAGAATTTTATAAGGGAGAGGGAGGCCCTGGGCACTCATATATACTGACGTCTTGAAGGTTTGACACAGAATCTCTAAGGCCTGAATCACTGTGAAACCTGCTGTTTGCAAGTACCAGAATCCTTCCTGAGAGTGGAATACACTCCCAAACCACCAGAGGCCAAAAGTAATGATGAATAAGGTGACAGCTGTTTTGGTGACCTATAACACCACCAGGATCCCTGAGGTTCACCTCATCCTATACACAAATGGAACCTCTAACAGTGCAGGTCACTCCAGAGCAGCTGTCACTGTTCTAGAATTCCTGCAGAGAGGAAAACTAAGGAGGTCTCCTCCTCCCTGTTGCCTTTGTCTTCTTAGGAAACTTGAGAACTGAAGTACCACCAGATTTCGTCACCTGCCTGAACTCTCAGCTAATGCATTCATCCAGTACTCTACAACTGTGCAGCAAAAGAAGATCACAGATATTTGCAACTCTGATCCAATCTAGCAGACCTTCCAGTGCTCAAACAGAGAGTGGTTGGAGATTTGTGAAGCCTCTCCATGATTGCTGTCTAAAATCAAGCTCTGGGGTAGTTCATTGGGGGAGACCTGCAGGACCTTGGATGTAGTCTGGGTTCTAGGGAATGAAATCTGTCTTCATTAGAACCAGAAGACACATGATTGCCAGAGTAGATACAGAAGACAGACACAGTGTCATGATGCGGAGCCCAAGGCCAAGGGAGGCTACTGAGAAGTGTCATGCCTGTATGAGTGAAGCTGGAGATGGGGACATGAACCATGGAGATGGACATGGTCCCTTTCAGTTCAAGCTGCAGTGTTGACACCATCTGCTACAAGAACCCATGTCCCAGTAGACTATCCTCTAACCAGGCTATTCTGCCCTTTATGTCCATGTGACGATATTTCCTGTCAGCCTATAGGAGACCTGGCCTTACAAGGTGCTACTGTCACTGAGGAGACAGTAAGGAGAGGAGGACTATGACAGTGGGCAGCTGTGTGCAGAAATGCTGCGAGGCCAAGTTGTACCTGGAAGCTGTGTGGTGCAACCCCTTATCTCTTCTGAAGACATTTATTCTATGCTAGGGTCTTCCTAGTGACAGCCCTGTCACCAAGTGACAGCAATTTCACCGTGACACTCCCTCATCTTTGCTTCTCAATCTTGAGGATAAAGAGCCTAGAGGAGGGCCTCTACAGATCAGTCAGTGGGTGTGCCCCTGACCACTGCCACAGCTTTTTTTTGGGGGGGGGGGATTGTGTCCTAAGTGTGGGGCGTCTAATAGAGCTGGTCTCCCAGTTCTTGCCATGCAGCCTGTTCCTCACTTCCTGGACTGTGACTGCTCCAGTCCTCCTGAAGCATCATGGAAGACATTCTTCCCTTCACAGGCTTGAATTCACTCTTACCTACAAGGAGGAACAGTGAAGATTGGCTCTGAGATGTAACCCCAGCTTCTAGACTGTCTATGTGAAGTGGTGTGATCTGCCCTTTGTCAGTTGCCACTCGATAGGTATAGTGAAGTGTGAGGCTCTTGCTAGGTGCTAGGTGCCAGGATAATTAGTGTCATGGACAAGCTGTGCCCAAGGAGCTGACACTATGGCAGAGTCAAGGACATTCACGAAGACAAAGGTGGTAAGGTAAGTTTGCATCAAAACAGGTAAAAAACAGTAATGAAACTGGGAGTTCCCATCTTAGGACAAGTTGTTGGCAAACACTGTCCCTGAACAGACAGCTCTGCTGGGCTAAACCTGGAGAGAAAGAAGGCCTGAGACAGAGGGCCCTGAGAGCAGCCATGTGACTGGCAGCCATCATGAATTACTGGACCTGATGAGTGCCTGTGTTTGATTTTTTATGGTTACCCTAAAAGAAAGTTATTGTAATTCGTGTCTTGGTGAAATGGTGTTCTCTACTCAGACCACAGGCTCTGGGCATGTTGGGTGTCACAACATGCCAAAGGCCTGAACTGTACAGTCCTCTTGTGCTGGTCATGGGAAAGTCAGAACATAAGAGGACCATGGTGATCGCTGGACAATGTAGGAACCCCATAAAGAAGAGGCCATGTTCCGGCATGGTGATCCACCATTCATCACCTACGCATGTGGAATTTCTAAGAAGGTAAGGAGTGGAGATAAAAACTGTCACCAGAAGGAATCCTGGACCTTGGTTGTCCCTCAGCACTTTAGTCTGCTTTCTCTCTCATGAAGACACTCAGTCTTCTTGAGAACACCTTCCTACTTTCTAGGATGTTTCTTAACTATGAAAATAAGACACTGAGTGATACAGGTAGGAGGGGATACCTGAATTCTCTGTGTTCTGACCTTCTGTCACTGTCATGTCTAGATGTTTCCAGCTATGATTCTGACCTCCAGAAAAGCACTTGATGGTCATGAGGCTTTCCTGACAGAAAAAAAAAAAAAAAACATGAAGGCTGGATCCAAAATCCTGACGGTGTGCACCAAAGTCCTTTCCTGTTGAGGGCTGCTGAGGATAGCCTCACCTGAAAGTCTGGACCTGCTCTCAGTGAAGGTACAACCTCTGGAACTCTCTGAGTTTGAAATGTTGTTGTACCTAATGCTGCTGCTGATCCAAAAATCTAATTCAATATCTGAAGATATAAGCTTTCTGACATCCTACCTGGAACATTCTGTCTCAGAGAGGACAGTGTTTGTACGTGAAAGGAAAGACCAGGTGAGGAATATTGAGAGGTCCCATGTGGCTTTCTCACTGTGTGCTTCATGTCAACCCACTTCCCAAAGTTCCTTCCACCACAAAATTATTAGTAGTTCTTGGATGACTTGTTGATAGGTACTGAGGTATCCCTGGGTGGCACATCCCATACATGGACTCTTCAGGATCTTCTGTGAAGGACTATTTCCCTTAATTCTTTGAACATCCTGTGGTATGGATGATTTCCCTGCACACTCTGATACTTACTCTTCAGTTTGCAGACCTGCTCACCAAGTCAGGAATGTTCTCTCATTCTGATTGACTTCTGAGTTGTAGCTTCTTTTCCATAGGAGGTGTTTAGTTTGATATAAACAGGAACCTGGCTAACACAGTGCATTGATTGTCTAGACATCTCTAATCCCTAGAGGCAGCAGAAGATGGGACCACTGGATACAGTGAGCTCTGTTTCTCTCAGCACTCTAAACAATGTAATCAGTCATCAGCTTAGAAAGACACTTTTCTTTTTTTTAATCTACAGAAAGACACTTTTCTCTGCTTCTATCTTTAGTTGCTAAGTCTTTTCTGAATGGCATTGCACTAATTGATCTGCTTGGCTAGGGGCATGGGAATATCCTGTGATGTTCTACCATCATTGCACTCTCTCTGCTATCCTCTACTTCTTTGCACTTGATGTGACACCTGGGACTCTCTTCCTGGGCATCTCATCCTTTAGTCTATCTATGCAGCTTCTATCCAGAGCTCAGTAAAATGTCGGGATGTCAGGAAGATATGGGCTTGATCATGACTAAGGTACTTAGGACTCTGTCCTTCTCATCCCATGGTATTACATCCTCTCCCTTCTTCCTTGCAGATGTGCTTTACCACAAGAAGTTGCAGAATGTGGCTACCTGGAAAACCAACCAAAAGCTTCTGTATGCCATTCAGGAGGGCACTATCAATAGGACAAGGGACCTCATCTGCATCATCTCAAGCATCTGTAGTATGGAGTTCTGGCACACACGGTGTGAGCCTCTCCCTACCCTGGTTGACATCAAGTGTGATGTAGGTCATTCATTTCAATGCCTAGACCTAGAGTCTCCTGCAGGTTGGGGCTTGGAAAAGGGCCATGCGCAGAGGTGCTGGTGGTTCATGTCACTGGTTATTCCTTAAATATGAGAAATCTGAGTGTCCAGCTGTTACAGAGCTCCTCCCTCCCTTGCTCTTCACCCATGCTTCAACAAGGATGCTGCTCACTAATCTCTCAGTGGAATGGTGGCACAAGGGAAATAAGGAGAATATCATAGGCTTGCCACTCAATATGATTGGTAATTGCTGGAAGGTCATTAGAGGAGGGATGTTCAGGGTCTGTGAAACTCGTCTTACTGTCATCTGACTCATGACGTGCACTGACAAAGGTCCTTCTGACCCTTGACAGAACTCACAGGAGGCAATTCTTAGATTATGACTGCAGATCAGACATTCAGAGAGAGTGAGACAGAATACCTCAACTAGCATGACTTGGGAGCCACAGTTGATAACTTTGACTGACTAAGGGAACTGTCTGATATCTTCCACTGTTGCTGGGTTGTTTTAGAGTCAGTGTGATTATCTGAAACAAAACCTCAGTTTCATTTCCTCCACACTGACTTGACACTTCCAGGTTTTATTGCATTACCACAGTGAAGCCAAGGCCCATGTGCACATGTGTCATATCCACAGTCAAGTGTGGAGAGAAATAAATCCATGCATGTGAGCTTGCATGTGCTCATCTAAATCTCTCTGCTCCTATGGAGTCTGGCAGCCAAGCCTAGGGAATGGCACTGCCCAAATTGTTGTGTCTTCCCATTTCAGTTCAGATGATGAAATCTCCGCTATTGTCAGACTCTTCACTAGAGGCATCAGCTTCTCATTTTACCTAGGCTCAAAGATGGCATCTCCCTACATCAGACCTGACACTTTTCACTCAGGCATTACCTCATCACTGGGATGTCTAAACAGTGTCCTTGACTAATGCTTTCTAGACATGGATTAAGATTTCACAACAGAATTCTTCGTCTTCATGTTGATCATTTTTTATGTTTCCTCTGCCAGGTCCTTTTCCAGTTTTGGAGCCCCTCCCTCCAAGAAAGGTTAGCAACTGGTCAGACTTACATGTCATTGTTCTTCTGCTTGCCTGTGCTTCTTTGAGTAGGTCAAATTCAGTGCTACTAGGTATGTATGATACTTACAGACCTTACACTAATTTTTACAGATGGAATGGGCACTGAGAGCATGGAACCTTGCACAGCACTTTAAATTAGTTACATATGTTCTCACTTATGACCTATTTGCTGTCTCCTATATCCTCTCTGTCTCTCTGTCTCTTCTGTTTCTCTGTTTTTCTATTTCTCTGTTATTTCAACTTTGTCTCTGTCTCTGCATCTGTTTCTGACTCTCTCCTGTTTTCTTTCTCTCTGCCTCTCAGTCTTTCTTTCTGTGTCTCTGTCTCTCTCAGACTCTCTCTCTTTCACTTTCTCTTACTCTCCAACTCCATGTGTGTGTGTTGGGGTGGGGGAGGTAGCATGTATATTTTCTGGGTAGCCTTTGGAGGTCAGAGGAAAACTCTTTTGAGGCATTTATCAAACCCTTAAAGGACCCATGTATTGAATTCTATTGACTATTCTTGGCAAAGTTTTATAGGTGAAGAACCTGAAGGATCTGAGGCTGTACCAGTACATGCTGGAGAAGTACCTGACTGGACTAGGGAGTGGGAACCTCAGCCTTGGCCTACACATGTGCTGTTCTCCTTCCTTGGATGACAGTAGGACAGTGGGATCTTCTCTGTCCCTCAGAATTGTCTTGGTCATTGATTTGGGGATCCTCAATCTCAGCTTAGTTATCTAATGTCAAGTCTTATTGAATCTTAGCATTCTACTTTATTTGTCCCTGTGATTTCAACCTACCTTTATTTTGCCAAAACTTTCTATGGGTATGACAGTACATCAGTAACAGTTTAGGACTTGCAAGCCCACAACAGGATACCCAGAGTCCTTATACAAGATGCTCTGATTTACCTGTGAGAAGTCCAAGGCATTAACACTAATCTTGACTCAGTGATTAGAGTAAACTTAAAACTCAGAGTATGACCTACCCCAGTGTGGTCCCTGAGCCTAAGAGCTCCCAGGTCCACTATCCAACCTCCTTGGTTTATTCAGGGTTGGGACCTTTTGCATTCATTTCTTATCAGTATCAACAACTACTTCTGTAGAACCTGGGAGTCCAGAAAACAAGGGGTGGGGTTTTTTGCATTATCTTGACACATGTTGGGTGTTCTGCCTTCCATCGCCACCTTCTTTTTATTGGTTATATTCTTCATTTGCATTTCAAATGTTTTCCCCTTTCCCAGTTTTCCCACATTCTAGAAACCCCCTATCTCATCCTTACACCCCTGCTTCTATGAGGGTATTCCTCCACCCACCCATCTCCACATTCAACATTAATTATAACACATCTTTCCAAAGGTCGTGCCTGTTCCAGAATCCTGAACTCAGTGAGGAGGTTAGAGCAAGTGTCAAATGAGTGAAGGTCAAGCTCTGGATTTTATCAGAGACTCTGAGAGAGACCACTGATGCTCTGGGAAACAACTGGCTTCTCAGTGGGATCTTCATCTGCTGTAAATAACCAACAACCTGATCAAGGAGCAGTATTCCTCTGCCGTGATGAAAACCAGGTAGACAGTGTTTCCACAGAAGGAAATAGGTCTGAGGACTACCACCTTAATGTTTCCATTTCTGTCTTCTAGGAATCACTAACAATCTGCATAGCTCTACCTCCCAAAGGTTGATTCAAGGTGTTGCAGTTAGCATCACTGGTGACATGAGGCACTGAGAGGTTCGTCACAAATATGAATGACAATATTCAGATGGTCTTCATGGTTTTTCGTTAGTCTCCTCTTAGAGACAGAACTGAAATTCACAATGGACCTTTTACATGCAGGTAAGATGATCACCTTAGATAACCTGGCTTTTGATGCTAAGACACTGGGATTCCAAAAAGCTAAGAGAGGAGAAGGCACAAAGTGGAACTCAGTTTCCAGCTCATAACATGCATTGCTGATGGCCTGGGTTCCTGTTCTCTGGGGGGCAGCATGGGGAAATGTCCGTTTCATGTAACAGGAAACTCTCCCAAGCAGTCTCAGGTCTCTGCGCTGAGAGCAGAGGCTTTGAATGCACCACATTCTAAAGCTAGTGAGATTGGAAACATGGTTGCATATGACCAGTTCTACTACACTTGCTGCAGCTAATGTAAGGGATGTTCCCTACACATTTTTATCTAATGTCATCAGGTAGGAGTTTGACACGCTTGCTAGAATAACAACCCGATGCTTCTAAATTGTCACAATATGGAAGGGCAAGGTATTTATTGTGTTTTGTTAAAACTACCCATGTCTATCCATGACTGAGATAAATATAAACTGTGTCCTTGTGAGAAAGGGGAAACCAGGCTGAGGAAGGTCTCTCCTGAGGACAACTGCCCTGACAACACAGAAGCCCAGCATATAGAGGCTCACAGGAAAGAGCCACATTTGAAGCCCAGCTTGAGAAGCCACAGAACCAGGATCTCACCTTTCTCCTGGCTTTCTTTGTAAGCCAGCCTCCTCCTTAGACACACCCATTTCAGTCATTCTCACAGCAATCACCTTGGCACACAGTCTTATATCTCTCCCTTTGTGTAACATAGAAAGATGGTGGTCATGTCTAGAGTCCTAGCAGCTATGGAATGAGTGCACCTTATTGCACATTTAGACCTGTTACAGCAGGCTTTGATCATGTGGAACATGGACAGATGTTATCCATGTCCAGTGTTCTAAGATCTATCAAATGAGCCCACTTCACTATACTGCTAGGTCTGTCACAGCAAGCTTTGATGTGAGCCATGTGGGCATCTTTCTTCCTTCTGTATGTTATCCTTTTAAAGTAGCCCTAGGCAATGATATCTGAGGATCTCTCTAAACCTTGTATGTTTTCACAGTTCCTCCATCATGCCCTTGGCATTTTGAGGTGAGACAAGGCTCCAATTCCATCCATCACAAATGGCAGCCAAATCACAACCCATTCATTCCTGACCTGGTCCTGATCTCACCTCCAAACTATTCACAGGACATAATCCATCTGTCAATTCTCTGAGGTTCAGATGATGGGCTGAAACTTGGAGGGAAGGTAGAGGTGAAAGACTCTGTTGAGCATCCTCAGAGAATTTTAGCTATTCAGACACACATAGAGGGGAAACCAAAACTGTGAGGTGGCCTTTGTGAGCACCATATCTTCTAGGGACATTAAAGAATAATATTGGGATTCCTCTAAAGTGGCAGTAGCCCATAGTCTCAGAGCAGAGTGCTGTGTCTTTTTAAATCATAGGGGAGTGATAGTCTCCTTCTTCCACAGATAGGAGCTGGGTTTAGTGCAGCTCATGCTGGGCGATGAGCATGTTCAATCAGAAGGTAGCATTTTTCTTCTGGCCCAACATGGAGCCATGGATCACCAGTCTGATTCTTTCTGCTGTCTGGAAATGCCTGGCTCTTTTGAGTTGAACATAGGGAGCCACTGGGCAACAGGACAGTGGGATCTCTGATGTAGAAGTTCCTCCACTTCCTGCACATTCTGCCCACATACCAACCAAGCTCTCTTCATTCCCAGAATGCTATGGTATCCTTTAAGCCTTCCCAGTCTCTCTGGAGTACTCACTCTGGCTAGTTATTAGTACCTCCTGTGGAGGATGCCACTGAAAAACCATGTGTTTTCATTATTGTCATTGCATGCTTTTGCTATTCCATTTGGTACATTCATGAAGTGAATGTTCACGAAGATCAACTTAAAACTCCACATACAAGATGTATTCAGAAAACTGTCAATGCTGTTGTCCCAAGCTATCGTGGCCCCAAACCCTTGCTCCAACCTGACAAGTTATCTCATCCCTAAAATTTGCTCTGTCTTTATAGTATTTACTCAGTTGCATCTGGCCCATGTTTCCTGGGAATGTTTCCTTCTGGTTTCTAGCAATGACTGTACTGCTTTTAGCTGGCAAGCTAACTCATATTTCTCAAGCAGTTGCCATTGTCTTGTCTCCTGTGAAGTTACAATTATGAAACAGCTTGCAAAAAGGAGGTGAAAAGACCACGTGCAGTGTTGTATTTATGGGCTTAATTGTCAAGGTTACTCATAGACATGAGACTGCGGTGGGTCAAGAGGAACATAGTAAGGTGCTAAATCCTGTCAAATTCCCAGTGATGTGTTCAAATGTGTGATGCTTAAACTTTGGAGAACTCATTTAATACTTGGGAGCCTAAATACTCCTTTTCAAAGGGCTAGGCTAGGGCCTAGTCATGCAGAATCCAAAGAATTCTACTTCAGGTTTTAGGTTTACCCAGGCCTGAAAGACAAATCTAATAGCCTTTGGCATTTCCACAAACATCTAAAGCCAGATGCTACTACTAGATGTCATGAATGAAACTTTTCTTGTAGTTTGCCACCCTTTGGCCTTTTACCTTCCTTTCTTATCATGTGTGCTTGCTGCCTCTTGGATAATACCATGCTCCCTTTTCTGCAGTACCAGCCTTCCCCAACAATCTGGGCGATTATAAAGGCTGGATGATGTTGCAATGAGGGATCTACTGGCATATGCCCTAAATAGAAGCTGAGTGAGTTGTGGGGTTTTCCCAAGTTCAGACTACTTGTGCAGAGTGAGGAGTACAGGTATCCACTTGAATCAGTGGTCATGCTTTATCCATACAGTGCTCTACTCTGGACAACAGCGCAGGATAGGAACATGACACTTAGTTGGATTGCCCCTCACTATATTCTCGCAGCTTTTCAACTTGGACTAACCTTTGTCCTGGTCACAGATGCAGTCTAGTGTGTTTTAAGTTCCAATCTATTGGTTGGTGGATGAGTTAGGATACTCGATGGATACTGTATTTTAGACCATTCTGTGCCTTCCTCGTGATCCTTGCCTTTGATATCACCATGTTATGTGATCCCTCCAGCATTCATCCCAACATTTATCATGATGAGTAAACCTTCCAACAATCTTTGAAAATTCATTTCCCAGAAAATATAATGTCCTCAGCTGGCAATAACATCTCTGTGCTCTGATAAGCCAATCCTGGTGTATGGTGGAGCTCTGTCAATCGTTGGAACAATGAGTTTCAGCTGGTCCCTGATGTACAGATGCCAGGCACCTTTGATCAAAATGTAAGGAGATAATCTCAAACCTTTGATTATTAAATAAGTATTCAAAATTCTTCATGGACACCCCATTTGTACAAAGGAGGTAGGAAGTCTACTGAAGTCTTTTGGAGCTTTTGGAAACTGCCTGTGTGCTTCCCAAGGTACTGGTCTGGGAGTACTTCTCTGGACAGTGGCATATCTGCATTGTCTCACCATTTCTTCATGATGCTCCCAAGAAACTGGGAAATGGAGAGAACACAGGCAAAGTAAAATGCAATCCCTGGTATATGAATTTGGGGCTGTGCACAGTAGAGTAGGTACTCATTAGAAGTAACGTGGACATTTTTTCAGCTATGGAAGAAGAACCATTTGGCCATCATCTTCACACCTGGATGTGTTTATATTTGCATCCTAATCCTTGAGATTTTAAGTCTTCAGGGAAAATCTTCTGCTGGGGTTGCTGCAGGATCTACATGTGATTCTCTTTGCTTGCTTTCTGTACTTGGATAACACAGGTGATGTTTTTGCATAATTTGACATGTGATCCCAGAAGGAGTAGTTTTGTCTTTCGTTCCCCCTCGGAGTACCCAGGGTCTTCATATTCTCTGTGGTCACTTATACCATTCTTGAAGGTCTTGCATACCTTCTCCCCAGTCATGGTCTGACCACAAGTGATTAGACTTTTGATATGTCCAGGAGGACACCCCTGACTGCATGTTTCCATTCTTAGCCCCACTGTAGAGAGGAGAACAAAGGCCTGGAGATGTCATGCTGTTCACCAGTTGAGAGGGTGCAGAAGAAGAGCAGGCATCCAACACCAGAACTTCTGAGTTCTAGGACACTGTTACTTTCTACAGAGTATCTACGATGCTTCTGGACAGGCAATATTGCAGAAATTAACTCTTTCCAAAAGAGCCTGACAGACATAGGGGAGAGAAAGCCCAGAAACTCCCTGTCTCAGTCTCCTTCAGTTCTTGCATGTCTCCTTGGCTAGCACTTCAGAGAGCTTCTGAGTCTCTTGGCAAGAGAGCTCCAGCATAAACACAGACTTCAGGTTAGAGAGGCAAGTCTATCAGTGAGGGTTTCTCATGCATTGGTGGAGCACTAGCATATCTGGGTGGTGCAAAGACTGGTGGAAAAGAGCTAAGAACATATCTTCTGCAAGAAACCCATTCTTCTCTCAACTTACACAAGTTCCTTCATTTTGTTCTCCATATTCAGTCTCTTGATACTGAACAGACTGTTCTAGCTGATAAGCCCAGGCTTAGAAGATGCACTACAAGAATCCTGGCCACCATAAAGACAAGACACATCTTTAGGAAATATTGTAAAGCACGCATGCACCGGTGTAGCCTTCTCAGCTTTGAGTAGGACTTTCCCAGCCTTGAGCAGCAGACCAGACCTTGAGTGCTTGAGGCCGCAGACCTTATCAGCCTGGATGGGCCATCTGCTTTGGATGTGCATGCTGGTTCCCACAGGAAATCGGAAGATTGGGCTGCCGTTCTGACCTTGCTTTGCAACATACTTCGACTGAAACAAAGGATGGGTTTACGGGCTTTCCCTTTATAATGCAGTGCTGGACATTAAACTTTGGAGCCTTGATCAGAACACAGACTTGGCTTCATTCTTTTCTTGCCACCCTTCCCTTTCCATTTCCAGCCCCCCTTTCCAGGTAAACCCAGTTCTCCCGTGGCTGCTGGATGGCTACACACAGGAGAAGGGTGCAAGGATTAAAGTGTCATCAGGCATTCCATAATAGAAAGAGTCTGACAGACTCAGATCAGGAATTACCTTTGAACCCTAGTAGAGGAAGAAGGCCCCACTCCACAGAAGAACCTGTTGCTGATGCTGTTGCAACCAGGACTATGATGGTGAAACTTGTGTCCCTGTGGATACCTATTTCAGGAATCTTGTGCCCGTGTATCCACACCTCAC
Organism: Apodemus sylvaticus; assembly: GCF_947179515.1. Classification (NCBI taxonomy): domain Eukaryota; kingdom Metazoa; phylum Chordata; class Mammalia; order Rodentia; family Muridae; genus Apodemus; species Apodemus sylvaticus. The sequence continues at coordinate 52,249,652 of NC_067491.1, read as the reverse complement.
ATACCTCATTATGAATAACTTTGCAAGTCCAGAAGTCATTTACATCATGTACCTATATGGGAAGAATTATTGGATTTCAATTAAAGGCTTGGGAAGCATTAAAAAATATCATGTACAATGGTTCTGCATGGGGGGAAAGTCCTGAATTTATGTGTCCCCATGATCCAACTATCTGTATGTCATGTATTGGCATTAGAAGGAGTCTTGGATATCAAATAAGCACATAGGAATCAGCCCTGGTGTTGAGGTTTTGTCTCTTGCTGTTCATTGTAATGTTAAGTGCCAGCCTCCAAGATCTGGAGTCTTCATGTAGCTTCCTGGAACCTGTTCCCAGTTAACTTTGATTGGTAAGTGAAGATGCCAGCAGCTAATAGCTGGGAAGAAGAGACATAGGCATGGGTTAGTTTCACCAGGCTACAGTCCATGCGGAAAGACCAGGAATGAGAACCACCATGCTTTGGAAGGGTGTGCAGAAGAGAGACAAGAGCTGCAATGAGGTAGAGAAGCAAGAAGAGTGCCCTGGGCTCTGTGCCAAGAGAGCTGACTAGTCCCAAAGGGCTGGCTAATTGGAAATAAGAGCAGCCATGGTGAAACATAGAAATTAGTAACTAGTGACTCAGAGTTATAAATAGAAAAATAGATTCTAACCCCAAGGAGGTTAGGCAGTTGCCCACTTATTATGCTGCATGAGGCATATTTAAATTTAGAAGCTCTCTCTGTGTGTGTGTGTGTGTGTGTGTGTGTGTGTGTGTGTGTGTGTGTGTGTGTTTCATTTGGGAACCTAAGCCATTAAGGCAGATAATAACCTCATGCTGGGATTTATTAAAATATTCAAACAACACCTTTGATATGTGGTTTCCACTTGGGAAGAAATCATCCATAAACATCTCATAGAAAGCATCCCTGCATGAACATGCTCACATATGAAGAAATCCTGGATATCATATACCTGTATGGGAAATATTCCTGTATATCAGTACCTACATGAGACAAAATGCCAGATCTCAAGGACCCTAACTGGAAGAATTACTGTATGGCATGCACAATCATGGGAAGCAATTTTGAATATAGTATTCTGGTATAAGAAGCAGTCCTCAATATTTGGTATACAAATGTCATGAAGTCTGGGTTATCTTGTATCTACAAGGGACTTAAGTCCTGAATATCTTGTATCAGCATTCAGAAACGTTCTAGATCTGATGTATCCACATTGAAATTAGTCTGACATATCATGTATAAACATGGAAAGCAGCTCTTATTATTTTTTGCATAAGAAGTTTTTGTGTCTGGATGTGCAATAGTGGGGTGATACCCAAAAGGACTTCCTCCCCTCTCTGAAGAGAAAGGGAGAGGGAGATAGGAGAAGGGATTTGTGAGGGAAGACCAGGAGGAAGGAGTACAGTGCCCAGGATGTAAAATGAATAAAGAAATCAATTAACGAAAAAAAAAAGTTGTCATGTATAAGTTGTTCATGCATAGGAAACAGACCTGAATATCAAGGATCCAAATACCAAGAATTCCTAGATATCATGTGTTGGGGGCAAGAAATCCTTAAAATCATGTAGCCTGATTGGCAGCAGTCCTGGATTTGGTATATGCATGGGAGAAAGTACTGCACGTATGTGCCTCCATGTTAGTTCGTGTATTTCATGTTCCAGCATTAGAAGAATGCATGGATATGTAGTACCTACATGGCATGACTCTGTGTATATCTTGCATTCAAATGTGTAGACCTGAATATCATGTGCATGGATGGTTAGAAGTCCTGAATATCATGTTTCCATTTATAAAGGAGTCCTGGATAATATTTACCCACTTAGAAAACAGTGCTGGATATTACGTACCCACATGGTCAGCAGTCCTGGATAATGCAATGGGAAGGGGACAGGCTTATCTTTTACCAACATAGGAGTAGACCTGGAAATCCTGTAACCACATTGAAAGCAGTACTAGATATGATGTACTGCCTTGGAATTACTGCAGGATATTGGGTAACAACTTAGAAAGCATTCCTGGATTTCACCTACCCACATGGAAAACAGACCTGGAAATGTTGTTCCTAAATGGGAAAAAGCCAAGCATCTCATGTACTCAACTGTGAAGCATTCATATAATTCACTTGCATGTGACAAAATACTGAACGTCATATGCCTGTATGTGAGTCAGCCTTTGATATTGGTAGACACATGTGAAGAAGTAATGGGCATCATTAAACATCTGGGAAAAGCAGTCCTGTATATTGGGTATCCACAGAAAAGCAGTCCTGAATATCTTGTTCCCACATGGGAAAAAGTCACATTTATGTACACAAACAGGAAGAAGTGAAAAATACGACGTATCCATATGTAAAGCAGTCCTGAATACCATGTACTTGTACGGCAAGCAGCCTTGTTATTGGAATCCACAGGGCAAGTATTGGATAAAGTCAAACAGCAGAAGTTCTGTTTATTGGATGCCCAGATGGGAAGAACTCTTGTATATCTTATTAATGCATGGAAAAAGGTTATGGAAGTTATGTGGCCTGATGAGAAGTCCTAAATCTCTAAAATTATGATATGGAAGTTCTTATTTATCTAGGAAGTTCCTCACACTGGTCTCAGGACTTATGTTTGGTCACTTCTGGTATGCTGCTTAAGAATTTTTGAGTGTTAAATTGATGGGGGGGGAGCACGCATACATGTATGTCTTGACACAAGATGTGTCTTCACATCTTTTTTTTAAAAAAAAAACCTTTTTAAAGATTTATTTGTTTATGTAAGTACAGTGTACTTACATAGTATGTAATTACCTACATTGTATGTAAGTACGCTGTCATTGTCTTAGACACACCAGAAGAGGGTGTCGGATTCCATCACTGATGGTTGTGAGCCACCATGTGGTTGCTGGGAATTGAACTCAGGACCTCTGGAAGAGCAGATAGTGCTCTTAACCACTGAGCCATCTCTCAAGTCCTTGTCTTCACATCTTGAAGAAACAGATCTTTATGAATTCCACTAAAGGGAAACCTTCTTAAGGCTAGTGGAGACTGTGCAGGTTGCTGCAGATGCCTATTCTTCTGGCAGGAAGCAGGAAGATAAACCAAACAAAATATATTTAGTGTCCATGAAAATCTGTAGACCTATTAACTATCAATGCAATATACACTTATGAACAAAATGAATACAGATTAACAAGAAGACATTTTCCTACAGAAATGCAGGCTTTTATGACAGACCCACATCCAGAGCCACATTTGAAGCCATGAATCAAGCTCTTGAACTGATCTGCCCCAAAACATGATTGCATGATTGACATCATACAGAAGCACAGTGGCATATACCTGGAATACAATGACAAGTTTTTACACTTCTTAGGACAGTGTAAATGAAGAAATATGGCAGTCATTTAGGCTCTAATAAGCAATGTATTTCTTTCCCCTATGTTAATATTATTGTTTCCTACTTCCTGCATTTTTGTTAATGCACTAAAATGATAAGTATGTTTCAAGGTTAGAGGAGAAACAGACGCAAGTTTCTGCTTCCTTTGCCTCAGGCGTTGGCCTTGTCTCACCTCACTGAATACATCAGCATTCTTTGCAGTTTATCAGTGCTTATTAGACTTGATCCTACCTCATTCTGACATCCAGAGGAAGGTGATTCACCCAAAATGAGAATGTGCAGTGTTCTCTGTGGACACGTATAATATGGATGATATCATCCTGTCTGGATGTTATATTTTAGGTGGAGAATTCCCAGAGCTCACAGAAGGAAATTTTCCATTTGCTTTGCATCTCTGGTACATCCATTAAAGCAGTCTTGAGAGGTGTCTTTGAAAAGAAAAAAAGCATGATATATATTTAATCATGCATATCCATTTTTTTATTTTTTTATTTTCTATATTCTTTGTTTATATTCCAAAAGCTTTCCCCTTTCCCAGTTTCCCCCCCCCCCCATATGTCCCATAAGTCCTCTTCTCTCCATCCATTCTCCTGTCTTTCCCCCTCCCTTTTCTCTGTCCTGGTACTCCCCTACAACGGTGGATCAAGCCTTTTCAGGATTAGGGCCCTGTTCTTCCTCCTTCATGGGAATCATTTGATATGCTAATTGTATCTTCAGTATTCAGAGCTTCGGGGCTAATTACTATCCACTTATCAATGATTGCATTCCATGTGTATATTTATGATACTAATCATTGTAACCCTTTCCAAAAAAAAAAAAAAAAAACCTCTCTTTTGAAGTATGTCTTCTCTAAGGTACTCTCAGTAATCATTTGTATTCTAACACCTACAGGTTACATAATCTATGAAAGTTATTGATAGCTCTAAGCTTTGGTCACCCTATTCATATGCTGAGGATCCTCACTGAGACATTATGAGGGATAACAAGCCTATTTGACAGCATGTGGTGTCGCATAATTGGGAGATTGAAAATGAGACTCACCTACAAGAGAAAACAATTAAGGAAATCTCCATGTAGGTAGACAGAATTTTCTCTGTCTTTTAAAAAGAAATTCTCCAACTATCCAATTGTTAAAAGATCATAGTATATGGAGTGGGATCTAGTATTGACTGCATCCCTATCAAATATGAGCTACCATGTCCCTATGCTTGCTCGGGCATCATATCTTGATTATACAGAGATAGATTAGTCAAAAGATATTATAATCACTATTTTGGTATAATCTAATATAATAATTGGATTAGTAGAGCCACTGTTTTATAGTAGTTAATAAGATATGTTTCTTTATGGTCTAAATTTAAATTCTGCTTCCACTACTCATCTGAGTCATTTGGAGAAAGTTATTTGAGATGGTTAATTTTCATGAGGCTTCAGATCAAATAGGAGATGTAGTAGTTTGAATGAGAATGGCCTATATAGGTTCACATGTATGAATTCTTGATCTCCAAGTAGTGGAGCTGTTTGGAATGAAGTGAGAAGTGTGGCCTTGTTGGAGGAAGTGTGTCACTAGGGGCAAGGTTAAAAGTTTTTAAAGCCCACAACATTCCCAGTTAGTTTGTGGTTCAAGAAATAATCTGTCAGCTACTGCTCCCATGCCATGGCTGCATTCATGTGGCCATACACCCTGCCATGATGGTCATGTACTCAGCCTCTAAAACTATAAGCAACAAATAAACTATTTGCATAGTGTCAAACTATAGCAATAGTAAAGTAACTGAGACAGGGAGTAACTTCTGAACATTTGTGCGAAGTTGTATACAAAGGTGTTTAACTGAAATAGTAAGGTTTAGCTAGAATGCAAAAGGCACCATCCCATGGATTAGGGTCCCAGACTGAAGAAAATGGGAAAGTAAGTAGATTTATCTTTCTACTTCCTGACTGCAGACACAGTAGGAGCACCTCCTTGTCTGGCCACCACATCCTTCCCAGAGTTACAAAATTTACACTAATTTGGTAAACCCAAAAAAACAGTAACTGAATTTTCATTTGTCAGATATTTTGTTACATCAATTAAAAAATTAACTATTATTATGTAAGAGCTCCAATCCAGGAACCCCACATCAGAAATATTATAGATTTACAAGGATATCATGTGTATTAAAATTAAAGTTGAGAGAAAAATGCTTAGAATGTTATCTGGTATACAATAACAAAAATCAGACCATTGAAGTAAGTATATGTTTTATTATCTTAGGAGAAAGAATCATTTCTCTTCTGTAGATGTGCTTGTTATGGGACTATGTCTCTATTTTATCAGGCAGTTGTTTTGCATAATGGTCCATATATTATGATAATAACCACTGTACAAAAATCCCATCAAACTATTTCACTCTACATTACAATGATGTATGAAGACCTGCAATTTCGTGGAGAAGAAAGAAGTAGACCAGAGTCATATTGAAAGAGCGAGGTTTTCGGGATATAAAGATGAAGATTGAGCGTATAAGTAGAGAGTCATGAAGCCTAGGCATGTATTCTCTTCCAGCATTTTCATATGCTAAGCTCAATCTCAGATGATTCAACTAGACACATTCAGTCCCTGGTGACATCATTCCACTGCATAGATACACAACATGAGTCACCAAGGTTGTTAGATAATGAGTTGGGAAGAACTTTAAAAAGGAGTAGGATGGGGAGACAATGAAAGAAGCTCTTAAGAGGAAAATCAGGTACAGAAATAGTCAGTGCTGCCATATGAAGATTGTGGAAACATCATTGGCCTGGCAGTCTGCGAGCTGTGATCTGAGATGCAGACAGTGATTTCCAGACACACACACACACACACAGAGAGAGAGAGAGAGAGAGAGAGAGAGAGAGAGAGAGAGAGAGGAGAGAGAGAGAGTAATTTTTAATTTTAAAGAAAGTGAATGGACGTCTTCCTTTGAGTCCACACCTACACCTGATGCTGTGCAGCAGTACACCAAGGGCCACTCCACAATTCCACGTGCCTACCAGGAGGTTTGCTACAATCCAAGGGCAGCCAACAGCAGAGACAACCAGATAGCAAAAGGCAAGGGAAAATAATCACCAGAAGCCAATGCAATGTGCCACCTTCAAGACACAGTTCTCCTACTACAACAGGCCCTGGATATCCTATCATCCCTGAAGAGCAAGACTGTGACTGTAAACCCAATATCATGAAGAAGATAGAGCCCTTTAATGGAGATGAAAAATATTCCCTTAAAGCAACACAGGAAAACAAACAGGTATAAGCCCAAAAAGATAAAACAAATGAATACCTTAAAGAAATACAGCAAACTATAAATAAACAGGCAAAGGAAATGAATAAAATGGTTCAAGACATAAGAGTGGAAATAGAAGCAATAAAGAAAGCACAAGTGGAGGAAGCCCTGGAGAAGGAAAACCTAGAAAAGAGAACAGGAACTACAGATACAAGCATCACAAACAGAATACAAGTGATGCAATAGAGAATCTCAGGCATAGAAGATACTATAAAAATTGGTTTATTGGTCAAAGAAAATGCCAAATGTGAAAAGTTCCTAACTTGAAACATCCAGGAAATTTGGGACACTTTAAGAAGAGCAAACCTAAGAATCACAGGAATAAAAGAGGATGAAGATTCCCAGTACAAAGTGCCAGAAAACATCTTTAACAAAATCCTAGAAACAAAACTTTCCCACTTAAAGAGATAGTTATGAATGTACAAGAAGTACAGAACACCAAATGGATTAGACCAGAAAGGAAAATCCAATCCTTCCATCGCATAATAATCAAAACACTAAATATGTAGAACAAAGAGTATTCAAAGCTGCAAAGGAAAATGGCCACGTAGGCAATAACAGCAGAGCTACCAAAATTACATTTGACTTTCCAACAGAGACTCTGAAAGGTACAAGTTCCTGGATGTATGTCTTCCAGACCCTAAGAGAACATAAATGCCAGCCCAAACTACTAGACTCAGCAAAACTCTCAATTGCCATAGATGGAAAAACCAAAAACTTCCATGACAAAACCAAATTTAAACAATATTTTTCTACTATTCCAGTCCTGTAGAATGAAAACTCTAGTTTTAATTTTCATCTAGGGCCCCATCCCTTGTACCGTACAGCCCTCACTTCAAGCTTTGTTGCTACTACATATACATCAGCTCTCTGCCTGTCAGTAAAGTGATGCATATGCGTGTAGCTACCATGCTTCATTCAGTGTGAAGATCGTCCCTTCCATACCCGCTGACCTTCGAGGAGTTCACAGTCAAGAAAAGCAAAAGTGCTGAGTGCTAACCTTTCTTCTCCAAATTCTACATCATATAAACTGAATAAATTTGTCAGGGTCTTCCAATGTAATTTGATCACAAGACATCTCTCTTGGATGTCTATTGTATTAGTTGTTTGTCTTGCTGCTTCAAGACAATGAAAGCAACCAAAGGTTTTGTTTTGACCCAAATTGTGATGGGAACCATTTCTCAATATGGACTGATAATTTGTTCCTCTGTTTGCCTCGGTGCACTTCTCAATCACCACTCATTACCCCCTCATGTCTTCACAAGTGCATTTCAAGATCCTCTAGAAAGAAAATGAGAAGCAAACCACTTGGTTGTTCTGAAGGAGGCTGTATACACAGCAAGGGTCTGTTGTGATTTGATGTATTATGTTTTAAAGAAGAAACCAAGAAACAGTTAAAAGGAGGGTAGGGGACCTTTTTCAGTCTGTACCAGGTAGAATTTTCCACAAAAGTGATAAGAAATCTCTAATTGACTAGTTTATGGGAAGCAGAATTATTTTCTCAGGAGAGAGGAGAGAGGGGAAGGGGAGAGGGCGGGTAGACTGCTGTGATGCGATTAAGTGGTGGAAGTTAGACACTGACTAGTGTACAAAATTAATTAGAATAATCAGAATCAAGTGAAAATCTAATGTTTGGACCTTAATAGAGGCCTTTACATCAGAGGGTCATGTTTTGAACATGTGAAGTTGTTTATAGGCCCATGTATTCGTACATTTAGTCTCCAGTTGGTGATTCTGTAAAGAGGAACCAAACTGAATAAAGCTCCAATTCTGAATAGGGGTCAAGGTTTAAGTTCCCAAAACCTTCATGGATGAATGTCATCCTGGTTGAATGCTGGGCAAATCACCCTGCTGCAGTTGAGCAAACCAATCAATGAGATCAGGATAGTGTACCACAAAGAAATGTTTCCAGTAAAGTCCTGACTGGTGGAAAATGTAAGTGTAACTTGGCACATATGATTATAGCTGTTGTTATTTTTTGCTTAAAAAATTCTATGGCATTCTGACTCAGGGTCACAGTTCATCTCCAAAGTCTGTCTTACACCTCTGTAGTGACTTACTGCAATAAACTTTTCTTTTCCACATTAACTTGCTGCTTAAATTATGTTGGATACAAGAGGACCCTATAAGAACACTAGTTTGGTAGGTTGTAGAATGTTGAGGAGCACAGCCTACCTAGAGGAAACAGGTATCTCGGAGCAGAGGCTTTGAGTTATAGCCTGGCTCTGAAGCTTGAGCCTTCTGCTTCCTAAGCAAGTCAGAGGTAATCAATCACCTGTGATTTCGGTTCCTATCAGCACAGGTCAGTTGTTTTAACCACTATGCCTTCCCTGACACAATACTGAACCCTCTGAAACTATGAATAAAAATAAATCTTTCCTTCTTTAAGGAGCTTCTGTCATATACCTTGTAGTGATGAGAAAAGCAGTCAACACAGAAGGACTCCAAAGTCATGGTATAAGACTGCCTGTTTTTGAAAACATTTTGCTGATAGGAAGCCTGACATGATAGGTGATGTCTTGATGAGGGTGGGTGCCTGCTAAACATCCATGTGAACTGCTATCATCTCATGTCTTGATGAGGGTGTGTGCCTGCTAAACATCCATGTGAACTGCTATCATCTCATTTTTCATCAATATAACTTTGACTTTCTTCATCCTAACTCTTAGTCCAAGTTCAGCATCACCTGTGCCAGGCTGTATTACATAATCCACAAAGACTACAATCTGTTGACTCAACTCACAACAGGCCTAAGTATTAAATACTGTTCAGGAGAGCCCTGGGGCTGGAGTCTTTTCAGCCAAACTCACTGACATTTCTGGACATTTCTGGACAGAGAAGATAATCAGATTTTCCTGCCTGCAGCTGTATCAAGGGATCTGTGCTTACTATCATTAGAGTTCATAATTTTGCGAATGTTAGGAACATCATGTCAAGTCTCATCAGACTTAAACAGATCATCTACTAACCAGCACTTTGCTCCACAGGATATAAAATTTGTGGTGAAATGCCTCCTATGCCTGTCAGGAAACAGCTGAGTATTTGGGGATATTCTCCTTAAATTTTCATCCTGAAGCTTAAATAAACATTGCTGACCCTTTTGTCATTTTCTTTTACTAACAACTCTATTGGAGAAGAGAAACATACATCTCCATATCTGTTATCAAGCAAACTGGGCAGAAATACTAAAGGTCACCACAGAAAAGAAACTCCAGCAATTGACCTTGAACCAAAATACTCCTCTTGGATGTTTTTGTTTCTTTTTCCTCTAGAGCTTTCAGGTGTGCTTTTAAGTTGCTAGTATGAGATCTCTCCAATATCCTTATCCAATTCCCTTAGTGGTATGACTGATCCTCTTAGCACTGTTTTCATTGTATGGCATAAGTTTGGGTATGATGTGGTTTCATTTTCATTGAATTCTAAAAAGTCTTTATTTTTTTCCCCTCTAACCAAATGATCATTGAACAGAGAGTTGTTCAGGTTCCCTGAGTGTGTGTGTGTGTGTTGTTTCTGTTGTTGTTGGAATCCAGCCTTAATCTGTGGTGATGTGGTAGAATGAATGCATGGGCTTATTTTAATCTTCCTGTATCTATTAAGGCTTCTTTTGTGCCCAATTATATGGTCAATTTTGGAGAAGTTTCTGTGAGGCATTGAGAAAAAGGTAGATTCTTTTATTTTGGGGTAAAGTGTTCTGTAGATATTTGTTAAATCCACTGGTTCATAACTTCTGTAAGTTTCATGGTTTCTCTAAGTTCTGTTTTGTTGACCTGTCAATTAATGAGAGTGGGATGTTGAAGTTCCCCACTATTATGGTGTGGAGTTCAAATGTGTACTTTGAGCTCTAGTCAATTTTCTTTTATGAATGTGGATGCCCTTGTCAGAACTGAGACTTCATCTTGGTGGATTTTTCCTTTGAAGAGTATGAATTGTCTTTCCTCGTCTCTTTTGATTACATTTGGTTGAGTCTATTTTATTAAATATTACAATGGCTATTCCATCTTGTTTCTTGGGTCCATTTGCTTGGAAATTGTTTTTATAGCCCTTCATTTTGAGGTAGAGTCGATCTTTGTTGCTGAGGTATATTTCTTGTATGCACTAGAAGGATGGATCCTGTTTAAGTATTCAGTCTGCCTGTGTCTTTTATTGATTAGTTGACATTGAGAGATATTAATAACCAATGATTGTTAGTTCCTGATATTTTGATATTGGAGCTGCTACTGTGTATATGTAATTCTCGTGTGTGTGTGTGTGTGTGTGTGTGTGTGTGTGTGTGTGTGTGTGTGTTGTTGTTGTTGCTCTTCTTCTTCTTCTTGGGAAGAAGCACCTGGGCAGGACATAACTAACTTGTCACTTAACAGCACTAACACTTTCTGTCTGATATCCTGTCATGTGGCACACACTCAGATATCCTTGTTTGACTCAAGAGACATGGTTGTTTTTTGCCTTTCATTTTGTAGAGAACATGTGAGGAATATTCAGACCACTGGTCCTTCCGAACACTATACAAGGCCTGAGTCTTTCACACTTGCCTTTCCCATCAGTTCCATAACTGGAGTTTCTTCTTCTGAATCTCAAGCCCTTGGGAAAACAGAGCCTGACATCTAATTTCCAGAAACAAATATTTTCCCTCTATTAACAATTTCCATCTGGATATTAGAGCCTGGACCATCCCTTGGATGCCTGGGAAAGTGCTACTTAGCTGTAAAACACAATCTAAAATTTAGTTGTAATTTCCATCCTTCTCAATCAGTGACTCATAAACATTGATGGGAAAAGAATAATACAGTGGGTTCTTTTTTTTTTCCAAAGAGAAGCAAGCTCATGGTAAAACATTGCTTTGGTCTGATCAGAGACCTTGGTTGAGTATCAGCCTTTTCCAATTAGTTGGTGTTTGTTACTACAAATGCCAGTAACAAGAACCATTTGGTCATAAGGACTAAGACACCAGTGCCTGTGTTTATTCTGTATAATCTTACTCAGTTCTTTCCATGGTTCATTGAGATGGAGAACCCAAGGCTCAGAGAAACTAACTCACTTAAACTGTGTAACTGACACAGCCAAAACAGAAACTCACTCACATTATTTAAAACAATTGCTCTTATTTGTTCTAAAGTTTTCCTTATCTGCTAGTTCTATGGCAGTGAACATGAGGAGCCATGGGACAAAAAGAAGGGGTATGTTATTTAATTTAGAACATGGGATATGTACTGGATGTCAGGAAAAATAAGGGAATGGCAATTTCAAAGATATCCCTTAAGTGGTTTTATGTAATACATCTCTGTTTGTGAGTTTCATGGTAGTATTGCCTCATGGTGGACAGGCAGGTTTGGCCAGAGTTCTCCCACATTACCCAAAGAATTTTTACCTCTTCCAAGATAAGATTTCTTTTTAATTCCTGTCTTAGTCAGGGTTTCTATTTCTGCACAAACATCATGACCAAAAAGCAAGTTGGAGGGGAAAGTGTTTATTTAGCTTACACTTCCACATTGCTGTTCATCACCAAAGGAAGTCAGGACTGGAACTCAAGCAGATCAGGAAGCAGGAGCTGATGCAGAGTCCATAGAGGGATGTTTCTTACTGGCTTGCTTCCCCTGGCTTGCTCAGTCTGCTCTCTTATAGAACCCAAGAACACCAGCCCAGGGATGGCACCACCCACAAGAGGCCCTCCCGCTTGATCACTAATTGAGAAAATGCCCCACAGTTGGATCTCATGGAGGCATTTCCCCAACTGAAACCCCTTTCTCTGTGATAACTCCAGCCTGTGTCAAGTTGACACACAAAACCAGCCAGTACAATTCCCTTCAAATGTTGGGCCATGGTGTTACATCAGAGTGATTAAAGCACAGTTATGATGGGCCAAGGTATGAATTCTGTACTTTATGGCCCTGGCTGTGGGTGCTGCACTGTGGCCAGAGTAAATATTGCAATTAATTCATTGCTCTTCTGGGAATCAGCAGACACCATCACTGAGTTATCAGACAATCAGAACAGTACCTGCATTTGGAGGTGAGTGAAGTAATCAAGGTACTCAGAAGAAGAGTTTTAGTTAGTTGTTTACCAACATAGAAAGAGTGCTCGTCTCAGTGGGTTGAATCAGAATCAGACTTTAGATTCCTCAGGACCTAGAAGCCTCTTGTTTTGAGTGGTGGAGTGAAGTTTTATTGGGTATATATGAAATCCTCAAGGATAACCTGGGTTTAATTTTATATCCAGCCACTTCGCTGAAGTTGTTTATCAGCTTTAGGAGTTCTCTGGTGGAATTTTTGGGGTTGCTTAAGTATATGATCATATCATCTACAAATAGTGATATTTCTACTTCTTCCTTTCCAATTTGTATACTTTGACCTCCTTTTGTTGTCTAATTGCTCTAGCTAGAACTTCAAGTACTATATTCAATAGGTAGAAAGAGTGGGCAGCCTTGTCTAGTCACTGATTTTAGTGGGAATTTCTCTCCATTTATTTTGATGTTGGCTACTGGTTTTCTGTATATTGCTTTCATTATGGTTAGGTATGGGCCTCAAATTCCTGATCTCTCCAAGACTTTTAACATGAAGGGATGCTGAATTTTGTTAAATGCTTTTTCAGCATCTAATGAAATTATTGTGTGGTTTTTTCTTTGAGTTTGTTTACGTAGTAGATTATATTGATGGATATATTGAACCATGGGATAGCCTCCCTGGGATGAAGGCTACTTGATCATAGCGAATTATCATTTTGATATATTCTTGGATTCCATTGGCCAGAATTTTATTGAGTATTTTTGCATCAATGTTTGTAAGGGAAATCGGTCTGAAGTTCTCTTTCCTTGTTTGGTCTTTGTTTGTTTTAGGTATAAGCATTATTGTGGTTTCACAGAATTAATTGGCTGGTGTTCCTTGAGTTTCTACTTTGTAGAATAGTTTGAAGAGTATCAGTATTAGGTCTTCTTTGAAGATCTGATAGAATTCCCTACTAAACCCATCTGGTCCTGGGTTTTTTTGTTTGGGATACTATTAATGACTGCTTCTATTTCCTCAGGACTTATGGGACTATTTAGATGGTTTATCCGATCCTATTTTAACATTGGCACCTGGCATGTGTTTAGAAAATTGTCCATTTCGTCCAGATTTTCCAATTTTGTTGAGTATAAGCTCTTGTAGTAGGATCGGATGATTTTTTAAATTTCCACAGTTTCTGTTATATCTCCCTTTTCATTTCTGATTTTATTAATTTGGGTAGTGCCTCTGTGCCCTCTGGTTAGTCTGGCTAAGGGTTTATCTATCTTGTTGATTTTCTCAAAGAACAAGCTCCTGGTTTTGTTGATTCTTTTTTTTTTTTTTTTTTTTTTTTTTCTTTTTTTTTTTTTATTATTCGATATAATTTATTTACATTTCAAATGATTTCCCCTTTTCTAGCCCCCCCACTCCCCGAAAGTCCCGCAAGCCCCCTTCTCTTCCCCTGTCCTCCCACCCACCCCTTCCCACTTCCCCGTTCTGGTTTTGCTGAATACTGTTTCACTGAGTCTTTCCAGAACCAGGGGCCACTCCTCCTTTCTTCTTGTACCTCATTTGATGTGTGGATTATGTTTTGGGTATTCCAGTTTTCTAGGTTAATATCCACTTATTAGTGAGTGCATACCATGATTCACCTTTTGAGTCTGGGTTACCTCACTTAGTATGATATTCTCTAGCTCCATCCATTTGCCTAAGAATTTCATGAATTCATTGTTTCTAATGGCTGAATAGTACTCCATTGTGTAGATATACCACATTTTTTGCATCCACTCTTCTGTTGAGGGATACCTGGGTTCTTTCCAGCATCTGGCAATTACAAATAGGGCTGCTATGAACATAGTAGAACATGTATCCTTATTACATGGTGGGGAGTCTTCTGGGTATATGCCCAGGAGTGGTATAGCAGGATCTTCTGGAAGTAAGGTGCCCAGTTTTCGGAGGAACCGCCAGACTGATTTCCAGAGTGGTTGTACCAATTTGCAACCCCACCAGCAGTGGAGGAGTGTTCCTCTTTCTCCACACCCTCTCCAACACCTGCTGTCTCCTGAATTTTTAATCTTAGCCATTCTGACTGGTGTAAGATGAAATCTTAGGGTTGTTTTGATTTGCATTTCCCTAATGACTAATGAAGTTGAGCATTTTTTAAGATGCTTCTCCGCCATCTGAAGTTCTTCAGGTGAGAATTCTTTGTTTAACTCTGTACCCCATTTTTTAATAGGGTTGTTTGGTTTTCTGGAGTCTAACTTCTTGAGTTCTTTATATATATTGGATATTAGCCCTCTATCTGATGTAGGATTGGTGAAGATCTTTTCCCAATTTGTTGGTTGCCGATTTGTCCTCTTGATGGTGTCCTTTGCCTTACAGAAACTTTGTAATTTTATGAGGTCCCATTTGTCAATTCTTGCTCTTAGAGCATACGCTATTGGTGTTCTGTTCAGAAACTTTCTCCCTGTACCGATGTCCTCAAGGGTCTTCCCCAGTTTTTTTTCTATTAGCTTCAGAGTGTCTGGCTTTATGTGGAGGTCCTTGATCCATTTGGATTTGAGCTTAGTACAAGGAGACAAGGATGGATCAATTCGCATTCTTCTGCATGCTGACCTCCAGTTGAACCAGCACCATTTGTTGAAAAGGCTATCTTTTTTCCATTGGATGTTTTCAGCCTCTTTGTCGAGGATCAAGTGGCCATAGGTGTGTGGGTTCATTTCTGGATCTTCAATCCTGTTCCATTGATCCTCCTGTCTGTCACTGTACCAATACCATGCAGTTTTTAACACTATTGCTCTGTAGTATTGCTTGAGGTCAGGGATACTGATTCCCCCAGATTTCCTTTTGTTGCTGAGAATAGTTTTAGCTATCCTGGGTTTTTTGTTGTTCCAGATGAATTTGATAATTGCTCTTTCTAGCTCTGTGAAGAATTGAGTTGGGATTTTGATGGGTATTGCATTGAATCTGTATAGTGCTTTAGGCAAAATGGCCATTTTAACTATATTGATTCTGCCGATCCATGAGCATGGGAGGTTTTCCCATTTTTTGAGGTCTTCTTCCATTTCCTTCTTCAGAGTCTTGAAGTTCTTGTCATACAGATCTTTCACATGTTTGGTAAGAGTCACCCCAAGATACTTTATACTGTTTGTGGCTATTGTGAAGGGGGTCATTTCCCTAATTTCTTTCTCAGCCTGCTTATCCTTTGAGTATAGGAAGGCCACTGATTTGCTTGAGTTGACTTTATAACCTGCCACTTTGCTGAAGTTGTTTATCAGCTGTAGGAGCTCTCTAGTGGAGTTCTTTGGGTCACTTAGGTAGACGATCATGTCGTCTGCAAATAATGATAGTTTGACTTCTTCCTTTCCAATTTGTATCCCTTTGACCTCCTTATGTTGTCGAATTGCCCGAGCTAGTACCTCAAGTACAATATTGAAAAGATAAGGAGAAAGGGGGCAGCCTTGTCTGGTCCCTGATTTCAGTGGGATTGCTTCAAGTTTCTCTCCATTTAGTTTGATGCTGGCTACCGGTTTGCTGTATATTGCTTTTACTATGTTTAGGTATGGGCCTTGAATTCCTGTTCTCTCCAAGACTTTAAGCATGAAGGGATGCTGAATTTTGTCAAATGCTTTTTCAGCATCCAATGAAATGACCATGTGGTTTTGTTCTTTGAGTTTGTTTATGTAGTGGATTGTATTGATGGATTTCCGTATATTGAACCAACCCTGCATTCCTGGGATAAAGCCTACTTGATCATGGTGGATGATCGTTTTGATGTGTTCTTGGATTCGGTTGGCAAGAATTTTATTGAGTATTTTTGCATCGATGTTCATAAGGGAAATTGGTCTGAAGTTCTCTTTCTTTGTTGGATCTTTGTGTGGCTTTGGTATCAGCGTAATTGTGGCTTCGTAGAAGGAATTGGGTAGTGTTCCTTCTGTTTCTATTTTGTGGAATAGTTTGAAGAGTATTGGTGTTAACTCTTCTTTGAAGGTCTGGTAGAATTCTGCACTGAAGCCATCTGGTCCTGTGCTTTTTTTGGTTGGAAGACTTTCTATGACTCCTTCTATTTCTTTAGGCATTATGGGACTGTTTAGATGGTCTAGTTGGTCCTGATTTAATTTTGGTATTTGGTATCTGTCAAGGAAATTGTCCATTTCCTCCAGATTCTCCAGTTGTGTTGAGTATAGGCTCTTGTAGTAGGATCTGATGATTTTTTGGATTTCCTCAGTTTCCGTTGTTATATCTCCCTTTTCATTTCTAAGTTTGTTAATTTGGATACTTTCTCTGTGCCCTTTGGTCATTCTGGCTAAGGGTTTATCTATCTTGTTGATTTTCTCAAAGAACCAGCTCCTGGTATTGTTGATTTTTTGTATGGTTCTCTTTGTTTCTACTTGATTGATTTCGGCCCTGAGTTTGATGATTTCCTGCCTTCTACTCCTCCTGGGCGAAATAGCTTCTTTTTGTTCCAGGGCTTTCAGGTGTGTCATTAAGCTGGTAATGTATGCTCTCTCCATTTTCTTTTTGGAGGCACTCAGGGCTATGAGTTTTCCTCTTAGCACTGCTTTCATTGTGTCCCATAGATTTGGGTATGTTGTGTTTTCATTTTCATTGTGTTCTAAAAAGTCTTTAATTTCTTTCTTTATTTCTTCCTTGACCAAGGTATCATTGAGTAGAGTATTGTTCAGTTTCCACGTGTATGTGGGCTTTCTGTTGTTTCTGTTGCTATTGAAGACCACTTTTACTCCATAGTGATCAGATAGGAGGCATGGGATTAGTTCGATCTTCTTATATTTGTTGAGGTCTGTCTTGTGACCAATTATATGGTCGATTTTGGAGAAGGTACCATGAGGTGCTGAGAAAAAGGTATATTCTTTTGTTTTAGGATAGAATGTTCTATATATATCTGTTAAATCTAATTGGTCCAAAGCTTCAATTAGTTTCATTGTGTCCCTGTTTAGTTTCTGTTTTCCTGATCGGTCCATTGAGGAAAGTGCAGTGTTGAAGTCACCCACAATTATTGTGTTAGGTGCAATGTGTGCTTTTAGTTTTAATAAAGTTTCTTTTACAAAAGAGGGTGCCCTTACATTTGGGGCATAGATGTTCAGGATTGTCAGTTCTTCTTTTTGTATTTTTCCTTTGACCAGCAAGAAGTGTCCCTCAGGGTCTCTTTTGATGACTTTGGGTTGAAAGTCAATTTTATCTGATATTAAAATGGCTACTCCAGCTTGTTTCCTGAGACCATTTGCTTGTAAAATTGTCTTCCAGCCTTTTACTCTAAGGTAGTGTTTGTCTTTGACCCTGAGGTGTGTTTCCTGTAAGCAGCAAAATGTAGGGTCCTGTTTACGTATCCATTCAGTTAGTCTGTGTCTTTTTATTGGGGCATTAAGTCCATTGATGTTAAGAGATATTAAGGAATAGTGATTGTTACTTCCTATCATTTTTGACGTTATTTTTTAAATTTGAATGCTTAACTTCTTTTGGGTTTGATGAAAGGTTACTATCTTGCTTTTTCCAGGGTGAAGTTTCCCTCCTTGTATTGGTGTTTTCCTCCTATTATCCTTTTTAGGGCCCGGTTTGTGGATAGATATTGGGTAAACTTGGTTTTGTCATGAAATATCTTAGTTTCTCCCTCTATGGTGATTGAGAGTTTTGCTGGATATAGTAGTTTTGGTTGGCATTTGTGTTCTCTTAGAGTCTGCATGAGATCTGCCCAGGACCTTCTAGCCTTCATAGTCTCAGGTGAAAAGTCTGCTGTGATTCTGATAGGTCTTCCTTTATATGTTACTTGGCCTTTTTCTCTTACTGCCTTTAGTATTCTTTCTTTGTTTAGAACATTTGGTGTTTTGATTATTATGTGACGGGAAGTATTTCTGTTCTGGTCCAGTCTGTTTGGAGTTCTGTAGGCTTCTTGTATATTCATGGGCATCTCTCTCTTTAGGTTAGGGAAGTTTTCTTCCATAATTTTATTGAAGATATTTGCTGGCCCTTTAAGTTGTAAATCTTCACTCTCCTCTATGCCTATAATCCTTAGGTTTGGTCTTCTCATTGTGTCCTGGATTTCCTGGATATTTTGGGTTACAAGCTTTTTGCATTTTGCATTTTCTTTAACTGTTGAGTCCATGGTTTCTATGGAATCTTCAGCATCTGAGATTCTTTCTTCTATCTCTTGTATTCTGTTGTTGATATTTGTATCTCTGTCCCCTGATTTCTTCCCAAGGCTTTCTATCTCCAAAGTTGTCTCCCTTTGAGTTTTCTTAGTTGTTTCTACTTCTGATTTTAGATCCTGGATGGTTTTGCTTAGCTCCTTCACTTGCATGTTTGTGTTTTCCTGTAATTCTTTAAGAGATTTTTGTGTTTTCTCATTCATGAGCTCAGCCTGTTGACCAAAGTTCTCCTGTATTTCTTTAAGAGATTTTTGTGTTTCGTCTTTCATGACCTCAGCCTGTTGAGCAAAGTTCTCCTGTATTTCTTTAAGTGTTTTTTGCATTTCCTCCTTGTTGGCTTTTGTATTCTCCTGGATTTCTTTCAATGATTTTTGTGTTTCCCTTGCAAGGGCTTCTACCTTTTGATCCATTGTCTCCTGAATTTCTTTACGTATGACCTTCATGTGTTCCTGTACCAGCATCATGACCAGTGATTTTAAATCCAAATCTTGTTTTACTGGTGTGATGGGGTATCCAGGACATGTTGGTAGAGGAGAATTGGGTTCAGATGTTGCCATATTGCCTTGATTTCTGTTAGTGACGTTCCTGCGTTTGCCTTTTGCCATCTAGATCTCACTGGTGTTAGTTTATCTTGTCAGTGCTGGACTCACCAGTGCAAGCTGCCCCTTCCCAGTTGGCCTCTGGTGCACAGCTTACCTCCTGCACTGCTTGTATACAGTGTGCTGCTGCCCAGGCTGTTCAGATCCCAAAGCAGGCACCCGAAGGCTCCCGCTGGGGCCCGCTGGATTCACTGGAGCACACTGACTTCTCCCAGCTGGCCGCCCGGAAACCCAGCTAGCCACTTGCAGGACTTGGAGATGTAATGCTGCCGCCCAGACTGATCTGGATCCGGAAGCGGAGAGAGTAGAGCTAAGGCCTTCTGCCTGAGGCCTTGCCCCAGATTGTGTCTGTGGAGCAGATGGAGCCCGTGTGCACTCCCAGGGAGTGCCGACGGTGTATGCTACTGTGACCTCCCCTGAGTTCCGCTCACTCCGCTGGGCAGCCGATCTGCCAACCGGGCTATCGCACACAAGGTTAGCCTGGCCGCCCAGTCCCTGAGTCCAGGCAAAAGCCTGGGAGGCCAAGGTCCGAGCAAAGTTCCCCTACGGCTTTGACTGTTAATTGGGTTTGCCAGGTGACTAGGATGGCGGGCGTGTGCGCCCGCGCTCCCTGAAAGCACCGGGAGAGTCTGCTTTGCTAACAATCACCTGGGCGGGTTGACTCACAGATGGCCCACCAAGCCGCCCAGTTCTTGGGGTCAGTCCTGTGCCTTTTGGGGCCTGGACCCCCGCTTTGTTAGCCTTAGGCTATGCCTGTTACAGGTCTGCCCGCCTGAGCTCTCTGTCGTCCTGCAGGCAAAATGGCCGCGGCGCGCTCGCAGGCCTGGGCAAAAAACCTCCTGGTTGGGTTGGCACCCCGATGGCCCCCCGACCCGCCCAGGGCCTGGGTGCAGGCCAACGCCCGTCGGGCTCAGACCACCGCGGTGTTGGCCTCGGATTATGTTTGTGTACCTCAGTCTGTCCGATTCCTGGAGTACGGAACCAAGATGGATCCTCCTCTCCTGACTGGTGGGAGGCCGAGTTCTGAAGTGGCCTCCGTGCAGGAAAGGCGCCGCACAACTGCAGCTGCTTGCTGTCCGGCTGGTCAGCGAAGGTCAGTGGTCGTGGGCGCAGGGCCTAACTGGTCCCTGTGACGCCTTGGTTCCACTGCTGATGGCCCTTCAGCTGGAGCAGCCACTGCTGCCGCTGCCGCCGCCGCCGCCGCCGCCGATCCCTAAGCTTGTTGATTCTTTTTATAGTTCTTTTTGTTTCTATTTGGCCAATTTCAGCCCTGAGTTTGATTATTTGCTATCTACTCCTCTTGGGTGTATTTGCTTCTTTCTTTTCTAGAGCTTTCAGGTGTATTGTCAAGCTGCGAATGTAAGCTCTCTCCATTTTCTTTTTTGAGACAATTAGAGCTATGAGTTTTCCTCTTAGTACTGCTTTCATTGTGTCCTATAAGTTTTGGTATGATGTGTCCTCATTTTCATTAAATTCTAAAGTCTTTAATTTTTTTATTTCTTCCATGATCAATCTATCATTGAGTAGATCGTTGTTCAACGTCCATGTGTATGTGTGTTTTCCTTTGTTTTTGTTTGAACTTAAGACCATCCTTAGACCATAGTGATCTGATAGGGTACATGGAATTATTTCAATATTCCTCTATCTGTTGAGGCCTGTTTTGTGACCAATTATATGGTCAATTTTGGAGAAGGTACAATGAGGTGATGAGAAGAAGATACATTCTTTTGCTTTAGGATAGAATGATCTATGAACATTGGTCCATAACTTCTGTTTCACTGTGTCTCTGTTTAGTTTGTGTTTCCATGATTTGTCCATTGCTGAGAGTGAGGTGTTGAAGTTCCTCACTATTATTGTGTGGGGTGCAATGTGTGCTTTGAGCTTCAGTAAAGTTTCTTTTATGAATGTGGGTGCCCTTGGATTTGGAGTATAGATGTTCAGAATTGAGAGTTCATCTTGGTAGATTTTTTCTTTGAACAGTATGAAGTGTCCCTCCTTATCTTTTTTGACAACTTTTGGTTGAAAGTCGATTTTATTTGATATAAGAATTGTCACTCCAGCTTGTTTCTTGGGGCCATTTGCTTGGCTTGGAAATTTGTTTTCCAACTTTTGACTCTGAGGTAGTGACTGTCTTTGTCACTGATGTGGGTTTCTTATATGCAGCAAATGTTGGGTCTTGTTTACATATCCAGTCTGTTAGTCTGTCTTTTTATTGGAGAAATGAGTTCATTAATGTTAAGAGATATTAAGGAAAAATGACTGTTACTTCCTCTTATTTTCATTGTTAAAGGTGGAATTCTGTTTATGTGGCTAACTTCTTTTGCGTTTGTTGAGAGAAGATTAATTTCTTGCTTTTTCTAGGGTGTAGTTTCACTCCTTGTGTTTGTATTTTCCACTCATTATTCTTTGTAGAGCTGGGTTTGTGGAAAGACATTGTGTAAATTTGGTTTTGTCATGGAATGTCTTGTTTTCTCCATCTAACATAATTGAGAGTTTTGCTGAGTACAGTAGCCTAGGTTGACATTTATGTTCTCTTAGGGTCTGTATGAGATCTGCTCAAGATCTTCTAGCTTTCAGTTTCTGGTGAGAAGTCTGGTGTAATTCTGATAGGTCTGCCTTTATATGTTACTTGACCTTTTTCCCCTACTACTTTTAATATTTTTTTTCTTTCTTTAGCGCATTTGGTGTTTTGATTATTATGTAACAGGAGGAATTTCTGTTCTGGTCCAGTCTGTTTGGAGTTCTATAGGCTTCTTGTATGTTCATGGGCACCTCTTTCTTTAGGTTAGGGAAGCTTTCTTCTATAATTTTGCTGAAGATATTTACTGACCCTTTAAGTTGTAAATCTTCCCTCTTCTATACCTATAATCCTTAGGTTTGGTCGTCTCATTGTGTCCTGGGTTTCCTGGATGTTTTGGGATACCAGCTTTTTGCATTTTGCATTTTCTTTGACTGTTAAGTCAATGCTTTCTATGGTATCTTCAGCACCTGAGACTCTTCTATCTCTTGTGTTCTGTTGTTGTTGTTTGCATCTATGACTCCAGATTTCTTACCAAGCTTTTCAATCTCCAGAGTTGTCCTCCTTTGTGATTTCTTTATTGTTTTACTTCCATTTTTAGATCCTGGATGGTTTTGTTCAGTTCCTTCACTTGTTTCTTTGTGTTTTCCTGTAATTCTTTAAGGGATTTTTGTGTTTCCTCTTTAAGGGTTTCTACCTGTTGACCCACATTCTCCTGTGTTTCTTTAAGGGATTTTTGTGTTTCCTCTTTAAGGGCTTCTACCTGTTGACCCATGTTCTCCTGCATTTCGTTAAGGGAGTTATTTATGTCCTTCTTAAAGTCCTCTATCAGCATCATGAGATGTGATTTTAAATCCAGCTCTTGCTTTTCCAGGATGTTGGGATATCCAGAATTTGCTGTTGTGAGAGAACTGGATTTGGATGGTGCCAGTTGCCTTGTTTTCTGTTGGTAATGCTCTTGTACTTGGCTTTTACCAGCTGGTTATCTCTGGTAGTATCTGGTCTTGTTGTCTCTGACTGGGGCTTATCTGTCTTGCAAGTCTGAGAATCTGTACTCCTGTATTCCTGTTCTCTCTGCACACACAGGTGTGTAGGCACAGGTATATGTAGCCCTGTGGCCCAGGATCAACTCTGGATTCTCTAGCCTCTCCACAGTCCTGGGAGGTTAGCTATCTCCCTGTACCACCTAGATATGGAGCACTATGGCCCAAGGATGGTCCCCAGCCAGAGACAGAAACTGGAATGTTCCCACCTGAGAGTTCTGAATGGGTTCCTCTGAGCAGCAGGGCTGGTCTTATTCCCAGGCTTCCCTGCACTCCTGTGGAGGGACCTTTGGAAGAATGGGTGGAAGGAAGGGAAGGGGAATGGTATTCCGGAGGGTGTGGGAGGGTTGGTAGTTGCTGGGTAGCTAGTTCTGCCAGACCCCCAGTAGCAGCTCTGAGACTCCAGAAGTGGGAGTGGGTTCTTACCAAATGCCCTGAGTACAGCAGGTTCTCTAGGATGTATCAGAAGATGGTGTCTTCACTGTGGCAGACCATGCAAGAGTCTGCCCCAGCAAAGACGACAAGCGGCAGAAGGGTGATCCTAGTCTTATTAGTACATATGAATCGACTACATACTTTTCAGTCTTTGTAGCATTTCACATGCATAGACATGCCATTGCTTACTCATCCATTCTACCAATCACGAATAGAGATGGTTTAAAACAATGCTACAAGATAAGTACCTCCAGCACATCATGGAACCTGCCATATAATGAAATTCCTAGAGATAATATAGATGGATTATGAGATGCAAACATTTCCCAGACTGCCATTGGCTCAAACTGGACTTGGTCTTTGGCAGTCTCTTGGGGGTTTTTCCTGCCAAATGTGTCCTTACCAAAGAGGAAATGAGAGAAAATATTTTCTTGATTAAATAATGCCACATGCCCCAAAACAGATGGGTATTGGAAATCATGCCAGACGTACCATAAGCTTGTGTTCAAAGAAAAAATATGTGAGTGGTGCCCATAGTCCTAACCCAAAACATAAGCCCTATATTCCTACTACAGGATCTTTGAGCTCCCATGAGAGTAACACTCCTGTGATAAAAATCCCAGGACTACAGAATGTTCCTGTGACGTGGAAACGCCCAGTTGCAGAAGAAAGACACAGAAAGCACAGGATTACAGAGGAAAAATGTTAGTCTGAACTGAGAAGGAAAGAGTCACCGGATGTCAAAAACAGACTCATCATCAAGAGGCAGGATACAGGCAAGCACTGAGTCTCTGAGAAGGAGGAACTATATACTACAGGGGATTGATCCAAAACATAACCAACAGAGGGCATGAAGTTAGGGATGCAAAATGATGTGCTTATGACTCTGGTCGTTTACTCAAAAGTTGTGTGATCTAATCTGTGAATATATCTTTTTAGGCCTTTCCTTCCACAGTCTGAGATATATGGATAAGGACCAGGCTCACCACTCAGGGCAGCTGAGAAAATCTGAGAGTCAGGTGGCTATAGAATGGTTAACATGTGTGTGGTGTATAGAAACTTTCCATGGCTTCTGCTGTGACATGAATCAAAGTTTCCTGTTGCCAATATGCTAGAGAAGCTTTACCTTCAGGGAATACCAAGATCCCTTCCTCATTTCTATGAGTTTCAAAGAAGAAAGAGATAAGAGAGAGGGAGAGAAGGAGAGGGAAGGAGAGGAGAGGAGAGGGGAGGGGAGGGGAGGGGAGAAGAGAGGAGGGAAGGGGGAGGGGAGAGGAGAGGAGGGGAGAGAAGGTGAGGGGAGAGGAGAGGAGAGGAGGGGAGAGAAGGGGAGGGGAGAGGAGAGGAGAGGGGAGGGGAGGGGAGGGGAGGGGAGGGGAGAAATCACCTGCTGTTACTTCTGTAGTATGTTTCTTAGTTTTGTTTTGCCAACTTCATATGAACTGGAGTGATCTGAGAGGAGAAACTCCATTTCAGAAGACTGTTCCATCAAAATGGACTGCAGAAGAGCCTATGAGGCATTCTTTGATTACTGGTGAATGTGGGAGAGGCAAGATCACTGTTGGCACTGACATTCCTGACTGAACAAGCTCTGATAGCAAGTCGGAAAGCAGTAGTCATCCATGTTCCTCTGGCTCATTTCCTCCTGGTTCCTGTTTGAGTTTTTGTCATATTATTCCTCCAGATAGATTGTGATGTGAAGTATAGTCCAAATAAAACTAAACACACACACACATACACACACACAATGCTTTTGGTCATGGTGTTTTATCATAGCCAGAGTTTGCTCCTGGAGGAATAGGTGGAACTTGGGAGATCCAACACTATTAAATACCCAATGGCCTTAGTTCTAATATGGTGACATGGTGGCTGGGATTAGGATGACGACAACGTGAGGATGAGCTCCATATCCTGTGCCAGCCCTTGTGCCGTTCAACTCCACAGTGCACATCAGGAAATCTAGGCCTTGTCTGAGCTTTGAATGACAAGGTGTATGCCAGTAATCTTGTTTTTAAATATTTATAGTGTGTGCGTGTGCGTGTGTATGTGCGTGTGTGTGTGTGTGTGTGTGTGTGTGTGTGTGTGTGTGTGAGAGAGAGAGAGAGAGAGAGAGAGAGAGAGAGAGAGAGAGAGAACACAAGTGCACGCATAAGCCTATGTGCCTGCAGTTATCTGCAGAGGTCAGAAAACGTGCAGACGATTGTGAGCCAACAGACATGGCTGTTGGGAATAAAACTTGGGTCCTCTGGAAGAGCAAAGAGCACTTTAACCACTGAGCCATCTGTCTAATCCCAGTCCCATGTTTGCTAATTTCTATTTGGAGAAATCAAGGCATTGGTAATTTAGATGAAGAAAGTTGAATGATATGTGTAAAGTATTCAACCCATGCCAGGCTCAGTGTTAAGAATTTGTGTATTTTACATGTCTTATCGTAACTATCCAAGACACAGATATTGTTAGTGCCCCCTGTTGCATGGCTATGCTATGCCTAAGCTTTCCCGAAGTTGCATAACTGCAAAATAGCAGAACAAAGATTCGATGAAGATGGTATGGGTCCAGTGCTGCCCTAACGTCATTGCACCTTTGTTTCTATGTGCAGATGAGGAAGAAATATCCATTTTCACTCATGCCAGCTTTTCCTCTGGCAAGTGAACTTGGTTGAAATGATAGCGATCCCTATGGAGACCATCAGAAGCAGACTCATGTATATGTGGGTTTTAGGATGGAAGGCAAAGACATATGCGCAAGGAACTCAGTGTGTGAGTGGAAAGCCAGAATAGTTTCAACACAACAAATGTACATCTATGGTTCTGACTCCAGGCTAGGTCTAATTAAACACACCTAATACTAAGAACCTACTTCTGCCAGGCACTTAACCTTTTTTTTATTGGATATTTTCTTTATTTACATTTCAAATGTTTTCCCCTTTCCAGGTCTCCCCCTCATGAACCACCTACCCCATGCCCCTTCTCCCTGCCTCTATGAGGGTGCTCACTCAGCCACCCACTTGTGTCCTCCCACCCTGGCAGTCCCCTACACTGGGCCATCGAACACCCTCAGGCCCAAGGACCTCTCTTTCCACTGATATCCAACAAGGCCATCCTCTGTCACATATGTGGCCAGTGTCATGGGTCACTCCATGTGTATTCTTTGGTTGGTGGTCTAGTCCCCAGGAGTTATTTTAAGAGTCACAGTTCTGTAGTGGGTGGAATGACTGTCCTAGTGCCTTCTCTGTTGCTATGATAAAATATCATGGCAAAAAGAAACTTGGGAGAGAAAGGGTTTGTTTCAAGCAACGATTCTAGGTTAAAGTCCATTATTGTGCGAAGTCTCAGCAGCAAGGACTTGAGGCAGTTGGTCATGTCTCATTCACAGTCAAGAACAGATAAATGAATGTGTGAATGCTCAGTTGTTTGTTTGCTTGTTTGTGCTCAGCTCAACCTCTCTGCTTATATAATCCAGCACACCTGGCCTAGAGAATGTTGCTACCCTCAGGGGGATGGGTCTACCTACACAATTTAATTAAAACAGTCCCCTTAAGTCATGCTTATGGCAAAACTAACGTAGTCAATCCCTCACTGACATGCTCTTCTTGGATGATTCTGGGTTGTAACCAATTGACCCATCACAGTAACATTATTTTACAGGTTAAGGACCCAAAGCCTAGGGAAGTGATGCCCCCCACTACACAGTGGGACAGCATGCTACGGATATGAGCTCTCTTGCTCAGGGATTATCAGCATTGTTTACATAATACTGGTTGTGGTAGATTGAATGAAAATGGCCCCTGTAGCCTCATATGTTTGAATATTCAGTTACCTCTTGGTGGAACTATACGGGAAGGGTTAGGAGGTATGGCCTTGTTTGAGGCAGTGTATCCTTGAAGATTGGCTTTTTAGGTTCTGAAAGAACACACCACTCCCAGGTACCTCTTGCTGTCTCCCAGTTGTAGGTAAGATGTAAGCCCTCAGCACCTGCTCCAGCATCATCTCTGTCTGCCTTCCTGATGTCTTGCTCCCCATCATGATGGCCTTGGGTTCTAATTCTATAGAACGGTAATCCCCAGGAATGCTTTCTTCTGTAAATTGCCTTAGTCCTGTTGTCTTTTTGCAGCAACAGAAAAGTGACTGACTCTGATACAATATCTACCCTCTGATATTCTGCCAGTTTACTTGTTTGGATGAAAGGGATTCTAAAAATCCATGCAGCTGGGTGGTGGTGGCACACGCCTTTAATCCCAGCACTTGGGAGGCAGAGGCAGGTGGATTTCTGAGTTTGAGGCCTGGTCTACAGAGTGAGTTCCAGGACAGCCAGGGCTACACAGAGAAACCCTGTCTCAAAAAAACAAAAAACAAAAAAAAAAACAAAACCAAAAAATCCGTGCATCTTGCATTTTAAACTGGAAGGTGGTTGGAAGGTGCAGCCAGCCATGGAATTGAATCCCTGTTAAAGTGTTTGTATCTCCTCTCTCACAGGCTTGGGCCTTCCCCTGTTTACCTTGTTGGAGCTGCTTCTGGATGAGACCTGGAGAGAAAATTATTAAACCTTGAGAGTGACATGTGCATCTGAAACTTCCATGCACCCTTAACGACAGAGCAACGTCCACTGACATCTGCCTCCTTTGAGGGAGACTGCAAGAACTCAGAAACTTATTTTACTGGTTGCCATGGCAATTCTTTGCAGTGTCAGCAGAAATACTTGACAATACACACAAGCTAACAGAAAGAACCCCAAGTCTTCAGCTCAGAATCTCCCTCAGCCGTAGAGTCAAGCATGCCTTGATTCCCAGTGCCTTGACTCTGAAAGTCAAGAAAAGAAACACACACTCCGAGACTCTTTGCTACACCCTCACATTACTGGGGCTCAGAAATTCTAACCACCTCTCCAGGCAGAACATGCATTGATTAGATGGGATTGAAATGATCTCACACCACTGATCATTCTTTAATAGACACCAAAGCTCCTTGGTTCTTTATCCCGCCAACTGCTAACCTAATACTAGTCCCTCAGAATCCTGATCCCGACCTCATTGTTTTCCAAGTTTAGCAGGTTTGGCTCTTTAATTACATATGACTGTGTGGGCACACATTACCGTGTGCATGTTATGTGGAGTTCAGAGAATAACCTCAGGTTCTGGTCCATCTTCTCCTTCTACCTTGTTCGAGCATGGTCTCTTTGGTTTGTGCTGTTACACAGAGGCTCGTTTCTGGAGCTTCTCCTGCCTCTACCACTCATCTTTCCTTTGAAACCCTGGCATTGCAGGTGTGCTACTGAGCCTGAATTTTTACAAGATTTCTGAAGCTACAAATCCAAATCCTCATTCTGATACAGCAAGCTCTCTACTCATTGATCCATCTCCCCATCCCATAATTCATCTTTAATCACGAGGATCTTTCAATCGTCTTAAAAAATCTGGCCATGTATAGATGACAGAACAATTCTACCCTTGCTGACAAGCAAAGCCAAGCTATAGCCCAGTAGATCCCGAGCTGTTGTGAGTTAGGATCCAGGCTCCAGCCACAGCTCTGTCAATTACCAGCTATGCATATGAAATGCGAAATAATCGCAAGCTTTAAGCCTTACAGTAGAGAGCTTGTATGTAGAACAGTTTGCTATTAAAAGAGTTAGCTCACTTTTTTTTTAGACCTGCTAAGAACAGTATATATAGGTTCTCTTCAAATATAAATGTCATCTTCAAATGCTACTACTATCACCATATTTTGGGGTGTGATCTTTTTTTATGAAGTGATGAAGGTGTGTGTACGCCTGTTACCATGTAGGCATTAGCCTATACGCAGATCCCTGTTCTAAACTGTTCATTTGCTGTCGCACGAGGCAGTCTCTCCTTCCTGAATCCATCAAGGTCTTGGCGCAGAGCAACAGAAATGATTGGGTGACTAATGCAAGAACGTGGATGAGAGCAGAGATGGAGGTTCACAAGGAAGACCGGTAGGGTGAGGTACAAAGGTGACCAGAAGGATGAACCTTGAGAAACAGGCAGAAATCATGGGAGCATTGGGTCTGGCCACCATGATTCAGGACTGCATAGTCCAGTCTCTTTAGAATGCTGCAACTGTCACTGTCACCCTAAGCAGCCTCCTGTCCAGTCTCTCTCCTTCTTTTGTTACTATTGGTTGAGTGAGCATTCTGTCCTGAGGATTGGAGGTGAAAGGTTGATGGGGTAAACTGTGGAGGATTCTGTCCTGGGGAATAGCCAGGCCTTCACATACTGAAAATTAACCCTCACGAAGATGGAGAGGTGCGGGGACTGGAGATACGGTTCAGTGGCTGAGAGTGTGTACTGCCCTTGCAGGGCCCCGAGGTCAGTTCTAAGCACCCAAGTGTAGCTCTGCTCCAGGGAACACCCTTCCTCTGGTCTCTGCAGGAATCTATACTCCTGTTCACAAGCCTTCGTACACATAATTAAAAAGAAGTAAATCTCTTTTTTTAAATATATGGAAGGAAGAATAAATGAGGTTTTCTAGAAAGCAGTCTTTTGGCTGGTACTCATTTTGCTGCTGACAAAGGTTCAGAAGCAGTGACTTGGCATCTTCTACCTCACAAGTCCTTGTACAACCCACAGGACCAAACCCAGTGATTTATGAATTGATCTGCCGTTGATCCAAATTTAAACAACCTATCAGGTGAGAACAGTAGGGGCAAAGGGATTGCTTCTTCTGAGGGTGATCACTGTTTGCAGTCCCCTTTCATTATTTGGGTTTAGTGCATAAAAATCAAAATGCTAGGTGGCACTGAACTCCGGGGCATGATGGAAGAATATCATTAATGCAAAACCCTTGGTGACATATACTGAACACTGGCCACTAAGGACTGACGTTTCAATGAAACCCACCAAATTCTCCTACATCTAATCTTCACCTTTTCTTATTTATAGTGCAAGTAAGCATGTGTACTGGTGTGGTAACTTGCCTGGCTTCTCATCTAAGCCTCTGTCCCACTCGTTCCTTCCTTAGAAATGTAAGGTCCTTTAGAATTCTTGTCCTGGAAAGAATTCCCCTTCCATTTTTCCCAAGTACTTTTTTTCTATGCATTTGGAGCACCAGTAGTGTTTTTTAAAAATAACTATAATTATAGGTCTAGATACCGCAATTAGAGGTGGATGTTGTGGCACGTGCCTTTTAACTCAGCACTTGAGAGACAGAGGCAGGTGGATCTCTATGAGTTTGAGGCTAGCCTGGTCTACATAGCAAGTTCTAGGCCACTCAGAGCTACGTAAAGAAGCACGGTCTCTAAAATCAAACAAAATACTGGAGGACAGAGGAGTCTTGAGGAGATCCGCTTTGACCTTCTGTGGGACCCTGAGGCACTGAAATGACACAGAGAAAGGGACCTGCCAAATCGCCTCCCAGTCCGTGCTGGTTAAGCTTTTCAATTGCCCTGTTTTCCAATCTGGAGTTACTTTTAACCTTGTAGTCCTAATTCTCATCTCACAAACCTGCTCTGTAGAGAGTCCCGGCATAGTCGTGACATCCCTTTTCTGTTCTCAATACACATCCATACCAGCTTACAGCAAGCTGACATTACCTTTTGTTTGTGTACTTGTATGTAACCAACTCCCGTGCCATCCTCACGCCAGAGTAAGAGTTTATCTCTGTTGCTCCTTGTGCATTTCCTGACAGCTGGCTCGCTGGTCTCTCAGAAGCTCCTACTAAGGCCCAGGGAAGTCAGGTGACTTTCTCCAAGCTGGCTTCCTAGGATACTGAACTGCATTATTCACACTCCCTGAGGGACATCTCATCCCTCCAAGGATGAAGAGAGAGCGCCCATTTGGCCACTTGAGGCCAGCAAGAGCAAAAGCTTGCTTACTCTACCAACTTTACCTGGTTGGTGAGGGAAAGCCTTGAGGGCGAGAAAGGAGGGGCTCAAGGGGCGGGCCTGGATGCAAGGCCCTTGTTGCCCCAGCCAATGGGCTCTCCGGCGTAGGGAGACCCGTCTGCCCAGGGGAGGCGCTCTCGTACTGTTCAGGGCAGACCGAGGAGGCTGCAGCGCTTCCGCAGATCCAGTAATTGGCAGCGCCAGTCCGAGGTACACACGGGCCACCGTAGCTGGCAAGGTCGGTAAGCCAAGGCAAAGTCGAGTAGGTGGGTTTTCTGGCCATAGGGAGCACTCACCCCGAATCTGAGCTGTTGGCGCGTCCTCGGGCGGTGCTACTTCCCCATAAGCTCCCTCTCTTTTGTTAGCAGAACGTTGATGCTGCATGTTGGCGGGATGCAGGTGCTCCGTGGGCCGGGAGTGCCACCCTCCGGTCCCGCTGCTGCTGCTGGGCCCTGGCTCTGGTCCCTGCAGAGTACCGGAACCTCGGGGCTCCCAAAGCTATGACTACCCAACATCCAAACCTGTCCCGGGAAAGAGCTTCCTCTGGGAAGCTGAGACCACAGCAGGTACTGGTGCTCTGCACTGGATCCCAGCACCTGCTTTATGCAGGTCCCTCAGGACCTGTTGCCTTGGGTCTGGGGCTCAGATCTGTTGCGCAGTCTGATATTTCCACCTATCCCGAGGCGAAGGGAAAAAAAACCTTGGAGGGTTTTCCTAGCCAGACTAGGAACAGGGATGAATACTGCTAGAGCGCCCTGGTTATTTAGTCATGACTTCCTTGGCCATCTGCCAGACACTATGCTCAGCTCTAGCGGCCTAAAAGGAATCTCAGGAGTTGCTGGGGCCTAACATGGAATGATAGGCTAGGAGGGATTGCAGTGTGGTGTAGTGCAAACTGCAAGAGGTGGGTGGGTCACGATGCAGCCTGGAAGACATGCAGAGATTGGAGAGTTTGCCAGCCTGAAAATGGTGGAGGCAGAGGCATCATGGACAGGAAGAATTTCAGGTTGATTTTCCTGTGTGCAGAAGTAAAGAAGTCAGAATCTCAGCTATAACAATCTGTAATGTAATCTAAGCTATGTAATCTGTAAACAGCAGATTACACAGTAGGACCAGGGCTTGCAGATGAGACTTAAACGGCAATCTGGAGAGGGTAGCCAAAGTGTGCACAGGTCCAGTGATGCATGCAGCCTTGCAAGTTTATCCTAGGACAAGGGCGGCTGGGAAAGAATTCCAGATGGCCCCATGGCCGCTCTGCTGGCTCGGTGGACAGTGACGGAGGCTGGTATCTACAAGCTGATAAGTTGTAAAAAGCTGATTTTTTCTGGCAACTTGGCTGCAAAGACTCTGGCCTCTTAAGGCTGACTATCTGACCAGGGCTCAGGCAGGGAGAAGCTGCCATGGGACGCTAGCTTCTGAAGTGTCCTGTCATTGTATTGGAAGCGTGGCCTCTGTCTTGCCATCAGGGATAGCCCTTGGGGAGCTGAACAGAGCACCTGTGCTCATTTTCTAATGCCTGGTCCCTGTGTGAGAACTTCTGCATTCCCTGGGCTTACCTTTCTATCTCCCAGGGCCCTGTGGCTACTGTTGGGATTGCCATATAGAGACTGGTATAGAGCAATACAAAAGACTCATGTGAAGTGAGACCAGAAAGCCACTTCAACTATTTACCTGAAAGACATTATTGGCCTGTGATCTCTCTCTCTCTCTCTCTCTCTCTCTCTCTCTCTCTCTCTCTCTCTCTCTCTCTCTCTCTTTCTCGTGTGTGTGTGTGTGTGTGTGTGTGTGTGTGTGTGTGAGGAGATAATTGTGCCTAGCTGTCCTAGGCAACATTCCTTGTTTAAAAGGTCAGAGACGCAAGATTCCTTGTTTAAAAGGTCAGAGATGCTAAGCTAGTAACTTTTAAATTGTTAATTTACCTCAACCTAGAATTACAGAGGAATAGCATTTCAATGAGGGATTGACTTGTCTAGATCAGATTGGCCTGTAAGTATATCTGTCAGATACTGCCTTTATTAGTAAGTTGACTCGTGGGAAGACCTAGCTCATGGTGAGCAGTGCTCTTCTCTGATATCTAGTCCTGGATTGGTGTAAAGATGGAAGAACTGAGCTGAATAGTAGGCATGGGTTTCTTCTTTCTCTGCCTTGCTTGTGGCTACGACTAGCTCCTCCCGCAAGTCCCTGCACCTTGAGATAACCCCAAAATACGTGATGTAGCCTGACGTTGCAAATTAAAATAAACTCTTTCTTACCTAAGTTGCTTCGTGATACTTGATCACGGCAACTGGAATGAACACAGAACTGGCGCGAAGATTTCTGTGTAGAAGAGCCCTTGAGAAGTTGTTTACTGTTCAAGTGAGTACTCAGTAGGGGTAGTAGGACCAGGCACAGGTTGACACTGGTCCCTGATGGAGGGGAAAAGAGGACTCAAGCCATCCTCTGAGGCTTCTGAAAGCCACACTGACCAGCCAGTAAATATAGAGTGCTCCCAACAAGAGTGCAATGTAAGGTGTCCCTTCCGCCAAACAGTTTCTAAATAGGGACACAAATAGGAGCTATAAGCAGCCGATACTCCCGGCTGCTGGGTATTAGTGGGTAACCTGCATCTTGGTCTTACAGGAGCACAAGGATGCTTTTCCACAGCATCAATTCTCTGTGTCACCAGATGGAAGAAAATCAGGACGGTTTGGACTGGTCACTTAGCAAGTTTCCCTGACCTTTCAATTTCTTTACTGCCTGTGGAAATCCATTCTGAGCTTGAGGATTTAGTAATGTGAGACACCTTTACTAATAACCCCAGTGTCTAGAGACACCTATTGGGTGCTTGCTAGACATGTGTACCCTCTCCTAGTGGCCCCATAGCATGCAGAGTTAGTCTCCATTTGTCTTAAATAAAATACTTTTATTCTCAGTCTGTAGCCACCTCAGTGTTTTCAAGCCTAATCGAGTCCCTACTAAAATAAGAGCAACAGCAAACGTCAGAGCGTGTCACTTGTGACTCGTCAGGGGCTGCTCTTATGGATGAGTCAGTCTGTTTGGAAGGCTGTCCCAGGCATGGAAATACAGATCTGCCTGCTAAGGGAGGGAGAACGGTGAGCGTTGCAGGATGGGCCTTTGCTTTGTACGGCATGTAGGAGAGAAATGGCCCCCCGGCCCCCATTTGATTCTTTGTGTCTTGCAGGTCCATGCAGCCTCCTTGGAAAGGCTGTCCTCTGGCAAGTGCATATCTGTCCTCCCTTTCCTCCTCCCTGTACAGCACTTTTTATATTTTATTCTCTTCCCTTTGCTGATCTTCCTCACTACACCACAAGCTCCAGGCGATCCAGAGCTGCTTTATCCCTGGGGCCCAGCACATCCTTCTTCATTACATGTATGTGGGTGGTTCAGGTATGGAGGCTGAACCCGGAGATCCCCCCATGTTAGCCACACTGCCTACCCTGAGCTATGCCCCCGTCCCAGCACATATGTCTGTATGTCGGGAAGCAGGAAATGAATGGTGGATTTATTTCACAGGATTATCAGGAAAGGTCTCTCTATCTCTGACTCTCTCTCTCTTTCTCTCTGTCTCTAACTCTCTCTCTCTCCTTCCCTCACTCTAACCTCTGTGTGTGTGTGTGTGTGTGTGTGTGTGTGTGTGTGTGATGTTTATGTTGAGACATGACACTCAACAAATCTAAAATCAGGAAGCAGAAGGAATAGCTTGCCTGAGGACCACGAGGCAGGGGAATGCAGCTCACTGCAGCGGAAACGTAACTCAGGCATTGGATCAAGCCAGTTGAGAAGCAATTGAAGTTCCTTGGCCTTGGAGGCACACTGAATACAGATTTACTCAAAGCGCAATGAAGCTAGTGAGATATTTTAACCCAAGTAATGACCTGATATAATATAATGTTATATGTTTGGGTTTTTTTTTTTTTTTCTGCCTTGCCTCTAAGAGGAAAGCGCTGTAAAGAAAGAGGCCAAGGTGCTGTAGATAAATGAATGGATGATATAGATTAAATTTTCAAAGCAGCCCAATAGCTACATCTAGAGAAAATAATGAAGTCTTGACACCAACTAGAAGTTAGGTGGTTACTGAGATATAGGTGTCTTGTGTAAGAAAAGGGAAACAGTAGAAGGATTTGAAATATATTTTGACATAGAATGGATAGGATTTGCTGTTATACTTGGTTGGAGGCATATAGAAAAAAAGAAAGGCCAGAAGTGCTGTTAGGCATATGGCTTAGGGTTGGCTGGATAAAAGATCTCTATCACAGGATGAATGGATGAATGAAGTGTGTCATATGGACACAATGATCTGTTAATCAGAAAGTAACCAAAATAATTTTAGTGCATGCTACAGTATAAATGGACCTAGTAAACATTACAAAAATATAAATAAAAGAAGGCCGACACAGGGCTGAGGAGAGAGCTTAGTAGGTAAAGTGCTTGCTGCTCCAGCATGAGGAGCTGAGTTCTGATCTTCTACACCCATATAAATAGGCTGAATGTGGTGGCTCACACCTATAAGCCAACATTAGCCGGTAGAGTCAGGCGCTTGAGGCTGGGAAGCCTATGAGAAGCAGTGAAGTGCATACTCCGGGAAAATACTCAGGGAAAGAGTCTGTCTCAAGATATAGGGTGGGCAGTGATGGAGAAAACCATTCCACCTTCAGTCTATGGCTTCTGAACATGCAGTCCTGATTCTGTGTGCAAATGCATGCGTGCGCGCATACACACACACATACACAGAGAGAGAGAGAGAGAGAGAGAGAGAGAGAGAGAGAGAGAGAGAGAGAGAGAGAGAATGTGGTCATAAGAAGCCAGATGCAGAACAACACCACTGTTATCAATATGTGTAAAACCACAGACACAAGAAGGAAAACAGCATTTATCACAGTCTGAGCATAAGCACGAGTAGGTGAATGGTTTCCTTTGTAGCAATGGTAAGGCCTTAGACCAAGATAGAGGTGGAGGTTGTGTCCAGTGTGAAGGTGCTAAGTGCAACTCAAACATGGTCATCAAAGTGCTTAATTTTGTATAACATAAGATTACATTTTACAACATTGGATGGATAGTGTGGGTGTGATGACAGTGGGGAGACTGGAGAACAGCAGGCTGTACTGTGCTGGACTACTCAAATGCATCATATATAGTCATGAGGAGCATGCATTTCATGTGGGTCTGTAGACTAGCAGATAAGCCTGAGCTGGGATACAGAAAACAGTTGTCAGCCCTCAGATGTCAACCATGAAACTGGTGAATTCTTGTGAGAAAAGACATGGAGGAAAACATATGATGCTGGGCCATTCTTTAATGTGACACACACAGCTACCCTATAAAGGAGGTAATGTGGTCCTTGTTAAGACAAAGAAGCCAAGAATAAACCCCCCACCTCAACCAAGATGACCAAGATCAGACAGTTAACTCGAGTGGGTCCCAGGCTTCCAGCCTTCTGCCTTTCTCATCCCAGCATGATGATGTCATGTACAACTTCAACACAAGCCTCTCCCTCTGGTCCCATTCTCCCTGTCAGCCATGACTGAGTATTCACACATGGCCGGCGCTGTTCTGGGCATATGTGTGTGGAAAGGGTAGACACAGCTTTAATTGCATCAAGGTGATCCAGTAAACAAGCAAGCACAGCTCCCAGATAGAGCCACCTGAGAGGCACAGAGTGAGGGCAGCTCTCCCGGGTGTATAGGTAGGAGGGAGGTTCCTAGAGACCATGACTGTGAGGCTGAGGTCTGCAGAAGAAGCAGACAGAACGAACTGGAGCGAGGAAAGGAATTCTAGAACAGCTGGCAGCCTCTGGGTATGCCTGCATGAGAACTCACTTTCCAGTCCTGCTCTCCTCAGGCTCTGGCATTCCTGGCACATCCACTCTATCAGTATTTTCTGATATCTTGAAAACCATGATGAACAAATGCAAAATGCCAAGCAAATGGCCTGATTGAACTTTACCTTCATGCTGGACATAGTGGTTGAGGTCTTTAGTCCCTGCAGTCAAGATAGAGGCAGGTAGGTGAGTTCCATGCCAGACTCACTAACATAGCAAGTTCTAGGACAGCCAAGGATATATATGGAGTGATAACTGGCTGTTTAAAAAATTGGGAACTTCACATAGAATTAAGATAGGGTAAAACAGCCAGCCCTCAAAGTGAGTCCCAGCTCTTGTGCAAATCACTTAGGGTCTCTTTTTGTCCAATGCAAATGGCTGACCTCAGAACCTCATTCAGGGCACGCTGGTATTCTCTAATGGAGCCATCTTTATCACTCTTTACCTCTTATTTTGAGACATGACCTCACTCTGTTCTGAAGGCTGGTCTTGAACTTACTCTGTACTTCAAGCTAGTATTGAACAAGGCATCCTCCTTCCTTGGCCTCCTGAGTAGCTGGAATGGCAGACCTAGGCCAGGAGGCCTGGCTGAACCTTAATTGTGAAACAGGAGCCCTAATGTCCACTGTTCAGAGTAGGGCATGCATGAGAGCTACTAAGTGTTGAGTGTATTATATGAGCTCAGAAATATAATGGCATTGCCTTTGGCAAAGAATGGTTCTGTGTGCACTGGGTTCACTGTTTTTATACTGTTACAATAGGTATCCACATACACTATAAAGATTTGGTACGGATAATTTGAAGTGTATTACTATAGCTGTATGTTTAAAATGCTCTTCAGAGAAATCAGATTTAAAAAAAAAAAAGAAAACAAATTGAGGAAACTCTGCTATAAACCAAATCCTTTTTGGTTTGATAAGTAGGAAAGGGTTAAACATCTAGAAGTAAGATTTTGCCTTTTAGGAATTATTAGCCAATGAGGGAGCTCACTGGTGATGTAATGCCTGGAATGGGCACTCCATTGGTTAAGTGTATTGTTTCTCTGGCTTCACTGAGAAGCAGAGCTGGAACAGAGGGGTTAATCATTATCCTCTCTCTCTCTCTCTCTCTCTCTCTCTCTCTCTCTCTCTCTCTCTCTCTCTCTCTCTCTCTCATATTCTTCCTCTCAGTGTGAAGAAATAGCAGGGCTCAGCACACTGTTGGAATTTGCTTTCCAATAAAAGCCGCCCTCGCCTCCTGCCTCCCTCCCTAGTACAGCACATGTTCCAGTAGTACTACAGAGGAGGACCTAGGAGGGGTGGGAAGAGTCGGAGGAGGAGGAAGAGGAGGAGTTGTTCTTTAGATGAAAGAGCCCCATTTGCAGGGCTGTAGCCTCTCCGTGCCACCTGGGATGGGCACGGCTCCACATGCCCCCCAATGAATTGGTTAACAGCCACCTGCTTCTGAGCATTGTCCAACCTGGAGGGATCCTCAGAACTAGGAGGTGAGCCCAAGGATCTGGACGAGGGAGAGGGTCTGGGAAGGGGGAAGCAACAGAGCTAGGCGGGTGTCAGGGACCAGCTCTGCTCAGTGACTGCCACTGGCCTGCAGTGTGATCTCAGGAGGGGAGGTCTCCCTTTCTGGGCCTGTTTGTTAAAGTGCACATGGTTCTGGCAGGTTCTGGCAGGTTCTGGCAGGCACTGCAGTCAGGAGGCGCTGGGCACAGACTTGTCCTTGGTGGAGCTTTCTGTCAAATGTTCCCTAAAGGTAAAGGCTTTGATTTGGGAAAGAAGCCAGGATGCGAGCTGATGTGCCAAGGATCCAGCTGTAAAACTGGCCCTTCCTTGGACTGTCTGTGCTCCCTCCTTAGTGCTCCACCCAGCACACTATGGAGTACAATTTCTATGGAAATGGCTGAATGCACTCAGAGAGTTTATCTTGTTTTCTGTGAACCCTCAGGTCACTGACCCCTGAGTTCCTAAGGGTCCTGAATGAAGCTTGAGTACTCTCTGCCTGTGCAGGCTGGGTCGTCAGAGGGTAGAGAATGCCTCAACTCCTATTATCCTGTAG
Organism: Apodemus sylvaticus; assembly: GCF_947179515.1. Taxonomy (NCBI): domain Eukaryota; kingdom Metazoa; phylum Chordata; class Mammalia; order Rodentia; family Muridae; genus Apodemus; species Apodemus sylvaticus. The sequence continues at coordinate 52,210,536 of NC_067491.1, read as the reverse complement.
ATAGCACGGTTGTAATGGTTTTCTTGTCTGTGTGTAATGAAGTATAGGTTGTTCAATTGTTGCTGAAGCCAGAAACCCCTCCCTACCTGTCCTGAAAGCTTGCAGTGCATGTTTGTCTGCGTCAGCGGGTAAACTAAAACAAGCGTGGGGGGCAGGGGCAAACATGTGGGGAACATCTGGGAACTTCTGCTTGCTGAAAACTCTGACTTTCACCACATCAGAACTTCAAGACATTCTCATATCTCATCCTTGCCTCTCATGCACACACCATGACATGGGCTCCCTGGCACTCCCTCCACCCCCAAGCAGAAGTTAAAAAGTTCAGCTACTCATCAAAATTTGGTCGCATAGGAGAGGGTTTTCCAAATTTCTTTAAGGAGAGTGGAGCCTACAAAGGGTCCTCTCTGTGTCTTGTGTAGCCCTTGGTGTCTGCCACCCCGCCTCAAGGCCAGGCTTTGTTGATGAAGAACTGCTACTTCCTTGAGTTGTCACTAGTTTGTTTTTTTGTTGTTGTTGTTGTTGTTTTGTTTTTTGTTTTTTTCTGAGCCTCATTCCTTTTGCTTTCCCTTCATAGAGGTTGAAAGGGGCAGGTAGAATGGATTTTCAGAGCCTGTCTAGCACTGGATGCTTGTGCTTAGAGAGAAGAGAGCTTCAGAATGAGTGGGTGGGTTGAGGTTGATGGGTGCACAATGGTTAAATAAAGGGGCATGCCACCTGTGTTCCCTGGGTGACTGGGACTCCACAGTAGTTAAGCACTGTAATTTTTGTACATTCCCAGGAATGGACAGATTAACCCCACTGCACCATGGATATGTAACACCAAGGCTGTCACTAGTGGAGTGACTTGACAAAGGTCATCCTTTTATTGAATAATAAGGCTGATATGTACACCCATCCTGGTAGACACACTGGGGTGGCAGCAGTGGCAGGGGTGGGGAACAGGGCTGGAGCAGGCAGCCTTGTCTGCCTTTGTTTCATTCCTTGTTCTTTGTTTTAGAAACCATGCCCCAACTTTAATATAGGTCACCCAGCCAGATTACCGTGGGTTGTCTGTTTTATTCCCTGAGATACCTGCAGGAGATTGGAATACCTAGAATCTGAAAGAAACCTCATATTCTACAGACCAGGGTCCTCAACTTATAGCTGAGAGAATACAGTACAGAGAATTTGGGTTGTCCCAGGTCTGTTCATTAGTCCAAAGATGATAAGAATTGGGAACCATGCCTTCCTGTTTTAGGTGCTTCAAGTAGTATTGTTCTTGTTAGATGAGATTTTTCTTTCAGTTGAGAGGTTTGAAATAAATTTAATTTAATTATTCCAGGCCTCTTTGTAGTTTGAAGACTAGAATAGGTGCACACACTACATAATCTGTGCTTGGCACTGTAACAGGTATCTGAGGCCAGTGCAGTGTGAGCAGCCGTAATGTGAGGCCAGGTCATTGTCCTGTAGTAGGCGCAGGACACAAGCCCTGTTTCATGTGGGCTTTGCCTCCCAGGAGAGACGTCTTCCCTCATGGGTGGATGGAGACCCGTTCCCTGCACACGTGGCTGATACACATTCCATGCAACTACACCAGCTCTGGGCCTGTATGTTTTCTGTTCTTGGTCTTTCCAACTAAGCTGCTTGTTTCATGACTGTGGCTTCCAAACTGTTGAGGAGACTTAGTTGCTGGTACTGTATAATGGAGAGGCACAGGTCAGTATCTTGAATGGCACCTTGAATAGCCAGACCTAAAACCAAGGAATGCAACATTGAAAAAGTTCAGACAGCCTGACACTTTGCCCAGTCCACATGTTAGGAAAGAATCATCCAGATATGCAAAAGGTTATCACAGGAAAGAAACAGTCATTACTCTACAGGACTGGAGGATGTAGCTCATAGGAATAAGTGGAAGAAGAGAAGATAGCCTGGATAGAGAGAGGAAGACAGACCTGTCCAGCAGAGTAGTGTCCACCTTACTTGCTCTTCCTCAAAGTAGGCAGAAATCCTGGCAATAAACAGAACCCTATTGCCTTCAACCTTCCCTTTAAATCTCAGATATCTTGGTTTTTCTTCAGTAAGAATAAACAAGGGTAGAGTAGCAACATTCATCTTTTTAAGGTCACAACGGCATAGTAGGAAGAGCTGTATACCGAAAATACCTTTGAAAAGAGTTCAGTCACCAAAAACATTCATTATATATGGCTTGTGAGTATGTATCCTTCAACAACAATGCCTGTGCTGATCAGTGCTCAAGATACTGGCCCCACCTGAAAGAAGTAGAAATTCAAAGTCTGCATGGGTGTGCATGGGGCTGCATACTGTTTTGTCTCCAAGGTAACTAACAGTTTATGAGCTGGTTTGGCTGGGAGTGGGGAGTTCTCAGGCATCCTTGTTTACAGAGTTTATGTCATTCTCTTTGTATAAACAGCCCCAACACTTGCATGCATGCTGAAAGCGTTTTCAACAATATTGACAATCAAATGACAGCACCTGGGGGAAAACCGGGGCCCAAGACCTGTTACAGAACATATGCTCAATAAATATTTGTGGTGATCTCCGTCTTGCTCTGTCAGCCTTGACTATGCCAGTCTTTGGGAAAGTTGAGAGGAGAACCAGGCCATCTTAGAGTTGGTGCATCCTGTTGACTCCTCTGACATTTATTCTCTTGAATAAACGTTGCTTCCAGAATCCCAAGTGGATAAAGAATGGGGCTGAAGCCTACAAACACCTGAGTGGAAGATACACCAGGTGTTACCTCCCTTTGGGGTGTGACAATGAGTTTGTTACAGACACTCTGTGTATTTAGTTTCCTTCACTTGTAGGACTCACTGGGTTGTCACTGAAAAGACCCACTGAACCTGTAGGATGCCCAGAACCAGCTGCTAATCCTCCTTTGAAAACTACTACAGAGACATTTCATTTTCTCATGGTGGTAGTGCTTCTGGGCAGCTTTCTCTTGGCTGAGGTTCACATAGCCTTACTCTAAGAAAATATGAGTGTCCCGCCTTGGTGCCTCCTAGATCCTGTTCCTGCTCAAGCAAGCCACAGGAAGCTGTCAGACTTAATACAGTTGGAAAGAGCCAAGAGCTGAATTAATTATTTCCATATTGGCTTTGCTCTATTTTGAAGGACAATTCAAAGCTGAAACATGACACCAGGTTCAGAGCACTTGAAATTTCACGGATGAATGTTCATCTCTTAGGTTTATTCATTTATCCATTCAGCAAATATTGAGGCATTCTTACCTGTGTTTAGTGGCATTCTGTCTGTCTTAGAGCCAAAATTCAGTTTCATTAGAAGCTCAGGAGTAGGTGGAAATATCTGGGAGAAACTGGAAACAGGAAATGAGTCTCAGAGTAGGTAGAGTGGCCACTGAGGGGGAGATAGGGAAGATGTCTTTAAAGGGTCCCTGGAGCCAGGTTTGTTAGGGATGTAGGGTAAGGAAGAGAGATTGGATTCCATCCCAAGTTAGAAGTTTTGATCATGGAGGCAATATGGGTGGACTGACTGACTAACTTGCTTTCTATTAATTTCAGTCAGGATCTCAGTCTGTAGTCCAAGATAGTATCAAACTCACAATTCTACTGCCTACACCTCTGAAGTGCTGAGATTGCATGGATGTGCTTTCGTGCCTGGCTGACTCTCTGTCTCTTTCTGTGTCTCTCTCTGTATCTCTCTGTTTCTCTCTGTCTCTCTGTCTCTCTCTCTGTTCTCTCTGTCTCTCTGTCTCTGCTCTCTCTCTCTCTCTCTGTTCTCTCTCTGCTCTCTCTCTCTCTCTCTCTCTGTGTGTGTGTGTGTGTGTGTGACTGTGTGTGTGTGTATGTGTGTGTGTGTGTGTGTGTCTTCATGACTTTGGAGTATGAGTGGATCGGTGTAACTGTAAGCTCCATGATACATATACTGAACAGTTCCATGTATGATGACAACATGCCTCCTCCCATCCTGCCATAGTAACAAACATCTCACCTTTAAATTATGTGGCACACATAAATCTGATCTCTATCACCATGCTCTGTCTCCACAAGAACGTCACATGCAGTGACATGTCTCAGTCAGTAAAGTGTGTGCTGTGCAAGCAGGAGAAACTGAGTTTGCATTCCTAGCAGAACCCTACCACCACCATGACTACCAAAAAAAAAAAAAAGGCTTGGAAAAGCAGTGTATGTCTATCATCCCAGCACTAGACAGGGGTTGGAGAGAGACAGAGAGATCCCTGAAGTTTATCACCCATCAGTCTAGCTGAATTGCTGAACTCCACGTGCTGTGTCTCTAACAAACAAACAAAACCATGAAGAATGATTTAGGAAGTAATATAACATCTACCTCTGGCCTGCACACTTACACACAATCACCTCTGCACACTGACACTCATACCTGTACATATCTATAGCATGGGCATCTAAGTGCGGGCACGGATAGTTTTGGATTGCTAGGACATACACTAAGGTTATGTGTCAGTTTGTGAGAAACTGTCAAACTATTTCCCCAGAACATCTGTGCTGGTTTTCAGTCAGTTAGTGATGTCTGAGTGTTCCAGATGATCGCACTCCTTGTAAGCACGTGGTAAAGACCTGTTAATTAATTCGACCATTCTAATAGCCCAGTGTTATCGCAAGATGATTTGAACTCCTACAATTTGCTACGTATGTTGAATATCTTTTTATGTTTGTGTTTGTCACCCTTATATATCAACTTGGGTAAAATTATCTGTTCAAATCTGTACCTCGTAGTTTTTTTCTGTTTGTTTTCAACTGTGTCCTTGCCTTCCAAGTTATTCTTGATTGGTGAATAAAAACGCCTACAGCCTATAGCTGTGCAGAATTGAAATAGGTGAAGCCTAGGATTCCCAGGCTTGGGATTGGAGGAGAACTGTGAGGAGAGAGGAGAGGAAGGTAGTGAGAAGATGCCACAGGCTAAGAACCTTAAAATCATGGCCGTAAGGGCTGGCCAATCGGAATTCAGAGCAGCTAGGTAGAGCATAGTAAGTAAAAACTCACGTTATCAGTAAAAAAGTAAAATCTAATAGCATAGAGCGTTGATATCTGCTCAGCTTTAGTGCTGATAAAGGCTTGTTATAAATTAAAGATCCCATGTATCTTTTATCTGGGAATTACATAACCAAAGGTGGGCAGAAGCCCCACCTTTGGTTATGAGGTGGTCATGGTTATTTGAGATTAAATATTTCAACAGCATATTGTCATACAATGTGAGGCTTGAACCCATGACCCTAAGATTAAGAATCTCATGCAAAGGCAGGACAGAGATTAAGTATTGCAGCAACACTTGGGTTCCAGTGTGTTCTTGAAAGGTGACTATCAGTTTCACACCACTTTTTTTTTACTACAATATCTGCCAGAAAAAGCTTAAAGGTTTCTTTCAGCTCATAGTTTTCTAGTGTTTCAGTCCATCATGGCAGTGGGAAGTGTGGAAGAGGCAGCACATCACACAGACCAGGAAGCAGGAACTAGGGCAGAACCAAGACGGGGCTTACCCTCCAAAGCCAACCCCTAGTGACCTACATTAGCTAACTGGATCCCCCACTTCCTAAAGGTTACCCAGCCATTTAAAATAGCAATACAAGTGGGAAATAAACATTTAAACCCGGAGCCCATTGGGAAGTGTATTAATTAGGATTCTGTAGAGGAGCAAAACTGAGAGAATGAATATATATTAAAGAGGGGTGTATTTATTAGGGTGGCTTATATGTGCTAGGGAGTGCAGCAGGAGCTGTCCTCACACCGGAGGACCTGAGAACAATGTAACTCAGTTCATAAATGAGTCATCAGTCCCACCACCCTGGTTGTAAGGGTCTGGAGGACTCTTGAGGGCACATTGGTCTTTAGTTCACATTGGAAGCCCAAAGAAGCAGGAAGTAAGAGGTGACAGTAGTGGCAGCCACCATAACAGAATCAATGAATATTGGTAAACTTGCTAGTGATGAACAAAAACAATAAGCCAAGGTGCAAACCCTTCCCCTCTGATTTCCTGTTATCTGGACTGCTATTAGAAAGTACTGCCGTATTTAGGGTTGCTATTACTGATTTAAATAGCCTGATCAAGACAGCCCCTCATGGGTGTGCTCAGCAGCTTAGCTTTTAGTTCAAGTCACTTCAGTCCAGTTGACCTCTGAGATTAATTTAACCCTTACAGGGGCATTGCAGATTCAAACCAGAGCAATGGATCTAAAGCAATGGAAGCAGTTCATCAACTCCTCGGTTATTAGCACTGACTTGCCTTGGTGAAATGTTCCAAGCAGGAAGTCCACAAGAGGGTCTCTTGTGCCTTCAGAGTCTAACGTGATAGGGGCTTCAGAGAGACACCTCCCGCGATGACAAAGGAGCTCGCTGCATGAGGTGTGTGCAGAGGTTGGCAGAACACTGTACGTGGCTCCCCTTGCAGCTTTCCCTGAAGTGCCTGACAGATTCAACACCTCCTGATCACACATTACCCTTCCTACTCACCGAGGGTGCGAGAGCTGTGTTTCAGAGCTGTGGTGTAGCTCCCGGTCGCTTACCTGCGGCCTGGGTGTGAGGGGTGACCTGTATGGGATCATTTAACTCTTGCGTAAAAGCCTGGAAGTGAGTTAGAATTATAATCCCTGTCGTGCGATGGGTAAACTGGAGTGTAGAATGATGAAGAGCTGGCCAAAAATGGTAAGGCCAAGACGCAAAGGAGATGGGTATTGGCCTGGAGAGTTTTGCACTGGCCTTGGTGGAACATTCTCTGAGGATGGGAAGAAAGAGGGGAGGACCCCCAACTGTACCCCAGGGACTAAGGAAGTGGTTTCTGAGGACTGTCACTGTTTTATATTATTTGTAAGTTCCCCACGCAGAGACCATTTCAATAACAAACGGAAGGCTTGAGGATCATAAGGTTTGGATTCATCTCTCAGCAAGTTCAGATGCTAAGAGAAAGGATATGGGAAGAGATTTAGTAATGAAGAAAATAAGACAACTTAAACCTCCCTCAAGTTATGCCTCTCCATTTTCTTCTTGTGTGTCATGATGTCTGCGAAACCGTGAAGAAATACCCATCTCAGATAGGGAGCCAATGACAGCCCAAAGTATGGATGACATCTATGTCCAGGTTAGTGAAGCAGTGGATTTTGTTGGCGTTGATCTACATTAGCAGAAATGACTCTTAAGACGACTATATCACCCAACATGGGTAATGGATCATGGAAGCAGGAGTGCACTACAAAATTAATTGAAATCTCAGCCCTAAAGTTTGGCCAAGAGAGATGGGTTGGCTCCTGAATGTGGACCGTGAGAGGTGGACCTCACTCTTGTGTATGGCCCCATGTGGACAGCACACGATGGAGCTGGTGGATTTAAAATGAAAAAAGAAAAGTTTTGAAGTTGGGAGCAGGTAAAGAGGTAAGGGTAGATCTGGCAGGACTTAAGGGAAGGAATATGTCTAATTCCCTTTAATTAATAAAATGTTAATTTTTTTTAAAAGAAAATAAGTCTACATGGGTGTGAAGGGAGCTGGTGGGAGGAAACGGAGCCTGCCCTCAGCACTTTGGCCAGGCTGTCACTGCAGCAGCCCAGGGAACAGCTGCCCGGCAGCCCAGCCACTGAGGGCCGCTCCTGCCTTGCCCACTAGGGACAGTTACTGCTCCTGGTGAGAACATCTGATGCCGGGATCCCAAAGCTCTGCATCCTCTGCTGTTGGGTGTCCTCTGTCTTTAGGTGTCACAGTTCCCACTTGGCTGAGGCTCAGCCACTTCAGGGAAGTGGAAAGCCACTTGTGGGAAGGGAGGGGTCTGGAGGCAGTGAGCTCCCAAGGAGAAGAAATCCAAGGGGCACAAAATTGCCCCTATATTCTTTTTTTTTTTTTTTTTTGAAAATGCTTTTAATGCAGTATATTTTGATCATGCTTTTAACTCCCATATTATTTTAATCTGTCCCCCCCATTTCCTTTATTTATTTATTTTTTTATGTACACATTTCCCTTATTGCGCTATTCATCTGCAAGGAGTGTTTCCAGCTTCCTAGTAAAGCTAGAGGTTCAGGCAACTCCTCCTCTGACCCCCAGGGGGCACTGTTTCTGAGGAAGGAAGGCAGAGCAAGTCATAGCTGAACTGCGAAGAACTTAGACATTGGGATCCCAGCAGCCTGGCTGATCTAGGAGGAGGCTTGTGTTTCCTTGGTTAAATTACAAGTCTTGCTGAGACGTGGCTGCCTCTGGATAAAACCGGGCAGGCAGACCCTTTTCCATCCGATCGCTAGGAATTTGCAGGAATGCACAAGAGATACTTGGCTAAGGGCTTTTTATGTAATGGGACAATTAAAAATAATTTCAGTAAGTGTTATTCCTAATATAATATGACAGGATTTATTAGAAATTAGAATAAGCAAAGGCAGAGAAATTAACCTGTTTTCCGGGCTTGGCTCTGTCAGCTGGGACTAAGAAAGACTTTCAACAAGTCTTCATGAGGGCCTTTCATTTGCTGACATTAGAGAAACTTGGAGGTTAATAGGATAATTCGCCCAAAGGGTGAAGCGGAAAGGGGTGGAGCTTATATTCAGAGGCCAACCCATCTCTCTTGGCCAAACCTTAGGGCTGTGGCCACTGGGCAGTAGTTCTCCCTCTCTGGGCCTCAGTTTCTTCCATCTATAAAGCAAGGATAATGCATTATTGTAGACGAGGGGAAAAGCTGTCCCTGTCGGGGAGGGGGGTGTGGAGGGGGTGAGCTTTCACAGGGATCAAATATCAGATATCCTGCATATCATATATTTACATTATTATTCATAGCAGTAGCAAAATTACAATTTATGAGTTATCAAGGAAGTCAACACAACATGAGAAACCGCCTTAAGCAGGTTGACCACTGCCCTCTGTCGTCTCTGGGTCATTTTCTGGGGCCCTATACTATCAAAAGGACAGACTATCAAAGAAAAACAGTTTCTAAGGCATGCAGTGCATGCAGACACGTGCTTGTCATCTTCCCATGATTCAACCTGAGACCGTTTTGCTTTATGGTGAGACTATGATACTCCTTTAATAGAGTGCTTCAGTTTTTTTCATTTCTTTTCTCCAAGCTAGCAGTGTCGTATCCTGTCCCTTGATGCAGGAGTGCTGCAGCCAGTGGTGCGGGCAATCTTGTGATCACAGAGGAAGCATCCAGTCCCCTGCAGTGCGTGCACAGCTGAGCTATGGTGTGCAGTCAGTCAGGCGTCTCCTCTGCATTTTCACCCTCAGATCTTTTCGACTCACAGTGTAGCAGTGGGTTGCAGCTGCGTGATAAAAATCACAAGCACTTGACTGTAAACTTGAGCAACTCTGAGGGATAAACAGGACCCTGAACCTCAGAACATCTTAACAAAAGGGCAGAGATGTCCAGAGAACTGATAACACAGAGGAAAGAGGCTGAGTTTATCAGGCAGGAAATAAGTGGGAAACTAATAAAAAAAACTAATTAGTAAGAGTTTATCGGGGAAATTCCTACTATGTTGTGGGATGGATCCTAAAGGATTAGTGCTATCTGGAGCAATTAACTCATATACTTCCTGGAGGATACTGAAACACAGACAAACGGGTGCCCTGGTTTTAGGCAAACAAAAGGCGGAGATCTCTTTCTTTGATCTTTTTTTAACTTCAGCTCAAAACAGTCTTTGTGCCAAAGTTGCATATTCTATTCCCCTGCAACTGTTAGGACTGATGGGTTTGTTACACAAGAGAGACTTGGAACAGGACCTAGCACGAACTAACCATTAGCTGCGGCTGTTTTCATTGTTTCTGCCATCATCTTCTCATGAGGTTGAGCCTGTGGCACTAACCACCCCAGGTCTACACACACACACACACACACACACACACACACACACCAACCTCGCCCACATGTCTCTTTTTCAGTATCTGGAAGGCAGCCAGCCTGCTGGATGGGACTGTGTCCCTGAAGTTGCAGCTGACTGGACCAGTCTTGATCCAGTTCCCAGACTTGGGCTTTCCAAGGTGAAGGACAATGCAGGGTTGAGAGAAGGCTTCATCTTAGATGGATGTTACCAATGAACACTGTTAGTTCTATGTGCCAGAAGAGGAGATGGGGGTGGGGGGGGCACTAGAGTGTCTCAGTGATTGAGAGTCTCCACTCAGAGATAGAGAACAGTATGGCGACAAACGTCCTGGTACATGATGTCCTACATGTTGTTCAGTCCCCTGAGTCTCAGTTTACCCATCTGTAAATGAGGTCAGTGATAGTATTTGTCCAAAGGGATTGGGTGAGGATTAAAGAACAGGTGCTTATCTTTGGATCATAATCAGCCACTTGGTGGGATGCTGTTTGGTAATTCAGAGATGATGCTCCCTATTGGGAGAGAGTAAAGTAGCCAGCGGGTATTCAGGAGATCGTGTGTATTAGGTGGGGTAATCTCAGAAGCATATAAACACAGTAGCTGAGGACTCCGGAGACGTGTGCTCCAATCCAGCCTGTGTTTCTACCAAACTAAGCGACCTTGAACAAATCAGTCTGCCAAATTTTCTTGATTTAGTCAGTGTTCTGTGGTTGTAGCAGGAATCCTCAGACTGTATCATCTGTAAAGAAGGCAGATTTATTTGGTCCACTGTACAGAGATAGGTTCAAGATGAGATTGTTACACGGGAGGGGGTGGGGCTCACATTACATCACAACACAGCGGATGCCAACACATATCAGAAGTACTCAGGAGAGTGGGTCACAGGCTGACCTGGAACAGCCTGCTAACTCAGTCCTTTACCTGAGTGAGGACCCACTCATTCCTGAGGGACACCGTTAATCCGCTGACTTACACACATTCTACTGGGCTCTACCAACCAACAAGTTTTGGTGGTAAGTGACCATGCTAGAACTGTGACACACCCCATCAGGAAAACAGCATCCTGGAGTAGGAGTGCCAGAATGTGGGGGTTCTGGACTGCACAGACATCTCCTCCTGTACCTTCCCCCAATCGGACATAGATAGCTTACAACCGCCCACAGACCTAGACTCCTCCAACAGAATTCTACTCTGTGTTCATTATGTGTGGGCCTGCTCTGTGTTCCAGATCCTGGGCAAAGGAAGGCAGTGAGACAGAGATCTCAGGGTTATTTTTTTTCTATTTTTTTTTATTTGTGCCTAATGGGAAATAGCATGGAGTTGCATTGTTATGGGGAACAGTGGGTCTGGAACAACAGTACGAGGAAGGATCAGAGTGGTTAGAATACTCTACGAAAGTGGTAATAGAGGTGGGACATGTGTGGCAAGGAGGGAACCAGGGAAAAGATTTTCAGGCAAAATGTCTGTCACAGAAGCCTGAAGGTAGGTGGCAGTAAGGTTGAACACCTACTCTCCTAATGAGAAGTATTTATGGCATAGGGTCATTTGTGTCATTGTCCATTGCCTCACAGACTCTAGAGAGAGAAGATATGACCTATGGTTTCAGCGCTTTTATTCCATCACCATGGAGAAGGCAGGGTGGAATCCAGTAGCTCACATCATTGTAGCCAGGAAAGAGCAAAAGAAAGAGAATTCTGAGACATGGCACAGCCTCTAAGGATTTACCTCCTTATGGTACACATCCACCAGAACCTCTCAAAATAATGTCATCAGCTGCAGATCAAACGTGAAACATTTAATTTTCCAAAGGACCATTATTTCAAACTGTAGGGAATGAGGTTTCATTTGTTGGAAATACAGAATCAGGTAGTTTTGGAGTGGAAAGCAACTAGTCATGGTCCTGGTCTTGTTCTCTCCGATGGTGCAAAAGGATCTTGAATTCTAAAGTGCACTTGGAGGGGCATGAAAAGGGTCAAGTGGGGTAAGATACTGGGAGACTTAACAGACCTTCAACTGGGAGTCGCAGAAGCAAATGAAGAATTGCATCTGCTAAGGAATAGGACTATGAGGTTTACAGAAGCAAATAAATCCATCTGTTTTAGGTTAGTGGTGAGTGCATGTGAGAGAAGGGGGGGGGGGAGGAAAGCTTTCAGATCCTCAAACTACCAGCCTGTGTGACTGAATAGGGTTATCCCTGAGGTGGAGAAGGACAAGAGGGGCGTGGCAGAGCGTGAGGAGATGCATTTAGACCTGTTTATTGGGGTGCTTTTGACCCATGCCGTGTCTGCTTTCCCAAGTGCACTTGCCAACATCCTCGTTAGACTAGCGCCTGGCTTCTAGGAGCATGGCCAACTGGTCATTTGCCCTGTCCGAGGCAGGGGGCTTCTGGCCAGCAACTGAGGTGTAGGAGGATTGAAGGCCAGGTGGGCACAGTCTGGCTCATCAGGTAGGTTCTCTGTGTGTGTGCCTCCATCTGTCTTTCTCTCTGTCTATGTTTTTGTCATTCTATGTGTGTCTCTTGCTGCCTGTGTACCTTTGTGTGTCTCTCTGTGTCTCTGTGTCTGTCTCTTTCTCTCTCTCCAAATCTACCTATTACCTAGATAGATAGATAGATAGATAGATAGATAGATAGATAGATATACATGCATACATACATACGTACATACTCTCTGTGTTGAGACAAACATAGACAGAAAGACATCTACATGGGCTCCACACTATATGTATGTGTGTCCTTTGGCAGAAGCATCATGCGTATTTTCCAGATGATGCATTTTCTCATCATTGCATTCTTTTCATTCTCAGGGACATTACTAGAAATCAGGTCCCATTGTCTTTAAGAACACTACTTGTTTTCTTATTCAGCAGGCTCTCATTGACTCTTCTCGGCCCGCTGTTATCTCCAACTCAGCAAGTCCACATGTGCTACCTGTCTTGGTACCTTAGTGCTCAGAGCACTTTTTTCTCAAATCCACAATGATGAGTGTGCGCACAGGACACCATAACAATCAGCTTTAGACCTAATTGGTAACTGGTGAGTAGCACCAGATTCTTTCCAGAGGAGACAATAAGCCCAGAGAGCATGAACAGAATACATTCCCAGGCAAAGTGGTGGAAGCATAGGGAAGGACATGCTAGAGAAGGAAACCAGAGATGAAACCACCCTGTGAGGTACAGAGTAAAGGGATGGAGCCTCTATAAATGGTCATACTCAACTTGAACACCTGAGAAGACAGACTCCAAGGGGACTAGGGTACCATAGTGTCCTGGAATGTTGTGGACCATGGCCTCAGGTCTGCCAGGGTGCAAATACTAGCGCTATGAGGAACTGGAGCTGCTAGATGGTCAGGATTGTCATCACCAGAGCTTGGAGTTCTATGTTTGAGTTGTAGAGCTAGAAGATTGGTGATTTGAGTTAATGAGCCAGAGCCCAGGAAGTTGAGTAGCTGTATTGTCTCTGGTCTTTGATTTTTTTTGCATCAGTAAAATCAAGGTGATAGCATTTCCTACTCAGAGTTGCTGGGAAGTCAAGTCCCATCTTTTGGTCTATCTCAGCAGAACCAGGATCCTAAGTGCAATAAATCGGCAACCCCATTCCCAGCATAACCATCATCACTTTTATGATTACCATCACCAGGATCAGGACCTTATCATAGTCATCCCCTATTAGTTTCTTTTGTTGCTGACAAAAAGCAATTTAAGGAACAAAGGGTTTACATTGGCTCACAGTGTGGGTGTACAAACCACCACGACAAAGATGGCGGCAGGAGTATAATAAGGTGACTGGTCATATTACACCTGCTGTCAGGAAGCAGCAGGAGATGGAGGCTGGAGCTGAGCTCATTTTCCTTTTTATTCAGTCCAGGAGCCCAGTCCAGGGAAGAGTGCCACCTACCCTTAAGGTGGGTCTCCCACCTCATTTAACTCAGTCTAGAAAGTCTCTTGAGGAGGCTTGTTAGGAGAATATTTTAAAGCCCATAAAGTTGAAAAGGTTAACTGTTAGAGTTGTCAACCTGTGAAAGAGCCATCCGTTTGTTTTGGTTTGTTTTGTTTCTTTACAGTGATTCAAAAGTGGTCCTTTCAATGCTGAGCTAAGGCAGTGAGTTTCAATTTTCAGATAGCAGTGCTCTTACCAAGGTACCTGTCACATGAAAGACCAGCATCTCTCTCTCTCTCTCTCTCTCTCTCTCTCTCTCTCTCTCTCTCTCTCTCTCTCTCTCTCTCTCATGGGGCTGACCACTTTGGCATCCCATAGATAGCCTCTGGGAGCCAGACAGTGATCTGGAGAAGTATATTCCCAAATCAGACTTGTGAACTGCAATGAATCCTTTGTGAAGTGCCGTGGTTCATCTTGATCTTCACCTCAGTTAGCTTTAGAATCACTCAGGAAGCACACCTTGAGATATTCTGTGATGACATTTCCAGAGAAGTTTTACAGAAAAGGGTAGACCCACCCTGGATGGGCAGCACCATTTGGTGAGTTGAGTAAGACAGGAATGAACCAAGTACCAGCGATCCATCCTTCTCTGATTCATAACTGGGATGCAGTATGGCTAGCCACCACATTCTCCAGCTTCCAAGCTCTGCACACCATGGGGAACTTAGACATGACCTTCAGATGATGAAGTCTGGATAAGTCAGAGGCAAACTGACCTGAGTGGATAACTTCAAGCATGAACCTAGTCCTGGCTGTTGCTGCCCAGAGGGCTCTGCAAATTCTTTGTATAACTGTGATTATGCTGCAGATAGCTCAGTCATATTAGCCATGTAATCTTCAGAGGATTTAGAAAATACCTCAATTAATTGAATGCAAATGTTTATGTCCAAGAGCTTAGTTTGGGGATCGTTTGGACCACTTGTATATTTGAATATATTTCTGTCAGGGGTAGCTGTTGGGATGGTGATTAGAAACAAATGAAAGGATTTCATTTGGCTGATTCTCTCACAGTTTCCCAGCACCCTTGGCTTTTCTCCTTCAAGAGGAGGAAGCTGGTGTAGAAGACTACAGATTATACTTTCAAAGTTAAAATCTGTACTGTGTAGCTCCTACTACCCTGCTTTAAGCTCCAGGTGGACCACGCTACCAGCCACACCCACTTTCCCTCAGATCCTTGGATGAAACGCACATACACATTAACTTGTTTTTAATATGTTTAGCTCAATGGCTGGGCTTTTCGAAGCCTCCCTCCACTACTGTGCCCTTCTTTTCATTCCCAGCTCAACACCTGTAATTCTATCTACCCTTTGCTTAGTTGCCAGATTACCTTCTCCTTGTGCAGCCCCCTAAAGCTGCCCTCATCTTAAGTATGTTTTTTAATCTCCTGCCTGCCACCCCAGGACAGTCTGGGAAGAGGCCAATGGCCCTTTTTCCCTCTGAAGCACAGCGAACATTTCCTCCCCCTCAAGTCTGTTAGCCTGCCTACGGGAAATCTACAAGTCCCACCTATTTCACCCAGCTCTTTGGCCACAAATATCTTTATTGATTGATCAAGAACCAGCTGAGAAATGGGACCTGCAGTGTTCCACACAGATTTCTGATCAAAGCATCAGAACTACTCCCTACAAAAATCTTTGTTTGGGTACCCACTGTGCTCTTACTTGTGGAGAAAATGACACCACTCACAGGAGAAAGGCCTCTGGGATTTGAACTCATCAAAAACAGAACGCACTTTCATGATGATATGTCTGGAAAGGGGCTCTGTGCTCCAAAGGCCCGGGCTGTCTGCCAGCCTGACCTTGTATAGCCTAGTCAGCCCTGTCTGCCCAGGGAGATAGCCAGCCGTTTCCTCATAGGTGAACTAAGTGAGTTCTTCATTAGCATGTAAGTGTGATAAGGAATACAGCACACTGCGCATGTACTCAAGGGATTTACCAGCAGGGAGCTGCATGTGGCCAGCGCCATCTTGTAACAGAGAAGAACAAAGGGTGGCTTACTACAGTATCAGTGAAGCAATTCCCTTGACATTTGACCTTTTCTCCAGAAAGTTAAGTGTCTCTTCGCATCAGAGACCCAATACAGGCTGTGGGTTCCCTGCCTCCCCTGAGAAACTGTCTGTACCCACAATCTTCAATATATTGTGAAGCCCAGGCCATGCTGTTTCTAGCAATTTTTAAACATGCTAACCAAGGACTGACTCTTAAGGGGGAATGAGGGAGAAAAATAATTCCTTTTAGTGTTCACTCGTGGAGCAGAGGACAGAGTGGGGGACATTGTATGAATCTGAGAGTGTGTTTGCACAGAGGATTGGCCACTAAAAACTGAAGAAGGCTCTTCCTCCAAGTATGGTGTTTAGTCAGCTGAGATGTGAGTCAGGCACCTAGAGAGATTTCTTCAGTATAACGCATTTAGTCTTCTCAGAAAACAGTGGAGGTAGTTAAACTTTGTCTCTGATGATTGTATGTAGCTTCACTCAGTTAATGATTATTGCCACCCTACTATGTGGAGACACTGCTCTAAGTGCTTAAGATACAGCAGGGAACAGGACACACAATGGTATCTAATCTTGAGGCACTTGGATTTTTGTCAGTCCAAGCAGAAAGTGGACAATATGTGGACTAAATTTTAGGCAGAATATAGGTAATAATACATGCTTTAGTGTTAGAGGAATCCCAAGTGTCAGGAAGTGGCCACCAGAAGGTAGTCCTCTTGCAAAGGGTGGCATTTATGAATACCTATAGGAGATAAAGATTGGGCTGGGCAGGCATGAGGAGGGACTTCCTGTTGAGGGAACAACCAGTGTGCAGCAAGCACTAGCAGGAAGATTCAGTCTAGGATTCCGTCTTTCCCTGTAGTTTAAGAAATGAGGTAAGCTTTGCATGTTCCTCATCTAAATTACCCCTGTAGGAGGCCCAGGTGTGTCAGCATGTAGAGCACTGTGCAGTAGCCTTGGGAGGGTATTGTGAAGAGATTTTGTAAGGAATGATGGATCTGTTCTGGGTTTCAGTATTTATGAGAATGTGTGAAAATTCACAGAACTATATACCATTTCACTCCCTGTTAACTTAAAAGACAAATATTTTCAAAAGCACTTTAACGTCTTTTACTTTGCCTACTTTTGCTCCACAAGTCTGCGTGTTTCTAGCTGTTACTAAAGGTGAGCTCATTCCACACTTGATCTTAGCCAAAAGGCTGAGAAGCCTTTAGGTGAGCTCATTCCAATGCAAATTCTGCAGCCTTCCCAACCACAATGCCTTCCCAACCACTGTTGGACCCCCTAGTGCTGGCTGTCAAAAGGGAATCTATACAAATGGGACACTAATGATGCCAGGCATTGTTTCAGACACCTTAATTAGTCACTTCTCAAACACACACACACACACACACACACACACACACACACACAACTCATGAGTTAGGCAGTAGTCTGAATTCTGCAAACAAAGAAACTGTGAGATGAGATCATTTTGCCCAGACATTGTGAATAGGAAATAGCTGAGCCCATCCGCTCAGCCTTCAGGCTAACTGATTCTGTCAGGCAGTGTCAACACCAGAGGGACGAGACTGTGTGATCTTTAACTATTGTGTGAGACAAGCCCTGTTCCGGCTTCTCATCAGAGTCAGTTTGCTGGATCTTGCAGACGAAAGAGGAGGATTGACAAGATAAAATGAGTGGGTGTTTGAAACCTCTATGGGGAAAAAGAAGTCAAAATATGAGGTTTACAGATGGATCACAGAGAGGGAACCCAGGTGCATAAACCTACCTGATGGCAAGCAAGGAAATGAACTGGAGATTCTCTGAGACATCTGAGCAGTTACCTCCCTTCGTCTCCGGGCTAGTCCCCTGTGGGATGACTCTTGCACTCTCAGAGCTCTTGCCAAGTTGATGCAAAGCCTATGACCCTGTGATTGTCCCTCCTCAGGCTCTATCGCCCAGGGGACCTGTTTTCATCCTCTCAATACCCCCCTTTTGCACCTCAGTCTCAGAATTAAGTTTGTAAGGCTGCCAACCAAAAGGTTTATTTTTGATGTGTCCATTCCTGCCCTCTAGTGGCAAGTATGGGGCAATGTCACTGCCTTTTTGCACTTTGCAGCCATTAAAGAAAATGCTGGTCACTTAAACGACTTAAACGTAAAAACTGTTATATTGTAATAATAGAATTCTTGTGACCAAGATGGGGTATAAGTGACTGGTGGACAGGTATTATACACAATGTGTATACACTGGACAAATGGGTGGCCATTGTGTTGCATGGGATGGATCAGTGCAGTGTGAGATTTTTACCACACCATGTCAAGCAGTGAACAGGTTAGAACACATTCATACTATCTATCTGGAACTTTCAAAGGTGAAGACTGGACTATGGTGAATAGTGTATGACCAAAAAGACAAAACAGCAAAACAAGAGCAAGCAAACAAACAAAAACCTGAATCCCTGGGTCAGGGATACCTGGGTAAGGTAACAGTCATATACATTTTCCATAGTCTGCGGCTCACATAACGGTCAAAAAACTTGATCATGACCCTTTTCTCTATAACCCTTCTACATAGAATACTGCCACCATTGTATTAAAGCCAAACTTACCTTCAATATGCCTGTTTTATAACTGGTATCTGATCTCCATTTCTCTAATCTTTTTCTTGTGAAACTGTATTCCCCCCAGCAGAATGGGCCTTCTTTCTCTGCTTCAGACATGCCAACGGCTTCCCTACCATTTGCACAGACACTTTACATTCTTCATGCTTCATCTTAAAGACCCTTGGCCTAGTACTCGAGAGATAGCTTAGAGGTTAAGAGAACTGGCTGTTCTTCTAGAGGACCTGGATCCAGTTCCACAAGATGGCTCACAATCATCTGTCACTATAGTTATTGGGATCTGATACCTTCTTCTGGCATCTGTAGGTACCAGGCTCACCTGTAATGCATATACATACATGCAGGCAAAACACCCATATGCATAAAATGCAAATAAACAAGTGCTCATGAAGTATAGCAGCAACGGAGAAACAGGCGCATTGACTCAGAACAGAGCAGAGAGCTCAGCTTCTGAGAACACACAACAGAGAAGGCGTAGCTTCTGCAGAAAAATCACTATGGAGATGGCCAACTATAATAGAAAAATGTCATTGGAGTCTTGTCTCATATCATATACAAATGCCAACTCAAGATGGATAAATCAGTGTAAGACTGAAAATGTAAACAATTAGAAAAACCAAAAAGAGAAAGTAATCAATTTTGCATTGGTAATGATATTTGGTATATGTCTCCCAAATTCAGGCAACATATAAGTCAGAATGAACAAATGAGATTATACCAGATTGAAGAAAGCAGTAGTGTGAGAAACATAATGAATTGGAAGAATACAAATATCCCTGTCTGATAGAAGGCTATCATCCAAAAATATAAGAGAACCCAATTCAACAGAAAACAAAAACCTATTCCAAAGATATAAAAAGCACCTGAATAGATATTTCTCCAAAGAAGACACACCAAAGATATGTGAAGATAGTGCTCATATCACCAGAAAGATGCAAATGGGTACGATGAACACCTCACATGGGAGAGAATGATTATTATAAGTGATATGAACGACAGTGCTGAGGCCTGCCCACATGGCCCCGTGAGTAAAGTGACCCACTGCCACTCAGTTTGATGGCTTGAGTTTGATACCTAAGGCTGACACTGTAGAAGAAGAGAACTGGTTTCTGCAAGTTGTCCTCTGACCTCCACAAACACATTGTAACATGCACATATATACATATCATTAAAAATTATAAAGATAGCGTCATTAAGGGCATGGAGAAAGGAGATTTTTGTACACTATACACGGGAATATAAATTAGTATAGATGTTATGGAGAACAGAATGGGATTCCTCAGGAAACGGGAAATACAATTACCATTTGGTCCAGCGGTCTCACTTATGTGCACATATCCAAAGAAAGGGAAATCATCATGGCAATGAGCTAGGGATAGTGACTCTCCCGTGATCGTTTCAGCATGACTCGCAATAACCAAGGTGTTAAATCAGTTTTCTTTCATTGTCAGATGGTGTGTTGCTGGTGATAATGAAACGCTATTAGGCAATTAAAAAGAGGGAAAGCCTTCGATAGAGATAAACCTGGAGAACACCATGTTCAGGCAAATCATCTGGGTACAGAAGGACACCAACTGCATGCATGACCTCAGTTGGGGCATCCAAGAGTTGAATGCACGGAAGTAGAACATCGGATTGTGGCTACTAGAAGTCAAGAGAAGGTGTGGAGAGAAATCTAGTGACCTTGATCAGAGTTGCAACTGAGAAGAATGTGCTTCCGTTGTCCATTGTAAGGACCTCAGATGTTAAATATTAAACAATAACATATTCCATACTTTCAAATCGCCAAAGAGGATTTTAAATGCTTTTACCATGCAAAAAACATGCTAAGTATAGAAGATAGTTTTATTTATGTGATTTAATCATCCAACACTGTAAATATATATATGATATATATAATTATGATAAATATATATAATATATATATCATATCACCTGCCTGGTAAAATTAATGTTATGAAAATGGTCATATCCCCAGAAAGGACTTCCCAGCCGTCCTATTTAAAGATGCATTACTCTCAGAGAAGCCACTTTGGGGCCCATAGTAGTACGGGTTACAGGAATACCGTGGGTTGTTGTTGGGGTTGACCAGAAGTTTATTAGGAGGCAGGCCTCTAGAAACACACCTGTAAACTCAGTTACCTGGGTAGTTGAGACTGGATGTTCGAGAGTTCAAGGCCAGCCTGTGCTACTTAGTAAAGCTCTGTCTCAAAATTAAAAGTAAAAAAGGCTTTCCGACAGACAGAAACATTTATTGGAGGCAAGTCTGGTGATTACCGTTGAATGCCTACCAATGTGAGGTTGACCAGAATTCCCAAAAAGGAGACTATTAAATTAGCATAATCTCTTCAGCTCAAATATCCCACAGACTTTTTCATCTAGAAAAATGTGTGCCCTGGTTTTCATAGACACGAACAATGGGCTGGAAATGGGCTTTCTCTGTTTGCTTTTACGTGGGAGGTGGTTGGTTCCACTAATGCGCTTGCTGGCTTGTTTGGTAACAGGTAAACAGAGTCCTGTGACGCCTACTTCTGGTGGTGCAGAAGCCCTGGGCTCCTCTGACCCAAAGCCTCCAGCTTCCTGTGGCTATAGCCGGCACTTCGAACCCCACCTGGTTGGTTTTGTGTGGAAGGAGGATTCCCGGTTATCGCAGCCATGAACTTCCTCCGGAGGCGGCTGTCTGACAGTAGCTTTGTGGCCAACCTGCCCAATGGATACATGCCGGACCTGCAGCGCCCAGAGAGCTCCAACAGCTCCCCAGCGTCCCCGGCCACAGAGAGGAGGCACCCCCAGCCCCTGGCTGCCTCCTTCTCGTCTCCGGGATCCAGCCTGTTCAGCTCCTTCTCCAGTGCCATGAAACAGACCCCGCAGGCCCCCTCGGGGCTGATGGAGCCACCAACTCCTGTCACACCCGTGGTCCAGAGACCCAGGATCTTGCTAGTCATTGATGACGCCCACACAGACTGGTAAGCAGCTCCAGGGATGGGATCTGGATGGGGCTATCTCACCTCTTGGGAGGAAAGAATAGAAAGTGTGTGTTGGGCGGTGATGGCCCACGCCTTTAATCCCAGCACTTGGGAGGCAGAGGCAGCCTGATCTACAGAGTGAGTTCCAGGACAGCCAGGGCTACACAGAGAAACCCTGTCTCAAAAAACAAAGCAAAACCAACAACAACAAAAGAGGCTTACCTAGTTTCTGAGATTAACTGGGAGCAGGAAGAATTCTTCAAAGAGAAGCAGTATGTCTTGTTTTCTAGAGCCCTGACCTGGTAGAGTCATCTGCAAACTCCAAGTCTAACAGCTCCAAAATAAACAACAGAGTCCCCCAAGTCTGGAAAGTTCTGGATGTATGCTATAAACATCTTAAGGTTTTTCTATATGGAAAATGTTCGCTGCTGTGAGTGTTCAGGAGACACAGCAGGGGAACCTCTGACCTTTCTGAACAAGCCAAGGTTTTCAGTATGAAATACACCTCACACAAAATTTCCCAAGTTACCTTCTGCTCTGCCAAAATGAGGTTGTTAAGGAGGTATACGAATCGCCAGAGGCTTGCCTCTTTTCTCCTAACTCTCGGGAACAGATTACCCGTACACTTCCTTCCCACTTCTCCCGTGAGTGTGACCTCCGATACTCCATTGGATGGGGCTGAGGAGTTCTCTAGCCTCCTCCAGACAGTAAGTTCTGAAAGCAGTAATCATTCAGCAAGCGACCGGCCCCAGGGCAGCAGATCAGTACAAGACTGTGCCATCCTTGCGGTCTCAGTTTCTATTTCCTCCACCTTTTTCTTTTTCTTTTTCGTATCTGTGTGTGACATGGATGCATGTATGTATGTGTGTGCTCATGTGTATGGGTGTGTGCACATGTATGTATGTGTGTGCTCATGTGTATGGGTGTGTGCACATGCATCAACAAGTATGCTGTGGTTACGGAGGCTAGAAGCTGATGTCGAGTGTCATCCTGAACCACTCTGCACTTATTTAGAGGCAGGGTCTCTCAATGAACCCAGAGCTTACCAACTCTTGCTAGATAAGCTGACTCCCCTGCCCCACCCCCTTGCACCACCAGGATTCCCAGTCTCTGCCTCCCGAGGCTGGGATTATAGGCAGATACCAGGCCTTCCAGACTTCTACATGGGTTCAAGGATCTGACCTCCAGTCCACCCCCCAGGCTTACAAATCAAATACTTTATTGTCAAATACTTTTTCCACTGAACCATCTCCCCAGCACCTAACCTCTGGGCTTTCCTCTGTGCTAGTTATTTTACCTCTGCCTTAGCTATTTGTCAAGAAAGTTGCTTCCTGTTTGGAAGCAAAGTTTAATTAAAGGAGACCCTGGTGTGGTATCAGCTAGGCCATGTTCTGTCCTGTCCCTCGATCCCCTGCCAGCTTTGTAGCTCTCGGGACTTGCTGTGCCTAAATGCAGTACCTGCCTCCTCAAGGGGCTTAATGGAAGTGGATAACATAAACGTCAATATAAAAGTCCTTGGATGACTACTAAGTAGCATGTAGGCACACGTGCGTACTATTGTAGGGAACGGTGGACCTCTCTGCATGCCATCCATTAATCACAGCATTCTTGATCTATGCCCTCGTCCCCTGGATTGTGCAGAAAGGACAGGGTGTGTCCCGTTGCGTCTGGTTTCCTCTTGGCATTCCTTCCTGCTCAGCACCTGCTTAACAGATCTTACCGCCCTGTATCTGCCCACAGAGCCTGTGGTTCTGTGACAAGGCACAGTGACCACGGCTGGGATCCAGCGAGTGTCCCCAAAGTAGCACTACAATTTTGACTTTGGGCATAGATCTCCTTAATGTATAGAAATTAGCAATGAATAAATCTTACGTGCTGCTCCCTTGGGGGTCAGGGTGGAGACAGCAATTTTGGCCTGAGTAGTCAGTCTCTCAACACGTTGAAATATTTATCACTTGCTCACACTTTAGTTGGGTCCTGAGAACAACGGTGTATGGTTTCTGGCGATCTTCTTGCTCTTTGGTGGGGAAAAAGAAACTGAGGCTCGTGGGCTTACCTGGGAGTTGACTCCATAGTCACTGAGTGTTTGACTGAGAGACCTCCTACCACAGGCTCACCGGCTTGTTCCTTTAACTCTATACTTAAATCTTTACGCCCTCTCTAACCTCTCAGCATCTCCGTGGCGTTCCCAGCTGTCTCCAAATTAATGTTCCCTGGGAGCCTTAGAGTCTTGCTGGTGGTGGGACACAGCTGTAATCCTTGCACTTAGGAGGACTGTGAGTTCAAGGCCAGCCTGTGCTACATAGGGAGACTGTTTCCAGAACTAACAGCCTTGCAGACACCAAGAAGATTCTCAGTCCTACCTATAGAAGTCTCCAAAAATGCCTGGTCGCAGCTACCAATGATAGCCAGCAGGTGGCAGGCTAGCCCCATGGTCCAGTGTGTCTTGGTGGAGCCCCTCGCCTCCAGGTCCTGCTTCTTCCCAGATCCTCCTTTGTGTGAAGGTCTCCAGAGAGGAGGAAGTTGTGAAAAGAGAAGAAGCCAGCTCCCACAGCCTCTTCTTTCCCCTTTGAGATGATAATGAGAGGAGCTTCGACTGTCAGGGCTGAGAGTGACCCTACCCCCCCCAGTCCCCACCCCCATCCCCCCCCTCAACCCCAGGGGCACACTGCTGACTGCTTCCTGACCCTTCGCAATCTCAGCCCTGCAAACTGCCTCTCTCTATTTGTCCAGGGCCAATCTGTCTCATGAGGTTTCCTTGCAGGCAGAGAGTTTGGTGGGAACCTACGCATTTTCTCGGAGTCCAGCTGGCAGATTATTTAAACCTGTGGGTCCAATCAATTCCACCTGAGAGCTGGCCAGACAGACCCTTGGGAGAGGGACCTTGTGTTTATTTTTCCTTAATTTTCTTCCCATCTAGAAACAGTAGTGCGGTGTTCTCCTCTTGAGCCTTTTTCTCCGCCATAGGCTTTTGATTTTGATCGGGTTTATAGAGTTTGCATTCTCTGAGAACAAACTGAGACCCTGAGCCACCTCTGCTGCAAGGGTTCATGGCTGCACACTTCAAGATGCAGCATGTGGAGATGAACGTAGCCATGACCTGGGTCTCTGGACAGCTTCTGGCCACCCTCCTGGAGGTCTCACTTGATAGCAGGTCTGTTCTCTGGGATGAGGCGAAGCAGTCAGTCCCTGGAACCACAAGAGAAAGCAGTGCACGCGTGAGTCAGTTTCCAGGCTCTCCCTCAGCCTGCTGCTCCAGCGGGCACTGGCTGCCCTGCCTTAGCCTTTCCAGCAGTTTCCCTGGCTTCAAGCTTCCAGTCTTGATCTTGTCTCCGGGTTACCTTCCAGCCTAGCATCGTTGTATCCTCCCTGGGAACAAACCCACGTTCACTATTTGATGATGCATCGCCAGCCTAAACTTTTTAAAGTCACAAGCGTGTGCCCCCTGTTCTGCGCATGTCTTCAGCATTACAGCCTGCTTTGCAACCAAGAGATTCCCTGAGCACACTTAGGAATTTCTGTTCCCGATTCCCAAAATACCCCCCCAATACCACCCCCTCCACACACACACACACACACACTAACTATGTTTACCTGGCCGATTTCTGTTCATTCTTAGAACTTGAATAGGGAAAGAGGTTGCCTCTTCTGGGGAACCACCTCCGACATGAACATCCAGTTCACAGTGCTGGTTGCCACCTCCCAGGTCTAACTTCACACGTTCTTCACCACAGCCTTTCGGCTCCTGTCACAGCAGATTGCAACAGACTCTTCCTCAGGTGGCGTTCTCATCTTTATAGTGTCTAGAGCTCAGTGCACACTCAGTGTGCAGTGGGTGTATGCCATAGTCCCCTCCCTGTCTAATCGGCTTGATGTTGTGAACTTACAAGTACCTGGCCTTAGCCGTCGGTGGCACGCCACACACAGTGGAAGGGGTTGCACTTCTAATCCCCATACTATGAAATCTTAGCTCTTCATCTGTAGGCTAGAGTCCCTGAAAAGTGAATGCTTAGGAATGTTTTGAAAAGAGGAAGGAGAAGGTCCTAAATTCAATCCCCAGAACCCCAAAGAGAGCTGAATGTGGTGGCACACACTTGTGATCTAGCGATGTGGAACCGGACACAGTGAGATCCCTGGGACTCAGTGGCTATCCCCGTTCTACTTGGCAAGTGCCAGGTTCAGTGAGAGATCTTGTCTTAGCAAGAAGGTGGGCAGGAGCTGAGGAATGACACATGAGATTTCCCTCCGGCATCCACACATACACACACACCCCTTACATGCACACACATGAATACCCCTTGCACACACACATACACACACACACACACACACACACACAAACAAGCAGGGAGATAGGTGGGTGCACCAACCAGAGCCCTAGTTTTGAATTTCAAAATTAAAAAGAACTTATTCTGTTAATGAGCATTCACCAAGACCTGGTGGAGTCGGTGAACCATCCTGCTTCTGGGGTTCTCTGGAGAGAGAGGAGGGGCACTGGGCCTCGCAGATGCAGATAAGCCTCTGTCCTGGTGGTCCTCTCTTCTCTCAGTTAACTTGTTCTCAGACGAACTGCAGTTCCATCCAACAATGGCCTGTCTCATGTCCGCTAACCCCCACCCCTTCCTTGTTTATGTGACAAATGGAAATGGTGTTCTTCCTTTGAAGAGTCCCTTAGCCACCACGCATGAAGCCTAGAGGCCATTCGACTTCATTGGCTTGCCAAGGCACCGTTAATGGTAGCCCTGGCTCAGTGCCTGTTATACTTCTAGGTTGAAAAAGACTGAGATTGGGCATCTGTGTCTCCTCTCCCACCAGCGGCCCGCCCACTCCTAAATGGTGTCACTGTTTCTGTGCATAGAGCAGCACAGATGACAGAGAGGTGGGGCATGTGCAATGATCTGGGAAATGATTGGGCATGACAAGGTATGAGTGTGCCAGCAGGTAGCACGCTTAAATCCCACTCGCTCTCACAGAAAATCGCATTGGCCCTGGTGGAGACAGTTGCGCAGAAGTCACGGGCACTCTCAGTACACAGCATTACACACACCCGCACTTCCCAGGGGATGGACCAGAGGCTGTTTTCCAGGTAATGAAGCAGCAGAAGATCCTCACACCTGCTCAAGGAAGCCAGAGTGGCTGAGCTTGGGAGGGAAATAAGACCCAAGTCTTCCATGCTGGGCATGAAGGAGAGGCTGGGCAGTTTGGAGGGAACAGAAGAGCAAGGACAGTTAAGACATCGGCAGACTCTGAGGACCGACCATGTCCTCATCGTTACATGAATAGCTTTATGTGTGGCCTTAGTGTTTTTCCCTGTTGCTGGGATAAAATACTCTGACAAAAGCAATGTTAGGAAGAGATGGGGCTCTCTGTTCTTATGGTCAACAGTTCCAGTCTGTGCCCTGTTATACTGGGGGACTCTGGGGTGGGGGGGGGGAGGTGTGTGGTTACACACGGATCCCATAGTCAGTAAGAGCTCAGCTCGGTCTCTCTATTTTAAACAAACCAGGGTCCCCTGCCCAGGAAATGGTCCCTCCCACAATTAAGATTGGCTTCCTCACATCAATTAATATAATCAAGGTCACCCCCGCAGTCACGCCCAGAGGTACACCTGCCAGGTGAATCTAGATTCTGTCAATTGGCAATCACCACTAATGATCTCACGGCCTTCCCATTGTGAGGCTGCGAGCTGCGTGGTTCCCGCCCACTCTCTAATTTAGCCTCCTAATCATTGTGCGGGTACTAATACTATTCCTGGTTTATAAGTCAGAAAGCTTTGTGCCCTCAACCAAAGCAGATGTGACTGGCGTCTTGGGATTCAGTGAGGGCATTTGAGGACAAGCCTGGGTGTCGCCTTATTCTTGCTGCTCTCCTGTCTGCACCTGAAGCTCAGGACCTCCTGAGCTGCATGGGGGTAGACTCTGCCACTGCCTACACACACACACACACACACACACACACACACACACACACACACAGCATCTGACAGCTGAGAGAATGGCAACAGAGCTCTATTTACACCTCATTGGCCAAGCACAGAAGACCAGTGACCTCACCCTGGAAGGAAGTGCCCTGCCCCACCCAGGCAGCCTCACCCCTCCAGAGCCCTTTGAGTGGCTGACTGTAAAGGTGCCAGGAGGAAAGGGAGTCCTTGTAGGCATCCAGATGCCCATGATCTCAGACTGGCAAAGTGAACGTCTTATGAAAATTGTTCTCGGACACACGGAGAATATTTTGTTTTCTTCTTTTTAAAGTACCAAGGCAGGGGCTTTTCTGTTCTTTTTTACCTGCTTTGAGATTAAAGCTGTCGTTTGCAGGAACCTATGTCAGATGTGTGTTTCTATGAGAATTAAAGGGGAAAGGGGACTGAGTTCTAGAGAATTCTAGTCTGGTGGGTGGAACCTCAGAATGAAGGCCTATCCAGCCCTTGGGATGGTGCAACCCAGAGGTATGTGTCCATGGTGAGTCTACAGGCCATCAAATTGACAATAAAGATTACCATCAACGTAGAACTGTCAGACTGAGCAAAAGACAGGTTATCCAGTGAGTGCCGAGTGAATGAACCTACAGGCAAACACCGAAGCCCGAGACTGATGTGGACTAAACACCCGTTTACTGTTTATTTGACATTTGAATGTCATTGCATGTCCACTGTTTTTCTCTCAGAGAAGAAGGAAGTGTGTGAAACAGCAAGAGGCTAGCCTCTGAGGTGCCTCGCTTTCTCTTCCGGGAGTCAAATCAGGTCTCCTGACTGGCCCCATCCCCAGAGCACAGCTTTCTCTGACATCAGTGGCAGGGAGGGAGAGAAGCCCAGGGGACAGTCTCCAGCCAGACTCTTAGATACCTGCTCCGCTACAGACTCGGTCAAGCCTAACCTCCCAGCCTCACACCCCTCCTCTGTGAGGCAGGACACGGACTAGCTTTCCTGAAGGGTAAAAGATAACGGCCTGGGTGAGGTTGGTCCACACGGTTCAGCCTGACATAATAGGCCCTGTGATGGTAATTGTTATTATCAATTAATTGCAGCTGCTAATTGCTTGTGACTATAATAGCCCTGGGGGGGGGGGGGAGCTGCTTGGCATGCTTCTCAGTTCAGCTGGTTGTGCTGGAGGCCCAGCTTCCAGAGGCCCTGGAGGAGGGGTGTCTAGGCCTTGGCAGCTTGGCAGTCATTCTCTGAGTTACAGTGAGTGCTCCAAGTCAGTCAGCTGGGCCTAGAGTAAATAGAGACGCTTAAAGCGTAGATGCACGACTCTGCTGTAGACCCCCCAGATCTGGGGAACAACCCATGCCTGTTGCCACCCTAAGGTCCTCCATTGCCTAAGGCAACTGTTGTATATAGAAGGCAACTTCTGGTAAAATGAAGAGAGGAGGGGGTTTCATAAAAGAGCTATCACCTCCTGTTTGCTTTATTTAGTAACTCAAACATCCCACCTGACCCCACCTGGGGGCTTCAGTACTGGACATCGGCCCTGTACCTCTGCCCCCACCCTCCCTGTATTTCTGCCTGTCCTGGTGTCCAGGGAGAGGGGAGGGGCCTGGGCATTCCCCATCAACCAGTTCTGTTGCCTGGAGACAGCTCAGTTTTCCCAGGCCCGGCCCCTTTTATCAGGGAGACAATGTGCGCACACAGTGAGGGCCTTGTGTGGCACCCAAGCCCCTAGCCCTTTGACTTGAAGAATTTTTCAAGTGCTGACCCTTCTTCGTGAGGTCTTCACGCTGTCCAATCCGAGAGCTGGTGTCTCTGCAGCTTCCTTACCCAGCTCCTGTGAGTGGAGACGGAGGAAGGGGGAAACAGAAAGGTCGTTACCACCACCCTGCTCTTGTAGAATCTTGGGGAGGGGGAGCTTCACCCTTGGAACCTAGCTAGAAGATACAAGAAAAATGTCTTTGAACAAAAGAGAACATGGAGAAATTTCTCCCCTAATTCTCTTTCTTTTTGCTGATTCTCTGAAGAGCTTGACTGAGCCGTGGGATCTCAGGTGTAAAGGACACCTTTCATCCCAGAGCACCTGTCTCTTTAGCTATACCACCATGTGGATGCATGAAGACCACGTCTCTGGATGAGTGGTCCCATTAGAATGAGGATTTCCAGCTACCACCCTAAGCTTGTTGTATGAGGTCAAGTTCTTCGTATAGAAACTAAGTATCTTTGGTCAGCATATGCAAAATGAGGTTTTACTGGATATATATGGTGACATTCTCAGAAGGAAAAGAATGTGTAGTGATTATAATTCTAGAAAAAGTCGGCCTGTGAGGGCCCTCCAGAGAGGTGCAAACATTGAACGTGCGTACGTCAACTCTTGTTTATTTACCCTTGCACTTAAAAACAAATTCTTAGTGAAAATTCAGCCCGGCTTAGTCTACTCATTATCTCTTGAGGAGACTTTGTGACAGACCCACAAATGTTGTGTAGAAGGAGTAGGCGTGGTTCTGTCGGGACACGGACCAGTTCAATGGAGGAATCACTTCTAGACAAGGATTCCATGGAGCGAGCTAGGTCAGGCCAAGAGGAACTGTCACACACCACAGCAGCCTCTGAACGCCCAGAAGAGTCAGGAACCTGCTTGTTGACTGATGAAAAAAACCAACCATAGAATCGATCAAAACAGAGGGCTTCTACGTAGTTTAAACAAATAGAAACAAGACTGCTGGTGGAGCGATGGAAGACGGAGATGAAATTCAACTTGATAAGCACGTGCAGCTCAGTCTAAGTACAGTTCGCTGGCGGAGACCAAGTGGTGGTGGGAAAGGGGTGAGTTTCCATCATGCAGAAGATTCCAAGTTTGGTTTGGCTACTCATTTGTGAAAGCAATGAAGGGCTCAGACCCCAACAATTTTACTCTAGAAAGCCTTAGAGGAAGATCTAAATTGACCCATTATCTCTTCTCCTCTTGCCTTTGTCTGGCCCATCTCGTGCCCTTGCCTTGTTCTTCTCTGAGGAATGCCACAGCCTCACTCACCCTCCACAGCCTCACCTCCACAGCCTGGCTTTCTCACCCAGACCCTCCCAGTGACCTTTCTATAGAGTCCCTCAGAGACCTGCTTCTGCTTGGGCAATAGAGACTTCAGAGCTGGTGCCCTTAGACTTTACCCACTGGTCACAACCCTGCCCCTGGGCAGGTACCAGCCTCGTTACATAATGTCTCTCTCCCCAAGACCTGTGGGGGCCTCTAATGTGTTCCCTTGCAAGGGAGAATCATCTGGCTTGCCGGAAAAGGGATGAGGATTCCTGTCCACTCTTCTGCTGGGTTTTCTGGAGATCTTTGAGAAGTTCATTACCACATGAAGAACTAGCTTAATAAGGCTATCTGTGGAAGACACACCAGTCAGTTTGGGAGCAGGTGGACGGGAACAAGGGCAGGTGGAGAAAACACTTCGCTGTGGTCAGGAAAACAGCTGCTTAGGCTCCATGGCAAATGGCATTAGCCATTTGGTTTCAGCTGCAGGGGGATGACTGGGAGT
This sequence comes from Apodemus sylvaticus, assembly GCF_947179515.1. NCBI lineage: Eukaryota > Metazoa > Chordata > Mammalia > Rodentia > Muridae > Apodemus > Apodemus sylvaticus. The sequence goes on along the minus strand of NC_067491.1, from coordinate 52,179,797 downwards.
CACGGGGACAGTGCTGGCTGTGACAGCCAGCACTAAAGGCAGCAGTTACAGGCTACTCAGCCAGCGTTGGCAGTTTGGGAATATAGGCTAGATGTCTCCGAGTTTCTAATGTTCAAGGGAAACCAGACTTTTAAAATGAATTCTGAATTTTAAAAGGAAAGGTATGTATGTGGAGGCGAGGTGGGGTGGGGATAACTTCACAGCTAAGAGAGCTTGCTGTACAAGCATGAAGATCTGAGTTTGGATTCTCAGCACCCATATAAAAAGCTCAGCATGGTTCACACACACACACACACACACACACACGCACACGCGCACGCGCGCGCACACGCACACACACCACACACACACACACACACACACACACCTGTAACCCCACAGCTTGGAAAGCACAGAGAAAAGAGGATTACTGGGAGTTCCTGGCTGCCAGTCTGACTCTAGGCTGAGAGAGAGATTGTCTTTGGAGCAAATACAAAGACTGACAGAGAAGAGTGCTTGATGCTCGCCTCTGGCTCCCAGGTGTATGCAGTCACCCGCACAGACCCATAGCCATGCTAGCAGACACCACAACCCCTGTCACACACAAAAGTAGAAGTTTACAATTCATCCTGTCAGAATGAGGCCATGGACTCCCTCGAGATCTACCTGTTGGGGACTTGTGATAAAAGATAGAGGTATTAAGGTAACAACTGGATCTGTCTTTTCGCTTTGACCGGATGTTTTAGACCAACGTGATGCTTAGCACAAAGAAAAGAGGAGAAGGCAGAAGGAGGGAGGATACAGGAATAAGTGGTCAGGCGAGGGATGTAGAGGTGAACGATTTAGATGATGGATAAATAAGCTGTTTATTGGATGGATAGTGAATCTTTGTCTGGGTGACAGATAGATAATAGATCTTCTCAGCCTCCTACAGGCAGAAAACCAGACGGGGTGAGCTGAGTGTGCCAGGAGGATTACTCAGGGGTCCTTACACAGATGGCAGATGTAGTCAGTTTTCTCCTTGTGTTTTACCAAAGAGAAAGCTTGGACTGTGGTGGTGGTGTTCACTTGAAGCAGCATCAGGATGTAAATGGAAAGAGCTAGACAGGACCTGGGTCAGTCTCTACAGCCAGAAGACCCTTCTGCTTCTTCTCCCAGAAAGGTGAAGCCTCACTCAGATATCTCACATCAGAATCCCACTAGAGCATTCTTGGCAGCCTTTGCATCAGGGTCTTAATGTAAACCCTTTCCACACCTTCCGAATTAATCTTCCAAATCCCCATTATGCAGGGGAGGAGGGATGGGGTGGCCCCAAAATATCTACAGCCGTTACTAGAAATACTGCCCCACTCCCAAACCAAGTCTTCCTCTACATGCCTAGACCACACACACACACACACACACACACACACACGCATCACCTTTGAAGTCTTAGGCCCTGGCGAAGAATAGGCACCAAGTATTGCATGAGCTGATTAGCTGGTGGACTAGCTGGGCCACCTCGTCAGAACCACACACGCCTCTCATCAGGGTTCCCAGCCAAGGCTGGACAACGTGTTCCCTTCGGACCGAACTGGATCTCTGTGCTGCTGCACTGATGGTTATCATCCATGCGATAACCATCCTCTAGGAGGGAGTGAGCCCTGTGTGGTCTCCATGATTGATTCTTTAGAGGCTGAAGGTTCTGCACAGAGCAAATTGCCCATCGCGGCAGGTTACCTCAGGCAAAGCCGCCTTCCTGGGGCTGTGGGTGGGGCTTGCTGGGTAAAGGGCTTGCTGCACGAGGGTGGGAACCAGAGTTTAAGTCCTGGAGACTCTAGAGAATGATTGAACATGCTGCCCCCACTGCCTGCCAGGACTCATGGTGGGAAGTGGGAAGACGGTCCCCGCTGGCTGGCTGGCTGACTGGCTGACTGGCTGACTGGCTGACTGGCTGGCTGGCTGGGTTAGCAGAATCCTCAAGCTCTGCGGTCAAGTGAGAAATGTTGCCTCGCCTCACTGGCTCCACAGTCAGGTGGATCTGTCCGGGATCCCTGCTCTGACACAGGTAGATCCCGTTTGTGCTCATTCCCTGCCTGCGGCAGGACAAGAAGGCAGTGCCCCCCCCCCCCTCATAAATCTTTGTCGCATGCCACCACACCCCAGGGGCCCCCAAACTAGAGATTTTCCACCCCGGGCAGCCCTGGTTTGTAATATTCTCCTTCCTGCTGCCTTTAATGTGTCAGTAAAGTATGAGGCCACCCACAGAGACAGAACCCTCCTGGAATCTAGTGTCCCCGCCCCCTTCGGAAGGCAGGACCATGGATTTGATTGATTGGTAGAGTTATTCAAGGAGCTATGAGTATAGACATATTAGGGCACTGGGATGAAGCGACGGGTGGAAGACAAAGCCATTGGACAACGTGGATCCATCTGTTTTAGCCTGAGGTCAAACAGCCAGTCAACAGAAGAGACAGTGGGCTCCACCCCCCAAGGCATCTAGAATTCTAGGCCACCCTTCCCCTTCTCTCTGACACACAGAGCTGTTCTGAGGCAGCTCCAGCCTGAATTAGCCCACCATTCCACCACTATCCCCACCCCCCAAGCCCCCACCAAGAAGGCAGCAGTCTGTGTGGCCCATCAGGAGACAGACTTCTGACTCCCAGCCAGGCAGAGGGATGGACCGCCTGACCCTCACCTCAGCCTGAGACAGCCTGCCAGCCCCAGCAGTAAGCATTCCAAAGACTCCTGGGAAGGTGAGGCCCCTTTGAGGCAGGATCTGCTTGGGTGGCATACAGTGCAGAGCATTCTGGGTTCCAGGTTGGAATCAAGTCCAAGCCTGACTGTCAATCCTATAGGCTGGACATCCACACAATGACCCATATACTAAAAGATGTAGGTTGGTGAGTTATTGCAATGAGTTGCCAGTAGGTGGCGATAAAGGGTCACAAGGAAGATCAGGATGGGGGGGACAAGGGAGACATTTCCCTACCTGGCCAACATGTAGGAAGCACAGTCCTGTGCCCTGTCACAGGGTGCTGTCATGTGCTGTGACTGTTGAGACACAGCTCACAGACTGGATGTTTGGAGGCAGAGGACAAATTGTACTGTATAATTTACAAGGCAGAACAGTACCATAAGGCAGAGAGTATGCCGTGTTCAGCTGTGGAAGAGGGGCCCAGCCCAGCCAGATGGGGGTGCTGCTAAGGAAAACAAGAGAGCAGATAGCACCTATGATGTAGTACGTATTTGTAATTTAATAAATTAACATGAAATCAAGACTGCATTATTTGTGTTTTCCTTGTCTCGTTGAGTCTTTCAAATAACTCGTAGACATAGGGAACATGGCTTTCTCTTTAGAGGCTGCAGTTGAGGCAAAGGAGGCCAAGTCACTGGGCAGAACCAGAACTTGAGTCTCCTGTCTTCCCATCCACTCTTTCTCCTCTCGTTCACCATTCTGTCTTTAAACACCAAGGGGGCTATGGGAAGGCAGAGCCAGGTGACGCCTGTCTTGGGTCACACCTCTAGGCCTTTGGAAAAGGGAAGGAAGGAAATGGATGCTTACTGAACAGATCTCTTGGTCTCCTTTCAGGTCGAAATATTTTCATGGGAAGAAAGTGAATGGTGACATTGAAATCCGAGTGGAACAGGTACGCGGTGGCCTCCTCCCTAACTCTTCCCACAACTGCTCTTTTCTGAACTGGGGACATTTCCAAGAACAACCTTGCTTCCATCTTATGTGGTCATAATGAACCAGAAAAATCCTGGACTGTACTCAGGAGTCTCGTTAAGTTCCAGAATTTTCCTGTCCACTAATTTTGCAACCTTTTGGTTTTAGGTAGCATATGAATCAGGGTTCTCTAGGGGATCCAAACAACAGAACTTGTGTGTGTGTGTGTGTGTGTGTGTGTGTGTGTGTGTGTGTATAAATGGAATTTATTAGAATGGCTTATAGGGTGTTGTTCAGCTAGTCCAAAAATGGCTCTCTAAAAATGGAAGGTCTAAGCCGGGAGGTGGTGGCGCACACCTATAATGCCAGTACTCTGGGAGGCAGAGGCAGGCGGATTTCTGAGTTTGAGGCCAGCCTGGTCTACAGAGTGAATTCCAGGACAGCCAGGGCTACACAGAGAAACCCTGTCTCAAAAAAAAAACAAAAACAAACAAACAAAACAAACAAACAAAAAAACTAAAAACAAAAAAACAACAACAAAAAAAGGAAGATCTAAGATTCCAGTAGTTGTTCAGTCCATGGAGGTTGGATGTCTCAACTGGTCAGTACATGCTAGAATTCCAAACAAGTAGACTTTCCTGGCAGTAAGGGAATGGACTTCCCAGAGAGAGTGAGAGCAAGCACTCAGAGAGTGGACACTTTCTTCTTCCATGTCCTTTATACACGCTGCCCGCAGGTTTGTCCCAAATTAAAGGTGGATCTTCCCACCTACAGAGGTCTGGATAGCAGGTGAATCATCCCACTTCAAATGATTTAATTAATAATAATAATAATAATAATAATAATAAAGAAAACCTCTCATAGGTGTACCTAGCAGTTTGGGTTTTAGCTCATTCCAGATGTAGTCAAATTGACAACCAAGAAAAGCCATCACAGGTCGAGAATTTTTCTTCAAGGTGACTATGAGAAGGAGTTCATGCTACAAAACTGAGACAAGCAGAGATGCTCAGATGGGAAGCCATGTGTTTCATTTTTTTCCCCATGGCTCTAAGACATCTGCTTTGACTTTGACTATGGAGCATAGGAGATGTATTAGTTACTTTCATATTACTGTGGCAAAACATCGTGACCAGGACAGTTTATATTAGAAGCATTTAAACTGACTTAGGATTTCAGAGGGCTAGAGCCCATGATGGCAGAGCAAAAAACAACAGGAATAGCTCAGAGCTCACATCTCGATCTTCAAGGAGCAGGCAAAGAGAAACACACTCGGAATGAAAAGCATTTTGTAAACTAAAGGCCAGCCTCCAGTGACGCACCTCCTCCAACAAGGCCACACCTCCTTATCCTTCCCAAACAGTTCCACTAACTGGAGACCAAGTATCCAAAGACATTAGCCTATGAGGGCCGTTCTCATTCAGACCACCGTCGTAGAAGAGCACATGTTTGAATACGGACTCTCTTGTTTCTAGGTGTTGAACAGGTGGTTTAATCTCTCCGTGTCAACATTTTCTTGTGTCATTGTAGCTGGGATTAAATTATTTTAAACATCAAAAAGAGCAGAAATGACACTACCATCTCTCTCCATTACTTATTCTATCAATATTCAGGTCTCTTATTTTATGTAGAAAGAAACATTGATGAGGTAAAATAGCATAGGGAATCGGGACTGAACTCTAGACCTCCTGATTCCTGACCAGGCACTCCCCAGTTAAGTAAGCTGAGACTCTCCTTTGTAGGAGCACCATACTCAGCCTTAGGAGAGCACATCACAGCAGAGAGCAGTGAGCTTTCGTGGCGGAGCAATGACTGAGCCCTCTCCAGCCCTTCATCTGTCCTTTATTGATAATAGTGGCATCAGCTTGTGCCACTATTGCTATAGGTAGGATTGCATGAGTTAGGGACAAGGCATGTCCTAATCTTCCTCTTCTTCTCTTCCTCCTCTATCTTCCCTTGCTTTCCCCTTTTTTCTTTCCCTTTTACCTTCTCTGTCCTCCCTTTCCTGCTTTCTCTCACCCTGTCCCTCCTCCCTCTACTGATTCTTGTGCTGATAGTGGTTGAGATGGTGATTATCTCTCCTTTTCCTTCCCTTCCTCTATTCCCCTCCTACTCCATTCCACAACCACCCTTCCCCCTCCTCCTCCTCCTCCTCCTCCTCCTCCCCCTCCTCCTCCTCCTCCTTCTCCTCCTCCTCCCCGTCCTTCTCCTCCTCCTCTCCTTATCATTCTTCAGTGAATAAGAATGAAATCAACTGGAAGAAACAGCATTTGGAATGCAAGAACAGAAATGGCCTATCTCCCCAGCCCCACTCCTTGAACTCTTTTGGTTATTTTGATCTCTGTGAGTCAGAGGAAGGGAGAACATTTCTGAGCATCAAATTGATGGAGTTGGCTTCATATTAAAACACCTAAAGTTTGAACTTCAGTATGATCCAGTGGTTTTTTTAAGTCAATCCAATGTCTACTAATTTTCCTTCCATGGCCAAAAAAAAATGCAGACTATTTTTGTTCATTTTACAAATATTTGCCAGTGTCTACGATGCTAGATTGCTCATGTGGATAAGGATAAAGAAGCAGTGGCCCTGACCATAAACAGAAATGGCTTTGAGGTAGGAGTGCTCTTTGGATTGTATTGAAGAGTAGATGGGCTCTTAACATGTAGAGCTGGAGGCATGGACAGCATGTGGTTGTGGGCCAAGGGCAGAGGAAGTTGACCAGTGCAGGTTTAGACACAGTCTCCTTGTTTGACTCTTAATATAGAACTTACTTTCTTCCCCTGCCCCTCTCTCAGTGGAAAATGCCACCTGGACCTTTCATCATGGCTGCAAATCTGTACAGTCTCCCTCTGCCCCCATACCTACCCTCTGCCATGTCCTCTTGACGCCATATTTTATGATTCCCTAGTCTTTACGCTGCTGTCCCCAAATTGTCAAGGATCTACCTTGATTGAACTCATCCAAACTTTCAACCAACAGCCTTATATCTCTATTTGTTTACTAACCTCCACTTTATTCTTCATGCCAAAACCAGAGTGATCTGTCTTTGTGTGTGTGTGTGTGTGTGTGTGTGTGTGTGTGTGTGTGTGTGCACGTGTGCATGTGTGTGTATGTGCATGGTGGGGCAGGAGCACGTATCACGCATGGGTAGTGGTCATAGAACCACTTCCGGGGTCCTCTTCCCCCTTGAATGAGGAGCTCTGTTTTTGCTTCTGTGCATGCTACTAGCTGTCTTGGGAGCCTCTGGAGCTCCCTGGGTCTGTCTCTCATCTCTCCTTGACAGCACTGAGAAACAGATGCCTGCAGCTGCACTATGCTTAATGTGAGTTTTAAGAATCCACACTCAGGACCCCATTCTAGCACAGCAATCCCTTTACCCCTTGAACCATCTTGCTAGCCCCTAGCATGATATTTTGAAGAGTGAATGGGGCCCTTTAATGACTTAGCTTCCTCAGAGACTCCCTCCCTGAGTACTGTCTGAATCAGGGAACTCGGTGGCACTACCTCAAATCACCTCACTGCATCAGAGTACTTTATCTATACATTTAGGAATGGATTCTTTGGCTGGGCGTAGGGGCCATGACTGTTACTCTGTTAAGTAGCATGGGTCTCAGCCCAAACTAGAACTGAAGGAAATACTTGCAGAATGAATAACTGTCAGATTCCACACATTCTGGCTGCATGTCACTTTCCAAGAGTGATAAATCACTCCTTCTTATTCTTTCTTCAAAAATCTTGGTTTTCTGTAAACCGTCTGGCAAATGTGTAGTTGCCAACCAAGCTGGACCTACCTCATCTCCTTTGTGGCAACCCCAAGGTATGCATTCACATAGCCTTTGTATCTTAACACTGCCTTTGGCCCACGCAGCAGGTACCAAAACTATATGCACGCAGGACGGACACCTGATGAAGCTGTCATAACCACATGGGAATACTAGGAACACCTCAGGAGTCTGTGGGAGCCCAAATCATGATGGAAAATGTTGGCTGACTTGGACATTCTCACTTCCAGCCATGTAAAGCCAGAAAGTAAATTAGTCAGAAAACCAATTAGGATGTCATTTAGCCATTTGTCCCTGGAAGACATTCTTTCTCAAACTCTTGGAATGGCTTGTTTTTGGCTCATCTGGATCAGTGGGTGGGTCACATAAGCAACCCCAACCCCCCTAGAAAGTCACACTCATCCCCTAGCACTCTAAAGAGAAGCTTTCGGATGAAAGCCACTGTTTAGTCTAAGCTGGCCTCTCAACGAAGGGCAAGATTAGCCAGATAATTGTACTGTCTGGGCTTTGTTGGACAGAGTCAAAGAGTTAGTTGTGGTTGGCCTAGAGGAAGCCTCCACCCCATCTCTCCACCCTCTTCCCCACAATTCCAAAACCACTTGCCTGGCTGTATCAGAGCCAGGAATCCAAAAGAGAGCTGCTTCACTTTGCATCTGATTGCCCAGCTACAGGGTCCTACTGTGGTGTCCTGGGGGGATTAGAGAGTATTTAGCCAGGGTGATTTGGCCTGCCAGTCTCTCCTGTTTGTCTCCACAGACACAGCCCACTCCTCTGTGAGATCAAGAGGTAGGGGCTATGGATGAATAGATTAATGTTAAGTAGACCCACAGACTGAGAAAGTTCTCTACTAGAACTGAGTAGCAGGGAACCCTGGGCCTGGTAAAATTGAAAATCAAAAGAAAGGAGAAAAGGATGGAGGTAGGGGATGGAGGGGGGGGAGAGAGGGAGAGAGAGAGAGAGAGAGAGAGAGAGAGCAATGACCATATTCAGTCTTTTCTGAGTATTAATGGAGACACCAAGGCAGACAGAACCACAGTGCCTTACTCCATCCATGTTAGAAAGAAACGCAGGAAGAGAAGGAAGCTGGAAAAGCTATAGGCTTACATCTGAGCACAAGAGACTCCCTTTGCAGTCTCCACTCCTGAACGATTAAAAGGGAATTAGTTTGATGTGTTTGGACCTACAGAGCCTGTATAGACTGAGGATCTTTTGGACCAGAAGTGTTTCAGATTTCTTTTTATTTTTTTTCAGATTTAGAAATACTTGAACATACATGATGACATATTATAGGAGGGAAACAGAAGCTAATATTGAATTAGTTTCTGTTTGACATGTAACACATACACTGATAGAGATTTTACATAATATTATTAGTGCATCTGTATATTGATTATGGCCTATTGCTTGAGGTCAGGGATGTCAAGGTGACCCTCAGGGACCTTTGGACAGGGAGCATTTGGAAACTCAGGTTTCTGGATTGGGGGGGAGCTCATCATATATGTTATGCACACATATGTGCACCTTCAGAGCATGTATATGTGTGTATACCATAGGTCAACAGGCTGTATCTGCCTCTAATTCTACCTTGCTCTTTTGTTTGTTTGGTTGGTTTATTTGGTTTTGGTTTTGGTTCCTGTGTTTTTGTTTCTGTGGTTTTGTTTTGTTTGTTTGTTTGTTTTTTGAGACAGGGTTTATCACTGAACCTGGAGCTCACTGATTGACTAGACTGGCTAGCCAGTGAGCCTCCATCTCTCTCCTCTTCCCTCTCCTGTCTTTCCCCTCATAGTGTTGCGGTTATGGATCTATGACACGACACCTACATGTCCTATAAGTGCTGAGGGTCTGAATTCAGGTCCTTATGGTTGGCAACAAGCATTCTAGCCCAGTGGCCATCTCCCCTACTACCACTCAAATTACTTTATTTTTTTATGCATTCTTTAGTTTTTACTTCATAATTGTCTATGAGCATAAGGTCTCACCCCACTGAGGAGCTATTGATACTTAGTGCTAGAAAGGGTGGAAAAATCAGTTTTCTACCAAGATGTGGCCTCTGGTAAACTAACCATGCTGTAGTGGATGGCCCTATACCCAGGCTCGTGTGGGCGGCACTAATTAATTAAACTCAATGGATTCGAAAAAGAGGAAGAGGAGAAGGGGAAGAGTGGGAGTGAATACGATCAAAATACACTATATACATATATATATGATGAATATCTAAGAAAATATGTTTTTAATGAATATACCTTAATTAATAGTAGATATTGACCATTAAAATATGATGAAAGTTCAAGAAACAGATGTCAACAAAATAAAGAAGTGATGTTTGGGGTTAGTTCTGTTTGACATTTTGGTAGTTGTTTGGACACTGCAGTCAACAGAAAATGATTGGTTGATATGCATATACTTTGAAAGAAGTCAAGGGCCCACACTTTAGATGAGATAGAGCATATATGCTGGATTCTGTTTGATGTGGTCAATGGATAAGCAATGTGAAGTCCCATCCAGAAACTCAACTGCCATGAAACAGGATCACAGAGAGCTAGCTTAGTAAAATCTAATGTTTGACGAGAACACAGTTCAATGTTTGTGGGTGGAAATGTGGGCTGAAGACTGAGGCTGTGGCTTCAGAGAAGATAGGAACGGAGAGAGGAACGGAGAGAGGAATTTCAGCTCCTCCCTGCTTCAGCTGGGTTGACCATCCACCTGAAACATTGCCAGGTATCAATTCCCTTATCAGAAAAGTGAGGGCAATAATCCTAGCCCCTAGAGCTACACCTTTTGTATGGACTAAATAGTTAATATATTTAGTGTAGTTTTCTGGAACACTTGTTTATGCTCTGTAAGCTGTAGTCATGGTTCTTGCTGTCAACTGGTTGCCACCGAAGGCTGCATGATCTAGCATTTAGAACACAAGATGACAATCCATATCTCTCTCCCGCATACCACTAGACATGCTTACACAGCATTCTAAACAGGTTCTGGTGAGAGGTCTGATGTAGCCCTGGCTGCAACCCGGAGCACCTTCTGAAAACTAGTTGGAACAGGAAAAGACTGAGGTCTATGAGGAAGAAGAAGGTCTCAGAACCCGAGATGTTTCCAATGGGTCCCATGTCACTCATTACAAGGAGTGTTAGTAATTTAATTTAGCCTGTGATAACACTTTAGAGATGGGTGCTTTAATTGTCTCCATTTGGAAGATGAAGAAGTGAGAGCCCAGAAACCATCAGCAGATGAGTAATGGAGAAGGGATTTGAACCCAGGTCTCTGTGTTCAACCACCATCCTGTGTTGTTTCACTGAGGTTAGAGTTGAAGGTAATGGTTCAGTCCTGCAGGAAGAGAGGTTTCAGCTTTGTAAACAGAAGCCTGGAGGAGCACCAGTGATTAATGAACTGACCTGTGCTGTAGATAGGGAGGGTATCTCCTGGGCAGGAAAGACTCTGGCGGAAACTGAGCCACTCAAAGTGGGGAGGATATTTCACAGTAAATTATAGTTAAAAACCAATAAGGAGTTCCGTAAGTCTCTCTCTGATGTGGCCTTCCTAACTCATGTGGGCTTGGCGATTTCCAGCTTGGTGTGTGTTTCTGCAGTCTAGTGGATTGTTGGCCAATACAATATGAGTGTGCAGTGGGAGCAAAGACACTGAACAGGAGATTCAGAAGCCTGTGAGTACTTATGCTGAATAAACCACACCAGGACCCACAACCAGTAGACAGATCAACTTTACTTAGGGTGTGTACTGGCTGGTTTTGGGTGTCAACTTGACACAGGCTGGAGTTATCACAGAGAAAGGAGTTTCAGTTGGGGAAGTGCCTCCATGAGATCCAGCTGTGGGGCATTTTCTGAATTAGTGATCAAGTGGGGAGGGCCCCTTGTGGGTGGCACCATCTCTGGGCTAGTGTCACCCTGGGCAGTCTTGGGTTCTATAAGAGAGCAGGCTGAGCAAGCCAGAGGAAGCAAGCCAGTAAGAAACATTCGTCCATGGCCTCTGCATCAGCTCCTGCTTCCTGACCTGCTTGAGTTCCAGTCCTGACTTCCTTTAGTGATGAACAGCAGTGTGGAAGTGTAAGCTGAATAAACCCTTTCCACCCCAACTTGCTTCTTGGTCATGATGTTTGTGCAGGAATAGAAACCCTGACTATGACAGGGTGATTGAAGGCTTATAATGTTTTGGGGGACTGAGAGCAGGAATAGCCAGGATGGACAAAGGTCATTGGCTGGGGGCTTAGGATACCTGGAACGCCTCATCAGCATGGGGAAGTATTTGAGGAATCCGGGGGCTGGCTGAACTGCTTTTATCAGGAGAAGGGAAATTGATAAACTAAAAGAGGATGCGTGACATTCCTCAGGTAGAGGTGAGGATGAGTAGGCTTATTCCCTACACAAGGTCAGAGGAGGGAAAGACCCTCTAAAGAAGGGAGTCTCTATATTGTGCAGAGCCCAGAGGCTATTCAGTCATGGAGGACATCAACCTTAATTAGCAGAGTTTTCCTACACATGGCATTATGTGGCTGGGGTCAGAAGGTGCAGAAGGTGATGGCACAGCCATCAACCTCATCTTCAGATGCTTGCAAAATGGATCTTGGATTAAGGCATGGCTCTATGATCAATGAATACATGGTTTTAGCTTTGATGAGCATTAGATTAGCTCGTATTAGATGGTGTAGAAGAGATTCGTTCTTAAAAAAAACATAAAATCAAGAAAACAACTGGGTCGGATCATGCTAAAAGGAGGATAATATTATTCTGTTCCAGATTGTTTCCAACTAGAAATGGTAAAGGGTAGGCAAAGTTGAGAAGACAGTATGATGTTTTTTTAAGGTGTCTTCTTTTGGGAACATTTCTTCATATTATTTTGATGGCCCTTATATTATTACCAGGTGATGATAAAGGCTGTGCAATTGTTCTTGTTAAAAATAACTGAAAAGGTACAAAGTGGATGATCTCCTTTTCTTCCACGTATTAACCACTAACACATGCTCCTTGGTGGGGGGGGGGGGGATTTTTCAGAGAGGTTTCCAATGGACAGATGTATGCCAATATATGAAGTTGTAATGCATGCTCCTACATGGAAGTTGGTTGGTGTCTGTTAAAAGTCTACTGTTAAACTGATATAACCTAGAATTATTTGTGAGAAGAATCCCAGTGGCTGTATTTCCTAGATCAGATTGCCCTGTAAACAAGTCCATGGGTGTTGTCTTCATTGGTAATTGATATAGGGAGAACCCAGCCCACTGTGGGCGACCCCATTCTCTAAGCAGTTGATCCTGGATAGTTTAGGACAGAAAACTGACCATGAACCTGCCATCCAGCAAGCACTATCTTTCCTGGTTCTTGTTAAGTTTCTTTAACTATAAAGTGAATTCCTTGCTCAGAAGTAATCCTGTATGGAATATCAAGTAGCCCTTCTATAGGGATCCTGTGTTGATTTCCCTCAATGAATCTGGAAATATAAGCCAAAGAAGCCCATTCTTCCTGTAGTTGCTTTTTAGCAGAATATTTTACCATAGTGACAGAAATGGGACTAGAACAGTCAAACACAGAAGCGATCCTAGCTATTTCAGAGGGGCACAGTTAATAAGGATTTATTACATTTGGATCAAGAGGGGAAGTCACATTACTCAGAGCCACAACAGTCTTCATTTATGGCTGTCACGGCCGTAACTGTCCAGGGAGAGCTTGAGCCCACATCCCCACTAGCGTGATGGGAACAGCTACAAGCTGTCTAACTACTGTTGCGGGCAATGAAACCTCTGTAGCTAACATTAGAAGCAGATGGACTGATGCCTCCTCCCCCACTTCAGTTCCTACATAAATAACTCCCATTGGTAGAATCAAAGATGAATATATGTGACAAAAGAATGTGGGACATAAACACTTGGAACTTTGAGTTCTTATGGTATAAGAAAGACTCTGGAGGAATAGATGTAGGGCTGGGTAGAAACAGTGTCCAGCACAATCCACTCCTTCATCTGGGCAACATGCACACATTTTCTCTTTATTTTATCTGCACTCAGCTGAGCACTGATTTTTTCGATATTTTTTTTTACAATTGTTTCCAGGCAGGTTATCTCTGTGTAACTCTGACTGTTCTGAAACTGTGTAGACCAGGCTAACTTTGTACTCAGAAATCTGCTTGCCTGTCCATTGAGTGCTGGGATTGAAGGCAACATGTTCGGCTGACATTTAATTTAACTTAGAGTTGTCCATGAGAATAAGCAGACAGTGTTATTCATATTGCCTAGAATGCTGTCATATGGACATATGAGAATTTTTTCCATAAATTTACTATTGCAGACAATGCTACAGCTAGGTCACTTCAGATTTTTGATAGTATGTCTATAGAGGTCATTCCTCCCACTAAGTGACTCCATTCAAAATTGGTGCCTATAGTGGATGCTGTAATGTATGTTGAAGAATGAAGGACTTGGGGTTGGAAAGATGGCTCTGCAGTGAAGAACATGCACTGCTCTTGCAGAAGACCAGACTTCAAGGTGGAGTGTATGACAGATAAATCTCCCTGATATGCTCCGGTATTTGGATACGTGATTCTCAGTTGGTGGCACTGTTTGGGAGAGGTTTGGGTGGTGCCTCCTTGATGGAGGAAATGTACCATAGGAGGCAGGCTTAGAGAATAAATGCCTCTTGTCACTTGCTTGCTTTCCCAGTTTTGTGTTTGCATTTGAGGAAGAAGGTGAGGCCTGTCTCCTGTTTCTGCCATAGGCCCTACCATCTGCTATCTCACTGCCGTGCCATGATGGACTCTTATCCCTCCGGAATCATAAACCCAAACAAACCCTTCCAACTATAAGTTGCCTTGGTCAGAGTATTTTATCACAGTAACAGAAAAGAAACCCATACAGAGTTCAATTCCCAGCAGCCACAGTGTGTGTGTGTTGGGGGAGGGGAGCTCACAACCTCGTAAACCTCCACTTTTGGATTCCATAGGCACTTGCACTCACATGTACACACATATACACATATATATGCATGTGTATGTACAAACAGGCAGACAGACAGACAGACAGACAGACAAAAATAAATTTGAGAAATAAAAATAAATCTAAAAAGAGAGACAACCTGGAGGACTTTTTCACTTCAGCTGCTAGACTTGATCTCAGAATCTCAGAATAGCCCTCAGCCCTCCTTTGGATATGCCTGAGGTAAAGAGAGATGCCTGCTCAAGGTCCTACCTCCTTCCTGGTTGCAGTTATAGTCGATTCTACAGAGATCCTTGCCCCTCCATTCCAATGTCAAGCAGCCAGGAAAGCCCATCCCCACCTCACAGCTCCCTGCAGCACTGACAGAGTGACCTCTCCTGCAATGTCCACTTAGCTCCTTTGCATTCTCCAGCCCGTTCTCCTATTTTCCATGCCTTGCCGTGGTGGTGCTACCTAAAGTGTTCATTAATAAACATTTTTGTTATTGTTGGTTATTAATATACTTCGCTCAGGTCAGGACCTGCATCTCAGAGGATGCCAAACCTTCAAGAGCCCATTTACAATGTGGATAGGAACTGTGTACTTAAATCTCTAAGGAGGTCCTACAAATTATCTACAAGTCTCATGAGGGCTAGATGTCTAGGACTGCACTCAAGCCCTCCAGTCTGAAACCCATCCCATGTGAAACAATCTCTGTTCCTGGCCATGCACAGATGCTGAACTCTGAGGTACTCCATGACTTGATCTTCCTGTTTGACCTCCCTGTGCTTGAAACTCACCAGAGCTTGGCATCCCTCTAACAGAGCTGAGTCCAGCTACACGGATCCAGTCAGCCTTGTTTTGTTAATACAATCCTGCAAGATTTATTTGTTTGGCTTGGGCTTTCCTGTGACCTCAGAGGTTCTGTTTTGTGTTATTTTTTAAAAGTGTGCAGATCTCCATGGAGGCCCTTTTCTCTTCAAATTTAAGAACCAGCTGGGAAATGTGGGTGGGGTGGGGAGAGGGAGAAAAGAAAAAGAACAGGTGGGCTTCTAGGACGTATTAGTTGAACCATAACCCGTCAGGCCAAGAACGGGCTCTCTCCCTTACGCTGGCATTGATTTGTGTGGGTTTGGAAGCGTCCTGGCTGTAACTGTAGGCCCATCAATTTACGTGGAGAGACTGGAGACCTGATAACTAGAGCAGCAGTAGCAACTACCACTGAAGCACCCAGGCACAGTAAGCGCCTCGACTTTGTCTGTTGCCTCATTTAATCTTCCGCAATGACTGTTGACTGTTGCTGAGAAAACCGAGGGTCAAGGATCGTTGGGAATTCACCAGACATCGTCCCACAGTGTGTAAGCCGGCTATGTCTGAACTCAGATCTGACTTAACCGAGGCAGGATCTTCATCGAAGCGCATGTATGTCAGGCTAGATGCTGTTCCTGGACATTGTCATCAGAAAGCATTTGGCCTTCCTCCTCATGTCTCAGATCCCTTGAGTACAGGAATCTCACTGTGCCCTTTTGACCTACTGGATATGTCACAAACTCGTATGTGGTGTTCTCCAGCACACGGCTACTCTTTCCTGACTCACCCTAGTGGCCCTTACCGTTGGGTGTTTCCGGCTTGTGGCTGCAAAGTTCTGCTGTCAAAAGTTCTGTTTGTTCTTTTAGTTCATCCCAAGGGTTACAGTCACCCTTGGCCTTAGGTACAGATACCTTTGAACCACACCAAGAGTGTAAAAGCCTGCTCTAGAGCTCCATTAGTGAGTCCCGGCTCTGCAACTTTGTATATGAGTCTGAGGAGTGGTTGGACTTCACCAGGCCTCAGGTTCCTCGTATGTAAAACAGCAGTCATAGTGAATACATAGAGACTGAAATGAGTTACCCCATGTGAAGCACCCAATGGAGAGCCTGCAGTAGAGAGAATGCTAGTTTTACAATTGAGTTCTTATCCTAACCACCCATCCGTGAGTAGCTTCATGTGTGGGACTTTCCCCCTTTATTATTAGACTATTCAGAGATGGTAAAGACACAGCTTGGTAATTTACCTTTCTTTATGGTCATTCCAATTCACCAACATATGCCTTGCCCCCATATAAAGGAGATATGCTCCAGATAAAGGAGACTCCAATGGAAATTAGGTTGGTGTCCAAAAGGAGAAATCAGCAAGCCCTTATGTTGCTTGTGGGTATATAATAAAAACATAAAGAGACTGTGTCTCATCTATACTGCACATTTATTCAAGAGACACTGGACACCTGCTTTCTAGTTTTGTTAATGACAGTCCTTCAACCTCAAAGAGTTCCTCATCTGGCGACTGTAATACATCATGGTATTTGTTTACCAGAGATTTCCCTGCTGTGGAACATTGTCAGTAAAGGCTTCATAGAAGCAGGTGATCATCTGGGATTTGGAGAAAAGAATTAAGGGGGGGGGGGGAGGGAATCAATGAACAGATGTGGACATCAGGCCTTCCGGCTAAACGCCACGTTTTATTTCTTAGCTTGTCACATATGGGGAAAAGATCAGATGATAGGATGCATGAGAAAGGAATGTTCTGGTTGATTTTAACTGTCAACTTGACATAACTGAGAGTCACCTGGGACAAAAGTCTCAGCGAGGGAATGTCAACGTTTGGTTGGCCTGCGGGCCTGTCCATTGGGAATTCTTAATTAATCCAGTCCAGTGTGGTCAGTACTGTTGCTTAGACAAAGAGTACGGAGTACATACAACTGTGTAGAAATGGGAGATCAAGTCAAGCTGGCCAACAAGCAAGGGTTCCTTCTTTTATTTTCTTTGCTTTCAGCTGTGGGTGTGACGGGACTGGCTGCTTGTTTTCTCCCAGAACGATGGCCTGTAACATGGAATTGCAGGTCTGATCAGCCCTTTCCTCTCCCGTGTTGCTTTTAGTGACAACACTAGAGGTGAACTGAGGACCTTGATGATGATAGGAGGTGAGTCTGGAAAAGAGAGTATAGACAAGTCTCTTTCTCAAGTGCTTTAGGTACAAGCGGTGTGTGCTGGCTGCCTTTATGTCAACTTGCTACAAGCTAAAGTCATCTGATAGGAGAACCTCAATTTTATAAAAAACCTCCCTAAGATCAGGCTGTAGGCAGGCCTGCAAGGCATTTCCGTAATTAGTGATTGATGGGGAAAGGCCCAGCCCACCGTGGGTGGTAAGAGCAGATCGCTGAGCTGGTTGGTGGTCCTGGGTTCTATGAGAAAGCAGGCTGAGCAAGCCATGAGGAGCAAGCCAGTAAGTAGCACCCGTCCAAGGCCTCCGCATCAGCTCCTGCCGCCAGGTACTTGTCTAGTTTGAATGTCTGTCCTTTTTTCCCCCCCTTTGATTATGAACAGAGATGTGGAAGTATAAGCCAAATAGGTCTTTTCCACCTCAACTTCTTTTCTGGCCACGCTGTTTCATCACAACAGAAACCCTAACTAAGACACTGTGCAACTGAAAGGTGTGTCCCAGGAGCAACAGGGACAGTGGTCATATTAGCCTGTGGAATTATGATGATAAGACTGTATGTACACATTTAAATGTATTTCCTCATGGCCTATTTGGGAGATGGACATAGACACGGTGGGTTTGAGACTGGAGGCAGACACCTAGCCTTCAATTTGCTGAAGAAGACACCCAATCCTTGGTTAACATCCTTAGGCAGGAGGCTGGAATGTGGATGCTTGTGCAGTGGACTGATCACCTCATTTTGCTTCTTAGTACCATCATCATATCTACCGTTTCTATTGGAGAAGAGAAGGGGTGACTTCATATTTTGAGAACACAGAGGCCATGTTCAGACCCACATGATGGAGTCCAGCAGGCATCATCTTGAACAAGCCACTTCACCGTCTACGTCACCTTAGCTGGTCATTTGCCCCGGACTGTCCATTCTCTGTACTCTGTTTACCAGTCTGCTAAAGTCCTGGGGCTGTGACTCCTGCGCATGGCCACACTCCTGGCTCCCTTTGCCCTTCTTCATACCCCTATATCAGCTTTGCCCTTCAGCTTTTCCTTGGCCACTCCACGTTTCCTGCTAGCCCTACTGTTTTCTCCACCACTTAGGGTCTGGCCAACTCTCTGAAAAAAGGAGCCCCACAGAGCTTCCCAGGGGTCTGCCAGGGGCTACAACCCAGGTGTGCTTACACATTGGATATGAACCTTTGCATTCTAGTAGGGACCTCAGAGCTATTAATCAATTCAGGGCAGACCTTATCATGAAATAGCTCAGAAGGAAAAACCAGAAGGAACCAAAGGGACTTCTAAATGCCCAGCAGGGAAAAACACCTTTTAATTGACTTGGATGACTTCACTGCAGAACCGTGTCTGGCTGTTATGCTAAACTGGAAATGAATCTATTATATTGTCTAAGGAATCTCCCAGCCCGCCCCGAGCATGTCTCCTGAGGAAGGGAGTGGAGCTGACACATAAACAGGACTTATGCATGGAAATGTCTGGGCACATTGTTTCATGCTTAGAAGCTGATATCTGAGAATGGGTTTGTATGTTCTACAGTGCCTGTCTTCTACAGGCCCAGGAGCTTTCCCAGTGTACTACTTACATTGGAATAGAATTCAGTATAAATCAAACCTGGCTTGGGCCCAACCTCAGTGAGTTCACAGTTGTTCTTAGAATTTCCATGGATGGTGTTGCCCTATGATAGCACAACCACTGCATCTGTGGAACTGGGCCTACTTGAGGAGCAGGCCCCTTACCCACATTAATAGATAGATCCAAGCTCACCTACCTTCTCTGTCTCTTCCTGTCAGTCTGGCGTTGTGGGTTGTAAAAGAACTTGGCATCAAGAAAGAGCAGCAGGAAACAGAGCAGAGGCCCAGTATGGGGCACCTAGAGGTGCACCTGGGGGAGTTCCAAATGCACCATGGGGGTCAAGAAGGACAGTGGGCCACTGCGGGTCAGTTCTGTGCTGTTCACGGTGGTTGCTTTTCCCGGAGTACTGCCTTTCATCTTTCAGAGGCTCCCAAGTCTCCTAAGTTCTCAGACAGGCAACTGAGGCGCCCAGAGATGGAAGGGCTCATGTCCTTATTGGTGACCTGTGATGTCTCCTCAGCTGATAGCTGTCCCCTTAATCCACCTGTTCCCACATCTCTTCCAGACAAATGGGGTTTTTCAGGGCAGTTTTCTGGGGGCCACAGACTGTCTTTCTGGTTTTCTGACGTTCTCTATCCACATTGCTAGAACCTTCCTTTCCTGCATGATAACACTGTGATTCCTCTCATGAGTTTACGAGAGGGTTGTCAGTCTGTTTGGTATGGAACTGTACCAACAGTCAGCCCCTCCCCTCCTAAGTCTGCATGCTATCCAGACAAGAAGGAGACAGTGGCCCAACCTCTCTACAGCTGCCAGGAAAAGCAATGGAAGCCAGGGCTTGCACCTCCCCTTCCTGGGCCAGCCAATTGCCAGGAATCCGAAACACTTCACTCATTGGACTGAATGGGATTTTGATGACTCCTCTTAATTCACTTTTTCTTATACAGTTGCTTTGGTCTCCCTCTGGCTCCCACTGCTCTCTGTGGTCCAGGCTCCTCGAAGTCTGTGGGCTGAGGGCCAACGTCTTTAGGCAGCACCAAAGCTCTTCCTACCCTGGTAAACCTGTCTTCCCTTTGCTCTTTCCCTCTCTCTGGTTAGTGGCCCCTATGGATAATTTTGCAAGAATCAGATAGTTAATACGACTGGTTTCTTATTCCTGGAAGCATTCACATATTCCCTGTGCCTTGATGTCAAAAAAGGAAAAAAAAAATCTTATTTCTACACAATGGCAATCACTCCAGATAACCACTCATTGTTTTATTCACCCCCCCTATCTAGCCTTGCCCGTGCTTACATCTTTACCCATCTCTAAAACGGATTCTTCCTTCTTTTCCCCCATCCGAACACTAACCAGGCTAAACCCTACTTGGCTTGGGAGATCAGGCCCATTCTGGAAACTGTTTTATGGTTTCTGATCAGTTCAGATGTAGACATTCTTTCTCCTATAGGCCTTATGAAATGTAGTATTCCACTCTAAAAATGGCAGCGACAATAACGAGTCCTGTATATTAAAGTGTTTATATACGTGTGCACACACATGTACGTGTTGATACAGAAGTGGAGAAGAGGCCGAGGATGCAGCTCAGTTTGCAGAGTGCTTGCCTGGTATTTATGAAGCCGTTGGCTTCCATCCCACCACATAAGCTGATGCATGGATTCATCCTTGTATTCGGAGCACTTGGAAGGTAGAGGCAGAATGGGATGATGAGGTCATTCTCAGATACATAGTAAGACATGTCTAGAGACAGAGAGGAAAGAAGGACGGAGGTAAAGAAGGGAGGAGAGTAGGAAAGAGGAAAGGAAATTGTATAGATAGGTAAGATTTCATTATCTATAACCCAGTTTCCCCTCAGTGACTTTGTGAACTGTTACTGCTGCAGGTGGCAAAACCCAGTCCACAGAGTCTCAGCAGTGTAGCCCTGTGTGTCTGAGGACTCCTAGCTGACACTCCCTTCTAGTTCCCAGTGTTAACTCACCCCTTATCTCTGGCATACTGGTCTGCTGTGCCTACTGTGTGCTTTTGGTTACCCATAATCCTTCCCTGAACTGCCCTCTGTACATACCTTCTGGGAAATAATAGTATGATTCTGGAACTAAGAAGGCTCACTCGAACCATCATTACTATTACATAGTATTTTGTTTGCATGGAGGAAATGGCCTTGGGGCCTCAGCAGAGCAGAGCTGTATTCAGGGAGTGTGGTGTGGTAGTCAGGGCCGAGTCTAGCCTGAGATGGGTAAGGAGTGGGATTCTGCCTCTGCCCCCTTTCACCTATGGGACTTGTAGTGATGGGCTTAGTGTTCTGAGCTTCCGTTTATTTACTAATGGAGATAGCGGGGTAGCTATGTTTGGCATGGATCTGCTTTAGTGAAAATGGAAGGCACTCTGGGTCTAGCCTGACTTACTTGTGAATGGAGGAGCTAGCAAATGCAGAAAGCATTAACACCCCACATCCGCCATGTTTCCACACCACACACGGCTGCTTCATGAATGGACACTCAGCCTCCAGCTAAGCTGAGGCCATTCACACACCTTTCTCCAGAACACTGACTGATGGCAGCAAGGCAGACGGACCCACGGGCTGGCCCACTGTGGTCCACGGGCGCCTGCTACTGAAGGGTGCTAGGCTGGAGGAAGTGGCTGGGTCTTGGATAGATGAGTTCAGCCTGTGGTTACAGAATGGGGATGAAGCCAAACCCACTCCCAACAAACTTGAGTTCTATTGGGCGTCTCTCACCTCGTACTCTCTGCCACACCCTGTTTCTGAGTCTGATCCTCACAGCAGTGGTGTCCTAAGGGTAGTGGTATCTTGCACCATCATCCTGTTGAGCATCTTTGAGAGGAGAAGAAGAAATAGGGAGGGAAGAGAAAAGAGACAGATGAGAAAGGAAGAGAGGAGGGGGGGGAAGAATAAGAACAATGCCAATAAAAGAGGTGAGGACGGAGGCAAAAGTGAGGACGGTGGGAGAGTCGAGCAGTTAGCCAAAGACGGTCAGAGCAATATGCTGGGAGCGGGAGAGAGCTTGGCCTTGCTCATCTCTTCCCCCTCAGCAGGAGTTTCTCGTGAGGAGTGATATTACATCCTGGAGAATGTTCTGCAATATCTGGAAATATTTTGGTTATAACAACCCTAAGGACAGAGGCCAGGGATGCTGCTGAATATCCCATGATGCACAGAGAAGCCACCGCTACAGAACTATACAGCTTCCAATATCAGGTGCCAGGGCTGAAAAACTCTACCCCAGATCCGAGAACCCAAATGCTACTCCTGAGCCAGAAGCCCTGTGACACCCTGAGAGCTGACGATATGAGTCCAGTTTAGGACGGTGTAGCTTCACTCTGAACAAACTCCACCTTCACTTTAGGCCACATGCCACATGCAGCCTAAAGACAGAAATAGGGCAATGACCTGAAAGATTTTTACAGGGAGAGCCACTGAGGCAAAAGTTTCTGTAGTTCCCCTGTAAGATCCCATAGCTAGCAAGTTTCTGATACGGACTTGAAAGCAAAGTATGTATGACGTTTGGCGCACGTATACGTGTGCGTCCGTGCCTGCGTGTGTGTGTGTGTGTGTGTGTGTGTGTGTGTGTGTGTGTGTGTTATTTCCAGAAAAGGAGCCCAGCAGAAATTCTGGACTCTCTCTGCCTGGGATTTCTACAGGTCACAGTGGTGCGGCACACCCTGCTGTTTTTAAAGGTACCTTAGTTTTGTTTCGAATTGGAAAGACGTATAGAGGACTATCGTGTAGAAAGACGACGTTGTACTTACAGTCCGCTGACAATAGAAAGCTTAACATGCTCCGTGGATGCAGGAGAACAGGGTAGAAACCAGCATGTGCGGGAAGCAAAGGGAACAGTCGGCATGGGCAAGACGCTTTATTGTGGCTCTGCAGGAAGCAACAGTGAGACAGGGTACTCAGGCTCGCACTGGATGCCTGGTTCACTGGTCAGCATTGGAGGGTAAGGGAAGTTTTTCCACTCTGGTGGTTTCTTTCAGGTGACCAGGGCAGGTGGTTAGTTAACTGGACCACCAGAAAAAAGCAAAACAGAAAACAGGCTCAAGAAGGGAATTGCACTGGGTTGGCTGGATTGCACTGACAGGCTAGTTTCATGTCAGTAACTTTGTATGTCCAGAGACCGGTTGACTTAAGGACTTGTCTTCACAAGTCAGCATGGCTCCTGCTATCCATCAGAACATAGAGAAGATGTGGTCATAATGTCTGGACAAGGCCAAACACAGTAAAACCCTATCTCCAAAAGCCAACACACGCATAGAGCAAAAGCCGGTGAGTGTCAAGACTTAATTTAGAACAGTGCCCACAACATAGTAAGTACTCAAAAATCATTACAAAATTTAATTCTGCCAAGCACTGTGTTGCATATCCTTAATCCCAGATCCTCGGAAAGCTGGGGCAGGGGTGATGACACGAGTTCAAGGTCATCCTGAGCTACATAGTTGTGATGGTTTGTATATGCTTGGCTCAGGGAGTGGCCTATCAGGAGGTGTGGCTTTGTTGGAGTAGGTGTGTCACTGTGGGCATGGGCTTAAGACCCTCATTCTAGCTGCCCGGAAGTCAGTCTTCTGCTAGCAGCCCTCATATGAAGATGTAGAACTTTAAGCTCTGCCTGCGCCATTGTCTGCCTAGATGTAGCCATGTTCCCACCTTGATGATAATGGACTGAACCTCTGAACCTGGAAGCCAGCCCCAATTAAATGTTGTCCTTCATTAAGACTTGCCTTGGGCACGGTGTCTGCTCATAGCAGTAAAACCCTACCGAAGACAATAGTGATTCTAAGGCCAGTCTAGGTAGCCTAACAAGACCGGTCTCAGAAAACATAAAAGGGGGCCAGGTCAAAGCTTAGTGGTAGAGTCCTTGACTAGCATGGCACCCTAGGTTCAGTCCCCAGTATTGATTGAAAAAGTTTTTAATACAAAAACAAATGCATTTTAGTACCCATGGGAAGTAGTAAGGGCCAACCACTACTTTTTTCACCTTCATAAAGCACAGCCTTTTTACTTCTTTTTCTCGTTGCTTCTGCCGACATTTTTAATGGAAGAACCACCATGTCAACCACGGGCACGACTGACAAGTGCAGACAGGGCCTCCTGGGTCCTTAGGCTCAAACGAGAAGGTTTTGATGGTGGCTTGAGCCATCACCGTGGCTCTGCTGCCTTCGTTTTTTTGTTGTTTTTTTAGTTTTAGTTTTTGTTTTCCCTCTTTTACCCTGTTTCTACTGCACCCACTCAGGGTTAGAGGACACGTGTTAGGTGGGAGCTGATTTGGCTGTGGAAGGATTCTTCACTCCGGTGATTATTTTCTCAAAAGTTGCAAAGCCTTAGAGCTCCAGTGTCGCTGTCCCACTTGCAACCCTGTTCATAGCCATGCATTGGAATCTGTCTTAGGGTTTTATTGCTGAGAAGAGGCGTCATGACCCCGGCAACTCTATAAAGGCAAATGTTTCACTGGGAATGGCTTATAGTTTCAGAAATGTAGCCCATTAGCATTGTGGCAGGAAGCACAGCAGCATGCAGACAGACATGGTGATAGAGCTGAGAGCTCAACATTTTGATAGGCAGGTTGCAGAGCTCTGTTCCACACTGGGCCACCGTGGGGGTCGCCTCCACAGTGGAATGCTTTCTCCAACAAAACCACACTCACTCCTAAAAGGACAATCTTCTACTATGACCACTCCCTATGGTCAGACATTCAAACACATGAGTCTGCAGGGGCCATACCTGTTCAAACCACCACACAGTCCCACTGCTGTGGGTACCCCCTAAGAATCAAAAGCCAGGATTGAACCAGATATTTATACATGTTCATCACTTGCAACCCTGTTCATAACAGTCACTGAGTTCCAGCACCTCATTGGTTGGGCAGGATAAAAGGTCTGAGAGTTCCCTGTTTCTGCTTCTTGACACAGGACAAGCTGAGCCTAGGAGGGACCTCTTCCTAGACACTGCCCCTTCCTATCTTCATTTAGGGATCCAGTTCACGTTGGCTCCAGGCTCTACCTGGCCACACCGTACTGGAGCTCCTGTGGCCTCCCGAGAAGAGAATGAGTGCCTGGGAAAAGGACCTGAACTTCTAGAAACATGAGCCCCTGCTAGAGAAAGGAAGTAGAGAAACAGCCCATTTACACACAAGAAAGCGGCCCCAGGGCCTCCCCTTTGCTGAGCCTCCTCTTAACTTGGAACCATTTCACAGGGGACCTTTGCAAGGATGACCAGTTCAAACTGGGCTGCTTAATATGCTTGGAGCAGAAAGCCCAGGGACTTGCAAATCAACCTCAGAAAGAGAAATTAGCTGTGTCTTGTCTCAGAACTCCCAATGCCTGCTCCAAAACAAACACATAATCTATGCCGGTAGGGAAAGCACAGCCCCTTTCCCTTCTCCGTTTTAGAAACACCATGTGTGCGTTATTTTAAATAGGCGCCAGCGCATGAGGCCCTTTTAACAAGATTGAAAACAGATGGGGCCTTAGGCTATTCAGTAGCTCTCGAAAACTAGCTTGGGACGTGCTAAGCCATCCTGTGTCCAGGCGATGCTCATTTGCTCGTCGAGATGCAAGTTCAGCCAGGCCTCTGGGTCCCAGAGAGCACGTGTCTGCTTCCTGTAGCAGGTGTGCGAGCCAAGGAAAGGAAGTATCTCCTCTCACCACATTGACTGTGTTTGCATTTGGTTAACCCTTCACCACCTCTGGAGCAGTGGGATGGCTCTGAAATTGAGCAGCTTTGGAGTTGTGGAATTTTGCTGGCCTTGGGCGGCCTGGGCAAAGGAGGGTTGGGTTAGTCTTTGCCTCCCTTGGTCTTGGAAGAAGGGATAGGGGTTTTCTAGGTTGGGGCCTGATGCTCCCAGGGCTGGAAACAACTGTTACATGACAAAACATTTCCTGGGGAGATGCAACACACACATCTACTCATCCGAGATAGGGCCTACAACAGACCAAAGAATGGATACCACCAAAGTCCAACTTAGTGAAACCATGATTTTATTGAGGTCATTTACAGGAATATGGGTGAGGAGTTACTTCCAGGAGTAGAAATGACTCAGATAGCTGTATCACCAAAGCCCACACCCATATGGCGGACGGCTCACAAAGCTAGGAACCTGGAGCATACGGAATAGCCTGCGGACAGATCAACAAGTCGGAGAGTGCCCTTTCCAGGTGCCTCAGTTGTCTAAACTCCTCCCTGAAAGCATTTTGGTGTCTGCTTCTTTCAGGCAGCTGGACTGGTCTCGGAGTCCTCTAGTTGTGTTCAGCTAGTCTCAGAGGGACTTTCAACTGTTGTTGCTTACATTGGTAGAGACAGTCTTAGTGTGTCTGGTCAGTTTCAGGGACTTTCTGAAGGTGTTTTGAGTTGTTTACCTTCCTGCCTAAGGAACTTCCCTGCAGGATAGAATGTTTCAGTCTCTGAAGAAACTGTGGAGTAGCAAAAGCTCACCCTGACCTTCTTGTGGCTCAGATCTCTCCAAAAGCTGCTGCAGTTCTTACTACAAAGAGGCAGAGCCCTTCTAGTGGCTAGAGGCACTTCTCAGTGATCTATCCCAGGTGGATGACAGACCCTGTCTCAAAAGAGGAAAAAAAAAAGGTGGGAGATGCTTCATGAAGAACAACACCCAAGGTCGCCCTTTGACCTCCACCTGCATGTGCATGCACAAGTCAGCCTACCGACACCTCTTCATGCTTCTTCCTGCTTACACATGTACAGACTTCTAGAGAAGGGCACCATGGTGACTGTACAACCGTGCATGAATACCTAACAGTACTTCTCTGTAAACCTGAGATGGTAGTTTTTTACGTCGCATTTATTTGGCAATGAAATATCACTGTGGAACACACGGAACTTGGTTCCTCCTGTTCCTGTTTCCTGGGGTCTTCTTCCTTAAATGTCACTGCTGCACGATGTCATGGGCTCAGGGTTTCTGATCCAGGGTCACAGCTTACACATGCTTGACCTCACTGAACGTTCTTCATTTCCTTCCCAGCACTTTGCACCCTGAGTGCTCACCCTGCTGTCTCCCTAGCTCGTCAGGCACAGTTGGAGGAGGAAAGAAAGGGGACACTCCCTGGGCACAACCCGGCCACATTTCCAGAGGGCTCAGTAGTAGCAGGAAGTGGTAAAGTCTCTCTTGGGATTACAGGGCTGTCCTCTGTGCAGGTTAGACGGACTGGACGGGAGATGAGACACCGGTTGCCAGTGGCTCCAGGCAGTGTCCTCCAAGTCTGAGATAGCAAGGGGAACAAAGAAATGAGTGGCTATGTGCTCTTTTTCCCTTCTTACAACCTTGGCAATGGTGTTGGACCTTGAAAATGAAACATACAAAGAACAGTTATTCTCAAGCCCATATGGATAAGATGTTCCTATCACCCATTCTGCACACATTTTTGTTCAGTGTATCCAGCTAGCTCGTCACACAATGCCCTCACTCCAGAATCTCATTCCAGCGATGGCGTTTGCTGCCTCTCACCCTAGCCGCCCCCGCTGGGGTGGACAAGCTAATAACAGCAATCACCTTCATTACCTGGTATTTCTATTGTGGGCCTTTTCCTGGGGAGACACATATGAAAAGGTCTGTCCACCTCAGATGAGGCAGAACAGCAGACAGAGTTTCACCAAACTCCAGCTCAGTGAGCCACTGAGTTTATTGGAGTTACCTCTGGAACACGACTAAACAACTCGTGACTAAAAACCCCACCACAGCACAGGCAACAGATCATTCGCAAACCTGAATCTTTAGAGCTCCCACCCCCAAGTGGTTGGCAGCTCCACAGGAGAGGTTTCTCTCAGAAGCTGTTCATAACCTTGGGGAGAGGCCTTCTGAATCCAGTGAGTTTCTGAGCCTCCTGAGTCTCCCAAGTTCCTTTTGCTTTCTAAGACGGGCCCATATGATTCAGAGGTAACAGCCATGTAACAGCACTGGTCTCGGCTTTAGTCACTATAGGCTCCGTGGTGCAGATAAACACTGCTGCTGCCTTCATTTTGCAGGCGAGAGATGGACAAAGAGCGGCCAGCTCTTCTAAAGCAGGGAAGGGGGGTAATAAACCATGGTGAGGACCACATCGAAACTGCAAATCACTGCTGTCTGTTTTGGTTTAAATATTCCAATATTTCCACATTTAGAAATGTTGAGTATTATCTTATTTTTATCAGTTTTCTTAAATATTTATTTTGATGTGTTTTTATATATTTATCTTTCCCTACCTTTCTTGTTCACGTGCATACTCATACTTATGTAGTTACACAAACACCTATGTGCATGCATATATACATTCTCTCTCTCACTCTCTCTCTCTCTCTCTCTCTCTCTCTCTCTCTCTCCCAACCCCAGACCCTGACTTTTCTGCTCAACATTTCTCTTACACACAGGGTGCTTTTCTGGTAGGCAAAAGGTACTTTTGATCACCGCACAGTAGTTGGTCCAGGCGCTGCAGAAAAGTCACAGGTGTACCACTGAGCTGTAGCTCCATGACCTGAAGCTTCCATGAGATGCCAGGTCCTGTGCCCAAGTAGGACTTCCTCATCTGGAGGAAGAGGCCGCTGAGCCAGAGCACAGGCTTTTTCAGAGCCTCTTCTGTTTGCAAGATGAACCTGAGCGGGTGGAAAGAGTTCAGTCTCAGATGTTCGTTGAGGACATCATAGAGCCCTGGGCTCTGGGAACTAAAAATACAGCCTGCAGAGGGGAATGGGCAGGAAACAGCCCTCCTGGCTACAAGCCTTGGCACTCTGTCAAGTGCTTGCCAGCACTGAGGTAGGAGGATCAGGCAGAATGGACAAAGAGGCAGGCCAGGCCTTGGCTGGTAGATGCTACAGGTAGATGGACTTAGAATATTATAGATGTGTAAAGGCAAAAAGCAGGGCAGCTACCGGCCAAGGGCAAAGCCTGAGGCCATGGAGTCTCTCTCCATCTGCCCAGTCAGTGTACACATTAGAACATAAGTCACCTCACATAACAGCGACTGCTTGGCACAATGTGAAGAGTGTCCAAGGGTTTGGGTCTCAGGTGACATACCTTGGAAAGAAGTCCCTACCTTTCCAAGTGCCATCCCAGAGTGTAACTGCCCGCCATTACATTGAACAGGTTACCTGGAAGGGAAGCTGGGGGTGTATGGGAAGGTGGCAAAAAGAGTTGGAGACCAAGACAACATTGCTGTTCAAGGTCTCAAAGTTTCATGAAGAACTCCAAATATATAGGCAGGGGAAAACCCGTTCCCCAAACGCTGGAAGCTTCTCAGCAGAACCAGTTCAATTGCTCCACAGGTGGCTAGTATTTCTCAGGAAACTGCAGGTCCTTGAAGAACAATAGGCTTCACCTTGGTCTGAGCACTCCACCCTAGGTGGAGGGGATTATGGCTGACACAGGAGTTCCTGCTCAAAGGCTGGGAGAGGAACTTCACATTGATCGATGTCAAGTTCCTGCCAAGTGACATGGTACCCCAATAAGGCTCTATACACCAGAGATCAGCCAAGTTGCCTTCTGTGTAACCCACCTCAGTCATCAAGCAACTGCTGCCACTCACCAGGCAGTCTCTGATCACAGCATAGGACAGTGGACCAAAGGGACCCAGTCTCTGCACTGTAGAGCTTTTTTTTTTTTGGTCATGAGACAATTAAATATTTCAGAGAGGTGATCTTAAGTATTGAAGTCTTGTGGAAAAGGTGTTGCGGGAAAGGTTACATAGGAAAACTGGCTGTGGAGTACAGAAGGGTGCTGTGAGTGAAGACCACCTCCAGGGTCACCAGTGAGCAGGACCTGAATGGCCTGAAGATACTCAGAAGAGGGCTTTCCATGGGAGACAGGAATCTAGGGCTCACTCCACACCTTGGGTGTGGACAGGATGTCAATGGGACAGTGGCCTTGAACCTCAAAGGTAGAGGACCAGCAATGGTGGGAGGTAATGGAAACTGACCCCCATGGGATCTTATGAGCCACACCAGGCATGGTGTTCTATACTTAGCCCTTTAATGTTCTTATTGCCAGGGTTTGTCCTTTCCACCACTGTCTTTGCTGTGAGGGAACTTTGGAACTGGAGGAAGGTCCATTCATGTATAGAATGTTACTCCCCATAGGAGGAATTTCGCATCCAGTTTTGTTCCTGGGAGTAAATACATCAATCTTTGTTTGGGGTTTGAATGGGAGGTCTGATGATAATTTACAAATGCCTTAATCATCTCTTGACAATCACCATCACCCCACTTCGGGCCCCTAAGTAGCAAGATGAGCAAACCAACGGTAACCTGAGTGGTTAGTGCTTTTGTGCAAAGCCCTCAATACAAGATCCAAACCCAAGCAGTGTAGCTTCCTACCTTCCCTGTAATCCAAGTTACCTTAACAGTGTTCTTCTGTAGATTTATTTACTTCATGTGCACAGGTGTTTTGCTTGCATGTGTTATGTGCACCTTCTGTGGAGGTCAGAAGAGGGCATCATATCCCCAGGAACTGGAGTTCTAGGTGCACTGTAAGCCACCATGTGAGCGCTGGGAACAAACCCCAGAACCTCTTTAAGATTAACAAGTGTTCTCAGCCCCTGAGCCATCTCTCCAGCTCCTCTACTCCAAATCGTAATGCACATATCTCTGGTTAACTAATAGTCGTAGGACACAGAGAGCATATGGATGGAAGGGGAACCAGGAGAGCCGGGCCCTCTCGGTACCAGAAACTCAAGATGGTAAAAAATGCACTGCAGCTGGTACACAGCTAATACAACAGGGCTACGGAAAGAAGAAGAACGCATTCCAGGGATAGCGCGTCCGAAACACTGAAGAGCAGAAGAAAGACAATGAGTTTAGTGACAACTCAGAGCCAGGCACCCTATGGCGCAGTTTAGAAGACAGAACACATACAGCACTGGCTCCATCCCCCCCCCCCCCCCCCCCCCCCCCCCCGCAAGCACAGCCATGGATGTTCTGAGTAGCTGCTGCTAATAAAACAGATAGCTGCTACCCTTCGAGTTCCCACACATTCTTGCCCCCTTCTGACCTCCACAGTTACCAGGCACACACAACACACAACACTCTATCTATAGAGTGTCACAATGAATAGGCATTGGGAAAGGCCCTACTACCTGAGATCTACACCACACATGCACACACACACACACACACTCACTAAACTTAGTGTCCATCTCTGCCTTTGTACCTGTCTGTCTCTCTCTGTCTCTCCTGCAAATTGCATGAATGCTAAAGCCCCGGTGTGAGGACACACTCTAAGTAAGGGCCTCAAGGATACAAGCTGCACCAGATATGTCTTCACTAACTGACAGGAATGTTCAGAATCTTATCAGCCACCCTTGGATTCCAGAGTAATCTGTCTGCCAACATCTTGCCTTTCTCAGGCTCTCTGGACAACATCTCTTTGTGTTGAAATCCTCCTTCATGGTCAAGTCTGATAGCTGCTACCTTCGAGTTCCCACACATTCTTGATATCTTTCGTACATTCCAGTCAGTCATCCAGTTCCAAGCCTCAATTTCATTCTCTTTCTCATTGATCTGTTGGCCTTATAACATCCTTTCAACAGATTATCATAATCACAAGCTGCAATCACCCCCTTCCACACTGTCATCACTATGTATTACCATCGCAAATGCAATTATCAGTAAGGAGACATGAATGCCCCGTGCTTTCAGTCATATCATCTACTTGGCTTGACATCCTTGTCAGGTGCCAGTGTTCCTGAGAGTATAGCCAGAGGCCTTATAGGAAATTGAGTTCACTTGATTTCTATTCCTCTGTGTGTGCACACATGTGTTTGTGTGCACATATTGCTCTCCCTGTGCGTTCTTGGAACAAAAAAGGACTCCTCCTGATCTAGGAGGATATAGTAGAGACTTTCTTGCCAGATCTGATTCTAGCTATATGTATGATCTATACCAGAGCCTGGATATTACAAGGAGCTGAATAAATGTCCTTAAAATCAAACCGCTACTCCTCTTCACCATCTTTTCCTGCTTAATTCCCCTAAATGTGTCTTCTTCCTATTCCTGGAACCTGTGGAAATCTTACCCCAGGAGACATTGTAGATGTGACTGCATGTTAAGAGCATGAAACTATGGAGTGTGTGACCCAGAGAATCTGATTTAACCCAATCTAACCACAGGATCACACAGGCCCTGGAAAACATGGAACTTCCTCTGGTAAGAGATAGAATATATATCGGAATTAGAAATCAGAAAAAGAAAAAAAAAAGAAATCAGAAAAAGTCTGAGATAGAGCAAAATTTATATTCTGTTATCTATCCCAAGATGGGGAATGCAGAATTGAGGATGTCACTCAGTTGACAGGGTGCTTGGCTGGCATGCACAGATCCCTGGGTTCAACCTTTAACACTGTGAACTGTGTGAGATGTGTATGCCTCTAATTTCAAATTTGGGAGGTAGAGACTGAAGGACCAGAAAGTCAAGGTAATTCCTGGCTGTCTCTCAGATTTAAAGGCAGTGGAGGCTGCATGAGGCCTTATCTCAAAAGGAAAAGAGAGCAAGGAGAAAGAGGACTCAGTATGACAAGGAGAACACCACCTAAGTAGCACATAGATCGGCAAAGTCAATGCTTCAGAACCACAGTTACCAAGAACTGAATTCCCTCAGTGCCTGGAGGCAACTTTTTCCCTGAGTCTCCCAGTCAGAGCCCAGCCGGCCAGCATCTTGACTTTGGCCTTGGAAACACAGAACAGAGACTCGCCAAGATAACCTAGACTTCTGACCTACAGAGCAAGGAGATGAGTTTATGTTGTCTAAACTCCCTAGACCCACAGTAATCTGTTCCAGCAGCAGCATATGAATACAGTGTAGGATGGCACACATACCTCTTCCCCAGGAGTCACAAAGTCTTAGGAAGGGAACCCCACTCTTAGGTTCTACCTCTGTCTTCTGCTGCCTTCACCCATGGGCCCAGTGTCTCTACGACAGATGACATTTTATCATTCCATTGCCCCATTGTTCCATGTCCTCACTTAGACTTTTCTTCAATGCCAGTTATCTTGAGTTTTCTCCCTACTATCTGTCCAGAAATACTTTACTGATCACTGTGATTTCATAACCTCTGGCAATGCAGTTCCTAAAGGCAAGTTACCTAGCAGATGTGGGACTCATTGCCTGTAGACAGGGTTTCCTAGAGGAACAGAACCAATAGAGTATATATCTATTGTAGGAGAGCATTTATTAGATTGGCTTACACAGTAGGCCTAGGAGCCCAACAATGGCTTTCTGCATACTGGAGGGTCTGAGAACCTAACAGCTACCCAGCCTGCAAATCTGGCCGCCTCAGCAACACGAGAGCAGCACCAGAGGCCTGGAAACTAACTGACGACTTGCTGATGAGTCTGATTGAAAGAATAAAGAACAGAGAACCGGGACCACAAAAGAGAGTAGTAGCAGCAGCAATCCATGTACTTGCTCAGTAAGAGGAGGCAGAAGTGGGGACACTGCTTTCTCCTCAGACCTCTTAGTACGTGGCCTGACCATTGAAACGGACCCACTCTGAAAGCCGGCTATCCCATTGTTTAATCTTCTCTGGAAACGCCCCCAGAAACACATGCAGAGTGTGTCTCCCAGGTGATTTCCAAGTTCTTTGGAGTGGATCATCAAGACCAAACACAGCCCCATTTACATTCAAATTATGAGAGTAATAGTTTATTAAAGAAGTGGTTTTGAATACCTACTGTGTGCCAGATCTGACCATAAAGCAGTGAGCAGTTCTCTGTGAAACATGTTCTTGCTTGATGCACCTTTCTCATAAAGATTGCTATTTTAACAGATTGCAGAGTGGGGTGCAGTGAGGTGGGCTGGGTAACTGAAGGTCCCTGGTTGAGAAACAGACCATATAAAAATGAAAGAGCCCATGGAGATAATTGACTACTCCAATTACGGTTATCCAAATTAAAGATAAAGAAAATTAAAGCCAAGAGAGAATGAGACCATAGCCTAGGGTCAATGTCAAATTGTAGTCTTTAGCTCTAACCCAAAGCTCAAGGCTGATCTCTCTCCACCTTTTCTCCCTTTCTTCATGCAAATTTCAAATAGGAA
Organism: Apodemus sylvaticus; assembly: GCF_947179515.1. Taxonomy (NCBI): domain Eukaryota; kingdom Metazoa; phylum Chordata; class Mammalia; order Rodentia; family Muridae; genus Apodemus; species Apodemus sylvaticus. Next base: position 52,145,890 of record NC_067491.1, on the reverse strand, counting down.
AGCTCAGGTGTCCTTGGCATCGATGTTGGAAAGCTCTGCCTGCGGCTTTTTAAAAGAATAACAAAATATGTGCAAGCCTGTTTATGCTTCATACAACCCACCTTCAGATCAAAGCATTAGCACCTACCTTTCTTAATGATGTCTCCAGGTCATATCTTAGGAATGTGTCATGCAATTGTTTTCCCTCCTAAGATAAGAGTCCCAACAGTTCTGAACATTTTCCAAAGTAGCATACTTACTAGCAGGGGCTGGAGAATTGGCTCGGCAAGTATGAATGCTTGCATTCAGAGGCCGGCATATACGTCCACAACCTTTTGTAACTCCAATTTCAGGGGATTTTTTTTTAACCTCTTCAGGCACCTGTACAGAAGGGAACAAACACACCCAGAGAGAGACATAAAAGTCACTAATAAAATAAACTTTAAGAAAATAAAGGAGGAGCTGGAAAGGTGGCTCAGAGGTTAAGAGCACAAGTTGCTCTTCAACTCCCAGTAACCACGTGGCAGCTCACAACTAACTGTCTGCAACTCTAGTTCCAGGGGATCCAGCACCCTCATCCAGAAATCCATGCAAGCAAAACACCAATACACATTTTAAAAAATAAGAAGAAATCATCAAAAAGGAAGGAAGGAGGAAGGAAGAGAAGAAGGAGAAGAAAACAGAGAGAGAAAAGGGAGGGAAATACTTTTATGCACCCTTGGTAGCAAGAAGTAGATAAAAAAGTACCTTAGTTCATCGCAAGAGTATCGTCTTATACTTCTAGGGAGGCAGAAGGAAAACTAAGATGATGATTTTTTGGAGCTGTGCTGAAACTCGAAACTTCATGTATAAAGCCAAAAGATTTCTTGCAGACTGTGTGAGTAGTGGAAGATACACACAAGGGCCCTCAGTAGAGAGGATGACTCAGTAATGGGAAGACTCACTCCCTCACTTAGTCACACCCCCAACCTTTAGAGACAACATTCGGTTGCTAAGGATTGATTGAATATAGCTGATGCTAATGAGCAGTTCTTAATGTCCGTTGAATCTTTGAGATAGTTCACTGCAATACTGGGCAGATATACAGAACAGCATAGATATATAGAACATGCAGTGGCCAGTCGGCCATATCTAGTGAGAAGCATCTAACTAGTTTGCTCAGGACAGAACCTTTGATGGCAGCTGGTGGCCTGGTGTTTATGTATTATAGAGTGGGCATATAACACGTCATCTTGTCTGTAGATTGAAAGGACAGAAGGCTTACCCTAAATTATCTTTGTATTTTCTTTTGTTTGGGTGGCTTTCATTTTATACAATGGTCACTGCCAAGACTCCCTACAAAGTAACAGTAACAGAGACAACTTGAAAGACTCCAGGATAGACATAGACAACAGACTAGGATAGAGAATTCAAAGCAGCTGGGCCTGCTGGGATAGGCTTGTGACTCCGGCTACTTGAGAGGATAAGGTCACAGGATCACCAGTACAAGACCAGTCTTTGGACTACATAGTGTATTCATGACCAGTTTGGACAACTTTGTGAGAGCTTATATCAAATTTTAAAAACTAAAAGAGATCTAGATGCAGCCCAGTGGTAGAGCACTTACCTAGCATATTCGAGATCCTGAATTCGATGCCTCATATTGACACAGAAAGAAAATTAGAGTGCCACAAAAGAAATACGTTGGTGTTTGGCAAAGGTTCAAATGTGATCCTTTTGAAAAGAGAAAAAAAACAAAACAAAGCAAAATACAGTTATTTCAGCAAATGGTGGCAAAAAGCTGCCTAACCAGATGGAGACTGAGCATTAAAAGTTATTTCTATGTGGATCAAAGAAGTCAAATGTGATACATAAAACAACAGAGTTTCTATGTCTTAGTCAGGGTTTCTATTCCTGCACAAAACACCATGACCAAGAAGCAAGTTGGGCGGAAAGGGTTTATTCCGCTTACACTTCCACATTGTTGTTCATCACCAAAGCAAGTCAGGACAGGAACTCACACAGGGCAGGAACCTGGAGGCAGGAGCTGATACAGAGGCCATGGAGGGGTGCTGCTTACTGGATTGCTTCTCCTGGCTTGCTCAGCCTGCTTTTTTATAGAACCCGTGACCAGAAGCCCAGGGATGGCACCACCCACAATGGGCCCTCCCACCCTTGATCACTGAGAAAATGCCTGACAGCTGGATCTCATGGAAGCATTTCCTCAAGGGAGGCTCCTTTCTCTGTGATGATTCCAGCTTGTGTCAAGTTGACACACAACAACAGTCAGTATATTCTAGTAAGAAATATCGCAGAATGTCTATATAACCTTAGGTTAGGCTAAGGTTTGAGCTAACGATAATGAAAAACACTAACTATAAAAAGATCATTAAAACTCAGCCTAACTGTCCTTTGAGAATCTACACCCAGCAGCTGACTAAAACAGATGCAGAGACCCACCGCCAAACATCGGGTGGGCTCCGGCTATTCTTATGAAAGAGTTTGGAGAAGAGTTGAGGGCTCTTAAAGGAATAGGAACTTCACAGGAAGACCAGCACTCAACTAATCTTCATATTTGGAGGCTCTCAGAAACTGAACCACCAACCAAAGAGCACACTCAGGTTGGACTTAGCCCCGAGCACATGTGAAGCAGATGTGCAGCTTGCTCTTTATGTGGGTCCCCCAACACTAGAGCAGAGGCTACCCCAAGAGCTGTTGCCTATCGGTGGAATATGCTCTCCTAACTGGACTGTCTTGTCTGGCCTCAATAAGGGAGGATATGGCCAGCCTGGCAGAGATGTGATGTGCCAGGGTTGGGGGCAAGACCCAGAGGAGCCTCTAACCTTTCAGAGGTAAAGAGGAGGGGGACAGGAAGAGGGACTCCGTGAGGGGGGTGGGGACCAGGAGTGGGAGGCCGCAGTCTGGGTGAAGTGAATAAAAAATAAATAAATATTTTTAAAAGATCATTAAATTATACTATATGTATGTGTGTGTGTATCTATTTATAGTCTCCTTTAACGCAATAAGAGCAGGCAAAATACATTTTCCATTCATAGAAATCCTACAGCAGGCATTTCAGGACTGAGGTTCTTGCAGAAAGGAAGCAATTATCCTTATAATCATCTGAAATAACCGGCTGGAGGGAGTTTCCTGGAGGCAGGGAATGTGGGAGAGCACGTTGAGCTCTGCTAACGCCGAGGTGAGGAGGACTCAAAGGCTGAAGCTCAGGAGAACCACTGTGGCTAGAATTCACCTGGTAATATATAGGAGAGGGTGGAGCTACACAGAGAAAGCAGTGGGGGTCCAGAAGTCTGTGGACAGTGGCTCCTAAAGGAATTAAGCAAGACTGGGGGACAAGGGAGATGGGACAACACATCAAAAACCAGTGGGGCAGATGATGGAGGTCAGGGTAACCTATCTGTTAGCTGTACCTCAGGCTGTGTCACGGTGGATCCTACTCTGCAGGCTGTGCTTCCGGCAGACCCAGTTGGGATGGCAGTCAGATCTAGCTAGGGTGGGTGTTAGTGCAGGGTTCCAAGCTGGTCAGTTTTGGGGCCCCTGAAGGCTCTGCAGGGAGGCAGGACACAACGTTCCACCAAGCTTTTCCAGACTGAGGAACAAAGCCAGAGTTAGACAGTGGTGCTCAGGGGACCTCGTGCATGCCACTCTCCAGTTCTACCATTTTTGATGTGTTCTGTTCACTCTTATTGGGACAGTGAAATTGGAAAAATAATCGTAATTGCAGCTCTTCACAGAAGCCTGTGTCTCACCTGATCATCAAAAATTTGAATCATCACAAAACCTTAAGGATAGATATTGTTTGTAGTGCTATCTCTGTTTTACAGGTGTTAAAACTAATAGTCAGAAGGACTAACGAAAGTCATTGGCTGGTACATTGAGTAGCTTACATGTCCATGTGACTTCTTGAGTACACATGAATTTGTACCACAAGGCCTCAGGTGTAGCATTTTTTATAAAAAATTACATGAAGACAATAGAAGGCAAATTTGCAGTTAAAATGTTCATTCGTGCAGAAAATTTAAGTTATTCTTTAAATTTTTGTGAAACAGGTAGCTGCTATATTGCAAATAGAAAGGGATAGAGACAGAGAAAGACACAGAGAGAGAGGGGGAGCAAGAGACCATACATCTGCATGCAGGAGTCTGGTGTCTAGTGGAGATGGCAGGGCAGCCCACTGATAATACTGACCCTTGGAGATCTCCTGTGGCTTTGCATGCAATGCTGAAGTTGCACTCATTTCTCTGTTATTTTATTTGTGACCTAGGCTTGCTTTGGAAAATTTATACAAACTGGGAGAGTTAATACAACAAACCTCTCCTAGATCTAGATGTTAGATGGTCTACATCAGATTTCAGCACTTCCCCCTCGAGCCCCAGGCGCTAAGGAAGAGTCTTCATTGACTCCCTCTGCCTTCTGGAGTATCCTGGCCATCTGTGCTCGTGACTACCTCATTCTAGGATCTGTCTCCATCTTCATATGACTTCCACCCTCTCTGTGTCTGCTTTTCTCAGGGCTTGTCATTAGAGTTAGGGTTCACTTGAATCCAAGACAATCACCTCTTCAGATGTTGCCTTAGTTACATCTGTGAAAAATCTGTTTCCTAAAAGGGCTCCCTAAGGTACCAGAGATTGGGACTTGGGTGTATGTTTCTTGGGGATAACATCTGATCTACTGCAATCACTATGGGAGTAATGTGATTCTTCCAAGGTGACCACTGTTTAAGATCCTACGACAGGGACCAGTGAGCCATCTTGATGGAGAGGGGGCTTGGGTACCTCTGTGTTCATTTCCATTGCTCTTGATGTTTTAGATAGTTAAATACCGAGCATTTTCCTTTCCTTTGCTGCCTAAACTCTGTGCTACAACAGAATCTTGTTGCCCTGGGACTTCGGCATTCTCCTTCTTGAACTTTGAATTGTTTATAATTCATGGTTTGGAAATAACTCTAGAAATTCAAATCTGAAAAAGACCAGCCTCTGACTTTTCTATCGAACCCCGGATATGTCTTCAATCCAGGGCTTTCTTGTTGCCTTTGGGCAGCAAGGCAACCCCAGGGTCTACACCCCGCTTGGCTCAATCCTTTCCTTCACATGTCTAGTGACCAGCTCTCCTGTTTTGCAATTTCCTTTGAACTTCTTTCTCTGCCACACACATGCACTAGCTTTTTTAAATTGTCTGTAATGTTGCTAATTGAGCAATCTGGAGCTGAATTTAGAAGGCATCAGGCATAATCACCATGTTATTACCACAGTTTACCAATGTGGGCTCATTAGCAACAGTCTTTTCTTTTCACCTTGCCGCAACATAATGAGGTTATTAATTAGAGCAAAAGATGAAAGGGTTCTTGCCTTCCCTTACTACCATCTGGAAAGAGGGTCAGGCCCTTTGTCACAGTTCCTCATAAATTGCTCCAGAATGATACATTTAGAGCTTTACAAAATGATATTTTTCTTCTCTAAAAACGTGTTCTCTCTTAAATGGCATTTAGGACCCAATATTAGTAACTTTTCTGTTGCTGTGTTAAAACACCACAACCAAAAATGGCTTGTAGAAGAAACAGTTAATTTTGACTTACTGTTCTAGAGGAATGAGAGTCCATTATGCAAGGAAATCCATGCAAGGAAGAAATGGCCGTGGGCAGGCCAGCTGGCCAGAGCAAGACGCTACAAGCTCATGAATCAGAGAGAGGAAACTGGGGATGATGCGAGGCTTTAAACTCCTCATGTCAGTGACAGACCATGATTAGCAAGGCCACTAAGCCTCCCCAAACAGTGCTACCCACCAAGGACCAAGTGTTTAAATACTGAGCTTATGAGTGACAGTCTAATTCAAAACACTACAGTTCCCACACCATTCAAGCATTGATGCAGCCTCGTGCAGCCTCAGGGAGGGGCAGTAGAGGGCAAATGGTCAGATGCCCAGTCCCTTAGAGCATCCTTCCTGGGGTTGAATCCTGAGCTTTGTCACCCATCGAGTGGCATCCCGCATATATCTAATCTCTCTGCCTCCAGTTCCTTATCTGTACAAGTAGATTTATGTGTGTGAAATGCTTAGAACAAAACCTTGCACATAGTGAACACTGTATATATGTGAACAGTTATTTTAATTCAGTATATCCAAATAAAAGCTTTTGAGCCTGGCAGTGGTGGCGCACACCTTTAATCCCAGCACTTGGGAGGCAGGGGCAGGTGGATTTCTGAGTTTGAGACCGGCCTGGTCTACAGAGTGAGTTCCAGGATAGCCAGGGCTACACAGACAAACCCTGTCTCAAAAAAAGCTTTTGGTTATGAATAAGGCTGTGATCATAACAGTGGGCCCTTGAATCTGAGACTCCGAGGTTCCAATGTGACGTGTTCATCAAGTACTCCTGAGCATGTCACCTGCCTCTCTGAACCTCAGCTTCCTTTTGAGGAGGGAGATAAAAATTCCATTTCTAAGTTTGAGGCGAGGCTTGATTATGCACTGGATAAAGCACAGAAGCCTACGATAAACACAAATATCCTGTACTGGTGGGGTTTGACGCCTCCTGTTTCTGTCTCGCTTTCCTCTCCAGGCGGAGTTCTCTGAGCTGAACCTGGCGGCTTACGTTACCGGAGGCTGCATGGTGGATATGCAGGTTGTGAGAAATGGCACCAAAATTGTGCGGTAAGCAGACCTGAGGAAAAAAAACCGTCTGAAAAGTATATATCAGAAACCTGACAAAGACACCTCCACGCCTGCCTGCCTGGTGCCTGTGGCCACCGTCAGGTGACATGTGGATATCCCTGTGCCAGATAACCTCCACAGAGCTCTGTCTGCCCCTGTAATAGAAATGATTAATGATGTAACTACATGGGAAGCAACTGTGATGTCCAGAAATAAGGCTTCGGATGAAAGACATGGGTTCTGGCTGTGGAGCTGTGACCCTGTTCTGTCTGTATTTGGTTCCTTTTGCTCTCTGTTTCTTAGGGGAAAGGTGGAGATAGCAACACTGCAGCCAGGGGCTGCCAAAGTTTCCGTGAACGCATGCGTGTGAGAGTAGCCCGTCCACAGTGTAAAATGCTAACGGAAAGAACAGAGCCCATCCCAGTAACACAGCAGACTAAGCACCCAGAAAATCCCCTCTAAACACAGCAGAAGGAAAAGTCCTGCTTATCAGATTTTCCAGAAATCTGTGTAGGGTGTGTGCTGAACTGAACAGGAAATGAGGGAATTCTTTGGAGGTCAGAAATGACAAGTATGTATGCACAGGAGAGATAAGACTCACATAAATGCTGTCCTATGTGATTAGACTCTGGGGGGGAAAGACACACACGGGCTAATGTGTGAAGGTCTATGTGGTCAAGAGATGGCTCAAACCCGGACAAGTAGGAAAAGCAGAAAATCTGGTGAAAACGAATATATGTATATATTCTTGTCAAATATATTGAGCTGGAGGAAATAGGTCATCAAGGTGGGCCTTGAAGGTTATGCCTATCTTCAGTTCTATCCAGTTCCCTCCATTTCCTGATCAGACACAGTGCTGCTGTGGATCAGATACGTGTGCTGCTGTGGATCAGATACGTATGCTGCTGCCATCATGGACACACTAGGGCCGTACCTTCTCCATAATGACGGGCTGAAATCCCTCCAAAATCTGATCCAAAATCTGTTTTTCCTCTCTTAAGTAGCTTCCCTCAGGCTTGTTTGTCACAGCGATGGGAAAAGCAGCTAACACAAGTACAAAAGCTGCCATGTCTCTAGACTATATGCTACATGTCCCAGATATCATTAGACTGACTACATGCTATATGGCCCAGATTGGAAATTGGCTTTGATAGGCTAGGGAAGGAAAGGGGGGAAAAAGTCAACCTTCAGGTAACACTTTTATTAGAGGGTATAATGGTTCATGCCTCAATACACACACACACACACACACACACACACTGAACTAAGACCTCATAGAAATTCACCTTCAAGGTGAACATGAAACCAAAGTAGCTGAACCCTCACAGATTGAAGTGAGTGAGGCCTAGGAAGTCTTTGACATTGGGCCTGATGCCTGCTCATCACAAGCATGCCAGAAGTGTAAGATAACCCTTTATAAAAGACACACTTTCAGGCTGTGCTTCAGAGATATATTTATACAATGGCTAGCACATGGTTTGAATTAGCTAGCACTGGTGCCAGGAATTAGCAGATATATGAATAGTAGACCACAGGAGTTAAACTTCAGAGAGACTGGATGTTGCAGTCGCCAGACATTAGTGAAAGGGAAAGTGATGTATATATCAAGAGGAAACGAAAATCAAGCTGGGAAATATTTGCAGAGAACAGGGATCTATAAAAAGTAAGCATTCTAGTTTGAACCTGTGCAGATCTTGTGCACGCTGTCACAGTGTCTGAGGGTTCCTGCATCAGGCCTGTTGTGTCTGGAAAATGCTGCTTTCTTTGAATTGTCCACCAACTCTGGCTCCTACAGTCCTCCAGCCTCTTCTTCCACATAGATCTTTAATCCTTGAGAGAAGGGATGTCACACATCCCACTTAAGGCTGAGGAGGCCAAGGTCCCTCACCCTCTCTGTATGTTGTCCAAGTGTGACTCCCTGTGTTAATTACCATCTACTGCAAGAAGCAGCTTCTCTGATGAATGTACAGTGATCCACAGATAGATTTATAAGGATAACATTGTGTCATTGGGAGTCGTTTTATTGTAATGTTCAATTAGCAGAATGATTGGACGAGATTTTCCTCTAGTATCCATCAGCTATCTACCTACTTTCAGATTCTTGGCCTCGTTAGAAATGTCAGGGTATGGCTTCCATGTCATGGAGCTGGCCTTAAAAGGGGAAGTGGGCATAAAGCCCCAGCCCTAATCAAGAACATATTTGCAATTAGTGGCTGTTGGGAAAGGAAAAGTTTGTTTCAATGGAATGATACTGGGTAGTATCAAGCATACCACAGGTCAGGCTGCATGCTAAGTAATAGTTAACCAACACAGAATTGACTCCATGTTTTTTATTGTTTGGTTGGGTTGGTTTGATTTGTTGTTATTGGTGGTAGTGGTGGTGGTATGTGTCATTTTTATGTGTGCTTCTGTTGTTGGTGTTATTGTTGTTGTTGCTTAGTTTGGTTTTGTCTTTTAAGAGAAAAAAAGAATACAAATTTAGATGGCTGGAAAGGGGGAATTTGGAAGGTGTTGGTGAAGGGAAAATATGACCAAAACATATTATATAATAAAATTTTAAATAAATAATGTTAAAAATTAGAACTTCTAGAAATGGAAAACCGTAATAGCCAAGTGATTGAATATGTTGTGTTTGACAGCACACTAAATACAATTGGAAAAGCATTCGTGGAATTAAATGAATTGGCCTGAAGGAGGAAGGGAGAATGGAGAGCATTAGAAATGCATACGAGCAGGCAAGATCTCAGGACACATTAGAGTGTTCACTTAATCATAGGGTCAGAAGAGAACTGAAAGAATAAAAGAAAGGACCAGAGGCAGGACTGCAAAGAATGATTCCTCCAGCATACTATGCCAGCCAGAAGCTCAACACGGTTTAATCCAGATTAGAAAAACAATTCTACACCGAGACATGCCCATGTAACTATAGAAAGAGGGGAAAAAAGCATCTTAAGAATAAGGCAGAGTTAGGAAGGTAAATTTATTTTATTGTAATTTCAGTGATGGCTTTCAGAGAGCCATGGTGAGGATGCCTTCAGGGCAGTGAAGTTTTGGCCAAAACTGGAGTGAGAAATCAACAAGTCAAAGAATGCCAAGGATCTCCTGCGATGATGTGGAGCTAGAGATGCAGAACAGACATATTCTTCCCCAGAGGGAACCAGAGCTGCTGACGTGTTTATTTTGTATATCTGCACACACCCCCAACCCTAAGAGGATGGATTTCTGTCATGTGAACCTACTATATGTGCCAGCTCTATGGAGTTATCAATCATAGAGCCTCTCAGATTGCAGTTCATGTACCGATCTCCCTATCGTCTTGTTAACACACGGGTTCCCATCTACTAGGTCTTGGGATGGGAATCTAATCCCCTAGGTGTTGCTGGTACTGTAGACTAAAACTGGAAAGCAGTGATTTGGATAATCTCCAAGAGGATGGTGATGGTAAAGAAAAAGGAGGAGGAAGAAAGGGAGGATGAGTGAGGAGACTGAGCAGGAGGAGGAGGAGGAGGAGGAGGAGGAGGAAGACTAACCATACCCTGAAAAACCAAGGTTTTGGAGACATTGCCAGTATGACCAAAGCTCTGGTCCCAAGGATCCTGCAAGGCTCTTACTTTGTCAATATTACTTACTTTTCTTTTTACTATGACAAAGTACCTGACAAAAGCAACTTAGGAAAGGAAGGATTTATTTTAGTTCAAGGTTTAAGAAGGACTATAGTCCATTTATTCAATCATGATGGAGAAGGCATAGGAGCACGAATGTGCAAGGGCTGGTGACATCGTATCCACATTTGGAAATAGAAAAGATAGGAAGTAAAGCTACAGAATCTCAAGGCTTATCCCTAGTGACCCACCTCCTTTACTGACAACCCTTTTGATACTGGAATACAACTTTGCCATTTACAAAATTCCAAAGAACGACATCATTGAGCTACAAACAAATGAACAAACAAACCCACACATACAAACATCTCATAAGGTTTGTTTTATTTGAAGGTTTCAAATGCTGTACTAAAACACCATGAACAGAAGCGACCTCGGGATGAAAGGATTTATTTCATCTTACAGCTTGTAGTCAGCCCATCATCCGGGGAACTCAAGGCAGGAACCCGGAAGTAGGAACTGAAGCAGAGGCCAGGGAACAACTGACTTGTTCCCCATGGATTGCTGTCTGTTTTCTTATGCCAACCAGGCCTCCGTGCCCTTGGTGGGTGGTGTGTTTTACGAAATGACCCCCCTCTCTCCCTTCATTGTCTGGGCAGTGTGTGCAGTTGATAACACATGACCAGCCCTAGGCTATTGGACTGTCACCTTGAGATGCCAGGTAAGACAACAGGACTTTCTCATGAGACTTTTTCTAGAGTTCTTGGTTAACAGGCACGTGATTTCTGCAGGGGGCACTGAGCTGTTGAGTAGAAGTCCAGAGCTGCTGAGCTGGCAGGGTGAATGCCTGGATTGGCTGGTGGCTCTCTGTCTCCCTGAGTGAATGACCTGCCACCCATAGAGCCAAAGCAAAGGAAATCACAGCCAAGAGAGACAGTGGCCTGGTGATGTTACTCAAGACTGGGTCCACACTCTTCCCCAGACTTGAGCCAAGAACAATCCCTTTTAGTTTAAGCCAGCTTGAAGGACACATACAAAATTCATGAATTTTTATTTATTAAAAAAACACTTTTACAGCATCTCTTATGGGCTAGGCGCTGTTCCAAGCACTTAACATATATTAACTCATTTTATCCTTTCAACAACCCCAGAAGGTGCATGCTATTAAATCCAAGTTTTATAGATAAGAAGGTGGAAAAAAAACCGAGTGAGTTGTGTAATGGGATCCAGGTGTCCAGCCAGTGAAAGGTGGGGCTCCGCCAGTCTGACTCCAGAGCCTGTGTGTGGCATCTCTGCCCTGTTGCCCCTCCTTAGTAAGAGGGAGAGTGTTTCATTATTAAAGAGGTGTTAAGTTCCCCATTATGAGTGGTACGTAAGAGGACAGTTCAACAACCATTTGAAACAAAAACATGGGAAGAATCCAAGAAACTGACTTAGAGGCAGGGTATAGGGGAAAGGTCACTACCACTTACTGCTGGATCCCTGGGCCAAGTGCTTCATATAAAATGTGATCTTATCTATCCCCACAACCCCATAAGATGCTCCAAAGAAAGCAAGAGGGCAGTGGAGCTTGGCAGTCAGAACCTAGCCTCTGGAGCAGCCTGACTGGGTAGATAGCCCTCTTCAGCCTAGACAAAGGCATCGTGTGACCATGGGCAGCACATTCTCTGGAACACTTTATTCTGACAACTCATCACAGAGTTCAGTGAGGAATACACAAGCGGGTGTGTGCTAATGCCTCAGCTATGTCTAGACCAAAGTAATCTTTAAATCAAATGCTGGTAATTATTATCATAGCCCATTTTACAGAGGAAGAAGTCAAGTCAGAGCAACAGAAATTCGCTTGGAGGCATGGGATTGCTTGGCTCAACCTCAGATTTCTAGAGCCTGGCAGCACTTGAATCTGGCTCAGGCCTCTGAAGCCGCAGGCATCTTTAACTCCTTTTAGTTCGCTCTGCGTTCCTCATAGCCTCTATTCCCACTGCTCCCATGCCAGCAAGGTTGGACCCCAGATATCTCTAGACAGAAAGCAGCAGGAATCTAAGATCTGGGTTAGTTGTCGCTGTCACTATGACAAGATACCTAAGTTTAATCCACTTAAAAGGAGGCAAGGTTCATTTTAGCTGGAGGTTCCAGATGTTGTGGTCTGTGATTGTTTGACCCAGGAGTTTTAGGCATGATGGTATCCAGCAAATCTTTGTGGACGTGTGAAGACATTGTCACCTCAAGGTGCTGAGGTGGAACAAAAGAGAGCAAGGGATAAGAAGAAACCAAAATCTTAATTTCCTTTGATGGCACATCCCCAGAGACCTGACCTCTTTCCACTAGGCCACACCTCTTAAAGATTCCACCATGAAGTACCCTGAGGAAGCTATCAGTATGTGACCTTTAGGGCCAAATCCAATCCAAACTCAAGCAACTTTTCTGCAGGGTCTGAACAAGGACAGCTCATGTGAGTAGAGAGCTGTTCTCATCCAAAGGTCAGACCTGACTATCTACCTCTGCGCCTCCGCTTCTGACCTTACAAAGCACTAATACAGCATGCGTGGCTTCTGTAAGCACCACGTGAAATAGGATACAGACGAAGTTTATTTATTCCACCAATATTTGTTAAGGAGTCACTATGCCCTGGGCGCCATTTCTGAAAGTAGACATTACATCAGGAATTGTATGAGACAAGGGACAGCATTCACCCCTTCTTGGCTAATTTAAAATAAGGACTTTAATATGAAAGCTTAATATGCAGAGGAATGTGTGGGGCTGAAGGAACAAATAAGGGAGACACCATTACAGGTAGAGCATCCCACTCTGGAAGCCCTAACCCTAAAGTTCTAAACTTTTAGAGTACTTGGATGACTTTGTAAGTGAAAATTTACACACTGTAAATGTGTTTAACGCACAAAACTATGAATAACTATTATAGCACAGTACCCCCAAGGCTATTTATAGCATGTGTATATAGACTGCAAATGAGTATTGTATTTAGATTTGAGTCCCATTTCCAAGATATGTAAATATGCGATATATGTAAATATTCTAAAATCCAAAAACATCTGAAATGCAAAATGGTCCAGAGCACTTGAGAAAGGCAGAGAGCTCTAGTCTAATAGCTCTAGTAGATATAGTTTCTAGTTAAGCATGAGATGCTGTGCTAGACCCATGGTTGCAGAGCTTCCTCCAGTGCCCACCACACTAATGGAGGTATCATGATATGCTGTGCCAGATATAAACAGACGTGTGTTCACCTTTGAATGTCATAATTTATACAACAAATTCACAAAAAGCAGTAGTTTCGTTGACTGAAATTTGCTAACTAGTGTTGATTATCTTTGCAGTTAGCTAAGGGAAACATGGATCCTTCCATTCCGATCTCTTTCTGTGTGTCATTTATTTTTTATTTTTTAATTTTTTTTTTAGTTAATCTTGTATCTAGTTACTTTGCTGAAAGTGTTTATCAGCTGTAGTAGCCGCCTGGTGAAACTTCTAGGGTCACTTGTATATACCATCATATCATCTGCAAATAATAATACTTTGACTTCTTCCTTTCCAATATGTATCCCCTTGAGCTCCCTCAGTTGTCTGGTTGCTCTGACTAAGACTTCAAGTACTATATGGAATAGATAGGGACAGGATGGATAGCCTTGTCTTGTCCCAGATTTTAGAGAAACTGCTATGACTTTCTCTCTATTTGATTTGATGTCAGCTGTAGGTTGGCTGTAAATTGCCTTTATTATCTTGAGGTGTGTCTCTGTATCACTAATCACTCTAGGACTTTTATCACAAAGGAGTTTTGGATTTTGCCAAAGGACTTTTCTATATCTAATGAAATGATCATGTGGGTTTTTTCTTTATTTTTGTTCAGTTTGTTTATATGGTAGATTGCATTTACTGATTTTCATATATTAAACCACCCCTGAGTCTCTGAGATGAAGCCTACTTATCATGGCAGATAATCTTTTTGACTGTTCTTGGACTTGATTTGCAGGTATTTTGTTATTAAGTACTTTGGCATCAGTGTTCATAAGGGAAATGAGTCTATAATTTTCTTTCTTTGTTGAGTTTTTATGTGGTTTGTGTATCAGGAAAACTGTGGCCTAATAAAATGAATATGGCAATGTTCCCTTCTGTTTCTAGTTTGTGGAATAATTTGAGGAGTATTGGTGTTAATTCTTGTTTGAAAATCTAGAAATTCTGTACTAAAACTGTCTGGTCTTGGGCTTTTTCATTAGGAGGCTTTTTCATTATTTATTTATTCACTTTACATCCCAATATCAGCCCCCTGTCCTCCCAGCTTCCCCCTTCCACAGCTCCTTCCCCCATTTCCCCTCCCCTTCTCCTCTGAAAAGGAGAAGCCCCCCTTGGCCTCATCCCTACCCCCAGATATTAATCCCATAACACATGAAGTCATTGCTGGACTAGCTACATCCTCTCTCGCTGAGGCCAGACATGATGACCCAGTTAGGAGATTGGGATTCATAGGCAGGCACTGGATTCAGGGACAGCCCCCACTCCCGTTGTTGGGGCCCCCACACCATGAACAAGCTGCACATCTGCTACACATATGTGTAGGGCCTAGGTCCACACCTGCTTGCTCTTTGGAGGTTCAATCTATGGGGAGCTCTCAGGGTCTGGGTGAGTTGGCTCTGTTGGTCTTATAGAGTCTCAGTCCTCTTTGGGTTCCTCCATGCCCCTAGCTCTTCCACAGGACTCCCCAAGCTCCATCTGTGGTTATGGGTCTCTGCATCTGTGTCAGTCAGCTGTTGGGTGGAGTCTCTCAGAGAAGGCTATGGATCCTTATGCTAGGATCCTGTCTGCAAACATAAGAGAGTATCAGTAATAGACTCAAGGATGGGAGATTTTTAATGACTGCTTCTATTTCACTAGGGATTATGTACCTCTTCAAACTTTTTCTGATCTTGATATAACGCTGACAAGTGGTACCTCTAGAGAAAATTATCCATTTCTTTTAGCTTTTCCAATTTGATGGAGCACAGGTTTTCAAAGTCTGCCTTTATAATTATTTGGATTTCCTTAGTGACTACTGTTATGTCCCCCTTTTCTGATTTTGTGTATTTGGACATTCTTTCCCTGGGTTTTGGATAGTTTAGATAAGGGCTTGTGTATGTTGATTTTCTCAAGGAACCATCTCTTTTTTTCACTGATGATTTTTGTTGTTCTTTTTTGTTGTTATTCTATTGATTTCATCCCTCAGTTTGATTATTTTTTTGCTGTGTACTCTTTCTTGGGCATATTTACTTCTTTTTGTTCTAGAGCTTTCAAGTGTGCTGTTATGTTGCTAGTATGAGATATCTCCATTTTTTTTCTTGTTATATAGACACATAATATTATGAATTTTCCTCTTACCACTACTTGCATTGTGTCTCATTAGTTTGGATATGTTATGCATTCATTTTCATTGAACTCTACACAAAGTCTTTAATTGCTTTCTTTATTTCTGCCTTGACCCATTTTTCATTCAGCAGAGAACTGTTCTTTTTCATGAGTTCGTACACCTTCTGTTGTTTCTGTTGCTGTTGACATGACCGATTGAGAAAATGCCTTACAGCAGGATCTCCTGGAGGCATTGAGAAACTGAGGCTCCTTCTTCTCTGATGACTCTAGCTTGCATCAAGTTAACACAAAACCAACCAGTATTCCCCTAGAATGTCTTACTTTACACGCTATATTCACTTCAGTTTTCCAAAGTCAATTTTTGCTAATTTATTAGAAATTCGTATGTCAATGAAATCTATTCCTACTGCAAATAAAGATTTTCTTTGTTGTTAATGAGAAAACAAAAAAGACTTAAGAGGGTAAAGTTGTAGAACCTTAGAAATAAGAGACTGGGATCATTTGTTTGTGGCAGAACTTGTTACAATCTGTGAGAATATAAAATTTAGGGTTATCAATATCTTCTCAGTTTCTATAAGCTGTTTAAGATGTATGTCTGGCTACTTAGGCATTTGCTAACTGTTCAACATCAAACTTTAACAAAGTTAGAGAAGTAACAAAATTATAAATAAGGAATATTTGATAATCAAGATTTATAAATTCTTAAGGTCTACTCAGGTTCATAGTAACATTTGTTTACTCTTTTGTTTTTGTTCATGTTGTTATGCTGTTTGAATAAATTAGTCATATCAAGAAACTGTGATAGTCTATTTTGATGTTAAAAGTAATTCAATTAAATCTTCAACTCAACATTTTAAGGCTCAAACTTAACATGAATAAAGCTATGAAATCCTAACCTTATATAATCTACTAACTTGTAAACTGTTCACTTCGTGACACACTTTATTTAGTCTCCTGTATATGTTTTTAAGTTTAAGCCTAAATTTAGATATACTTAATAGATAGGTGGTCCTCAAACTCTTCAGAAATCTCCTGAGTATGGCATTTAAAATGTTGAATAAAAAAGGTTTCTGATAGTAAAGAGAACTACCCGCTCCTAGCAGGACCCTTATGATCTGCAAAGAAGACAAATGGGGCAAGGTGACTCCACCTGGATTGTGATGACCCTAACTAACTACTGGGGAAAACTGTCCCATGCCTTGCCTGCTGCCAGGGCTCTGTGCGAACTAGACATTTGGGGCTTGATTGTCATGCTTTGTCTGGTCAATTTTCCCAAGATCCTCTTGGGAAAATGTCTGAAACCTACGCCTGATAGCAAAGGCCATGCTGCTCTGTATGACAGCGAAAGATTAAATGTTGCCCCGTATCATAGACAAAACCCAATCATGCCCCGCAATGAACTTAGAAAGACTACTGGAGCCTAAGGCAACCCATTTTAGGTAACGGGGGTATCTCTGTCATTTTAATTGATACATAGACCATTCAGATTATACTTCTAGCTACAATGTGTCCTTCTCAGATCTCTGAAAATATTGTCTGACTGTAGCTTTAACAACAATCATGTTTTCTTTTTTTTCTTTTTTTAGGCATTTGATACCACTATTATAGTCACAAGCTCAAGATGTTAAATTTCCTTTGGTTGTCTTCTAAGTACAGACTTAAAAATTATTTCTCACTGTGCTTAAAAACATCTGTCTAATCAAATATTCAGCACTCTGTAAAAAGTGTTAATGCTTTAGACTCAAAATCCCTCATGGGTCCCCAAGCTTTTTACCATGATTTCAAGGCATAAAGTCTTTTCTACAATGTGGTTTTCAGTACAGATTACAAATAGTGGTAATGCTAACATCTCTAAAACTTTTATCTTTTTTTTTTTTAAATATAAACTTAAAAAAAAATTGTGTAAGCTTCGGGGAACTGACTTGGACTCACCACCCACAGGTCAAATGAACTCCAGATAAGTATTCCAGTCGACCAGTAGCCTAAATTTCCCACCTACTGCCCATTCCTGAGGGTGGGATTGCCCCCCACCCCCCACCCACCACCCACTTCCTCCCACCCCCAACTCCCCCACCCCACCCCCATCCCTGGTCTTGAGACTCCCTCACCCAGCTGCCAGGACTGAGGGCCTAAAAGTTTCAAATGTACACCCAAGGTAAAAATATCCCCCTAAACTCCTTAACTTTACCTTCTATCCCCACTCTTATCTGTCCCAGCTATTCAGATCGACTACAGACTGCTCCAGTGCAGGCTTCAAGTGTTCTCTCGAAATCTGCATCCAGGACCGCTTCAAAGCAGCTGGTCCCGCCCCATCAACTGCTGCCTGCACTCCCTAGCTCCAGATGGTCCTGCAGAGCCCTAGAGTAAGAGAGTCAGCATCTTCTTCTTCTTCTTCCCACACCTGCATTCCAGTTTTCTTCCCATCCCACTCAACAAGAATGGCCCAACATCAGCAGGAAATCATCATGGAGAGTTCATCACCCAGTATCACTTACTTATTATCAACAAAAGGCTGGGGTGTTACGTTTTAACCCTGGCCTGAGGTGCCTATTGAACTTATGAAAGCACACACTGGCCACCAGGTCCTTGCATTCCTCAGCCCTTCCCTGACAGAGCCTACCTGGCCTGAACTCTCACCCCAGTGGGCTGGGCTACTCTTCCTTATATAATCTAATCATTGTGGTTACTCCTCTTTGTACCTTTGGGCTCCTACCTGCTGCAACTGGTTTTCCTCTCTCCCTTCCCATCCCCCTCTCTCCTCACATGACACAGCTCAGTTGGTCATGCCCACTCTGGGCCCTCCCAGATGTCCCTGTCTTCGTCTGTGCTCTCCCAGATATCTATAACAAACATTCTCCTGGTTCTGAGATTCAGTCCATTATTTATCATCATGGTGGGAGCACATAGTAGCTACTAAGCAGGCATGGAACTGGAGATTAGAGTTCTACATCTTGTTCAGAAGGCAGACAGGAGAAGACTGGCTTCCAGGCAGCTAGGAGGAGGGTCTCTCAATGCCCACCCTCACAATGACACACTTCCTCCAACAAGGCCACACCTTCTAATAGTGCCACTTCTGGGCCAAAGCATATTCAAAGCACAGCATCTGCCTTTATATGTTACTTGGTGGTCTTCCCTTGCAGCCTTTAATAATCTTTGTTCTCTGTGTGTAGGATTTTGACTAGTATGTGGTGAGGGGACTTTGTTTTCTGGTGGCAGTCTGAATGCTTCTACCTTCATAGGCATTTCCTGCTTTATGTTAGAGACATTTTCTTCTATGCTTTTGTTGAAATATTCTCTGGGCCTTGGAGCTTGTATTCTTCTTCTTTCTTAATTCCAATTATTCTTAGGTTTGGTCTTTTCATAGTGTCCTGCATTTCCTGGAATTTTTTTTTTTCTGGAACTTTTTAGACTTAACATCTTCTGTGACCGATGCATCAATTTCATCTATATTGTATCCTCAACGTCTAAGATTCTCTCCTGTATTCTGTTGGTGAAATTTGCCTCCATAGTTTTAATTTGGAGTCCTAAATTTTGTTTTTCCAGAATTCCCTCAGTTTGTGTTTTATTGTTTGTTTGTTCCTAGAAATTTATTCATTTCCTCTCTGAGGACCTCAATCATCTTCATACAGTTGGTTTTAAAATCTTTTTCTTGTGCTTCAGCTATGTTGAGACTGCTGTGGTAGGATAGCAGGCTCTAGTGGAGATGGGTTTCCTGGTTGTAGTCTTATGCTGGCTTTTGGGTGATTATATGTCTGGTGCTGATTCCCGGGCAGTCAAGAAAGGGTGGTCTGGAGACCCACAGGAGGCATAGATCCATGGGGGAGGGCTGGATTGTGGGCTTGGGTCTGCTGGGGAACCAGAGAGACCAAAGAAGGTGTGCTGGTGGCCTACCTGGTCTTCTTGTCAGGTGTGTTCTCTTAATGAGCTTGTGAATTTGGCTGGACGGACTGGCTTGAGAGCCCCAGAGGTCCTCCTGTCTCTTTCTTACCGGTACAGGGATTGTAAATGCACGGCACAATGCCCAGCTTTTTTATGTGGGTTTTGGAGATCAAGCAGATACCTTCCTGGCTGAGCTATCTCTACAGCCCAGAGTGAGTTATCTTTATAGCCCAAGTGTTCTCCACTTTATGGGGTCCTGGTAGGAACTGTACCCATTTCTGGTGTATCTGAGAAGTTCATAGGCCCAGTTTTTCTGAGAGGACTTTAATCATATCACAAATCATAGGTTTATATTATATTCACATTTTTATATACATTTATGGGATAGAACCCTTTCTACTTTTAGTAATAAATTATTCAGCATTATTTATCAGTGTGTGCCTTGTGGATAGTGTGTGCCTTGTGGATAGTGTGTACAGATGGTGTTTCTTATGTGTCCGCTATAGTACATTCTGCCTCTGTGTTTCCATTCAAATATCTGTTTAGCACACAAAATTACAAAAACATGCTGTAGGAAATGACCTCTAGGCTAGTTGTATAACACATATTTGAAATTATTTGAAATGCAAATGAATTTTGTATTCAGAGCAATTAAATACAGAAGGTGACTTGAGATGGTGTCTCTCGGGACACATCACATCACAGGAAGTCCACTGTTTTATGTAGTATAGGGTAACTTAGAACAGGGCACAGCCCGATGCCACAGGTAGGCATGGTGGAGAGATGCTACCACTCTCCTCACTCTGCCTTCCACTCACTAGCCAGGGCCGTGCAGAAGCCAGAAAGGAGGAGAACAGGGTTGATGTTGCCCAGGGAACTGGGCTTGCTGGGGGCTCAGAACAGGGCGGGGAGGGGCCGGACAAGAATGGAGTCAGTCTAGAAGAGAGAGTAACTTACAGACTCTTCTGTGGACAGCCTCACGAAGCCCCTGCCTCTGAGGTTAGATTCTGTTATCCATTTAAAGTTTTAATTGATCATTTAATCATCAGTCTCTGCAGTAATTCAGCTCTCATTCTGCTCTCTGGCCAGCCCACAAAGCGCAGGTCTGTGGGCCCAATCGGCTTGAGGTGCTTCAAGCACTCAGATCGTCCAGCTCCTAAGGAAATCCACTTGTTCCATTTAGAAAGCAGAGCAGGGGTCAGTTCAGGGCATGTCAAAATCATGTTCTGTGGACGGCAGGCTCTTCTGGGCTCAGACCAGAGCCTGACTCCACCAAAGAGAGAGGAAAGGGAGCAGCCATGCTCACCCAGACAGATGGAGTCAGAACTCTGAACAAGAGACACCAAGAATGCCTAACACCCAAGGAGACAGACATTAATGAGGCCCGGGCTCATTATGCCAGGTAGCTCTTGAGTCCGCAGCATTGGGCAATTCTACATCACAGGCAGCCATTCAGACCACAGAGGCTGATAGTGTGCACCACTCATTAGAAGGCCCAGACATCACAGAGTGGAAACCAGAAGGCACCAGGAACCAAGAGCTGGAAGAAAATCATCCAAGGTTCTCAGATCCCAACACCCCCATACTCCAGCGCCCCCCCCCTCCAAAGCGACTGTTTGCTGGGAACTCATGTGAGGCAAGAGAGAGATGCTTGAGTCTATTCTAGCAAGACGGGGACAGTTCATAAGGTCATTAAGATTTCAAACTGCCTCTCAGAATTGTCTGAGTGTCCCCATTTTGTGGACTGGAAAACTGTAGCTCTGAGCAGGAAGAGCAATTTGTCCGAGCCACCCCCCTTTTTTGGTTCATATAATTTTTTTTAGTAATTATGGCTGAATAACAGTACTAAATATGATATATAATTCTTTTATTAATTATGTATTTTCTTTATTTACATTTCAAATGTTATCCCCTTTCCTAGTTTCCCCTCCAAAAACCCCCTATCCCCTCTCCCCTCCCCCTGCTCACCAACCCACAGACTCCCACTTCCCTGTCCTGGCATTTCCCTACACTGGGGCATCGAGCCTTTCCAGGACCAAGGGCCTCTCCTCCCACTGATGTCCTACAGGGTCATCCCCTGCTACATATGTGTCTGGAGCCATGGGGCCAAGCCCCTTAATGGTAGAGCTGGAGTCAGTTAGTATCCAGCCTTCTCCAACTCTATCTGGGATCTCCAAACATTCCAGCAAATAGGGGTGAGGATGGCCAAATGTTCAGTAAGTAAAGTGCTTGCCACACAGACCGAGGAGCTGAATTTGATTTGAGAGCAGAGTGCTTCTGTAATCCTAGCACCGGGAAGTGAAGATAGGGGATCCCTTGCTGTCCAGACAATTCTGGGACTCACTGAGAAACCCTGTCCCCAAAAATAAGGTGGAGAGTGACTCAGGCTCCTAAACCAGCCTCCGGTTCTGACTTGCAGAGCACACACATGCATGTACAAAATTCCTCTGCTACTTATTTCACATATACTTACTGGAAGCGTTGCATTTTAAGTTCCAGATATTCATTCACTGAATGAATACTGAATACCCAGGCAGAGTCTGCAAGGATGGCCCAGAACCCAATTTCCCCGTTAAGGCACCTGTATGAGTGTGGAAGAATATTCTCATGGACTCCTCTAAATAGATCTACACCCCATGAGCTTTCCCATCTTCCATTCATTCACTAGTAGACGTAGAGGATATAGCTGTGAACCAAACAGCCCACACGCTGATATTTAAGTTGTGGATGTCCGAGGCGGACAAGCACAGAGGCTTCTCCCAAGAGCTGACTTAAGTGGAACAGAGACCAGAGTGAGCCCTGTAGCTCTGGAAGAAGAGCCTCAGCCTCTCAGTTGACTTTGTGTGGATCCTAAATTCCTTCCCTCCCCCCCCCCCAGTAGGTACAGAGTCCAGGGCATCCATCATGCATTCAACACAGGCACTCTGTCAACCGAACTGTAACACAAACTGTCTGGGGCACAATCTTTCTACATGCTAGCCATGCTTCTTGAAATACGTCTGTTAGCGGAGTCCCTTCACCCCCCTCGTTCTCTTTCCAGTCGGCTACCAAGCATCCCCATCTCTGTGAAAACTTGCCAGGCTGTAAGCTCCCTCTTTTCTAGGCCAGTGACAGCGTTTCATTTCCTTCGGGCCTGCATATCTCTGCTTGAGATGATTGATGGATAGACAACCCTGGCTTAAGATAACACTGAATATGCCAATATAAGGTAGTTGTAGATGTACCATAGATACACATAAGATATGCTGGAACGGAGTTTAGTTTCTTGCACTGTTTCCTAGAGCGTGAAATCGGGTAGACAGGGAGTTTCTCATGTCCCCATTTTTTCCCCATCTATCACTTGTCTGATTTTCAACACCAGGTGCTTAGTGGATGTGGAATGCGCCAGCCCCTCCCCCACAACCAGGTGTTTTGCTCACCGCTTGTCCTGTCTGTGACAGACTCCTGGCGGGATAGTTGCCACCTGTTTTCTACATCTCCCCTGGATTGAACTGTCCCTGAGCACCCCGTTAGAGACAGCTTTTCTGAACTGTAGCCCCAGCTCCTGGCACAATGCCTTCCTTAGCTGATGTCAATCTACAACCAGCTGGCAATTCCTGCAAAATGACAGTCTCAAAATTTTGTAAAGTAAATGATTCACCACTGAGAAAACATGACTGCAGTTGGCACCAGGTGCGGGGTATGCGATGAGACACCGCACTTGACCTCTGACTGCGCGAGGACATGTGGTTCAGGTTCAGAGGCTGGCATACCTAGTGATTGTGAGGTGCAGTGTAGAAGTCTCAGAGGGAAGAAGGCCCCGTCACTCACAGCCTTGACTGTTATGGGAAAAGTTGCACAAGAAAAAGATAACGTGAGCTTAGAAAGAAAAACCCAGGCCTGCAGCCAGTATCTCGACAACAGTTACAAACCTACCACAGCCATTCCCACCAAGCACAACAGTGTGGCTTCTGACTCCAGCAGCACAGAAAGGAAGGGAAAGAACAGGAGATCTGCTGCCCAGAACCCGCCACGCCCACACACTTTCCTAGTGATGTAGTTGATTTGTTTCTTTTTTTCATGATGTCTTAGTCAGGGTTTCTATTCCTGCACAAACATCATGACCAAGAAGCAACTTGGGGAGGAAAGGGTTTATTCAGCTTACACTTCCAAATTCATCACTAAAGGAAGTCAGGACTGGAACTCAAGCAGGTCAGGAAGCAGGAGCTGATGCAGAGGCCATGGAGGGGTGTTTCTTACTGGCTTGCTTCCCCCTGGCTTGCTCAGCCTGCTCTCTTATAGAACCCAAGAGCACCAGCCCAGGGATGGCACCACCCACAAGGGGCCCTTCCCTCTTGATCACTAATTGAGAAAATGCCCCACAGCTGGATCTCATGGAGGCACTTCCCCAACTGAAGCTCCTTTCTCTGTGATAACTCCAGCCTGTGTCAAGTTGACACACAAACCCAGCCAGTACGCATGACTATTTCAAAATACCTGGCCAAAGCAACTGAGAGGAAGGAGGTTACGTCCAGCGTAGTAAACAACCTGTGGCTTCGAGAGCGAACGGTGACGGGCCACGGGGCATCCACAGTCAGAGCAAATGAGGCTGGATGCATTTTAGCAATGGTAACGGAGTTACAGCAATAAGAAAAATGAACTCTGGAAAGTTAGAGCAAACTGGGGGCCTGTGGACCAATGACGGCCTCTCTGAATCTGCTTCCTTGTCTCTAAAGCAGAGATGATGAGGCCAGCTCTGCAGACTTGCTGATAGGGTTAAAACAGATGCTCTGTCGGGGGCTGGGAAGCAATGTCCAGTCTAATGATAAGTTAGACAGTAGTGTTTGAGGTTGGGTGTTACATTAAATGCTGTTCCTCTGGGGTGCTGCTTTGTGCTGCCCATCACTAGGTTTCTGTGTCATTCGGCCTGGTTGCTGGAGTCGATATCCTCCCCTCACCCTCTGTAGAATTTTTCCTGATGGTTCTGCAGTGCCTGGCAGTGCTTTGGGCTCTTACGCTTAGATGACTTGTCCTTCACAGAGGAGATGGCTCAGCAGTTAAGAGCACTAACTGCTCTTCCAAAGGTCCTGAGTTCAAGTCCCAGCAACCACATGGTGGCTCACAACCACCCATAATGAGATCTGACACCCTCTTCTGGGGTGTCTGAAGACAGCTACAGTGTACTCACATATAACATTTTTTAAGAGAGAGAGAGAGAGAGAGAGAGAGAGAGAGGCAGGCAGGCAGACTGGCTTAGAGGAAGGCCAGTATAGAAGGAAAATAAATATGGGCTATCCAAATGTCCTGACTTCATTTCCTTTCTGGTGATAAAATAGCCTAGTAAGAAACAACTTAGGGGGAAAGGGGGATTCAATTCCAGGTTACAGTCAGTCATTGTGGAGAAATCAAGGAAGTTCAAATAGTCACATCATAGCCATCACAGCCAAGACCCCTGAGGACCTTGTTCCTTCCATTGCTATCTCATAACAGTGTAACAGATGTCCTCAAATCTTTGTGATCTAACCTCATGACATTTTGTTTTGTTTAATTTTGTTTTGTTGTGTTCTATGGGTTGAAAATCTAGGCAGAGCTTGGCTGGGTGGTTCTTCTGCTCAAGATCCTGTTCCTTGGGGTGATTTGGTTAGCCTGTGCCTTTGTAGTTCTGAGAAGCCCACTCAGCCTTCCTTCTCATTCCCTTGTCCGGAGTTCTTATATGAACTTTTGCCTCTGCATGGCTGTGAGCCTTTCCGGTCCTGTGGGCTGGGCCTCTGCGATGGCATTCAGTTTTCAAAAGAATGACCCACACAGAGGTATCCGTCCTAATTCCATTTCTGTTGCTGTGACAAAATACTCTGACGAAAAGCAACCTAATTAGGGGAGGGGAGACAGTCAGCTTCTGACTCCGGGTTACCGTCTGCTATAGCAGGGAAGTTGTTGGAGTGACAGGAACCTAAAATTAGTCACATCCACATCAAGAGCAGTGAGAAATGGATGGATGCTTGCTTACGTGCTTGTACTCAGATTGTCCACTTGTAGACAGCTCAGGACCCCCTGACTAGAGAATGGTTCCGCCCATCGTGGGCTGTATTTTCCCACGTGAATTAACTTAATTAAGGCAACCTCCCATCAGCCAGCCCAATGTTAGTAATCCCTTATTAAGGCTCTCTTCCAAAGTGATTCTAAGTTGTGTCAAGCTGATAGTTAGAGCTAACCATCACCGTATGTAAGGTCAGTGACAGTTACATAGCATTGCTTTTACATTTTATATTAATTTTTATCATTCTAGAATCTACAGATAGGCAGAGGGCAAATCTAAATATGAGACGATCCCATCTCTTGATCAAAGTAGCAAAGAATTTAAGAGGCACTACCTTTCCACTCTTTCTCCATACAGTAGCTAGATGGACTCTTTGGGAGCTGTTATGGATGCTAGGTGTCTGTTTAGAGCCCTTTGGGGTTTCCTTTCTGCCCCATAGTGATGAGCAAGTGTTGTGTATGATCTGCCAAGCTCCACATATGTGGTTCCACGTGCTCTTTCTGTCACCACCCAGCATGTGTGTCCCTTGCTAGCATTGACGAGTCATGCATCTTCTCTCCAATAGTCTGTACTTCCTCCCTGCTCCCTTCACCTGGAAACCTTTCTGCCACACATCACTGTGGCTCATTCCTCTCTGCATTTTGGACGCACTCAAATGTTCCCATGCACTCCAAAGGATCCCTCTTCCCAGCTGGGGTCTCGGCCCCTTTCTGCTCCCTGTTCTAACAGCCCTCACCTCTACTGCACTGTTTGCTTCTCTCTCTCCCTCCCTCTCTCTCTCTCCCTCCCTCCCTCTCTCTCTCTCTCTCTCTCTGTGTGTGTGTGTGTGTGTGTGTATGCGCGCGCACGCATATGTGCACACATGCCTGTGGACACCTGTTCTTGTTTGCTTTCTGTTACTGTGATAAAATAAACATCATGAACAAAGGTAACATGAGGAGACAAGGGTATATTTGGCTTACATTTCCAGGCCTGCCTTAGTTAATGTTTCTGTTGTTGTGATAAAAAAACCATATGACCAAAAGCAACTTGGGGAGGAAAGGATTTATTTGACTTATAGTTCCATATCACAGTCCATCATTAAAGGAAATAAGAACACAAAATTAAGGCAGGAACTGAAGCAGAGACCATGGAGAAGTGCTCTTACTGTCTTGCTCGGCCTGCTTTTTTAACAGCATCCAGGATCGCCTGACCAGGGGTGGCTCCACTCACTGTGAGCTGAGTCCTCCCTTATAAATCATCAATCAAGAAGATGCACCAAGCTACAGGCTTGCCCATAGGCCAATCAGATGGGGCATGCTCCCAATTGTGGATCCCTCTTCCCAAATGACTTTAACTTGTATCAAGTTGGCATAAAACTAACCAGCACAAGAACACAATCTATCAGTGGGGAAAGTCAGGGCAGGAATGCAGGGGAGGATCATGAAGCACAAACCATAGAGGAGCACTGCTAACTGCCTTTCTGACTGGCACACAAAGCTACTTTCTTATACAGCCCCGAATCCTCTACCTACAAATGATACCTCTCTCAGTGGGCTGAGTAAACGCACATCGGTCGTTAGGCAAGAGAAACCCTTACAGGCATGGCCACAGATCAATCTAATGGAGGTAATTCCTCAACTGAGAGTCTCTTTTTCCAGGTGTACTGGCTGGTTTTGTGTGTCAACTTGACACAGGCTGGAGTTATCACAGAGAAAGGAGCTTCAGTTGGGGAAGTGCCTCCATGAGATCCAGCTGTGGGGCATTTTCTCAATTAGTGATCAAGGGGGGAGGGCCCCTTGTGGGTGGTACCATCTCTGGGCTCATATTCTTGGGTTCTGTAAGAGAGCAGACTGAGCAAGCCAGGGGAAGCAAGCCAGTAAGAAACATCCCTCCATGGCCTCTGCATCAGCTCCTGCTTCCTGACCTGCTTGAGTTTCAGTCCTGACTTCCTTTAGTAATGAACAGCAACGTGGAAGTGTAAGCTGAATAAACCCTTTCCTCCCCAAGTTGCTTCTTGGTCATGATGTTTGTGCAGGAATAGAAACCCTGCCTAAGACACCAGGTAATTCTATGTTGTGTCAAATTGACAATAAAATACTTACCAGTACAATGCCAGAAGACAGCCTCAGCCCTGGCTCCTTGTGCCAAAATCTCTCAGACCCAGCACTGGGATACATAGCTGTTTTGTTGATGTTTAACATGGATTGTTGGAATTAAACTCAGGTCTTCATGCTTATAAGACTGAACTACCACACCAAGTCTAAGTTTACTCTTAAGAAATTCCTAACAGGGGCTGGAGAGATGGCTCGGTGGGTAAGAGCACTGACTGCTCTTCCAAAGGTCCTGAGTTCAGATCCCAGCAACCACATGGTGGCTCACAACCATCCGTAAAGAGATCTGATGCCCTCTTCTGGAGTGTCTGAAGACAGCTACAGTGTACTTAGATATAATAATAAATAAATCTTTAAAAAAAAAGAAAAGAAAAAGAAATTCCTAACACCTCTCTTTTATTCTGATATAGAGGTCTGTTCATGTCTTCATTTGTTTTTGATATAGGGTCCTATGGAACCCAGAAAGGCTTCAAGCTTGCTATGTAGCTAAGGCTGACTTTGAACTCCTGATTCTCCTGCCACCAACACATGACTGCTGGAATTACAGATGTGTGTCACTGTGCTGTTTTATGGGATACTAGTGTATTGATGCCAGGACTCCGTGTATGCTAAGCTTTGCTCCCTACCAAATGAGCATTATTCCAGTCTTAAAGTCAAGTTCTTACTGTTAGCCGTGTCATCCAGTGAGCCAGAGAGCTACATTCACCTCCTCGCTGAATCTGCAAACCCCCTTTGGGGATTTCAGATGATAAGCTTCTCTCCCATCACTGTCCAGAGACAGAGGTTCTACAACTTGCCTGCGACTACCGAAAGAGCAGGTGAGCCAGGACTTACTCCAGGTCTGCCTTGGTCCAGATCCATCTTGCTTGATCTGGTCTTAGATGCTTCATTCACAGTGCTCAGTCCAGTTCATTAGTTAACCCATGCTCTCCACTTCCCGGTTCTCTTCTGAGCCTGTGTTCTCGCTGGCTCTCCTCTGAGCCTGTGTTCTCGCTGGCTCTCCTCTGAGCCTGTGTTCTCCCTGGCTCTCCTCTGAGCCTGTGTTCTCGCTGGCTCTCCTCTGAGCCTGTGTTCTCGCTGGCTCTGGGCAAATTGGTAAATCTTTGCATGCTTCAGCTTCCCAATATGCAAATTCCAAGTGACATCAGCATCTAACATGAGCAATGGATGCAAGGATGAAATGGATTCCTCGGATAAAACCCTATGCGTGGTGCCTGGTGTCTGATGTGCTCTCTGGAAGCTTTAGCTGTTCCCCTGACTTATTTTCCCCAAAGCATTCAGACACTGAGCTTGGGGACCATCACTCTGATAAATGTCTCCCTGCTCTGTCACCAAACAATGACTTTTCTTTCTTTCTTTCTGGCTTTGAACTCGATCCTCCTGCCTCTGCCTCCTGATGTCTGGGGCCCTACAGGTGGTTGGGGATATTGACTGCCCTGTCTTTGGGTCAGGGGGTTAGCAAGGGCTTGTCACCATTCTAGTACTGTATGGTGGTTGTGATGTAGTTTGGGGATCATCCTGTTTGTTCCCTTATGTGACATCTTGGCTCTAGTCCAGCTCGCTAAAGCAAGCCACAAGACTAGCTTTCATTGCCATCCGTGGTGCTGGCAGAAAGCTAGCAAGACAGGCTTCTGAAGCCATTCTGGGTTATATATGAACACACACACACACACACACACACACACACACACACACACGAGGCTTGCATTTTCCTCTTGTCTGCACAGTTCCCTCTGCCTTCCTTATCCAGATCCCAGAATGCACCTGTTTGAACCCTGACTGTCTTTTTTTCTCACCGAGTCAAATATATTCTCTCCTCGGGACTTCCCGGAAGCTATCGAAGATGGCAGAAGACACAGGTAGTTGTGAAAGGCTATCCAGCTTGTGTGCCAAGGCACTCAATACCATCCAGATGGGGCAGAACGTGAACCATCTGACTGTGTCCTTCTTTCCCCTTAGTTCACAGAGAGGTACCTTATAGGTCAGAACTAACAGCTTAGAAAAAACTATATCGGATAGATATGGTGTGTCAGCCAGATACTTCTCTTCTAGTGGTCTGCATTCGCTAAGATGTCCAACCTTCTCCCCTCTCCTCGAAATACAGATCACCATCAATCATCAGTGACTCCTTTTTTCTCCTAGGCTTAAAGTAACTCAAGCAATCACTCGGACTAGACCCCTGACCTCCAGGGTCAAGAGCAAAGTTATTTAGCTCGGGAGATGTAGCAGACCTGAACTCAGGGTCTTCTTGTAATTCATACACGTGCTGTGACACTTGCTTCATTTCTCGGAGTTTCGTAGGACAGTGCTTGTCAACACTGGGTATGATACAGGCAGTCTGGATGAAGCCCTTGCCATGTGGCTGCCCCTATGCTGAGGACTTTTATAACAGCTACTGCCTTTGATCCTCCGCACAATCAAGTTTCCAGATTTAAAAAAAAAAAAAAAAAAAAAAAACAGAGAGGCTGCTGTGTCTGAGGTCACACAGCTGCTGAGTCAGCGAGTCTGGGATCTGAAATCCAGGCTCTGCACTAACTCAGAGGTTTACAGTGGAGGACTACAGTTCAGCCTGACAGTTGAGTCTGCAGTTCTTGCTATTCCAAGTGACGATGTGGCCTACCAGGAGCCCACGTTTCTGAGTCCCTTTTCCCACACATGGTTCTCTAGTGTCCGAGCACAGCACCGTGATTGAGGCTGACTTGCGTGCCCCTCTGCTCTCAGGCAGATTCTGACAGGTACCTGTCCCTACCCGAGGGACTGACACTCCGCATTGGCTAGGTCTCTGAATGTGATGGCAGGTCAGACCCAAGGGTAGGGACATCTGACAGGTACCCAGGGTTCGTGGAAGCCATTTGATAGATGCTAAACCAACAGTGTCTGGAGATTCAGACCAGCATCCAAAGACAGCTAGCTGGCCACTTCCATCTGGTGGGAGGGGGCGGGGTGGGGGAGACAGGCGGCTTCCAAGGTGGAATCAGAGCATCTTTTAAAAGCTGGATGAAGACATTGTTTATTCGAGGCACTGGGAACGAACACAAAGATGAAATGTGCAGAACGAATCTGCACTCCATCAGCAGGCAGCCCACTGAAATAATCACAGTCATCTGTGTGCTGTGAGGCTTCGCAGACACCTGCCTAAAGGAAACTGTATTGCCCAGACAGGGATCTGGAATTCAGAGAGGGGAAGGTGCTTGTGCAAGGCCTGGCAAGTAGTGTGTTTTGTAAAAGTGGGTGATGGAACTGATTCTCAAATACTCACTCTTATGATTAAAGCTAGGTCTAAATACTCACTCTTACGATTAAAGCTAGGTCTTAAAGCTGCAACCCTGGGGTCCAGGACAGTGCTGTTTAATCTGAATGTTAGCTAGGCAGAAAAGTTGAATTTGAGGTGTGTGTAAATCTAAACACAGAGACAATAAAAACATCCTGGGGAAAAAAGTTAAACTATACCACTCTGTGTAGGACCTTTAGGAGTCTTGGCTCCTGAGGGATTTAACTGAAAGGCAGGGCTTTCCCAGGCAGGGTCGCGGTAGTGACCAACCTCATCACTGTGGGCTTCCCATTTATCCACCCTCCTGTAGACCTGGAGGGAGCACCTGGAAAGCTGGGATGTCAGTGCTCACAGGCATGTTCCAAAGTCCCAGCCCTGCCTGGAGCGAGGGCTCCGCTCTGAGCTTCCTGCTGAACATAGGTTTAGTGTACTGTCTGCTAGTCCATCCTGCTAAGGTCGATAAGGTCCCCATCCTTGTCTGTCATTGTGGACATAAAGCAGATGTGCACCCTATGGCTTCCTGCCTATAAAGCCTTTTTTTTTTTTTCCTAACAAAAACAGATTTGAACCAAATGAGGCCTTCCTTCAAGGTCTGATTGCTTGGACTGGGACAGCCTGGGTTCAAAGCCCAGCTCTGCCCCCTACTGGCAGGGTTGATGTTACATGTGTTATGGAAAGTATTAGACATTTCTTTTCCCTTTGCAAAGTGGTTTCCCTTATAGAGTGGTTGAGAAAAATAAAAAGATACCTAAAGGCTCCTGAAGAAACAGAATTAGGCACCCGTGGTGGATTCCTACCAAGGGCAGAGTGTGTGGATAGCAAAAGAGTCAGCAGTGCCTCTGGGCCACACATGGCACTAATTCAGTAAGGAGCTGGGTGTGATTCCAACACTCAGGAGGCTGAGGCGGGAGGATAGCAAGTTGCAGGCTAGAACTACAAAACAAGAGCCTGTCTCAAAACTAAACAAGCAAAACCAAGAATCCAACTAAATCATTTATATATCCTCTATTAGGCATGAATTGGCATTTGAATATTTCATTTTTTCTCTTCCTCTCTAAAAAAAATGCTTTGTTTGCTTTTTCAAGGCAGGATCTCACTATGTAGCCCTGGCTATACTGGAACTCTCTCCGTAGACTATGTTGGGCTCAAACTCAGAGACCCACCTTTCTCTACCTCCCAAGTGCTGGGATTAGCGGAGTGTACTACCACACCAAACTACTAATGTGTAGCTCAGGCTGGCCTCTAACTCATATCCCTTCTGCCTCCTTTAGCTCTGTGCTTTCTGCCGAAGTGCTGTACCACTGCTCGCTGATAAAAATTTGTTAAGTGCATGCAGCCATTCCATAGGCATACTTTGTTGGTTTGGTTTTTTTTAAAAAAATGTTCTAAAATATTATTTAGAAATTTTGGCACCCAACCTAAATTCCATGCCCCAAGGTGAACATTTCACACCTAGCCCCGCATGGCCCGAGCTTTCGAGCAGTTCCCCGCATGTAGCAGTCATTCTATCCATGGTGGTTGACTATGAGAAACAATAAGAGTAGCTTTCAGCACCTAGTGGGTCTACAACAATGGAACCTCAGATGTGGGAGTCAGATTACCGAAGTGTACAGCCCTACCCAAGCATATACTTCTTAAAAGTTTTATAGCTCTGTGTTTCGATTCCTTGATATGTAATAAGAAGCTAATGATAATGTCTGCCTCTTAAGGAGAATGGGGATTTTTAAATGACGTTGAAGAACGTGGGACTCACGATAAGTACAAACAACCACTACTACCATCTGTTGGTTATTCCCCTGGGGTCAGGGGTCACTGGTGGGCAAGATGGCAGAAATCAATAGGAAGTCAGGAAGGAACAAGGTGAACTAGAAAGGACAGTGGCAAAGGGGTTTCTGGTCCTTAAATCTGGGTGAGTATGGCAGTGTCTGACAGTGTGTGTGGGTTCCCAGCGTTGGCATAAGGAACTAGCAGATGCCTACCCCTAAGCCTGTGTTTAATGGAAAGTGCTGAGTGGAACCAGACCCCTCAGAGAGAATGGGCACAGAGGTCTGGGACTTTCAAACCTGCCCATTGGTTCCAAACTGATGTCTCAGTTTCCTATGGGAATGCAGCCTGGAAGGCATTCCCTCCCATTGCACAGATGGTTGGTTGAATGAATGAATGAATGAATGTGCAGGGCTCAGCACAGCTGACGTGAAGTCTTTCTTCCAGCATTCTGAAAGCCCCTTCTGGTAGCCTGTGCCATGCACTGCCTGGGTCCTAAGTACACACTATAAAATGACCAGACAGTCTTTCCTTCCAGGGCATGGCAGAAATCTTTCTCATACCATCCAGGCCTTGTAGCTTGAAAAGGACCAGGCCAGTCCTTCCTGCCTGGTCTTGCAATGGCTCTGCTTCCAGTTGGGGCCGGAGACTTTCAGCTGCACCCGAGCCTCTCCGAATGGTCGCCAGATGTGCATACACCTCCGAGGCTCTGGTCTCTGACACCAGGCTTCTCAATTAGAAGATCTCAGCTGGGCGCGTGGAACAGAGGCAGTATGGGGGAGGGTCAGCTTCCTGCCACTTCTCCAGTACCCCACTTTCTCCCTCACCCCCTGTGTACAATCCTGTGACTGTTACAGAGAGTAGGTACCTTGGGGACGCGGCTTCAAGCCCACAAACCAGTGAGGCTCCTCCTCAGGCCTTGAGAGTGCAGCCCGCAGGAAGGCTGAGCCTCCTAAACTGAGAAGACTGCGCATGCTCAGTAGACAGCCTCAGCCTGGGTGGCTAAGGTTTGAGTGCGCATGCTCAGTAGAAAGCCTGAGCCAGAGCAGTTAAGGTTTGAGGTGGCCCGGACACAGCACCTCTGCCCACTCACCTCTTTCCTTTCTCACACCCAGCCTCCTTGACTCCAAACTCTAGACATGTGTTTTAATACCTTGGGTGTGAGCCTTCGTGCTAGAGGATAGATTCCATGTGACCCAGGGTGACATGTCAGGTCCCTGGCCTCTAGATTAGCTCACTGCATGATAACTTTGTGGACAGCAACCACAGAAATTCCAAGCACTCTTTTAGTAATAACAAATAACAACAACAACAACAACAACAACAACAAAAACCCTTTTTCATTCCTTTTACGACTAATGAAATAATATAGAAAGTGATTGATTTCTGAATTTCTTGGGGGAGGGTAGAACAAATTAGAAACTGCAAAGCCCACATTAGTTCCTGAGCCTACTCTACGCAGCAGGAAGCCGGAAGCTCCAAGAGGGGCGACAGCTGCCGCTGGGATTCCTCAGGTAGACTCTAAGCAGGCCTAGAAGACACTTCTTCTGGTCCTCTCCATGGACCGGGATGGGGCGGGGGGGTAAGGGGGGATGGGGGTTGGGGGAGGCCGAGGGGGGTAGTGAATTCATCCCATACAAGACAGGCTCTGTCCTGACCATGGCTGAATCCAAGGCTGGCTGTGGTGTGTAAAGATAGTATTGTGTTTATAAAAAGATAAAAAGGAGAGGAATATGTTTCGGTAGTCAGGTATGGGGGAAGGGGGTGTCTAGGTGGGCCCATGCTGAGGCATCCCTCCCCCTAAGGGACCAGATACATGGTATAATATATAATAGTTTATTCAGGGAATGGGGAGGGGAGTTAAGGGTAATTAGTTGTCTTAGTCATGGTTTCTATTCCTGCACAAACATCATGACCAAGAAGCAAGTTGGGGAGGAAAGGGTTTATTCAGCTTACACTTCCACACTGCTGTTCATCACTAAAGGAAGTCAGGACTGGAACTCAAGCAGGTCAGGAAGCAGGAGCTGATGCAGAGGCCATGGAGGGATGTTCCTTACTGGCTTGCTTCCCCTGGCTTGCTCAGCCTGCTTTCTTATAGAGCCCAAGACTACCAGCCCAGAGATGGCACCACCCACAAGGGGCCCTCACCACTTGATCACTAACTGAGAAAATGCCCCACAGCTGGATCTCATGGAGGCACTTCCCCAACTGAAGCTCCTTTCTCTGTGATAAGTCCAGCCTGTGTCACGCTGACACACAAAACCAAGAAAGGCAGAGAGAGTGAGCAGAGAAGAGGAGTAGGGAAATAGAGGCCAGTTATGAGCACATGGTGGGGGGTGGGGGAGAAGGGGAAAGAGGACAGGGGAGCAAGAGAGAGGGGGAGGGGCAAGCAGCCCCTTTTATAGAGAGTCAGGCACACCTGGCTGTTGCCAGGTAACTGTGGGGCAGAGCTTAGACAAAATGCTAACAGATAGTCCCACCTTTTTTTCTGAGATACTGCCTGCATAAAGGGATTTTTCCTGATTCTTTGAAAGAGCATAGATAGGAAAACAAACAAAAAACAGGGTCTCCACCATTATAGCACAACCATTAGGCTAACCAGCAAGGCCCTCGCAGCCCTTTCTCCCATTCCCCTGCCAGAGGGGATTACAATTTTGCTGGAATCTCAGTTTACTTGAAGATGGCCCAAATCTTTCTACTCATCCAGTTGGCCAGAATATAGTCACATGGCTGCACCCCCACCCTGAGGCATGCTGGGAAGTGTAGTCCAGCTGGAGCCCCTGAAGGAAAGCGGTCTAAATAAGTCCCTAGGCACTATCAGGCACTGAGCTTTCAACAAGTTTCCTTAAATAAAGGTAATGTGGTCTGGGTATGGCCTAGCTTGAGTCACAAATCAAGAGAAATCATTAACGTCACAGAGCCCCGCCACAGTAAACACAGGTTCAGGGAAACTGTTGTTGACTTCAAGGCCTTCTCCTGAATGCTTGGCAGAGATCCAGGGACTTAGTAGGTGCACAACAAACCATTGTGCTACTGCGCGGCTTCCCACCAGCCTCCTGAATGCAGGCCTCGCCTCCTCGGCTCACTGGTGCACTGTTCACACACACATCTTTCTGACAACTCACCCACTGCCATCAGTCACTGGCAATGGCCCCTGCCAGCTGTGAGCTGGGGACACAGGAAGGATTTTTATCTGGAGTCGAGACATCCTGAAAGGACGAGGCTCCCTTCTCGGGTCGCTGGAAGGCTGCCTGCCGGAAGGCACATTCTTTGCAGCCTAGAGGCCGATGGTAACCAGGAGCAGACCGAGGGCCACATCAGGCAGTCATGGAGGATGCCACTGCTACATGGGCCTGTGGCTTGTGCCTGCAGTCTTCTCGAAGCCATCCCTAGCCCAAGATGCAGTGTCACTCTGAAGGAGAAGGGGGAGGGCCCCAGAAACATTGCCGGAACCTGACTGCTAAATTGAGCCCGGTGGTGGCACAGCCTTGTGATCCCAGCTTCTCAGGAAGTTCTAACAAGACATCTGAAAGTTCAAGGCCAGCTGGGGGAAACTAGGGAGCCCGTATTTCAAAATAAAAGGTAAAAATAGCCCTGGCAGCGTAGTTTAATGGTGGAACATTTGCTGAGTGCACACAAGACCCTAGATGCACTTCCTAACATCTAAAAATCAAAACAAACAAAAAACCAACCTTGGTTCTCCCTGTACTGAGCTCTTAATATAGACAGGTGGGTGTTTCGAAAGGTTAGGGTGCGGGTCACCCTCTAGTGGTAGCAGCTTCCCTTTGCATGCCTACTCCAAATAACTTCACACACACACACACACACACACACACACACACACACACTTTGTTGTGCTACTGGATATTTTTCTTTAAGTTGAATTCCAATGTATTTCTATCCACTTTGGGAAACATTTGGACCCCAAGAGGCTAATTGGACACATCCCCGCCTCGCCCTCCTCTGGAGGCTGTAGACAGCCTGATCTTCCACCGGTGTCTGGAAGCCAGACCTGGAGACAAAAAGAAGGGAGCGGAATCGGGTCGAGAGCAGTGAGCAGGGGCGGGGCGCACTAATTTTAGCATCTATGATGGATAGCAGTTACAAGATCCTTATGCCCTCCCCTGGCACACGCTTGGCTGTGTCCTCAACCTTCCACCCTGTGACAGCTGGGCAGACACAGACACTCACAGACCTCAGATCGCAATGAAACATCTGAGGGCTCTGTTGCCTTAAATAGAGGTGTGGGGCGTGTTTTGGGATGCCGAGTCTGTCAGGGCCAGGACCTCAGCACTTGTCCTTGGGAGGATGCTCAGGGCTAGTGCCACGTAAGAGATCCAGGCTTCATTTACCCTCAGTGTTGGTGGGCAGAAGTCCTCATCGGCCTCCGAAGAGGCTGCGCTTCCTTCCGCACAGCCTTCTGGCTCCGGTCCTGGGGCGCCTTCCTGCTCCATCCCCTGATATTCAGCATCTCCTCGGCTTCATCCTCTCGTCTCCTCCTCAGGCCTGGGACTCAAACTGATTCTTTCCTTTTCTTCTTTTAATTACTTACACAGCCACAGTCTATAGCACTACATGCTAGGCACATCACCACTGAATGTTTCTAACGTATGAGGCAGGCACTGATCGTACCCACTGGAAAGATGGGGAGGCTGAGACACGCTGCAGAGTCGATGATTCATCGAGGTGTGCACAAGCCGTGCATGGATTTTGCATGGGTGTTAGAGGTCTGAACTCAGGGCCCCCATGCCTCCGTGGAAGGCACTTTGCCAGCTCCTGGATATACTATTTCGATGTCACTTAGGAATGAAAAGCTGCACAATTCTGTAGAGGACTCGCCAAGTATGCTTCCTAGGATCTGGGATGGAGACAGGCGGGTGCCTGGGTTCATTGGTCAGCTAGCCTAGCTCGATCACTCTGCTCAGAGAAAGTAGCTCAAAAAAATTAGATGGAAACCGGGCAGTGGTGGTTCACACCTTTAGTCCCAGCACTTAGATGGCAGAGGCAGGTGGATATCTGTGAGTTTGAGACAAGCCTGGTCTACAGAGCAAATTCAAGGACAGCCAGGACTACACAGAGACCCTGTTTCAAACAACAACAATAATAATAATAATATGGAGGTTATTCCAAGAAGACACAGGATAGTGACCCCTAGCTTCTGCAGGCGTCATGAGCATACATACCAGAACACAGATGGGCATATAAGAATATATACATGCATATCACACACACACACACACACACAGTACCAAAATATTATTTGTTTTATTTAGTGTCTATTAAATGCCAGTCATATTTCTTTCACAGTATTAATCTTAAAACACCTCTGTGGATAGCAAAAAACAGATCTTAAAATTTCAACAAATAATAGGCAAAAGACATATCAAAGCATAGACAGCCAGTACATGAAATGATACCAAATGTCACTGAAAAAAAAAATGACAACAAAAATTACATTGAGATAACAGACTTCAGAGATGGATGATTCAAACTATGTGTGATGTGGATTCAAAGTATGTGTGACGTGCACAGTGCTGGTCTCATCTTCACCGTGACAGTCTGTGAAATGTTGCACATTTGCTATGGGAAACAACTGAATAGGTGTTCAAAGATATTTTTCTGTGTGTTTGCCTGCATGTATGTATGTACCAATTGTGTACTGATACTTGTGCGTGTGTGACTGGTGCCTCTGAAGACCAGAAAAGGGCATTGGATTCCTCGGATCTGGCATCAGAGATGACTGTAAGTCGCAATGGGAGCTGGGAAACTCTGGGTCTTCTGCAACAGCAGCCAGAGCTCTTAACTGCAGAGCTGTCTCTCCAGCCCCCAGCTTAGACGATTTTCTATGAAGTTAAATATGCATGTAACACAAGATACATTCTTTTTCAAGATTTTTTTCCTCAGGAGAGATGAAACACATCCACTAAGTGATGTGTATAAGAATCTTTGAGCCGGGTGGTGGTGGCACACGTCTTTAATCCCAGCACTTGGGAGGCAGAGGCAGGCAGATTTCTGAGTTCGAGGCCAGCCTGGTCTACAGAGTGAGTTCCAGGATTATTGCCAGGACTACACAGAGAAACCCTGTCTCGAAATACCAAAAAAAAAAAACAAAAAAAAACAACAAAAAAAAAACACAACAACAACAACAACAACAACAACAACAACAAAACCCAAGCTGGACACAAAGCAGATATCCTATCCATCAGCCGGAGAATTGATGGGCTGAAAGAAGGTGCCACACCCACGTGACAGGGACCTCTCAGAGGCAGGACCGAGCAGAAGCACAGGAGGGGGCTGTTTGCCTTCCATGCCCAGCTAGGCTTCTCCAAACTCAGCGGTTTAAAACATACTTGTCTGCTGGCTTAAGTGGTTCAGAGATCTGGGCAGGCTCAGCTGGATTTTCCACAAGACTTTAACACGAATGCCAGCAGGGGCTCCGCTCCCCTGTGAACTGGCAGGGGAACTCGTGACGGGATCATCTACCTTGTTGGAAGAATTTATCTCCTTCACCCGTGAACTGAGGGTGCGGTCCCTAGCGGTTTGATAGTCCAAGGCTTCTCTCGGCTCCTAGAGGCCACCCTACAAACCACACTTGACTCCTAAAGGTACTTTTCAGGGCATCCAGGTGAACTGCAGCTCAAGTGTGCATGTTACAGGGAAGTCATATTGTGTATCTTACAGGGAAGTCATACCACTAGACACAGTTGAAAATAAAGACGCGTGTCCATGTGTAGGGCAATGAAACAACCCCCAGGATCTGCTGTAGCAAAAAGTCACAAGGATGCACAGGAGAGACTGAAATCCGCAGCCATGGACAGCATCCCGCGCTCACTGAAGGGACCTCGAGTCTTCTAAAATTCCCCCCTCTGGCTATAGTCACGCATCATTTAATGAAGAGGACGTTGTATTAATTACTCTTTTCTGTTTCTGTGACAAGACTCCTGGCCAACGGTGCTGAAGGAAGGAAGAGTTTATTTTGGCTCCTGGTCTGAGCGGATGCAATCCGTCATAGAGACGGAGGCAGGGCAGTGGCAGCCGGAGCAGCTGGTCACGTTGCTTCGTCCTCCGCTTCTTCAGCCCGGGACCCCATCCTGCAGAGTGGCGGTGCTCCAGCCTCTTCAGAGATCTTTTCTCCTCAGTTGGACCGTTCTAGAAGCATGCTCACAGACACACCTGGAACTGCGTCGCTAGGTGATTCTAAATCCGGTCACATTGACAGTGGAGTTTAGACCTGGTCTGAGAACCTCGCCACGGACAAATATGGCAGAAATGACATACTCCAACATTCTAGATGTATCAGTCACCCAACATGGCCTCTTGCTGTAACAAAGAGATGCTGTAATGAAGAGGAGATATGGGAGACAGCTGAGAGAACTAATTGCATTTTACTCTAGTAAATTTTGTCACCACTAGAAGGGACGCAGTGCAAAGCAGTAAAAGTGAATGTGAAACCAGGACCATGGCCACCTGTTAGCATTCATTGTCAAGTATGAAATGTGTACCTACTGACACCATGCTCACAAGCCAGACAGTGTCGAAGGTATGCTGACATCCACACTGCCACCGAGTGCTGGGTACTGTGCCATGTGTGCGCCGGTGTTAGCATCCCTATGACGTCATGAGTAGCGGATTTTTCAGATCCACTAAAAATCTTTTATGTGGGTCAAGTCTGATGACCTGAGTTTGTTCCTTGGGAACCGTATGGTAGAAGGAGAGAACCAAGCCCACCATCTGTCCTGTGACTTCTGCATGTGCGTGATGAGTATGTACATGCATACACAATATATAAATGCAATTTAAAAAATTAAAAACAGTTGTGTGTATGCTTGTCTGTACGTGTGCTCATGCATCGGTACATGTGAGTGTTCATGTATTGTGAAGTTGTCAGAGGATACCTTCAGATGTCATTCTCGGTGCTGACCAGTTTGTCTCTGACATGGGGTTTCCTGTTGGCCAGGGGCTCGCTCGACAATTAGGCTAGACTGACTGGTTCCCCAAATCCACCCGTCTGTACCCTGGCACTGGCATTACAAGCGTGTACCATCATACAAGCTTATTGCCATAGGTCTGGGGTTCAATTTCTCCAGCCTTCCACTAGGATCGCCCCCACATGTGGCCATTGACTGCCAATCAGAACATCTGGGGATGGAGGAGGAGGAGGAGAGACTAGATTAGAATCATTTTGAAGGCTTCTTGAGGATTCCAATGTCTAGCAAAGATAGAGAGTCCCTTTGCCCCTATGCTGGAAAAGATGGACGGATCTATCAGTTGCCAAACCAGCAAAGACACAGCTCCAGGTTCTGTCAGGTGAGCCTAGATGGCTTTCTTCAGAGTTGTTCCTTCCTGTTCTTTCTTTGACGGGCATTCAAGCTGGAAGCAGCCAAGAGCCTGTCTTCAGGAGTTCCTGTTCATCGCGTAAGGTGCAGCTGGGAGCATTTATGGTAGAGCCTCTGGCTGGGTGATGTCCTGAAAAATCACTACCATGTGTTGCAGCGGGGCAGGGCGGGCCCGCATGCGTTCTCTGCCCCTGCACAGCCCTTCTCTGTGCTTCCTGGTCCTTACCCACCCCGCTCCTGCTGCTCTCCTCACTTCACTGCACCTCTGAACTCTCTGCAGTTGGCAGTTGGCAAGGCTCTAGACATGCAGACAGAAAGCCAGTAGTCAGTCTTCCCCAAAGGAAGAAACTGAAGACAAAACTACAGCGAGGATGTGTGTACTAAGAGCGTGTGTGTACTAAGGGCCGTGGTAGGGGCAGGGAAAGCAACAGCACAGCGGAAGTGTGTTTCAGAAGAGGGAAGGGAAAGGGGACTTCCGAGAAGAAATGGTGCCAACATTGAATCTTTTTTTCCATTTTAAATGTTCGTATACATTTCAGAGTTTGAGATCGTTTTGAATACAAATAGTTGAACATAAAGGTTTGATAATTTTTTTAATCATATTTACTGCAGATCCCTCTCAGAGCTAGTTCAGACTTGGGGAACACACTGGAACTTATGCAAGAGACATCCATACATGTGACTCTACCTCGCTCTACCGTGTGATCACAGAAACTCCTTATCTCCTCTGTGCCTCTGTCTTACTTAAATGCCAGGACTGGTAGTCTGCACCTGAAATCCCAGCACTCAGGAGGCAGAAGCAGGAAGATGATTGGAGGCCAGCCTGGGCTACATAGTAAGGCCTTGTAGTTAACTTTACCTACCTCAAAGGATAGTTTTCAAGAATCAATAAAGCAGTAGTTCTTAAGGCAAGAGCCCAACACTTCAACAAACATTATGTGTTGACCCCCTTGAGTTCAGGGCTAAATATATTGGATCTGAACATGTTCCTGCATATGTTGAGCTTTATCAGGGACAAACATCTTACCTCAGACCCCCTCAAAGACCCTGTGCACACCTTTCTTTGTGCCAAGGCCTGATAGGAACTGAAGGGAGCTATGCAGTTGGAGTTGACCGAGTGCCAAAGTGGACCCACTCTTGATTCTGAGGATGTGGGGTGAGGACAGGAGGTGAGCTCAAGCCTGGGAGGGAGGGGGCCATGTTGAGTAAACTACAAGAGTGTCGCCTGTGCCCTCGTGCCCTTTCACTGACGAACTCCACATCCCAACCTCCCCTCTCTGAGGAAATACTCAGGGTATATTTCGATGGCTCCCTTCATAAAACATACAAGGACCCATCTTGTTTCTCAAGTGGGAAGTTGTCCCATGAAGAAGCTCACCATGAGGGAAGCAGGAAATCCTTGGGATATGGCAGGAAAGATGGGCCAGATGAGGGTTTGGAGGCAGTGGCCAACATGGAAGCTTTGAGCTCTTGGAGCCAACATGGGCTTAGGGAGAAAGGTGTATCTTTCTAGAATTCTATACCCACTAGTGTGTGTTTTCTGTGAAGTACTGAGTGGTCCCAGGCTAGATGGTTTTAGCCTTACATCGGCAGTCATGTGACCTGTCATTACAGCGGCAGTCATGTGACCTGTCGACACAGATCTCCGTGGGAGAAGGCTCAGGGCATCCATCTCCTCTAGCTTCTGTCTCTGCTCTGAAATGTGTGTCCTGTCACTCCGGGGCTGAACTATTATTATTATTTTTTTATC
Source organism: Apodemus sylvaticus (assembly GCF_947179515.1). Lineage (NCBI taxonomy): Eukaryota > Metazoa > Chordata > Mammalia > Rodentia > Muridae > Apodemus > Apodemus sylvaticus. The sequence continues at coordinate 52,103,203 of NC_067491.1, read as the reverse complement.
TCAAAATGGTTTCCCCTCCCCCCACGTCCATGTATATCTCTCACATCCGTTCCAGCCAAGAAGGAACAGCTGCTCGGAGGCCCACCTCTCATCAGCTGCCTTATCTCCTGGATGAATAATTCCCCGGCAGCAGTGGTCTGGCAGGAGGCCCACAGGGCTGCAGGCTGCTGACAACCCTCAGAGCTAAGGCAGCTGTGGGAAGAGGGTGGGCTGCCCAGGGACCCACGTGGGTGAAGCTGTCCTCCATCTCTCCAAGCCTAGAGGACCCAAATTCCAGTGAACCTCATCTCACACACAGCCTGACCAGCACACCTCAAAAGCCTGCTAGGGAAACAGAGGCACTTCAGACATGGGTCCCACCCTTCGAGAATGGGAACTTTGTATGAAATGCGTGTAGCTTCATGATCTTGAAATATATTTAGCTACCCCAGGTCTCAATTTTCCTTATCTGCAAAATGGGTTGAAATACATGTTTTATCGACACAATGGATTCTCTGCTCAGCTCTGTGCCAGCAGTGCATCCAGAGTGCCACACAATTTAATACACACTGTACATGCAAGGCCTTCCCAGGGCCTTCATTGTCGCCTTGAGCAACTGCATCCCCAGACAACTAAGAGGTGAACACCTCTCCACATCCCCTCCCCCACATGCTAGAGAGTCAGTGACAGACTTCCATGGCAGTAAACCAGTCTTCTTTTGGCAAGTGGCATTAGTTATGTTCCAGGTCCGCCCCTGTGAATCACACCAAGCCCCATATCAGCCAACAGAATTCTTTTCCTCTGTTTCTGTCTTCACCACTGAGTCACATGCTTGCAAACTCCGTTCTGGGTTTCTCCTCTAGGGAACCCAGGACAGGGTAAGCACCTATGTCATGAAAATTGAATGTGAGGACCTAGGAGATGAGGTTTATAAATGACCAACCCTCGGCCGGCATCCCCAGTGAGTCCTGGCTATTCCTAAAACAATCCCGACATGACCATGACGGGCTGCAGCTAGGGACATGGACGCTGGGAGCAGAAGCTGAAAGCTAAATTCTCCTGTTGGAAAGCCCAGGAAAGGCTAGCTAGCTCCTCACTCAACTCTCTACCCGTGTCCTAGTTAGGGTTTTATTCCTGTAAAGAGACGCCATGGCAACTCTTATACAGGAAAACATTTAATAGGGGATGGCTTCAAGTTTCAGAGGTTTGGTCCATCATCATCATAGCAGGAAGCGTGACAGCGGGCAGGCAGACATGGTGCCGGAGAAGGAGCTGAGAGTTCTACATCTGGATCCTCAGGCTGCAGAAGGAGACTGTGTGTCACCGTGGGTGTAGCGTGAGCATATATGACATCAAAGCCCCACTTCCACAGTGACACACTTCCTCTAACAAGGCCACACCTACTCCAACAAGGCCATACCTCCTAATAGTGCTGCTCCCTATGGGCCAAGCAGTCAAACACATGAGTCTACAGGGGTCGTACCTATTCAAGTCACCACATTCTACTCCCTGGCTCCCATCGGTCTATCACAGTCTCAACAATGTTTAAAAGTTCAAAGTCTCCTCTGAGATCCATGCAGTCTCTTAGTTGTCATTCCCTAAAATATCACAATCGAAAACAGATCATGTACTTCCAACATACAATGGTACGGGATAGACATTACCAATACAGAACATAGCGAAGGGAGCACAGTGAGGAAATACTGGACCAAAGCAAGTCTGAAAACCAGCCGGGCAAACTTCAAACTCTGCAGCGCCACGTCTGAGGTCAGAGCGCTCTTCAGATCTCCAACACCTTTTGGGTTGGGGACTCTAGCACAATTCTTTCTCTTGGGCTGGTTCCACCCCCAGTCAGCAGCTTTCCTTGGTAGATCCCACAGGCTCTGGCATCTCTAACATCCTGGGATCTCCAAGGTAATGAAAGTTTCACCTTCACAGATTCACACTGTGAAACTTCATAATGGCCTCTCTGGGCCTCCATGAGGGGACCCTCCTGCCACATACCCGGCCCCAGCAGCCTCCCTTCGTCTCAGATGGGGACTCTGTAACCCCTTTCTTCTATCATTGACCCTAAAGCTAGAACCACGTGGCCAAACTGCCAACGTCTACTGTTTGCTGGGGCAGGAACACAGCCCCTTCGTCCAATTACATCTTCACCAGCATTCTGTTTTCCAAGGTTTCCTTCACTGCCTAAGCTTGGCCGCCTGGATCTTGCTCTGTAGACCAGGCTGCCTTTGAACTCAGAGATCTACTTGCCTCTGTCCCCTGAGTGCTGGGATTAAAGGAGGGTGTTCGCTGTCACGCTCAGAACACGGTTCTTTAATGCCTTTTCACAAGATGGAAGTTTAGCTGTGTGGAATCCTGCCCTGAGGTCACCATTCCATTTATTTCCTTCAATATCCTTAATCTGTTCTTCTCCTTGAACACAGAACTCTGCCCCATCCCTTTCCCTGGTTCCCCCATTCTCCTTTAAACATACCTTTGTGTAATTTTTCCCCCTTGCTCAGCTTGCTCCCTTTCACCAAATCGTCCATCACAAGAGTGAACGTCAGTAACTACACAACCAGTGTAGATACTTGACTGTTTTGAAATTTCCTTTGCTCATGCAATTAATATAAATCTCTTCACTTCAGCCTAGGCAGACTCTTCCTACAAGGGCAAAAAAAAATCAGCCACATTCTTCACTAAAATATCACAAGATGAATCATGAATCTCTGGGCAACATACTGAAATTCTTCTCTGAAACCTCTGAGCCACACCCCCACAGTTCAAATCACCATCAGCACCATTGTCTACCATTCTTCTACCAGTGTGGCCCGTCAGTACTTTAAGAATCCCCATGCTTTCCTAACCCAAAGTCCCAAAGTCAGCATTCCTCCAAACAAAAGCATGGTCAGGCCTCTGACAGCAGTACTCCAGTGTCTTGAAGAGACATCATCGTTGTGTTAATAAAATGATAAAGAGAGAAGGGATATGTTTGGTGGAGGTGTAGACAGGCATGGAAGAAGGGTTGCCTCAGAGGGGCCCCGTGCAGAGGTGTCCCTTCCCCCAAGGGACCAGTCACATGGCTATAGAATAGAGTTTATTCAGGGCATGGGGAGGGGAGTTAAGAGGGCAGTAGAGACAGAGAGGCAGAGAGAGAGGGGAGCACAGAGGAGGAGAGAAGTACAAGCCAGCCATGAGGATGTGGAACGAGGTGGGGGAGGGAATGGGGAATGGAGGGGGGGATGGGATGAGAGGACAAAGTGGGAGCAAGAAGCCAAGAGAGAAAGTGAGAGAAAGCAGAGGGGGCGAGCAGCCCCTTTTATAGTGAGTCAGGCAAACCTAGCCATTGCCAGGTAACTGTGGGGCGGAGCTTAGACAAAATGCTAGCAATCATGACCAAGGTAACTTTTTTTTTTTAGCAAAATATCATTAGGTTTTGTTTTGTTGATACTTTTTTATTACCTAGTAGTGAGATTTTTTATTAATTTTTAAATTAATTATTTTATTTATTTATATTTCAAATGCTTCTCTGCCTCCCTGTCCTCCCTCCCAGAGCTCTTCACCTCTCTCCCCTCCACCTTTGAGAAGGTGTTTCTCCCACTGAGGCCAGACAAGGCAGTCCTCTGCTTCATATGTACTGGGGGCTCAACCAGCCCATGTGTGCTCTTTGGTTGGTGGCTTGATCTCCGGGAGCTCCCAGGGGTCCGGGTTAGTTGACACTGTTCATCTTCCTATGGGGTTGTCATCTCTGTCAGGTCCTTCAGTCCTTCCCCTAAGTCTTTTTGGGGGGTCCCTGACCTCAGCTCAATGACTGGCCGTGTGCCACATTGGGAGTAGCTTGAACACGGGAGACCTCAAAACCTGCCCTCACAGTGACACACTTCCTCCAGAAAGGCCATACCTACTCCAACTAAGGCCACACCCCCTAATAGTGTCACTTCCTGTGTGCCAAACATTCAAATACATGAGTGTCTAGGGGGCCATACCTGTTCAAACCACCATAACCAGTGAGGACAGAGAAGTGCTGAGGGGAGAAAATACATCCCCAAAGGCACTGCAAGTCAAGGAGAGTTGAGCCTAGATGGGGCTTAATTTTTCCCATTCTTTTTGTTATCTGCCATCTTTCTACCACTTTTTAATGTTAATTTTCAATTATTTCATTTTTTTCATATTATATACACCAGGACACTGGAGAGTGGAGTCATGCCCATCTTGCATCTATCTTGACATGGACCTTATGAATGTCTGTGTGTTCAGCAGCTCCTGTGACCCAAGAAAGGTCACAGACATCAGCTTTGTAGCCCAAATACACAGCCCCAGAAGCGTCTGGGTATCATGGTTCACGCTGACTGTCCCAGCACTCAGAGGCTGACACAGGAGGATCTCTGCAAATGTGAGTCCAGCCTAAGGTTATATAGTGAGTTCTAGGTAAGCCCAGGCTGCCCAGTGAGACCTTATCTCAAAAACTTAAATAAAACAAACACTAGGACGGCAGAGACTAGTGAATCATGGAGGCTCAGTAGGCAGCTAGCCTAGGCTAGCCTAGGCTCATTCATGAGTTCTAGGCTAATGAGAGAGCCTGTGTCACAAAACTCCCTAGGCTGACCTCTGGCCTCCACACACAAGCATACAAATAAACATGGACATACACATACACACACACACATACACACACACACACACACACACACCAGCAATTCTCAGTGGACGTTGTTCTTACTTGATTAATCTTCTATGTCTTAGTTTCTTAAAATACAAGTCTATTAATAAGATAGATTTGTATCTTATTAATTATTAAATTATAAGGTTCTGTCATTTTGAGGATTAAATTTAAGGATGCTCAAGATAATATCATTAAATGCCTAGAGATGAGTCCTAGTACAGAGGAAGTAATTTTCCTTACTGCCTTTAAGGTCAAGATGGGAGATCCTGGCTGGATAGCGCTCCACAGGACACTTGGCGATATCTGAAGACATTTCTGTTTGTCTTGAATGAGCATAGGTTTGCAACTACATCTAGAGGCCAGGGAGGTTCCCTAATTTCCCCGGTGCAGAGGAGAGCTCCCAGATGACCCACTGAGACTGGGAATCTAGCAGCTGCAAGAGCTGGTTGGTGGTTTCACTTCCAAGAGCTGTGTGACTCTGCCAAGTTCTCTAACAGATCTGTGCCCTGGTTTCTTAATAGGTCTGGCAGGTTCCTTTTGAGGCTTCAATGAGAGCTCAGTCTGGGATTCTCTAGCAGAGTAGCTATAATCTGAGCTATGATAAGAGCAAGCACAGCAAGCCATTGATCAGGCGGGGTTGACAATGTTGCAGCAAATACTAAAAATGACCGGCAATTCCTGCACTGCACTAAGCACCAGTGGGCCACATGGCTCCAGTGCAGTGTACTCAACTCGGCAGCCTCCGATCCAGAGCTCCCAAAATATCTGTACCCAGCTTGCTACGTTCCCTGGATGAGTTGCTGGCATGACAGCCCCATGCAATGACCACCTACCCTTCAGTCAGGCACCACGACACCCAGCAACCTGGTAAAATCAAAACTCTTGTCCAGATATATGTATCAATAAATTCCCAATTCACAAGATGACCATCCAATAATTTCAGAGGCAATTGCTAATGATAAAAGCTGCCTACCTAGATTAGACACGTTACCCCAATTATTCTATCCTTTATATGGCTATTTAAAGCCACGCAGAATCTGAATCTTCTTCCTTTCCCTCCCTTTTCCTCTCTCTCCTCTGTTCCCATCTGCAACTCTAAGCTCTGCCTCCCTTTTCCCTGTCCAATCACAGGCCTCCTGCTGCACTAACATTTAAACTAATTGGACAGGAAAAATCCTGCTATAGACAATTCTGTGTGTGTGTGTGTGTGTGTGTGTGTGTGTGTGTGTATTTCATATGCACATGTATGAACATGTGACTGAAAGCTAGAGATCAACTTGGGGCTTCATTCTTTAGGTGCTGCCTACCTAGTTTTTGAGGCAGGGTCTCTTATTGTTCTGAAGCTTCAAGATTCAGCTAGGCTAGGGAGAGGGGTGCGAGCAGTGAGCTCTAGAGATCCACCAGTCTCTGCCTCCCCAGTGCTGGGATGACATGTGTTTCCTACCACAAGTTATGTGGTCTTGGCATTTTGAAGGGATCCTAGTGTAGTTTCACTAGTTGGAAAGGTTAATGGCATTTGGGCGTAGAAGGAAATAGAGTGGGAACATGGGGACTGGAATCAACTGGCACCGTCTGGCTTAACAATAAAACAAGGCCAGGGTCTAGCTGGGACTACAATGGTAGAGACATGTTTCCTGCTTTCTACCGTTTAGTTTCATTTCTGTTGTGGAGAAAAATAAATCCTGACCAAAAGGACCTTAGAGGAGGAAAGGGTTTACTCACAGTACATTAGGTCACTGTCCCATTCTAGTTTCATTCTGGAACTGTGATCATACAATCTGACCCAAAGCAACTTGCTGAGGAAAGAGTTTGTTTGGCTTACAAATCTAGGTCACAATATATCACCAAAGGAAGTTATAGCACGAACTCAAGGCAGAGACCTAAAGAGGGAATGGGGGGTTGGGAGCAGAGGGGAATAACACCGTCAGCGTCCTCAATCTCCCACTTATCTAGCTTTCTGTTTATTTTCTCTGTTTAGTTTTTCAAGACAGGGTTTCTCTGTGTGGCCCTAGCTGTCCTAGAACTCACTTTATAGACCAAACTGGTCTTGATTCTCCTACCTCTGCCTCCCATGCTGGAACTAAAGGTGTGTGTGTGTGTGTGTGTGTGTGTGTGTGTGTGTGTGTGTGTGCCACCAGACCTGGCTCCGTGTGTGTGTGTGTGTGTGTGTGTGTGTGTGTGTGTGTGTGTGTACCACCAGACCTGGCTTCATCTAGCTTTTTTATATTGCCAAAACCCACTCGGTTAAGGATGGTTCTCGCCACTGTGGGCTTGGCTCTCCGACAGTAATAGATAATCAAGACAATCCCCCATGGACATGCCCAGAGACCAATCCTACCTACAGAATCCCTCAATTGGGATTCCACCATCAATGAGTCTAGGGTGTATCAAGTTGACAATTAAGGTGAATGCAGACAAGTCCATTATTTCAGGAAAGTCAAGACAGGAACTTAAGTTATAGCTATGATCAAGAGCAGACAGAAAACAAACACACAGATCACAGTTTACTTGATGCCCAGTACTCAGTTCATGTTATCTCCTCCTTTACAGTTCAGGGCCAAGCCTAGGGAGTGGTGCCACCCACAGAGGACTAGGTCATCCTGCATCAATTAACTATCGTGAAAATCCCCCACAAGCATGCCCTTTAGGGTAATCTTGTCTAGATAAATGCTCAGTTAGGACTCTTTCCAGGTAGTTTTAGGTCATGTCAAGTTATCCATTAAATCTAAGTAGCATGGTCAGATGTCTACCTATCATCTCTAGATACCTGACCACCATGATCTTTTGTTAACATCAGATTATAAGAAAAGTGGAGTTCTTCAAGGAATGCCCAGTCTCCTGCTGACTTCTCAGTCCTTTACCAAATGAGCAGTTTTCCATTTCTCCTTCCAAACCGTCATCTTTCAAGGCTTTGCTGATGAAATGGGTTATCTTTTTAGATAGTTTTATTCACACCATGGTGCACATCATAGTGTTTCCTATAATAAAACATCACGATTACAGCTTTCTTTTACTTTCAGAATGGAGATAAACTTTTAAAAAATATATTTAATTTAATTTTTTTTTTTTAGTTATCTACATCTTGACATCTTGCTCAGTACCCCCTCCCAGTCACCCTCTCCCACAGTCCTCCCCCCATGGTCCTCCCCCTCTCTGAGTGGGTGGGGGCCTCCCTGGATATCCCCCCCACCCTGGCACTTCAAGTCTCTATGAACAGTATTATTATTATTATTATTATTATTATTATTATTATATGTAAGTACACTGTAGCTGTCTTCAGACACTTCAGAAGAGGGCATCAGATCCCATTATAGATGGTTGTGAGTCACCAGCTGGTTGCTGGGATTTGAACTCAGGACCTTCAAAAGAGCAGTCAGTGCTCTTAACCACTGAGCTGTCTCTCTAGCCCCTAGCTTTTTTTTTTTTAATTCTGCATATAAAAATGTCCTGTGTTGTTTTATTTTATTATTTATTTATTCATTCACTTTATATCCTGATCACTGTCCTCCCTTCCATTCCCCCTCCCACAGCCCCTTTTCCCATCCTTCCTCCCCTTCTCCTCTGAGAGAGTGGAGCCCCACCCCTACCCCTTATCCCCTATCCCCCACCCCGGCACATCAAGTCTCTTCAAGGCTAGGCTCTTCTTTTCCCACTGAGGCCAGACAAGACAACCAAGTTAGGGGAATGGATTTCACAAACAGGCAACAGCTTTTGGGGTAGCCTCACTCTAGTTGTCTGGGGCCCACATGAAGACGGAGCTGCACATCTGCTACATATGTCGGGGGGCCTAGGTCTAGCGTCTGGATGCTTATTGTTTGGTGATCAGTCTCTAAGAGGTATTTTATTTTAAGGCAAATCATAGATAAAGAAGATCCAACTTCCTATTTTCCACTCCTCCCCCTTCAAATCATCAGGTTAGTGTTTTGGTAAATGTCTGTCTATCCATGTTCTTCTGTATTGATGACATGGGTTTGTTGTATAATAAAAACATGAACATTCATTTCCAGTGGATTTTCATGAGTAAAGATATTCTCTACTTGTTGGGTTTAATATTTGCTGTAATTTTAAAAAAAACCTCCCTCAGATCCATGTGCTAGCAATAAGAGATGTGGCCTTTGAAAGTAAGCGAAGTCTTTAGGATGCACCCCTTACCAGTGAGATTAGTGTCTTTGCTAAGAGATCTAGAGAGCCACCGTGCTCCTTCCTACTGTCCCTGATAAAAGCACAATAAGGAAGGAGGCCAGGCCATGGGCTGGAAAGTAGGGTTTTACCACTCACTGCTTCCTTGACCTTGGATTTCCAGCCCCGAAGCCCTAGGAAATAAGTGTGTGTTGTTTATAAGGCACTCAGTGTGTAGTATTTTGCTACAACTCCTGGAATAGACTAAGCAGGCCCGCTGTTTGGCAAGAGGAGCATGTAAGTCTGGATGGGTTTACACAGAACAACAAAATAAGCCAGGAAAGCCTAGAAGCTACCGGAACCGGAGAATACGGGACTGCCTGAGGAATTGGATCATGGGGGCTGCGGAAGACAGTGTCACAGGCTGTTTGGCTTAAATGACAGAAATGCATTGGCTCCTAGTTCTGGAGGGTCTAAGTCTGGTGTCAGGGCATCTGGCCTCTGGAAGTCTCAGGGAGAACGGTTTGTTGTCACTTGCTAGCTTCTCAAAGTGGTCAACAGTCCTTGAAAAGTTCTGCTTTGTAGACTGTCATTTTCATCTTTGAGTCCTCTATCATTGATATTTATAATCTCTCTCTCCCCTCCCCTCCATTCCCCCTCCTCCCCCCTCCCCCTCTCTTCCCCTCCCCCTCCCCTCCCCCTCCCTCCCTCTCTGTCTCTCCCCTCCCCCTCCCCCTCCCTTCCATTCCCCCCCTCCCCCTCCCTCTCTCTCTGTCTCTCTTCCTCTCCCCTCCCCCTCCCCTTCCCCTCCATTCCCCCCTCTTCCCCCTCCCTCTCTGTCTCTTCCCCTCCCCTCCATTCCTCCTCCCCCTCCCCTCCATTCCTCCATCCTCCCCCCTCCCCTTCTCTCTCCCTCTCCCCCTCCCCTCCCCCTCCCCTCCATTCCCCCTCTCCTCCCCCTCCCTCCCTCTCTATCTCCCTCCCCCTCCCCTTCATTCCCCCTCCCCTCCCTCCCCCCCCTCTCTCAGGTGTGTATGTGCATATGTATATGAATAGTTTCCTTTTACTAAGAGAGCTGTTGTTAGGTCCACTCCATTGTCATGTAACCTCTTAGCTCAATGACCCTACAAAGACCCCATTTCAATGTCAACTCGCCTTCACAGGTAAGAACCACAGGTAGCAGGGATCAGAACTTTAACCTATGCTTTGGAGAGACATGATTCAGCACAGGATAGGTAGAGGCCCCAGGTAAAGGACAGAGGAAGAGGATCAAGCCAATGACGAATTTGCTGACATGAGAAACAGAAGAGCCCAAAATGATGCTGAGACTAGAGACATGAAACCTGCTTCCCCCAGAATCCCCTGCCTGGGTTGTTATTAACCTCTAGGTACTTAAAAGCTCTGAGATTCATGAGAGCAAGCTCCCCATGAGCTCCTTCAAGTCCCTTCCCCACTGGCGCACGTAACTGGCAGCTTCCCCATGGGCCCCCACCAGCCTGGCTGCAGTATCCTGTTTTCTGCTCCTTGCCAGATTTCTTGTTGGTTGCCACCTAATTCCTCTGAGCCTGGACTAATTTCTTGCAGTCCTTAGGAAGCAACGCTAATTCTCAAGTCTTCCCATCTGGCATGTCCATCCCCACCCACTGGGGCATGCACGGTTCCTGTGATTTATGCATGCAGCAAGATGGTAGCATTGTCACGAACCTTAAACCACAGAGAAAGCCCTGGCGGTCAGGTCTCCCTCCCTCCCTCCCTTTTGCTGGTTTGCAGCTCCCTGGGTTCCTGTGCCCCAGATTATACACCAAAGCTTATGTGTCTAGAAGCCACGTTGAAAGGGTTCTGGGAAGTATAGCGGCAGTCCATAATAAACCTGGACTTTCTCTGCTGGCATGCATAGAGGTCAGAATGTCTGGAGCCTTCCCAGGCCTGGCTAGGAACAGATATGGATGTGACGGGCCAGGCTGTGACCCAAGTCAGCAGGATCGTCCCTTTTGCCAGCTCAGAAGCTGCAGAACAAGGAATAGTCGCAAAAATCTGAGTGAAGCAGCTGAGAATAATGAGGTTGCTGCTCATTAGCTGAGGTCCCAGGCAAAGCCCTGCCAGAACCCGTTCTTGCTATTGCAAGTCCTTACATAGTTTAAGGAATTATGACACTCCTCCGGTGGTTCAGGGTGACTGAGGCTTGGGCCCCCTGCCTCTTGACATCGCCTCAAGCCCTCAGTAATCCCCAACAATGTAGCATCTGTCCTGTCCTTACCATTTAATTACCTGTCATCCTCAATTTCCCTGGCGTACTGACAGCCACTTCTAAGACATATCTGGGTCCAAGAGCTCATATAAAAGTTTAAGAGGGAGATAAAAAGGAACCCCAGCGAGAGTCTCCAGCGCTAACTTGTGTGAAACTGTCAGAGATCCTGCGAAGGCATGAGAGGCACAGGACTTGGAGGGACTCTACAGGATAGCAGGGACAGAAGACAGCAGCGATGGGCTAGCGAGGGAATGACTATAGTGTTTGACCAATGCTCAGCTCTGGCGCCACTTCCTATGTCTCTGTATTCCAGCCACAGAATCGGTTGCAAACTTTGTCACTTTGTCCCAGTGTTAAAGCCATGTTGATGGCAAAATGACACAGATCAGTAGAAACTAGGCAGAAAAGAAGACCTTGTGGTTTCCTTAGCTCAGAAGATAAAGGTGACTTTCAGCCAGGCTCTGTGGATGTCAGGGACTAGGCAGTCAAAGGGCCGGGTCTCTGTATCAAAAGACCATACGGACATCTATTCTGCAGCAAACGGGATTCTTCCATGTAGAAAAAAAAAAAAGCACAAAAAGCAAAAAACAAAAACAATGATCTCCATCAGCTAACTTCTTAGGTGACCACTCCTTTTCTCTACAATTCGTAGACAGCAACTCCAGGGAATCTGATGAGGCCATTCTTCATGGATTCCCAGTCTTAAGATCAGTTCCAGCCACAGTAACACAGTTCACTAACACGAAGGAATTTGATCATGAGTTCTGTCTACCAAAAAGAAGAGAAAAGAGAATATTGTCAGATTAAAATGAAACCACAACACTCTTCCTGCTACCTGGAGAACCCTTAAATCCATGCCCACAGAGAAGCCCTGCTTGTTTTCAAGATCTAAGGCTTTCTACACACATTTACCCAGACCTGCCCCAGAAAGAACGGAACACACTTTTTTTTTAAGGCATGTAGTGCTGGCTGTCATGGAACTCACTCAGAAGATATGGCTGGGCTCGAACGCACAGCAATTGCGTGGGTTAAAGGTGTGTACCACCAATGCCTGCCCCTTGAACTGAACACTCCCCAGGACACCCTAGTACCCTGTCTACACCTTTGTCATGGCATTTGCTCTTTTGTGTTTGCTTGTTTTTAATTTGATTTATGCTTGTTGTACACACATACATGCACGTCCCTCGTACACTGGATGTGAGACCCTTAGGAGGTCACAGGCATTTCTTCAAACATTCATATGAGTCTATGCATATTTTGATGATAGCCACTCCCTCCCTCTCACTCCCCTTCCTGTTAATTGCATTCATCTTCCCCAAACTAGACAATCTTGTTCAGCTTTCCCATGTCTCCTGATTATATGCATCTATGTGCATAGATCTATGGTCCTCTCATGAAAGAAAACACACGGTTGACATCGGTCCTTTTGAGTATCACTTGTTTTGCTTAAGATAATTCACGGGTCACATCCACGTTCCTGCAAACGACCTAATCTTGTTCTTATCAATGGCTGAATAAAACTCCCTTGTGCATTCATCTATTGGTGACACCTAGGCTGATTCTGTAACCTGGCTATTATCTGAGCAAAAGAAATGTGTTTGGTATTTGTCTGGTATCTCCAAACACAGATTCTTCCTGGGCTGTCAGTTCTATAATCTGGGATTATGCTCCTGTCATCTTGGTATCTTCAGTGCTTGGAAATGTCTGGGGAACCGAGGCTTAGATGTCTGGAGGGCATGGGGGATGTCCATTGTCTGTCTGAACAAAGAAACCAGAGTCCTGGGTTTGAAGGAAGCAGCTACCTGCTGCAGGTCACTAATCTCTGTGCATCCCTTGGAGCTTTAAGAGGGAGGAGCCTGTGTGTTCTCTGTAGCCGTGACGCTGCCTATGGACGGTAGCACATGCCTGGCCAACCCAGTACCTCATTCTGGGGAAAGTACTACCCTTCACTCACTGGATATGAGAATCGTAAGAGGTCAGGGGAAGTCAATTTGAGTTCCTTGGGATTAAATTTTTCTCGTTGGGACTGATATTCCTCCATTAATACAAAGTTATAAGGGCCACATACTTCACTTCTTCCCTGTGACCTCAAGAAAGAACTCCTTCCTCTTCACGATGGCGGTTCCTCCCCATATTTATTGTTTACATCTCTGCACGCTCTCACCATCGCCCTCTTCTGGCCTCTGTGAGCACTGTGTCCACACACAGGCAACTTGCCTACGTTCCACTCCCCACAGACACATACTTAAGAATAAAAATAAAATCTTTTCTTTAAAACACTAGTCTAGTCTTACAAGCTGGCCTGGGCACTCTCTTCCTAAGCAGTGGGGTGTGACTGTATTTTCTCCATTGTGTCCCTATTATGAATTCTTCGCACATCTAAAGAACCTAGGAAGAGAGCCAGCATGAGACTTCTGACTGTGCCCTCCAAGTGGCCTTACCCCTGGCAAGACACTGAGTCCACTGCCATTATGTCTACAAGGGAGGCCACCTGCCAGGAAGGGATCCTGCCTAGCTACCTGGCCCCTCTCTCTACAGCCAACAGAGCGAAAGCAAAAAGCAACATCTGATAAGATAGACCAGGGGAAGTACAGGGCAAACACATTTACAGGCCTTATAAAAAGATGCACCCAGTAAAAATATCACCACACTCGATAGGAAAAGGGCTATATGTCCTTATTGTATAGATGCCCTGCGAGGAAGCACAGTGGTGAACCACAGTTTTTAAAATGGAAAAAAAAAATTGTGAGCAGTCATATAAGGAAGACAAAGCAAATGATGAATTTTTGAAAGCACCAAGTCAAGCAACAGAGACATACATGGTATCTTTTGGGGGATGTGACACAGCAAGTTGAAACTCTCATTGTTCAAGAAACTATAGTGTTATGGGACCTGATGGATACAGGCCTGTTACTCCAGGTACTTGAGAGATTAAGGCAGGAAAACAAGGTCAAGGCCAGCCTGGGCTACAGAGGGAATTCAAGAGGCACCTTAATGAGATGCTGTCTTAAAGGGGGGAAAGCAGGGCTGAGGGCTATAGCTGGATGGAAAGGCATGGACAGGCTCTGGACTGAGTTCCCAGTACTGCAAAGAACTACAAAACACTCTGTGGTGCTGGCAAAGACGTTGAGAGATGGAAATTGGGAAAATGAACCTTGAAACCAGCGTGAAGGGGAGGTGTCCTCTGGGGGCAGTGTGAGGGATAACCAAAGGAAGAAAACAAAGCGCTTGCCTAGAATGTGGCAAAGCCCTGAATATGATTCCTGATGATGGTGAAAAGGAGGTATGGGAAAAAAGCAGACAGAGGAAGAGGAGGAGGAGGAGAGGGAAAAGGGAAGGGGGCAGGGAGAGAAGATCTGGGGGAGGAGAGAGGGAGGGAACAAGGGGAGAAAAGGGGAAGAAAGGAAAAAGAAATGTTGATTTCGAGGATATCTTGGTCCTAGAGGAACTATTCATTTCAATGCATTATGTAGAAAATTCCAGAATCATAATGGAGAGAAAGCATGAAATCAATTATGTGTATGACTACACGCCACATACAGTAAAATAAATAGTCGGATCAAAATGTGTATATAAAGATTGTTGGGAATTTTCTCTGCATTTTGTTAAAATCTCTGGCCATTTCTTTGCTTCTTCATGCATTCCATGGGTCTTTTGGCAAATCACGTAAAAGTCGAAAACGGCTCTGTCTCAAGTGAGAGACATCAGATCCCTCCTCCATTCTTCCATCCCGGCTGCTCTCCCTCCAAGATTCTAACTTTAACTTTCCTACACTAAGGCTGACCGTTCCTATAAACACACCACGAGTCAGACTCCCGGAGACAGGCCGCGGTCTGATCTGAGTAGCCTGTGGAGATAAGTGACCATTTAGCAGAAAACACCCTAGCATTTGCTTTGATGGGAGCCGATGGTGTTCACGGTTGTCTCCACCACACCTACCGTTCACACACCTGCCCCAGACGTGTCAAACACGAGGGTGTCTTTGAAGGCCAAGGTCAGCCTGACCCGAGACACTTCTGCACTGCGCACGTTCTTTCTGTCTGTCCTCAGTGGTAGCGAGTCCTTCCTCGCTGAGAGTTATTTTAGATTATATTTGAATTATTTTTAAAGAGCCGATACTTCAGTGAAGTTAAGGCTATGACTCCAGATGAGGCAGACAGATCAATGGCACCGCGTTGAGTGTCCACCCTCTGCCCACTGGGGCTGGTTTTCTCATGTGTCTTAGAAGTAAGGAGCACAAAAATAAGTTGGCCTTTGACAGTGTCAGTGGAACAGGATAAATCTGCCAAGAGCCAGGATATGTCGTTAGAAGCATGAGGACTGGAGAACCAGTAATCGGGTTCAAAGGCGTCTTTCCTGTTCATCAGCTTTGTGGGTCAACGGAGTTAATTTCTCAGAGAAGCTATAAAGTGGGGGAAGGGGATAGCTCAGCTCTCTCCCAACTCCGTCCATTCATCAGGACTCTGTCTTCAGAGGAACCCAACAGAGAAGCTGTGTGCACTTGTAGGTTGCTACTTTCTAGAGGTTGCCACCTGGAAGCCACAAGGCCATTTTGGTCAGATGTCTACAAGGAGGAAGTCTGGGTACCAGATGGTGGACAGCTATAGACCTAACCCTTCCACTTAACTTGCAACACGTCTCTTTGAGAAAATTATGTACCTTCTTGCATTTTAGGATGTCCCTCTGAGAAATGGGAGCTGATAGCATCCACACACAAGGGAATACATTTATTCTGCATGCCACTCAGAACATAGTAAAAAGTTATATTCCATTGCCTAGTTATTTAAAACATTTCCCTAGTTATATATATATACATATATGTATATATATATAGTTATATAGTTATATATATAAAATGAGAATCTAGGAAACAGCCTAAAATCCAAACACAAGAAAGTACCTGTTCTTTTCAGTTCATTTGGCTTATAGCCGTGTAGCTGTGAGTTGTACCTAGCCCTTTCTGCCCCCCCCCCCCCCCCCCCCCCCGCCATCTCACCGGAGAGCTCTTTGGGTAGCAGATGCACAGGGTCAGGTCTATAACCAGCAAAGCCTTGGTTACGCTGCCATGTGATATCATTGTTTTTCCCTCTCTTGGCAGGTCATTCAAACCTGACTTCATCCTGGTTCGACAACATGCCTACAGCATGGCCCTGGCTGAGGATTACCGGAGCCTGGTCATCGGGCTGCAGTACGGAGGGCTTCCTGCCGTCAACTCTCTCTACTCCGTGTACAACTTCTGCAGCAAGCCATGGGTGGTAGGTGACAGATCAGTCCATCTGGAGGAAACTGGGAAGCATGAGGTGGTCCTGGAATGGCTCCGTTTCCCTAACACAGGGCCTCAGCAAGGAGGAGACTCTTGTTTAAACAGCTTAACAAACAACTTGACCGGAAGCCTCTTCAAGAAATTGCAGCCTTGCCAATATTATGTGTAACACATTATGATACAGGATCATGGTATAGGAATATTGATCTTGATGAAGTATAGCTCAGTCAATACAGTGTTGGGCTCAGTCTCCACTGCTTTATAAACCAGATGTGGTGGTGGATGCCTATGATCCCAGCACTTAGGAGTCGGAGGCAGGTTGGATCAGACAGGGACTTCCTTGGCCATGTACTAAGTTCTAAGCCAGCCCAGGCTATGCAAGACCCTGACTCAGGCAAAATCATATATTACCATTTTTTAACATTTTATCATGATTTTCTTACTGTGCTCTTCAAAGGTATCAAACACTTATTGAATGCCAGAAAACTTCAAGCGGTATCCATGCTATCAATGTAGCTAATGATGGATTCATTCATTCCTCTATCCTAGAAAGGAGGCTTACTTTCAGACTGGATAAGAAACCCTGGGATCTTAGGGCTAGTGAATGGTGAAATCAGACCCTGAAGCCCGCTTTCTCCACTTAACAGTTGCTTTCTCCCCACGGATTCCCTAGTCTCGACCATTCATTTGCTTCACTGAGGTTTCCACTCAAACATCATCAAAAATAAAGGGTCTTTCTATAATACCAGGCCCCCTCCATTCTCTCAAACACTCTCTGTCCCTAACTGAACTCCGTCAACCCACAAATGGGTCTGCAACTAAATGACATCATTCCTTTAGCTACCCTCTACTCCATTCCTTTAGCTACACACACACACACACACACACACACACAGTGATGATAATGGAGTGTCTGCTGCTTGATCTTCTATTCTCCTGGGACAGTCTATTAACAAATATGACAATTATGTCATCAGTCCTATGATACATACCTTGATACCTCTGGGAGAGGGGACAAAGGCAGCTCAGAGATGAAGAGAAAATGCTATGAAATGCCTCAGCTCCCTGGTCCACCCTGTTTGGCTGCCTGTCTGTCAGCACCACAGGGAGAAGGGCCCTGATTACTCTGGACTCTCTAGCTAGATTGCCCAAGGCCATGTTTCTCCATTTAATGTGTGCCCTCGAGCAAATTCATTAACCTCTCTGAACTCAGCATCCGTATTTTTAAAAGGCTGATAATAATAGGTCCTTCCTGGTTTTCAGTAGGGGCATATAAAGTGTTTGTAATGGTGGCTGGTAGATAGCATACCTCAAGGAATGGTGACAATTGTTGCCTCTTACACACGGACTCTGACTATGCTGTCTGGCATGGCACTCAATATTTGTTGACTGACTATTTGAGTTAATTTAATACATGTGGGTAGTCATGGCTACAGCCATCCTGGCTATGGTCTCTTTGCATCATCAGACTCTTGAAATCTATGATTTGAGTACCAAGAGAAGGAAACAGTCCAGAGTTTTGATAGCAGCAACTTCACTAGCATTCACAATCTCCTGTGCTCTGCCCCAATATGCACATCCTAATAAGCAAGTATCTCTAATGTACAAAAGAAGAAATTGAGGCCCACATAGCAGGCAGTAAGTGCCGTAGCTCTTGTCTGTAACCCATGAGCTTAGCTATAAGTCGCACTCACTCCCTGAACTCCAACTTCCTTGTCTATAAGTTGAGTGATACCCACAAACATAACTTCTCACCTTTCTGAAGTTGTCCAGAATGACTCTGTGCTGTGCCGCACACTCGGATGATTTCTCACGAGGGCACAGGAACCCAGTGTAGAACGGGAGCTTTCTTAGCTTTCATCTCTCTGTCTAAGATCTTAGCATTTGCTTGGAGCAAAGTGTGCCTCCTTGTCTCCCCACCAGATACCTATGTTTGTAGAATCCAAGCTGCTGTTCTGGTACCTGCCTGTCATTTCCCTTTGCCTTTGGAGTAAATAAGATCCTTGGTCCAGCCTTTTAAAGCTCGTGAAGACCACCCTTTGCCCGCCTTTTAATCATGCCCTGCACCCAAGGCTACAGCCATGGCAGCCACTGAAGGCCTTCAGAAACAGTGGTCTCCTTGACCACACAAAGAACCCTTCTTTCTCTTATAGCATAGGTCCAGGGAGCCTTCATGAAGTCTCCCACTCTCCACTACATCCCAAATTCCCCATGCTTCCCACTAGTATTCCAACTTCCCATTCCAACCTTGTAATGTACAAATTAGGAAAGTGACATTCAGAAACCCACAGTGACCCCTGCTCTTCCAAGTCTCATAGCTAGTAAATATCAGTAAATAAATTCTTAAATTTGAATGAGAGAGTCTAGATTCTGATTGAGTATCACAAAGTGCCTACAATGCTGTCCTACCTACAAAGATAGGCATTGTAGGCAGAGGGACGGCAGGACTCCCAGAAGGCTGTACTGCGGGCAAGGACCTTGGTGTGAAATGGCTGAGAATGCAGTTAAGCACTTGTAAAATGTGGTTGAGCTGTAGCCAGTTGTGACCTGCTAGGTCAGGGACAAGTCACAAGGGGTAAAGAGAAAGTGATATCCAACTAAGGAGCGTGACTTCTAATCCTGGTGGTGGACAGCAGCTTCTAGAACTTATTGCAGGGCAGACAGTTGAAGGCCAGGGTCAAGTGGGTGCTCGGACCCTAGTGGGAAGGCCTGGCTGGCTAATGATCTCTCCTTTTCTCTCCCAGTTCTCTCAGCTCATTAAGATCTTCCATTCCTTGGGTCCTGAGAAGTTTCCACTGGTGGAGCAAACATTTTTCCCCAACCACAAGCCAATGGTGAGTGCCTTTTTAATTCTGCTCATCTTTATAATGTTGAACGACTTTGCATGTCCATCTCCTGGGTCTCCTTGGGCAGCTCAGGCCTTGCCTCCTGGTTCTCTGGACTCTACATAGGAGTCTCCATGTCCTGTTCTTGTGGGAATGTCTAGCGTTCCTTGAGGAACCCTGAGGAAGATTCAACTTCTCCAGGGTAAAATCGGGCAGTAGGACAAGTGACAAAGGTACTTGACATTCTGTGAAACTCTGTTAATTGTTAACACATCAAGGCACACCTTGAGCTGGCATCCTGGAACCAGAGGTGGAGTATAAAGGGGAAAGGCGTTTTTATGGTAAAATGTTATCCCCAGCATTTTTCCAGGGACCTGGTTTCCACTGTAATTTTAATAAAAACTGTGTTACTTTATTTGATCTGATTGTTAGAGAGCAACGTACTTAAATGTTTGATTTCCTTTCCTTGGAGTGTATCTCTGGGAGTCAGTTGGGGCCAAGCTGAGAGTGTGTGGCTTCACTACCTATTTGGAAGGTTTAAGAATAACATCTTTCTGAGTTAAGTTGGAGAGTTGTGTGTCCACAGCTAGAATTTTGGTAGAAATATTCTGAGCTCGTGGACTCAGCCTACAACATCTGTTTCTGTGATTGGCGCACGGTCAGTGAGTGAGTGTCTCAGGGAATAAGAGTAGGGTGTACTCACTATAGCTAGAGACTGGTTGGATTGTAGAATAGTAGGCTCTGGCCGCTGAGCTGGACTGGCCTCTTTGAAGGCACTGTCAGGCAGGGCTACAGGCTTCAGTGGGGGCGATCTAGCCCGTCAGAGGTTCTCACTGATTATTAGATCTACTGTATCGACAACCTATCGGTCACAGAATCAAGGATGTCCGGTTGGTGTGAGTGCGTGTAAGTAAACCTGGATTATCAATTTAACTGAAATGAAAGCAGCCAGATTACTAATGAACTTTCTGGGTGTCTATCAGGGGCTTTCCAGAGAGGATGAACAGAGCCAAGCAAGACTCACTTGGAATGTGGGTCTCTTGGCACCATCTACGGAATGAAGGGCCCAGAAGGACTAAAAGGAAATGGGGGAAGGCTGGGCACAGACATTCTCTTTCACTTCTGGTCTACCATAGTGAAAGCTGCTGGTCCTACCATGGCCTCCTGGATACAGTGAACCAAAGCTTCTGAAACCAGGAGTCAAAACAAAATAAATCGTCCCCACTTTAAGTTATTTCTTTCTGATATTTGGTGACAACAATGACAAAATCCAACTACAGGACACGTGTAACTATTCTGAGACAAATTCAGGATCTGTCTTCAAAGTAACTAATTATTAATCACAGACCAGTCTACTGACTAGATTTTAGACAAAAAATTTACTCCCCTTGAGAGGAGTAGAGCTATATAGCAGTTTGATGAGAGTTTGTGCACATGTGTATAGACCACTGTGCCTGGTGTAGGGTGGGCTCTCAGAGTGGAGGACCTTCGAAACAGGGGCAAAGACTGTAACCCGGAACACTAGCAAGGGTGGCCCACAGTCAGACATTAAGAATACCTCTCCTGAAATCGGTTGCAAAACGGAGCTTGAGATTGCCCAAGCTATAGACATAGGTGGAGAGAGATGTGTGCAGGGCTCAGAGGAAGGCAGGCAGAATAGAATCCGCTTGCAAGATCCTCTCTGATATTAATTATAACCTCCCAAGACAAGACACAAGAAGGCAAGAGACAGCACGTGTGTGATAGAAATAAAACCACTTTACTGTTTAGAATAATGGACACACTATAAAAAGTGAACATTATGCAACATTACAAGACAATATACATTCACGGAATATAAAATTCATAAATAACATGGAGGAAAACTGTAAACAGTGCTACAAAATTTAGCAACAAATACATTCCTTCTAGCTGGGGTTTGCTCTGGCTGGCGTCTCTTCATCACCACTGGGCTTCAGCACAGCAGACTTGCTAGAGGAAAAGTAGACAGAGAATCTAAGGTACCCCTGTCCCCAGAGCACAGTCATTTCCCGGGTCCTCTCTACTCCTCAACCCAAACAGCTAACTTAGATGTACTGTGACCTCTCTCTCCTGCCTTCTCCCATTTCACTCGATTTCTACCATCAGACTTTTTAAGTTTCTCTGATACAAATACTAAAGTGATATTTTTAACTTTAAGTAGCTGGGCGCCAACTATATGAATGGCACCTTGATGTGAGGCAGGCAAGAGTCACACCTCCTGAACTCACATGATCTCCCAGACAGGTCTAGCCCCAAAAGTCACTGTGTGTCCTTTATCGTTTTAAGAAGCACAGCATGATACAGCATCTATGTGGCAGGGCTAGTCCTGGAGAAAGCAGACCTGGGGTCTCCTCAAGCTCCACACCCGGGCTGTAGAAGAGGACTAGCCTGTGCAACAGAGCGTGTGCAGAGCAATCCTTGGTCAGGAGGCAGAAAAGATGCCTGGATGATACCACGAGAGCTGGGAGTCACAGTGGCCGTGGCCCTGGACCGCAGAAACGTGGCTTCCCGCTTGAGTGGGAGAAAGGTCTCGGAGAGTGGGTGGCAGATGACCTAGGGACAGTCTGCACAGGACAAGGACATAAGTGTACTTTTGGTTTCTGTTTTGTTTTGTTTTTGTTTTTGTTTTTCTTCTCCTTCCCACCCTTAGGATTCCATGGGGAGGAGGCTGGAGGAGGCTGTTTCTAGTGCCTTCCGTCTCTTTGAATCTCCATTCTAGCTGAGTGCTTGGGTCCCAGTATTCTGCCCTCGGTTCTACTGTAGAATTTGAATCAGAAAAAAAAACAATGGCATGTGGGTTTCTTTTTTTTTTCCTTTCTTTTTTTTTTTTCTTCTTCTCTTAGACACAGTGTACACACGACCGCCTACACATGGCACATGATTTAGCAAAATAAAACATTCACGATATGATTGAAATACCAAAGTGTCTCAGCTACATAAATGACTTTAAATTATACAGTGAGTGAACAGGTGAAATAAACAAAGCTGTAGCTTATCGAAAGCTTAAAAACCGCTCTCCAATGATGGGACTTTACAAAAGACCTTTCTTTGCCCAGGGTTTCTCACCAAGACCTCAATAGCCAACTGGGGCCATTGGCTCTGTCAATTGGTTTTATCTTCAGGGGCCTCAACTCAGGCCTCACCTCAAGTCTGTCCATGTAGGAGGGAGGTGATTACCAGGGGCTGAGAATGGCCAGAGACCTCTTGAAGAAGATGCTGGGGTGTACATACGGGAGGGCACTTGAGCAGGGCAGAGCAGGAGTGCCATATTAGGAGACTCTGAGGTTGAAACAGACAACTCCCAGCAGTAATCCAGAGGTTCAGCTCTAAGAACCACTTGTCTTGCTGGCCTCAGCTCCTTCTCGCTGCACACCATGGAACCCGGTCAGCACAGGGGAAAGTTACAGGGAAATGAAATCAGCCAGGAGGAAACTTGACACCCATCTTCTGAACTAACTTCTTGCCCTGCTATTCTGTCAAACACTTGGACAAAGCAGTGGTTTGTGTGGGGTGGGGGAAGACTAGAACTTGTTTGGTTCCCTCTCTCTCTCTCTCTCTCTCTCTCTCAATTGGTAACTGTGTTTCTTAAAGTGGAATGAAAAAGATATGCTACTAATAGAGGATAAATACCCCATAATCTTGAAAAGAGACAGAGGGTAACCTTGTTAAATGTCACCGCCTTACCATCTCCAACTCTGAGCAATACACTCTCACCTACTATTGGCATTGCAATGTTGACACTAAAAACTTAAAGTAATCTTATTTAATGGGAAAATTTGTATTGTACTTTATTTAAAAAAAAACAAAAAAAACGACACAACAAAAAGCCTACAGTTGGACGGCAGAGCCTGGCTCCCTCGGTCACCAACTATGTTCATTCTGTGAGGTGAACACCTCAGGAGGTGACAGTTACCCATTACTGAGCTGGGGAAGAAGTGTGTGCTTTCCCCAGATCCAGGAGAGGAGTCATGTCACTGACGTAGGATGATGTCCAACTGCCCCCTTTCATGTGAAGGCACTAACTTAACACTCACACTCCCCTGCCGTCGGACAGCCAGTAGGGCAGTTAAGTGAAGGGCACCGGGACACAAAACAGAATGAAGAAGGGAGATGAAGGGTCAGATAACCCCAGTTATAGGGACAAAGGGTGCTGAGTGTGGTCAGAGTTTCAAATTTTAATTCAGATAAAAAAAAAAAAGTCAACTTGGAATGTCACAATTTCCCATCAAACAACAAAAGAAAAGAGATTAAACTATTTGCATATTTAACAGCATTGAATAGAATTCTGTGTCCTATAAAAAAATTAGCTCATAATCCCCTGCGGGTATATGCAAATGTATGTATAAACACGACCCCTAGATGAGCTAAATGCTACTTTGGAAATAGTATCCTCTACCCATATCTACTTGACTATATCTGTGGATAGTGTCAGGTGTGTGTCTCCAGCTTCCATGCTGGCACGCTTCCAGCCAAACGTCCCCACAAATTCCCAGGAGACTGTCTCATGGGAGGCAGGAGAGGAAAGACCTCCTCTCAGCCCTTTATCTCAGTGTTTTGTACAGATGGGCAGGTTTGCCTGCTGAACCCAGGCAGATGTTTAAGCCTTTGCCAACTCCGAAAGTTCTGTTAGTCTTGGATGCTTGTTCCAGGATCTGAAACATTGGGTCAATCCAAGTATCACAGGGTTGGGAAACTGTGACCCACTCCTACAGTGCTTTCCCTGTAGGAGAAGGTACTGCCTCACTCTGACATGCAGACACAGACAGACTGTCTGATCCAGACACACAGTCGTATATCCTCTGTGTATAAGGCCTCTCAAATACCTGGCGTCTGTCTGCTTGCTGCCCTTGACTGATTGGGAAACAGTTGGACTTCTGCCAACTTCCTTGCCCATGCTTCCTGTGTCCTGGGATGAAGAAGTGTATATGGAAGTGGGTCTAGGGTGTGGTCAAGAGAGGAAGAAGAAAGAAGATTGGCTATTAAAATGCCCCGATGGGATAGATTTTTCAATTTCTGTTTTCCTAAAAAAATATAGATCATATATCACGAAGAAGAGGTGTATACATGCCTCATTCTTTCCGGCTTGGCACCAGAGATTCCCCAGTTGGAAATGGGTGATGTCAAAACCAAAAAGAAGGGTGAAGGGGCATGGCCAGGAAGGTATTTCCAAATCAACTCCATAGACAGCAGGGACTTTAAAAGTCCCCAGTGCTAAATTTGCGAGAAAACAGGCACTAATTTCATTGTCATCATCTGGGAAGAGTTAGTGTCCGGGACGCTGAGCGGGATGGGATAGAGGAGAGGTGGGGCAGGTCTGGGTTCAGGGGTCTGTGGCGTTGCTGATGCTCTTGTCTGGGGGGGCCCAGCCTCGGTACCAGCTGCAGTATCCACCCTTCTGCCGGATGCAGGCGTAGTGTTTGGACTGATAGCCAGGGTACCCAAAATTGGAGAGCATGTCGGTCCAGAGGCACTCGTTCTTGGAGGTCACAAAGCAAGGCAAGTAGTAGCAGGACTTGATCTGTAATGACACGCAAGCCACAGTTAGGAGACTACACCGTGGCAGGGCCACCCTGGATTCAAACCCGGGGGTCCCTGCCTTTTAATGCTGTCAGAACGATATCACCAGCTTCTACCCCACGCCATTGAGCATCTACTGGGCACCAGACGTGGTATCTCTAAACTTGTGGTGCACCTCTGAATCCCCTCCGTAGATGAATAGAGGCTCAGAAAGGGTAAGCAGCTTGTTCCAGGTCACACAGCATTTGAGTCCCAGATTAGATGTGGAAAGAGGAGACTACCACTGTTGTAGGAAATGAAGGAATTACAATGATAATGGTAGGGGCTGGAGAGATGGCTCAGTGGTTAAGAGCACTGACTGCTCTTCCAGAGGTCCTGAGTTCAATTCCCAGCACCCACATGGTGGCTCACAACCATCTGTAATGGGATCCGATGCCCTCTTCTAGTGTGTGTCTGAAGACAGCTGCAGTGTACTCATAGAAATAAATAAACAAACAAACAAACAAACAATAAAGGCAAAGAGTTTAGAGTTCACCTGCCCTGGGTTGGAAATCAGACTCAGCAAGCTATATAACCCAGGATCATATACAAAGATCTCTGAGCCTTGACTTCTTATACAATGAAATAATGGTGATTAAGAGCACATGAGATGAGGAGGAGGATTAGGGGAGAGAGAGTGAGTCAGCTCCCCCCTCTCATGACCTTGTATGTAGGGAAGGGACTGGACCTGGCTGAGTCAGCTGTCAGAGTGAACCCACTTACAACGGCTTGGCAGAACCCTCCACTGAAAAGTTCTTGTACCTATCATTGGCCTTGAACAGCAGGGAGGGGCCGGGATGCTGAAGAGCCCTCATAACCCAGCGGCTGCCAAGCAGGCACCATCCAGGCAGCCAGCTCAGAACAAAGGCATTCTTCAGAGCGTTCCTGCCTGCCTTGCCCCAGGGCAGCATTCCTTACCACCCCAGCCCTAGCCCCAACAAACAGACTGCCCATCCCAGCAGAGCGGGCACCAAAGTCGCTGGCACTCACCTTGCAATTGCAGCCCAGGTGGTAGCGGTAATTGAGGCCCTTGCGCTGGGACAGCGTGAGGTGGTCCCACCTCTCCACAAAGTTGCACAGCCCTGTGTACATCTTGCCTTCATACACTCGGCCTGGGATAGAATAAGAGGCAAGGGGGAAGACATTCTGTCAGATCTTCCGACTGCCAGGGGCAGGCACTGACCCTGGGTTTGAGACACCTTCCCCGACACCTTTAGACATGAACTCTGGCCCTGTTTTCCAGATGATAATGGAGCTTGAGATATTGAGCATTCTGCTGAAGGCCTCAAAGGCATCGGGTCTTAGAATCCCTTAGGGTTTTGTGTGTTGTTATTGCTATGACGACAGCCTAAAGATCAGACTGTCATATAAGACAGACCTAACAGATGGATAGCCAAGAGCTGTCGAAGAGGCACCCTATTTCTAGCTAGGCTAAAGCTGAGATGCTGTGAGATCAGGACACAACCAGATGCACAATGTAGCCGAGGTTTCAGGCAGGACTGGGTAAGCAAGCCAGACCCTTCACCTCAGGAGTCACGTGTCTGAAACCCCCTGGATGTCACTGACCCAAGCTTTGGCGGGTCCCCCAGAGCAAAGGATTGTGTCTGGGTGCTCCTGTGGACACCTACCTGTCAGCAGGTACTGGTATTTGTTGACTTCTAGCTTAAGGCCACAAAGACTTTCAGAGGCTTCCGTGTGAATGTACTGCACGTGAGGCATCTTACTGAAGCCTCGGTACATCTGTGGGCAGAAGAAAGATGATCATGAGAGAGAGCCCAAGGTCCAGTCAGTGTGCTGCTGGTGTGGTGTTTGAGTTTCTGGCTCCCCTGTGCAGCTGGACAGTGGTAGGCTATGAACTCGCCACCACAGAGTCCCCTGAACACCGCAGGAGGCCATCTAGTCTTTTCCCTGGGCCAGGATGGTGTCTTCCTATCCAGCCACGTGCGTGTTCTCTCCACCTGCCCCACCCCACCCCTCTACCTACACATCTGCACATCACAGATTCAAGGCAGAGACTCTGAAAAGTTCCCAGGGCTCTATGCAAGTTCCCAGGGGACAGCCAGCCAGCCAGTTGGCCATCTCAGTGATAGGCTGGTGTATACAGCAACATTCTTCCTCACAGGATTCTCACAAGGGCCCTCAGAGTGGGAACTAAGAACTCCATTTTTCAAGTGGGGACACTGATGTAAGTTCTATTTGGCTAGAGGGGGGATGAACTCAGGCCAGGCATTGTCTTAAGTTTTTATTTTTCTGAGCTTCTGATGTGGCACTGAGTTTCTTTAATCAAGGTAAAGCCCATACGCATGGATGTGAAGAAAAAGAAAAAGAAAAACGTCTTAATTAAGGATATCATTATTACTAGGTCAACCTTGTAAAATTCATCTACAGCATGACTGAGCAGAGCGGCTGCGCCCCTTGGGAACTTTAGAAGCACAAGATGATACGTTTCATTGACAATGTGCCAGAGACAATGTGGTGGTAGAGTGGACAGACAGCAAAGGCACTGGTAACCTTCCTATGATATGTAGAATAGCCTCGGCTACAGTTACACAGGGCCAGGGTTAGTGACACCGCAGGTAGGTTACTGCTAGACTATCTAGCCACTGAATGCCCAGAACCTTAGAGACAGGAAGGAGCCTTGGCCTCACTTCACAAGGTTCAAGCCTGAACCTTGGTCTCAGAGGCTTGTCTATAGTCACACAATGGGTAAACAGCAGGACACAAAGGCCAAGCAAGATAACCCACAGTGTGTGGACTTAATGATCATCCGTCCCTATCTCCCTTTGCAGTCTTTGAAGCTTAAGACCCAGGGCTCCTGCAGTCGCAGAGGCGTCTTCCATCTTTCAAGCTCTTGTGGGTCCTGTGTCACAGTGTGGCCCGAATACCTGGCTGTGTGACTTTAACAGAGACTGAGCACATTCTGTGACTCTAGAGTCCACGCGTGCTACACAAGCCCCATTTTCTGAGGCCACACTGTCAGCTGTGACCAGGGAAGAGGGAAGGTGGAGGGGGACACCAAGGCCTGGCCTAAACCTTACCTCTCCAAGGGCCTTGAATGTCTGGTTGTCACTAGCTCTATGCTAAGAGCTTTGCAATAGAACAATTCCGTAGCATGCATTATTGGTTACCCAGGTCATTAATACAAGCCAGTGTTCTCCACTGGTGCCTCACAAATACCCAGCTAGGCCTGAAGGGCTGGTTTTTGTTTTGTTGTTATTGTTATTGTTACTGTTGTTGTTGTTGTTGTCCTCCTCTTCTAACAGGCTCTTGGAGGCAGGTGGTCCACAGGACACAAGGCTGCCTGTTCAGAATCTAGAGAGAGGCAGGCCTCTGCTTGTTTACAGAGTGTACTGTCCTGATGGCATACCCTTCTGAACCTTTCTGCTACCCTGGGGCTTTGCAACAGAACAAGGAACAGAACATGGGGTTCAGTTACAGCATGGGGCGGCGGACCAGAATGATGACGTGTTTGATGCTGTATGATAGCGCTCTGGCTCCTCAGGAAACACATTTAAGGCTCTTGACGTGTGCAGTACCATCACCATGGCCTGCAAAGGACAAGGCACACTGACTTCCGTGCCGGGTAAACTGCTCACGCTGTTTCAGGTTTCGGTAAATATTTCCACTAAGTGCTCAGTGGATGACAACTCAGTAGGTCTCAGCGAGGGCTAGATAAGAATCTTGCACTGTAAGAGTCTTGGGCATTGGAGGACAATGGCTTCCTGTGGCCTGGAGGTGGAGGGGTCTTGCAGCTGGAGGAAACCCCACTGGCGCTCATTTGCTTTGACAAACCACTAAGGAAAGGGCCCAGCACATTCCACAACCGCCCGTCAGATCTGTCCTGTCCCCAGTTAGGACAAGCAAAGCACATGACCAGCACATGTTCTCCTGGGATCCCCCTGGGACCAACTGGGACATAATGTCCCCCACGTGCTGTCCCTTGCAGCCCGCCTCAAAGCTTGTCCGGGCTACACAAACAATAGCCCCCGGCAAAACAAACTGCTTTTCCATGGTCCCGATGGGAGATAAAGGCCCCCACAAATGACAGAGGCCACTTCTGGAAACTTCCACCTTTGCACCACGACTCGGAGCTCAGCTGATCTCTAAGTAAGGATTTATAATAAGCTCCTGCAATGTCCTTAAAACCTCCGGTTCCCCCCCCCCACACACACACACAGTAAGGTCTATGTGCACTTAAGACATGCCTGAGAGAAGGAAGGCAGGTCATGTGCTTGTTTTCAGAGGCCAGATACCCTGGTCTTCTCATGTCCTCTGTTTAGACCTGCTCCAGGATTACCAGGCTTCCGTATCTGACCCTCAGGAACAGACTAATCTGCTATAACAGACCTCCTAGGAACCAGTGCCAACCCCAGCAGCTGGAATCCCAACACCTCTGATACACCCTTTGCAGGTTGCACACCTGCTAGATCAGTTACCAGCAAACCCATCCTGGCCTTTAAGTCCCCCTGAGGCAGGAACTAGGCATGAGCAGGGGAGGGGAGCCCCTACGGTGGGTAGGAACAAATAGTCTGCCAGCGGGCCCGGTACTTTGTTAGTCTCCTTGTCCTCCAAGACTTGGTAGTAAAAACCCCACAGTTTGCCATTTTCTAGTCGCCTGTTACATAACTCTCAAGTGTTTGTGACCTCACCACTAAGAAGATAAATGTGAGGCTGTTTGACAAACATGGCATGAGGCCAATTCATACAGAGACTTAGCAGATCACTTGGGGGATAGAATGTGCTCAATAAATGTTGCTTACTAAAGTCACCTAATAGTTGTGACAAGCGTCTCCTCTTCTCCCCGTCTTACAGCCCCATCAGTGTTAAGCACAGGGCAGCTGAAGAGGACTGGGGTGAATGGACAGACTCAAATTCCTATCTAGTACCTGCTCTGGCATGCAAGCAGATAGTCCCTCTAGATAAAAAGGTATTGACGGGTTATGTGCGTCATAACACAGGGCTGGGAAGGGAACCAAAATTAATGAAAGACATTAGATAGGGCTAATGAGGAAAGCCAAATAGCAGGGCAATTTGGGGAGTCACATCCACCTCACCAACTTGTGCAAGCTCCTCCTCCTCCGAAGAAGTTCCTGTCAACACCTTGTGCAGGCTGCCTATCAAGAGCCACATATGCTTAGGGAAGATCCCCCAGTGCCTCAACCTGAGACTCGCATCTGCCCTTAATTAGATGCATGACCCTGGCCATACCCTTTCCCATTGAACCTAATCAGGAATCAGTGAAAGATGACTTTATTGGGCACCCAGGCACCCTGACACCACAAAGCCAGCTGAAGAACAGTGAACAGAGTCTGAGAACAGGCTAACCTGGGAGTGGCTACTGGCAGGCTAGTGGGTGAAAGTTATGTAGCCTCTAGACAACTCCCACTAGTGGGTGTGACAACAACCAGGGACATTCTGCTGACAGAAAGGCCTGTGGTAACTGGGCTTCTAAGCCCAGAAGGCAGGAAGGAAGGAAGGCAAGCGGGTTTGGGAATTCCTGCCTACCAGCTCAAAGTTTTTGACAATGGAGGTTGTTGCGCCTTAGGCAGGGGAAGGGCCTCCCCTGTGGCCAGAAGCTCTCATTTTCCTTTCCCCACTACCAGAGGTTGCAAAATGGGGCCTGGGGTCCTTAATACTGTCCTGCCTTCCCACCTCCGCCCACCCCTGGCCTCCCAGCTGTCTGAAGACATAAGCAGCTCTCATGACCAGGCTCAGGCAGCCAAGGGCAACCGGCCAGGCCTGACTCCGAACATTACATAACCGAGAGCCTGGGACTCTTTCCAGAATTGAAGCCAGAGCAACAGGTTCCACAGAATTAGTGCATCCAGCCACAGACCTCAGCAGGGAATAAAGCGGCCTGAAGGTCAGCCTCTAGGAGAGCCGGGCTCCACCCAGGAGTGAGTCACCCCTCACCACCAAGACAGGTCTAACCGAGGCGTGAACACTGGTTGCCTCTGAGGATTTTTTCAGACCTGTGGGTCTCGCCTCCATCTCTTGAATTAGATGGGAGGCATTCTGCAAGTTCTGCCTGTTAACGTGTCCGAAACACCCCACCCCGGCGTTCCAAGCTGCAAGGGTCAGCAGTGGATAAAGGGCAGGCAGTTCACATGGCCCATCTTGGAGTTGTGGCCAGTCAGTGCGTGCATCTTCTCCCCTCCCGTAACTATAATCCTAAAGTAGCAAACTGCCTCATGGATTTATAGGCGGCAAACACAGAGGTCTGCACACAGCCAGGCACTTAAAGGGCACAGGGGTAGGAGAACAGCTGAGTTATTCAAGCGGAAGCACCAGTCCTTAATACCACTTAGGCAGAAGTAAGGACATTCTTTCAGCAGCTACTACTGGCTTCTGCTTAGAAAGGACACTCCCAGCTAGGATGCCTGAATCATGAGGGAGGACAGGGTGCTAAGCCCAACCCCACACTACCAACAAATACCATCCCGGTGGCCTGGGAAAGCCCTAGGCCAAGGTTGATGAGCTCTTTAAGAGGAGCAGCAAGACCAGGACATGGGTTTTCAGTGTTTTCCTTTTGATAGACTTCCCCAGGAGAATTGGAAACCTTAATGTGCTGGGTGAACGGTCTGATGACGTAAATGTGTTTAGCAAATGTTCCTAATGAACTATAATGCAGGACAGAAGCAGATCTGGGAAAGACAGGATAAGTGTGCTCAACGTTTAACCAATGTGGAGACCGGAGGGATGGACGCCTCCCATATAGACTTAATGCTTTCTCTGTGGGTACAACATGGTTCGTCTCACAAGGGCTCCTGGGGACCATGGGGTCCAATATGAGGATCCTAGAGGTTAGACTTGGCCAAAGAAGGTCTGAGGTCTCGCAGTCATCGGGTAACAAGAAGGTCTGAGGTCTCGCGGTCATCGGGTAACAAAGCTGTTGCTGTCTGGTTCCTAACTAACGACGACCTGTGAGAGACTCTACCTGTGCTGGCTCTACCTGTGGAGCAAGTAGCTGCCATGGCTTCCTGCTGCCTTGACAGCTCCCTGGAGCTGGCTGGGGATTCTACACTGAGCAAACACACATTCCAGTTCCAACCGCTCGGCCTCCCTCGGCCATGACTCTTCTGCGAACTCCCCAAATCCCTCCTGGGGCCAGTGATGATGTCACTCACCTTCATTTGCTTAATAGTGTAGACCAGAGTGCCAAAGGGCCCCTCCTTCACCAGCTTCTTTCCCACCACTTTGGCCCGAATCACTGTAGAGAGAGCAAGAGAGAGAGGGAGGGGCTTAGGGGGGTCTGAACCACACTGGAAGGGGCATCTCTTTCTTACCAATCCCCTGCCTCATCAGGGGCTCATGCCCTGCCTCATGAACGAGGATGTGATGAACCCCAGCTCTCTTAGCACCACAAGCCAGCATTCTGATTGTCCCAGCATGCCCAGAAGGAAGCCAGGAATCGCAACCACGTCTAGGTCTGAGGGGGCCTAAGGAGCGGTCTCCATCCCAGCCCCACTGTTGTAATCCAAGATACATAGGAAAGTTGAATTCTGGCTTCCTTTTCCCAAAACAAAATGAACAGTAGTACATATTCTTTCAACCCAAGCAATGAGGTGAAGCAGAGCCAGAGAAACATAGCTCATGAGATAAATGCTATTAGAATCCTCCTCCTTAGCACTGGAGATGGAAGGCTCGCTCCACTAGGCACACTCTGTGCACGCCTGCCATAGTCGGCAGCATCAGTCATGACTTTCTCAACCGCCCCCCACAAACAATGTACGATGTCTCCAGACACGCAGAGAACTGCCATCGGCTGGCACTCCCCCGGGGAGACTTGTCTCATCGATGAAGAGGAATTGGCTGAGATGATTAAGACCCTATTCCTTCTGTCTTTACTAGACTGTTTGTAAAAAGACACCCCTTCCTTCCAAAGTAGTCTTCAGGGTTCTTTTAAGTGAGCGTCACAGAGCGATCGATCAGGTAATTGAAAGGGGTAAGTCCTGGTGTGCGTGTATAGTGAGGGAGATTGCCTCACTATAGGAACTCACAAGAGGCAGGAGCTGCTGACAGGAGACAGGGTGGCAACTGAATCTCTCCTGCTAGCACTGTGCAGGATGGAGGCTTTTTTACTGGTGTTGAGCCAAACTCGTTAGCTCTAAGGTGCTATTGATGGCCCCACCTCAAGTTCCTTCAGATGTGGAACAAACACATACCACATTCCAACCCACTTTTTGAGTAAATATCGAAAAGGTACTTGTTGAATAGAATATCCTTTATGGATGTAAAAGTGTATTACACACACACACACACACACACACACACGAGAGAGAGAGAGAGAGAGAGAGAGAGAGACAGAGAGAGAGAGAGAGAGAGACAGAGACAGAGACAGAGAGAGAGAGAGACTTTTATTCTGCTAGATTCCTTATTCTTTTCCCTTCTAGATACCCCATAATGCTTCTAAATTTTTGACTTATATTTTTGATTTAAAACCATCTTCATGAGGAACCAAGTCCCCACTCCCCAGAGTTTCTTTACTGAGGCTGAATCCCGCATTGGTGGTCAGACATGAAATCTGAAGTGAAGTGAATGCACGACTCTTCTAGACCACCCCCCCCCCTTTTTTTTATCCTGGCAGCACAAAGCCCACAGGAAAAGCCAGCACTAGAGCTCTGGCAGTTCAAGAGATGGATGGCTGTCTCCAGGTCTGCTGTAAAAGCCAGACACTGACAGGGTGGCCAAACAACCTCCCCAAGATGCTACCTCCATTTCTTGTGTCTCCTCTTGCACAGACCATCAGTAGCCATCTTCCCAGAGGCCCCAGGGTCTCTTTCATCTTCTCTTAGAGGCGCATTGGGACAGCCCAGATGCTGGGCAGAAAGCAGGTCCACCTGGACATGACAACTGATTCTCAAGGAACTAAAGTGACTCAAGTTCACCTGCTTCATTTACTCAGAAGGTGACCTGGAGAGTCAGGCTTTGCCTGAGGGGGAAGGGAAGAGGGATTCTTTTAAGTGACAGCATCTGGCCTTTCCTGGCTTACAGCGAGCTCACCTTGATTTGGACATAAAATTTCTTAAGCAAGCCCGCCCTTTAAATCTGGGTGCTTCTGGAAGCTTCTGCCCATAAGGTCAGCCAAATCTTTTCTTACACTGAAATGGCCTGAGCTTGGAACCTTTTCATCGGGAACGGTTTAGAGAAACCACACTGAGCTTTCTGTGCTCAGGGTGTTACATCAGAGTCTAGATCCCACCGTTGCTGTGTGGCCTCACTACAGCTCTTTCCCCTTAGATCTCTCTGGCTTTCTTGGCCCAATGCGACTCGCATGGATTACAAGTGACATACTTCTAAAAAGTGGAGAAACACCATGAAGGCCTGGGCTTGGCAGGGGTCAAATCTAGCGTCTCATGGTGCTGTGTGACCACAGGGGATTTCTGAAACCTCTCTGGGCCTTAGTTTCCTAATACATATATTAAGAGTGGTGATGGCCGTCCTCAGAAAGTTACTGTGAGAGCAGAGAACAAAGACCAAGAGCATCATGGGATCGGCCCCACACATGAAGAGCATCATGGGATCGACCCCATACACCGTATATCTTAGCTCTCTGTCAGTAGCATTGCTATCACTGCCCAAAAGCCCTGTCAGCTAAGATATGTAACATGAGGTTAGGATAGAGGAGAGATTTCTGGCTGGGATGAAAGTGAGGGAAAGCTCATCAAAATACCTTGTAAACAAAAATCACAGAGAAAGGTGAGGGAGCACACATGGAATGACCAGGACCAGTGTGCCTGAGGCCTTGAGATTGAAGCGCCTCCTTCACCATCAGTGCCCCCCCAC
Organism: Apodemus sylvaticus; assembly: GCF_947179515.1. Lineage (NCBI taxonomy): Eukaryota > Metazoa > Chordata > Mammalia > Rodentia > Muridae > Apodemus > Apodemus sylvaticus. The sequence goes on along the minus strand of NC_067491.1, from coordinate 52,068,758 downwards.
CTTGTCACTGCAGAGAGCCCAACAGTGACCTAGTGTGACCTGCTAAACAAGATGGTGTCCGTGGTCCAAAGAGACAGATACGGGAGCAGAATCGGGCCAGGGTAGAGGCCGCACCAGTATTTTCTTTGCAAAAACAAAATCTCTTGAAACTAGGCTAAAATTAAGCTACATCCTTTGCTCCCAAATAGATTCTGAGCCCTTCCAAGTTAAATTACTCGCCAGCCCCAAATCCACCTATTTGGCTCGTGAATTATTATAACCCCATTTACTTTAGTTTGTCCTGTGCAACTTGGATGCGTGTTACTCTTGTACTTTTCTACTTGGCAGTAAGGTTTTCCCCGGAGGCAGTCAGGGGCCCAGGCAGGGGTCATGGTGAACAAGAAGGTTGGGGGGCCTCCAAGACTTCAAAAGCAACAGAAACCACAGCTTTGCACCTTGGAGCTGACAGCACATCTAACCACTCCCTCCACCTTCAAAAGGCAGCTTTGACATGGACCGGGCTGGACACAGGTTCTCTTTATTCCTGCTGGAGAGTGACCCTACACTATTCACCCCATGTCCTCCAGCAGCCTCCTGGCACGGCCTAAACTGGTGTCTGGAAGCACAAATGCTTGGTAGGGGTGATAGCATGAAATCAAGACCCCATTTTCCGCTCCCACAGCCTGCAATCTAAGAGGGAGACGAGGTGGAGTGCCGCACCAGGAAACCAATCGCAGAGAGACATAAGTGCTGACGCTGACGGGGACTGGAGGGAGGAGGCCTGGCCTGACTCAGCCTCTGAGGCTCCTTAGACTCTCTGTGGTCCTCTCTGCTTCTGAGGGCATGGAGAATAAGAGACAGGAAGAGATTAATTAAGGAGTCAATAATGTTTCAACTTAAAAGTTCCTAAGAAGAAACCGACTAGAGGCTAGGGAGCGGGATGTAGGAGGAAGACTTACCCAGAATGCTCCGGGCTCAATCTATAGACCACAAAAAGGGAAAGAGCAGGCTGTGGATGCCTGGGAATTGGCTCACAGATCCATAAATATCTGTGGAGTCTTCCAATATATCAGAGATCTGAGGAAGTAGGCATACAAGCACATCTCTTTAGAACACATTTCTCCCTTGGTTTCGGAAAGGTTGGTAAGTGTTTGCAAAACCAAAGCAGGCAGAGTACAGCTCTACAAGCAGATAAGGTCGTTACTTCCCTTGCTCCCCATTCCCCATCCCCTTTCCCTAGCAGTGTGAACCCCTGCTGCACAACCTTTCAACAGTAATAGTTTCAGGGCAAGCAGATGACTAGTGTGTCTCTACGAATCCCATATCTGCTGTTAATCAACATATTCAGAGGACAAGACACCTGAAGCTGGCCCATGTCTCTCCCTACAACCTTCCACCCCTGCTCCACCAATCTAACAACCATCAATCAAACACAGACCTTCGTTCCCCTGGTCTGATGCATGGGTTTTCCTATTGACAGGATAGAAGGATGCATAATGGAGATCACCTATCTCAGGCTCCCACCAAGGGCCATTGCACTCCATCCATCCTCTCCAAGGAGTCACGTGGCTGGCTCTGCCCCCCGTAAAGATGTAGAGACTGTTGGGTAGACAGGACTCTGTAAGCCTGTCGGAGAAGGGCAGAGCAGGGATCCCTTGCTCCCCTAGCTGCCCACCCACTGGTCAGCTGTTCCTGGATATCTTTGCATTGCACCTGTAAGTACAGTGAAGGAAAAAAGCTAGGATGTACCTTTAGCAACGGCCATTGACAGACCATGCCTTGGGTGCCAAGTACTTCCCTGTGTTCCCACTGGGGTGATGCCGTAAGGTGGGAATTCCTATACCTGCTATTAGTACCTACTGTGCAGTTTTGCATCCTATTGTGGAGGAAAATGGAGGGTCCCCCCAAGAAAGAAGACTGCCATTGAGTCTTTGCAGAACAGTTCAGAACTGTACCCTGCATCCATTGTCAACCCTAATGGGTTTAGAGAAGACTCATACTTAGATGGGAGATGCCTGATATGTCCCCCATCTTGAGGCTACCCTGTACATTCACTCCCTCTCCCTCTCTCTCATTCTCTCAGTCTCTCTCTCTCTCTCCCTCTCTCTCCCTCCCTCCCTCCTTTCTTCTCTCCCCTTCCCTTCCTCCCCTCTCTCTGATTAGTAGCAAGAATCTACAAATAGTCACCATCAACAGATAATGGTAAATCATTTACCTAGCTTATTGTGCGTCTCCAGCCCAGGACAATGTGCATTTTTAAAGTACTCTGCAGAATGGAGCAGAGCAGATAATTCAGAGGCAGGGGGCTGGACAGCATTTGCAGACTTGTAGTGCTTTTTGGCTCATTCGGGGAAAACAGAAAACCTTCCCTGTGGCGCTCTCCTTCCCTCATCCTTTTTCAAGGTCATTCTTGGGAACCTGTTGCCCCTTTGGGAACCCTTGATGTATCTACATATGAGGACAAAGCAGTAGGAATGAAGATGAAAGAGGCCCAGAAGCCCCTGGGTTCACCTAGTTCTCACCCTGTGGGTGCCATGCTCCCAACCCCTACAAATCCCTACAAAATGCATCAAGCCAGAAGGTCAGAGCAAAAAAATATATATATCTCTGGGGAATCACTGATGGTAGCCTGAAATAACATGAGGCAGAAGGCACCTTGGTCCTGTCACTGCATGACCTCCTGCAGGCCACTTCCCTTCCTAGCATACAAACGGTGGCACATGATTGCCAAGCTCACAGGTGCTCTCCCTCCCAGGGGACTTGGGTTTTCTCCTCACCTCATCAAAGCCAGTTTTCAAAATTGCCCATACCATCCAAGAGACTCAGTCCAGCCCGTGGAATGGCGTGTTCCTACTTAATCATTCTCTTACTCACAACTGTGGTCTTTCTATGCAGCCCATGCAAGAGACAAAGCCCATTCTGCTTGGAAGCCCCGTTCTGGAACTTCCAGGACTCTCATGTCTTTCTATGGCACTCACACCTGATATTCTGTGGAACTGTGTGAGGTACAGTTTAGCCAGCGCTGAGCTCCTGGTAACGACGACACCAGTAACTGGGCCTCTGAGGGCCTTCTCCGTCTCAGGCAATGGCAGTGTGCTTGATGCCTTTGCCCATCACTCCAGACGCACAGCCCAGAGTCCTTACCCTTGCCGTTGCTAGGTTCGCACAGCCTTGCCTCACTCCTGCATAGCTCCTTCCATCACCTGTTTACTACATCCTGGACAGGCTGCCATCCCTCCCTGCATCCCTCTCCCCAAGTCCACAGTCCCTCCGCCATGCTCGCCTCATTGTGTTCTGGGTGACACCTGCCACCATGAGGTCACCTGTTGGTTGATTAACTGTATTTTCTCAATAGAATGCAGGCTCCCAAAGCAGGCTCTTTGTCTGGCTAACTGCTCTAGTCAGAGAACCCGGGAGGACCTGAGACATCACAGGTTTCTAATACATTTGTGCCCAATACACTGAGTTCAGTGTGATTTCCACATATACAGCACCACACACAAAGAGGATGACTTGAAGATAGATAAAGTAACTCTCTTGTGTAGACTGGGGAAGATAGCCAACTCTTTCTGAGCTTTCAATCCATCAAAATGGGACAAGGGCAATTCTCAGTTGGTAGGTCAGGCAAACATCTGTCCATTCACCATTGACAAAGGCCTGTGCCTGACTTGGGGAATAATGAGATAAATGAGGCTCCAAAGAACTCTAAGTCCCAAGGCAGGAGAAACACACAATGATAGGAAAAGATGGCAAACACAGAGGAAGGAACCAGGGTCACAGCCTCCCCCATGACACGAGAGAGTGGAGTCTGCTTGGGGGAGGGACATCAGAAACATCTGTTCTGGCTCCATCCTGCAGAAGACACCTTGTTTGGTGCATCTGAAATTAAAGGAAGCAGAAATTTGGAGCAGACTCTGCGAGGAGGGGGGAAGGGCAAGGGACTGGCTGGGAATGAAGTGAAACTGCAGCTGGATCCTAGTAAAACCTGGGCCTTCTTCCCACTTTCCAGGAAGACACCCCTCCTTCTCTGACTCCCCCAAACAGGCACTTCCTACATCCTATCCTGGTTCCCCAGGGCTCTTCTCCCTTGTCAGTTTCAAAGGCCCTTTCTGTTGATGTCGAAGCCAAGGCCAGACGTTATAAAATGCACTCCCCGTCAAGATAAGCAGGCTCCAGTTCAAAGCCGGCCCTGACTAACTCTTTCCGTTAAGTAAAAATATTAATCTTGGTTTTATTTAAGCAGGGTTTTTTGGCAAGAAATGAATGCCCGCGGCTAAAAATAAACCAGGTCCACACACGCTTAGAAAATCTGAAAAGCTGCAAATCATTTCAGCCCAATTCCATCTCCAGGAATGCCATTAGCCCTCCCCACCCCGGAGCTCACAGCGCTTGGTACTGGGTGCCTGGCACCCGCCTTGTGCTTTGGGGTCTCTGGGAACGCCTGGCCTGCGATGCTTGGTTCTCAGTCCTTGGGCCTCTAGCAACAGGGGAAAAGGATCCGTGTAGGGCCCTGCCTTGTAGGTGCAGCGAAAGTCTGCTTGAGTCGGGAACCAGGAAACAGCCCCTGACATTGTTTGTGTATGAAATAAAGAAATAAAGGGGCGCGATGGAAGGGAGGCAAGAGTACAGGTCCTGGAGGTCAGATTGCCTGGAACTTGGCCACCCAAAAGGAACAGAAAACAAAGCCCCCAGCGTGCCCCTGCTGTCCTATCCACACCGATGACCTCAGTGTGACACTCTTAGAGGCAAATGGCAGAGGTTCTCAGCCTCAGGCGTCTTCTTAGGGTTTGGATTAATGCACTTGCTTTTAAAGGCAGCCACCCTTAATTGTTTCCTGGGCCACTGGCAATTTGAGGGAAAGATGTGCATCGTCGTGCCAAGGACAGGGCAAACGTCCTAAGGTGGCTGGTTCCTGGATATAGAGTTGACTCAGCTGGGAGAAAGGACCTCAAATTTGAAGGAGCATATGGTGTTTCTGTGGTGTAGACTTGCAAGGGCTCCTACTTCCTTCCCATGCATCTATCTACACACCGGTGTCTTTTGAACTGGAATGCCACCTCCCCTGGGAACCCTGTCTGCAGGCAAGGCCACGCCCAGGCACTCTCTTCCGCTCCCATGCTCTCCTTTCCTTCTGGGGATTTTTCTCATGCGATGAGTTCTTTGGCACTCAGCAGCATCCCTAGGAACCAGACGACAGGACGACAGGTACAGACTGGAGTATCAGCACTCAACAGCAAGCCTACAGTGCAGCAGGCTCCCAAAAGTGTCTGCTGAATGGATGAATGAGTGAATGAATGAATGAATGAATGAGGGTAGGAAAGGTAATGCAGGGTAACAGAAATATACAGGATTGTTTTCTCATCTAGTCTTCTGGAGTAGAGAGTCAAGAGTCCTGGTTCCTAAAAGAAAGAGGAGGAGGAAGGAGGAGGAAGGAGGAGGAGGAGGAAGAAGAGGAAGAGGAAAGGAAGAGGAGGAGGAGGAAGAGGAGAAGGAAGAAGAGGAAGAAGAAGAGGAGGAGGAAGAAGAGGAAGAGGAAGAAGAGGAGGAGGAGGAAGAAGAGGAAGAAGGAAGAAGAGGAGGAGGAGGAGGAGAAGAAAGGAGAAGGAGAGGGAGGAGAGGAGAAGGAGAAGGAGAAGGAGAAGGAGAAGGAGGAGAAGGAGAAGGAGAAGGAGAAGGAGAAGGAGAAGGAGAAGGAGAAGGAGAAGGAGAAGGAGAAGGAGAAGGAGAAGGAGAAGGAGAAGGAGAAGGAGAAGGAGAAGGAGAAGGAGAAGGAGAAGGAGAAGGAGAAGGAGAAGGAGAAGGAGAAGGAGAAGAAGAAGAAGAAGAAGAAGAAGAAGAAGAAGAAGAAGAAGAAGAAGAAGAAGAAGAAGAAGAAGAAGAAGAAAAGTGAAATGTGTCCAAGCAGAGACCCTTGTCCCAAACAGGGACGATTCACACTCCAAGAAAAGTGAGTCAGTCAGGGGATGTTGCTACCAGAGGCCTCCGTCAGCCTGCTGTCTCTGTGGAATGGCTGCATACGGACCCCATGAAAGATGAGAGACTCAGCCTCAGGGACCTAAAGAAAACTCCCACTGAAAGCTCTTCCAGGCCTGCCTCTGCTGATTCCCTTGCAGCAGCCTCGGCAGGTGGGAAAGGAAGGTGCAGCTGCTCCTTTGCGCCACACCCCATCCTGTGGTTTTCAGCCTGTTTCACTGTTTGTGTTCCTCTTTCCTTGTTCTGCCCCCCTTCCTTCTCTTCCTCTGCTTCCACAAGCCCTTGGGGTTGATCTATGACCCGCTCAGTGTTTATTCAGAAGGCTGTAAAGCACTGTGATCCAACACCATGCCTTAGAGATCTGGCAGTAAACAGGTGGACAAGGCTCCTGTCTTCAGGAACCTTCCTTCTGTCCCATGAGACAAGAAGATGGAAGTAGAAGAGTACACAACTCCACAGGCTGACATCCTACTCCTACAGAGGAACAGAAACCACTGCCTGCGATGGGACTGATCTTCCCGGGGGAGCATCAAGTCCTCAAGGGAAGACATCTCTAAGAACATGTGCCCTCAAGGGTGCACCCTGCCCAAAGCTCTGGGACTCCTCAAGAAGCTGGTGTAGCTCTTACATACCCCTCTTTGTATCAGACCCACAAGGGGCTCCTTCCATTTTGTAACCCCTTGCTGAAGTTTAAAGTTAGGATTTAACTCTCCCCAACTCAAACCCTTTAACTTCATGGGGTGGCGTTTCTTTGGGAGTTTGGTTGGTCTTCTGTGCTGGTGTCTATGGTGCACACTGACTTCTGCCAAGTTCAAACTGACCCAGGGTTCAGGACTGCCCACTTGCTCTTTACCATTGGCTCACACTTGGCAAGGGGGCTTGGACCCACCCCCCCACCCTCCCTCCTGGGCTCCAGCCCCTTCCCATGGGCCCATGAGAAACTTTATCCCACACAAGTGGCCACCAGAATAGCAGCCTGGTCTTCAACCACAGCCCCTTTGAAGCAGTGCCCAGAAAAATACCGTGCCCTCCAAAGGTTCTCAGAACATTGAGCTTTTGGGTCGGGCCGTTTCTGAGAGCAGAACAGCGGGCAGCATCTCAGGGGCTGTCCATAGCATCTGGTTTTCTTTTCTCCTAATTGGGATTTCGTTTGCTAGAAAAGCTGAGGGATTCTAGGAGAGGTTTAGGAAGTGGACCACCATTAAGCCAAGGGACCTCCCCTCTGCACACCAGACCTGCAGACTGCGATTCTGTTCCCAGAAAGCACCAGGAGGAGCAGGAGGTATTACTGTGGTTTGAACATGCAGAAATGTCTGCCCTGTTGCTCAAGTGTATTTATACAGCGCCCATGTCACAGCACTCTGGTATGACTTTAGCGTCATGTTCTTTGGGTAGCTTCTCAAGTAGTCGGACCTACTTCAGTGTTATCTTCTACACACCAGCAAGGTGGTGAATAGCTAGTGGAAATAGCTAGGGGGAATCCCACTGGAAATAAGTGTTACTGGCCCCAGCCCACCAGCTCACAACTCCCACACCCAGGGCATGATGGACACTCAGGTAGAACAGGTATGAGAAAAACTCTTAAGTGTGTAATCTCTAAGACGGTTAATCAGAAATAGCTATCAGGGAGGGTGTGAAGGAATGTCTGAGATAGGCTCCTAGGGCGTCTTTCAAGTCCCACCTACTTTAGACGAGATATAAGTAAAACACACTAACCGCTGCCTCTACTGGTCATGGTAGGTAATAACAGAATGATAAAACTAACTCCTGCTGTATTTTTGGTATCTCTGAACCATTTCCCCAGTCTGGTCAGTGTAACTGAAGAGGAGAAGGATCTGTGAGAGAGGGAAAAGACCATCTATTCCATAAACATCTCTACAGGACCCACGGGACCTGAACCTCTACACATTCAACAGATACCTCCTGATGGTCTGTTACACACATGCCAGGCACTGTGTCAGATCACCATCAGAAATACAACAGAGAGCTAGACACACACAGATAATATATCTGCTCCTTAAAACGCATCGTAGTTTTTTTTTTTATTGGACACAGAAAAGAAAAAGAAAAAAAGACTCCGAGGAGAGTTGAAGAACTTATCAGAGGTCATACAACTAGAAATTAAATACAGATGTGCCCAGCCACAGAGCTCGCCCTTTTTCTATTACTCAACAATCAGCAAACATGGAATGCACAACCAAAAGGTCAGATGCATCAGAGTTGAGGAACGAGGGGAGATTGCCAAGGCTGAAGACTCAAGGAAGGGCTTAGGTGAGCCACCGCTGCTGAGAACGTTAAGGGGGAATCTGCTCCTTCAGACCCATGCAATATCTAAAGATTCTCTACTGCAAACAGGATCCAGTTTCCAGAGCCCATACGGATTCGGTCTAGCTTCTAGGATGGGTTCTGGTTTTCTGGGCCATGCAGAGTGTACTTGAACCCATTAGTCAACAGCACAAAGGCACTCTGAAACAGGGCCGATGTGATAAACTGGAACCAAGTCTGACCACACCTTATTGTGTGACCCTAGGGCCCCATAACCTAGGGCAACTGCCTCAGAGAAAGCATCCTCAAAACTTGTGCAACACAAAGCATTGCTCCTTCCCACCTCTACTGCGCGGTTGAAGTCAGTGTTTTGCCTCAGTGGACCTAAGTGACCCGTAGCTTTTGCCTCTGTTATCCACGGGAAGTGGTGTTATGAAGTGAGCCAAGCTACTTGCAGAAGCACTGAATCACTGCTTCTAGATGCTCCCAAGTGCAGCAAGACCTGAGGGGCACATTTCCAATGCTGTGCTAATGTTCTTTTACAATAAGCAGCAGGAGCACTGTAGCTGAATACATGTGGCCTCGCATCCACCCAAAATGCCAGTGAATCAGCGGCGCCTGTTGGCAATTTTCTCCAATAATGAGAACTCTACTGGCTTTGAGTATATCACTCATTCAACACCGTTATCAATTACAGCAGGTGCCGATACTTACATGTGCATACTGTGCATGATCAGCCCCGAGTACTTTATATGCATTGTCCCATTTTGAGCCTCATTAAGACCTCGTAGAGTAAATGCTGTCCTTAGCACCATCTTATAGCATTGCAGCTTATGGGAGTAAGATTTTCCCACGATCATCAAATGAGGAAGTGGGAAACCCAGCATGTCAGTCCAGGCAACCAGACTCTAAAGCCCCTGTTCATCATCTCCAGGCCACACTTACTTAACCTTTCAGAAGTGCCAGCCTAACCAGCATGGAGTTGGGGACTCAATGGACCGACAGGACTTCCAGGGTCACTGAGAATAACTTCCTTTAATGTTCCTGCCATGCCCATCCCAGAGTTAGTCTGTACAGTGTGAGGCACTGCGACCTAGGCTTTTGACTATTGTATTATCTCTCTGTGGTAACCTCCTCCTAATTGGTCAACATGGTGGGCATACACACATCAAAAGAGTGCTTGCATTTTCCCTAAGTCATTATCAGGAGAGATGTTGTCAAAGATTCTGAGGGTCCCTTCTCTGCCTCTGGCCATCTTTCCCAGTCTCCCATCATCCTTCAGCTCTAACAGCCAAGACAGGATGGATGCAGATTTCCTAGGAAGACAGACTTGGAGGAGGAGAAGTATCCACCAGGGCACAAAGTGGGGAAAGGGCAAAACTTCCCTACTCAGGATGATTTTACTTGTGACCATTTAACCTAAAACGACACCGTTGTCTACTTAAAATCTTGAATGTGGACAATTTGTAATGAGGGTAGATCTTAAGTGTTACCACAGCAAAATTAAATCATCATCATCATCATTATCTAGTGTTTTCAAAACAGATTCTGCTTCCCAACTTCTGGTGTGATTTAATGAGTCTTCCTGTTATTAATACAAGATCGAGGAAAGCAAAGAGAACCTTATTATACAACAGGCACTGAGTGGCAGGAAGAACCCTGCGGTAGGGGCCCTTGGGAACTAGGTTCACTTTGTCTTCCATTCATTTCCTGTGTGAGTTTTGTCTCCATTGACAGATCCCTCCATTCTACATGAAGATCAAGCTAGAAAGCTATACCCCACTGCCCCTTACTCTCTCGGGCCTCACCTAGTTTATTAGCCCTTTGTATTTCTTATTTAGGCATTTTTTTCCCTTTAGTTAGACGCTCTTCTCATCAGTCATGGTCCACTGTGTCATGTACACTGTGCTCTGTAGAACAATACTTCTGAGCATTGAAGTCACTGGGGTGTGTCTGGCCTTGTCTTCTTGGCATATTCCCCACCTCGATGATCGGAACTTTTGTAGACTTGGGGTAGAAGAGAGTAAGGATTGGCCCTCATCAGCTCCCTGGGTCCTTCTGCCACTTGGAGCGGCAGAGACTATTTGGTAATGAGAAGTAAGACCCATGCAGATAGGCCATAGTGCTGCCAGCAGCTCTGTGGAAAGGGACTCACTCTGAGTGGAGTGATGCTAAGACCTCATGTCTCCTTTGGGCCTTTCCACTTACCCTGTGGACAGGGACACCATATCCATCACTGCTCCCCCCAAATAACACAACGTGGCTGACCTATTTGTGATGATCCTCAGAGAAAGTCCCCTCAGAGTCCCCTCAGAGAAAGCTGCTCTGAAGACAAGATGGCTCCCTTCACCACAGCCTCGGCCCCTAGAGGGACAGTGGAGGCACCAGAGTCACATGATCTCCGTTTTTCTTCCCAGCAGCCTGGACCTGGCTTCCTCACACCCTTGCCTTAGAAGTCTCTATTTATGAAATACAAGGAAGATTAAATTCGTCTCACTTTGGGGATTATTTTTTTCTTCATTTCCCTTGTCTTCCCCACCCCTATGCCCTTGGTTGGATTTTTCTTTCATTCCTTGTTTGTTTGTTTGTTTGTTTCATTATTTTAAAGAGCAAAACATAAACAAAACACTGTCCCAGCTGTGTGTAGCAGCTCACGATGTTCTAACTGGACTCTCTCTACACCAGTGCAGCACATCAGCAGGATCTGCAGGAAACACCTTGCTGAATCTGCTGGGAAAGCTGGAACAGAGGAAGGTGTGCGCTGTGGGGGGGGGGGGGGTCCTGGGCGTGGCCAACTCCACAGGCTGGGCACCGGAAACCTGAGCAGGATTCCCAACCCTGGGAGACTCAGATGGGGGCTGGGGGGTAGCTGTCTCTGGTGTTTTCCAGTGGGAAGCACTTAAATTTGCTTTATTTATTTCCAGTTACTTATTACAATTACTAATTGCAGTAAAAGAGAGACAGAGACAGAGACAGAGAAAAAAGATGAACGGGAGGAAAATTGGTAGCTTCTAAGCTACCTCCTTTTGGAGATTTAGCAGCCGCTCTTACTGTGAGAGGTGCATGCCTTGTTGAGGTCAAGTGTATAAGGACTTAGGGGAAACCTAGAACTAGGGGTTGAATCTGTAATTACAACTTCTATGACTGTTCTCTCTCTGTGTGTGTCTCTGTCTCTGTGTCTCTGTCTCTGTGTCTGTCTCTCTCTTTCTGTGTGTGTGTGTGTGTGTGTGTGTGTATCTGTATTCAAGCTAGGACCTTGCCCATGCTAGGCAGATTCATTGAGCTGTATTCCCCAGCCCTTTCAAAAATAATGTCATTTCGAGACCAGATCATGTCTTACAGCCCCAAGTGGCCTTGAATTTATATTCTGCCTGCTTCCACTTTCCAAGTAGCTAGGGCTATAGATGGCCTCTCAGACAAACCATTTACCCCTGAAGTCCTGAAAACGGAGATGTGAAGAGAGGCTTTCTCTGTCAGCAGATGGGATCAGGTGCAGAGATCAGCCACCAGACATTAACGTGAAGGGAGTCTAAATCGGAGTTCTCCATCGGGCCTCTCCCCAGGGATCAGGGAACCACATGAAGAGGGAAGACTGTGGGAGTGAGAGAGTATGGAGAACAGAGGGGAGCACAGCCCTCTGAATCAACTTACCAGGGCCCATATGGGCTCACAGAAACCGAAGTGGCAAACACCGGGCCCTCATAGATCTGCACCAGGTCCTCTGCTTATGTTCTGGCTGTTAGCCTAGTGTTTTTGTGGGACCCCAACTATGGGAGTGGGTACATCTCCGGCTCTTTCGCCTGTTTGGGGGACTCCTTTCCTCCTGTTGGGTCGCTTTGCTTTGTCAGCTTCCATAGGAGGCCACTTGCCTTGTCTTATTGCATCGTGTTTTGTCCTGGTCACCTGTTGTCTCTTGGAGGTTTGCTCCTTTCTGAAGAGTAATGGGGGAGAGGGCTCTGGGGGAGAAGGGAGATGGAGTGAAGATGGGGAGACAGGGGAGCTGAGAGGAGTGGACAGAACGGAGGCTGTGCTTAGGACGTTTTGTATGAGAGAAGAATCTATTTTCAATTGAAAAAAAAAAGAAAATTAAAGAAAGAACATGGAGATGCAGATTCACACCTTATCGGGGTGTGAGAACTGAGATATGGGTCATAAGGGAAACAGCAACATTAATTATTTTGGAAGAGGCTCCCTTCCCAAGGCCTTGAAGAAGCCAGAGAGGCAGTAAGCAAGTGAACTAAGACATTCTGAGAGGAGAGAAAAGAAAAGGAAAGTGCTAGCTCAGCCAAATATGGGCATCGCAGGCTCACAGCCTGGCTGCCAACCTCGCCCCTCGTGGAATAGTGGCTGCCCCACTTACTGTTGGCCAGCACATTTGGATTTCAGGTCAGGTAGAAGCACGGGACGTTGGCTGGTATCCGTCCAAGTGGACAGTGCCGAAAAGCCCCTCAAAAGAAGGGAGAGGAAGCAAGGATACAAATGCTAACTCGTGATTGAAGTCTTCCGGGTGGCATCTTGGTCCGTCCTTCCTGGGAGTGGGGAGCATTTGGATGGATCCAAAATAGTATGTTAGTGCATGTGCTGAACCTTTCCAAAACCCGCCTTCCAACCACATTGTGTGGATGTGGGAAGCTAGTCCTGATAATACAGAGTTAGGTCTGAGAGCCATAGCTTGGCAGGCCTGCTTGGGCCAGGGTCAGTGGCCAGAGCCAGGCATTGTTCTGGCGAGAAGGAACAGCCAGTGGCCAGCATTCTGTGGGAGGTGAAGGCCAGACCCAAACCCAGACCAATTAGGGTCTGATGGAAAGCAGGACCACTCTTTATGAATCAAGAGGCCGGTGCCCTTGCTGCTGTGAAGATGCGGGCTAACAGGAGCATCGGGCACCAGTCATCTCCCAGCATAAGAAGCAAGCCTGCATAGGGGTGCAAATGAAAAGCAGAAGGCCTGAGGGTTGGGCTGTGCCCCACCCCCACTCTATCTCAATCAAGATGAGCTGCCAACTGGGAGCTGGCTGAGCAGAGAGGGAGCAGGAGTCTTTGCTCCATCGACAGGTTGGTAACAATCACAGGCAATTCTTTGGAAATCAACAGGAAAAGTCATGCTCAGCGCCACCAGGCATGACCATGAAAGGATGCTCAGATCAAAGGTAGCACCAGTTTAATGTTCAATTCAGTTCCTGCCTCTGGTGCTTAAGCCTGGGGTCAGCTAGGTGGTTAGACAGACCTCTAAGCGTTGCCTAGTTGAATTTAGCAGATCTTATTTTGTCCCTGTCCCATTTCAGCAATATACTTGGAGAGGTAGATTTGGTGACATATGACTTGACATGTTTCAGTCAAGTCTAAGTCTATTATAAGGAGTGAACTGATAGTCTTCTTCAACCCTCAAGGATTACCCCTGGAGCAGTGGAAAGGGAAAGGCCAGTTGCCCCAGAGATGCTGGTTTTTATCCTTCCTGACCCGAAGGGGAATGGAAAAGTGTGGATTTTTTCAAAGGACTGACTTCCCCAGGAAGTCCAGTGTCACTCAGCACCAGCACCACTCCCGTCTGGTGGTGCCAGCACTGAATCTAGTATTCAAGTGAACCAAACATGAAGAAGACAAGTGTAACATGAAGGGAGTATGTTATTCCTCCCAGGTCCAGCCCAAAGAGCATGTAATGGGTAGACCAGAACTCCCAGATTGAAATGAGGAAACCTTGATTGTATTGCCTGGACTTCAAATTCTTGGTGTCACCATGGGCAAGTCACTTCTCACCCCTGCTTTCTCGATGAATTGAGGAATGATGGAACAAATAGTCTTAAAGGCTATGAATTGAAATGGTACCGCTTGTGGTCTAGAAAACTCCCTCAAGAGGAACAGACTTAATTTCTGGCCCTTCCTGCCTAGGTGCACATACCTCAGCAAGTGGCTAAATTAATGACCTCTTTCTGATGCAGCAGCCAACAGGTGGCAGAATCTCCCAGTGTCTATATGGGATGTCTGAATGATCTGTTTCCTGTCAACAAAGCTTGCTGGCTGGAAGGTGATCTGCCCTAAATGGCCCTGTTAGAATTCTTGTGCTGGGGGTTTACCCACTCAAATACCGAAGCATGGACTTTGGTCTGAGCCCAGCTCCATGTCTTTCCTCTGCTGAGAACCCAAGACGTGGTCCATCTGAGTCCCAATTTCCTCATCATTATTTCATGCATTTTAGTCAACGTTAGCCTTCCAGGAATCTTCTAAGAAGTGAGATCTCTACATTCCTGGGACTTACTACGGTAGAAGAGACAGAACAAGCAAACATATGTCCAAAACAATACCAGGTTCTGGAGGGAGGGCGTAAAGAATGGTTGCAGTAGACAAGGCTCCTTCGTGAGAAAGGAGCCAAGGAGACAGAGGTCAGATCCCATAGAACCTTCTAGAACTTGTCAAGGAGTTGAGAAGTCATAGGAGAGCTTTGAACAAGCCATTGCTGGCAAGCGACTGACATTGCAATAACTTGCTCTGGCTACATTTTGGAGATGGATTGTATGGGGCTGGAATGAAAACTAGGAAATAAATAGCCATCTTGTCCACCCTTTCCCTCCTTGCCGTCTAAGGTCACTGTAAACCTCACAGGAGATTTCTCCTAACGCCCAGACAAGCACAGAGGCACAGCCAGGGTACAGATGATCACATGTTTGAAAATCCATTTGTGCAAGTAGGAGCTTGCAGGGCCTGGCACGGGCTAGCGAGAGCCATGCTCCTGCATGGACGGATTTCAAGGAAACAGGGTAGGGGTGGCAGACTCTGCCTGCCTGATGCAGCTGTCCCAGTCCAGATGAATCCACATATTTAAACAGGGAGCTTTGGGTGAGGCCACGCCTGGCTCTGCTTTCGCTGGTGGTGCTGGACTAGAGTAAGATAACACCCAGCAATGTGGCAAGGCTGATGCCAATGAGAAACCATTTGCTGAGTGCCTGGCACATGCTTGCCTCCCCAGCTGGCCTCCGTTTCGGGACTAGGAAGAAAGCACAGGGCGCTGGAGATCAGGTTAGCTAGGGGTCTGCAGTTTCAGATTCCTACCCTCTATAAAGTGAACTGACCTAGAAACCCCCAGCACCCCAAAGGGGGCACATCCCAACACCATGGGTTCCACATTTGTCTTTCCACTGGGTTATGTAGCACTGGCCTGCAGGCTCCAGCCTTGGATTCACAATTGTACCTCTAGGCTTCCAGAAGTGGAAAGAGTGTCTGTGACAGCAGTGTCTTAGAGCTGTCATGAAGGAAAGAGAAACTCGGTCAGAGAAGAGCGCTCAGAGCACTCATTCACGTGGACACCTCCTGAGTGACCCGTTGGGGTTTAGAGGCAGACACCTGGGGACTTAGTAAATATTTGCAGAATGCAGCATGATCTAGAAGTTTCATTCCTCTAAGATACTGTACTATCTAAAATGCCAGAAGACAGTAATTAATTCAGATGACACCGGCTAGTGTCAAACAAGAAGAGAACTATACATTCCTCAGGATTTGAATCATGTATTATCTCTGCGACATGGGTCCCAAGACCTGCCAGCATTTTACAACATGGAATGAAGGTATCTGTTCTTCCTGCTGTGGTCACTGATCTGCAGTCCCCGTGCCAATTTTCCAGTCTGCTTCCTGTTTTCTTCATTGTGTCTTTCGTGTAATGCTGCAACTTTGCAGAAGGACGGCAGAATGAAATGGCATGGCTAAGATTCGGCATTTGCTGGACACCTTGGAGACTGTTTCCTAGACTGACCCAACAATCCTGCGCACACGCAGACATGGTTTCACCTCTGGAATCACACAGAACACATGTGTCGGTAATCTGTGTTCTTCTCATTCCAGGCGTTCATTCATATGGTTCAACCCCAAGAACCTGTTGGAAAGTTGTGTAAAGATCTGTGATAAACATCGTACAGGAATGTCTGTGTATACTCATGAATATCCATACATAAATGTTTATAGCTTGTGTGCATACATATTCATGTACCCTGGCATCTTACTTGATTGTTTTACCTGGACCTAGAAGCTATCTCCTATCTTTAAACATGTCATTTACTAGTCCCCCAATACAAGTCAGTGGGCTTACGTCCGCTGATGCCCCCACCTGTGATTCCCAGGTTCACTTGCTCCACTTGGGGTCAGTGGGTTCTCTGTAGACATCTCAGGGTGACATGGAGCTAAAAGAGCGTTTGACACACAGCTCCTCCGATCCCAGGAACTCACCCTTGCCTCCAAAGTCCCCCTACATGCAGCCTCTGCCTCTCTCCCACAGAGGCCAGCTGGTGAGAACCCTGAAGGAAAGCCACTTTGTCCCTTTGCTATTCCTTGTGGAGCTGCAAGACCCTTTGGCTATTTCAAAGTTGGAGGCAATGTCCCAGGACAGATTGGGGGCCACCAGGAGCCTATTCATTTAGGTCACAAAGTCACAGCATGAGGCCACCTTCCCAAACAAAGTTCCTTTCTGCCTTCCTGATCCTCTCTGCTCATAAGAAACCTCTTCCTGTAGTGGGCAGTTTTAGTATGCTGAGTGCGCGGGGAACATCCCTTTCAGAGAAAAGGCAAGCTGCCCTCTCTTCTCTTTGCTCCATCACAAAGGCAACTGCCTGAAACATTGGGTCTTAAGTGGGAATGGAGGAAATGAATGTGGGTGTCTCTTGTGAAGGGGACCATGCTAATTCAGCCAGTGAAAGCAGACCTTCCGTCCTGCATGCCCCTGACCAATTTGAACTCTAAAAATATTCTTATTATAATACATGCTGGATGCTGTGTAATACAGATGTATATATGCATATATCCTCCATTTTAAAGATCAGTTTCCCCAGCTTGTGAGTCCCAGGTATGTTTGCTCTAATCAGGGGTCTAGTGGCGGCTGAGTTAAGGCGAATTCTCAATCCAGCACAAAGCTGTCTGCATGGTACCCTCTCTGCTAACTCCCCCTACAACCAACTGCTTAATTTAAGGTGCTCAACAACATATATGAGTCAGACAGCGACCTTCACTGTACAGGTGTAGAGGTAGGGCTCTTGGAGTGGAGTGAATTGCCCAAGATGCCAGTGACAATGGGGGAGCTGGGCATGGGATTCTATAAGGACCAGGTCTTTTCACACTGAATCCAGAGTACCTTCCCAGCCCCCAGGTAGCCTCTCACTAGCCCTTTGAGAGCTTGCCAAGTTTTCCCTGGCCCTAGCCAGTCACCATACTGTCTGCCCAGAATCCAACCCCCAAGGTCCCTCATGTATTTTTTAGAGATACTCCACTTCCCCCATCAGCTGCCCCTGCTGGCGGGTGTTCAAAGCTTTCCCAGGACTATTCCCCTCTAGGCCTGGGCCAGCTTTAGACCAGTCTACAGGACCCTGGCTACTTCTAGACTTAGACAGGGAGGACACTCAAAAGCCTGGTTTCCCTGACTCTCTTTTGGCAAACTCTCAGTCACAGAGCTGGCCCATTTAGGAGAGAAGCAGAGGCAACCTGCCCACCCACCCCACCCCCAACCCCACAGGAACATTCCATTTGGAAATCTCCTGTGGAAGACCCACGGATCCCTCCCGTTGCAGGTGCCTCAGAGAAAGAGCCACACAATCTCTAGGTCCACAGAGTAATTAGGGCTCTCAGGAAATAGCGCAAAATCTGAGAGTTCCCCAGGATCTATAAAAAGTACCCCAAAAAGAAGCAGGCTATGCTGGCTTCCACCAACCATAGAGCCCTCTACCCACGTGCAGAGGATCTATGGAGTAAACTTCTATTGTTCTTTTATCCAATTATAAAAGTGATGTGTCACTGCTATGAAATTTCATTTTCTGGTAAATACAGGCCAAAATGACAACCATCCAAAACTACACACCCCAGGAATTAACAGCATGGATATTTTGGAAGATAGATATCCTTACTTTTTTCTAAGCATATATATATGCACATTCCTGCACTTTATTATTATAAAGAAAACAAGCTACAATTACTCAAAAGCACCCCAAGGGTGATCTCATGTTCATCAACAAAGAAACTACGTCAAGCTAGTTGCTGGCTCTTTGGCAGCCTGCTGTGTTAATACTTTTTAATTATTTACATATATTTACTTAGGTATGTAAAGTATTATTTTATGAATAAGTTAATAATAATTAATGATAATATTTAAGAAATATCTCTGTAGGAGACATTTAGGCATCACCTAGTTATTTCTTTGGCCCGAAATTCTACAAACACCATTGCTGGTTGAAGGGCACGCCCATTTTAGGAGCCCTGGATGACTTGCCCAGTGGGGATAATATTTCTCTCAGCAGTAGCCTGCAAAGGTGAGGCCCATATCCGTGAGGATGGAAGAGATCAAGGACCAGGATTCCCCGTACGGCTCTGCCAAGTCCAGGGGCATCATCTGGAAATCCCCGAAGCAATCAGCACCTGTAATAAGCCGTCTGCTGGAAAGTAGGAAGAGGGTGGGCAGATGGGAGGAGATCTAGCTTTTTTTTTCTTTTGCAGGTGCAGAAGTAGGCATTGAAAGACAAGAAGTATCAAGGGCCACATAAAGCTCTTCTCTATGGGTCCCTAAACGTGTCTCTCTACCGGCATGGGGTGGGTGGTGTGATACGCTGTGGAGAGGTGCTATAGGGAATTGTCGTAAATGCCCAGGAAGGAATCTAACCACAGGAAACTGCCTCTTTTCCTCCCCATGTAGCTAGTGACCTCAGGAAAGAGTTCCCCACTTCTGGGCTTGCACTGCTCTTGAGAATTTCTTCACTTCAGAGTTTCTGTCACTTCAGGGCCAGGCCGAGTTCCAAGGCACTGAATCTTGTATTCTGTGCTCACCATTTGCCTGTTTTTGATCTTGCCTCTAGAAATGCATTCTTAAAATCCTCCTTCACCGGGGTGAAACCAAGCCTTCTGCAGCTTCCCTTGGTACCCGTCGATGTACCAAGAAGGCTGTAATGGCTAGGAGAGAGCAGACACTTCCTTAGGAAGCAAAGGCACACTTATCAGAAGCAGCTTCAGCTCAGCATTTATGGAGGGCCCTGGTCGTGGTTGCCATCTCTCACCGACCTTCCCACCAGCCAATCCTGAATTAGAAACAGGACCCTTCCCACTTTGTCACCGGCAGAACCAAGGGTCAGAATTCACACTTTACTCTCTCTGGATGATAAAAGGCAGAGTTTGGGTTCAATCTCAAAGGTCCTCCATTCTCAGTTCATCTTCCCGCCTTCCTTCACTATCTCTCCCAGTCACTAGGCAGGACTCTTTGATTATCAGTGCCTGATGAGAGAGCATGTGAATTAGCTTGCCTGCAGCATTCCCATACATGCCTGCATCTGCACCGGGGATGCTTTCTAGGGCAGAGATGTGTTGAAAGGAAATGATGCTACCTGGGTTCCTCGGATTGGTCATAGTTGGCTCAGGAACTTTGAAGCTGATTAACATCTTACTCCCTACCCTTTTTCCATCACCTATGCCATCAGCACTGACCATCTTCATTAGCAGGATTTGGCTTGTCCTCCAAACAAGAATCATGCTCAGAGCTGATCTTCCTTCTCCTTCCAAGAACCAGTATCTGTGAACATGGACTTCCCACAAGTAAGCAAGACTCTGGGGTCCTCCACCCCAGAACATGTCCCAGGCCCTGGACCTCTCCTGAGATTCAGGTGCTCTGTGCCCCCTGGAAGCAGCCAGGGTCTGGTGATGTTCTCTGAGCCTTTTATAGTAAGGAAGAGGTTATAGTATGGAAGCCAGAAATTCTAAGTGGGAGTTGAGAAAAATCCCAAGCTGACCTTGGAGATTTGCCTCCATACAGATAGGCAAATCAGATCACCCAGGAAAAAACATGCCAAAGACCCAGGTATCTGCTGGGCTCTGGTTGTACGCTTCAGTGTGTCAGGACCCCATATGTTGCCCCAGCTTAGGGAAAGTGGGTGGTTAGGCAAAGAGAAAGCCACAAACTTAGAGGAGACAAGAGAAAAAGGAAGGGAGATGGCCTGTGGTCATGCCGGAAGAAAACTAACAATGGTCTTGAGCATAGGAGCCAATTGCAACCTGTATGTCACATACCACATGAAAAACGATGCCTTCAAGGCCCTGGTTTCTCTGGGACTCGGTGGGGGAGGGGAAGGATGGGATCAAGCTGATAGTTTTCCTAGAAAACCACGTGGGAAGAAAAATTCTGCCAAAAAATAATCACAGTGGCCCACAGTTCCCTTGGGCCACAAGCAGAAGTGAAAATCAAGCAGGAAGCACTGTATAAGAAAGTCAGTGCCTTCTCTCACACAGAAACTCTGTGTGTGCTGCATGTTTGGAAACCAGAGACGCAGTCAAAAAGGAGACCTTGTTTGCCTTGTGTATGCCTGGTTAGTGGTCCAAGCTGGAACTGTAGAGGACGCTGGCCAGACCCTACACCAAGCAGGGAGACAGGTTGAACCCCTTAAATGTAGGATGATAGCAATATCATAAAGATGTCAGCACTTTGCCTATGCCTGGAACATAAAAGGTGTTCAGAAAAATCTTCATTCATGTCTGATCAGGGCCTTCGACACTTACACCCAGCCACATGGGCGGCATCTGAACGAGAGACGGCCCCCTCTCATCTAGTAGTCAGAAGACTGACAATGTGTCGGTGACTGAGGAAGAAGATGGAAGCTAGACACAGCTTCTTCACGTGTGGCCTCCTCACACATGAGGCCAGGCTAGGGTGGGAGCAGAAGCCCTCGGCTCCTGACAAGCCTGGCACGCTGTCCTCTGTGTGTCCTGAGATGCCTCCTCTTTAAGCCTCTTTCCAGCTCTTTGGCTGAGAGACCTGTAACAAGCAGAGAGGCAGCTCCTTGCCTGTGTAACTCAGCACCAGCCCGGGAGGCCAGGCCTCCAGGCGCCAGCACAGATCATTTCTGGTTTTGCTCCCTCACATAGTAGTGGAAAAATGCGAGAAAGCAAAATTCCACCTGGGCAATCCGAAACCCCATGACCCCCTGACTAAGTGGCAAGATTCAGCCTTGCCCTGTCCGCAGTCCCCCTCATTTTCACCTGGGTCACCTAAACTCAGACCAGAGGCCAGCCAGGGGTTATTTATAACCATGTCAGAGGAGGAGGAGACAGGAAATTAGGAAGGAGTGAGAGGGGAAGAGAAACACAGTGCCCAGTGACCCACTGGATGGGAACCTTTGGCCTGCCTGACCCGTGACTGGGCCACATGATAGGGAATTTTCCCTCCCCAGTCTAGGCTAGTTTCATGGGACCTCAGTGCTACCTGCAGGTCCCATGTCTCTCCCCACCCCATTTCTGTTCTATGCCATCATCATCCTTAGGCTGCGTCTCTGCCTAGAATGGCTGAGGGATTTTGTCTCCTTCGGTCAAGTTAATGCACAGGAGTTAGGGGCCAGGCAGGAAGCCAAGGCCCTGAGAGAAAGGGTGTGGGGCTCAAACTCCCAGCCGCTCCCAGCTGGTGTACGCCCTGCATGCATAATGACTGCATGGCTGGTGATGGTCAGTACTCGGGTGCTCAAGACTTGATACTGGCTACATCAAGGGGCCTCTGAGGAGAGGTATTTCATGCAGCGATAGGGACAGAGCCAGGCTTGGGGCACTGAACCTGATCCCAAACCACTGTGCTGCCTCATGTGGCTCACAGAAATTCTCAGGGTAGAAACACGGATGTCCGTACTCACAGGTTGAAATGTCCAACGCCTTGCTGTGTTCTGAGCTGTGTTCACAGTGCCTGAATCCTAGCAGACCAGCATGAGTTCTCTTGGCTATTGCTTACCAAAACACCCGAGCCACTATTCACCTCAGAATAACTTGGGATAAAGTTAGGTTCGTCTGAAGTTGTTTTATTTTACTTGTAGCTGTTTAATCCTCACACAATTATTGCCTAATTCTCCAAGACAAATGTTCTCAAGATGATAAATGTCCTTGGGGAGAATCTCTAAAAACGTTTATAAATTGTATTATGTGTACAACCAGATTCCCACGTGTACATATCTGTAATAGGATCATAGGTACAAGCCCAGAGGGGTGCCACATCTGTGTGTCCCTTTGATGCTCACAACCTCTCTCCAGTAGATTTGAGCCTGGGACCCTCAGGCTCCTCTACCACCAACTACATTGTTCTCCTCTGAAGCCTAAAAATCTAACTCACTTACTTGGCTTTACAGCTTGGATCTGGAATACACACACACACACACACACACACACACACACACACACACACACACACGCTTGTCCCTACATCCACACTATTGGAATGAAACCTTTTAACAGATTGGGGCCTAAAGGGAGGTCTTACATTCTTTGAGTCCAGCTCTTGGAGGGAACTAGGGTGTTCACCTCTCTCTCTCTCTCTCTCTCTCTCTCTCTCTCTCTCTCTCTCTCTCTCTCTCTTTGGCTCCTCAGCCACTAATAATTAAACAGGCCACGTCTGGCCCACACACTGCCACAGAGATAATCTTATTTTGTTACCAGAGACCCAGAGCAACAGGTCCAGTTGACTATGAACTGGGAGCCAAAGGAAATAATAACCTTCCTTAGTAAGTTGATTAGTACAGTTATTCCATCACAGGGAGGGAAAGCTGACCAACACGCTAGTTTAAAAATCTGATGAGTGCCTCCAACCCAGCCAAACAAGTTGGAAGCTCAGTGGCCACCATTCCCTCCCCGCCTTTGTTTCTGCCTGCCTGCCTATTCACAGGACTGGCAGCCTCTTTTCTGTGGCAGCATCATATGAGCCCCTTCCCTTGAGAGGTGAGAGACCAAATGCTATCTCTTCTTTCCTCCATCCACTCACCAACCTCAAGGCAGGCAAGGGGACAAACATGCTTTCTGATTCTTCACCTGGGCAGTGATCTTGGGAAACCTCAGCATCTTCCCTAGATGGGTTTAGGAATTACTGGCCCAAACCCAGCTTGTTCTCCAGCAGGGACTCCCCGGGGCCTTTACAATGCTAATGATCACAGGAGTGTCCCAGGAGGCCACCCAATAAACGGCTTTCCAAAGAGCCTTCCTAGAGTTGAGAAACACCTTGGGGAAGAAGCAGAGGTCAACTCAGGCCTTCCCACTGCTCAGCTCAGGAACTCTAGTCTGCCCCGTCCTCACTGCTCAGCCAGATGACCTACAAGAAATGCTGGATTTCTACCCCAAAGGCCACCTCCACTCTTCTGAGCCAGACGATAAGCTGTTAAGAAAAAAAAATTAAGTAGTTGATGTAATGACAACTGAAGTTAGTAAATGAACTTGGTTAGCAAAAAGCTCCAGCCAGCCTCCGTGGAACTCAGATAAGCCTGGACAGAAGTTCTTTCTACACAGAATACCATCTTTCTGGTACCATACCTGTTCAATGACCCTGTTTCAGTATTTAAGTGTTCCTGTAGTTCACCCACATTTATTGAGCAGCTACTAAGTGCGATGTCCTGTGGTCAGGAATACCAAGCAATTTCCAGGCAGCAGGGCTATTCTTAGCTTTCCGATGTCTATTTAAGGAGTGTTAATCCATTCCACCTCCCCCCTCTGCAATTAGACACATACCTCCTTCCAACCTTATATGCTGAGCTCACCCAACTGCGCCAACTGTGCAGGCAGGATAAACAAATGTGCTTCTCACTCTGCTGAACTTGGCTGGGCATTTAGTCTTCCTGAGCCTGTGTAGCCTGAGAATCGGCCAAGCCTGGTGTGAGACGTGTTTTCTTTGCCTGGACCCTTGGAGAAGTTCTGGAGGTCAGAGTCTTCTCAACCTTAGAGCATAGTTGGGGCAGAAAATGTGTGAACTAAGGACAGTGTAGCCAGAGTGTGGAGTGGGCAGTTAAGAGCTCAGGCTGTGGGATAGACCTCCCCATTCAAACATCCACACCCAGCATTTTGATCTAGGCTGACATGTGACATTATACAACCTAGACAATGTGATGTCATCAGATCCCAGCTCCACCTTGCCTGAGTATCCAAATGCAAGAGCCAGGGTTAACCTGTAAGCCCCACTTGCCCAAGAATAAGATAACTTCCTGGAATGCTGGGAGCTGTAGTTCTTGGAAATAACCAGCCACATGTTTTCATTCCTGTAAACAAGTTTGAACCGACTAGATCAGATGTGCTGGATTGGATATAGGCAGGAGCTAGGTAGGCAGGATATATGTTTGATCCTGATTGGACCTGTTAGGAAATAGGATGAATTATGGGTTTTTCCTTTTTAAACCCCTGTGAAACATGACTTGTGACCATCCCCTGGGAACCCAGGGATAGACCTGACCAGAGTCTATCTTCCTAGCCAGTATTTAATTAAAGCGTGCATAAATTGGGTTCAGAGTTGTGGAACCGGTCTTTCCATTGCCACGTTCAGAACAAACGAAAATACCTATCAAGCCCCTTCCAACCTCAGTATTCCCACCCATAAAGTGGGGTGATGATGGCAACCATATTAGTTCCAACTATGTAAGTTTACATCTAATAATAGAATTCATATGCATAAATATATGCATTGGGCTTTAGGAGTTACTGGAACAGCTGTAGCTGTGATACTTAACTCTTCTGCCTGTCAAGGTTCTCATCTGCAGCACAGGAATAAAAGGCCCAACTTCTTTGGGTGGTAATAAGCGTGAGAGGTGAGAACGCATGAGCAGATGTGGGCATATGAAAACGAGTTGATATTAATGTTGTCAAATATTGTTTTTATTCCTGATGTATCTCTAAATCCAAATTGCTCCACCTCTGTTGACCCATTTCCCATTAGTCAAATGAGAAACCTGAATCAGATAGCTTCTACAAGGTCACACAGGACACGAGCTTTCCACCTGGGACTTTCACGGCCTGAAGTCTCTTACGGCCAGACCGAGCCGGGAGCTTCGGAACCGTGGTTAGCCCAAATGCACCCCTCCTGCCCCACACCCCTGCGGGCAGGCCGCCGAATATGGAGGGTAGGGAGAATAGGTCTCATATTCAAGCAGCATGTTGTCCTGCACTCCCTCACTGGCATGGCGGCCCTCAGCCACGGGTGGCCGAGAGACAACTGGAATGCAGCTACTTGGAACTGCCACGCGCTGAGCATAAAAACAGGCAATGCGTCTTAAAACCTTCACTGCAAAACCGGAAAAATCCCAGAAGTAATTTAAAATGGACTTCATGGTAAGATGATCATACTTGGATACATTAGCTTAAGTACGGCATTAGAGGGACTTTCTCTTGCTTTTTCGATTTTATGAAGTGACTACTATGAGACGGTTTTCAAAGGAATGGAAGGTTCTCCGTGCTCCTTCCTCGGGCTGGCGAGGAAGCTTCTCAGAGTGAGACTCAAAGGAATGTGAACTATTCGGGGTTAAATTTTAAAAACCGAAATAGGGAGCCAGGTGAGGCATTGAGTTTTAGGAGTCTCTAGGAATCTCCTGTGGCTTAAAGGAGCCTCGATATATAAAGCCTGTTCATCTGCCAAAACATCTGTTGATGTTTTGTACCACCTCAGCAACTGAACTCTAATGGTCACTTTGGTTTTCATCCATCATGTGTGTGTGTGTGTGTGTGTGTGTGTGTGTATGTGTGGGGGGAATGTATGTATATGTGTGTATATATTTGTGTTTGCATATATGTGTGTATGTGTGTGTCTGTATTTGTATGTGTGTATGAGTATGTGTGTATATATGTGTGTGTGTATGTGTGTTTATGTGTGTGTGCTTGTGTGTATATATGCATTGTATGTGTGTGTGTTTGTATGTGTCTGTGTGTGTGTCTGTGTCTGTGTATTTGTGTGTGAATGTGTGTGTATGTGTATTTGTGCATGTGTGTATATGTTTGTATGTGTGTGTTTATGTGTATGTATATTTGTGTGTGTATGTACATGTGTGTGTGTGTGTGTGTGTGTGTTGAGGCCAGAAGTTAATGTTGGGTTCTACCTCAATCGCTCTCCACCTTATTTTTTGAGACAAGTTCTTTTATCAGCCTGGAGCTCAGAGGTCAGTCCACACTGGCTGCTCAGCAAGCCTCAAGCATCCTCTCGCACTCTGCCTCGGGCCTATGACTTTAAGATCACACCATAATACCATTTTTTTCCTGTGGGTGCTAGGAATCTGTGCTGTCAAGCACTTTCCTGACTGAGCCACCTCCCAGCCTCTTTTGTTGTTGTCCAAGTTGATCACTGCTGTTTAATACAGCAGCTGTTTCTCATTGGGCTGGCCAATGCCCAACACGGCAAAACCTGATACTAGCTCTCTTTTCCCCACCACCCCCAAGCTGAGGACACTATTGCCTAGACTGGATGCTGTCTTTTTCAAGCATCCTCATTCATTCACCACGCCTTCACTGTGTGCCTGCTAACCCCAGACCCCGAGCCAGTGAGTAAGAGCCAGTTCCCATGTAAGGGAGGCAGTAAGACTATATCAGAAGCATGAGCGTTGGAGTTTCCCAAGCCCTTCCTACAGGCTAAGCCATGAGCCAAGACTGTCGCTTCCATTATCTGAGTGAATTCCCTCCACAGCCCTGTGAAGCTAAAGGTCTTCTTGTCCATTCGGGGTAACGGGTAGGAAAAGCACGAGTGAGATGGGCTGGTTTGCCCAAGACATGCAAGGAAGAAAGTCACGATCTGAGGCAAGCTGATTAACACCACAACCTGCATTCTTCACCAGCTCAGAAACCGGGAAGGACATGGTACCAGGAAGATAAGCTGTGAGGAAATCGCTTTGCTTTAAAAAAGCCACTGGCCATATTCATTCTGAGATCTGAGAACTCAAAGGTTACTCAAGAGGTCACCAGACACAAGGTCACAACAAACCTATAACCTATACAGTTGAATAAGTGCATATATTCATATGTGTGCGTGTTATTTTACATTGTGTGTGTGTGTCCATGTGTGTGTGTTATTTTACATTGTATTAACACTTAAACACTTAAAGTTTCACACTAGCACGTTGGAGTTTCTAGTTTATTACAAGAACCTAAACATCTGGCCACACTGTCCCCTTCCCAAGGGACATCGATTTTCCAGTTCATCACAACTGCCACCATTTTCTATAGCCTCCCTGATACCAAGGCAAAGAGGAGGTAGTCAAAGCTATCACATAAATATTTGGGGACAAACTTAGGAAACAAGAGACTAGAGACCCTTATATGTTTAGTTGATAGGAGTAATAGTCTCATGGCTTTGATATTACAATGACCCTCCCTTTCTGGCTAGTCCCTGACAGTGTCAGATTTGTGACCTGAACTAATTAATTACAAAGAACCCCAAGCTGGCAGTTAATGGGTCAAAGGGGACCTGGAGCCCACAGCCACTTGTCACCAGAGGCATAGTCTTTTCCCCATCATGTCTATTTATCCAGATCTGTAACCCAGGCAGCCCGTTGGGTGTTGGGTTTCTCACAGATCTCAGTCCTTTGAGTGTCTGTTTGTCCTTATTGGAGAGGAAAGTAGAGTGGGCTTGCTCAGTGGTCACATGTTTGGCCTGCAATGTCCAAACTTTCTCTCTTGGAGGAAACATGCTTTTATGAAATAATTCCACTTTTAATTAAAGGTCTATGTCTAAGTTGGTTTTCCAGTGGGAAAAGTCTTTTCTGCAGCTTAGAAGGCTTCTTACCAAACTGTCCAGCAGTCAGTGACAGACCCTGAAGTGATCTCGATTCTGAATTCTAGCCTGCAAGGCTGCTATCTACTGGTAAACCAGATGTGATCCAACAGGAAGTCTGGTGGTCACACACATCCCTGAAATGTGCTCATTAGATGCGTTTGAGCTGAATCCTCACCACATTCACAGACACAGAGATCCTGGTCTGATCTTAACAGACCATATTTCTAATGACGTTCCCAAAGAGTGTTACTGGTGGCACTAGGTATTCCATCCCGAATTCCGCTAGATAGCCCTTCCCAAAGAAACCTGACCCAGAATACTGACCCATCATAACAAGTAACATCCGTGCACAAAAGAGTAGACATACACAGTCAGTCCTTCACTTCTCCAGGTGAGAGACCAAACTGGAGGCAGACCTCAGATCCTATGACTGAAGACCAGTGATCTCATCATGTCAACACACAGAAAACATTGGCTCTCTAGACCCAAGCCGGGCAGAGACAGGAAGAACTGACTTGTCATCCAAGTTTAGTATCACCGGTTTCCAGGTCACTCCCTTTGGCTACTCTAGTACTCCTCCTTCTTTCGACCTATCAGAAGGAAATGTGCTTAGAGACATCTGAATGGGGAAGG
Organism: Apodemus sylvaticus; assembly: GCF_947179515.1. NCBI lineage: Eukaryota > Metazoa > Chordata > Mammalia > Rodentia > Muridae > Apodemus > Apodemus sylvaticus. The sequence goes on along the minus strand of NC_067491.1, from coordinate 52,040,416 downwards.
ACCACTTCCCCGATCCAGGAAGAGCGTTGGACTTGGTCTTCAGAAGGCATGGAACCTACTCCCTAGACATCTGCTCTACAGTGAAGCTACCTAACTACGCCAGTTCTCAGTATGACAGCCATCCAACGGAAACGATGCCCCTCCAGTGGATGACCCTCCAGTTACCCTGCTTTCTGCATCCTCTTAAGAATGAAAACTGAACAGTCATGGGACCAGTATAAAAGAGCTGTGCTTACTGAGTCCAGGAGGAGGCCATGAAAGAAGTGAAGAAAGCTGAATTTGGGATAGGGGAGAGATATCAACTATGATTTTGAAACTCGTCTATTTACATGTGACAATGAAAACATCCCATCTCCCCTCAGAGTTCCACTTCCCTCAGTAAACATACAATGAGAATACTGGTATGCATACATGCATACATACATACATATATACATACATACACACTACACAGATACACACACACACACACACACACACACACACACTTTACCCAACCCATTCCCCCCAATTTCACAGATGAGGTAACTAGACCCCCAAGGCGGTCTCTCGAAGAATAAAATGTGCATGCTTAGCCAAGCAGCTTAGCTCATGAAACCTTACCATGACACTTTGTCCCCTTGCCACTTCCTCTTGCCCTAGCCTGGGTCTCATGGGGACCTGATATCCACATTCAACAGACTCCTCTGCAGGAAGCCAGGTTGCCTGGGCCAAGGCTTCCAATCCTGGCAGGATGGAAGCTGTGAAGAAGTTGGGGTGAAGAGGCTATCTCCCCAATGACATTGAAGATCTCTGCTCGGGACTCCCCCTCTCTACCCCTGCCCTGAAGCTCCACACCATCACCCCCTCATCCCTTCATCCCCTCATCCCTTCACCCCCTCATCCCTTCATCCCTTCATCCCAGGGCTGTTTGTCACTGGCTGAACTTTACCTTGGCTCACTGAAGCCAAACTGTTTTCTTCTCCCTCTATTCTTTCTTCTGCCAGGTGGCACAGACATAGTGACACTGGAAGTCCCTAGTGTCCCAGATGTGAATGACACGGGTAGGTGTCATTCACATGTTGGGCAGTGGAGACTACTACTTCTGTGGCAGCCAGGCTGTTTCAGTCCCACAGAAGGCATCTCCAGGCACACTTTATTAAGCAAATGAGCAAAAAGGTCCCTTCGTCCCACCATGTGTGGAGACATCTTGTGGCCTCCTGCCTTATGCTGGACCCAAGCTTAGTCTGTTATACTGATGGTATTTTATACAAACAGCCTGCTAGATCCAGACCACACCCTCAAAGGGACCCAGGAACTTGTCCACCAGCCCTGGACACATCAGGCATAATGTCAGTGAGGTGACAAGGTCGATAACCTTACTTAGAGGTCTATATGCTCTTTTAATATGTGAGTAGGTCAACCCCAAATCCAAGCATGCTTTGGGCTACAATTAATTAGCATATCGGCCATGTCCAGCTTGAACCTGCTAGCATTGTGGCAATTTTTTGTTTTAAACTTTCTGTTGAAAGGAATGAGAATAAATACTCAACACAGGAAGCGGTGAAACAGTACCCGCTGACGGAAAAGTGGATTTTAAAACATTTTTCAGTATCAAGAAGGATAGAATCAATAAGAGGCAAAAGATAGAGTTCTGGGTTAGAAATCAGCGATTTGGCGTGTGGCTTGGTTCCACTAAGAGTTCCAGATAACTAACACTATAATGAAATTAAGGACAGCAGGGGCCAGAGAGGCTGCTGCAGGGAATTGCCCTGGGTGTTCCAACAGTGTGAGTCAGAGAGACCAGTGTGCCAAAGTCGCGAAAGAAGGAGAACCTTCCCTGTTCCAGAGAGCTGTGTTTCTTAGTCTACGGGAAAAGAGACCCTAAATCTACAGGAGAGCATGATCCTGAATACAGACTTTGAGGATATAGCTTCAGGCTGAGCTGTTTCTTGTGTGATGTTTTAGGCAGGTAGTTTTCCTTCTTCAGCCTGAGTGGGTAGCAGCTGGGAAGGCAAGCCTCCACTTTACAAATAACTGATACACAAGTAAGGAGGTCGGCCCAGTGCCGTGGGTTAGTAATTGTAAACCTCAGTCCTAGGCCTGATGAGGAAGAATCTGTTGTGTTTGTTCCACTGGATGTTGGGGCTAGAATTATCACATAAACAGAGAGCAAAGCAGGTGCCTCCTCCTCTCGGTGATACACAGCAGGAATGTGGTTCTGGCTTTGGAATGATGCCCTCCGGGCGTGCCTCACGCAATTTCAGAGGAATTGACTTTTAGTAGAAACGGTGTCCTGCAGGTTTGGAGGTGGTGGACAACAGGAGTGAGACCAAGTGAGACCCGGAAAATGAGAAGGTCATGAGGATGTATGATGGGAGGACCTAACATGGGGTCAAGAGCCAGGTAGAAAACCTGGATCACCAGGAAAGCCGGAAAGGCCAATGAGGAGGTGGGCGGGGCCCATTATTGGCCCTTACAAAAGCCATTTCACTGTACTTTATCCCGCTAACCCACTGAAGAATTTCAATCAGGACGGTGGAATCATTTCTTAAAACAGTTTTCATAATGACAAGATCCCGGAGTCTTTCTCTGCCAGGCCTGCTCTGTCTCAGCTGTTTACCTCTGTCCATGGAGCCGTCTCATTTCTCCACCCAAGCACTATCCAGGTGCGGCAATCAGTGCAGGAAGGAACAAAGGCATCAATCAATCTTCTTGATGCCACCCGGAGCCCAACCAGGGAGACAAAACTCTACGCCCCGATTTCACACACTTTTGAACCCGAATCCATGCAAAAACCACAGTCGAAAAAAGTTTCGAGTAATGAGAAGCACACTCCATATGACAAAAGCAAAAGCCTACAGCCGCCTCTAACTAACATAGCCCAGCCTCGAATCAAGGGCCGTGGCTGTCCTACTACCAGTTAAGACCTACTTTTGGTATGAAGATGATCCCATTAACTTGGCCTAAGTGGCCTTAATTTTGTTCCCTTTCAAATGGGTAAAAAGACTGGCCAAAAGCAGACGTCATCAGAATACCAAGAAAATGTCTAAAATTGTTTTCCATCTGAGAATCCCGAATGTACCTCTAGCACAACACGGTGATATTTCCTCCACCCCCACCCCCATCTCCCATCCTTCCGGTCGCACATGTAAAAAGGACAGAGCCAACACGCAGCTCTGGAGGTGGACTGCGGCAAAGATCAAAACACACAGTGTTTTGATCAAAAGATCAAAAAAACACAGCCTTCCCACCAACACATCTAAATGTATGCTCACCATAGTTATTCCTACCATGCCCAGAAGCAGAAGATAATATAGTGACTATTTATTCCAACACTCTTAGAAGGATTAAAGTTCTTAGAAGCATCACTATACATACATAGGGAATAGCTAAATAAAATGATGGTAGATCTAAAGGGATATCATAGTGTCCTAGTAATATCACCACATATAGCAGTATAAATGTTACATAGTCTAGTTGAATACACCTGAGAGGTGGGCTACGGGTTTAAATACTAGGCTCTGTTGTTTACCAGCTATAACACTGAACAGCTTACTTAATTTTCCTGATCTTCAGTTTTTATTCAGTGAAGATGATAATAGTACATCTGCCTCATAGGACTGTCGAGAGACTTGAATGTACTAACACATATTAATTATTTGGAATGATGCCTACCACACAGTAATCATTCTATCTTAAAACTCAGCATTGGGTTTAAAAAAATTATAATCTTATGGAATGCTAATGAAAGACTACAATAATCTACATGCATATGTGGATTGCTCCCTAATATACGCGGTCCAGCAGAAATGATACCAAGGGCATCCCGGTATTCAGTCTTCTAATTTTATAAGTGTTTAATGAAGAGATAGGGAGGTAGATATGTAAATGGATGGATGGATGGATGGGTGGATGGACGAAAAGACAGACAGACAAATAGATGATAGATAGAAATGATAGGCAAACGATACATACACCTAAAATAACATCACCGTAAAGCTTTAAGCTTAAAGTCATGAATAAAAATGGTCTGAAAAGCTACAAATTAGTTGTGTCCTTTCATAATGAGGAGAGTAAAGGCTAGGGGACCCACTAAATGCCCTAAACACAAAGCCAACAAAATGCTGGGGCTGGGGAGGGGGAGGGGGAGGATCTGAGCGCAGCTGTGCCCTTTGCAAGGCCCTTCCACTGTCCCACATTGCCTCTAGAGACCACCCAAGAGTTGAATGTGACAAAAGTGGTTAGAAGGGGCCTTCAAGTCCCTCACAGGCTAAAGTGTTAAAAGCCAAAAGGGACTAAAATGGCGGTGTTTTTGTTTTTCATTAATGAATCTGTTGGAATGTGCCACTCTCAGCAGCTGAGCTCCATGGCTCCTGCTGTGCCAGCAAAACCGCAGCCACCTCACAGCCACATTCTAGTCTTGTCTGTCAGAGGACTGGAAAGGGGGCAGATCTGTCAGAGGGGCACCTTCTCCACCCACCATCATCCCAGTCTGCCACCCTGCTCCCTGGCTCATGCTCCACTTGTCCACCTCTGACCAAGCACTGGGAGCATGGGGAGCACTGGGAGCACGGGGAGACAGGTGGCTCCCCTGGGAATCCCTGTCTCCTACAGTCATCCTGGAAGTTTGGATTCTATCAGCCTTGCAGTTCGCTGGTCTTACTCACCCTTTCACTTTGACCTAATAATTTTGAGTGTCTTTTCTGGTTTTAGCAGCCAGAGAACATAGGAAATGTCATTGTTTTGTTTTGTTTTTTAATGTGCATTGTTCCGTTATAAAACTATAATCAATTCATCCTCGGTAAACAGGATATGTTATTAAAACTGCTGGCCCCTTTAGCTGCCTTCAGAGTTTGCAGGAAAGCTTTCCAAATCTAAATGACAATGCCATTCGTCCCTTTTATTTGGATTCCAGGTGCAAGTTCCTGCCTTGGGATGTCAGAGGCCAGGGAAAAGTATCATCGTGAAGACTGAATGCATGCCTGGCCACCGCTGAGTGGCCTTGCATGACCTCATTCAGCCTCAGTAGTTTCCATCCGAGAAATGGGTGTGACCCAGGAAAGGTTGCTGGGGGTTAAGATAGCATCTCTGACGTGCTTGCACACCTGCACAAGTCTGATGCTTCCTTCCCTTCTTTCCTCTTTCCTAACAGCAGTCCTCCTCTGGTCAGGAGTCCCCAGATACTATTACCATTGGTACACATGGACACGTGCACTAGCATGTATAAACATACACACACACACACACACACACACACACACACCCCACTAGGTGGTTGCCAATTCTCCAAAGTCCTATAATTTCATGTTCTTTGTGTCTGTTTGCCTATGGGAGTGAGAGGGCATAGATCACATTTCTCTACAAATGTCTACTTTATTAAAGCCATTTCTGATGCTGAAGGAACACGCCCTGGCCGAGGTCCCTGTCAAAACAACTCATTGATATCGGGGCTGTTCTCTGAGGCGAGGCTGGCAGCTGCTCCTCCCAGGCCCAGCGCTGAGGCCCCTGCACTCCCACCAGTGCCACTGCCTAATTACTCCTTGTGAATGGAGACAGAGAGAAGGGGTTGGCCTTCTGAAGCAGAATTTTCTTCACTACTCCCATCTCTGCAGAAACTACACACACACACACACGCACACGCACACGCACACGCACACACACACACGCACACGCACACGCACACACACACACACTCACTCACACACATACACACACACACACATACAACACACACTCACACACACACACTCACACACACTCTCACACACACATACACACTCACACATACTCACATACAACACACACTCACACACATACACACTCACACATACTCTCACACACTCACACATACAACACACACTCACACACATACACACACACACACGCACACACACACTCACACACATACACACTCACACACACTCACACATACAACACACACACACATACACACACACACTCTCACACACATACAACACACATACACACTCACACACACTCTCACAACACACACTCACACACATACACACTCACACTCACACACACATACAACACACATACACACTCACACACTCTCACACACACTCACACATACAACACACACTCACACACATACACACACATACACACACACACTCACACACACATACACAGACTCACACATACACACACATACACACTCACACACACTCTCACAACACACACTCACACACATACACACTCACACTCACACACACATACAACACACATACACACTCACACACTCTCACACACACTCACACATACAACACACACTCACACACATACACACACATACACACACACACTCACACACACATACACAGACTCACACATACACACACCCACACACCACACACACACTCATACATACACACATACACTCATACACACATACATACATACACACATACACTCATATACACAAACATACACATATACACACAAACATACACACACACTCACACACATACACACATTCACATACACACACAAACATACACACATACATACGTGTACACACATACACACATACATGCATGTACACACACATGTACACCACACACACACACAGTCACACACTCACACACACCACCCCACTCCAGTTTTCAGAATGCTCTGACCGTTTCTTTCCCATCCTTTCCTGAGCTAAGGCTGCCAGAGCAAACTCTGCCTGGCCGAGGCTGCCTGCTTCCTTCCCAGCGCCCTCCCCTCCCCCTGCTTCTTCAGTCAAGGATTTGAAGGGGTCTCAGGGGCAGTGACTGAAGGGAGAAGGCCCCAGGTGAGGTGACCACTGCCAAGTCCCTTTCTGTGCCCCACAGTGAGTCTGATAAGCGTCTAGGTAGTTTATTCTTCTAAACACTTTGATAGGGTGCAGGGCTTACAGTTGCCATAGAAACACCTTTTAACTCCTCCTCCTCCAGAAGGTTGTACCAGTCCCCTGGGCTTTGGAGAAGAAAGAGGAAAAAAGACACCCATGGATAAAGAGGCAGGGAGAGAGGGAAGGCCATTTTGGTGAGGTGGTGGGGGCTTCCCTCGGGCCAAGGTAGGCATGCTGTGCCCTTCCCTGGCAGCGTGGCAGCTAGCCAGGATGAGAATGCTGGAGGGTTCTAGAAGAGGAAAGGTGGCAGGCTGGAGTGAGCACACTTCGGGGCTCCAGGTTCCCCGAGGACAGTTGGGAGCCATCTACCGGTGGCAAAGAGGTGTCTGCTGCTGTCAGACAGGTCACCAAGCCTGCAGGCCACACCCACACCTCCCATTTTTAAAAGCATTATCTCATCTCTTGTGCAGTGCACCAAATGAGGGTTAGTGAGTCTGGATCCGTGCCAGGGCAAGAACAAGAACCTCTCTCTCTCTCTCTCTCTCTCTCTCTCTCTCTCTCTCTCTCTCTCTCTCTCTTCTCCTTTTTGCTACTACAATGTTCTGGGTTTGGCATATTTCTTGGTAATTTAACTTTGTTCTAGGAAGCATATTAAGAGGGAGGGAAAAAAGAGCTCTTTCTTGAATAAACCCCATAGAAATTCCAAGAAACTTTGTCAGTCCAGACCTACAGGAGGACCTTTATGGAAGGAACCAGCTGATTCCAGGAGAGCCCTGGGAACAGGCTCTACTGGCCCATGTTCTCCAGATAGAACCTCGGATGGAGATGAGAACCTGGTCCCCTACTCACACCACCAAACCAAACGGGACACACCCAACCCACTGCGAAGCTGAAAAGAACTTGGGCCACAGTCTGCACACCCAGAGTCTACCTGTTAGCTCACAGGCCAGGGCCAAGCTCTAGGCTGAGCACAACCAGACAGGGCGAACTAGTTGAGAAAGCCACCGGCTGCTGAGAGAGGACAGACCAAGAGGAATCTGGGTGGGGGCCCTCAGGGGACAAGGGAGAAAACTTTCCCAGCCTTCCAGCCATCCAAAAAAGGATGCTTCTAAACCATCCATAAAGCCAGGGGTTCTTCCCCCAGGGACAAGGAAGGGTGGGTGTCTGCCTGTCCCAGGAAACCTCCGAGAAGGGTGACTGCAGGGTCAAACAAACACTCCAGGCTGCCAAGTGGACTGACCTGACCGCCACGGCCACCTCCCAGATTCCCCCCCCCCCGCCCCCTTAGACTGGCCTGACTCCACCAGCAGTGCCTCTCCAGCCTCAGTTTTCTCTCCTGCCAGGGCCCCACCCCTACCCCCTCCTCACCACAACACACTTGCGGAATAGAATCCCTCACTGGAGACCCAGTGGAAATTTTCCGTCTCCTTTATGACCATACTTAACACACACACACACACACACACACACGCACACGCACAGGCACACGCACATGCACATGCACACGCGCGCTCCATTCTCCACTGACTCGACACCGGCCAAGGGCAGCTTCGTGTCCTGCCCCTGCCCAGCAAACACACAGCAGGGACGTTGGACCCAGGAGCTTTAGGAACCGGAGAAACAGTGAGTTTCCAGGCTCCACTGCCCCCCTGGGGCGCTCCAAACACTAATGTCCCCAACACTCTTCAGGCGATCTGGACAAGTCTCTCCTAATTAGCACAGTCTCTTTGAGACCATCGCCACAAACCACAAAGACCTTTGGTGTCTTTGCTCTTTGGGTGACAAATCTGCTTTCTCTGTCATTCACTCTCTCCCTCCTCACGAACATTCAGGGGAAGAAGAAGAAAAAAACTTTCCTGTGAATTTTCACAGCTATATGGGAAGCGATTCCCCCCAGTCACCTCAGGCCGGCTCTCAACACTCAGATGCAGTTCTCCCAGGGAGGAGGGTAACCCCACAGTTTTCTCCGTTTCCCCCCCCATCTCCCCCTCCCCCCTTTCCAGCCACCCAAACTTGGCAGGCAAGGAGCTCCATTAGCACTTGCTGGGAGAGCCGGCAGCTAGGCTGGGTTGGATCTCAAGGAAAAGAATGAAGTTCAAGGGCGCCGGAGATAAGCAATCTCTGGACGCTAGGAGTTTTCTCTCACAACTCCACCCACACAAGCTGGCAACTTGTAAAGCGTACTCGAGGTCCCAGAACTTCAGTTAGCGTTCCGACTTCTCAGAACCTTCTCTCACCCTCCTCCTCCAGCTCTTTTCCCTTCAAGGCAACGGGGACATTTTCTAGATATCAAGCAGGGACCTGGTTCGCGCCTGTCCGCCAGAGACCACTAGGCCACGCTTTGGGTTCCCTCTGCAAGGCATCTCCCCACACAGAGCTCAGGGAAACTGAGCCTCCAGCTACAGCTTGCAGCTTGCCCGGGACCTCCCGGAGCGCTTACCGATGTCGGAGTTGCAGAAGGCATCCTGGGGATGGCTGGGCGAGCATGTGCACGCTTCCGCGCCCCAGTACCCAAGGCTCCAGCAGCTCAGGAGCACGACAAGCCCAAGCCAGGGAGTCATGGTAGCTGCTGTGGTCCGCTGCGGGGACTGCCGCTCCTGTCTTCAAAGTTGCCGAGCGCTAGCGCGGATGCTCCCGTCCGAGCTCACTTGCTGGGTTTGACCGTGCACTGTGCACGGTGGGCAACTCGGAGCTCCGGGGAAGCGCCTTCCAAGTAGCCCGGCGGGACACGACTAAGTGGCCAAGGGTGACTGGAGCACGAGTCCGCGGAGCCAGCGAGTGGCCTCCGGGAGAGGGATCGGGAAGCGGAGAAGCGGGAGAAGAAGCTTCTTGGCGCTGGCGGCTGCCCGCTGCCCACTGTGAGCAAGAGTCCCGGGCTGCAGAGAGATATAGGGGCGCGAGGGGACCCAGCCCCTCGGGAGCTCGGGGTCCGCCCCCTCCGACCAATGGCAGCGCCGCATTACCTCATCGGCCCTCCAAAAAGGGGGCGGGGCCGGGGGGCGCGGGGCGGCAGGGCGGAGCCGGCCGGGACCGTTCAGATCCTTATAGGGAATAATGCAGTTGTGGGCACGCGAGTGGGTGGGCTGGGCGCGTCCTGGGCCAGTGCGCACAGCAGCGACGTCCCACGGCCCCTTTGCCCTATGCCCACCGGACTTCTATGCGCCTTCGACCCAAACAAGGATTCAGTCCCAGCCACCCAGCCTGCCAGCACAATCCCTTCCAAGGGCCCCAGGTGGCCCGCGCCCTGAAGTCCTTGATCATGCCTCCTGGAAAAAGTCAAGAAGGAAGCCTCAAAGAAAATTTCACCTTCTTATCTTTCCTAGAGAGAGCAGGGAGTAAGAGGAAACCCCCAGGCAAATGGTAACTGCTTCCCCCACCACTCACCCCCAACACACAAACTTCTGCCTCTGTGGGATGGCTATGATAATTGACACTGGAGGTATACGGATCTGTGGAATTATTCAACAGACACTGTTCTGGGCGCCAGGCAAGCCCTTGAGTTAGTACGATGAGGAAACTAGGATAGTTGGAGATCTATGTTAGAATGACTAAGAGGGCGTTGTTTTCTCTAGGACAGTAAAAGAAGTGACATCATGCAAGAAGAACATCAAGTGCGAAGGCGTGGCTCTTCTTTGAAGGACAGAATATAGGGAAAGGGGGAGTGTGATAGCTGGTCTCACTGGTGGCAGAGCAATCTCCTCCAGCAAGGAACTTTTGAGGTAAAGCTGTCTGAAAGTGGAATAAAACCAGACCCTGGAGAAAATTACCCAAGATCATAGATGGCTAACTGTAACAGGAATATTGGTAATGTTATTACCAACCCATTTTAAGTAACATTTTAATTGGTGGTGGTGGGGGGGGGTGTGTACTCAAGCTGTTGTTCTGTCTTTTGAGACACAGTCTTTCTATAAAGCCCAGGCTGACCTTGAACTCGAGATCGTCCTGGGTCAGGCTTCTAACTGTTAGAGTTATAGATGTGTAGCCCTGTACCTGGCCTAAGCTATCAGTTTTTAAAAGCAGAATCCCTAAGTGAGGTAACCCAATCACAAAAGAGCACACATGGTATGTACTTACTGATACGTGGATATTAGCCCAGAAGCTTGGAATACCCAAGACACAATTCACACATCAAATGATGCCCAAGAAGAAGGAATGACAAAGTATGGATACTCTGGTCCTTCTTAGAAGGGGGAACAAAATACCCACAGTAGGAGATACAGAGACAAAGTGTGGAGCAGAGTCTGAGGGAAAAACCATCCAGAGACTGCCCCACCTAGTGATCCATCCCATATACAGTTACAAAACCCAGACACTATTATCGATGCCCACAAGTACTTGCTGACTGGAGCCAGTTATAGCTGTCACCTGGGAGGCTCTGCTAGTGCATGACAAGTACAGAGGGGGACACTCTCAGTTAGCCATTGAACTGAGCACAGGGTCCCCAATGGGGGAGCTAGAGAAAGGACCCAAGGAGCTGAAGGGGTTTGCAGCGCGTAGTAGGACGAACAACAATATGAGCCATTCAGTTCCCCAGAGCTCCCAGGGACAAAACCATCAACCAAAGAGTACACATGGAGTTACCCATGGCTCCAGACGCATAGGCAGCAGAGAATGGCCTTGTTGGACATCAAAGGAAGGAGAGACCCCAGGTCCTGGAAAGGCTCGATGCAGCAGTGTAGGGGAATACCAGGACAGGGAATCAGGAGGGGGTTGATTGGAGAACAGGGGGAGGGGAGAGGGCTTATGGGATTTGGGGGGGGAGGGTGTGGAACCAGGAAAGGGGAAATCATTTGAAATGTAAATAAAGAATATATCAAATAAAAAATAATTTTTTTTAAAAAAAAAGCCAAATTCCATACTCCATCATCTTGTGTTTACATACTCCTTCTGGTCGGAAAAAATGAGAGCAGGTGTCCTGTGTATCTTCCTGCTAAAGAAGCAGGCCCCCAAAGGGCTGCCCCCACCACACTCTCTCGCTGGCTGTTCTTACCAAAAGAGATATATATCCCTGGACTTGATAGCAGTTCCCTCTGCCCGACAGTACTCTTTTATAATCATCTCTCTCTCTTCTCTCCCACCTTATGCCTTATCTGGTTTCAAAGGAGACCTATGTTTTAGCTGCAGAAGGCTGAAAACTTGTAACAAATAAGGAAAATCCAAGGGAACCCCTTGGATTATCCCTGAGAGAAGAGACTCTCTAACGGCAGAAGCAGAGAGGAACGTGGTAACATTATTTCTGACTTCAGTGCCCTTGTTTAGGTTGTTTTGTGTTGATGCTGCTGCTGAGACAGGATCTCATTATGTAGTCCAGGGTGACCTTGAACTCTCAATCCCCCTGCCTCAGCCTCTCAAATGCTTCCAAATATCCCCCATCCAAGTACTCCAGCTATACAGAAGGGAGCCTACCTCCCACATCTTTCTGCCTTACCCCCACTCAGCTCTGAAGCCCTTCCCCCCCCCCTTAATTCTGTTTCAGGTGCTCTGACTTTCTCACTACTCTTCTAGCCCCATGTCCTGGAATATGGTTATATTGTTTCCTTTCCTGACAGGCTGAGGCCAAGCCTCAGCTATTTGCTGGCCATTGCTTTTTCAGCCCTAGGAAAGTCCCAAGAAACTTGAGTGTAGATAGTAGCCGGCAGTCACTTGAGGCCCGGGCCATGGGCACTGTTGATTCCCTCTGAGGAACTAGGCTGAATGAGGACATACTTGGTGGAATTTGAGAGATTTGTTGAACCTTGCACCATGCCAGTCATGTGGAAGACTTTAAAAAGGGTTTGCAGACAAATCCCCTTGGGTTAAACATCTTACAGGCTAGAGGCCTCTCTCTCTTTGCTTTCCTATTGCAAGACCGTTTTGTCCAAAGTGTCATTTGTTTTTCCTCCGAGAGAGAGAGCCTTTCTGGAATGCAAGACAAGTGCCAGGCAGCTACTTTCTGCTACGTGTCACAGAGCAGATTCCTCAGGACGTCTGAAGTGTGTCTTGCTCTGGCGGCTACTTCCTTATCAAAGTATGGGCATCTTCTGATTATTTTCTTCCCCGAAAGGTGCTAATTTGGGTTTATTTCTCCCTTGATTCTTCTGCGGTGGCTCGCTCAGAATTCAAGAGCTCCAGGAAATACATAGAGCATTCTGGTCAGGAGTCTTCCCTTCCACCTGGGCTGAGTGAGATGCTCTTCTCTGCCCGCTCGCCTCTGCAAGGTCAGCGTAGTCGTGACCCTAGGATCAAGACCTCGGGCCTCCTTGAGGTTTCATGTAGCTTGTTCTAGCGGGTGGGCCTTGAAGCCATCCATCTGGATATTAGGTTGTCCAGTGGACTAGTAATGGGTAAGGCTTGCTTCTGCTAGTTCATTCAGTGAGCAAGACCCACTGAGCCTGTAGCCTGGATAAGTCTGTGGATACCCGCTTCGCTGCTCTCTTCTGATAGCAACGAATAATGATGCATTTATGAAACCCGACAAGCTGAAGAGACTTCAACCAACACCTGGCTTGTCCTCAAATCTACCCGGCTCACCTAAGTCCCTCTGTTGGAACTTTTCGGGGTAGGGTGTGGGGGGTTTTGATACAGTAGGAGCATGCCCACTGTATCAAAATTCAGTGGGTAGACCTGTGGGAGGTATTTACTTAGGCATCTCGATACAAAGTTGCCCCGAGAACATGAGAAAAATAAGGTTCAGAAGAAAGAATTTACCCAGCGTCCCACCCTTAGCTAGAGGAAGAGCCAAATTCATGGTGTGAGCCCTGATTCCTTAGCTTCTATCTGTGTCACACCCACAGGGCTAAGTCTTCCGGGCCAGGGTATGTAATAAATGTATTTCCAAGTCCCCATAGCTGGCCCACAGAGGGCCGCTTCCTTCCAGTTCATTGCTTAAAAGTTCTTGGCTACACTAATAGATCCTCTGAGCTGACCAGCATTGTATAACACTGTGTAACTCAGAGGTTACGGCCTGTGTTTCCCTTTCTTTATTAGATGGTATCTTTATCTAGATATCTTTACTAGATGATATCTTTTGAAAACATGCCAGCCACGTTTTACAAATACAGGTGTGAATACCTCCTTTCTGGAGAGGAAAAACAGGCTAGGATGGAAAAGAAACATCCTGACCTGTGACCTGTGGCAGACATGGCTGCCGATTAGTCACACTCCCAACCTGTGGACAAGTCACTTCATGCATCAGTCTCCATGTTTACTGGACAAAAGATTAGACTTCATGAGTCTCAGAAAGGTGTCCCTTGGTATTAAAAATAATAATAATAATAACAACAACAACAATAAGTCCACTATTCCATGGGAAATTCTCAAAGTTGAGGCGAATGGCCGTGAAGGAAGATAAAACTCACTGTGTGAGCAGGTTGGACACTAAACCAGCATGCCATCCACCCCACTCTCAGCAGTTCCTACACTCCCACCCTACTCCATCTTCTTAGGCACAGGCTTAAAACAAAAGATGCCAGTGGAGACTGATGATAAAGGCACAGGAGAGACTTGGACTGTTGGTTCTGGTGGAGCCTCTTGGGGTTGCCAATCCGTCCTTCTGCTTCCTTTTGCATTGGAAGCATTGAAGGGTCCAGAGCTTTTGTGTTCAAAGCTTAGTGCACTCTCGCACACCGTTCCAGTCTTAGCTTAGATGCTTCCTCCTTAGCATGATCCCTTCCCGTGCCCTTCTAGAGGATTCCCCGCAGCACCTAGCTGCGTTCTTTCTCGCGTGTAGCTGACTCTGAGATGGCTGCCCATCTGCCTGTTTCCCTTCCTGAAGTGTAAACCCCTTGAGGATAGAGCATTGGCGACAAGGTCCAGTTCATGAATGACCGAGGGACTCAGAAATCCACACTAATCCGAGACTCAGTGTTGGCCTTGAAAGGCTGCAGTTCCTCAGAGGGACTCACCCAGCCTATCCCACTGGCTAATGCCAGGGGGCGCCGTAAGCCAGAAAACACCCGGTCTCTGAGCCTTCGGCCTCCTGGTCTCGCAGAAAAGTCTGGAGACAGATCCACACCAGACAACGGGGTGCGGGTGTCTTGAGTGGGTGAAGTGAACCCTTTCCCGTCTGACGGCCACAAAGTTCTCAGTCAACATCCCGTCTGGGCACGCTAGCTGCCGGAGTTCCTCCGCCCCTGGACTGGCTGCGCGTTAAATATCTAAGGGAGAGAGGCTCACTTGGGAAGCGGGCGCACTTGTGAATCACTGATTTGGGGGCCACATGGAGGTCTGGGAACGTAGTAGAAGACGGCAGAGTCCTACTCTAACGAGTGGGAGAGTCCTACTCTTCCGAGTGGCTCTGGACGTTCAACCCGGAGAAGGTACTGACAAGGCGAGGTCAGGACCACTGCACATAGGACGGACCTCCGCTTCCCTCCCTTTCCTGCTCTAGACCCTAACCACAGCACTTTTCCCCAAACCCACAGCACATGTGAAAGTCATTATATTCAAAATAGCCTTTTCCAAGCAACGGACAGCCTGGTCCGCCCATCACCAGGAGGCTTCGCCAGACCCTCAGCAGAGTCGCTGCCCAACACCAGGGCAGCCGGGCACTTAGGAGCCTAAGACAGTGGGAGCTTAAGGTTCACTCTGTGCCTGTTACCAGCAGGGAGTAAACACCTTTCCTGGCTCCCATCTGGAACCAATTTCATGGTAGTAAAATTGTAGGGCGTCTCTCGCCCCAGCTCTCCCCCCCCCCCCCCCCGCCCCAGCCCTGCCAGGGAAGCGAAGACCCCCCCCCCCAAGGTCTCGCTCGGGCTGTGTTCACATGAATGCTGGGGTTTTCGTATTTCTTTCCATAGTCAGCTCTTCCCAGGAATTTTAAGCCAGAAAACACATGTGTGTGGTAGAGACATTCTGTGTCCTGTGTTTTTCTGGGGTGGTGGGAAATGGGAAGTCGAGTTAAATATTCCAATTCTTGGTTTTCTTTTAATGGCCGTATGTTCAGGCAGTCAATTATTTCTGCAAAGGATAATGTGAAGTGGGGGGACCAAAACTTCCCCCACAAGCCTAGTTTAATGTGTTCCTTATGCCTCTGGGGTTTCTGTACTTTGCCTTTAAACAATGAGGGCTTAGCCCTCCCTCTCCCTCCCACTCCCGTCCCCCCATCCCCCTCACCCCACCTCCCACCCCCCACCCGGTGGCTTTTCTGAAGGTATCAGACTCAGCTCAACACAGGGTTGTCTTGGCCAACCAGCCCTGTGGGGCTCAGGGAAAGACTAGGATGGACTTGTGGTCAGGCTCCTGCCCACCACTCTGGGCTGGAGATCATGTTTCTGCAAAGGTACTGTGTGAGCTCGCCTTCCTGGATGGAGCCTGTCACAACTGGAACTGGCTTGTCCTGTGGTGGACTCTCCAAAGGACTTCTGACACTGCAGGTCACGTCCTTCTGGTTCCCCTGGCTGTGGAGGCACCCTCGGCCTCCGGCTTGTCACTTTCTACCTGCTGACAGGTACCTCCCACCTCGGTAGCAGACCTGCAGCTAGCTCCTCGGTTTTCTGGGCTTAGATCCCCGCTTTCCCCTTTAGCCTCCACTCTCACCTTGCTTGATCTCAGCTTCTCTCCTGGCCTTGACGGGCTAGGGTGCTGTCTGCACTGAAATAAGATTCACAGGGCAACAGTGTCGCCTCTGGCCTCCTGACCTTCCCTGTCCATCCTCCTGTGACAGTCTCCCTTGCAAATCCCATGACATAAGCGGACTTCACTTGCCCTGAACTCACCGTCTCCTTCCCCCTGTCGCGGAGCATTACTCATTCCCTCCGATGACATCACCTGCCGCCGTGTCCCAGAGAGCCTTGAACTGGACATCCCTACTAGCCATCTGCCTTTCCCACTCTCGATGTTCCCACCCTAGATCCAGCCTGGAGAATCTTCCTAGATGGTGTCAACAGCCCCGTACCTGGCCCTGCCACCCACAGTCCTTTGCTGTCTGTCGTGTTTTTCTCTCGCCTGGCAGCTAGCCTACCATCTTCTCACAGATCAATTCATAGTCTGCGACCCTTTGCACCAAGTCTTAAACTCCAGAGAGTCTCAAGGTCCTCTCTGATCTGCCTCTTCCCACAGCACCCTGGGCTGCAACCGGAAGTGACATCATTCCTATAGAACGTCATGTGACCGCAGCACCACAGTTACCCAGCAGCAGACCTGCCCTTAGCCTCCCCCTAAACATCTGTTACCTCAGTCCCATCTCGCACCCTTTTATGGCTACCACCTTCCCTCCGCCACTCCCACCTGCCAGGAATCAACCAGGACCCTCTGCTTTTGAATGTTCTCTGACTCCAGTTTCCCTTCCAGCGGTCCATCTGGGCACCTCTCGCCCTCTGCTGCCCCTAGTGGTTGAAATGTTCGAATCTTCTCAAGACCCAAGCAAACCTGGGTGCTTCTCAGATGCCCAGGGCAGCACCGACGACACGCAGCAGACACTTAGCAAATACTGGGAAAAGAGACTAAGCAATGAATTGAGGGGAAGGGACTAGTGTGTGTCAATATCCCCATCGCTAATCCACCATGAGAGGTTTTAGGACCCAACTCGTTGAACTTGGATTCTCAGAGAGAGTCCCAGAGGTGAGCAGTTTCTTGGGTACAACCAACTCAAAAGAGCCAACAACCCAGCCGGCCAGCCACAGTGCTGCTGTCCTTGCTCCTAGGAGACAAAGAATTGAGAAGTAGGCGGCCAACCCGCGTTCGTGGCACACCTTTCTATTCTGATAGTCTCCTCACCAGGAGAACACTTTGGGTTGGTGGATGTGAAATTAGAACACGGACTGAAGGGTCATCCCAAGAGGAACTTCTAGGCAACACACCTTGAAAGTCTATTTTTTTAACTATATATTTTTAAAATTGATTGTATGAGTCAAATGATTGTATGTCTGTGTGCCTGTGTATAAAACAGCATACATATGGTGGTCAGAGGAGCAGTGAGAGTTGGGTCTCTCTCTCTCTCTGACACATGGGTTCTGGGTGTCAGACTCAGGTTGTCAGGCTTCCTGTCAAGTGCATTTAGTCCGTAAGTCATCTCAGCAGCTTTTGAAATTTCTTTCTGATGGCAGCCATGTCCACTGCCAAAAGCCTCTCTCACTGGCTGGTGATGAAGGCTGAGGTCACAGCACCTACTGTGGTCTCTTTGATCTTCTAAATTCTTTGTTTAAGATTAGTCATGCCTTCACCTTTCCAAAGATTTTTTTGGCCCTGGAAATATTGCAGTTCATTGGCTTTTCAGTTGTTTTCGGTACTTTTGATGGAACAAAACATCTGAAACTTTTGGAACATGTTCTTGCCTGATGTGTGTGTGTGTGTGTGTGTGTGTGTGTGTGTGTGTGTGTGTGTGAACTTGACCAGTGGGCCTTGTGTTTAAGAGCAGTGTCTCTGAAGATGACAAAGAATTTGTCCAAGAGGCCATTCACAAAGTATGTGTAGGCATGAGGTAGCACTAGTTATAAACTTCTACAAAGGGCTTGCACTTTGATGTCTTCCTCAGTCTTCCAAACCTAAATAATAGACATTTTATGTAAGAGAGGGAAAGTATGTGTGCTGTACACAGTGTGGAGATCCAAGGTTAACAGGAGTTACCTTCCTCTATCCCCCCTCAACTTAATGTTTGAGACAGTGGCTCTCCTTGACCCTGCAGCTCACCGATGCAAGGAGGCTGGCCAGCCAGTGAGCTGCAGAGAAGAGATCTGCATATCTGTTTCTCCAGCACTGAGATACAGGCATTGCCACACCACCTTTCTTTTTTCTTTTTTTTTTTTCAAAGAATCATTTATTTATTTTATGAATGAGTACACTGTCGCTGTCTTCACCAGAAGAGGGCATCAGATCCCATTACAGATGGTTGTGAGCCACCATGTGGTTGCTGGGAATTGAGCTCAGGACCTCTGGAAGAGCAGACAGTGCCCTTAACCGCTGAGCCATCTCTCCAGCCCCAGCCACACCACCTTTCTTGTATTACTGCTAGAGCTGTGACTTCATGTACTCAAGCCATCTCCCCCATCGCTATATGTCCACTTCATAATCAAGGAAACTGAGGCTTAAAGAAGACATCTTGCTGACACTAAATATTGTTCTCCATCTTCTAGGTCTTCTTTCAGATGCTTTCTTGCTTTGACTGTTTTTCCTCCTTTCATCTGGCCACCTCTGGTTTACTAGAATACTGAAGAATGGGTCCTGGGCTCAGTGAGATATACCTGCGCTGGCGATATTGGCTAGTTGTTACATTTTCCCAGAGTTCTCTGAGTCACATGTAAAAAACATGGTCATGATTACAATTGTAATTACAAAAACCAACAACTAAGTTAACTTTATTGAAAGCAATGGAAATTAACCCCAAACTTCTTATGTCCTAATCACATATACTCCTCAACTTACAATGAGGATATCCAAATAAACTCACCATCGGTTTAAAATATCATAATCTCAACTGTATGTAATATACATTACATACCAGCTGAACACTGAAGCTGAGCCACAGACATGCTGCAAAGTGTCACTGGCTCACTGTGATGATGGGACCTGCTGGGGTTTGTGCTCACTGCCATTGTCCGGCATATCGAGAGGTTTTTACTGAGCATCAGTAGCTCAGGAAATGATGAAAAGTGAAAGATCTGGAGGTCGGTTGCTCACTGTGTGGGCATCATTTTCCCACCACCTTAAAGTTAAAAAAGGAATAAAATCATGAGTCAAATGGATGAGTGTTTTTACCGTTTCAAGCTCCATATTCTAGAGGTCATTCCCTTTGACTTTTCTCTGCATGGGAGTGGCATTACATAACGCTCCGCCATTACATAATGTATGTATCATTGTAGCTCTCCGATTCTGTAGGAAGTGACATCACAGGGCAACTTAGTGGGAATATTTTCACCATGGAAATTAGACAACCGTACAAGCCAGGGCCTCTTGTCTAGGATTGCCACTTGTTAAGTATTTACAGGTTCACGGTTGTTATTTCCTCTCTGCAAAACCCTGGATAAATAACTTTCCCTCCTCATGCCTCTGTGGACTGGTCTGTAATACCGGACGGCATTAATCCCTACCGTAGAGTGGTCGTGAGTAAATGAACTGAGACATGGAAGGGATGCGTTAGAATGCTTGGCACCAACTTAGCATCACTGACCAGCCACTGTCAATGTTGTTATGCAATCGGGGTTGTCATGAAGCACTGTCTCCCTCCTGAGCCTGGATTCAGGATAATCAAACTTGAAATTATCACAGTATGCTTGGATTGCCACGCTTTGGGCGTACTGATTACTTTTCTCCTCACCATGTACATGACAGAAGCAGTTTTAGTGAGGAGAGATTTGTTTTCGCCCTAGACCTGGAGCCCATGGAATATGGGTCCATCCTGGCAGAGAAGGTTTACAGTCTGGGGGAGCTTTCTCCACAGGGGTGGAGCATGTGGTGTGGCCTGTTATATCTTGGAGGACTGGGAAGCAGAGATCACGGAGCAAAACCACCCCAGTCAGATACCATTTGATGGGTCCCCCTGCAGTGATTCACTTCTGCCGGGTAGGCCCCGGGTCTCAGAGGTTCCACAATCCCCTCCCAAGAGTGCTCCCTGCTGGGGACCAAATGTCCAAATATGCAAGCCTGTGGAGGACATTTTACAGTCAACCAATCACGATGGGCCCTGCCTATCATTATCAAGTGTTGCAATTAATTGCCTTGGGCTAATTGAGCCTTTCAGTTCTGAGCACTTATCCAACTGCATGGCCCATTCTCAGCAAGCTGGGGTTAGGGTTAGATGCCACATTGTTGAGAGGCTACTGAAAAATCAGAATTGGAAACCAGAGGGTTCCCTGACCACACTCTAGCACGGTAAGCATTTCTTTTCTACACTAGAGAATTGCTAGACTATTATGATTGGGGTTTGTTCCTTACATAAGAGTCTTATAGTGAAGTCCTGTTCATACTTCAGGAGCTGAAAGCCTCCCCTGACTTGGTATCCAAAGAGACCCTCCTTGCCCACTGGTCTCAGTATTTTAGCTACATTCTCTCCATGTGTGATACAGGCCCAGTGACGTCCTTAGCCTATCCAGAGAAGCATGACCAGTAACTTTCCAAACTGCTTGAAGGTGCCTGGAACTGTTTCTGCTTCAAGTGTTTACTTAAAAAAATAAAGAATTTAATGTCATATCAACATGCCCTAGAAGAACCGCACATACCTGAGGCGATTTCGAGGCCCATGATTGGAGGCTGGTGGCAGGAGAAGGAGAGGTGAGCCTGGAGGCATGGTGAAAACATTTTTTTTTTTTTGGACTCTTGTTCCTTTGAATAAACTGGTTTCTGGCTTATGCAACTCCCAGTAATTAAAATGGCTGGAATACTTTGCATTTTTATAGCAACTTGAAGGTGGCTCAGAGGCCTGGAGCTGAAGCCAACTTGTGGGGGGCC
Source organism: Apodemus sylvaticus (assembly GCF_947179515.1). NCBI lineage: Eukaryota > Metazoa > Chordata > Mammalia > Rodentia > Muridae > Apodemus > Apodemus sylvaticus. The sequence continues at coordinate 52,019,235 of NC_067491.1, read as the reverse complement.
TGGCAGTCCTGTGATGCCTGTCCCTTGGCAGGGTAAAGGCACTCGCATCTGGCTTGTGGAGATGGGGGAGGGGGGTGAGTGAAAGTGGTCATGATTTATATCAACTTCTCTCCCCTTTCCATAGATTATCTGGGGAAGGGAGGTTGCCAAAGGCCATGCATTTTCTGAAAGTCTAATGATAACTGATGTTGTCTAAGGGTCATCTTAGGGATGCTCAAAGTTTGTTTGTTTTTTCCCAATACTGCCTGTATATCATACCTTATAGTAAGAACCCATACAATATTTGATTTGGAAAATAGTCAGATGAACCCAAGCCTAGTGGTCCATGTCTACATTACCAGCTACTCCTGAGGCTGAGGCAGGATTCCAAATCTAAGGCCTTGTCGGTAGGTCTTTTTCCCACTCACACTTGATGTGGGTTTTTACAAGACCCATGTTTGTGTGAGCAGAACATCTGCGTGCATTTCTTCTCTTATGCCAAGGGGAAAATCATTACCATTATTTTGAGGACACACCTCCTGTAGTATGCTATGGTTTGCTTTTTCTGCTGAAGGACTTGGGTCTCACACAGGTCACCAAAATATTGTAGAGTTCCAAAAGATGGTAAGTAGGAAGTCCCAATTGTGATTAGTTCTGTGTTGTTCTGTGACAACGTGTCAGTAACTTTGTGGTTTATAACACTGTATTTCATCCCCTGATTTCTCAGAAGTCCAAACACAGCTGCACTGGGTCTTCTAAAAGGACTAAAACCAAGATGGTACCCAGGGCCCCCATTTCCTCTGGAACTCCAAGGAGAAAGGATCTGTTTCTTTATTCATGTGATTGTTGACAATTTTGAGTTCCTCAGTGTGATGGTTCGAATGAGAATGGTTCCCGTATGTTCATATATGTTGAATATTTGGTCCCCAGCTGGTGGAACTGTTTGGGAAGGATTCGGAGGTGTGGTCTTCTTGGAGAAGGTGTCTCACTAGGGAGTGGGTTTTCAGGCTTCAAGGGGTTCCTGTGATTCCCAGTGCTCAACCCTCTGGAGTCATAAGACAAATTAAATGCTTTGGTTTTGAAATTGCCTTAGTCATAATGTTTTATCACAGCAGTAGAAAAGTAACTAAGACATCCACTTTCTCCCTGGTTGTGATCTGGCACACCTCAGCAGTCCCTGGCCATATGAGTCTTTGTATAGAAAGCTTCACAGTGTGACAAGTTCCTTCGTCAACCCCAGCATGAAAGATCGTCTCCTGAGGCAGGCAAAGCAATCCTGTTCACATTGTCATGTGTATCTGGCCACTCTGGCCATGCTCTATTTATGCCACAATCTCTGCCCTACTCAGGAAAGGGGAATTACACAGAACATGAGTGCCAAGAACAAGAATCATGGACATTACAAGGGCTCACTCTTCAGATAGGGAAAATAGAATGAGGAGAGCTCTGGAAGCCATGGAGTTCAGAGAATTGATGTAAGTACTTGCTGTGGTGGACCTCTTTAGCTCTTTAGACCAGATGATTTGCTTGTTTGATTGATTGATGATTGATGATTGATTGATTGATTGAATTAAACTAACAGACTCCGGGCTTGATGTGGTTTGAGCACAGCATTGTTTTCAGACAGAGTTTCAGAAATTTTCAGACTCCCAGATTTTCCAGAAACCTTGAGAACTCTGGGCCCATGCCCCAGGATTTTGTCCACTGGGGTCTGGAAGCAGCTGCCCAGACTATAAGAGAAGTGCACTCTGCTCACCTCAGTCCAGTTGTCCCTGCTTCTCTGTCAGGATGCCACAGGGCTGCTGTCTCTGGTTTTCCCTGTGTGCGGGCCTTATACCACATCATCCACACCTGGGAGAAGCAGCCAGGCAACTTCAAAGAAGTGAGGTACAAGCCAGACCTCAGTGGTCTTCTGAGGGGCCCCAAATATAGGAAGAAAACTGAAGAACTAGTGTTCCATGTGTCAGGGCTAGCCTCTGATGAGAGCTGAGAGAGGACACTGCTTTCTGTGGGTCTTTCATTCCCAACCCTGCTAACTGATGAAGTGTCTGGTCCTTCTGACTTTGGGAGACTCCTATGGATTCCCAGAGAATGGAGAAAAGAAAGAAAACCATCCTTCAGAGTCCAGACCCATAGATACAGGGAAAACAGCTTTCTTCTGTTGACATATAAAGGCCTAAAGTTCTCTCTTGTTTTTCCTCATGACATAAAAATTTTCCTTCAGAAACAGTTTTGCAGGAGGAAAATCCAGCTGTCTGAGATGGCGGAAGGGGAGAAACATGTCACCGTGAGGTGTGGAGCCCACTCATTTGTACGCCTGAAAGGGACAACCGTTCTGTAATGGAATAAAGAGAAAGGGGAGTCAAGTGTCTGCTTCTGCAGATCCACACAGAGTGTGAAGCTTCTCGACCCAGGAATCCCAGGAAGGCCTCAGAGAAAGAAACCATCAGGGAACCACCAGGAAGAGCATTAAATAGCAATTATACCATAGCCTTAGCTCAGCCACCAGTGATCATAAGGACTGACACATGGTAGCGCACACTATGGGCCAGACACTGACCATGCCCTGTGCGTCTCTACCCAGCCCTGTGAAGTGAGCGCATCAACCCTTCCTAACTTGTGGGTGAAGAAACTAGAACCCAGAGAGGTTAGGGAGTGAGCCTAAGACCACACAGCTCATTTGAGGCAGGCTTCATGAGAGCCAATCAATCCAGCACTAAGATCTGGATTTTTATCTACTGCTTGGTCAGTCATGCAAGGATTTATTTATTTACTTCTAGAATAGCCTTGTGTAAAGTGCCAAGCTAATACAATGGGGAAACAACTCTGTCAGGAAAATTTTCCCAACTAGCGTGCTTGCTAGTCCAGAACCATAGGTAAGACTGTGAGCTACAGTGTCCTACAGGACTTGACAGCTTCAGTTTTGTGTTTTAACCTTCCAGCTGAAGCTGGCTCCCCCCTCACCCCAGCCTATGGATCTAGGTCACGTAGGATGATCAGGAGGTAGTTCGTTCATTTTGTTTTCAAGAATTCCATTGGATTGTTCAAAGGCCAATTGCTTATAGAAATAAATAAATATTTAAATAGAAGAAGAGGAAAAATGAGGATGTCAAGTGAGATGATGGAAAAAATGAACAGAGACAGACAGACAGACAGGCAGGCAGACAGACAGACAATAACAGCAACAACCTGATTCCCCATGTGCTCAGTGCTGAGTACCACTAAGCACTTACACTACAATTACTCTCTCTACTCCCCCCTATTCAGGATATCACAGCTCTAAGGTGAGGTTGGCGTTATCACCTCCATTTTAAGACTAAAGAAACCAAGAACAGGAACCTCAGTACCTTGTCCAAGGTCGTTTCGGCTTGCGCAAGGACACACGGCTGGCATGCAGAGCCAAGATTCCAACCGGGCAACTCACTGTAACCACCAGGCCCATAGCCAGTAACAAAACAGTGACTGTCTGAGGTCCAGGTGTGATCCCTTCCATTTCAAATCTCTCTGTGGCAAGATTTCCAAGGGTGGAGATGGGGACAGCCATTTAAGGAGTTGGTAGCCAACAATTCTCTGCTAACACTTAGGTGGAAAATACCAGAGTCTGCAGAGATGGGAAGAGGAAACCAGAAAAGCCAACAATGCACTACTCAGAGGTGTTTTGGTATTCCTGCGGGACTGAGTGTTGTTCTCTCCAGCATGGGGACTATCTGATGGGCTGCCATGTTAACTCACTGGCAGGGACTTCTGAAGCTCCTAATACATATTCTCCCCTGCTCTCTGTAGGGCTACTGGTGACTGGAGAAATTGCCTCTCAGAGAAGCATAAACTAGATAGGGCATCCCACAGCAGAGAGCTGATAGCTGCTTAATGTGTAAATTAGAAGGCCGGTAAAAGAAAACAGAGTTGAAGGCAGACTTGGAGGCTCAGCTCAGGATGCCATTTTCCTGTGTCCTACTTGGGAGTTGGGGTGGGGAGGGGCATCTGAAGGGAAGGACAATTTTCACAACTCTTTGAGAGAAATTCTTTGTCCTAGCTCCCTCTGTCACAGTTTTTGCCATGTTATTCCACTGATGGGGCATGGGTATTTAGCCAACCTGTACCATCCATGGTATGAAAGAGTAAAATAGTTAAAAAGAATAGTTACAGGTAGCATCATAGATATATGATAACAGATATAACTCAGATTAATCAGTTACCTCAGATATAACAGATATAACAGAGGTAACTCAGATATAACAGGGTCTCAGGTCCCTATCACAACAGTCAGTTTTCCATTACTGTAACAAAATACCTAAGGTAACTTACTTTATAAAGAAGGGCTCATAATCCTGAGGTTTCCAAGCCAGGATTGGGTAGCTCCATTACTTTGGTTACTGCTGATGTCAACAGTGGGGATATAGAGCAGATGGAACTGCAATCATAAGCCAGCAATCCAGAGAAAAAAGAAGCAGAGACTGAGATCATATAATCCTCTTTAAGGCACCCACCAATGAACTAAGCACCTCCCACAAGGCTTCACCTTCTAAAAGGCTGCAGTGTTGTGTTTTATAAAAATAAAGAAGAGCCAGGATTATGTTGGTAGAGGCGTGGTATAGTGAGGTGGGAAGGGGTGTCTCTGGGGAACCATGCTGAGGAATCCCCTGCCCCTAAGATACCAGCACAGGACAGGGTTTAGTACAGAATAGAGTTTCTTTAGGGCATGGGAAGAAGAGTTGGGAAGGTAATAGCAACAGAGAGAGAGAGACAGACAGACAGACAGACAGACAGAGACAGAAAGAGAGAGAGAAAGAGACAGAGAGAGGGGAGAGGGAGAGGGAATAGAGTGGGAGGGGAAAGAAGGAGAAAAGGATTGACAGCAAGAAAGATAGAGAATAAGAGGACAAGAGAGGAGGGGCAATCAGCCCCATTTATAGTGAGTCGGGCATACCTGGTTGTTACTGAGGAGCAGAGCCTAGAAGGAATGCTAATATGCAGCACCTCCAGTAGCCACACCTTGGAGACTGGGCCTAAGCATGAATCTAGAGTCACATTGACCAGGATTTGTGTTCCAGTAGGGCCAAGAGCCAATTCTGTGGCCTTAGGCACGCCATTGTCCTTCCCTGTGAGGAACAACTAAGTATGTCACCACCAGAGAGTTGCAGCAAAGCTTGAATGAGGCAGCAGCTGACTTTATGCCTACAAGGTAAAGGGTGACCAGGGGTGTTTCTACATGTTAAATTCATGTCTGTGTTACCAGGGCTTGGCCAGTGCCCTTCTCCAGGGCAACATTCTCTGACCCCAGGTTCTAGGTAGAAGCTGCTGTTGTAAGCCAATTGTCTTAGTTAGCTGTGAAGAGACACCATGGCCAAGGCAACTCTTATAAGGGACATTTAATTGGGCCTGGCTTACACTTATAGAGGTTGAATTCATTATCATCAAGGCAGGAAGCATGACAGCACCCAGGCAGACATGGTGCTGGAGAAGGAGCTAAGAGTTTTGTATCTAGATCCAACTGCAGCCAGGAGAGACTGTCTTTCTGGCTAAGAAGGGAATCTCAAAGTCTACCCCCACAGTGACACAATTCCTCCAACAAGGCCACACCTACTCCAACAAGGCCATGCTTCCTAATAGTTCCTCTCCGTGGGCCAAACATATCCAAACCAACACACCAATAATCATTGGATTAATGTCAGCTTGATTGTCTAGTCACACGGACACAGAAGCTGTGTGTGTCTGAGCCCTCACTGGAACCCTGATGCCTCCCACCACCTGCCAGATACTAGACGCTCAAGAAATACCTATAGAATGAATGACTCCAGGAATGAGTGGTATCCCTGCATGCTGGTGTGTTCTGTTTACTAAAGGGGGGTATTATTAGCATGTTCATGTTGTAGATAAAAGCCGGAGCTTTCTGTATCATTTGACTTCAACAAGATAGACATATTCTATGATTTCTCAACGAGTCCATTGTAACCCTTTGATTGCTTTCTGATGTGGTTCCCTAGTTGGGATCTTGTTAAATGCAAACCCCAGAGATGACAGCCCACCAGTAAAATGTCAGGACAGGCTTCCAGAGAAAGATCCTTCAACATTGTGTATTTATGGAAGCAGAAGATTGAAAACATGTGGACCCTAGACTGGGAGATCACTCAGTGAGTGGAATATTTTCTGCGTAAACACAGGGAGCTGAGTTTAGTCCCTAGAATTCCTGTGAAGGAAAACAAACAAACAAAAAGTATGGTGGTGTGTGTTTGTGCTCTCACTGCTGATACCAGGGGTACAGAGTCAGGTGATGCCCAGAACTGGCTGGCTAGCCATCCCAGCCTACTTAAAGAATTCCAGGTCATGAGACACCTTGACACAAAGAAAGGGAACGGCCTTTGAAGAATGACACCTAACTCTGCTTTAACCTCCACATGCAAGTACACACCCATGTGTACCCCCACACATATGTACAGCTACACAAATAATCATATGCAGACAAGATAAAAAATTTTTTTAAAGATTTATTTATTTATTATATGTAAGTACACTGTAGCTGTCTGTCTTCAGACACACCAGAAAAGGGGGTCAGATCTCATTTACAGATAGTTGTGAGCCACCAGGTGGTTGCTGGGATTTGAACTCAGGACCTTAGGAAGAACAGTCAGTGTTCTTAACCACTGAGCCATCTCACCAGCCCCAAGATAAAATTTAAAAGAAAGGTTTGTCCTTACATCACAGACCTTCTCCACCCATAACATCTGGTCTAGAAAGTTGAAGATGAGAGTACTTGTGTCCTGGTCAGTGGTAGAAACATGGCCAAGTGCGAACTGCTGAGACTTTGGGTAGACTTATGTTTTTCCTGCCTCTAGATTCTACTAATCAGGTTGATGAGCCTGTGTCTCAGCTAATCAAGATTTGATGAAATAAAGGTTTGCTACCTGTCATGATGGGCTACATACCTCTATCATAACATATGTGGGTCTCTTGGGCAATTACTTTGTGACTCCTACAAGGTGAACCACCTACCTCTGATTCAGTCTGAGATGAGGTGACAGCCTTATGTGTTTTTTTTTTTCTCTAACAGTAGCTAGTTTTAATATACTGTGTAATAGAAAATAGTTAAGTTAAACCCATGAATTAGTGCGTAGTGTTATGTAAGATAGACCCAAAGCTTCTGTTTAGGAAAGGGAAAAGAAATGTTTTGATGTAAGAGAAAACACTAGGAAAATGCGAATAGTAAAGTATATGAAGAATACGTCAAAAGTCATGGTTGCGAAGGCTGATTTGTGAGTTTTAGGGACGTTGCAGTGAGTGATTTTCTTGTGTCCATTCTCATTAGCCTGTGGGTTCCTTTGAGATGGAGGTAATCCATATCCAAATCTATCTAATATTGAGAGTGTAATGCACTTGGGCACAAGGAGAGTCAATGCATATGGGGTACATGAATTTAAAAAAGAGATAAGCTAGCCAGGCAGTGGTGATGCATGTCCTTAATCCCAGAACAGAGACAGAGGCAGTTTGAAGCCAGCCTAGTCTACAGAGCTAGTTCCAGGACAGCCAGGGCTACACAGAGAAACCCTGACTCAAAAAAAAAAAAAGAAAGAAAGAAAATAAAATATAAAATAAAATGAAATGGGTAGGCCACCATCTTGGATTCTTTTAAACCCACCATGGTTGGGTCCCTCACAAGATGTTAGGGATAAATTTGTACCACACAAAGTCTTCTCTCCCTCAACAAGTTCCTATGTGAACATAAGTAGAAAAATAAAGGTTTGGTTGGTGCCATGCGATAAAAATGAAGTATATTATGCCCAAATACCAGATTATCCCCTGGTAGATGCTTGGGCTAAATGTACCACAGCGAGGCACAGAGGACATGCTGGACAGAATACTCTGACTGAATACATCTGCCTTAGATGGGTCACTAGGTGTTTCTGACTGTTAACATTATAAATAAAGAAGATCCCCCCCAAAACTCATGTATTTGAACACACACTCCCCAGTCAGCAGCTCTGTGTGGGCAAGGTCATAGAACCTTAGTGGGTGGAGCCTTGATGCAGATAAGATGTCCCTAGGGCAGACTTTGAGGGTGCATTGCCCCTCCCCTCATCTCCCTCTCTTCTTCCTGTTTGTGGATGGAAAATGTGGTCTTCCTCACCACCACGGACTCTATTTCTCTGGAACCATAAGCCCAAACCAAGCCTTCTCTTCTTTAACTTGCTTTCTGCCATGCTTTTTATCACAGCAACAGAAAAACAAAAACAAACAAACAAACCAACCACTAATCCACTGTCTCCTCCTCAGTAAAACAAGGAAGTCATTGTCTCTGAACACATTCTGTGCTTCAGATGGGATTAGTTCCGGAACCCAATACCTGCAGAAAAGGTAGCTGAGAGGCGCTTCCAGGAGACTGGATTCAAGCTTGAAGACCTGACCTTATGAAATGAGAGGCCATGCCATGATTAGCACAGGGGTCCTGGGTAGCTGCCTCTGTAAGGGATTAGGAACTTTCCTGGATGCCCTAGGGGTTGGAGGTTGGTAGATCCCTCCACCTATCTCGGAGCAATAGATAGGGTAGATTTGCCATGCCCCGGAAGGCAGGCCTGGCCTCTACTTAATTTTTAAAAAAGATTTATTTCTGTTATTTTTAAGTGTGTGTGGGGAGCACACACATGTGTATGCACGGGTGTGGGTATGCACCTACAGAAGCCAGAGGCATAGCACGTTCCTGGAGGCTGTTGTGAGCCTCCCCAGTTCGGACGTGAGGAACTGAACTTGGGTTCTCTGACTGAGTAGAAAGCATTCTGAGTTCTTGTGCCTCCTCTTGAGTGCACTTTGCAGTCTACGAAATACTTTTCATGTTTTCTCTCTTTCTAATCCTCGTGGGACCCCAGAGGAGGCCATAGGGAGTGTGGTAACCAGTGACTCAAGACTGTGGCTCAACAGTGTCCACTGGAGTGCTCAGTTGGCCCTGCACAGTGACTCAGAACCAGTCCCCTTCAGTCGGAGCCTAGCTGGGTCAGATACCAGCTGTGGAATTAGGTGAGCTCCATCGCTTTTCTGGCGGCAGTGTGCCAGTGTGAAACAGGGTGAAAACAGTGTCTACTTCTCAGGCATTTGTGAATGCAGAATGAATACTTGGGCACATAGGAAGTGGTGGCTTATTATTGTATCAGTGTGCATTACATGCGCACGTGTGTTTGTGTGTGTGTGCATGTGTGTGTACATGGGTTTGTGTGTGTTGGTGTGTGTGTGCATGTAGAGGACAGAGGACAACCTCAGATGTTGCATTTTTTTATTGAGTTAGGGTCTCTCATTATCCTGGAACCCACCCTGAGGTTAGACTGGATAACCAGCAAGTCCCAAGCGTACACCTGTCCCTGCTCCCCAGGGTTGGGATTTTATGCATTTGCTACCACACCCATCTTGTTTGGGTTTCTGATGTGGACTCTGGGCATCTAACTCAGGTCCTCAAGCTTACAAGGGTGGCACTTCACTACACTGTCTTCCCAGTTCTCTGCATGAGTTGTTTTAAAGGTTTACTGAGACATTGGGTGTACCCTTTTCCTGGGCTGCCATAATGAGATACTGTAAACTAGGTGACTCTCAGTCAGTAGAATGTTTCTGGAGATCAGAAGTCCAAAGTCAAGGAGGGAAAGGCTGCATCTCCGTAATCTCCAAGGAATGACCCTTGTTGACCTCTTCCAGTTTCTGGCAGTGCTACACCCTTTTGCACTCCTTGATTGGGAGATGATTTTTTTTGTCTCTAATCTCTGCCTTCTTGGTCACTTGTCGTTCTTTGTTTATATGTCCAAAGTTTCTATACTTTTTAGGATGACTGTCACTGAACTCAGGCCCGTCCTAATCCAGTATGACCTCAATTTAGCTTTACAGCAACTTCAAAGAGCCTGTTTACAGAGTCATACTTACTAAAGTGGGCCTTCGGGGCCGTATTTCAAGTCCAGCCAAACCCTCCTAACTTCCTTTATCCTCAAGATAAGCTCAGAATACAGTCATGCGTGCATGGTCCTTCCCTTCTTCCCACCATGCATACCTTAAACTTGCCTCTGTCTTATGCCTCAGACATGATTCTGTAGACTTTTCGGCCCTTGCTTTAGTAGGTGACCATATCACCTGCTTCCTTTCAATCTTTGCCCAACTCTGGGTCCCTTCTTATCATGCAAGACTTGCTGTGAGCATCAACTCTTCCCACAAAGTCTTCCTCACTGTCCCCATTTCCTCCTGATCCAGCGAGAAACAATCTCTCGATATTCCCTCAACCCCCAACTCCAACCCTACCGCTTACCACTTCTATCAAAGGCCCAGTCATTTTGTCTGTTTCCTTCCCTCACCACGAGCTAGAGGACGCACACGGCATCTTTAATGCTCATCTCAGAGTCAAGCATACAATAGACTGTAGGGTGCAAATTGGAGCCTCATGGGCGGGGTGTGGCCAAACAGATGTGTTTCATTCAGCCTGTGAGGCACTGAGAAGAATTTAAAATAGCTACCAACAATTAAAATGAGATGAGTTTTTATAAAAATCCAGAACTGCAGCTTCCTTTGAGAAGTTGGTGGGTCTCCTCCTCTTCCTCCTTCCCACCCTCCTCCTCCCCCCTCCTCCCTCCCTCCTCCTAGGTCTTTGTTCCTCTCTCAGTTTGCTGAAGCTAAGCCAATACCACCTCTTATATAAGACACCCCGCTGTACTCACAAATAGCAGCACCTGCTCATTTGTGTGTTGCCTCTGGAAGCTTCTATACCCTAAGAGTGGACTCTTGCTAATTTGACCCAGATACATGCTCTCTCACTTCTATCTGCTTTTAGTCTCTACTGTAACAACTGCTAAGGCATAGTGATGTAAAACAACATGAAATTTCTAGTTTGCATTTATAATGGACAGAAGCCCAAGGTCATTTTCGTGAGGCTGAGATCCGGTACTAGTAGAGTGGTGGAGTCTCTCTCTTTTGGGTGGCCTCAGCTGACAAACTTATTCTTGCCTCTGCTGGCTTCTGTTTGCTAAGGGCATTCCTGGACTTGCGACTTTGTGTCTTCAATCTCTTGCCTCACGGACACCATGCCCTATCCCCGCTGCCCCCCCCCCCCCGCCGCCATGTCTAAAATTTCCATTTTCTTCTTTTTGTAAGGATAAACATGATTGTATTTGTGGGGATCAACCCAGGTTCAAGACGATCTTGTCTCAGAATCCTGAGCTTAATCCTATTCACAAGTGTTTTCCTCAGAGTAAGAAACACCCAGGTGTCATTGATTAGGGAATCAGCATCCTCAATAGATTGTTCCTCAGTGTAGCCCGTAGCCTTTCAAAGGGAAGGTTTTGCCCACCTTTCTTTTAGAAGGACACATCCCATCCATCCCTTCCAGAAGCTCCAGAGTTTGCTCTCCGTCTCTACCTGGCCCATCCCAGTGCTCCAGATTCTGTTAGCCATGTCTTAGGACTGACTCTTCCTCCTCATCCCCACCTCATCTTCCTGCACAGAGAGACCAAAACAACACCATCTGAAACACCACTGCATCTTCTGCCCTCCTCTCTCTCCCTCGTAGCCCCATGCTATCCTCAGGGACAGAAAAAAAAAAAATGACAGAAAAATTTTAAGAGCAGAAATGGTCTGTTTTCCATGTAGGACCCTTTCCTCACCATGTTTTACAGGCCAGATGGCTTTTCCAGATGTGCTAAGAGGGTTTCACTCCATTTTTTTCCAGGGAGGCTCAAACTGCTCTCTGTATCCTATTTCAGCCGTGTATAACCAACCACCTCTCCCAAACTAAACAGCTCTGCTCCCCTAGATGCATGCATATATATATATACACACATACATACATATATATACTTGCCCCTCAATAGCAGTGTCCTGCAGGAAGCAGAAGGAGAACCCTTCTCTGCTTTTACTGTTGAAATTCAGGCACAAATTTACTTCCAGATTTTTTTCTTAGCTGGTAAAGCTAGCAGAAACACATGGTAGATGAGCATTCACTGTAAGAATGAATGGCAAACACACAGCCTCAGAGCTGTCTCCATGTGGAGAGAGCGTCTTTTTACTTAGTACTCAAGCTCAAAAATGAATGAAAGGTGCTTTGTGTTATCAGGGTGTACAGAATGGCCAGCCTTGTGCGTAGATGATGGACACTGGCATTCTCAGGCACGAGTATCCTGTAACATACCCCGATAATGGAAGCAGCCAGTCATGGTCTTCATTGTAAAGAAGGAACAGAGGCTTATGAAGGCAAGTTCCTGCCCAAGTGTCAGCCAGGTAGGAGGTGGCAGGCTTGCTATGAGTTCTTTCCCAACCCAGTGCAGTTTCCATCATCTGGAAAGGATTCTGCTGAGTGACAGACCTTGTGGATGGCACAGGACAGCAGCCTGGACTTCAGGGGCTGCTGCTGATGGCTGCCTCTACCATCCAGCGAGCGAGCTTCCTCTCTAGCATGCTGTTTTTCAAATACTAGTATCTTAGATGGTAGACATCTTTAGGGCGCCAGATTGGGCCCTAACAGGAATAATAATGCCAACCAATACCTAATTGGTACTTCTCATGCGCCAAGCTAGACTTCATGTGCCTTTCCCAGATTAACACATCCAGTGGCCACAGCATCATTTTAAGGTGGGCGTGCTTACTACAGAGGCACTGACGAGGAGACATGGGACATTTCAGAGCCATGCGCCTATTCGTGGAGGTGCATCAGTGCCACAAGTAGGGTGATTTCTATATTGCCGTTGATAGATGAGTGAAGGTCTCTCTAATTAAGTAGGGACACAAATAAAGGTAAAGGTAAGGGCCTCGTGAGTCATTACCTACCTGGGGATCCATCCCATCTGCTGACACCAAACCCAGATACAATTGCTGATGCCAAGAAGTGCTTGCTGACAGGAGCCTGGCATAGCTGTCCTCTGAGAGGCTCTACCAGAGCCGGACCAATACAGATGTGGATGCTCACAGCCAAACACTGGACCCCAGTGGGGAAGTTAGGGCAAGGACTGTAGGAGCTGAACGGGTTTGTAACCTCATAGAACAACAGTGTCAACCAACCAGATCCCCCCAAAGCTCCCAGTGACTAAACCACCAACTAAAGAGTAACAAGGGATTCCCATGGTTCCATCTGGATATGTAGCAGAGGATGGCCTTATCTGGCATCACTGGGAAGGGAGCCCCTGGGTCCTGTGGAGGTTGATGACCCAGGATAGGGGTACGCTAGGCCACTGAGGCAGGAGTGGGTGGACAGGTGGGGAAGCACCCTCATAGAGGCAGGGGCAAGGGAGGAGGGGATGGGGGTTTGTGGAGGTGAAATTGGGAAGGGGGATAACATTTGAAATGTAAATAAATAAAGTAACCATAAAAAAGAAAAGAAAAGCAATTTTAAAGCAAGCGAGTATGGGACAGGTATTGTGTGAGGGAATTTGGCTTACAAAACAGGGAGTCTTTGGAAAGACTGTGAGTAGAGGGTTAGCAACTGGCTCTATCTGAAAGCACCACCATCTGCTGTAAAAGGAAAAAACAACACAGGAAGCCATTTTAGTAATTCAGGGTAAAAAAACGTTGCTTTGGCAATTAATATGATAAGCCCAATCAGTTCTATTTTATTTGAAAGGTGTGGTTGAGATGATTTACTGATTGGGAGAGAAAAAAATAAAGAAAAATGTCAGGTTACTTTGGGGACAATACACTGAAGTAGGAAAGTCTGCAGGTGGAGCAGGTGAAGAGGGCAGGACTAACAACACCTCTGGGTAGTTGAGGAGTAGCTGAATCTGTACTTACTCAGAATTGATACACTTACGGTGTCTAAAGTCACAAGATGCAATGAGAACGCCACAGGAGAAATGTAGTGGGGAAAGAGCTGGGAGCCTAGTGCTCCAGGATCACATGAAAGGTTGCTCCTGAAGACTTGCAGTGGTGGTGGAGATGAGATGGCTGGTGAGGGGACAAAGAGTTTCAGTGCGGAGTGACTGATCACGTCAAATGCAAGGGCTTTGGTAAAGCAAGCATTCAAGGTTGGTTATTTGAACTCATAACATGGAGACATTGATCGTGCTAACAAATGGAGAGATGGGAAAATAAAAAAAAAGGGGTTAAGGGAGTCCAGATGTCCAGAGAGGCACGCCTTCTTTCTAGAAAATACAATAAGAAGCAGATGAGAACTGATGAGTGCTGAAAAGCGGTTCATTTTCCAATGGGAAGTGTTTACATGAGGAAGGTGATGGTTTGACATGGTGCTGGTTGCAGCAGAGAAACGATGGTGGTCATGGTAAAAGCAAGTGGATACAGCCCAGAGTAGAAAGTCCAGGACGTGGGTGGATTGATGCCCTAGCATCCGTGAAGCCGGCCTATTAAGTTAGGGTCTCCATAGCAGGAACAGAGGCTCAGCCAATGAATGAGGAGTGTGTGGTGGAGACACTGCCCGTGGGTGGATGCGGGGCTGGGAGCTCTCATCTGACTGCTCTGACTGCCTCAGCGGAATGAAACCAAGTCTAACGTCTGAGAATGGAGAAGAGGATGAACAAGGAGCAGGGGAAGAAAGACAGCCAGGCCTGGAAGACTGGGAGGAGGAGGGGGTCACGCAAGCACTGTGATGTGGCGTAGTCCCGAGTCCTGCCGTCCTTCTGGAGCCCCGCTTCCCCTCTAGTTTAGGTGTGCTACATTTAGATGGCTTTCGCAGTTGATGGATGACATGCAATGAAAGAGATTGATGATTGTAGGGAAAAAGAGAAGATCGGTTTTACACAGGTGTTAGGAATGGCTATAGAAGAGTAATATGACGTGGTCATTAGCATTTGTGTGTGTATACACACACACACACACCAAACACATTTATATATAGCCTTCGACTAGTTTTGATCTGGCAAGAAAGGGGAGCTATAGGAATGGTCACAAAGGCAAAATGAAGAAGGGAGTGAAAAGGGAGAGACAAAGAAATGACTTGACATAATCAAGTATCAATTGGAACCGAGTTCACAATACGCATGTTTTATTTGTGCTTGTTTGGTTGGTTGCTGGCTTTGGCTTGGGTTGTTTTTAGACAAGGTCTCACTCTGCAGCCCTGGCTTGCCTCTAGAACTTGCTATTTGGACCAGCTTGGCCTCATAGAAATGCAGCAATTCTCCCACATTTTCTTCTTGAATGCTTGAATTATGCATGTGCCACTGTGTCCATCTATAATGCATGTGTTTTAGAATTAATCTATTTAATTCTGCAAATCAACAGTGTATCAAGAACATACACAATTGCCTGAGATCCTTCCCTGTAACCCACTGCCACACAACTGGAATAAACCTGTGAAACTGGGCACAAGGCAATGCTTCGTTTTCTCTGTCTCTCTCTCTCTCTTTGTGTGTGTGTGTGTGTGTGTGTTTCTCCCTCTCTATCTCTCTCTGTCTCTGTCTCTCTCTGTCTCTCTGTCTGTGTGTGTGTTTCTGTCTGTCTCTTGCTCGATCTCTCTCTCTCTCTCTGTGTGTGTGTGTGTGTGTTTGTATCTGAGGCTATCTCTCTCTGTATCTGTGTATCTGTTTTTCTGTGTATGTCTTTGATTTTCAGACAGAGAACCAACTAAACCTATGATTTGAATCTCAAACTATCTCAGCATAGGAATTCAGCACACTTGGGAACTTTATGAGATAGTTTTGCCTACAAACAGTCATGGGTGTGAATTTCTGAGAAGAAAATAGACATCAGAATTTTGGTTTTTCCTTCACATTGGGAATCTGAATCTACCTCACCAAGCACTAGTTTCCTCATCCTAGAAACACGGGGACAATCACCAGACTTCTTCAACAGGCCATTGTGGTTCAAGTGTGAGTGGTAGGGACTTCTTGGTAAGTACAACTAGGATGATTATTCATGACTATCAATGCCATTGAGAGTCACCTAGGAGACTGGTGAAGCCCACCTCTAGCTGTACCTATGAGGGCCATTCCGGAGACGATTATCCAAGCAAGGAAGACCCACGCTGAACACAGTCGGCAGTGTCCCATTGGCTGTGGGTTCGGATAGAGTAACAAAGAAACAAACAGAAGCCCCACTGATGCAGACACTCTTACTGCCTGGCCAGAGATGCTCTGTTCTGTCAGGCTGTCTACCATGATGGACGGAAACCATTAAAATAGGGAAAGAAAATGAATATTTTCCCCTTCTAAGTTGCTTTTCTTGGGTATTTTGCGATAACAATGAAGAAAACGACATGAAACCTCCCATGATTTTTTGTTTTTTTTCTGGAAGCTTCCATTGTGTGTAGCAGTGAGTAACAGTGGAAGACAAGCTGAGAGACTAGTGCTAGGGGCACAAGAAATACACACAGACCCTTCCCTGTGAGAGACGATGGCCTCTCCCACATCGTGCCTCCCCTACACGTCTTTCCAAAGTGTCCATATCCCACCCATAACCCAGATGGTTGGCAGAACTACGACTGTGAAAACTACTCCCCGTCTTCATATCCTAAAGGTATAACCAACCTCATTTTTACACAAACTCCCCCAAAACTTAGCTCTCCCATCTCAGTGAGGAGCTGCGGGAGGAAGCCTAGTATCGGAGACTTTTAGGTGTCTAGGACCAGAGGCTAAAGTAAGGGATTGCTCTCTGTGGCGTCCCGGCCTAGCATAGGCTCCTCCTCCGTTATCGCTCCTGTCTGAGGCTGTGAGTTCGAGCCCCGAGAAAGCACCAGCTCCCACACTGCGTGTCCAGATCCTGTGAAGTGCTACAGTCTCCCAAGCTCCCCTATGCATTACCCAGGCAGCTCCCCCAGAGAGCCAGGCCCGAGTTTCCCCTCACGTGTCCAACTCTCCCAAGGGAGCTTCCAGCGTGTGCGTGCACCGTCCTCACCATGTGACCATCCTCCCCTGTCACCCTCTCCCCTGGACAGGCCTGTCATTTTCTCATTATCATCGCCATCCCAGACCCAAACTTGCCCTCTGCTTTCCTGTTTCCAATTAAACTTTGTCCTATCAGGAATCCTAGGCCACATTGTTCTGCGGTTACCAGAGAGGAAAATGACAGCATGTGAAGGAAATTCTCACTGCTTGGCCTCACAGACTTGGCCAGAGATAGCCTGGTGGAGGCGGGGGCGGGGGTGGGGGGAGGACCAAAGCTGGGGGAGACCCCGGTGCAGATGTGATGGGCCAGCGAGGTTTGCCGCGGGTGTGGGGCAGGGCATATTTTCTCTCCTCGTCTTTCTTTTCACAGCTGCTGTTCCTTGGAGACCCCAACATTCCAGTTCCCAGGGCTAATTTTAATTTCTTGGGACTGGCTTGTTCTGACTGACCCTTACCCCCCTGCCTTTCCCCTTGGCTCCGTGTGTTTATTCCTGCCCTCTGGCTCGCACAACCCCCACGCACTCGGAACGCACACTCACACCCTAGCTCATGTGACTTTTTAAAGCAGAGAATAAAATAATTCAGGACAAGTGACCAGGAAGCAGGAAATTAAATAGCAGCGGGGAGGGAGGAGGGGTCCTCGAAGGACAAAAGAGGGTAGGGGTAGAGACCAACTTCCTGCTTACCAAATAAGTGCATAGTCTTTACGACAGTACAAGTGAGCTCAAAATCTTCCTGGTATTTCATTTCAAGAAAAACGAAAGACTGTGAGGAAGGAGAGGTGAAAAAGGAAGACCAAGCCACACAGAAAGAGGTCTCTCATTGCTTTCTGACCCTACCGTTTTGCACAGCACCTGAGCCTCCCTGTTCAACTGGGTTTTACGGTTGAAGTCAAGCGATTCCATAGTAGCAACACCAGGACGCAGAGATGCACGGAGACTGTCCCTCCTCGGAGTGTTTCTGGGATAGGATATCAGTTCAGACCCCAAACCGGGATGCAAGCTCAGCCTCCTGACTTCCAAGCAGATTTCTTTCAGGCCACTAGACTACTTTCTACCATGTTCCCTCTCCGGTTCTTAAGACCTGAAAGCACCGGAAGCATCGGCTGTCAGAGCTGCCCTCTGACCCCACCCAAGTTGGTTTCCTCGGACATTCCTCTGCTTCTTTGCAAAGGAGGAAATAATAGGGATGTCCAAGAGCTAGTAGCTATACCTGCCCAGCTGGAGCCCCCCCTCTCTGCTCGTTCTGCAGAAAGCTGATAAGTAACTGCGGTTCCTCCCTCCAATGTTAGAGGCACCCAGACCGCTCCGTGGACTCCAGCAGTGGCTGTTCCTTTGTCTTAATGCTTCGCCCTACTTTCAGAGATGTTCAGTCACAGCCTGCTGCTTTTCTCTATTCATTGATCATCTATGTCAACTTTCTTGTCCCCATTTTCAGATCCCGAGCTTTCTTTACCCGAGGAAGTAAAAGATCCTAAAACTTCCCACTGGCTTCCTGTGAATCTACAAGAGCTCAGATGACTCCCAATAATCTCTGGGGTGCTCTGAGTCCCCAAGACAATGGCACATACATACAAGTCATGTAGACAGACTATCTGGATTTGATGCCTGGCTCTGCCTCAGTTTCCAAGACAGTAAATGGGAATGACCTGGTTAGCTTTTTGTTACTGTGAAAGACAACATACACAACTCAAAGGAAGAAAAGGTTTATTTCAACTTACAAGTTACAATCCATGCACTGAAGGAGGTCAAAGCAGGGAATCGTGGTTGGAACCTGATGTTTGCTGGCTCTTACTTCCAGGTTCACATCCAACTACCTTTTTTGATACAGACCAGGCTTACCTGCCTAGGAATGGACAATGGCACCCACAGTGGGCTGGACCCTCCTACATCAATTAGCAATCAAGAAAATGCCCCACAGATACACCAATAAGCCAATCTGATGGAGACAATACTCCTGTTGAGATGTTCTCTGCCCAGGTTTGTCAGGTTGACAAAGAAAGAGTAGTCATCACAGGGCATACACAGTAAAGAGCCATTGTAAAGATCAGTCGAGTTCCCGTGACAAATAAAAGTACAGAAATAATAATTACCTTATTGATTTGCTAAATATGTCTTTTACCTATCACAATAAGATTGTGTTTGTATAGCTTACACATTCAAAGTACGGAGAAGAAAGCTGATGCTTAGTGCTGCCACTGTAGCCACAAAAATGTAGGAGTAACTGTGAGGTTAGTACCATTGCTCCTAAGTGGCCAGAAGGGGAGACGATCAGTTTATGACTAGGCCTTCTGGTCTACCAAGTACTACTATTTTTCTCAACAGGCCCTGGAGGTGAGTATCATTTTCTTCACCTTTCATACGAGCATACCGAGGCTCCAGGACACAGGAGTTGACGTAGCCTAGATCATCTAGCCAGGAGGTGGAGGGCCAAAACCTGTTCCTCAGTCCTTGTGACGACGTGGCAAGCTGCACCCAACCTTGCCCTGTTCATTTTTCCTTTGCTCTTCTCTTACTTCGTGGGTAATCCACCAGGCTTTCCCTACTGGGTGTCTTCATGTCCTTAGAAGAATGACCCACTCAAGGTCTATAAAGCTTAACCCATCAAATCAGACACAGAACCCAGGTCTGCTAAAGCAATTTTCAGTCTGGCATTGCATTCACCCCAAACTTGTCTTGTTGGCCCATTTCTTAGCTAGATACATCATAACAAAGAGATCTATTTCTGAGTAGTTTCTGTTCACACAAAACTAAAGGAACCAATACCATTGTGTTGAGAATTGGGTATATGGCAGCCTGAAGAAACAGACCATGGGCAAAACAAAAAGATTCCAGTTCTCAGGCCTTTTGGGTAATCACGATACCACTCACTCCAGACACACACCCCTTTTACTGTTCAGACTCCCTGTCTATTCTTTATTTTGGAATATGACACCCTCTGGTATCTGAGATTGCAAATCTGATGTTCAGACCTCCCCCTCCCAAATCCGTGCTGTCTCTGTGGAGAAAACGCACTCAGGCATGTTTCCCAAAGGACCCCCACTCCAGGCTGCTGAGTCCTGCATGAGCCCCACAGGATGGTTTGAGGGTTCCTCCACCCTGACAGTCTCCTGATGTGGTTATTTTTAAGGAAAGTTCCACAGAGCAAAACCTCACAGGGACACTGGTGTTTGAGGGCTGGGCTCTTCCTGCCTTCCTCTGGAGACTGGTTTTGAGGTTGAATCACTGAATCATTCAGCAAAAGTAAATAAATAAGCGGAGGAAGGGAATCTTCCTCAAAAGGAATTGTGTTGCCTCCTCCTCTGACACAAAGCATCTGTCATCACCAAGGAGTCGGCAGCCTCTCTGGGACTGTCCTTCATTCCAGAGGCACCCACACTGAAGAACCCACCCCTTCCCTTAGAGAGGGGACAAGGAACAAGCTGTCCGTGTTCCACAGTCTCTGGAAAGATCGACCTCAATGCCCTCCTCCTCCTCCTCCTCCTTCTTCCTCTCAAGTGAAACAAGAAATGACCTGCTCATGTGCCTGAGGTCTTGTGAATTTACTTGGTTTCCTCTAGGGTTCACCCACTCCTTCTTGTGACCCGAGCGTGTAGTTTCCATGGGCTACCTCTTACTTCTCTCCCCTGCGCCAAATTTCCCTTGACTTCCCCTTCATTCGAAGAACCTCTGGTCCCTGAGTCTGAGCCCCTAGTTTTGAAGTTGGCACAGCTGCATAGAGCAGACCTGGGACTCCTGGAAGCTTAGCAGGAGAGTTAAGGCTGGAATCATAGACACATTGCTCCCTGAATCCTTCCACCAGCTGTTGAATTGCATAGACCCCAACACTCCACCCCCTGACCTTCAGGTGCTGTCCTTGCATGGGTAAACTCCTGGACCCCAATACACCTTGAGGGCATCTCTGCTAGATCACAAGGGCTGAGAGATGTAATTGGATATTGAGAGCAGTCTTCAAATTCCGTTATGCCAGGTTTCTCTGACCTCTGTCTCAAACACTTAGCCAGTTTTGAGGTCTCCTGGGCCATCACTGTCCATGTCTTTCCCTGAATGGAGCGCACTCAGAGACTTTTGTAGCACAACATATATCCATCCCCTCCGTTGCAAACTTAGGATTCTCAGAATCTATGACATTTGAGCCATTCTGACACATTTCCCATCCTCTCTCCCTGTTTGTCTCAACACTGCCCTCTCACACAGTAATGAGGATCATTCCTGAAGCCCGGAGAACCTCAGTGATGGAGATAGAGGCTGCTATGGACATGGCCAGAAGCTAGTCTGGCAGCGCCATAGGGTGGCCTGAATGTACTTTCTATCAATCTGTCCTTCCATGAAGGACACGTCACCATGAAGACTCAACTTCACATTCACTTGAAGACCTAAGGGAAGCTAAGTTACTGATCATGTCTGAGCCCTGCTTCCTTGTTTCCTCTCTTGGGGCCTCTGCCTAACAACTCACCTACTGTGAAGATGGCACTTCATGGCATTGCTTAGGGGAAAGTGATTGGAAGTCCTTGTTTCTTTTTTCATCTCCTGAGTTGCTGGGCAGAGGTCATAGAATGGAGAGAGAGTTTAACTTAGACCCCAACCTGTGAGACTTAAAAACATGACAAGCATAAACGTTCTAATCATGCACTTGTCAAACATGATTGTTAATCGCCCAATAAACCTGCCGTGTCTACCAGTGTTACATTTCATGACTTCACTGTAGTCTTGGTTCCAAACAGACAGCATGGGCACTTCACACTGAAAGGCCTCACACAGTTCAGGTTTGAGCTCACTACATGTTATGAACTGTGGTGTTTTTACTGCACATTTCTATAAGAGAAAAATCATCATGATTTAATATTAGAAAACAAAGATGTTATACTTTCCTTCCTCCACTCCTTACCATGCAAGTATCAAATTAATATATCTTTGGATCGTGTTCTGTTAGAATGTTTGATTTTTAAAATTGCTGCTTGAGTTTCTGACATGAGTTTCATATAAACGCATTTGAATGGAGTTTTATCTTGGAATTAGGCAAGACTTTCTAACAATTTCTGAAACGGCTTTAACCATTCTTCTACCATTTTACACCATATATTTATACAAAGTAGCATTCTCCGCAATGATTGTTATAAAATCAAAATATGAGCCAAATTTAAACTAGAAGGGCTGGAGAGATGGCATAATGATTCAAGTGCTTGTCTCGCAAGTACAAGATGCAATGCCATGTTCACATTCCCAGAAACTCACATGCCTGGTGTCCTACCTATAACTCCAGCCTTGGAGAGCAGAGACGGAGGCTCCGAGAGCAAGCCGGGTATCAAGACTTGTTTATATATTGCCAGATTCAATAATTTTGTTACAGCAACATGAAATGGACTAATGCAGGAAACTCAGAGGGGGAGACCAAGAATACACACAAATCAGTCTGGACAGCCAAGACCTGCCCTGAGCCCCGTGACACCTCATTAACTGAGCCTAGAACCTCACATCAATGAACTATAACACAAAACATGTTCAGGCTTCTCCTCCACACAAAGCAGCCACCATGGAAACCAGAGGCAAGGCAGCACTCTGGTTTGCTTGTTTGTTTTGAAATAATTACCAAGAACTGTTGATCAGTTAAAAAAAATTTCACGTTACTAACTTTGACCCAACTTCTGGCATTTGAGCTACTAATGAAACATCTCACTCAGCCCATGTTCATCCCTGTGGGTGCTTACTTGTTCTACCCATAAGTACAAGCATCGGTCGATTTCATTATGTCTTCCAATGGTATTATGGGAAAGTGTTTAGAAATAGAAATGCATGTTACTTTGTTGTGTTGATTTCTCCTATCACATTCAATGATATGTGCTATTTTTTTTATTAAAATCATGCATACTGGTAACTGTGGATTTTTCTTGCTGTAAAGTGCAGTTCACACAGTTCAAGAAGCATCATAAGATATTTTTAGAACTTTCCTGTAGGTACTGAGGACAGAATCCCAGACTCACTACCCATGTGCTATTCTACTGAGTTCCATGCCCAGCCCACTAGATATTGCTTATAGAAAAAGGACATTGGGTCTGAGATGAGGGCAATGTGACTATGGTAGATGAAGAGGCACCATAACAGAATGGAGACAAGATTTCCCTTGTGTTTCTGCTGAGGCCAGAAGAGTGGAAACACTGAACCAGGAGTCTAAAGACATGAGTTCAAATCTTGGATCTGCCATATCTTCATGTTGAAAGCCAACCAGTCCTCCTTGGCCTTTGTTTCGGCATCATAAAGGGATCCTCTCAGATGATAACTGTGTGTGTGTGTGTGTGTGTGTGTGTGTGTGTGTGTGTGTGTGTGTGTGTTGGGGAGTGTCTTACAATGTAAAACACTGTAGCTCTGGATTGTTGTTTGAGGGATGCTAAGAGTCATTCTGGGACAATTTACACCTTAGGTCTTGAACTGATAAGAGTGTTCATTGGTATGAATGGAGGATGCCATCTTGAGAAGGTCATTTTATTTCTCTAGGCCTTGGATTTATCCACAGTGAAATCATAATTTCAAACATCCTACATCATTAGGGCTTTAGACTCATCAAGTATCACTTCTAAAAGCACTGTAACTTAGTGGTTCTCAGCACATGTTAGAAGTTAGTTTTATGTTTTCATCCTCCCTACTTTCTCTGACTTCTCTAGACCAACCCTCAACCTCTGCTCTGATCCCTAGCTCTCTGTCCCAGAAAGAGTTGGGGAAAAGATAGAAATGGAGTCAGGCTGAGTCTCCACATTCTTCTTGCTGAGAGGTTAGGAGTTTCTGACTACTCCAGAGAATTTCCACCTCCTTTTACTGGGCCAGCTATAGGATCCCTGGAGGTAAAAATAACTATGGCAGCAAGACTCTCTGGGGGCTTCTCTACCCCTACCCCCAAACCATTCCTTTCTGGGAAGTCAAGGAAAATGACCTCTTAGAATGGTGCCACAGGACCAGGGGCCTTGACCCAGAATACATTGAGACCATCAAGGCAACTTCCAGTTCAGCCAGTGAGGAAGATGCAAAGACCAGTTGAGTGTATACATTTGGTGTTGTGTTGGAATTTGTGATGTAAGTCAGAGTGAGTGGATGTGGGGAACCACATGAGTGAATTTCAATGCACCCTGCTTATTTTGTTCTTGAGCCAAACCTTCAATGGGTGGAAGACTGTGTTCTCAGAAGAAGTGATTCAATGACTTTGAGATTTCATAGTCCAGGAATTGAGGACTGGCAAAATATGGGAAGGGGAAGGAAATATCAGCCCTGGTCAAGGGGTAACTCCTTCCCAATGTTCCCACTTGTCAGCCCCTTTGCCTTCAGAGCCTTCAGTTGCCAGCTCTTCCCCATCCAAGACACCCTGGGAAACCCATTCATACTGTGGTCAACAGGAACCAGAAGTTTCCCTAAGGTGACCCTTTTTGCCCATTTTGCCTAGCTAGGCATCAGAAAGTTCTTAGACCAAGGGGAGGCTGAGCCAAGAGGCCAAGGGCATGAGCAGCAACCTGTCTACACATTGACATTTCAGATCTAAGGACACATAGCCCTGTGCACAGAACCCATATCCTAGTGAAGATAATTGTCAAAGAAGGGGGCCAAGCACTTCCATCAATGGCTTTGAAACTGAGAATGTTGGAAGAGCCAGAGGGGTGCACCTCTCCCTGTTCAGGGAGGAGTAGAGCCTACAGGGCTTCTCAGAGGAGAGGGCCGTGAAAAGACCTTAAGGAAAGAACCTGCCAATTACACAAGATGAATACAATGTGGTCACCTGACATGCGGTCACATGATCAGTTAGTAAAAGACTGTGCTATCACTAACTTGATATCTACTGAGTGTATTAGTTCCCTTTTTATTGCTGTGACTACATTTGTGGCAGAAGTAATGTATGCATGGAGGGTTTCCTTTGACTTACTCCATCATGGCAGGATCAACTAGTCACATTGTGTCTGTGGTCAGGAAGTGGAAAGACACAGATGCCAATTCTCAGCTTACTCTCTCCTTTTCATTCATCCCTAACCATGAGAAATATTTCAACACTTGTATGAGGTAGTGGATCTCTCAGTTAGCTTGAAGATCATGATCATTACAAAATATGTGCACATATCAGAATATTACATTGTACACATAGATATAGAAAGAAAGATAGATAGATAGATAGATAGATAGATAGATAGATAGATAGATAGATATCAATATAGATAGATATAGATATGGATATAGATACAGATGCAGATATAGATATAGTTTTTGCTCACAGGGTATACCTTACTGAAAATGAGAGATGAAATTTTAAAAATCAGAACAAAAACCAAAGAATCAACTTAGTTGGAGAAGGGAAAGGATGAGGCTTCCCTTCTAGACTCTTCCAGAGTCTGCAAAGAGTTGTAGATGCCTCAGAGGCACAACATGATTCATTGCCTTCAATAGGTGGCAAGAAAGGACAAGAACTAAAGAACCAGTTTTTAAATGAGTTATATATACATGTGTTTAAGACTGTGCTCTGACACCCACAGGGTTCTCTGGGCCTCTAGCTTCTCATCCAGAAAATGGGATATAGTCCTATAGTAGAATTCAGCTCCCAGAGGGCTCACTCCTGTGTAGATAAAGCCTGGAACAGCACCTGGTCCTGAGTACCCCTCAGTCACTCGCTGAATGAATGAGTGGATGAAGGATGTGACTTACTCACTATATATGTCTGGATCAAGAAGATGCTCAAGAATTAAGATGCTTTTGAGGTATGAGGTTTATGGATGACTCAATTATTGACAAAGTCATCTAGAAGCCTTAGATGCTGGAAGCTAGGGGGCTGTTCCACAAATGGGGGAAGCCAGTGAATCTCAGTGGACCTGGGAAGTCCTAGATTATAAAGCATATGGGGAGTCCTTTGGTGTAGGGACCTGGCTTTATGAAAGAAAACCTTTTTGGGACCCTTCGTAAAGCAACAAACACCCATGTGTCATCGTCACAAGGCAGCCGAGGCCTCTCTGAAACAGCCTGAGTCAGGAATGAGGAATTCTCGGAGGTAGCCAAATGGTGACCCCTTGCTGTTGGTCTCTGAGACTCGGGATGGCCTGCTTGCCTGATATGAAGTCACGTGGTGAACATCCGGGAGCCCCCCAAAGAATGGTGACCTTCGCCCTTCCCACGCATCTTGACCTCTTCTTGGTCTCTAAACTTTCTTAGAGAAGAGGCAAGCTGAGAGAAAATGAAGAGGCCTGTCACATAGCATCTCACTCGGCCAAGCTGCCTCCTCACTCCCTGAAGGAGAGGTCCACTCCCAAGGGAAGTTGGTCTACAAGGGCTAACCCGACCCTTCGCGTGCTGAAGTGGTTCAAAGGGAAGCCAGAGCTTTCTCCAGAGTGTGCAGCTTCTCCATTAATGGCTCCCAGATTGTCCCCTCACCCTCCCTCCAGTTCTCTGTTCCCACACGTTGTCATCCAGAGAGACCAGCTCCTCACACAGTCCCCCAGGTGTCCCTCATGTGCTCCTCATGTGTGCTCTCCCAGAGCAAGGATGGCACTCACCTCTTACGGGCACTTTACCCTTGCCTGGCAGCCATCTCAGCTCAGGGCCTCTCCTGAATACAGAAGTCACTGACAAAGAAACCAGGGATCCGGGGAGGACAGGTTATGAGGCGAATGCAGAGGTAGCTGGTTCTAGATCTATGACACCAGAGTGTTAAGGCATCTCATTGAATGTGGCTATGTGATCAGATTATGTTGGTTGAGAGGAACAGCAGGGAACTGGCAGAGATCAGCATGCAGACATAGGAATGGCGGCAGTGTTAGTGGTCCTACATAACTTAAGGAGCTAAAGAAAAACATTAGAGAAAGAAAATGGTGGAAGCCCAGGGGTTGGAAATCTAGAAGCTTGTAATGAAAAATTTTATGAGGAGACTGGACCCTGAGCCCTGCAAGCTCTGTCAGCTGTAGCTCTGTGAGACAGTTGAGCTCAAATAAGGGTGAGATTTAGGTACCGAGGAGGGAAGCTGATTGGAGAGGGAAAGGAGGGGTAAGCTCTAAACTGAGGAGGGTGATCAAGACACAGCAGCCCCAGCACAGCCAGAAATGATGAACCAAATCTGAGGCCCGAAACTTACCATACAGCTTAATAAAACTCTACCTTATATGATATCCCCTCGGTAAGGATTCATTTAGAAAGAAGTCACCATGTCCACTGCCTAGGGAACTTGGGTTTATACAGTCACTCAGAGATGACTGGGTGAAGGTATTTAACTCATTAAGTGACCATCAAAGTTGAAGCGTGTACTATAGGAGGTGATCAGATAATGGTGGTCTGACAAGTTGCCAATCTCTCTGTGTAGGAGAAAAACTTCCCCTCTGGCTGGTCCAGATTTTGGCTTCCACTTCTCCCAGAATGCAGTTCTTGAGAGTACTTCTACTTTGAGGGATCCATTTTTCAATGGTCTAATGGCCAAATTGAGAAGCCATATGTGCCTCTAGTCCTTGAGAGGCTGGTTATAGGTCCCTTCACTACTTCATCCAGGCTGGGGCCTGTAGTCAGTACTCAGTACTCGAGTGTTCTCCATCCTGTCTCAGCTTCACCCCATTTTTTTTTAAATCTCACTAATGTCAGGGTTTTAAAAGCCACAACTGTGTCTGAACCTGTGTGTACACTCTGCCTAGAGATATGATGAGCATTCCACCTGAAACTCAATTTTGCCTTCCTCCTAAACCTGACTTACCCCGAGCCTACCCATCTATGATAGCTTAGGCACCTATGCACTTAACCTCAAACTCTGGAGTCCTCCTGGTATATATATTCCTTATCTCACCCTCCTCCTTGCCGTCTATCTAACCAAGCACTATATTTCAAAGTTCCTCCCGATAAAGCCTCTCCAGCATGCAGCTGTCTCTCAGCTGCTCTGTAGCTGCCTCCTTGGCCTATTTCCTGTCATTGCCTGCTTCAGTAAGATGGCCCTCTGTGTGGAGCCTTCAAGCTCCACAGCAGATTTGACTAACCAGTACTGAAATGTTTTGGAAAACACGCTATCAAATTTGTATTGAATATGTAAATGATTTTGATCTATTACGTTTCCCTACCTAGCCAGCCTTGTATTCCATGAATGAAAGATATCGATGCCCTGACAAGAGAGATCCCAGAGAAATACTTCAGATAGTTTTGCCACATGAGGGTGCAGAAAGGAGACAGCCAACTATGAGCCAAGAAGTAGCTCTCACCAGTCTATATGCAGTGTGACCGAGCGAGAACTATGCACTGTGAGAAATGAACAACTTCTGTTTATAAGCTTCCTACCCTATGACCATGTCTTGTGGCACCGAGAACCAAGACATCTAACATGTCTTGACATTTAACATGTTCAAGGAAATGGAGCAGAGACTGATACTTAGAGAAGAGGTGGGATGAAGGGATAGAATGTCACCAGGGTTTCAGCAAGCCATGATGCAACCAAGCCCAGGAAAGGGACCTCAAGAACATCAACCAGAATGGAGTTTAAGTTGTTCTCTGACAGGAGATGACTCTAAAAGTCTGGGAGTTGAGGGGGGAGGCGACAGAAGCCACAGATGCTATGTGGCACAGAAACTAAGGGAGGTTCTGTTAATGTGCATCCAAGCTGATCCCATGCCAACCAATTGCTACCCCACCCTGGTACAAGGACAGCCCTGAGTCCACCCGGCTAGTCACTCCATGACTCGTGAGTCCACTGTGTAACAATCCCATCTGAGCACCTTGCAAACTGCACCGTGATTTGTCACATGACAGTTGTTCTTCTCCTCAGTGACAGAGAGAGAGCCATAGGTTCTCATCATGGTAGGTCACAACTGACCAGCTCTTACAGTCTAGACAGCAGTCTTAAATGTTGGATGGATGACAATCTCATTCACCTCTTCGAGGAGAGGAAGAGTAAAAGCAACCCAACCCCTGCCAGTGTGAAACGTCTTCCATTCAGCCACCCCCTTTCGTTCTCAGGTTTACAGTTTCCTGGAGGTAGTTGTCAGTAGACTTGTTTGATGGCTATGAAAACTGGAGCCCAGAAACTTGCTGTCTGCACAGTACTACAGCGTACAGTTGGCAGAGCTGGAATTGGAAACCAGCTCTGTCTGACTCTGAGCACCACACCCCTTCTCCTGTTCCACTTTCTGTTGAATAGCAGAGTATTGAGTTCGGGTGCTGGCTACTACACTGTAACATTGCAAACATATTGTTCTATTTAATCCTCTCATAAGACTCATAGTATCCCTATGCTACAAATGGAGGAGGCAGGGTTCACTAAGGTCACCTATCTTTTTTTTTTTTAACCTTGTAGCTCTGTTCTTTTATTGTTTGTTTGTTTGCTTGTTTGGGTTTTTTGTTTTGTTTTGTTTTGTTGTTTTTTGAGACAGAGTTTCTCTGTGGAGTCCTGGCTGTCCTGGAGCTCACTCTGTAGACCAGGCTGGCCTCGGACTCAGAAATCCGCCTGCCTCTGCCTCCCAAGTGCTGGGACTACAGGCATGTGTCACCACGCCGGGCTGCTATGTTCTTCTAAATATTTTTATTAAAAAAAAACTTTTTCCAGGCATGGTGGTATATGCCTTTAATCCCAACACTCTGGAGGCAGAGGTAGGCAGATCTCTATGAGTTCCAGGACACCAGGGCAATGTGGAGAGAACTTGTCTCAATTTTTTTTAAAGATTTATTTATTATTATATGTAAGTACACTGCAGCTGTCTTCAGACACACCAGAAGACGGCATCAGATCTCATTATAGATGGCTGTGAGCCACCATATGGTTGCTGGGATCTGAACTCAGGACCTTTGGAAGAGCAGTTGGTGCTCTTAACTGCTGAGCCATCTCTCCAGCCCCTTATCTCAATTTTTTATAGAATATATTTTGATAATATTCTTCCTCCTCCCCCAACTTCCCCCAGATCTTCCCATATCCATATATGTCCTACTTCATGTACTTTCTTACACACACACACACACACACACACACACACACTAAAAAGATGAAAATCAAAACATAAAAAAACAATAAGACAAAAAGTAAATACCAAATTGAAACAAAAGCACACAAAAATTGTGGAGTCTGTTTTGTGTTGACCACCTACTCCAGAGGATGGGGCCTTTTCTGTCTTGTGGCTATACATCTACAGTGTAGTGTCACTACATTGTAGAAAACTAATTTTCTTTCCCCAGCAGGTACCAATGGCAAAAAGCTTCTGGGTAAAGGATGGGACTTTGTGTACACTCCCCCCTCTCCAGAGGTCAGTCATCTCAAGCTAGGTCACCCAAAGGTTAAGATTTGGTACTGACTTAGAACCCAGCTTTGTTTGAGCCCCAGGCCAAGTTTTCTTAGAACACAAGGAGTCGGTATCCTTGCTTTCTTACCCCTGATGATGGGCAGAGGCCAAGAAGGGCAAGTCCTGCTTCTCTCCCTTGGATCAGCTAGCTTCAGTCTGTCCCAGCTTTTTACGCTGTGATCATTGGTCCACCCTTCCTGTGGCTAAGCCCAAGGGTAAATCACAGAAGCCCGTGAACACCGAAGACCCAGACCAGGACATCCCCAAGGCTGGAAGAAAGCAACCAATAGCATGTAAGTCCCTGGCAGTGCACGACGAACACAGGAGGCTACCCAATGCGTGACTCTTTGTAAATTTCACTTTTATTTTATCAGATGATGGGATGAGAGGAGAGCCATACCCAGGCTGTGCAAACGCACTGCTTGGGCTGAGCCCAGAGCATTTCTTTGTTTGTTCCAACGATGCTCAGGCCCAGGCCTAGAAGCTTCTAGACTCCATACAATCTAATCTTCCAAGCTGACTGTTCAAACTGGTTTCTCTTGGCCTCTCACTGAATTGCTCTGCCTGGCCCCATGCTAACTATGACAATATGTGCTAATCTTCTGGCTGCTTCTCATTCTCTGGCTCGTTCTGTCTTCACCTGTGTCTAGCTTGTTCTCTCTGCAGTCTGTCTTTGTAAAACTGTACAGGTAAAACTGCCACACACACCACCACCGCCACCACCACCACCACCACCACCGCCACCACCACCACCACCACCACAGTCTCTCCCTGGACTGCTCTTAAGTAGACTCTCTTTCCTGTGCTGTTCTCCTGTGAATTGGATATATCCTATCCCTAACTCATGTTGTCAAACCTTTCTCTGATTCATCGCTTTGTCTGCCTCTCCATTACACGTCACTTTCAAAAATGGCTCCTTCCTTCTACAAACTAACCTTACCTTCATTGTTAGGGATTAAAATGTGTACTAAGGGCATGTCTGTATTCTAGCCACGTAATACTGTAATACTGGGTATGTCTGCATTTCAGCAGAATCATATAGACCTAGAAGGTCTTTGGATGTGATCCTTTACCAAAGCAGCCATGTTGTTAGATTAAAATTCCTCTACAACTCCTGCAAGAAAGAACTCAGCAGAAAGGCGGGTAACTGAGCACTCAGACTCTTGACTCTGAGTCCTTAGATTTAAACTGGTTCTATTTGCCAACTTCATAATCTGCTGAGCCTCATCCCTTCTCAGTCTCATTTTTCTCATCTGTAAAATGGGATTAATAGTTGAACATCTCATGGGATCACAGCTCAGATTAAAGGAAGTCACTTTGATATGGTACTTGGTAAAATCAACATCAGCTCCAGTAGTGTGCTTTTGTTTAATATATGGCTAAAGAAGGACTAGACTGAATTCAGGAAAGAAGTCAGGATTCATCGGACACACTTCCCACCTTTTCTTGCTCTTGGATAAACACCAGATCTGAAATCCAGAATCCGGCCTCAAATACAACTGAGGAAATTCTTTCTCAGTCTTGTCCTACTCACACCAAAAAGAAAATAGTGGGTTTGAATCTACCCTTCTTAACCCTCCTTACATTTCATATGAGAATCAAACAAATAGAACATGTGAGGGTATTGTGTGGCACCTAAATGCTTGAGAAATATTATCTGTGGTGTTAAGATTGTTCCGTGTTCTTGTCCCCCACCCCACCCAGGCTCTCTCCAGCCACTAAGCCTCTCTCCCACCCTTTCTGGCCCTCGTTAGCCTTGGAATCTCACTTGGCTCTCCAAAAGGCTTCAGAGCACAGCACAGATTGTCCAAGGGTTGCTCCCAAAGCCTCCGGCGGCTGAGCCCAGGCCCAGCCCTTCCTCCTTGAAAATGTCTCGCCTAATGGGAAAGAATGTGGGCTGAAATTCAGTCCCATTCAAGTACATGAGCATCCACTGGGTCACTGCCAGGTGCCAGGCCCTGGACATTAAGTACGGGAAATGAGGAAAGTGGTCTCTGCCCTAAGGAGAGTCTAGTTGGCAAACTGGGCTATCACATAGAGACACAATGACATATTTGTGTCCATGAGCCTAGAGAAGGCACTGTGTCTGCCTAGGGGAACCCAAGAAGGCTTCCTGGAGAAGGTGATATGGAAAGAGAGTCATTCATGCCTGAGAATAAAGCCTTTGTTGCGTGATGGATTCTTTGTCGCCCTATACTGTTTCCTCATCCCAGGTAACAAAGATTCGCCCCTTCTTCAAGCTAAAGGGGTCCTTAAAATATGAAGTGCATCTGTCATTTTAAAGGAACCAGGAAGCTGAAGTGCCTTTCTTACAGATGCCCAGCTGGACCTTCCGGGCAGCTTTTATGTGAGGATTAGTGTTTCTTCTGTGGCATTCATTTCCAATCACACTGACCTTCAGGAAAGGATGCCAACGATTCTTAAAGCGTCTACAGGGAAATTCTCACAGCCCTTAACCTGCCGCCGAGGCTGCCTCAATGAACCTTCCGCAGCACTTAACAGTTTGCACCAGCTCTCATCTCCCAACCAGTCTTCACAGAAATTCTATGAAACGACCTCACTCAGCATGGTTTATAGGTAAGGAAACTGAGGTTCGGGCAGAAATCTCTGGGGCGTGGCTGAGAAACTAGAACCTGACTCCAGAAGTCAGAGCGCCCCGGGTCAACATTCTGATCTGACTCCAAACTGTAAAGTCTATTTGGGAACTAAGGGCTGTGTGACTGCTTCCTGGCTCTCTTCTTCTTTTTCTTCTCTGAGATTGCCTTGGAAGAAGCCGAGATTGCTGGCAGCCATATGGATCCTTTCCGTCTTTACCCCATCTCTGTTCTCTCCAACTCTAAACAACTCTGCAGCTTTTCCTGTCCCGTGTTCTTTCCATCTCTCGTAATCATTTACGCATGGCTCTCTTTCTCTCCCTCTCTGTCTCTCTGTCTCTGTTGCTCTCTCTGTCTCTTCCCCAATCCTGTGTGTGTGTGTGTGTGTGTGTGTGTGTGTGTGTGTGTGTGTCTAGCACATCTTGTCCTTGCCATGTCCCTTGTCTTCCAAGGTATTCAGAGATACCAGGGACCTGGCCAGGGACCTTGGCTCTGCTAACAAGGTCAGCGTCTTGTAGGCCTCTCTGGGCTGCCAGCCTCAAGTTCCCAGGCAGCAATCAGGGAAAACCATGGAGAAAATCAGACAAGTCCACACCTGAAGATGTGTATCCCCTTGGTAAGTCAGGAAAGAGTATGGAGAGAAGAGATGAATGAGAGGTACTGGTCAGGAATCCCACCTTGCAGGCAATCTGTAGACATCTGGGGTGAGGATGTGGAGCCCACCCTCTAGCTGGAGGCTACAGCAGGAGATATGGACCACACCGCTCCCCTAAGCAAAGGGGATGGAGGATGTGCATGGGGGGCAGAATCGGTCAGAGTAAAAAGGCACGCTCCCTCTAGCTCTCCTTCAGATCAGGGTTGGCATTGGGAGAAGTTCTGAGTTCAGAAGGAGAGAAAAAGGTTATTGTGTGGGTGGGCTGAGTCAAAATCCCAGCTCTTCCTGACCTGTAGGGATGCCTACTGGGCCCCTAATCCTTCCTTAGCTATGACATCTCTCCCATTCAGAGATACTGTAGTATTTCACTAGATGAATCTCGGGAAAGCCAAGCACAAAGCTTGGCAGGTTCTGGGTACTCAGTGAATGTGAGCCCCCTTCCTAGAAAGTCTTCCTGTGTCATCGTGCTGCTCCAGGTCTCTCTCAGCCTCTGCTGCCTGTAGCTCTCTGCTGGTCCTTACAGCCCTTGACAGTTTTCTGTCAGTCTTGCTCGCTTTGGGCAATCGCCTCCATGACTCTTGGGGCCTTTGTTCTTGTTTGCTTTAGGACTACTTTCTATATATGTTGTCTTATCACCTCCTTGATGCTGTGACTTGGATATACCTTAGGTGTCATCCAAGGGCCCACAGGTTTTAAAGGCTTAGCCCCCAAATGGAGATATTGAGGAATAATAGTGTCTCTAAGAGATAGAGCCCAGTGAGAGATTCCTGGTTTGTTGACAGCATGTACACAGAGCACCCTGTAGGTGTGCCCAACCTTTTGATACAAAAGTTCATCTTTTTTTTTTTTTATTTCATCACCAAAAACCTGATGTTTTAAGTAAGTCTACAACTTCATAGTGAGCCTCATTGTTAGTTATCTTTGGCTGTGGGCAGCTTCACAGGGCCTCTGAGTAGCAGGTTGCCTGCCCTGTGGTCCCTGCCTTAGTTGGAGGAGACTCAAGTCACCAGATGACTAATGGTACCAGGATGGCGTGGAACTGTCTACAGAGCTAGTCAAGGCTTGATTGTTGGGCAGGCAACATATTGAGTGTTCAACTTCAGAGCTCAGTTAGGCATTAAATGATTGTGACTTCCAACGTGGGCCAGCCATTCCCCCATGATGCTTAGGAATCTATTATCTGTTTCCTATAGTTCCCAAAGCTACAGATGAATTACATATTTGTACTTTACTGTGCATGTGTGTTCACTCTTCGTGTGTGTGTGTGTGTGTGTGTGTGTGTGTGTGTGTGTGTGTGTACACGTGTGTATGTAATAGCTGATGTACAATTTTATAATGATCAACTTATGGGCAACTCTAGAGGTCTTTGATTCATTCAAAGAGTTTGATTGATTTATTCTTATTCATTATTCAACATGATTAACATGTTGCTTTGGGTAAACTTGATTTCGTTGATTCTTCATTTATAAATAGAGGTTGTACATCACAGGGTGCTGGTGGTTATTCGGTAGACTAATATACCAAATGGTTAGGAAAGGTCCTAGAACCTTCTCACTGTTCACTGTTACTGCTTTTGTTTTTAGTGTTGCTGTTAATGTTGTGAATAGATGAAAAATAGAATGTTTTTAAACCCAATATACTCTGTGGAGAATGTCTACTTTTTTTTATGTTGCACATGAGAGAGTAGGCTATGAAACAGAAAGGCCATATGGTTATTTGGAGCGACACAGGCTCACAACTCAGGTAGACTAAGGTACAAATTTTACCTCTTGTACCTCTTCTCTAGGTGATACTTAGTGAATAGCTTTTCTCCTTTCATCCTCTTTCATCCTCTCTAAGGGAAGATGTCTGCATCACCACTGAATAGGGACTCCTATAGTTGCCATGGTGATGGACATCTTGTCTCTTCCCATTCCTTCCTGACGACTATTGAACTAATGAGCTTCAAAGCTCTGGTTTCAAATAGATCTTTTTTCTTCTGTCCTCTGCACTTCCAAAGTTTTACATGGATGTCTGTGGGAACTCTAGCTGAGTGAGGTCCTTGAGGCATTCAGGACCAGGAGACCAAGAATCTGCAGGCTTCATCTTCCTATCTGGTAAAATGGAAAGCTTCTAATAGGAAAACTAAACAGACTGTATTTTTTTAAACATAATTTCATATTTGTTTTCTCTTAGTTCTTGATAGGAGTTTAGTTACTAATTATGGTCACAAGTTTGAAACATTTCTCTTGAAACATTTTACTATAATATGATCAGTAACAGCCTTGAGAAGATGTTGCTTCATTGTGAAAAATACACCCATAAAGTAAAGCTGTCTCATGCTGTTTTAACTGTTGGCAAAGAGAGCTGGATTAATGTTCAGTATGGCGCTTTATGAGTTTTTACAGCCTGTCTCATAAAGTGAGGGGTCACCTTAGCATAGTAGAATGGTTAAAAAAACAAAAACAAAAACAAAAAAAACCCAAAAAATCTGGATCCACAGTCAGACTGCTTGGAATTGAATTTTACTTCTGACACTTGGGGCAGCCCGCTAACCTCAGTATCTCATTACCTCGCCTGGAAAACGGGCCTTGCAAATATCCAGCTCTCTCCACGGTTGCCTGAGAACCGGATGTGCTCACCATGATGAAATGCTCAGGGCAGTACCTGTGTCAAGAGGTGCCTGACGGTTACAAACTCTCTTTGCACTCCTACATTATGACCTCCTCATTTGGAGTTCTCCTTTATGTCCCGGATGTAAAGATGGTGTCACCCTTGTTCCCAGCTACCAACAATAAAATTAGCCGAGGATCAAATTGGAGTATTTATCTATAGTGCCTGCACTGCTGTGCCCTAAATTTCCATTAGTCCACTTTACCTGCTGCTTATAAAGCTGTGGGCTTTAACGCTCGGAGACATTGAGATTGGAACAGACCATGAGGTTCAGCTCGTGTCTGATTATTCTGGACACGGACATATGCCAGAGCTACTCTCCCTGTGCACTCAAATGCCTCCGGTGACAGACACCGCATTCCGGTCACACCCCCTTCCCTCTGTATGTCTCTCATTCAAACAAAAATTCTTCCTTGACTGTGCTCCGAGCTATCGCTGCAAAAGTAGCTCCTGCCTGATCATCTTTGTTTTCTAGCCTTCCGTGTTTCTCCTTGCTCTGGGTTCCCATCCAGTCTCCCAAAACTTCTCAAGGCCAAGAGGCCCTCAACCATTGCAGGCTTCATTTCTTTCCCATACATAGCCTGGGTCTCACCTAGGTTTTTTTTTTTTTTTTTTTTTTTTTTTTTTTTTTTTTTTTAATGCCACGCCATTTTACAACTTGGTTATTTTGCCCTGGCTACCCCCCCACCCCCCACCCCCAATCCCCCCCTCTGGCTTCTCTTCTCTGACATCCTCCTATAAATTCATTAAGCCTCCACTCAATGCCCTCTGCTCCCGGGGAATAGCAACCCCCTGCCCCAAGGATGCCAAGGCCCCATGCCTCAACACCTCTGATTGTCACCATCAAATCTGTTTTTGTGTCTTTCTCCGACGTGAGTGACAGCTCCTTCTTCATGGTCCCCAGTGCCCCCCCCCCCCCATGCTCCGTGTACCACCTGCACAAATGAGGCTCCCAGCAGGCATTTCCCCAACGAGGAGGCAAGCACACAACGGTCGCAGTACATGACTGGTGTTCACCCTGCAGGTAATCCCGTCTGCAGGTAATCCTGTCCATTCGTGCTTTTTCCACCCCCAGGTCCAGCCTTTCCGCATCATTTACATATATGAAGGCAGTTCTTCTGTCCCCTGGATGCTCTCTTCTCCAACTTGGCATCCCTAATTCACTTTATTTGGTGGGGAGGGGGGAGGCTTTTCCCAAGTCCAGGGCCTTGCTTATTTATGCCAGGCAAGCATGCTGCCTCTAAGCCGCAGCCCTTGCCTAATTCTCCAGTCCTAATAGCCTTTCCGTGTATGGTTCAACCCAGAGTCTCCCTTATCCCTGTTACTTTTCTCTACACAAATGCCAAGTATTTAATGTCGTCTTCAAACTGTGCCATCTGATACGGATCCCAAGATGCCCACAGGGCTGGCCTTATGCAGGAATGCTCCCCATTTCTTCTAGCTGTTAAATGGTTCATAGCATAGAAAAAAGACTAACCCCAGACTCTGTTGAACATAGGTTCAAACTCATTCCGTTGTGTGTCATTTAATAACTTGTGGTGATGATCAAATTACTGGGGAAAAAAACTTGCATGGTTCAGGAACTGACAGCTTAGGATCCTAAGAAGGATCCAGAAGCCCCTACTGAACTTCGTATTAGCCTTTATGGTTAGGGGTCACAGGGTAGGAGGGCACATGGGAAGTCGGAGCACCAGCAAATTGGCCAGCAGTATGCAAACATATTAATATTGGGATGGCTGGGAGGCTATCCCTGTGTGCACAAGGTAGCTATCCCTCCTGGATATGGCGGGAGTCCAGGACTTTCAGTTCTAACAGCATCAACCTTTTCATCTTGATAGTAGAGTTGTAGATAGTCCCTGCTGTTGAAAGGGCACAATAATTAATGTCCATCTTCCCCCTAATTAAGAAATAAAGAAACCCAGTGGGCTTCAGTCAGGAGGAGATCTCCATAAGTTCCCGAGAATGATTAGATGGAAGGTGTGCCTCATATGCACAGGTTAGAGTCTCCTTAATGACCAAGACCATGGACCCACACACCACCATATGGTCTCCACCCAAGTCTCCGGCCTCATCTCATTACTTGCTGAATGTTCCAACTACACTGAGCTCTGTATCCATTTTTATCCATGCCCAGTCTTACCACCCAATGCCTTTGCCTACCACTCTTTTGTTCTGGAATGTTCTATTTTCTTTTTTTCCCCCCAGCTAACTACTCATTCTCATATATTAACATTTGGCTCATGCATCTCCTCCTGAAAAGCCTAGCTCTGTCTGTGAACTTAAATTGGGGACCTGGGCTTTACACTGAATCCTGAGGCTGCAGGAAACCAGCAGACTATAACTTGGTATAGTTGGCCTCCATGGGGAGTCAGACAGCAGGAACTTCCTTGTCGGCCTCTGCAGGTACCGACAGGGGCCAGGAAAAGGGGCTCCAGCTGTGAGGTGCTTTATGCCTCATGTCTTTCAATGCCTGTGTCTTCTCTGAGCCCTGAGCCCTGCGTTGCCTGCTTCTTGAAATAAGTGTGGATTTTATTTAGTAACGTAGAGTCCACACCCAGGGGAGCAGGCATTTGTTAACCATGCACCGCTTCAAGCGCTATCTTTGGTAACAGATAGACCTAAGGATCTTGCCTCCCAGAGAGGGCCTGTCCGTCCCCTGCAGCAATCTGATACCCACTTGAAACAGCCTCACACTTAAGTCTGTAGGTAAGCTGCTAAAATCCAAGGAGGTATTGAGGGATGAAGATAACACGGTATCATCCAGCATGATTCAGAGTCAGCCTGAAATAACACACGAGAGTTGTGGTTACTATTACTAGATTATTAGACATTACTATTAGACTCTATTAGTAGTAGTAACATGTCACTATATTATTATTATTGCTGCAGCTGGTGAAATGCCAGTGGACTTAAGAAACCACAGATTCATTTCTTGCTCGTGAGACATCTAATACAGGCCAAGAAGCCCTGCTCCATCTGTCTGTCTTGGTCATGTAGCCTCCATGGTCATCCGAATAGGGAAGTGGAGTAGATAGAGGCGGGCAAGTCGTCTCCTAACTGCCTCTGTCTGGGAGGGACGTCTTGATCTCATTTCTCTGAGTCTCTTGGCTAAAATGGGTCAAAAGACTCAACCTGACTCTTGGGATGATGGGAAATATGTGGTAGCCCCAGATGAGTTGGATGAGTTGATTAATACCATCTCTGCTATAATTAATGCAGTGGAGAGAAATATCCTTCCTCTCACCTCATTTACAAGAAAGGTTTGGGAACGCCCAGAGAAAAGATTCACAAGAATGGCTCAGCGAAGTCACTGGGCTTTGCAAAT
The DNA here is from genome assembly GCF_947179515.1 of Apodemus sylvaticus. Lineage (NCBI taxonomy): Eukaryota > Metazoa > Chordata > Mammalia > Rodentia > Muridae > Apodemus > Apodemus sylvaticus. The sequence goes on along the minus strand of NC_067491.1, from coordinate 51,979,997 downwards.
ACTCAGTTCCTTCTCAGCAAAATGGGTATAGTAAGAGTGACTAGCCCCATGGAGCTGGGTGGAGGCTTGCATGATAAACGTGGTGGTACAAAGGGGCTGGCTGGCCCACTGCCTGTTCTGCAACCATGGAATTGTTCTGCAGCTCTTTACCTAGCTCTTGGGCTCAGTCCCAGTGAATAATGACCCCCAGGGTGGTTCTTTTCAGTTCTTTTATTTAAGTCTTCCTGTAGAAATTGCATAGGATTCTCTGTCTCTGTCTCTCTCTGTCTCTCTGTCTCTCTCTCTCTCTCTCTCTGTGTGTGTGTGTGTGTGTGTGTGTGTGTGCGCGCGCGCGCGCGCACGCGTCTGTGTGTGTCTGTGTGTGCGCACTTGAAGAGGCCAGAGGAAAATGTGAGGTGTCCTGGTCTGACACGTATTCTCTTGAGCAAGGTCTTCACTGACCTAGAGCTAGGCGTGTTGAGCCAGCAAGCCCCTGTGATCTTCCCATCTCTGCCCAACACAGCACAACCCCAGTGTTGTGCAATTCCAACAGGCCAGTAGGAGCCACACCTAGCTCTTTAAGAGCCACATCTAGCTCTTCCAAATTCAGATAAGCATTCTTACCTGTTGAGATCTCTCTCCAGCTCCTGCATTATCCCTCTTAATACTCAGTCTTCTTATCTGTGAAAGGGTGGAAAGGGTGCTGACAGTACTCCTCGCGTAAGACTGCTGTGGGGACTGAGGGGGAAGCTGTTCAAAGTACTAGCAACACATTCATCTGATAGTAATCCAAAAGTGCTAGGTAATAATATTGAAATAGGAGGAGCAGGCATCTTATAGAATGAAATAATGGTCAGCAGCAAGAGTGAAAGAATCAAACAGCAGCCCACAGTGGTAGCACTCACCTTTAATGCCAGCCCTGGGGAGGAAGAGGCAGGTCGATCTCTGACTTTCAGGACAGCCTGGTCTACAGAGTGAGTTCCAGGACAGCCAGGGCTGCACAGAATAAACCTGTCTCAAAAAAAAAAAAAGAAAAGAAAAAAGAAAAAGAGAGGAGGAAAGGAAAAGAGGGAGGAGGAGGAAGAAGAAGAAGAGGAGGAGAAGAAGGAAGAAGAGGGAAGAAGATGACTCAAACAGGAACATAGATGAATCTTAAAAATTCTATCTTGTAACCGGGCGGTGGTGGTGCACACCTGTAATCCCAGCACTTGGGAGGCAGAGGATTTCTGAGTTCAAGGCCAGCCTGGTCTACAGAGTGAGTTCCAGGACAGCCAGGGCTACACAGAGAAACCCTGTCTCGAAAAAACAAAACAAAACCAAAAAAACCAAAAACAATTCTATCTTGTGCAAAAGATTCCATATGCAAATGATCCCGCTTAGATGAAATCTAGAAAAGATGACTCAATTTACAGTAACCAAAAGCAGATTAGTGGTTTCCTGAGGCTTGTGTTATATGGGACATATAAGAATTGAGGGTGGAGGGGTTGACAGAAATAGTCTATATGTTGATGGCTATAATAACAATGAGTATACCTGCCTGTCAACAGTCATGGGTCTGAGCTCTTAAAATCAATGCTGGGGACTGGGAAGAGGGCTCAGTCTGCACAGTGCTTGCCTTGGTTTTATCATCAGAACTGTCATAAAAAAAAAAAAATCCTGAATGTGGTGGCACACACATGCAATCCCAGAACTGAAGAGACAGGGACAAGCAGATTCCTGGGGCTCAATGGCCAGCTAGCCTGGTCTACTTGGTGAGCTGAAAGCCAGTGAGAGACTGACTCAGAATACAGTGGGCAGAATCCCTGAGCAATGATATCCCAAGTTGCCCTCACATGTACAAAAGCTCACATGGACCTCCGTACACATGGACCACACATGTGCACTCACACACACAATCAATGCTTCTAGGTCATGTAAATGATACGTGGGTAAGGTACACTTAATTAGCAAACAGAAACAAAGGACAAAAATAAGAAACTGAGTATGTTGGCCCTGGCCAATTGTTAATTCTGCTTTTGAAAAGTGGTCAGAGATGCCCTTGACCTGTCTATCAATAGCACATCCTGTTCTGGAGACCTTTCCACTGGTCCCTTTCCTCTGGGCATCTGCTACAACTGTGCACATCCTGGTCCCTGTTTCCTGCCATTGAACCAGCCAGCCTAGCCTCTCTGCTCTGTCAGTAAACCCAGGGATTGATGAGCAGGAGGGGTGCAAGATTCCAGACGTGAGTGGGAGCCCCACATCTTACCTCACAGTGGAATGCAAGTGTTAGCATACACACCCTGAGCCGGGGTGAATGATGACCCCTCTGTCTTTGAGGGGCTGGTGACTATGATTCATGAGTTAGTGTGGGAGGTGGTGGGGCTGTCAGCTGATGGTGATGCATCCATCCTCAAATCCTTTACTGTAAACTAGCATGATGAGAATAAACACCTCTCTCTCTCCCTGCCCAAGTGAAGACACTAAAATCTCTTAACTAGACGTGTCAGAGCTAAGATGTGAACCCTGTCCATCTGGCAGAAACCTACAGAAAGCACATGCCTCATACCCTTGCATGTCCAGAACACAGAGTGAGCAGCCAGAAGCAGGTACCCCTGGAAGCAGCCACGGAGCCCAGAAGCAGCAGTGAAGGCAGCTGGAGTGGCTGTCCCATTACTTTTGTCTCAAGGAAATATAAATCATACCAGGAGTCCCAGATCCAAGGAAGCCTAGGAATATACTGTCAGCCTTTCCTAGTCCTTTCAGGGAGATAGGTACATACAGGTAGAGCAGAATGGAAAGAGAAGATCTTGTCTACCTTGAGAATCAGTGATAGATTGGGAGGAATCAAAGACCCTGCAAGAGAAGGGCATCAGGACTCTGGATAGACACCAGTAGAAACATCTTTAAATGAGGATTTCTCTCAAGACATATGGGAAGGGTCTCACGGGATCCAGGGGCACCAGTCAGTCCAGGAATAGCCTGGAACCAGGAAGTACTGCTGACACACTTTTGTGTCAATAAGCTCCATCACTTTCTGTGCTCTGTGCATATGCTCTGTGCTTCTGTTTCCCTGCTGATAAGGTTCCTCTGCTTTTCAGACCCAGGCAGACAAGCATGGATATCATTGCGTGGCCAGCTGCTCAGAATGCCGGAATGACTGTCAATCTGTCTGTCTGACTCCTTCTCTTCCTTCCCACTAATCCTAAATTGTAAGGAAAGAGGCCTGGCTGGTGTTGGGCCAAAAGTCCTTTCCCACCTGGTGTGTGTGTGTGTGTGTGTGTGTGTGTGTGTGTGGTGTAGACAAGGGATCTACCACCTTGCTTTGCTGCCTGTCCCCTGCACTAGAGATGAGTCTAGGCAGCTAAGATAATATGGGAAGGGGTTGCTGGCCAAAAGACTGAGAACCCTACCCAAGACAAATCCCATGCACATATATAGCCATGCATATTGTTAACTAGCTTAATCTGGGCTCAGGAATTTTCAAATTGCTCCCACATGCAGAGATGCCTCCAAGTTGCTGTCACCCGTACATCAGAGAGAGGATTGCATCTGCTCACCCAGCTCAGGACATTTAAGGCAGCAGGCCCAGCCTCTCTCTACACCTATCAGCCATGGCGGCAACGGCCCTACAGTCTCCATCTATTTCTGAACCTTTTCTCACTCAGATCACATCTCCTTAGCATTTTGGCAGTTTGCTCAGTTCAGTCATGGCTTCCGGCCCTTGATGAATTACCAGTCCTTGGTTCTTTCACCTAGGCTTGGACTGACGTACGTCCTGGGTTCTGATAATGCGTCCCACTTTTTTAGAGTGTTCTTAGGAAGCGCCTTTAAGCCTGGTCTCCAAATCCCACTGACCACCACCCCCTGGCAGAACCAATAGGGTGTGACCACATTGATGACTTCAACAGCGTCCCATTTCCTTCTGTGCTTGGCCAAGCTTGCAGGCTTTCGTTCAGCATCGCATGAGTTTAGGCTCCACACCAAGTCCTAGGCCAGGTGCCAGGACACAGAGATGTACAGCTGCGAGACTGTCGCCCAAAGAAAGCCACAGACACGACACAGCAAAGGCTTAGCCAGAGCCAGGGAGCTTCCCATGTTAGACGTTTAGTAGCAATCAAGAGCCAGCTACCAGAAGCCAGCCCGCCAAAGGAGAATGCACGACAGCCCAGAATGTCAAAGATAATTCTGGTCCTGGCATGTCGGGCTGCAAGATAAGAAGTCTTTGTTACTTCCTTCTCTGTGGGCACAATGAGGTATTCATGCTACTCCCCTCGGGACTCGGGAAACATTTTAGGCCCAAGAAAGGGCCGTGCGTCATCATAATTGTGTAATATTGTTGTCCTCTTCCCATCCCACTCCCTTGACAAATCCTGGTCAGGCAAGATTAAACTGGATGGATGCTGCTACCACTCTCCATCAGCTTCTTTCATCCGTCTTTGCCTTTGACTTCCAAGGAGCTGACTGGGGCATCATTGATGCCCACCGTCCTGGGATGCCCACCGTCCTGATTCTTTGGCCCCCAGACACTATATCCAAGGACCCACCAATTCCCCAAGTGTTGCAGTGCAGATTGTCCCAAAGGACATTCTGGTAACTGGGAAAGACAGCCTTCCATGGTCAGCTGAGACCCAAAGATAATGTTAATTATAGTGAGTTGAACAATGGAAATAGTGAGTTTGAATCAGTTACCAGCAGTGAAAGCCGGGTAATTTGTGTGACCTCTCTGAACCTTAGGTTTTTGTTTTTTGTTTTTTGTTTTTCTTGCTTTGTCTTGATTGTGTTCAGTAGATAATTTGAGAAAACTACTCCATGGCAGGGTGTCAGTGGAGGTACTTGCGGATCCCGTGTTTACTGTGGAACTATTCACAATGGTCAGAAAATAGAACCTGCCTAGATGTCCACCACGATGAATGGACAAAGAAAATGTCTCACATATACAAAATCGGAATTTTGTTGCAGCCATAAAGAAAAGTGAAATTGTGGCACTTGCAGGAAAATAGATGTAAACTGGAGATTGTTATGTTAAATCAATTCAGCGGGACTTGGAGAGACAAATATCACACTTTGTCTTATGTGTGCAGAACCTAGATTTAAGATTATATATGTCTGTGTATGTGGAGGACGTCAAGAAACTGTAAAGGGAGTGAGGAAAGGGGCAGAAAAGATCTTACAGATGAGAAGCAGGAGAGTGAAATACATGTAGGAGGGAGGAAGGATTTAGGAGAGAGGGATGGAGAGAATCATCTGGAGGAGGGGATGTGGGAGAGGGCAGCAGGTGAGCAGGGTGAGTACGGGCCTGGTCCTTAACCGATGACTGGTAAGTGTGGTTTTCATTCCTGTGTCCACCCTAACCAAGTTGGCAAAAGTCAAGCAGATGGACGCAGTCTCCACCCTCAGGAAACGTACGCTTGTGGTGAACAGTCTCACCCCTGTGACATAGCCTCATCCCTCAAAGATCGATCCCAAGGATAGGCCACCGTGATCCCAACTTTATATGAAGGATTGGAAGTGCAGGACAATCAGAAGACTCAGCCACAGACTCAGAACCTGGAAATGGGGTTGGGGGCTACTGAGAATTGAACTGGATCTAGAGGTCCCTTCTCACCCTCCGCCTGCACCATCTTACCCAGCACAGCTAAGCGGGGAGTCACCAGGAAGCCGGGGTGGGATAGGGCTGGATGGGAACCAGGCAGATCTCACAGAGATGGTGACCATGAGTATACAACATTTTTCTTGCCTCTTCTGCAGAGTGGTATCATACACACCCCTGGTTCCAGAGGGACTGCGCAGATCTAGTTAGCAAGTGTCATCAAAAGGTTGCAGTAGGCTGCATGCTGACTTAAACGGTGCAGGTGAACCCTTGAGCAGGACTATGGTCTGGTGTCCTATGAATGCCTGGCTTACTGTCTATGAGAGGGAACAATGGGATCTCATTGGAAGTTCATCCCAAATGACTTAGCCACTGTGTCAAGGGAGTAAAAAGGGTTGCAGATATACAGGAACTTAATACAAGTGAAGAAACACAGTAATAATTATAGTAATAGCAGTTGACATGTACAAAGGACTTTTCTCCATGAAGGTTCTAAGTGGACCCATTTTACAAATGAGTAAACTGAGCCCCCGGGATGATGTTTCTTAATAGTGAGTGGAGCCATGGAAACTAGGTGCTGTGACTTCTAGTCCTAAATGTCACACATACACACCCACACCCACCCCAATGACCAGTCTCTGGTTTCTTGTATCTCAGAACTATATCTAGAGACATCTGGAAACCTGGTCAAGGGCTTTGTCATTAGCTCTGGAAAGTTTACTCCTGAAAACCCCATCCTTTTTCTTGAGTCTGCAGCTTAGATACAAAGCCAGAGGCTCGGCCTCATGCGGGGGAGCAGAGCCACGACATTTGCTGGCACGCTTCTCCCACCCCACCCGCAGCCCCTGCCTCAGAAGCTACCTCACCACCAGGCTTTGCATCACTGTTGGCCAAGCCTAGACCCCCGGGCTGTGTCTTGAATCTGAAAGCCCAGCCCCAGGCTTTAATGAAGCCTTCTCTCTGAGAATCTCAAATGGGCATTACCTCACCTGTCCTCTGTCAATGTCCCCCAGAAAGCTGGCTGGCAGCCTTATCCAAGATCTATAGATTGTGGGGCTGGAGATGGCCAGAAACGGGAAATGACTTCTTTCAAAGTCACCCAGTAAAGTTATGGGCAGAGATGCTCCCAGATTTCCTGATTCCCAACCCCGAGATGTCGTCTGAAGCATGAAGTCGCACAGATTAGAGGTGTTTGTTTGCTGTCTGTTCTAAACTCCATACCTTGCATGGAGCTGCGTGTATTCTCACTGAGCATGGGCACACACATACACCCAGTGTGCATGTATGCCAGTGTGTATTCACACGAGCACATGTGACTGTGGGAGGTGGAAGGACAACCTTGGATCTTGGCTCTCAAGAGCTGTCCACGTTGTTTTTGCTTTTCTGCCTTATTTCCTTGAGACAGGGTTTCTCACTATGTAGAATTCTTCAACTAAGCTAGGCTACCTGGCCAGAGAGCTCCTCGGACCCGCCTGTCTCTACTCCCCAGTGCTGGGATCGCATCACAAGTATACTACTATACCCAACTTTTCTTTGTAATATGAGTTCTGGGGCTCGAACCAAAAGTCTAGCAGTTTACCAACAGACTATCGTCCCCACTGACCTCAATTTATTGATAACTCTCCCGGTTCCCGAGCCTGAGCTAGACACTAGGAAGAACAAAATAGATGAGGCGGATGTGGTCTTTACTGCTTTGGAGATCACAGGCAAGTAGGAAAGACAGACAGACAGCTGAAGACACACTCAGTGGGGGGGGGGGGGGAGAACAGAGCCAAGAGCTCTGTGACTGGAGGGGAGGAGTCAGGAAGGCCATGGTGACACAGGAAGGGTGAAGGGAATCTCTTGAGGAAAGGGAAGGAGCCCTGCTTCAGGTGGAGATGCCGCTATTGTGGTTAAAGTGCCGCTATTGTGGTTAAAGTGTGACCTTTGGCACAAACAGGAGGGGTTAGAACCTTTGAACAGAGAGCTAGTAGAAGGAAGTGATGTCTCTAAGGGTATGCCCTGGAAGGGTATGGTGTGAGACCAGTCCCTTCCTGTCTTTCACATCCTTGTCCTACCATGTGTTTCTCAGTATGATGAGCTTTCCACCTCAAGCCCAAATGCCCCGACCAACGAGCCCTGCTCTGACCGAGACCTCTGAAATCAGGCCGGCTCTCTGTTGTGCTTCCTGTTGGTCCCCTCAAGAGTGTGTTCACAGCTGTGACACCATGCCTGGGCACTCAGCGGGAGCAGTCAAGAAGCCAAGACAGCAAAAGGAGAGTGGCATTCAGGATAAGATAAAGGGAAGGTGAGGAGACACTGGGGTCTGCCTTGGTTCTCTGTTCCATCGAGTAGCTGAGTATGCCTGCACATGACAGTGCCCATGGATCACAGCAAATCATCTGCAGGCTTCCAACCTGAATCAATTATCAAACCCATCATTTAAGGGTAAACGTGTATGAACCAAACTTGTATCCTTGTGTAACGTGAACAGCGGATCCACAGTTAACACTTGGACCAGAATACTGTTAACTCTCCATCTCCAGTCAAGATTGGGGCCCATAGTCTGGGAGGTAGCTCAGTTAGTAAGTGATCCCCCACAATTCATGTGAAAAATAGCTGTGTAGGCGTGGTGTGTTTATAATGGAAGCACTAGAGACAGAGACAGGTGGCCCTGGGGCTAACTGGCTAGAGAGTCTCACCTACTTGGTGGGTTTCTGGCCAAAGAGAGACCATGTCTCAAATAAAACAAAGCAGATAGCACCTAAGGAACAGTACCCAAAGCTGTCCCCTGGCCTCCATATGCACTCACATGCCTGTGACCCCATGTCCACACATGTAACTGCATTTACACAAATACCCAGACATGTATATATGTACACATGCACACACACACACCCACACCCACACTCAAACACACAAACACACAAACACAAACACACAAACACAAACACACAGGGTGGTGAGAGGGAGGAGATTGAATGAAGACATAATGAATGCCAATCTGTTTATGAGCAACAAAAGAAAAAAGAAAAAGAGTCAGGTGAATAGAGAACCCAAGCCTGCCTGCCTGTGTGTGTGTGTGTGTGTGTGTGTATGTGTGTGTGTATGTGTGTGTGTGTGTGTGACCCCTCCTCAGTCTGAAATACATGGGAAACCACAACACACCCAGGTGGCTGCTTAGTAGATATAACAGTGATAGGTCAAGGTCAGTGTCTGATGAGACCACACTAAAATCACATAATGCAGCCAGCTCACAGTAGGTTTAGATGAGCCAATAAGAGGAGATGTATTCCAGGTGTGCACTTAGTAATAGAAGCTACCATTGTGGACATTCTGTCTGAGGCAATGTCATTGTAAGGGTATTAGACAAGATGTCATAATACCAATGTGCTATGATTACAAAGCCAATTATTACCTATCCAGACAGAGCCAGTGCACTGCCTTCATGCATGGTCTAAGCCTCTATCGTTGTCATCCATGCCATGATTGCTCATGCTATTATAATAAAAAGTAGTCATTATCTATGGACCACTGCCTATGTGCAAGATGCACTATTAAACTCTCCTAAGGTCCACAGTAATATTACAGGGTGGTCTTATCACCCACATTCTATAGATGGAGACGAAAGAAACCAAGGCTTAAAATGTAGTCATTTCCCAAGGTCACTCTTCAAGTGAATGGAGATTCCAGGGACATTCAACACATTGCCCCGCTGCAGGACTGTTAAAATGGATTATGCCTCATACACTCGCTGAATATATGCAGGTTGTAAATCCAGTCTTGTCTCTCCTACTCAGGAAAGTAGATTGGGTTATTAGTCAGCAAGAGTGATGTCAGCAGGGTGACCTTGAACCCACTCTCATTCAATAAAAGAGGAAGGGTTTGTACAAGCATCAGTACATAATTGTATTCTCTCCGTGTGTCTCTCTCTGTTGTCTGTCTTTCTCTCGCTCTTTTTTGTTTTATTGAGTCAAGTTCTCACACTGTAGCCCAGGGCCTTGAACTTATGGGAAAACACCTTAACTACCCAAATTCTGAAACTACAGGTGTGAGCTTCCGTGCTCAGCTCTCATTCTTAACGATGCAAAGACTATTGGCTTGAAGGTTCCTGCATTTGGGAGTAGAATCGCACTCTACCCTCCACATATATTCCTTAGTCAGTTTGAAAGGTTCCTCCAAAGATGGCCCCCACAGAGCAGCTGTGAAGTTCATTTTAATTGTCAGTCTTGAATCATCTAAGAGTCTCAAGGAGGAGTTGTCTAGATCAGGTTGGCCCCTGAGTGTGTCTGTGGCAACTCTCTTACTTTGTTAATTGATATGGAAAGAGCAAGCCTACTGTGGGTAGCACCATACCCTAAGCGTGGGTCTTAGGCTATGTAGCCAAGAAAACGGTCAGCTGAGCAGACGCATACATGGGTTAATTTTTTCTATAACTTGACTGTGGATGTGATGTGACTAGCTGTTTTATCTTCAGCTGCCATCTTCCGTTTCCATTATGGCGGACTATAATCTGACATTATAAGCTAAAATAAACACTTTCTTTCCTAAGTTGTTTTTTTTTTTTTTTTAATCAAGGTATTTTATCATGGCTACAGACATGAAATGAAATGACCTCATTCTCTGAGGTCAACTTCCCACCTAACTGTACTGTCTCCTGTTCCCAGGCCACAAGTACTTCATCCATTCATCACTCATTCATTCATTTATTCTACTAATATTTATTGAGGAGCTAATTTGTCCTAGAGCCTGGAGAGAGAATGGTCAGCAAGGGTGTGTGAGCCCTGCTCTTGTGTGGCTGACGTCCCAGCTGGGGATGCAGAAACATACAAATAGATTGCCAAACAAATTGGTAAGAATGCTTCAGATACAGACAGAAACTTTAAAGAAGCAATGAAGATTGCTTGGGTAGAAAAGCACCAAGGATGGGAAAACCCCACCCCACCCCCTCTTTACCCTGTCTGGGGTTCACAGGTGCCCTCTGTCCTCTGTCGTCAGATCTCAGGCCACCATTCTCTGCATCCCTTCCCACATCCTTCTTATGAGAACTTTCTCTGTGCCCAGTGAATGTTTTGCAATATACAGATTGGATAGCTTCACTGAGGGCCAACTCTGACACCTGTTCAAGTCACCACAATGAACCCTAGTGGGACTGAGCGTCAGTCTCCCGATAGCTCACTCGGTTCTGTTATCCTTTACCCTATCCTGATGCTGTGTTTCCTGAGATTATCTTATAATGAAGCCACCTATATTTGTTCTCTTTGTGGATGTCGGGGCAAAGGGAAACCGTCATACATGCTCTGCCTAGCTGAGCACGTGAGGCTTGTACCTAAAGCCAAACGATGACCTCATGGCTGCAAAGGCCTAGAGGGTTTGCTTCCCAGGCTATGCTGGGTGCAGCTTACACCTTTGAAGCAGCCAGAGCCTAGGTGTACCGGGACCAGGGAGAGACCCAGAGCTGGTGTCTCCTTCCCTAGAGTTCAGAAAGGAGAGGAGAAGGGTGGGAGACGAAGTCAGAGAGAATGGCCGGTAAGCATCGTTTTAAGTTTAGACAAAGCTTTCAGGGGACCTTTTCTTTAGGAGGTCCTCTGGGGATTTTGCAAAGAATGGCTATATAACAGTGGGGACTTGGAAGAGGCTGGTTCACCTTAAGCACCCTGAAATAGCCCGATGCTTCCCATCCTTCGACGATGTCATTCAAATACCGTCCTGTCCCGTCCATCTTCTGTTTAATTAGGAACCCCTTCCCCCTGTAAAACCTAAAGCTTCATATATGAAAGTAAGGATTGATTCAGACACACCTGATTAGGAGGGTTGGAGCTATGATCCGTGTCAAACCAAAGTGTCAGGGGGTAGCTGCATCTCCCCTAGGCCCTGTATCATACATATTGTTACCATGACTACCCAAGTATGGCAATGGGACAAAAATATGCCACATCTTGTAGGCACGAATCACCAAGGGCAACGTGGATACTCAGGATCCACACCCCTTCCAAGTAACAATCTCACAATGCATCTATTCTGGAATTTGAAAGGTCTAGTTTTTTTCCTGCTTCTGGGGTGGGGAGCCCTGACTTTCTATTCCTTAGGCAGATCAGTGCTCCCCACACCCATCCCACCAACCCCACCCTATAACCCACCAACCCCACCCTATCACCCACCAACCCCACCCTATCATCCCAGGGTGAGCTCTGTGCCTGTTTAAGAGATGGCTCCAGAAGGCAGGCCTAGCTGGAATCATGAAAGTTCTAGCCTAGAAGTGAGTTGGAGGTTGAGAAAGATGCTTCCTAGCAGTCCCGGATTAGGTTGTCAAGAGGACCTGGCCTCTTGACGGAGGTAGCACACACTCAGGCCCTGTGGTTACACAGGGCCTGGTGACTTTCTCGGACCTCTGCCTGCAGTACCGTGAGTGTAAAGAGGACCTATTAGTGGAGCTCCAGATAGCTCTTTGGATTTCCCTACAGCAGATGCTCTATTCTGGCCCTGGTCTTCTTCCCCTCACAGTGACATGGGGACAATCCCAGGCCACTCAGGCTGAAACCTTCCATTCCTCTTTCTTTCTTCTTCACCACCCATATCTAGGTCACATGCAGAATATATGCAATCATCCATGTGTTCCAAACAATCCCTGACCTACCCTCTACATCTATCATGCTACCACCATCATGGCCAGCAGACAGATGGAGGTGGCTACCAACATCTTATTATTTCCATTGTCCCAAGAGTCTCTAGCCAGCCTTTCTCTGGGCACTACCCCCTGACTCCATTCACTATACTCTTTACCTATCCAGAGGGTTCTTTATAGAAAACACTTCATGTCAGCATCCAGCTTAAAAGCTATATGCCTTTTGAGTGGGGCCGTATTTATATTAAGCTCCTTACGTGGCTTTTAGGATGAATGGGGCTGGCTGAGCTCACCTTATGCCACACTTCCTCATGCTCCTTGTGCTGAGCACACTGGCGTCTGTTTCTCAAGCCTAGCTTAGTTCTCATCACATGACCCTGGTTCTAGTTCTCTTCCCCCAACCCCCAGGAGCAGACTCCCTTGGAAGTTTCCTCCTCAGAGACGCTTCTTAACCTCCCCATCATAATTCATTCTCTGCTCGCCCATCACTCAACACATCCACTGCCTCATAAATTTGCCATCACCTGACACTGTCAGGCTTAATTACTGGAATGGTAATAATCATGAGACATGGATTTTTATGGCTCTCTATTCCTAGTAGCTTACCCATGAGGATGAAGATGGGAGGGTCCCACACATTAAAAAAAAAAAAAACACCCAATAAATATTTCTTTCACGAAGCCATGAGGTTGACACATGACCTGGAACAAGTTAGCCCTCCAGACTTCTATTTTCCCATTAGCACAATGGGAAAGAATGAGATGGGCTCATTCAAGGCTGTGTTCAAGACCTTCCCTGGTTCTGATATCTTCTGAAACACTGCTCATAAGATGGCGTCAGGATGGATGAGCAGATGATAGAGAGAGGGCAGGAAGGAGGAGGGATAATGGAGGGAGGAGCATATGAATGATGGAGGGAGGAGCATATGAATGATGGAGGGAGGAGCGTATGAATGATGGAGGGAGGAGCATATGAATGATGGAGGGAGGAGCATATGAATGATGGAGGGAGGAGCGTATGAATGATGGAGGGAGGAGCATATGAATGATGGAGGGAGGAGCGTATGAATGATGGAGGGAGGAGCATATGAATGATGGAGGGAGGAGCATATGAATGATGGAGGGAGGAGCGTATGAATGATGGAGGGAGGAGCGTATGAATGATGGAGGGAGGAGCATATGAATGATGGAGGGAGGAGCGTATGAATGATGGAGGGAGGAGCATATGAATGATGGAGGGAGGAGCATATGAATGATGGAGGGAGAAGCGTATGAATGATGGAGGGAGGAGCATATGAATGATGGAGGGAGGAGTGTATGAATGATGGAGGGAGGAGCGTATGAATGATGGAGGGAGGAGCGTATGAATGATGGAGGGAGGGATGCATGGATGGTGGAGAGAGGAGTGTATGAATGATGGAGGAGGGATGCATGGATGGTGGAGGGAGAAGCGTATGAATGATGGAGGGAGGGATGCATGGATGGTGGAAGGAGGGAAAGTAGGAGATAGAAGGAAGGGAAGGAAGGCGAGTGCATCACTGGGGAAGAGATGAGTTATGGAAGAAGGGAGGAAAGGAGAAATGAAGGAGGAAATGATGGAGGGAAGGGTGATTGGGGAAGTGCATTGAGGAATGGATAGCAAGATGGTTTTATGGGTTTTATTGAAGAAATCCAAGATGGGGAAAGTTATCAGGAAGATGGGGGCAGAGAAAGAGGACAAATAGCTGTAGTCAGAATGTAGTTTCCCTACTCAAATTTTCCTACTGAAAGAGAGCTACCTTCTTCCCAGCCCACAGGACAACCATTGCCTATGGCTGTGCCTAGATGTTGTTGCCAACAGAAGTGGCCGCTCACTGGTCAAGACCTCTGTGGAGGAGATAAAAGGAGCCAGGGAGGAACATGTCGGCAAGGCCAGCATCCCTGTCTTCTCAGAGTGCAAATGACTTTCTTGCTCCTACAGGTTCAAAGAGCACTTCATTGTACAGGAAAAGTACAGCTAATGAGAAACAGGCTCCCTGGCTCCAGCCACAGCTAGGGAGGCCCAGGAGACAGAGGAATGCCTCCTAGAACCTGACTGTGGGCATCTGCAAAGAGGAGTCATTTCCTCCCTTGCTCTGGGGCCAGTGCACCTAAGGGGAAGTAGGGGGCGGGGGAGGGAGAGGTAGACTTGGAGCTAAGGCAGAGCCATCAATAGGGTGAGGCTTCTGAACTGGGGCCTTTCTCATATCCTGAGATCTTTGGCCTGGAATCCAAGTCAAACACCAATAATGACAGCAGTTCCATGACATTGGACTGTTGGGAGGCCAGCTATGGCGACATAGCAGGAAGACTGCTGGCTCTGATGTGTGGACTCTGGTCCTTGGTGTTCTCAGCTGTCCAGATCATGAGCTGGGGGAAAGCCCAACACTGTTGTACATGACACAATGAAAATAGCATAGATTGGGGTCCTCAGACCTAGGCTGCAGCTTTGGTTCTGAGATGTGTTCGGAAGAAAGATGAGCAGATGCAGAATGATGGAGAACCCATCTGAGATCACAGAATAGTCAGCCCTACAGAACTGATGGCATGTGGATGAAGGTGTGAGACAGGGGTGGGAGCGTTGTAGTGTGTGTGTGTGTCTGTGTGTCTCTGTGTGTGTGTATGTGTGTGTGATGATATGATAACATACATATCTATATATGCTATCTGGGTGCCTTCAGGAAGTAATGAATGGGGAATTAGCATGCAGCTAATCCTGAGTATTTTATTCAAGTAATTTCCTATTCATTGATCCTCTCTTCAATTGTGTCTATACTAACATTACACCTACTTGATGGGATTCTTAAAATGCAGTAGAGTGTCTTTCAGTTTTAGAATTTCCAGCCGGCTTTTATTTTTTATCTGTGAAAACTTCCTCTCTTTTCTTTCTTTGACCATATGCATTGGTTGTCTTACAGTCTGTGACTGATGTCATCAATATGTGGATCACCTGTGAATATTTTTCTATTATGCACTTTTCCTGCTTTGTTTCAGCCTTTTGGTTTATCTCGTGGTGTGGTGTGTTTGGCTATTTTAGGCCAGGTGCCTGCCTCAGATCCTATCAGTAGCCATTCTCAGTTCAAAGAAAGAATCTTTCCCTTGGAGATTTTCCCATGGAGGGCAGGATATTGATCCTTCTAAGAGAATGATGGATACAATAGACTAGTGGTCTTATTTGATGGGGAAGAATCTGGGGTGATTTTGATAGCAAGGGAAGGGCAACAAAAAGCAAAAGAGGGCAGAGACAAGGATGTGTATGGCTTGCCTACAGCCAGACAGGACATCTGGCAGCTTGATGCCTTCCATTCTGCCCCACTGCAGCTGGAAAAGACATTCAGGCTACAAAACATGAACACTGTGAGTCTCATGCCAAGGTGGCTGAGGAAACAAGAGGAATGTGTGCTTCAGATCTCCATCTGAGCTTGATGCCAATGGATCTGGAGCAGCTACATCAAGCAACAAGCCACCTTAGTAAATTCTGTGAGTGCTCACGGATCCATACAAGCCTGCATGCACAAACAGGAAAGTCAACGATGAAACCACTTGAGAGCTCCACACACAAATGAAGTTCACAAAAGCTTTGCTTTTAACTCTGTTCTCCAGTGGAGGGTATTCAATGGGCCTTGTCAGTCAGATTCCAAACGTCTGCCTTCATTGCCAAGAATCCTTCACCTCTGTACCTACTCTCTGGCTTGACTACACTTGTGAGTTTCAGAGGGTTCCATGGTAGATGTTATCAAGTAGAATGAACTCTCCTGGCCAAGACCTTGTCTTGCCAGCTACATCCTGTGCCCCAGATTTCAGCTGGTCCAGGTATGACATCACCCTTGGTGCCTCTCTACTACCTCCAGGATAGAGCACCACTTCAGAGGCTGTGACTGCCAGATCTGGTCCCACCCCTTCTGGGTATGTCCAGGTAACATGGCAGAGATTGAAGCCCCAACCCCATCCCTAGTGCATGCATAGGCCTTGTCACGGGCCTCATCACACAGGGTCTGACAATCCTTAGCATTCTGCTGTGGGAGTTCTCACTGTTATGATAAGATACCCAACCAGAGCAACTTAAAGGAGAAAGGATTTCTTTTCAGTTCATGGTTTTAAGAGAGCGCACTTCATAGTTGCAAGGAAAGCAAGGTGGAGTTTATGGTGGTCGTGGTGTGACTCAGTGAGACTCCTCTCCTTTCCCGGGTCTAGAGAGCTAAGATCTGGGGAAAGGCAGGCAGTAGTGATGTGGGGCCAACCTATTTGTACTAATGCAGCCTCATCTCCTAAAGGACTGACAACCTCCCAAAACAGCACCATCATACTAGACCAAGTACTCAGATCCATGAGCCTAAGGGGACATTTCATATTCAAACCATAATGGGAAAGGTGGGTGAAGTTGAGCTCTGGACCCAAAGGGTTTCCACCCTTTATCTGCCAGGAACATCAAGGGATTTTTTTTTTTAAGTTTCTCCCTTGTTAAGACTTGTCTTGGCCCCAATGTAGACAGGAGTAGGACATTGTGAGTCTAGAGTTGGATTGAGCTGAGTTTACTTTCTAGTCTACTGCCTCCTAGCTCAGCAGTTTTAAGCATCTCAACTTCAGTATCTTCCCTAGTGGAGTCTATCAGCATATATGTTTGTATCAGGAGTAGACAACTTGATACATGTCAGTTTTTTGGAACCCAGCTCATAACTACGTGGCTTAAACTTGTAAGGCTATGCAACCCACAGCCTTCAGGCCACAAGCATACCCCAAGATAGCCATGATGAGGCCCAACACAAAACTGGTAACTTACTTAAGACATTAGAAGAGCTGGTTAGATTTAAAAAAAAAAAAAATTTATACCTTGGTTATACCATTCTCAAGCATGAAGTTTGTGGATGACAGCCTATACAAGGGAAACCAAAAAGTTGGTCACCCTGAAAGCTATGTGTTTTCATGTCAAGTGGAGCAGGGTGAACTTGTGATAGTTAACGTCAACTGTGACTTGACTGGGTGGAGGAAAACTAAGGGCAATAATGAGAAGCGCTTTCGATGGTATCTACAAAAGCTTCTCCAGAGAGATCTAACTAAGAGGGGAAGATCCACCCTGATTATACGGAGCACTATCCCAGGGGTTGGGGTCCCAGGTTAAATGAAAAGAGAAAAATAAGTAACGCTAATTAAGTATCAGACTTCATCTTTCTCTGATCCCCACGTTGGGCACCAATCTGTAGCTGCTCATTCTGTAGCGGCTACATTCTAACGGGTTACCGGGTCACCTGGAAGGAAAGCTGGGGATGGGAATGGACTGATGAGAGAAACATGGAGCCAAGACAAGAGTTCCTGCTCAAGGCTCAAAGTTTATTAGGGGGTCTCCAAATATGTAGGTAAGGGAAGACCCTTCCCCCAAAGGCTGGAAACAGGTCTGAAGAACTGGTTCTGCTTGCTCCGCAGGTGTCAGGTGGTGGCTAGTAGTGTCCTAGGAGAACAATGGGCTTCCCCTTGGTCTGAGCGCTCCACCCTAGGTGGGAAGCAGTGGCTATCAGAGCTCTGAAACTCCCACTCAAAAAGGCTGGGGGGAAGGGCACACCTGACTTTGGATGCAATGTGGTCAGCTGCCTCCTGTCCCCTACACCATGTCTTCTTTGTTATGATAAACTGTATCTCTTTGAACTGTAAGCTTCAAAATAAACCCCTCCTTCTTTCGTGGATTGTGGCAGGTATTTTGTTAAAGTGACAAGAAAAGTAACTAATACAGATGTAAACAGTGATCAATAAGTAATAGCAGAAAAAAAGTGGATGGGGGTTGGTATTTGATAGAGCTAGAGTTTTAATTATGGGGAGATAAGAAACTTCATTCCACGTGGTAATGATGGGTATGTAACAGTGTGGCATAACTGTTCACTTAAAGTAGTCTAAGTAGTACATTTTAGGTCATATAGAAATTACCACCACAAAAAGAAGCATCTTTTATTGCTTCTTGATGAGGTACCTCAACTGTTTACGGTGTCGTGGTAAATCTCTAACCCAAATTACCTGGTTAAAGAAATCACAACTCAATCAATATGAATACAGTCGACTCTAGCCTTTATTTGAAAAGTTAAGGTGGGGAGAAGGTTCACAAGGCACCTGTATATGTGATTAACTCCTCGCCTGCAGCCCCTGCCAGGAGTGGAATTAGCATCAAAATGCAAGCCCAGGGCTATCTACAACACTACAGACTCAGGTTAAAGGGTTAATGTTAATGTTTGTTAGGTAGCAGGAGCAAGAGTATCTTGATAAATGTTAGACTCTGGCAACTTCTCTTACCCAAAAGAATTAAACTCCGAAGTCTTCAAGAGGTACCACCCATGAATAAGGTTGTGCAATTGGGGAGCCCCTGGAATGTCACACAGGTAAGGTAATGGATATGTGCCCAATTTCAGAGACCTGAACACAGGGACATGGGCTTGAAGGGGCAGGCATGAGGAGATGAGGCAACTGAGCTTCGCTCTGTGGAGAGAACACTCCAAAATGCCCCCAGGAAAGTCCTGAAGGAAATGAAGATGCTCATGCAATGTCCAAGACTATGCTCAAGATCTCCCACTTACTTTTCTACCTCTGATTCTCTCCTAAAGCTCAGATGCTCAGCCAACAGCCATCTCTTGAGAAGGGCTTTTCCTACAGCCACAGCTCTTCTGAGACCCAGTCCCTGCATGAGAATCAGAGCCTCTCCTTCTCTAGTTTTACTCTGACATTCTATACTCACTTCATGTGTCAGTTACCCTGTCCTTTAGCAGAAGGAGCTGGGTCATTTCTTCTCTGCATTGCTTTCCTTGCTCCCTGGCCCTAATTATGCAAGCCACATTTTCACTGTTTTAATGAACAGTACATTAGAAGAAGAAGTGCAACTGACCCTAAAGTGATTTCCCATGACACATCAGTCCCACAAGATGAGAGAAGATGATTAGGAAGTAAGGGGGGGGGGGGGTCTTGTGGTCTAAGACCCTTGAGAAGAACTGAGCTAAATAAAGCTAAGGAGATTATTATAGGGCACATGGAGACTATGACACACAACAGTACTTTACCAGAAAGCTGGGACAGCTCAGTGATGTAACTTTGGTAACTTGAACTCAACTGTGGTAGGAATATTTATATCAGGGAAAGCAGCACATGCTACAAAACTAGAGCTTTAATTTTGTGTTTTCAGAGAGCTGGTTAAGTCACTGAACACTAACTCCAGAAGAGAGTACGGCCTCAAGATTTTCCTAATGTATTCAACCAGAAAATCCCTTTAAATTTCCTCCTGTGGGAAACATCCTGGGCAAGGAAATCATGTTCTGTGGAAAACACTTTGGGGAACGCTGTTCTCTGCGGTGATACTTTAATGAATACCGTGGAAGATGAGTGAAAGGAAGGGCTAGCAACGGAGCATCTACCATGCCCTGCACGTGATGACACATGCCTTTAACTGAGCATCTACCATGCCCTGCACATGATGCCGCATGCGTTTAACTGAGCATCTACTGTGTCCCACACGTGATGATGCATGCCTTTAACTGAGCATCTACCGTGCCCACACATGATGACACATGACTTATGTCTGCTGCTCTGTGTAGTCCTCCCAGCACCAGAAGAGGCACAGGTATGATGACTTTCCAAGTGAGGGGGAAAAGAGATGAAAGGAGAAATGTCCCTACTACATCCAGCCCAAAGCCCATTCCCACCAGAGATTATGACGTCTAGTGGGTGGTTTGAGCATCAAGATTTAAGTAATGCTTTCAGGAGGGTTTGTCAAACAAATTAGCAGATAGGCCATGAGCTAGTCTTATAATCCGGTCATCTAGAATGGACAAAGACACTTCTAGACAGTAGAAGAACAGAGGCCTGGCAGGGTGGTATATTATATTAAATATTTCCCGCTACATAAAGTTCTAGTTGGTCCATGATCCATGGTCTCTCTCTGTGTATATGATTCCATATACTGAGAATTGTGCACAAAACATTTTTAATCTCCTGAACACCTTTAAAGATCCCAATCTTTATTCATTTCTGAAAGGCAGTTCTAACCTCAGCCACTGACACTTACATGGAAAAGGCCTAAGAAATCATTCAAACAAATTTTTATTTTTACCAGTAGGGAGACTAAGATACACATAGGGAAATGATCGCTTTGGTGTCCTGTAAGACTCTGGGCCTTGGCTACTGTACAACACTATTTTTAATTAACATAAAGGTCTTTAGCCCTCAGTGCCTTAAGAAGGTGATTTTTAACTGAAATCCAACCATTTCTGGATAAACAGGGCTTGGTTGCTTTCCACTAAGACCAGGCTTATCAGCTCATGGCCTTTGAGAAAAAAAATGTTCTATATTGCAAGGGCATTGTCCTGAATCATGTGTGGAACTGGGCTGCATGATTCTGTGTTATTTATGCCCATCTTAAAGGTACTGCTGCTCCAGTTGCAAACAACTGGGGCCTGGGAAGGTTACCACCACAGAGATGATCTAGCAACCTCTTCTCCCCTCTGGTAAAGTTTCCTTTGGTGTTGATGCTGGTTTTGGTGCTCCTTAGAAAATGTCTTCTAAGACATATTCTATATGGAATATATTAGAAATTCTGAATTGCCGTGGCAATTACCTGGGCAGTGACGGTCAAAATAACCTAGTAGCAGGGTTTAAGTGATACTGACCCTGACACTGGAGGGTGGGAAACAGTGACTCAGTATATAAATTCTTACTGCCTAAGCATGAAGACCAAAGCTCAGTACTCAGCACACATGCAAGAAGCAAGCTGCACAGTGTGTACCTGTAATCCCAGAGCTGGGCAAACAGAGAGGAGCATCTCATGGTTACACTGGCTAACCAATGTAGCCAGGCTCAATGAGAGACCCTCTCTCAAAAAATAAAACGGAGAAGAGTTGAAGAAGGCACCCAATATGAACTTCTGGCTTCCATGTGCACATGCTGTGTGTACTTGTGCACACACACACACACACACACATGAGACAAGTAACACAGGGATGAAGTACCATGATGCTATACTGTACTTTAAGCAGGAAAGCCTTTAATTTAGGTCAACTTTAAAGCCTGTAAAATATTTTGTATAAAGTATTCTATTTTTATTTTTAAGCATATAATTTTTGACCTACCCTTGATGATTTGACTATGAAATTCTCTAGTGAGTTAATGGCTAGGTTATTTTGATATACATATTAGCGGGCTGTAGGTAAATTAAGAGTTGGGGTGGTCTGTTGGAGAGACTGATTTTAATGTTTAAAATACCTCATTCACTTGTTGTTCCCTCATTCATTCAATAAGTAATCTTGAGTATTCTAGATTTTGTGGATATAGAGATAGATCAAGATGGTGTCTCTAAAGATAGTGAAACTTAGCTGGGCATGGTGGTGCACGCCTGTAATCCCAGCACTTGGGAGGCAGAGGCAGGCAGATTTCTGAGTTCGAGGCCAGCCTGGTCTACAGAGTGAGTTCCAGGACAGCCAGGACCACACAGAGAAACCCTGTCTCGAAAAAACCAAAGGGAAAAAAAAGATAATGAAACTTAAAATGCTTTTGGGAGTATGAGAAAGTCATTACACAAGAACAAACAGACAAAGGGACAGGGAGCCACTTAGGAGACAGGTGTGGAAAGATGAGCAGGTGACAATGATGGAAGGCCAGCCTGGGACATATTTTAAAATCACATCACAGATTTCCCTTGGCTGCAGACAAAACAAAGGTATATTAGGGACACAGGAGCCAATATGAATGAAGGCCCAGAGATGGCTTAACTCAAGAATGCTGAGAAGGCTCGGAGGGGTTAGGGCTGAAGCTGAGTTAGAAAGGAACAAAAGGGACGACCTATGTACAAAAGGTTCGACAACCTGCAAAGACAGTACCATCATCAGCAAACCCAGCACTCAAACACATGTGGTGTGGTGGCATTTCATTTATGTCTACAGTGACAATAAATCAACATAAGGCTAGGGATAAAGGTGAACAGGAGACAGGAAGAGGTAGAAGCTGTGTTAGCAAAGACAGTCAAGATAGACTATGCTACTGCTAAAACCTACACGACAAAAGTCACCTGGGTGGGAAAATAGTAGTGAGTTTCTGGCAGAGGAAAGACTCAGGCCCAATGCCCTGACTGGAGGCCTGGGAGTGACATCCTACACACTCAGCTGCAAACATCTGGGTGAGGTTGTCAGACTAGTGTTAGAGAGTCAGTAGTGCCCGGAAGTTGAGAAGAGACTAAGATGGCAGCGGCCAGGTCAGGAGGTTAGAGCAAGTGCTGCTGAAGAGAGGTGTGTTTGCCAGCTTGCCTCATGAAGAGCATGCAGCAGATACTCCATGAGAGGATCCTTTCTTCACCTGCTCCTGGCCCAGGATGGACGGAAACTCCAAAACAGTGTTCAAACTTGGCAGCGTTCGGTATACGCACGCACCAACGAAAGGAAACAGGAAGCCCATTTGTGCCAGTCAGGCTGGTGAGAACCTGAGAGATCTGATCTGCGCACAGATCTGTTGGCAAGGAGACAGCATCTGGCTGGTACCTGGGTGGATGCAACAGGCCTAGGAAGAACTAAGATCCTTTCAAATAACAGCAAGTAAGAAAGAGAGAAGCAGCATCGATAGTTATTAAGGACTGACACACACAAATCCAAAGAAAGAGACCGAGAAAGCCCTCAGGTCCGCGTGTGGTTCCTCACACCTGTAATCCCAGCACGGCACAGGCCAGAAGCAGGAGAATCTGAGGCAAGCCTGGGCTACATGTCTCAGAACAAAACAAGACAAAAACAGAAACAAACAAACAAAACCCAAGAGGGACCAGGCGATAACTTAGTGGTTAAAGAGCTTGTTGTGCCAACAGCAAGAATGAGGGCCAGAGATTGAATTTCCCAGAACCCACTTGGGTGGGTGTGGCAGCTCACCTGTAAATCTAGCACTCAGGAGGAGAAAATATAGCATTAAATAGCTAACTGGCTGCCTGGATTAAGAATCAGAGGATTCTGGGTTCAATTTTTAAACTCCTCCTCAATGGCCAAGGTCTTGGGGAGCCGCTGAGGTTCTGATGTTGACCTGTACTTGTTGCCCACATGGACAAGGAGATGGAGAGAGGGCAGGAAAGAAGAAACGCCATGAGAAGGGTGAATAAGAATGTTGAAAGATCTTGCTTCTGCACGGAGAAGACAGTTATCCCAAGTGCCTGATCCCCTCTCTGACTCTAAATCTTGGCTTTTTTTTTTTCCTTTTTTCTCAGCCATCTTTTAGCTGGTGCCTGGCAGACTAAAACTTCCCAGCCACCCTATAGTTATGCAAACTTCAAATCTAACTCCTGCTGCTGAGAAACAATTTCTCTGTTAGCAAAGCAAATTCTCAAGAGAAGGAATCTGAGGGACTGTAATCATCTCTGTGTGTCACTTTACTAAGCCACCTTCAGGCCAGGTATCAAACAAAACACAGCATGGAGGCTGTGCAGATCGTGGAGAAATCCTGGGGACACAGCAGTCAAGAACTGTACATAGTGTCCAACTTGTCCCAGCCTGCTCAGGAATTACCTATTTTTTTTATTTAAATTTATTTATTTTTTTTCACATTCCATATTTTATTCCCAACCCCATCCACCCTCCGACTGTTTCACAGTCCATACCTGTTGGGATCGGCAGGCAGCATGGTGGCAGCTCCAGAAAAACCACACCAGGCCAAACAGTTCCACGTGAGGTTTATTGAGAGGGGAAAGGACCAAGGTGGTGGTGGAAAGAGAAGAGGGAGGGGGGTTCCTCTTAAATATATGGATGGTGATGTGGTCATAGGTAAAGGTGAGCCTGATGGATTCTTGAAACATGCTGGCTGTTGCCTTGGCAACAGGTGTACAGGTCACACTGTCACCTATATGATATCACTGGTTTTGGAGGTCCTGGTACCAAAAATACCTCCTCCCCAACCCCTGTCTCCATGTGGATGTCCCCAGCCCCACCCCACCCACCTGACCTCTCTAAACTCCCTGGGGCCTCCAGTCTCTAGAGGGCTAGGTGCATCATCTCTTAACAAACACAGACCCCACAGTCCTCTACTGTATGTGTGTTGGGGGCCTCATATCAGCTGGTGCATGCTGCCTCTTTGGTGGTCCACTGTTTTAGAGATCTTGGAGCTTCAGATTAATTGAGAATGCTGGTCCTCCTAAAGGGTCACCCTTCTCCTCCGCTTCTTCCAGCCTTCCCTAGTTCAACAACAAGGGTCAGCTGCTTCTTTCTATCCATCGGTTGGGTGCAAATATCTGCATCTGACTCTTTCAGGAGTTTGTTTGGTCTTCCAGAATTTGGTCATGCTAGGTCCCTTATTGTGAGCGCTCCATAGCCTCAGTAATAGTGTCAGGCCTTGCCTTGGGACCTCCCTCCCCCCAAAAGTAGAGAATACCCAAGATACAATCCACAGAACTCAAAAAGTTCAACAAGCTGAAGTGCCCAAGTGAGGACGCCTCAGTCCCACTTGGGAGGGAGAAGACAGCAATCACAA
The DNA here is from genome assembly GCF_947179515.1 of Apodemus sylvaticus. Taxonomy (NCBI): domain Eukaryota; kingdom Metazoa; phylum Chordata; class Mammalia; order Rodentia; family Muridae; genus Apodemus; species Apodemus sylvaticus. The sequence continues at coordinate 51,955,366 of NC_067491.1, read as the reverse complement.
ATGGGGAGGGAGAGAGGGACCTTGGAGGGAAAGTGGACGTGGGGGCGCAGGGAGTTAGAGGGAGAGAGGAACTTGATCTGGTAATAGGACTGAATCCCTGAGGGAGGGTAGAAAGAATGGAAACAGGCCCAAAGTGGGATCCAGCTCAAGGTGAATTGCCTAATTTTAAAGCTAAAACTGTCATGTCTGGGGACCCTGCTCCATACTAAGCAAAGTACGGCAGTTGGTAGGACCCTTCTCTTTGGAGATACAGAAAGACCACTAATGTGACAGACTCTAACCGGTTACTGTGGTTCATTAGTCTCCAGGGTAGGAGTACAGGGAGGTGGGGAAGTCTCTTTCTGGAAAAGCTAAGTGGGAGGCTCGAAGTCATTGGTAATGTGCTCTTGGCATGGTAGGTGGTTCTCATGAGATCTCTTGGTAGTTTTGTGTCAGAGTTGCAACGAAGGGAGCAAGTGTATCCCTTCCTTCCTCACTTCCTCCAGACTCCACTCATGGCCCCTGATCCAACTCTACTCTTTCCATCCCTAGTTACCGTTTGTCACAAGTCCTTACCAGAACGCAGTCAGTGCCATCACCATGCCCTGACCCTTGAAAACTGAACTGAATAACCCTCTTTTTCTTCATAAATAACCTGTGTCAGGAATTTTTTTCCACAGTGATTTCTCCATACCCTAGCACATCAGGGCGTAGAGGAACTGGTACTTTCATCATCAGTGACGATGAAATGACGAAGAATTAAAATGATTATGATGTTTCCACGGAGCAGGGGATATAGAAATATCTTCCTTGTTTCAGGAAAACTTTAAGTCTAAATAAAGTACAAACATTCAAATTCAAATATTCACAGAAGCATTATTTATCAAATTAAAATTGTAGAAACCTAAATAATCATCAACAGAGAATTATCAAAATAAACTAGCATGAACCAATGAGATATTGGTTATTATTAAGGCATTAAAAAGAATAAAACAGATTTTTGAATAGGACTATCTTCCATGAGACACTCCCAAAAAGAAAAGAAAAAAAAACAGGTAATTTATTAGTTCCATAGAATACTTATATAAAACAAAAGGAAATTATAATTATGCATAGAAAAGTTATGAAAATATCCCACTGAAGGAGCTACAGGTGGCATCTATCATTAAACTTATGTCCTTTCTAGTGCTTTGTATATTGAGTAATATTTTCCTCTTTGGATGTTTTCCCATTTTCTAAAGAGACAGAAAACAAATCCTTGTCCAGCAAACTGGATAAAATAGTGTTTTCATTCAAAAAGGGTTTCTATTTTCTAACCCTGTTCTGGTTCATTAATTTTAGAACATGTAGAGGTTTTAATTTAGGCTCCAGTTGACCCAGGAGGGTTGTGTCTCATTTAAAAACAAAACAAAAAAGATGACTGACTCTATTTACATTGCATTTATAGAACATGAGTGTCGAGGTTAGGTGGTGGATTCAAATGGTAGCGTGGTCACTTCTCTTCTCAGTTCACTGTTCAGTGCAGTTCAAGTCATTCTGTGAAATTCCCCAATGACCCTGAATAACTGGGGTGAAGGCAGAGAGAGCCAGGGCCCTAATTAATGCAGAAAATTGCTATGTCGCTCATCTTGTGAGGACCCACAACAGACCTCTTCCCCAGGGTACAGCGAGAAGCCACAGCTGGGTCATCTCCAGAAGGCCAGAGAGCTGCAGGACATCAGCCCTTCCGTGCCCCTAACCTCAACTTGTCACTAAAGAAGAGCTGGCCCCATGTCCTGTCACTGCCTGGCTGAGCCTGGGCACTCTCCCCTCATGAACTGCTCATGCGCCATCTCCCAAGTAGTTTGAACTGGGCCCAACAACATGCAGTAAAATTCCTTCATCGTGGAATCAGCCTTGGCCATGGTCCATACCAGAAACTAACTGGCCACGTGAGTGGAAGGCACCAGGCTTTGCCATCGGCACAGCACACACCTCTTGTTTCTAAGGTGTGTCCTGGGCTGCGGAGAGGGCGTGGTACCTTTCTTTATATCTGTTATTAATTGAGGGTGGTTGTTTGGTTTTGAAACAAGGTCTTACTATGTAGCGCAGGTTGATCTTCAACTCAGGTAGTCTTCCTGCTTGGGCGTCCTGGGTGCTGGGGACCACACCATGCACCACTGGAACAGTCTTTAGCTGCTTTTCTCTCTGAGTAAGTGAGGGTGAGAGGAGGGAAGCAAACATGAGAAAGACACCCAGTCCTAGAGTTCCTGGTTCAGACAAGCGACTACCACAGAAAATGAAAATGCCAGCGCGGCTTTTTTTTTTTTTTTGTATGTGAGCACACTGTCACTGTCACTGTCACTGTCTTCAGATACACACTAGAAGAGGGCATCAGATCCCATGACAGACGGTTGTGAGCCACCATGTGGTTGCTGAGAATTGAACTCAGGACCTCTAGAAGAACAGTCAGTGCTCTTAACTTCTGAGCTTCCTCCCCAGGCCCCCTAGCCAGGGAAACTTTTTTCCCAACCCACCAGTCTTGATCAACAAGAACCAAGGATGACTCCTACTCATCAGTGCTTTACCAGAGACCCCCAGGTAAAGAGGGCGTTCCTGGAACTGTACTCTTCTCGGAACATCCCAGCAAGTGTAGCTCAATGTCCCTATGTGTGCACAAGCAGTGGAGAGTTGGTCTTCCCTCACCCCACACTGCCTGCCATGGAAACCAGGGGTAAGGGCTACCTGAAGCAGCAGCAGGAAAGAAGGACGGCATTGTCTGTAGGTCGTTTAAGATCATTATATCGTTTACTGCTATGCAGGCTGCTTTTTATTAAACACACACACACACACACACACACACACACACACACACCATTTCTCAACACCAGTGAGAAATATTCTTCCGTCATCTGTACCAACACTCCAACCCACACCACACTTGGTTCAGCATTGCCTGCTGCAGACTGTGTGCTTCATAGATGCTACCCAGCATCCTTTAGTTATTAGACACACTAGCAGTTACGTAATGGATTCTTGGTCGTGTGCAGTCACAGTCCTGTTTACAGATGTAAATGCTAGCTGCGGTACCCGAGGTAGGGAGATGCAAGACAGCAGACAGTGGCTTTGAGCTTGAGTTTCTCCTTTCACCAGATCACGAACAGGTTACAAAGTATTTTTCCACGCTGGCTCCTGATTCTCACACTTGAGCTAAGAAGGGGACACAGCAGGCTCATTTAATATACGAGGACACGGATGCTCAGAAACATCAAGGAACCAGCCCAGGGCGTCAGCAAAACTGGGGCATCATTCCTTCAAGCATTTCCATGGGACTGAAGTGCCCAGAGTGTCTTAAGACTTTGTCCTGTGGGCTGGGGAGATGACTCAGGGCATAAAACACTTTCCCCACAAATATGAGAACCAGTGTTTGGAATTCTAAAAATTTACATAAAAGCCAAGGGAGTATGGCAGCTGGATAGCTGGAATTGGTCAGCACCATGTCCAGCAAGAGAACCTGCCTCAATAAACTAGGTACAAGGTGATTGAGGAAGACGCTTGATGTCAACTTGATGTCACACATATATGCACACATGTGACTGTGTACCCATTCACACAAGTGAGACCCACACACATGCAGACACACATACACATTTGGAGGGGGGAAAAACGACACATGGCGGGGTAGGAGAAACTATACCTTCCCCAAGATCATCGGGAGATAACGGGTTAATCTAGAGACACCGTGGTCACTGGAACAGCAGAGAAAGGGGACATGTGACTGCTTCGTGCCATGTTTTCCCTCTCATTGTCTTGTTCGAGCCTCTCGGAAACCCCAAGGGGTGGAAATCACTGAAAAGGCTGGCAGATCACAGAAAGATAAAGTCCAAGTACTTGGTGGAATATGGATCAGTAAAAAAGCAAACTCTAGAGCCTCCTGGCAGGACCTCTCACGGCACAGTGGTCTTGCGTGGAGGTGAGGACCAGCATTGTGGTTCATAAGGGTTGAAGAAAGCTTCCAAGCTTCTGAGAAAGGAGAATTTGAGGAGGAAATGCTGAAGCCCCCGCTTCTCAGAATCAGTGATGGTTTCTGGTTGAGGTAGGTAAATGGGATGACTAAGGCTTCTCAGATATGGTCTGGGTTTTCCCAACTTACATTAACGGGAGTGCCTGAGCAGCTGCTCCCATGGAGACCAGGAATATGCCCACATCTACTCACAGATTAACGAAACTATGCCGTTTAAAATATACCGGGAATCACTTATTGTGTTTGTTTATAAATCGGTACCAGCCATAGCTTTTTTGTTGATATCAACATCATCATAATGATCATTACATTTTTGAAAGTAATAAATGCCCGTGTTAAAAAAATTTAAAATATACTAAATAGGGCCTAAAAAGCACTAAGTCACAGAGTGAGCTAGCTGCCATTGTGATTGATATGGACAGTCTACTGAAGAAGTAAAGCAACATGGAGTGAAGAAGAGAGACCCAGCTCTCTTGGGAAGGGTGGTGACCAGGGAAGAAAGGAAAAGCCAGCTGAGTGGAGGTGAGAGATTTGGAAGCAGACAGAAGGGGGATAGGGCTGGCTCAAGATGGTGGAGCAGAAGCAACAGTGAACGGGAAGTTCAGGTGGAGGCAAGTGGCTGGTCAGGGACCAAAGAGAACCTTGGTCAAGGGCTCCCAAGCAGCTTGATGAAAACAGATTTGCTGCAGTTGGTTTTTCTGGGTTTTCCTTCACAGGCCCTCCAGTTCCTTTCCACTGCAATTGTCTTCTCTCCAGTCTCTCCTGTTTCAACCCATTCTGCCAGAAGACACCCATTAACACTCAATACAGACACAGCGACGATGAATTATCTGTTTTTAAGGCTCTGTGAGCATCTCCTCTTTCTCTTAAAAAGCTGTAAAGATATTTGTGCTGAGTAGAAGATTCTAATTTAACCATTCCCTGCTGCAATGTAACATTATTTTCTAGTCTATATGGTTTCTAGCCAGAAGTCTGCCTTTGGGTTTGTTTATTTGTACTCAAGGCACATTTTGTTTTCTCTGGCTGCTTTTAAAATTTCTCCCTTGTTGTTGTTGTTGTTGTTGTTGTTGTTGTTTCCTTCTGAAAGTTGGTAAATTCTTTAGTATGGTTTCCTTTGTTTCTGGTTGGTTGGCATGGTTTGACTATTTGAGGTTCATTGAGCTTTGGGTACTTCAATTTTCTATCTCATTTAGGGGAAAAATCACTTCTTTTCATCAATATTTTTGTTCTCTTTTCTCTTCTTCTGGGGCTCCAGTTGAACATGTATTAGACTGTTTCCTCTTGCCCTACTATTAATACCACCAAAGGAGAGTATAGACCATTACTCAAATCCTTGTAAATTTAACTTCCTTTACTTATTCACTTTATATCCCACTCACTGCCCCCTCCCGGTCACCCCCTTGCAAAACCCCTCCCTCATCCCCTCTTCCCCTTCTCCTCTGTGTGAGTTACCTCACTTTCCCAGGTATACCCCACACACTGGCATAGGTATACCCCTCCCCCACTGTCACATCAAGTCTCTACGAGGCTGGGCACTTCCTCTCCCACTGAGGGTAGACAAGAAGCCCAGCTAGAAGAACACACACCACCTATAGGCAACAGATTTTTCGATAGCCCCCATCCCAGTTATTCAGGATCCACATGAAGACCAAGCTGCACATCTGCTGCATATGTTCAGGGAGGCCTAGGCTCAGTGTATGTTCTTTGGTTGGGGATTCAGACTCTCAGAGCCCCAAGGGTCCAGGTTAGTTGACTCCTGTGGGTCCCAAGTTACCCAAATTCTTTCAGTCAAATTAATCAAGTTTAGTATCTGTCAGACAGAGCTGTCCTCTTGAAGCAGGATTCTAAAGAATAGCACCACACATAGGAGAAAGTAGTATTTATTTAGCTCAAGAACTGCAAGGCTAGGGGTTTTGAAGGGCTAGGTGGTTTGCAGAGGAATGCTGGTTCATAGGAACTTGGTGGAACATCTCAAAATTACATAGCAGAACATCTTATCAGGGTGGAGTTCAGGGTATAGGGTGAGGAACACGTCTAATTCAAAATAAAAAAAATGTGTCAAGACATGGTCAACCCCAAGTTTTATAGAAAATAGGAATGAATTTATTTTGATCTTTAGAAGATGGCTTCTAATCTTAAAATGGAGTCAGGCTGATCCTCTGCATGTCAAGGGGTTAGGGGGTGCTGCTTTCTTTCATTCCCTGCTACTTGTGATTAGATTGCCCGGCTACAATCTCAAGCTCAATAACCTTTTGTTCTACTGTATAGACTTTGATGTTAATGCTATTTCATGTAACTTTTATTTCATATGTCCTCCTTTTCATCCAATGTTTTCTTCAGTGCCCCCCCAATACACACAACCATGCACATGCACACACGTGTGATCTTTTAAATTTTAAGTTTTCTTTTCTCTCACACTTATTTTTCTTTGTTTTCCTAAGACATACTTCTGAGATTTATAATAGACTCTTAACTAAAAATCTATGTCTACTAATGTTGCCAATTTTTTTGGTTTTGTTTCTTTCTTTTTTTTTTTTTTTTGAAACAGTGTTTCTGCACATAGTGCTGGCTGTCATGAGAATAATTTCATAGACCAGACTGGGCTTGAATTCAGAGATATGCCTGCCTCTACTTCCCAAGTATTGGAATTAAAGGTGTTTACTACCACTGCCTGGCCTAATGTTAGCATCTTTCATAATCTCTATATTTTATTCTATTGATTGAGTTTTCCTCCCATTATGATTCATATTTTATTTATTTATTTATTTATTTATTTATTTATTTATTTATTTATTTATTTTACAATGATGACATATTGGTCAGCACTCCATCGCTGTGAAGAGATAGCATGACCACAGCAACACTTACAAAGGAAGCCATTTAAATGGGACTTGCTTACAGTTTCCCTTCTTAGTCTGTTCTGTCATAGCAGGGAGCATGAGGGCAGGCAGGAAAACAAGATGCTAGACAACGAGCTGAGAGCTCTACACCTGGATCCACAGACAGCACAGAGAGAAAGAGAGAGAGGGAGGGAAGGGGGAGGGAGGAAGAGAGAAAGGGAGGAAGGGAGACAGACAGACAGACAGACAGACAGACAGGGGCCTGGGTTGAGCCTTTAAAACTACAAACCCTACCTCCTTGAGACATAATTTCTCTAACAAAGTCGCACGTTCCCCTACAAGACCACACCACCTAATCCTTTCAATCAGTGCCACTCCCTGGTGACCCCATGAGCCTATGGGGGCCCTTCTTGTTCAAGCCCCCACAGATGGTTGGATGCTGGCTATTATCACTTCCATGTTGGTGAATAGTAGAATTTTTATATTTACTTCGAGAGCATTGGATTTTATTCTGTTGTTCAACTCGGCATTGCTTTTTATCTTTGAGAAGACCTCTTTTAAGCGTTGTTATGACAGGCCCAAAGCAGACTTTATTTTGTGACTAATGTAGTGACATTACTTTGAAGATGCTACCCAATGCCTATAAATTATAAAGTTTCTTCATTCTGGCTACTGGATCCACAAATTATTTTTATTCTTCTATTAATTCCAGACATTGTTTTGACATATTTGGTTCCAGAGGATTGTTTCTCCTCTGGAGTCATGGAGTTTCCGCTCATGCACATACAACTCTGTTTTCAGAGTAAGGGACGTCTCTGAAAATATTGAAAATCTCTTTACCTTTCTCTCTTCCCTTCTCTTTACCCCTTCTCTTTCCTTCTTTGCACTTCCGGCCCTGTGTTTGAAAATTCTAGCTGACACAATAACCTGGCGTCAGTTTCCATCACTTTAGTCCAAAAAGGCTTCCTTGTTTCCTCCTCCCTGCACACAGCAGCCTGGAAGCTGGCTCCAAGCAGTAAGCCAACACAGTCAAAGGATTTTGTCTTCTGACTTTCCAAAAGCGCAGATATGTCACTTCCCAACCTTTTGGTGAAGATAGAGTGCAGACACCACAGTTGTTTGCTACCTGTTGTCTCCTATCTACAGCCATGATTCTCTCTGCTTCCCACCTGTATGACACTGTAAACTTTGGGGTGCAGGATGTCTGAGAACAAGTAGTCACTCACAGGACAATCACAGATTCTAACTGGAATGTTTGCAGTGGAAGTATAGTTGAACCACGTGGTTTTGGTTTTTGTTTTTTAAATCAGTTGTGTTACTCATAGAGAATGGATTTAAAGCAAGAGGATGCTGACTTGTGTTTCGGGGAAGAGTAATGAAGAGGAGCAGAGTGGGGCATTTAGATCTTAGTTTCAGTGGCTGTCTGTCGAATGCTTAGCAAGGAAGAGTCTGACTGCTGGAATGCGCAGTTGGATAAATGATGGTGTCATTCGAAATAACAGTGTTGTGGATATTAGGGGCAAAAGACCATGACTCCTCTTTCGACGATGTTCTCATGACTGTGAGGCACACATAGTTGATACCAGCTAGGCTGCTGGATTGAAGCCCAAAAGAGATCTAGGCTGAGCCGCTCCATGATAGGATGCGGGGCCACATGGACATCACTTATTGTCCCAGAGTATTGCCCACAGGGGTACTTGCCTAATCCCTTGAAGTTATGAGGTGTCAGAGGGCTGGCTTGCCATGTTTTCCTTTCTGTAACCCACAATTACCTGGCACATGCGTTGACCTGGTAGATACTCACTGCGAGTCTGTGAATGAGACAATGGCTGTCTCCATTGTTCCATTCCAAGTCCTTATCCCATACTCTTGACTTTCCTATTTGCCTTCTGGCTGTTTGAAGACTTGTCTTAAGTTTCATTGTTCTTGTTGGTTTTTTTTTTTTGGGGGGGGGGGGGTCCAGGCAGACTTTTCTCATTACTGTGTTAGTCATCTGTAGGGAGGGTCACAACCCTCCCTGTTCATAATAGAGGTGGATCATGTCAACTCACAGGTTCCATCCTGAAGCTGGAGTTGGTACTAGCTCTGTAGGAGGCTATTTTCTTCCCAGTAGGGATACTATTGGTCCAAAGCTTTCACTGAGGGAAATCTCTAGACTTCCCAAGGGATATTTATATCTTTAGAGTTTCACAGACTTAATATGAATCTAAGACTTTCTAATCTCTGTGGTCAATCTCTAAGTTAACCCTGAAAGTTGCCCAAAGAATGAAAGGGCTAAGCTTATTGTAAAAAGGTAAAATATTTTAAAGTCTCAGAGTTTAAAAATCTCTATTCTGATATCATATTTAAAATATGATATTAAAAATCTTATTGATTTTTTAAGGTGGAAAATGCCAGAAAGAGCTTTTTTTGTACATCAGAGAACCTGGGTTCTTGGCTTGAAATTCACTCTATGAGATTAAGAAATTTCTTCTCTTCTCTGGTCCCTTTTTTGAAACTGAGAGGATGTCATGGAAAGGTCTCTTCTAAGACAAAGGAACTCTATGCTAAGTAGTTTTGACCTCTCAAGATGTTTAAAATCCTAGAACTGAATTGAAAGATTTATTGAACCCTTACTGTTCCTCTAAGACAGACATTCAATTCCATCTAATGTGCTTCATATATACATTTTCCTTTGTAAACCATTGAAGATGAAGAAATAAGGTTCTAAGAAAGGATGTAACTTATTCAAGATCACACAGTGGGTTATGTCCACATGAAACATAACCCACAACTCCTCAACACACAGAGGCACATGTATGTACACACACATACATATGCACTGTCCTAAACTCCACCAACACAGTTTCTCCACCATCCATTTCCCTTGGCACCACCACCTTTCTCTGAAGTTCTGCTGCCCCTTCTGTAGGACATTCCAGTGCTGAGAGAATTAGAAAGAGACAGACGGGGTGGAATATTATTCCTCTGAACAGAGCCCATCAAGCATCGGCTCAAGGGAGTCTAGCAGCCCATGTGGAGCCCTGGGTTATCAGAACCCACTTTGGTCCACATGTCACTAGAACAAGCCCACACCCTGCTGTTCATCAGGCCCCGAGACAAGTTGTCTGTAGTTGGGGCACTGCTGCTTTTGGAACAGTTATGGGTGTTGTCCTGCAGCCTGCCTGGCCCAACTCTGTCAGTGTGTCCCGCCAAGCTCAGTGAAGCCACTGGGGATGGCTGAGCCAAGCTTTCTATGAAGCCAGGCCAAGTTTCAAAGTGTCTAGTGCCAAGGGTAAATGTCTGCTCCAGTGAAGATTAAGACTTCCAGATGCTTGTTGACAGTTGACCTCTCATAAGCTTTTTGACCTTGGGCCTAGATGACCTGTTCAGGCCCCAGAACCTTTTATAAATAAAATGGAGACAACTTGTCATTTTGCCGTCCTGAAACACATTATCTACTTTCTCGTGTCATCTCACTGACTATTTGTAGCAGTCTAAAGTTCCAGATCTTCCTCAAGTACACAGAGGATAAATATTTACTCTTGAGAGTAGATCTCACAGTAGGAGGGCTCTCCGAGTCGCCAGATCTTGAATATCTGGGACAAGTTAATAATTTTGTGAAAAAAAGGGTGAGAGACTTTAGAGTAAATCTGAATGGTAGATGTCACCTGGCAGAATTGTGTACTATGTAAGGTAGAAGAGAAGGGAAAGCTATGGAAAGCGTATTGGAAAACAAAAAACAAAGACAAGAAGCCAAGATAAATAGATATTTGTGAATTTCTGTGATGTCAGCCTCTTCCAGGCTTACTCTTGAGGTCTTCAGTAAAATCTACCATGTACATTTTCTCCTGAGAACTAAGAATAATTGCAGATTCCCACATGCTAGAGAGCTTGAAGCTAAGACAGTGTATTAGTTATCTCCTGTGTATAACAAACAACTCCTAAACCTCTACTACAACTCTATTTATTACTTACAAGTCCAGAGTTGGTTGTGTTGGCTGAGTGGCTACTCTGATCTTGACTTGTCTCATTCACATGTCTGAGAACAGCCAGGTACCAGCTGATCTGGGATGACCATGACTGCACTTGGGGAATCTCGGCTCTGTTCCATGTGTGTCTTTCACTTCAGCAGGCTTGCTCAGACTTGTTCTCAAGTTGACATTGTGTTAGAAGAGCCCTAACAAGAATGTGCAAATGCATGTTCAGGTCTCTATTTGCTTCATGTCTGTTAGCAGCCCATTTGCCAGGGGAAGCCATATGACCAAACCCAGAATCATAAACTGGAATAAGTGCTTTGCCACACAATGGACACTGACTGACAGCATTCTAGGCGGTGGCTATCCTAACAGTCCAACAATGACTTAGAACAGAGTCCCAAGCTGTCCTTTTATCACAGGTAGTATGAGTAAAAAACCTTTGTTTCATGATATAAGCTTTGGGGGAGTTTTCTTATTCAATTCAGCCAATCTAGCAAAGCTAGCCTACTATTACTGGACATAACCAAATCTATGCTGATAACCCAGAACATGCTAGTTTCTGGGCTGAAAGCTTTATGTCCATTTGGCATTTAGATGCATTCACATTATAAAATATCAAATGTCTATTTTACACAAAGATTTTTCTTCGATGCCACTTGATAAAAACCAGACAGGTTAGGTAATTATTTCAGTATCATTATAGATAACAAAACTGAAACTCAAAGTGTTGAATCAATTTGCCAAGTGTCACAGAACTAGTAGGTGGCATCCTAAGATATAATAGCCACAGTCCACCTGATTCCAGAGGCCAGACTCCTAACTCCTCTATGCTGCTCTGGGTCTGTGAGTGCTCTTTCATGGGGATGGTCCACTCTACAAAAATAACTTGCTCCAGAAAGGTGATTTTTAATATAGTGGCCCATTAATTTAGGACACTTAACTGACTTAGGTAGACTCCTTTATACATAATTGACCCACACCCCAACCCTGTGTAGTGCTCAGGACTTGTAGCACTGACTGGAGTGTTAGAGAACTTGGCCATCTCACCAGTGAATTCTTCACCCAGACAGACCAGGGGTTTTGTGTTTTTCTTTTTCTCTCCCTGCATCGAATCTTGCAGCCAAGTCACAGGGAGACACATTGTTCAGGTTGGTTTGGCAATAGGAATCCTGCTGAGCCATGAGGCAAGCTCTACCAGATTTTATTCAAGGGTAAGGTTCACCAATGCAGTGGGACAGGGGTTGAAAGGCTTGTGTCAAAGCATGTGGGAAGGGCGAGTGGAGAAGAGGAGACAGCTGTGACCCCTCCCCTTATCTTTCCCCGGAGCTAAGGAAAGAGGGAATGAAAAGAGTACGTTGAGAATGAGGAACATGAGAAAATCAGCTTTCACCCATTCATTCTCTCATCCGAGAAGTGTTGGCTGAGCATCTGTGCTGTTCGCCATCATGCCCGGGTACCGATAGCAACTGATGTAACATTGCTAGTTTAGAGAAAATCAGAGACAACTGAGAGACATACTTAGGACAGAAAAGATGGTTGCTATACTCCTGAATTGACTCAAGACGACAGAAGGAGTAAAAATCATAAAGACTATCCCATCTTCAGCGTAAGCAGGCAGTCCTCACTAGCAGCCATTTGGGTCTTTTCATAATGAAGCAATATGTAGGAATAACGGCTTAGTCAGGGACCACATTTCACAGCCTTCCATTTGCGTTTAATTGAGGCTTGTGATGGATTTCCATAGGCAGAATGGAACAGATGTGATAGGTGCCGAGCCTGGGCCATGGTGAGAAGGAGTATTCCCTCTCCTCTTCCCTTTTTTTCTCCTTCTTTCTCCTTTCCCACCCTCTCCCTCTCTCCCCTACCTTCTTTCCTTCTTCCTTTATTTAGCTTGATCCAAGGGACCTTAAGGTAAACACATACCCAAAAAAGGAAAGAAAAGAAAAGAAACCCACAGACTCTAATTCAGCATGACAAGTCACCAGAAGGTCAGAAACAACTGCAATGGACTCTGACAAAAGTAATAAATAAGCTCATATCATGTAAAACCAGCAACCTTGGGAGACGGGGTTGCTTGTGACAAAAGCTGATGTCACTCTAAACATATCTGGGTAGAATTTACATCTACTATACATCAGACCTTTGGAAGATAATAGAGGTCAAGTAGATTGCTAGATTATCTGAAAAATGATATTATATTAAAAATAATTTCATATTAATATGAAAAATAGGAATATCAGGGCTAGAGAGATGGCCCAGCTGTTAAGAGCACTGACTGCTCTTCCAAAGGTCCTGAGTTCAAATCCCAGCAACCACATGGTGGCTCACAACCATCCGTAATGAGATCTGACCCCTTCTTCTGGTGTGTCTTCTGAAGACAGCTACAGTGTACTTAGTTATAATAATAAATAAATCTTTTGAAAACATAGCAATATCAAAGATAAATGTACAATCATGTATTACAGAAGGAACAGAGACATAAGTAGATCTTGGATTAGTGAGGCACCCCCATCTGAACTCATCCCCATATGGTAGGAGATGGAGAGGAGAGAGTGAAGAGTGTGCCATGTAGATAGTTAATATTATTATTTCAGTCCAGATTCACATTACTCAAAAGTCTGGAGGTGAGGTGTAAGAGAGAGGAGAATATATTCACCCTGTACCTTATCACTAAACTAGATGCATAACCACTGAGTGCATCAGAGGACCTAATCCAGGGGCCATCTCTGTGACTCATATCGACTTCACATTTGGTAATGCCTGTAACCTCAGGGAGACGTGCCTGCAGGAGCAGAGCATATTTGGTAACAAATTCTAAAATGACAGACTCAATGAGGCGTGGCTCTCACCCCCAGCTCGGTACCATTATACATCTCAGAAAATAACAAACGAGAAGAAAAGATCCCCAAAGTAAAACTATGAGCAAGGAGCAGCAGCCAACATAGAAGTGAAGCAATTGAAAATAAAAATAAAAGCAGTTCTTATAGAGGGAGGATAATATCAGGAAGATGAGATTTATTCAGGAACAGAGATGCCAATATAAAGACTAAAGACATTGCAAGTAAAAGATGAGGGGAGATAATGAAGAGAATGATGATAACCTGTAAGAACGTCGTGCTCATGAAATGAAAGGAGTTCACACACACACACACACACCAGTCACTGCTGAAGAAAACCACAGAACAGAATGGAAGTGGATTCAATGATACTATAGAAGAAAAAAATCTGATTTGACAGAATTGACAAAAACCTATTCTAGAACTTTGAAGAACAGTCAGAACATAAAATTGGGACGTACTCTTAAAGAAAATCTAAGACACTCTCTAACTGGTCTTCATCCCTTAAATGTTAAAAAGCATGGTAGCAATAAAACCCTGGTAGTTATAAGTACATCCTGACAATTTATTGCAACCTTCTTGTCTTCAAGTATGAAAGCAGCTGAACAGCATTCGTTGTGTTGGTTACCTTCATGTTACTATGGCAAAATGCCTGAGATAATTAATTTACAAGAACATAATGTTTTAGTTAGGGTTTCCATTCCTGTGAAGAGACACCATGACCAAGGCAACTCTAATAAAAGACTACATTTAATTGGCCTAGCTTACAGGTTCACAGGTTCAACCCATTATCATCAAGTCAGGAAGTATCGCAGCATCCAGGCAGACATGGTGCTGGAGGAGCTGAAAGTTCTACATCTTATTCTGAAGGGAACCAGGAAAAGACTGTCTCCACGAGGCTAGGAAGACAGTCTCAAAGCCCACCCTCACAATGACACATTTCCTCAAACAGGGCCACACCTACTCTAACAAGGCCACACTTCCTAATAGTGCCACTCCCAGGGCCAAGCAAATTCAAAGCACCACACATAATGAGGCTTTTTTGTCTTAAGTTCCTGGGTCTCAGTTGGGGGTTCCATGTGGCAGTGCTGGAGAGCATCAGAGCAAAGTGCTCACCTTGCAAGTCAGGGTGCCAGAGAGGGAAGGAGGAAAGGAGAAAGAGAGGAGGGGAGGGAGGGAGAGAGGGAGAGGGAGGGAGGGAGGGAGGGAGGGAGAGAGAGAAAGAGAGAAGGAGAGAGAGAGGAGAGGAGAGGGAGGGAGGGAGGGAGAGAGAGAAAGAGAGAGAGGGAGAGAGAGAAAGAGAAAGGGAGAGAGAGAGGAGAGGAGAGGGAGGGAGGAGAGGAGAGGAGAGGGAGGGAGAGAGAGGGGGGAGAGGGAGAGAGAGAGGGAGGGAGAGGGAGGGAGGAAAGGAGAAAGAGGAGGGGAGAGAGGGAGAGAGGGAGAGGGAGGGAGAGAGAGGAGAGGAGGGGAGGGAGAGAGAGAAAGAGAGAGGGAGAGAGAGAAAGAGAGGGAGAGAGAGGAGGGGAGGGAGGGAGAGAAAGGGAGAGGGAGGGAGGGAGAGAGAGGGGGGAGGAGAGGAGGGGAGGGGAGGGAGAGAGAGAGAAAGAGGAAGAGGAAGAGAGAGAGGAGGGGAGGGAGAGAGAGAGATGGGAGAGAGGAAAGGAGGGAGGGAGAAAGAGGGAGGGAGGGAGAGAAAGAGGGAGGGAGAGAGAGAGGAGAGGAGGGCAGAGAGGGAGGAGAGGTAGAGAGAGAGAGAGAGAGGGAGATGGAGAGAGAGAAAAAGAGAGAGAGGAAGAGAGAGGAGGGAAGGAAGGGAGAGAGAGGGAGAGGGAGGGAGAGAAAGAGAGAGAAGAGGAGCGGAGGGGAGGGAGAGGGAGAGAGAGAGAAAGAGAGAGGGAGAGAGAGGGGAGGGGAGGAAGAGGGAGAGAGGGAGGGGAGAGAGAGATGAGGGGAGAGGAGGGGAGGGAGGGAGGGAGAGAGGGAGAAAGGGGGAAGAGAGAGATGGGGAGAGGAGAGAGAGAGGAGGGGAGGGAGGAGAGAGAGAGGAAGGAGGAGAGAGAGACAGAGACAAAGAGAGACAGATACACAGAGAGAGAGACACCTGAAGAAACACACAGAGAGAGACAGGAAGAGACAGAGAGAAGGAAGATAAAGGCCAGGATGTCACAGCTTCGTCACAAACAGGACCCCACTGAGCTAAAGAGCTCTCACTCAGTTCCCTCTCCTAGAGATTCCACTCCGTATTAATAGCCTTTGAGAAACACTTCTACAAATCATTACCTTTACCAATACAGGCTCTTAGACAACACAGCACTCCAGAGACCATGTGAGCACGGAGGTGGAAAAGCACAGATTGGACACGGTGGAATACAGTCTCAAAAGACTCACCCATGAGATCAAATTAGGAATCTCAATGAATTTCTGAAATCTAAGCATTGATGGCAAACATCGTGTTTGCAGAAATATAAAACTAAGGCTGAACATCTGTAGGCATTATGGTTACAGAACAGAATGCAAATAACCCAGACCACAATGGCATACAAAGGGACGGGGGTGGGGACCCAGACACATGCTAGAGTTTCTCCATCGGCCTTAGTGAAGAGTCTGTGGGTAGGAAGTACAATGGGCGAATCAAGAAACAGATCGCTAAGTTCACTGTTGAAAGCACTGTTTAAATGACTCAGACGGACTCTAAACCTTCCAACCATGAGAGGAGACAAGGAGGACAAAAGTGGCCTCTCAATCCAAACCAGAGGCAGCCAAGGGAACCAAGAAGCAAAATGAAAAAAAAAAAAATCAAAGTAAACAATTTATTTTTCAAGAGAGACTAAAATGACTATTTTAGAGCAAACACCCAACGAAGCATTCGCATAATGAGTACGCTCTTCTGTGAAAACAAACTAGAAACTACAATTTGCAGAAAAGTAACTCAGTGTAACCCCATCTGGGTCAAATGGCTACCAATATAAACATTCTGATTTCCACTTCCTTACAGAGATTTCTGGACGCCTGCCGAATAAGTTGGTAATCATAATTAGCTTTGAGAAACAGTGCTCAGAAAACCACAGGGGAGAAGGATTTTATTTTTCAATTAAACAGTATAATATAGAAAGACCCTTCACCCATGAATTTTCAAAACATAACTTTAAATATCAAGGAAGTATAGCACGATCTGAAAAACATGACAGAGACCAGACACACAGAGAGGCTTTGAGGGGTGCTGGAAGGGAAGGAATAATTATGTCAGGGATTTTAAAAAGAGCTTCAGATGGTGGATGTCACATGATGGGACCTTGCAGAATGCCTGTCACTTTCTGAGGTACAATCAAGCTAACAAAATAGGGGTGACTGAGGTGGGGAATATTCAAGAATGATGGAGTACTCCAAGGATAGTTTGAGCACACACACATACAAGGTATATGCAGTGTTAATTGCAGGCTTGATGCAGGTCAGAGGACCTAAGTGTGTGCTGAAATGCCCTGAATGAATGAAAGGATGCGTCTGAAGGACCAGAGGCTATTGTCCTCGCCGTCCTCCAGCTCCAGCTCATAGTAGGATGCAGGGTGGCTTCTGGGGCCTCACATAGATCCTGTTTAGCTTGGTCTCCCATCTCTGGGACCTACCTGGCTAAGGGGCAGGCAGAGGTGTCTGCAGCACCTTCTGGACCAAAGGGCAGTCAATGCTGGGTTCCACATCTACTCTTGTTCCCCAAAGACTCCCTCTGTCATCCTCTTCATATCTCTCTGTCGTGGCAAGAAGAAGAAGGAAGAGAAAGAGGAGGAAGAGAAGGAGGGAAAGGAGGAGGAGGAGGAGGAGGAGGAGGAAGAGGAGGAGGAGGAGGAAGAGGAGGAAGAGAAGGAGGGAAAGGAGGAGGAGGAGAAGCAGTCACATTAAAGTGATATCAATTTCTTTTTAGCAGGACTATATTAATTAACCACTGGGTTTCTT
Source organism: Apodemus sylvaticus (assembly GCF_947179515.1). Lineage (NCBI taxonomy): Eukaryota > Metazoa > Chordata > Mammalia > Rodentia > Muridae > Apodemus > Apodemus sylvaticus. The sequence goes on along the minus strand of NC_067491.1, from coordinate 51,937,800 downwards.
CTGATTTTGTTATGAATTCTTAAGAGAGACAATCTGGCCAGCATTAGAATCTAATGATGCTCATTTTGGCGATAGGAAGGGGTCATCCTGCTGGTAGAGGCATGGTATAACCAGTAGGGGTAGGTTTTGGAAAATGCCATTCTCACTTCAAGGTGCCTTGTTTTTTGTTAAAAAAAAATCTTTTTCTTAAATTTCCATTTGTGTGCGTGTGCGTGTGCGTGTGCGTGTGCGTGTGTGTGTGTGTGTGTGTGTGTGTTCCTATCTTAACATGAAACTCTAGATGTCCCTCTCTTTCTCCTGCAGTTACCACTTGTTTTTGGTCCTTCTCCTCTCCTACCAGCCAGATAGACAGATTAGATGATGAGGTTAGATAGATACATAGATAGACAGACAGACAGACAGACAGACAGATACATAGATACATATATGATAGTTAGATAGATAGATAGATAGATAGATAGATAGATAGATAGATAGATAGATAGATAGATAGATATTCAAAACCACTCTGAGCTTTGTTATAAAGCAACAATTCTCAACTCTCAACCTGAGGGTTGTAGTCCCTCTGGGTGTTGAATGACCCTTTCATAGAGGTCACCTACAACCATCAAAGAATTCAGATATTTACATTATGATTCATAACAGTCACATTTATGAAGTAGCAACGAAAATAATTTTATTTTTTTCCATAATATGAGTAACAGCATTAAAGGGTCACAGCATTAGGAAGGTTAAAAGAAGCAGAGAGAATAGATTACTGAATTCTAGTTTCTACTCATACTTCACGAAGAGACTCCTAGGACTATACTCAGGACCGGCATAGGGTCTCTTTGGTCCTTCATAATGGAAAATTCTAGAGCAGAGGTTGATGGGCAGAGGGTAGGGCTTCCAATGTTTTAGCTCAAATTCTCCAAAATCCTGTGAAATGGGAACCACTGCTCCTGTCTTACGGTGAGCCATCAGTTAGTGACTAACAGCGCTAACGGATCTGGGGTTGGAAGCAGGTCTGTGTGGCCCTAATGCACAAAGTCACCTCCTTCCCACTCCTCACAGGTGCCTACACAGACATCCAACAAGGGTTTTTATTTTTTCAAACTTTATATGTTTGGGATTTTTGCCTGTGAGTGACAGATACCTGTGGTAGTTGGAAGAGGGCTACCCAAATCTGGCCAAAAAAGTAGAGGAGAGAGAAAATAATTGCCTGTTTGGTTTTGTCCGTTGGTTAGTTTTGGGTGGGGCAGGTTTTTGATCTTTTTGACACAGGGGCTCGTGTAGAACCTAGGCTTGTCTCCAACTTTCCATATAACCAAAGATTATATTGAACTGATCCTCCTGCTCTGAGGTTATAGGTGGTATGCCCCAATACCTGGGGAAAAAAAGATGTCTATTAATAGTTTCTGTGTGTTTCCACTGCAAAAAAAATTCCAAATGTGAATACTAGTACTCTCAATTGATGGTTAAGGAAATTGAGGCTTAAGGATCTTAGGCTGGTTGCTGAAGGCCCCACTAATACAAGAAAATCAAGCCAACTGGCCTAACTCACTCTGGGGCCCTGCCCATGGCTGCCTGTCCCTGGACACCAGCCCAGGTATTTCCCCTGCTGAGATCTGCTTCAGCATGGCCACCACCACTGAGATGCAGTCCAGCTAGGGGCAAGGACCCTTTGCAGTAAGGAGACCATGGTTAGAACTTGGCTAAACAGGCCCCAGGTGGGGATTCAGGGGGATGGTGAGCAGGTTGAGATGCTAGAGGGGCAGATGAGAAAAGTCTTCTCAAAACACTTGGTAAGAACCTTGGAACTGAACCCCAAGCTAGCATCCAAGCCTCTGGATGTAGAAGTTGTTTTCCAAATTCCTATCAGTAATCCCATAATTGAAAAGGATTGGAGGTAGGTCATTATGTCCCGAGCAGCAGACAGTGAGGATAAAGAGCTCTCAGCTGCTCAGATCCACCTAACAAAGGCAAAAATATTTCTCTTTCCCAAGAGGTTAACCAAACAATTTTTCACCAGAACAAGACTCACACTGAAAAATACTTAGGTTTGTCCATTCCAAATCAAGAAAACATCCACCCAACAGGCTGAGTGCATGCAGAGGGAGCCATGCTAGGACGTGGGGTTAGACATGTATGCTCTGCAGTGTCACAATCTATGGACTTGCTTATTGCCTCCTAGGACCCTCTGTTTCTTCATCTGTAACATTCCCAATATAACAGAGATGAGGTGCCACTGATTTTACAGTTGATACACAGTTATGGATGTAAGCATTCACTTGGACCATTCCACGAATATTGATTGTGTGACGTGGTCTGCACTCTGACACTCTCTGGGGATGCAATCTGCTATTAGGGTACCCCGACGTCTCACAGGCAATGAACAGAAAACAAAGGAAAGTGATTTATTATTGAGTTCTGACTCCCCTAGTTGTTATGAAGGCGATCCCAGGATGGCCTTCCTGGAAGGCTTCCTCTAGAATCTGGCTGGCATTGGAGCAGGATAAGGAGCATGCTAGGCACAGTGGCTGGGGCCTGGAGAGAGAGCTCAGTTGGTAAAGAACATGTGCAGGTTTGAAGAGCTGAGCTCAATGCCAAACACCTATGAAAAAATCAGGCATGGTAGTACTCACTTATAATTCTAGCCCTTGGGAGATAAAAATGTCTGGAATCATTGGCCAGCCAGCCTACTCTAACCAGTGAACCTTGGGTCCCAGGGAGAGGCTCTATCTAAAAAAGGCAAGGTGGATTTCTTCTTAGGAATGACACCTGAAGTTGGCATCTGTCTTCCCCACAAATGCACATGATGTACATACAGATGTGGCAGTGTCTGGCTTCTGTGGAGAACGTGGGAGGGGACAGGGCTGTTTTTGAGACTCTGAGGACTTGCTGGAATTAACAATAACAAGAGATGTGGAGAGAACTTTCCAGCCAAGTGGGATCCCATGGACAAAGTCCTTCAGAGGACAGGGAACAGCAGATTATAGTTGAGAGGCCAGAAGCAAGAGGAAGGGAGACAGACCATCAGGTCAAGAAGGAGGTGGGGCTGAGCATCTTGTCTTAAGTCTTGGAAGGTGGGAAAGGTTATAGCAGAGTCACTCCATCAGAGAGTGGTCGGCAGATACTGCAGTGAGCCGGTGGAGGACAGTGGGAACCTGGATGTAGACAGAAACAAAAAGAGAAACAGGGTGGAGACCAACTACAGTGCGCAAATTTCAAGGATCTTCATGCTTGATGAGTACCAAGATCATACCTATCCCTTGGAGACGGCAAAGATGGGGAAAATCAATGCCTGAGAAATTACTTAGAGAGAAACAAGGCTGGCCTAGAAACAGAGCCTTCTCATTCCTGCCTTGCTTGGTGTTTAGCTGTAAGTACTCGGAGGTGCCATTTCTTCACACAAAGATCAGGGAAAACAGTTGGGTGAGATGATCAGTCAGCCACCTTCCACTTAGCTCTTAAGCCCCAAAAGCTCTTAAGCTCTTGAAATACCCATAGAGCAAGTGTTCCGGATGGGTGGCTAGAAGGACTGGTTGAGACCCTAGGGTATCTTACTTGATCCCTTTACACTGAATAAATCAAATCCCCGCATGGCAGGGCTCAGGAGAGTCGAGTGGCAGCCGGTACTTTGTAGGAAGTACCCTAGAAGTCCACTCATCCCCTCCAGTTCACACAGATGACTACTTGGCCCATCCCCAGCTGTCTCTCAAGATTCTCCAGCCGAGAATTATATACTACATTATTCTTTCTCTGGTTAAAAAGAGAATGACCATGAAAATAACATTGTGAAGGTGTCTTGTAGTGCTGCCACCTCAAGAAAATCGCCATGAAACCGCAATACGCTTTCTGCTAGCCTTGCTTGATAATTGACCATATTAAATATGATTTTTCTTTAGGGTACATTTTTTTTGCTAGTTTTATAACAGGAGTGCTTTCCCAAGTGGTTAAAGATTCTTTGAAGCAGGGTTTGAAATGACAGTATCATTTGCTGAATAATTTATATAATCACTCCCCCGTCATTTCTTAGATTTGTAGACATGTCTCAACTCTGATTATTTCTTCAGACGCTGTGAAAGCTGGATGATGCCGTCAAGTGGGCCGTGTGTGTAGGCTTTTCAAAACCCCTGTCAAATTGCTTCCCAGAAAGCTAGTTCCCATCTTCTCCACCCATCATCCATTGCACATGGTTGAGACCAGCTGTGGCCACTTTTGGGAGATTTCTGGGTAGGGACACTGAGGGGACAAAGCCTGCTCATCATAGAAGCTATGCCTGACTTTTCTAGGCATAGCTCGTTCAGAGAGAAGTTACTAACTAAAAACTAGATAGTAAACAGAATTGAAAATGCCCATGGCATTAGTTTCTGCTTGCAGGTCGTAAAGTCTCTGGTGAAACTCCACCCTGTTTACTGTGCAAAAGCAGCTGTGGACAGTCAGTCAGCAATGGAGTGTGGCTGTGTTCCAGGGAGAGCAGGCATGTTCCTTATTCTTTTTAAAAAACACTATTATCTGACCCCTGACTCACGGAATTTTGACCTGCACTCTGCCTCAATCCCATCCTCCCCACAATCTTGAGAGGTAGGTGAGGCAAGAATTAGTATACCTGTTAGGGAGGGAAACTGAGTCTTGAAGAATCCAACTACCATGTCTCTGGGCACACAGCAGGTAACTGGAACAGCTGGCAAGGGTACCTCCATTTTCTGACTTCTAGTTTAGAGTATAAGGAATCTTCTTTTACGGTCTAGTCACAGGAGTCACATGAATAGCACCAAATGGCAACAGTCTCCAAGCCACTTGGCTCGGGTGTAATCTAGTTGAGGGTCCAGAGTCCAGAAAGGAGGAATCACAATGTAGTCCCTCAAAAAACAGGAGACTGTTAAGGGACTTGGATTGTAAAGAGTTAATCTGTAATGTGATGTTTATTGGGGATGTGACTGCTCCCTCAGCAGAGAGCTTGGTGATGGTGGACAGCAGCTGAATTATACGTTCTCTCAACAAAAGTAACAGAAACCCCAATTCTAAGCAGTGAAGTGAAAAAAGGAAATTTGTTGGTTCCTACATCTCAGCGGTATCTGAAGAATGGAGACATCAGGACTGTATCCCAGGGCTAAAATGATGTCATCGGCACGTTCTTGTTCCCAATGCTTTCTTCTCTGATTGCTCCTGAACATCGGTTTTTAAATAAGCTCATTTTCCGTGACAGATGAAAAGGATGTTACCAGGCCGAATTGTGTTAACGTAAAGGGATCCCACCCTCCCGATGCCACATCTTAATAGTTTATAGGACTCTGACTGCTCTTCTGGGGTCATGCAGATCCACACATTGGATGGGTCACTGTACCCAGTGGCAGGCAGCATTCTGATTGACCACTGCTTTTAGAGGGTGTGAGCATAATATTTGATGCTCTAGGGGATCTCATGGATAGGGAAAAGAAATCAGAAAAGACAATCAAAGATCATGAGAGCATAAAAACAATTTGGAAAACAAAACAAAACCCCCTTTACCAGTATATTCATGAAAAGACAACACAAAACAAGAAAGCCCAGAAATTCATTCTCCAGAGACTACACTATCTTACCTTACACATGTGCTTAAAAGCCATCAGGGATGCCTCCAGAGCACATGGAGAGACCCATGGCTCCAGCTGCATATGTAGCAGAGGATGGCCTTTTCAGACATCAATGAGAAGAGAGGCCATTGGTCCTGTGAAGGCTCAATGCCCCAGTGTAGGGGAATGCCAGGTCAGGAGAGTGGACGGAGGGTTGATGAGCAGGGGGAGGAGGATGGAATGGGGTTTTGGGGGAGGATGGGGTGGGGTGGGGGAATGAGGAAAGGAGATAACATTTGAAATGTAAATAAAGCAAATATCTAATAAAAAAATTTTAAAAACCGTCAGGGAAACATGGAGGAAGAAGGTATTGTTTTAGATACTGGGCAACACAGTCGAGCTGACCATGATGGTCAAGGCATGGGAGACCCAGCTGTGAGAATATAAGAGTGAGGTGGGAGAACTGGCCCAGCCCCTCATTGGCAGGAGCTCTTGGGAGAGTGGGTCGCACACATCAACCAGGCAGCACAGTGGAGCTGACTCTGGTGGGGCGGGTGTGCGTGAGCTCACCTGGAGAACATGAAAGCAGGAGGGCTGACCCTGCCCCTTGCTGGCTATGGCAGTGGGTAAACTAGCTGGGGAAGTAGCAGAGAGCTCACCCTGGGCTGAGGGTGTGGGAGAGTTAGTGGACTGACCAGCTCAGCTGCCATCCAGGCCCAGATCCAGGGCTTTAAGTTGACCCGCCCCCGAATCTACCTCATCTATGATTGGCAGGAGCATATGAAAGAGCAGGTCCTGCAGATCCAAAGAAACAACAGGGCAACAGCAGGATATTTAAGAGGAGTCCTGATAAGGGTACTGATAGGTTCGCAGAAGCCAGAAGACTTGGGCCAGACCAGTGACTCATTGGAATGAACACTTGTAAGTGAAGATGTACGGACAAAGAGTTTATACTGTGGGACACACTGTGACACACTACAGCGTCCACAACAAAACGTTTCCTGTGTTTTGTTTTGTTTGGGGTTTTGTTGTTATTGTTGAGTTTTATTTTCTTTTGGGGGGCAGGTTACAAGAGCAGAAGGCAAATACAAAGGGCCAGGGAGATAAGTGGTATTGGGGTATGTGACGGGAAACTCGCGAAGAATTAATTTATAAAAATTAGAGAGATGGAATTATGTTTACTGTCTTCAAAGATGTGTGTGCGTTGCAGTCTGATGTCAGATTCTTACCCCACTTTGGAAATAGGGTCATTGCAGATGTAATTTGCCAAGGTGGGATAGATCAGCCATCTGGCTGATATTCTCAGGAGAAGACAGTCATGTGACAATAACACCATAGAATACCATGTGACTTTGAAAGCAAGAGATGGAGATGCTGCTGCTGCAAGACAAGGAATTCCACAGATGACCTGCAATTGGGCAATGGAAGCTCAGATATTGGGCTTCCATTGGCTTCTGACTGTGGCCTTGCCAACCCCATAGCTGTGTATCCCCCATCCTCCAGTGCTGTGAGACAGTAAACCCTTGCCATTTTAAATTGTTTGCCCCATCATGTGTCACTTAGAGAAAACCCGATGAACTCGGACTAGGAGGATGGGTCAGTCAAGAAAGAGCTTGCCTTGCAAACTCGAGGACCTGAATCTTACCTCTCAAAAGATCATGGCTTTGTGAATCGTGCGTGCTCCAGCCTGGTGGCCCCTTGTGCCTGTTAAGGCAGCTCTTGTTTTTGAGAGTAGAAGAAGAAAGAGTCGAGGGGAAAATGAGTGAATAAAAGGGGGGAAGTGCATTTGTGAACAAGAGAGGTGCAAAGAAGAGCATGATCCAAGTCAAATGCTTCTGAGAAAAGGAGGAGGAAATGAGGAGGCTGGTGGCGTGGGCACCATTAGCAAAGACATTTCCAAAGCGTAGGAACAATGAGTAGGGTTTATTTTCTCAATAGACCTACGTGTACAAAAGCAGGGAGTCCTGGGAGAGCTGACACCTTGCTCTTAACACAGTGGAGAACAAGTATGAAAGGTCTGGAGGGGAATGGACCTTGGTGACCCACACTGAGTTCCGGGTACAAAGGCTTGGTAGCAGGTGCCTGCCTTTCCCTGACCAATATTTCCCCCATTTGACCACATTTGATCTCTGCTCTAGAACCAATTTAAGTCCAGTTTCCTGTTTACGACTTTGACCATCATGATGTCAAGTTCCTGCCCAGACTCAGCCTTCAGTCTCCTCTGGAGACTCCTAGAGATAACTGCCCAATGATCAAGCTACTTGACCACACCCATTTTCTGGAAGTTTCTGGGAATAGTGAGCCTTTCTCTAAGGCCTCGCCTTCCTTGAACCCTTGATCGCTCCTCCAACATTATCTACGTCTCTTTACCACTGGCCATGTTGTGTTATATGAAGGACACCCATAGCTCCAAAGTCATATAACATGTGTACAGCTAAGCCTATGCACATACAATACACACACACACACACACACACACACACACACTTGTGCAACTTGTTTTTCTGCAACACATTTCTTATCATTTTTTTTAGTTTATTTTTTTATTCGATATATTTTTTTATTTACATTTCAAATGATTTTCCCTTTTCTGGCCCCCCACTCCCCAAAAGTCCCATAAGCCCCCTTCCCTCCCCCTATTCCCCCACCCACCCCTTCCCACTTCCTTCTTCTGGTTTTGCCCTATACTGCTACACTGAGTCTTTCCAGAACAAAGGGCCACTCCTCCGTTCTTCTTGTACCTCATTTGATGTGTGGATTATGTTTTGGGTATTCCAGTTTTCCAGGCTAATATCCACTTAGTAGTGAGTGCATACCATGATTGATCTTTTGAGACTGGGTTACCTCACTTAGTATGATGTTCTCCAGCTCCATCCATTTGCCTAAGAATTTCATGAATTCATTGTTTCTAATGGCTGAATAGTACTCCATTGTGTAGATATACCACATTTTTTGCATCCATTCTTCTGTTGAGGGATACCTGGGTTCTTTCCAGGTTCTGGCAATTATAAATAGGGCTGCTATGAACATAGTGGAGCATGTATCCTTATTACATGCTGGGGAATCCTCTGGGTATATGCCCAGGAATGGTATAGCAAGATCTTCCGGAAGTGACGTGCCCAGTTTTCTGAGGAACTGCCAGACTGATTTCCAGAGTGGTTGTACCAATTTGCAACCCCACCAGCAGTGGAGGAGTGTTCTTCTTTCTCCACATCCTCGCCAACACCTGCTGTCTCCTGAATTTTTAATCTTAGCCATTCTGACTGGTGTAAGGTGAAATCTTGTTTTGATTTGCATTGATGTAACGCTAATGCATTCCTTTCGATGATTTCTAAATGTTCCTTGGTATGACTGGATTTTTTTTACCCATTCTTGGACATCTGGTGTAATGTCCACAGTCCCTCAGTCTTCCATGCGCAATGATGCAGTAAACACCTTATTAAGAGAACCTTCTCTTCTAGTATGAGAGTGTTCTTGTTAGACTCTCCTCCTGGCACACCGTTGGTCATTACTCAGAAGTTAACTGACATGCATATTCTTTTGAAAAAAATTATTAATGATTACTCAGGAAAAATGAGACCCTTTGTCTTACTTAACTATCTGTTGCTATAACAAAATACCCAAGGCGTAGCATTTTATAAACATCACATGACTTTTTGGCTTATGATTTTCATGGCTATGAAATCCAAGCAGCATGGCAACAATTTCTCATGAAGATTCCCTGACTGGTCACAACCTGGTGGAAAAATAGAAGGGGACCTATACACACTCAGTGTGTGCCTGAAGAAGCAAAGGACAGGGAAGGATCAAGCCCTCTGGTATATTATAACCTCCTAGTAAAGGCATTTTACACTCTTTGGGGCACACACACACACACACACACACACACACACACACGAGCCCCTGGGCTTTTAACATAGTGAGGGTATTTTGAAATTGCTAGTGAGTCATTGAGGGCTAGTCCAATGTTCTGTGTCTCTAAATCCTGTGTCTGGCAGTGTGTGTCACACAAATGTGGCCAATATGTACCTGTTGAATTGTGGCTCTGTCACATACTAGTCTACACTGCAGTGTTCTCACCTGTAAGTCGGGGAAGGTTGGGGGATGATCCCTGCCCCAGGTATAGGGGCATTGGACCACAAAATGAGATCAGGCAGAGCTTGAAGCACAAGGCCTGCAACACAAGGAACATCAGAAAATGGAAGGTGTTGTGGTTGGTATGTGTCTGAAAACAGAGACTGGACTGAGACTTTGGGTTGGCACGAAGCCTCTCCAGGTACCTCCAGGCTCCTGCAGATAGGGAACCTCCCTAGGACAAGTTGACATTTCTCTGACAAATGTCCAGATACATCTTGTTGGTGCCAAGCTGTCTGAGTCCTGTTGCCTCTTTCCAAATACCCAAGGTGGTTGCTGATGGAAAAACCTAACTTCCATTTCCCATGACTCACCTTGATTGACAAGCATTGCAGACATCCCTGAAACTCCTTTCCAAGCCAGAACTCAGCAGTGCAAAGGTGGGGGCGAGATAAAGGACTGAGAACAATATGGATTTTAATGGGATGCTACAGGGCAGGACTGGGAAGGGCTCCCTGAGGAAGTCTTGGATGGGTGACCCTGAGATTCCTGACAGAGTGAGATCTGTTCTCTCACCCATTTTCACACCATCAGTTCCCCCTCAAAGCCCCCATTCTGGAGGCTCAGAGTTCTGTGGAACCCCAGAAGGAAACACAATGGCAAAGCAGTGACAGCTGAACACATTACCGAAGCCACTATCTCGTTGCAGACGGTCCCTGTGGTCCTTGTGAGACAGGTACAAGCAGGATACTATATATCATTTGGACACTGATACTGCTTCTGGCTCCTCTTCAGAGATGTATAGATACTTCCATGTGGCACCATCCTGTTTACCTCTGCCATCCAGTGTCCTGGTCACTTTCCAATAAAGGGGTCGTTGGGCCACGAAGCGTCTGACTTTGCACATGGATTTGTCTATGGATGAGCGAGTTCAGCCCTAATGGGCTATTCAGAGGTGGGGCCTGGTTGGAAGAGAGGAACCATCGTGGGCTTACCTTTGATGCTTTTGAAGGTCTGTCTACTCACTAGCCTCTGGCTCATCCCCCTCTCTGCTTCCTGGATACCCTGTGTGTCCTCCACCACACACTGCCACCACCATGATGTGTTGTCTTGCCTCAGACGCTGGAGGCAGAGTTAATAAGCTGAAACCTGAGAGAAGATAAACTGTTCTTCCTCAGTGTTGTTCATCCCAGGTGTTACATCACAGCAGGACAGCTGGCTAGGACAGAAATGATGAGGCCTGGCGATTTCATGACAGCGCTGTGCCTTTAAAGGGATGCAGTCATTCCATCCCTTGACAGGAATGGCGAATGCCCATCATCTTGCGTCAGCAGCCTCCATCATCTTCGCCGATGGTAAAGGCTTTGGGGGTATCTGCTGTGGCCCAACCTGGACATTAGCAACCGGGTACAACAGCTCAAGTAACATCCCTGCCAAACAGAGTGGACACCGTGGCGGGGAAATACAGATAACAGACGTGGGATTCACATGTGGGGGTGCTGCAGAACTGGCTCTATCCAGGCTGTAAGGAATAAATCACAGCTACCCACCACCTACCTCTCTGGCCTCTTCCTCCCACACCCTTTCTCTCCATAGCTCACCTGGCCTTCTGGTGCCTGCCTTCTGCTAAAGCCTAACACTTGTTCCCCTGTCACTGTCCAGGTTCACATCATCACATCTCTCTCCTGGGCTCTGGCCATGGTATTTTCACCTGTAGCTTCATCTACTTGGGACAGTTCCTGCCTGGTGCTGCCACCGCTGAGCTAAGTCCTCGTCAGCACCAAGTTCAGCCCCGTGCCACCCATTCAGGACCAGGTTCATTCCTCGAGCCTCGCCTTTTCTCCCTTTCACACACATCGACCTTAAGTTTCTAGAACTGCCATTCATGTCCTCACAGCTCATCTCTGCAGACGAGTTCCTCAGATCCATTCCTCTCCAGCACTGACTACCTAATCCCAGTCCACACAGGCTTTGTGTCTCCTCCTGAGAGCCACCCCCGGGTCCCCACTTGCTGGACACCTGAGCTCCCTCCAGCGCTGTGTTGGATTTACTCGGTGCCTCGACTCCTTTTCCTGCCGGAGGGTGAGGGGAGACGGAAGGAAGGCTTTCCTTCAGTCAAGGAAAATCTCTGATTGGTTGTACCTGAGACATGGAAGGCAGACATGATCCTTTCTTCCATGTGAAATGGCGTCGTGCCTAGTGGTTCTCATGCCGAGAAGAGTAGGGAGTCATGCTTGCCTTACCTGTGCCAGGGCCAACTCTGTGCTGTGAGGTCCCTGCCTGTCAGGTCCCTGTCAGGAGGTGACCGCGAAGAAGGAAGATCTGGTTATTTCTTCATCACTGAGACAACACCCTATGTGTCAAAGGGGGGCTTCTTTTCCTCCTACCACGACTAGATCTGCAACAGCACCCCCATTTCAAAGAACAGCCTTTGACTAAAGAACACTCCAACTCCCCTCCAGTCCTAAGAAATCATGTTTGTTTTGACAGACCAACCCTATGTCCTTGAAGATGGAAGTGGGAAGAATCGTCAGGTGTGTTGTTGTTCTCCTTAAAGGCAGCCACACAGACTCCCCACAGGATGCCATTTCTCCGCTCACACACCACATGTGGCCTTTGAGAGAGAGAGAACCTAGGCTCCAGCCAAACTAGGTGCCTCTCTGCCTACAGCGGTGTCCCTGTCTGGCCGGCCTGTGTCCTGACGGAGAGTCAAGGCACTGCAGCACAAGGCGGCTTTCTTTCTCTCGCCATCTCTACATTCTATGAAATTCTTAGGGAGGGGACCAGCCTGGCTTCTTGACCGAAGCTCCCCCAACCCCACCCAGTTTCTCAATGGGGAGCCACCCAGCTGGCGCCTCCCCAGCTCCCAGGCCTCAGGGAGAAAGAAAGGGCTGTTGAAAGTGCCTCTGGGTTCCCACACAAGGACGTGCCAGCTCCAGACAGTCAGGCTTTGTGTGGAGAGAATCTGCTTCTCCTGAAGCAGCAGGGCATGGTGGCCTCTAGAGAGATTCCAGGGACAGCAAAGGAAGACCCAAGCAGCAGAGGGACAGCAGGGATGACCCAAGGAGCAAAGGGACAGCAAAGAATGACCCAAGCAGCAGGCAAGCCTCAAGCATACACCTGCGCTAGAAGATGCCTGCCCTCCATGACCCTGAAAAGAGTCCTTTCCGGAACCTTTCCATCCCTTTCTTCCAGCCCCACACACCTCAGATTCTCTGATTTGGCTACTGTTAACTGAGGAAAGGCTACCAAAGCAAAAACTTTCCACAGCTAAATGTTACCCCTAATCTACAGATATTTAAAGACGATACGTAGATGAGATCAAGGCTGGGGGCAGAAAAGATTAGGAATTGTCAGGGACACTTGAGACATTCAAACCCTAGGAAATAAAAAAAAAAATCTATGAGATATGTGAGTGAGAATGAGGGTGAGTGGGTGTATGTATGTGAATGGGTGTGTGAATGCACTGTGTGTGTGCATGTGCATGTATGTGTGTGTGCGTGTTAAAGAGGGTATACATGCATGTATATATGTATGTATGCATGCATGTATATATATATATATGTGCATGCATATATGTATATATATATGCATGTATGTATATATGTATGTATGCATGCATGTATATATGTATGTATGCATGTATATACTTATGTATGCATGCATTCATGTACATATGTATGCATGCATTCATGTACATATGTATGCATGCATGAATGCATGTGTATATGTATGTATGTATGTATGTATGTATGTATGTATGTATGTATGTGAAATAAGTGTATGAGTGTGTTGGTATGTCCTCATGAGTGGAAGTGGGATTGTATCCATAACTGTGTGCACATTCTTACTAGACATGGGAATAGGGGTGTGAGAGTTGAATGTATATTTGCAAGCATGTGTGAGTGCACTGGTGTGTCTGAGTAGGACTGGAGTATACGTATGTGCATATGTGTAAGTTTACAAAAATGTTTTACTATATATGAAAGTGCTGTCTTAGTTTGAGTTTCTTTTACTGCAATGAAAACCCCTTACCAGAAACACAAGTTGGAGAGGAAAGGGCTTATTGTCTTACCCTTCCACATTGCCACTCATCATCAAAAGAAATTAGGCCAGGAACTCAAGCAGAGCAGGAACCTGGAGACAGGAGCTGATGCAGAGGCCGTGGAGGGCCGCTGCTGACTGGCTTGCTTCACGGGCTTACTCAGCCTGCTTTCTTATAGAACATGGGACCACCAACCCAGGGGTGGTACCGCCCTCAATGCGCTGGGCTCTCCCCAGTCAATGACTAATTAAGAAAATACCTTGCAAGCCTGCCTCTCACCCGACCTTAAGGAGACATTTTCTCAGTTGATATTTCCTTCTCTCAGATCTAGCTCGTGTCAAGTCGACATAAGACTATCCAGCACAGGTGACGTGAGAGCGGTCACGAATGAGTGGCAATGTGTCTGAGAGAAGATGAGCTCCCCAGGGAGTGGGAGGAGGCAGGCCTGAGAGGATTCTTGGCATCCTAACTGGTGCCCCAAGGACCTCTGCAGAGAGAGACTCCCGTGAAACAGGCTGATCCACTAACTCCTTCCTTCCTCCCTTGACAAGTGTAGAAACCACGGCCACTGGAAAGAAGGACTTGCCAGACAGCTTTATGGTGCCAGGGCTGGAAATGAGGCCTCAAGATTCTACCCACACACGAGTCTTTGCTCTGTCGCCACGAGAATTGTCTGACCACTCCTGGAAACCTATGAGTGGTCACCTAGCAGGTGGGCTGGTGGCAGCACCCTTTTAGAAGTGCGCCCACCCTCCAGGCGCACCATGATCCCCACATATTCACCGCAGACCTCCTTGTGAATGTGATGCTTCAGCACAAGCCATATTGAGCTCACAGTCTGTGACCATGGCTCCTTAAATACGTGCCTTGTTTCCTGGCAACAGGTGATTGGTCTCTAGGGAGAATCCATCTAAGGTAAGCCAGTTAGAGACCTTCCCTAATAATCTTTAACCAGAGTCAGGAAGGAGAGTCAGCCTCCCTTTGCAACTGAAGCCAGGGGGCATGACACTGATATATAAGAAGCCAGCTACACCCAAAATTAAATAGAAAATGCAAAGGCATGGGGTTACCAGACTCTGCTAGACCCCATTTCTAACTCATTTAAGACAACTACCACCTCTCCAGTTGTGTGAATATTTAACACATACTGACTGTTATGAACCCATAAATTCTCTTTCTGGTTTAAGTTTAGGAACTGAAAGTTCTCCCCCCCAACCCCACTTGCAACTCAAAGCCAAAGTATACTAGAGTAGCTAGCCATAGTTCCTGGAGATGTTTTTCATAAACTTTGAACTTTCTTATAGGAAATATTTATTTTATTGTAAACATCTCTTTTAAATAGTGTCCATATTTCTAAATCATTTTATTTATTCTTTGAGAATTTCATACAGTATATTTTGAGCGTATCATTTGCCCTCCCCCAACTCCTCCAAAATCCTCCCTCACTTTTCCAACCCCACAACTTCATGGTTCTTTCTCCCCCCCAAAAAATACTTGGAATAACCATTTTAAAAAAACTAAAGCATCAACAAAAGAAAACTGAAGCACACTCTCAGTCACGCACACACACACACACACACACACACACACACAAATTCCAAAGTCATATTTGTCTTAACCAACTACTTCTAAGCATGAGGCTTGCCTTGGAGGGTGGGTCAACCCAGTGTCACTCCAGTGAAGAAAAACAAAAACCGATTCTGCCTCTCTCTGCAGGTATCAGTTGCAAACGGCCTCTTAGTAGGGCTTTGGGCCTACCACTCCTCCTTCATGTTGGGATCTGTCTGGCTTGAATTGGTGTAGGTCTTCTCCATACAGACATTGAGTTCATATGGGCCACTCATTTCCCTGGGGTCATCTGCCACGTCTGGCTCTTACTGTCTTTCTGCCACATCTTTAGCATGGATCCCTAGGCCTGGAGGGAAAAGGTGTGGTAAAGGCTTCCCATTTAAGGTTGAGCAGTCTCTTTGTCTTTTCCAGTTGTGGGTCTCTTTTCATTACCATCTACTGCAAGAAGAAGCTTCTCCCATACGGGCTGGGTGATACACTGATCACTGGGTATAGCACTTTGCCACTAGAAGTCATCTTATTGCTATTTTCATTTATTTCATCATTCATTTCTCCATTGCTCAAGACAAGCATTAGAAGTATCTTCCACGGGTGGAAAAAAAATACATCAAGGAGTGGAGCTCCTGGCTGTCATGTTGAGGATGGGTTGGCTCTATGCTGTCACTCACATAGAAGAATAACTGGCCCTGTGCTGTCACTCCTGTTGAGGAGCTGTCAGTCACATTGAGGAGCTGTCACTCACATTGAAGACCTGTCACTCACATTGAGGAGTTGAAGCGCGGCTGGCTCTGTGCTACCACTCACATTGAGGAGCTGTCAGTCACAGGTGATGACATCTAAGAAGTAGATGACGCCCCACTAAGAAGATGAGGAATTTTCAAGGATAATTTCATCTGTGCATCATTTTTGTTTTACAGTGAAATCTTAGAATAACCTCCCATTGTTCTTCCCACCTGTCCTCTCCCCTTCCCTCCCTCCCTCCCTCTTTCCATTCCTTGTATCCTTCCTACCGCCAATGGCCTAGTGATAAGTACACTACTTATCTCTTCATTTTCCCATCCAATAATAATCCCTAGCATCCTGGGTAATGGGGGCAAGAGCTAACAAGATGAGAGCAAGTCAGAGGTTATTACCACTGAGAAGTGATGGTGATTTGGCCAGG